>NC_081826.1:113821500-115120500 GCF_030867095.1 Alligator mississippiensis | reverse complement strand
CAATCTGGGAAATTTAAGGCACTGAAGTCAATAAGACTAGTTAACTAACCCTGCTTAGCAGTGACAGGGTCAGGACCCAACCAGCCAGATCCAAATACTATCGAAGTCACTAGGAGACTTTACATAGACTTCAGCAGACCACCCCTTCCAAAATATAGACATGTCCTTCTAATTCATAATCCTTTTAAATTACAAGGGCATCTAGGCACTACAGTAGTACAAACACAGTAGCTTGTCTACATTGTCTCCAAGTTGAGCCTCTCAAAAAAATCAGGTGATGTAACCTCTAAGAATGGCTCTGAAAAATGTTCCCAGAGATGTTCTTAGGCCTCTGCCTCAGGTCTGCCTAGCAACTCATGTTCAGCTCCACTCATTCCTGGGATCTGGTTTAGGAATGAGGGTCTTTATACTGCTTGCATGCCAAGCCTGGGAACATATTTTATAGCAGTGCTCCCAGGCTTGGCCCAAAAGCAGTATAGAGAAGCCTTGCGAAACATCCTGGGACACCAATATTATATCTATCGATAGACAGGTCTAGATATCAGTATATCGATAGAGGTATTGGTATCAGTATTGGCAGTCTCTCTCTTTTCTTTCCTTTCACATGATAAGTGAAGAGTTCTTGATGAAATTTGGAAAACCACTAGAAATAATTGTGCAGCTCTGATTTCTCAAAATACTTACTGGACTTTGGACAATCTTCTGCAGAAGATTTCAAAGGCGTGGATGGTGCCTAAGGAGGGGAGGGGGAGAAGCAACCCGGCACTGGGCAGATAGAGCCTGAGTTCAGGGGGACACAAAGAGGCATCATAGCAGTGGGGCACTGAAATAGCTGAGTCTCCACTAAGATAGGGGTAGGAGAAAGCAGGGTCTCCGACTTAATCCACTCATTCCCCTCTCCCCCCTGTTTTTCTTCCTCTTGGAGGGGAACCCAGGGAGAGAGACAAATCTGCTGAGGGGCCAGCCCCAGGGGTTTTTTGGAAAAGAATCCTTTTGTTGTTGGTTTTTTTCCTTCTTTGCTTCACGGCTCTTAATTCTGTTGAGACCCATTGGGTCAAGTTTGAAGGGACCCTCTCCAGGAAGGAGAAGGCCCAGAGCCTTTATTTAAGGATAAGGATAGAGCAGGCAGCGGAAGAGAACGCCAGGTACACACCGCATCCTGAGATAGCCTAGCATAGGATTATAAATTGGAACTACAGACAGCAAGAAGTGAACGGAGCCAAAACAGCTGCTATGGACCACAAAGAACTGTCATGATGGTTGGCGAGTGGACAGGGTATAGGGGAGGTGGATCCCTGAGCCAGCAGCAGCTGTACAGCGAGTATCCCACAGGGGCCCACCACACACACCACTGAACTCCTTCATTTCAAGGTATCATCAAGATGTGGCAGGTGAGTTGGGGAAGGGCCCTGCACAGGGCACTCACGAGATTATCAGTCCAGTCCAGGTGTGACACTAGTCATGCCTACATTTGATACCTTCATTTACAGGTATCAAATTTAGGCGCGATTAGCCTAATTTGACCATTTTTAATGAGCATTAAGGATGCACACATTTAGAGGCATGCCTGTAATGCACATTAAATTAGGCTAATGTGCATTAACGCATCTCATGTAGACATGCCCTTACTGTTGCTGAAAATGCAAGCACTCTTTGCAGATACAATAGGGTATGAAAAGCATGTCTCATGGGGCAAAAAGAAAAACCAGCGATTAAAAACACAACCAGAGCAACTCTATAAGTAGGATGAAGTAGAAAAGTTATGTTGAAAGGGCAACATGCAAGTGAATGAGCAAGGTAAGGGCAGTGCCACTTTCTAATTTGCCTTCCATGGGGTGCCTTCACCTACTAGAAGAGAACAGTCTGGCTGCAAATATGGGTGGCCCCTCCATGAGGGGAGTCAAATAAGGATAACAGACCTTATCTGGGTCACTTTCAGTTTTGGCTGGATGCAGCAATTTCATCCAGCAATTCAATGGCCCATGTCATGTAGGAGGTCAGAGTCTATGAACGTAATGGATACTTTCATTGCCTTGAAGTCTATGGAAATTTCTAACCTGAACCCTTGAGCATGTGGGCAAGTTCCAGCCATAATCTAATGCCCAATGTTTTCAGTGATAGTAAAAAAACCTCAGCAAAACACTGGAGGAGGGGCAGGGAGGCTATTTCTTTTGCATACATGCACTCTTTGTTTTGTTCCAGTGTAAATGATCTTGTACAATGCTTCACTCTAACAAATATTAATAAAGAGGAAGGAAAGGAGGAAGGAAGGACTTTGACTTTTTAGCTACTTTATTCAGGGGTTCTGGGTATAAAAAGTTGGCCCCTCCGGGGTCCAGGTCCAATATACAAAACAAACACAAACAAATTACCATCAAACCAAAAGAACCATGCCATTACATTCATAACATCACACCATGACGGACAACTTTGCAATATTACACATTGTGACTAACATGCCGTTATGCAGTCGGGACATCCGGCCACACAGTCGTACAGACCAACGCCCTCTATAGACAAATGATTTCTACCCTGTTCTATCCAATCATACACATGACAAAATCTTCGAACTCCCTACACAAAGAAAAAAAAAAGCAGGCTGGGAGGGCCCAGGGTGTGGTGCGAGCTTCGAATTTCAGTCCAACACTGAGCCTGCCCAGTTGCCCAGACCGGTCATGACGTCAGAGTATGTATTGAAGGCAGCTGTCCCCCACGTGATGCAGTACCCCCTCAAGGGCCCAGCACACCTCAAAGGTGGGCAATGCCCACCAGAGCACAGTGGGCTCAAACTCCAGCAAGATGTGCGCCCACACCAGGAGGCTAAAAAGCCGCAGGGCATTGTCTGAGACGGTCCCAGTAAGCCAGTTGTGGTGGCTCTTGAGGACGGCCATCTTGGCCTGACCCAGCAGAAAGTTGTCCAGGCAGACAGAACCCAGTTCAGCCACCTGGCACTGGCAGGAGCACATGTAGATGTTCTCCGAGAGGTTCTTGCCCAGCACCCACAGGGCAGCTCGAGTGTGACAAAGAGCAGCCACAGGCGAGGACAGTTGAGGAAGGCATGAAAGAGGCTCTCCTCAATGCCCTTGGGGCAGAAGGGGCAGGCTGTCAAGGCAGCTGGGTCAAAGTGGGACACAAACGAGCCAGGGGCTAGAATACCATGCAGCAACCACCACTGCAGGTGGCCAGTCTTCTTGGCAGTTGGTGGCTTATACAGTGTGTGCCAAGCTGGATGGGCCAGTGGGGAATCTGGTGGCCCCGGGCGTTGTCGCCACGGTGTATCAGGGTGGCCCACCAGCACCTGGGCATGGCAGATGTGAACCACCCAGGCATACAGGTTTCTACGGGACAGGGAAGCAAAGGGGAAACCTGTGTCACTGTTGGGAGGCACAGGGAGTGTCAGCAGGGTGCCAGGCCTACCAGTCAACTCACCAGCCATGGCTGGGCCAATTGACAGCAGGGGGAAAGCCTTGCTCAAGGCATCCGCAGCAAGGGGGACCTGGCATATCTGGAGATGCTTGTCCAGGGTGGCCACTGCCTCCAGCAGGAGGGCAGCCTAGATGTCATGCAGGAAACTACCCACACTGTGGATAGAGCACATACTCAGCTGGGCAGTCAGGGCCTCGGGCAAGAGCCAGGCCAACTGAGTGCAATCAAGGAGATGGCCCAGGTGGAGGACACAAGTCTGGATGCTGTCTCCAGGGCAGACTGCAGCTTGCAGGCTGATGGCAAGTGAGGCAGACAGACAAGAAAAGAGAGACAGAGAGAGAGAAACAGTAAGAGAGAAGTTGCAAAGTAGAAAACGCAACTTGCAGGCGGAGAAACCAGAAGTAGAAGGGGGAGGGGATAGAGAACAGAGAAAAAGAAGAAAAAACACTGTGAAAATGAAAGAAAAAAAATCAGAAAGGGAGGTAGGCAAAAGCAAGAGACCTTTAGACAGGTGGGAGTCAGAAAACAAAAGGGATAGGAAGCTGGGGAGTCTTACACTCAGGATCACCCCACGCAGCTCCAAGCAAGCCCAGTCTGAGGCGTCCAAAATGGAAGGAAGGAAGGAAGGATCATTACATATTATTAATACTTAGCATCATACCTTGCCACCGAAGCTTATATTTCTGATCTAAGTAAAGTGAGCCTAGAGGATTAGCAGTAGCTGATAAAAAGCACGCTGGAACTATCAGAGCGTGATTAAAACAGAGACAATTATTAACGTGTTGCAAACACAGAAGAGAAATACAATTATCAGATTCAAGGGAAATAATAAAGCAAAACCCATTTGCAGGTTTATGAATACCTGATAAAGGGCTAAACCTGTAAAATGAATGAATTTACTGATTGTTGGCTCATTCAAATTTTAAAAGATTCACTGTAAAGTGATTCTACTCGCCATAAAAGCTTTGACCATTAGAATTCACCTCATAGTATCCAAAATTTTTGAATAGCTCTAAAAATACATTAGGGATTTATAATATATGCCTTTCTTAAAAACACTCGGCAAGGAAGACCACTATTAGCCTTTTCTGGAGTATGAAAAGAAGGATAAAAGGCACAAATTATTTTTTTCTATATCTCATCTTTGCCATCCCTCTCAGAAAAAATGTTCCTGGATCTCCATTGCTAAATAACTGGAATAATTTGTAACCCTTATTCCAAGCACAGAATAGCAGTAACAAGGGCCAAGTTCAATTTTAGGGGTCTTGCACAATATTTTTCTTTTGGCTTAACCTCCCCCCCAGCCAGAAACCTGGGACAGTAAAAGCTACCTAGATGGTCCAGTGTGAATAAACTTCCCCACTTGCAAACAATATTGAACTATAACAGGGTTTATTGAAGAGAAAGACAAATGGGACAAACAAATAATCTCAGGAAACCCTTAAAAATCAGTAGTCCACTTCAACCAACTATTAACAGCTGGTCATAGTCAGCAAGTTCAAAATTCTATCTTGGTCCTGTCTCAGATGGCCAGAGCCGACTCGAGGTGATCTAATAATTACTCGTTCATTGGGCAGGCTGGTGAATAGAGAGGCCGACAAAGCTTAATGGTTGTAAAACCTTACTTACGCCGCTTGTGGTTGCGACGCAAACGGTCCGGTCATCTGAACAACTATGTCCGTCGTTCCAGCTGGCAAGGCTCAGGCTAGCTCATCCATCCACAAATCAAGCCAGCGGGGAAAGGATATGTCTGGGATTGCGCTCGGCGACGGGGAGAAGAATCGATAGGTGATCAGTCTATCGATCAGCTCAGCCGCAAGTCAGATCTCTTTTAGAAGCACTCTGCAGCGTGCTCAAAGTTCTCCGACTTGGGCGGAAGTCGCGCAAAATTTTAAACGGCTAGCAAGCCAATTACTAGCCGCCACGTAGGAATAATTTAGAACTGGCCAATAGCATGACACAAATTTGCATTCGAATGGCGGGAACTCTCTTGCACCGGGGTTTCTCTGCTGCAACAGAAAACCTTTACTTTACAAGAGGCTTTCATGTGGCGGGAAAATTCCACCGTGCCGAGGCACCAAAATCACTGGGTTGTGACAGGTCCCACACAGGGTGATCTTGGTAGCCAGTGTCACTGATAGCACAAGCTTTCCCCTTGCCCCACTGCCTTGGGAGGGCAAGGGACAGTGCTGCTTTGCTGCTTCTGTCCTGCCACTATTATTGCTCCTCACCATCACTGGGAGCACTGTTCCACCACTAAGGATGTTGCTGCTCCTTGCTGCCACTAGGGGGCATTGCTCATCATTGCTGCTGGGGGGTGGAGGAAGGGGTGGGGGGTACTGTTCTGCCACTGCTGCTCACCACCACCAAGGGGTGCTGCTCCTTTTCTGGTTGCTGAGGCAACCCAGCTATTTTAGACCTTGAACAAATTAAGGACTGCAGCTCTTTCAGAACCTAGTAGATACAGGTTTCAACCTGCCCCACCATAGGAATTTCATCTTTTTTAGAAAATTTGGGTAACCAATCTCTACCTGAACCTATTATAAAGATTGATCCACCACAAGTACTTTTTCCTGGAAGACTCCATAGCAGGATAATTCCTGGAGGGACCATTCCCAAGCTTCCTTTAGCACTCTTGAGCTGAAGGTCCCTCCACCTTAGCCATGCACAGAAGTCACAGGGACTGCTGATCCATCAACTTTTATCCAATTTTCACTTACAGCATCAGTACCTCTAAAAACTATAGGAGATGAGGCAGTGCACACAAACCTGATTCACCTGGCTCTTTATATTCAAACTATTAAAAAAAGTTCAAGGCATGTTAGCATACAAAAAAAAAGAAGGAAAGAAAAAGAAAAAAAGGTGTTCTCACTTCTCTCACCCATGCATACCAATGGAGGATATGCAGTGATGAGACACAGCTCTCAGCAATCCAATTCTCATACTAATAGTGGCATGCAGATAAGTTTTTGGACAAGCTTTCAGGCATTAAGTGTCCTTCCTCAGGTCACTTGATTCCCAAAAGCTTGTCCAACCTTTTCTTCCAACTATACAGTTGGTCCAATAAAAGATATCACCAGAAAATCCTCGCCTCTTCTAAGATGAAAAGCAGGAAGAGTGTTTGTACCCAAAAGCTTGCAAAGAACAATTTTTCCAACTATTTAGTTGGTCTAATAAAAGATGTCATATTTATCCAAAGAACCTTGTCTGCCAAGTGAAAGAATACACTATTTGTGCATAAATATTTACTTCATTAGGGATGAGGACGAACTGATTACAAAAGCTTGAGCAAAGCAATACTCCCTGAAACAGACTACATGAAGAAAAAGGAAACCCTAAGCAGGGACTTACTTATTACCAGAACTGTAAGGACCTTGTGTTAGACTAAAGAAGACATTGTTACAAGTATGCCAACTGACAAATTATCTAGAGAATCCAATTCTGCATACTAATAGTAGTACAGCAGAGAACCCTCAAAACAAAAACTTTTGGTGGATGCTCCAAGTCCCTTGACCTTCGTGTAACATCTCTTAAGTAGCATGACCTTACTGCTGAGGACACATCTATCATCTTTGCTCCAGCCAACATATTGTTACCACAGGAGAAAAACCCCAATTGTTGCAATCAGTGGCACCAATTCAGGAGATTAAAGCCTTGACTGGATCAGCCAGGATCTGATACCTTCTAATTTAGGGATGGCCTACCTGTGGCATGGGTAGCACAGACAGGCTCTTGGGGAGTGGATATGCAGAATAGCAGCAGATAGAACAGGGAGAAGAAAGTAGAGCAGAAGATTTGGTACAGGCACAGGGCAAAGAACAGAAAGCAGAGCAGCTGTTCAGGCAGGAAGGGGAAGGGAGTGGGAGTGGCACTTGGGAGGGTGTGGGGCTAACATGTGGCATACCTGCCAAAAAGGTTGCCCCCTACTGTTGCAATTTAATTGCACGCAGCCCCAGTCTCACGAGACTGAAGGGAAGGCAGAGTGCATCTCTGAGGTTTGTGACTTTGCGCACCTGCCACCCACCTTTATGGTTGTAGTGTAGTCCCTTTGCATCCAAACAGGAGGTTCCCAGAGTGACATACTGATCAACACAAGGAAGGGTGATAGGAAGGGACCCTACCATAGATAGGGAGAACCTAAAATATTAGTTACAGCTGCTAAAGTATTAGAACTTGAATGCAAGATGCTGGGTAACAACTACAGTCCAAACTTAAATTAACCTTATTGCCCTTAAGCTCAGGAACTAGAGAGTTAACTGAAAAAACACACAGTACTATTACAAAATTTCCCAAACAGCAGCAAGCAAGCGACAAATAAGTAGCTTATGATTTAGTTTTCTACACAAGACAAGCTCCACCATAGTTTACATCAAAACAGTCTCTTGCATGAGCACATTTCATTGTAAGAATATCTTACATTGATTTAACTGAAGTGGAATATTTACTCCCTTCCTCAAGATTTAAGCATGTTCCCATGTGCCTTGCTGAACATGAGGACAACTTGCAGGCTTGCTGAACAGCTGCTTTAAATCTTTCTCTTGTTTTGCTTTCTTGATTACTTTAAATAACTTTATTCCCTAGATTGGCTTCCCCTTGTTGAAACTAGTTCTTGCAGTCAGAGATGTGATGATTTTCCTAGCTCAGTATTGAATCAAACACAAAGTGCCTTGTGTTCAATATCCTGTATCAGGCAAGTGCCAGCCTCTGCCAGCCCTGGGTGCCACCTTTGTTGGGGGGTGCAGGAATGGCACTGCACCAGGTGCCACACAGCTGCCCAATTGTGGAAATGTGCTGCTACGCCTCTGCTATCTGTACAAGTGTTCCCTATGAAATCTAAAACCATATCTATGTATTGAAGATCACCCCCCCCCCAAGTTTACAGACCTTTCTAGCAGATTTGGAACAATTACTTATAAACTATACTATCAACATTTTCTGGAAATTCAGTTTCACATAATTTGGCAAAAGCAAATGAAAAAAATTGGTAGTTCTGATTTAACCTCCCATTAAGATTATAATACTTAAGGTAACACAGGAGAGGTAAGAATTTACAAAGTATAGAACTGTAGAGAAAGGATTTTTGTCAATGGATGGTTGATCATTGGTTATAAAGATTTATTTGCTATTCAATCTGGGTTTAGTTTCTTCTGCTTAAATCCATTTGTTTTTGTCTATTTTTTCTGTTCTTTTCTTTCTTTTAAGAATAAATGTCACCCTTTCCTTCTTGCAGTAGATTTAAATATTGTCATTTTCTCTCCTTGAATAAATATCTCCTTATATAAATGGCTACTTTTCTGCAGACTTAGTGGTGTATTAATTACATTCTTTGAAGCTTTAAATTTCCCAAAATGTTATTATTTTAATTGACCTTAACTCTAATTTGGTTCTTTTTCAGTTTTTAAAACTTAGTGGAATTTTTCAGATTTTTTGGTATCACCACTAAATAGAGGAATATAATGCATACATTTTATATGCCTCTTCTCACATATAGGGTGATATTGTGCTGAATGTCTTTTATACATGAATGAAATCATAATATATGTCCTTTTCAATTTTTCATCTACTAGAAACCCCAGATCATGCTCTACAGTGATAATGTTCAATTAATGTTCTCCCATGCAGTACTAATGCCTTCAATTTTTAATCCCTCAAATGAATTCACTTTCTTACAAAATGATCGCAGACCTTTCTGCTTTATCATTCACCTTGGGATTGTCTTTATTCAAGCAATCACAGAAGTACTTCTTCCACCCTCTCACTATTCACCTAGTTCTTCCTGAACATTTCCCTAGATGCAATGAAATTCTTTCTATTCTTATCACTTATTAAAATCTCTGAGTGATTTCCTCTCTTATTTATCATCCTTTTCTCCATGTACAAGCTAGCATTACTTGTTTTCTCATAACAACTTCCTGCATCCTCTTTCAGATTCTTGTCATCTATAATCCATTCTTCAGTCTTCAGATCCTGCTATTCTGTGATCATTTAGTCTCTCCCTTGCTAGCCCCTGATGGCCAGAAAGTATGTTCCTTTGAAGCCAACACTGTGGCTTTTTCCTTGCACATCTTCTCAAATTTTTCTATTTCCACTTCCCCTGTTGATGCTGAAAAATTTACCTGGAATCCCACCTGGACCTCATTTTCAAACTCTTGCTATGATTTTTCTGCACAATGTTCACAAAACTTTCCTGTCAAATAAACCATTACCATGTAAGTTTCCAAGTCCATTTTTATGCTGCTGCTTTTGTTAGTTTTGTTTTTAAATCTTTTGATCGGATCTTCCTTTTCTTTGTTCCTATTGCAAAGAAGTTGCTTTTGCAAGAATACCAGTGGCATTTCTCTTTTTGTTTATGTCCCAAATAGTAGCTAAGTCATAAGTCTAAAGATATCTCATTTTATGTACTACAGCATTTGCAGCACTTCAGTATTTCAAAATCAACCAACCAACAAGAAAGCAATACAGAGACCCCCAACAACAAAATATGTAGCACATGGTCACTATTTCTCCTTGTTAAATAGTGTGGGGTTTGATGCAATCTCTACTGCAGAGGAAATCATTCCTTGAAAAATTAATGGCATAAAATAATCCAAATCACTCATCCTTCTATCTGTTCCACTCTCTACTTGTTCACCCACACAGTTCAGTAAAGTCCTAAGATGAATTCCTGATCCCTGTAAAATCCTGAATCCAGAATTTCAGGCATGGTACTCAATATTTGGGGCCTCACATTCCTTTTACTACAGCTTCCTGGGAAAGGTCCTTTTCTTCTCGTTATCTCTGCTTTCTGATGGAAGATATCACTTATATTACATTAGATCTTCATTTACTGCTCTGGTCATCTTATTTCACTCCTTCTTCTAACTACTGTAAGCTTCCTCTTACTTTGCACAATACAGAATCCATTATATTATCACTTGTACGAACGTTTTCATTTCCCCACCTTGCATTCTGAAGTCCTCTATGATCCAAGACAGTGAACCGCTGTGCATAATGGAAGTGGTATAAAGCAACTTTGGAGCTCTGAATGGAACACCATTGAGCTACATTTGTGCATGCTATTCTGATTGCCTCATTTTGCCTCCTGCTGGCTGATCATGTGACACATCATCCAGCATGCCTCAAAGCAGCCACGTTTTCACTAAGAACTTTGTGCAAGTGTTTTTCTTTTCAAAGCCTCTTGTTCAACAGTGTGATGAATGAAGCAGGACACACAGTGGGTAATAAACATTTTCATGAATCCAGACTCGCATTTTGATTCAGCTATTTTCCCCCCACTCCTTTTTGTTCAGTTTTCCACAAACATTCATGTGCATGGCTTTTTGTTTGCCTAAATGTTAGGGAAGGGGTGTCTGTACAAATACTCATTCACATGCAAACAATGGTATTCACTCTTGCCCTAAAAGGGTTCACCATCCATTTATAAAGCTTCAGTTGTTCGACTGAGAACATAAAAAATATCATGCCTTTCAGAGGGCTAATGATATACGATGAATGACACTAAGTAGTCAAAGATGAGGTCAAAGTAAATAGATTGGGAGCAACCAATAGAAACATGTTCATATTCAAATCCTTCACAATTCTAGTAAGGAATAAATTGATTTTTAAAAAATCAGAAGCTATACACAGAATTCAGAAATAAAAACAGTACAGTTATCAAATAAATGTATTGTTTGATACACATAAGCTTTACTATAACTGAACAGCCTATGACAGGAAGTCTAGCTTTTACCACCCCTGGGGCTGACAGAAAAAGGAGTTCTTTCTCACAAAACTTACAAGGTTTTCAAATGTGTCTCTTATTCCTGGGTGGAACAGAACCAAGACCTTTTCACATTTCACACAAAACTAGAGGTATGTTCATCCTGCAATATTCACACTTTGGTCTCTCACCTAGGACATGAAAGACCTGGGTTCAAGTCTCTGGCTCAGCCTAATTATGGTTTCTAGGGTCTTGATCTTTGGTTTTCCACATTGCTGAAACACAAGTACATGGATATTGGCTATGCTATGGCAGCTGGCAGCTGTTTCTCCTTTCCTCTTTCCTTTTCTCATCCTCTTGCAAAAAATCCATAGTGGCCTTCAAGAAACCTCTGCAAAAGATCCGTACTTTCCAACAGAAAAAAAGCTGTCCTGAAAGGTCCCAGTTAGCTCTGTCATAGTTCTTTGGGAATCTCAGTCTGTGCTGAAAGGAATGTACACTTGCAAAAGCAGAAGCTCTCCATATAGAATATCTCAGGTATTAAGTTTGTACCCTCCTGTTCAACTGAGGCATTGCTGGGGAAGCTGAGTCACCACAGCCACAAACCACACCCCCTCCAGAGAGGGGTTACACTTTATCTTAATCAAAGTCTAAGGCAGGGATTTTCAACTGGGTGCTACGGCACCCTGGGGTGCCCTGAGATCCTTATAAGGGTGCCATAGGGTGCCACAAAATGTTGGCACACTTAGGTTTACAAAAGTGATTCACAAAATACAACCAGAGATTTCAAATAGAAATCCAGTTGTGGTCTTTCAAGTTGTTTGCAATAGAAAAAACCCCCACTTTTTTTTATTTTTCTGTAGGCAAAAGAGTGACAATTAAGAGCTGGCATTTTCCAAGGGGTGCCCTTAGTCCATCCAGCAGTGCCTCAAATCTAAAACAGTTAAAAGCCACTCGTCTAAGGCAACAGCACTGATGAAAGACTATTTTTCAGTCAATCCTACCTGTGGAATGGCTCTATTAGCAATTGTACTTGTCCACATCTTCACCTCCTAATTCTACCTACTGAAAGCAAAGCAGTAAATTATAATTACTGAACAACATACTCAGGGCCAGATTAAACCTTTAGTGGGCCCTAGGCAAACAAATTCATGGGCCCCAGGCCAGCTGAGACCCCACCTCCCCACCCTGGTGCTGCCACGTGTGGGGAGCAGGGCTCCAATCCACTATTAGGAAGCAGCCACTGTGGCAGCAAGGCTGGTAGAGGGGAGGGAAGGGAAAGGGAAGGGAGGTACGATGAGGCCATCTGCACCACCCTCGGAGGGAAGGACTGGGGCCCCCTACAGCTCAGGGAGCAGGCACGTGCCTAGTTAGACTATGTGTTAATCCAGCCCAGAGCATACTAGTAAGCAGTAATTAACCTTAAACGCAGCTATTCCTTTTCAAAAGCTTAGCAAGAAAATCTCATACATTAATTTATATAAGAAAAATACATTTCTAGATATAAGGGGTCTCATGTTGCTATCTACTGCAGTCAGTGTAACATGTTGACATTAGATATGTAATTCTTAGAGTAGAATTTTTATTAGTTTCCAACAAAACGAGAGGTTTTGAGACAAAGTACAAACACAGGCACAAGAGGGTACACAGTCATCTCTCACGGAAAACAAGTGGAGCTACTGAAGCTTTCCCGGATCTCTATTTGGTTGGGGGCATTGTGAAAGGCATGATAAGATATCCCAAGTTTTTAGAAGCCTGCAGGAAATATTCCTTTAAATTCTTAGAAACCAACAGTCCAGGCATGCCAGATATTGAGCACCCCCATATTCCTTTGCTGATAATCTGGCAATGAATGCATTATAAATTCTGGGCGTTTTAAACAGATAGAACAATTGACCTAAATTCAAGGAGAGTGCTTGGCAATTTACAGGATTTGGCCCCTAAATAAACCTAATAAATGTGTCAGAGCTCCATATAACTTGTATCATGTTTTCCCCTTAAAGATACTCTGTTTACTGTAGTTAGGGGTATATGGTAACCCCCCTACTTGCATCTCATTTCTCAGTGGATTCTTGCATGGGATTAGACTGCAAAGAACATTTAAGACTTCGATTCAGGCATTTGTTCTGATAAGGCAACATTTTGCATTTCCTTCTATCATACCTTGAATTACTGCTGGATATAACCTGTGTTACTATAGTAATTGATTTACTAAACAGCCTTCACATAGTGTACACAAACTGATTCTTTTACCAAATATGAAAGACTTTTGCAGTGCAACAGTTTGGTGCAGAAGGGTGTGCTGAGCTGAAAAGCAAATACAGCTATCTGATTAATTGATTCTGCCCTCATAAATATTATACTTTGGGGGCTCTAATGGAACTTCCTGAGGGTAAATTGCATGGTTCACCTCATTCATTTATATCTCTGGCTGACAGATGTACATTATGAAATGTCACTGAATATGCTGACAATAAATGAGGTATAACATTAGCATCTTGATTCTGTTTTCCTGAAGGAACACTTTTGTTAAATGACTCCAACACCAGTGAAAATATTATTCTCTACCATGTACACCTCTTTTTATTTTAATCAGTCTTCCAGAAATACAAACTGGCTGGCCAAAAAAGCAGAGACCTGATAAATTAATAAAACAGTCTGCTCTTTTGTTGTGTTCACCTCCATTGTGGAGTTATACAGTTGGAGGATATTAGGTTGCAGCAAGCATTTGATAGTATGGTAGTTGCACTAATGTTATTGTTATTATTTTTACTACCATGCAGAGAAAAACGGTTAATTAAAATAGAGTGAAGACAGTGCTCCCTGCCCTAAGACACAAAAAAATTAGACTATAAATTCATCGTTGTAGTCAGTAGACATAGTGCACCATCCCTTTGCATTTATTTAGATATTATTTCATGTTATTTTATAATTTTTATTGCCATTTGAGAATGATAAAACTATATATAGAGGTCTGGGGAGCAACAGCAGATAACCATGACATATGCAATTTAATGAAAAGATATACTGCAGTGCATTGTAATAAAATTCATAAGAATATGTTCCATGCTTCTATAGAGTGTGCCAGTTCCAATAACCCATAAATCCTGGCTACGAGCAGACCACGACTGCAAAGGTAACTTTGCCTTAGATAAAAAGAAGAACAGATCTAGTGGCAAATGCAGTAGCTCAAGAAAATAAACTACCCCTCTGGGGATAAACCTGCATTATTATTCATCCGCCTTTATCCCATTCCTCCCAGCCTTAAAACAATCACACTTCACATTTAAATCAATAATTGGAATTGGAAAACAAAATGCCACTAGTTGTTGACACACACTGCAAGCTGATGAGTTTCAACAAAACTATATAAATATAATTTGAGCCCCAGCTATGTAGTGACACAAAGCATGCATGCAGAAACAGGGTGGGGCACAAGGCATATTTTAGATTTGCTGTTTATGTGCAGAAACCAGCCACAAATGCATTCTCCTGAGCGAAAAGGATCACTCCTAATGGGTTTTAATCTTGCTCATCCTCCCAAAAGGAGAATGAAAAAGGCAAGCCAATGGAGCCAGCTGTCCCTAACGGGCAACACATCTGACAGTATTTTGTCAGATCTGTAAAGAAGTAGAGGCCTGGGCTGTGGTTTGGGTTGTACTGAGGTATTTGATCTAGGGGAATGGAAGAGGCTCTCCTCCCCTGCACAAAGCTCAGAGACCAGCCATAAATTTGTCCTCATGTCTCTTTAGAGTAGGCCTTCAGGATCAAATGTTCAAGGACTGTAATTCCATTTCATGGCAACTTTTCAAAATTGGGTTTCATTAGCACAGAAACAAAAATAAATCTTTGGAACATCTTTGCAAAATATTTGGGTTTGAAACCAAATGTTCATTTTCAGGGCAAAAAAATGGAGCTTTTCTGAGAATTATTTAGGACCTAGGCTTTCTGGCCACTTTGGGAAGAATTGCATTCAGTAGTATGGTGAGAAATGCAGATTCAAGTGATGCCTCTGTAGCGATCACCATGTTCAATAAATACAGGCATACAATGAATTTGAAAAAACTAACAACAATTAACTTCATTGTGGAACAGTAAGCAACCTCTGCAGACTCTTGGTCTCTCTTACTCCCCTGAGGGACCAGATCCTAATTTCCAACTACTATATTCTTCTAGCTAAGGGAATCACTCTAAATTATAACTTCTTTCACTACAACCTCTTTCTTATTTCTTCTCAGATCACACTATATCAGACAAGACTAGGGACTTGCTGGGTCTCCTACATCCTGGGGCAGGTCATTGCTGCTTCATTTCTCTCAAAACTAATACATCACCACAAAATATTTGGGGCTTTGAAAGAGATTATATCAGCAAAATGAAATTTCACCAATAATATTTTACCAGATTTGTAAAAAATGAAAACAAGACTCATGTAACAACATAATACCTATACCTAGAGCTTTTAAGTAAAAAATAAATATATTATTGAGATCAGGTTGGCAACAGCTCCTCACCCTGCCTGAAGCCATTTTCAGAAATCATTTTTTGTATTCCATCCCCCCTAACCTCACCAGAAAAAAAACCCAACTTGTCATTGATTTGAGGTTGATTTTTCATTGCTTGCTGCACTTCCTGCACCAGAAGCCCTAGACTTTGGGAAAAGACGATGAAATAGAGCCCATTGCTAACCTTAGCAAGCATGAATAATGTGCCTGCCAATAGACAGAGAGGCTGGTATTATACTATAATTATAAAACTAACAAAACTGACAAATAGCTTATCCATTATCACCTTGAATTTGTGTTTCTCCACCAATTCAGAGCCTTTCTTGTCCATTAGGTAGAAAACATTTTGCATCAAGAATCACATCGTACATTGCTTTAGTCCTTACTTAAAAGTGTTGCCATCAGAACTATGTCACTTAGAGGTGTAAAAAAATAAATCAGACCCCTTAGTTAATATAGCTATGACAGTCAACCCCACAATGTAGATACAATGAGCAGGAAGATGTCTGTTTGTTGAGGCAGATGCATAACTAAGAATTCAGGTATTCTGGGTAGGGTGAAGGGTGCCAAGTGCCAGAGAGTTGGAAGGAACTAAGCACTTACCTCCACTGCAATGGTGTGGGCTGCTGCGAGTGCAATTCAAACTTCCCCAACATAGTCTGTTTCTGTGGCCTCGCAGGCAGCACAAGTGCAGACACCCCAGGAGCTGCTATTTTTGTTCCCCCTCCTAAGGGCACGTGTAGATTAAACGGAGGCCCTAAATTGAAGGGGTGGGTTTTAAAAAACACCACTTCAATTTAGGGCTTGATTAAACCCCCGTGTTGTGCATACACCCTGCTGACTTACCTGCCTCTCTGGTGGGGAGGGGAGGGGAGGGGAGGGTGACCTGCCAGTGAGCGGAGCAGTCCCTGGACTGAGGGGGAGCGGGGGGATGGTGCTTCCTTCCACGGCAGTGGCAGCCCCCCTACCAGGGGGCACCCACCTTCAGGCACCCAGCTCAGGTGGTCCTGGGGGGCACTGCAGCCATGGAGGGAAGCACCGGGCCCCTGCATAGCTCTGGCAGGCAGGCATGTTGTGGGGAGGCGGGGGGAAACCAAACAGATCAGGCTCACCGCTTTTCTTGGGCTGAGCCTGCTTTCCTGGGCTGCTGTCAGGCTGCTTGCAAGGCTTCCTGCAGAGTTGTGGAGCTACACGGAGCCTGGTGGTTTGCTCTGAGGCTGTAGGGGCAGCAAACTAAAACTCTGAGGAGGAGTTTTAGTTTGCTGTACCCAAGTCATTTAAGGCACATTACACCACCGAATTTCTTAAAGCAGCTGGAATTAATGCGCAATATGCCACCAAGGCATGCAAACACCAACACCATTAAAGCAGTGCAAAAGCATTTAGCCCACTTTAAAGTGTCATGCACACACACCTCTTGTTTCGGCTACACAATCAGCAGCTAGATTTGGTGCCCCATCACCTAGATACACTATTGTGAAGATGTAGAAGATTAACTGTGCTTGGTGGCAATGTCTGAGCATACAAAGCTACCTTCTAAACCCGAAATCATGTTGCTGTATGCTGCAGGTAGGTTCCTCAGCTTGGGGTGGAGAACCCAACATTGGTGCTTAGCAGTCTAATTAGCCCCCCCCAGAAGCATTGCAAGAATATGGAGGCACTGTGCCTGAAGCAGTGTGGCGAAGGTGAGGCCACCAGGTTGCCAGGAAAGGTATGTTTTATTGTCAAACAACATGTAAGTATATTCCATTTGCACTACTGGTTTAAGCTACTCCAAGCCCCCCCCCACCAAACAAACAAAAAAACAACCTTGCATGCAAGTATAAGCTGCCTCTGCATTAGGTCTTTGCTGGTAAATTTGACTTATGCCATTTTTGTGCCATTAAGCTCTTTTAAATGGAGAAAAGTCTTGTTTGTACATCACCCAGCACAATGGTATACTATCAACTCAAGTCTTCAAATGCCACAGTGATATAAAACAACAACAATGGATGCATACACAGACTTTCCATAGGATTTCACTAAGATAGTGGGAGAAAGTGGTTCTCTCACTACTTGCCATACAGTGTGGACAATAATAATCTTTAAAAAAAACACTAATTTCAGAAGTCATCCAGATGCCCAGGTTCATTTTTATTTTTCTTACCAACTGTAATTCCTACCTTAATCATTTGGGTACAAATTTTGAAGATGATAACAATGAAAAAGAGATTAAAGTCTTTATAAAGACATGAACATCCAGTTGTGCACATTCAGGCAAAACTCTGAAAGATACCCATTCTGAGGTGTGTAAAGCTAGCCGTCTCCATTTTAAAACATACATCTTTTCAGGTTCTTCCTAAAGAACCATTTTGTATACATCTGTAAGCATTAGACAGAATTTGCCCAAGCACCATTTCATGCATAGTTCAATTCACATCCCAGTTTCTAAGGACCATTGTACCACGTGAGCTGCTCAGTCCCCTGTTCAACCATAGAACAAATCAAATTATTGTGTATTTGTCCTTCTTTGCTACTAAACTGGAGTCCTGGTCATATAGTGCATGTACAATGCGATACATCTAGCACGTGATGGTTGGAACTTCATGGTATCAATGGGAAACTACTGGACAGTGTTGTTCCTCCCAATCTATAATCACATTACTACCTAAATTAAAATGAGAATCTGTTAGCTCTGAGCAGTATGAGGCCTATGATACAGAGCTGAGCAGTTCAAATTTTATCTGGTAGGGGGCACTAGTAGTCAGTGTGTTATTTAGGTTGTAATTGTTACTACAATTAGCATCCAAGGGCTGTTTGTTTTTGGGGTTGTTTTTTGCTGGGGGGGGTTGGGGGGGTGGAGGGGAAGTTGTTTTTTACCACGTGCTCTGAGGGTGGCAGGGACATGTTAATTAGAGTGGCTTCAAGAGCTGCTCTAATTAAAGCACCATCAGCATCCCTACACTTCAAAATGGCAGTGGGGGTACTTTAACTAAAGCTCATTGAACAAGTTTTAGTTAAAGTACCCCCGCTGCCACTTTGAAGGACAGGGATACTAATACATGAGATGCAGAGGCTGGCTGGAGTGCGGTAGTTACTACACTCCTGCAGACTCGATTACTCAAATCTGTTCCAACACACTACAATTACAGTGCATCAGAGCAGCCTCCCAGCACATCTACAGGCACCCCAAGTCACTGTTACAAAGCAGCAATCCTGTTTTAGAAAGTTAATCATATCACACTTCTATTTATTCACATTGTCTAGACAGTATTGAGTGTACGTATTGACTATCTTTGTTGAGTATGGAAGGCATTCAGCATGTTGAAAACTCAGGGCAATGCTTCTGTAATCAAAATCCAAAAGTATTTTGGACACTTCTTTTTGTGTTTAAAGTGTGCTTCTACTGTATCACATTGACTTCTCATTTCGCACACGCTAGAGGCCTGTACAGCCCCAGATACTTTACGAACTTCACAAAAGTTGAAGAAATTTTTCTCCATGGAGGTACCTGCTTTCACACCTGTTTAATCAGAAAGGTATAGTTCACATGCATAATTCCCTATGTACACACAAGTACATGCACCTAACCTGCTTTTACATGCCAAGCTGAAGTATTCGTTTCTCACTTGTATTTGTTAAAGCATCCAAATATAATGTTATTAAACATTCCTCACTTTACTTGCATAGCTTCTCTAGTATTTTTTTCCACCACAAACCAGCCTTTAATAAAGAGGTTAGGGAAAATGTAATTCATTTCCCACTACCCAAGCCTGCCAACATGTTCAGAGGGTACAAGGGCAGGACACTGGGTTGTCTTTATGCTTAAGATTTGTTAGCTTCTTTACTCGTTCCTCAGAAATCCATTAACTTACTCCTTGCTAAGGAAACAAGTTCGTGTCTGCAATAACCACAACCCACCATGGCACAAGAAGCACTCTTTTCTTAGATGCTTATTTGACAAGCAGTGTGTAAAGAATTTATGGACACCGGCAGTGTCATCTGGTTCTTGATATTTTTGCTGAACAACAGGACAAACACATCATCCAAAGGCATTTCTCTTGAAGAGTGACATTTCCACCAAAAACAATTCTGAGCTGGTATTTAACTTTACAAGGTCTGAAATGCATTGTCAATTGTCTTTTCTTTTGAAGCACTGTTATATAGTATGTATTATCTTGGAGTCCACAACATCAGGTTACAATATCCATTATTCTTTTCATCTTTGAGACAAAGTGAGACACACAGTTGTAGAAAAACATGTCATAGGTTTGGGAGATCTTTCTAACTCTCAGTCTCATGACTGAGTTGCTTGCTAAAGAAGGTCAATTTGAGAATAACTTTTAGAAAGTTATTTTTCCGAAGAGGTATAAAATGGAACATTTTATAGAAGAGAAAAGAAGATACAAGGGACCTCAGCCATAAAAGCAAATAGGAATGCTTTTTCTAATAATAATAACCTCTACAGAATAATATCTGGGGACAGCAGCAATTGCCTGCGAATAACCTTGAAATGTAGGATATTTCTTCAGTGTAAAGGAGAACAACGTGTTTGTACAAAGAAGAATATCTGTCAAAGGCATGCATTGGCTGTAGAAGCTGGTCATATATAAAAGGTGGCAAAGCTAATAAACACTTATATGTGTTGAGATTCTCTCACAGAAGAAATAATAACGGTAAACTGTGAGACCTGACATGGGGAAAAGTATTCCTTTTCCATGTCCTTTTCAAATTTCCCCATGAAAAACAATGCAATATCGTACCTTTAAACTAGAGGTGGCCAACTTAGGATGTGCATGCCAAAAGTGGCACAAGCAGCCTTCTGCATGTGGCACATGGCAGGTCAGGGGATAGAACAGGTAGCACAGCAGCAGATAGTGCAGTGAACAGAAAGCAGAGCAAGAGATCAAGCAGAGAGCACAAGGTGGGGAGCACAAAGCAGAGCAATGGATCAGGCTGGGGAAGGAGGTCAGAGTGGCACTCAGGGAGGGCATGTAGCTAATCATGGCATGCCTGCAACAAAGGTTGGTTTCCACTACTCTAAACTATGTTGGACAAGCCTTTCACGAAAGGAAATCACATTGCTTCAAAGAACATATTTACAAATAGTAACAATAATGAAGTATTGATGGCTGGAACAGATGATAGCAGGTACAGATTCAATGAAAATATAATATAAGAGTCAGGGGTGACTTTGACCAGGCACCTCCAATGGAGAGTAAAGGAAGCAAGAGCATTATTTCTACCAATACATGACTGACTGGCCCCTGCATGGGTAAGTGGTTTGTGCATATCCACATATCTGTTTCAGACTACTCAAGACCACTACTGCTCTTTCCACTCCCCCCACAACCTCCTTCCCCAAGTCCTGGCAAGCACAGCTAAACAAATGTACTGGTGTCATTCTACTTTACTTCTGGCCTAATTAAGGGAGAAATGAGAGAAGTGGAAAAAACCCTTGAAGTTCAATGAGCATTCCTGAGGTGATGTACCTTGTCTCTAGCTAAGGAAAGTAGCCACATACAGCTCATGGTTTGAGAGACTGGGTTTATATGAGGTATTTAAAGAGAATATCTTACATGCCTGAAGTCTTTGACCACATAATATTCTAGTAGCAGATCTTCTGTAAGGTATTACACATAGACAAATATATATGAATGCGTTTTTTTCACCCTTTTCTACACTGCTTTCTTCTAAATTCAGCCCTTTTCCTCATTTTCATTCCTGGTCTGTACACAGCCACAGAATAGTTCCTCCTGAGGCTGTTTTTAACTTGATTAATCATCTTCCTGCCCAGGTACCTCCCTACCCCCCACCCTTTTTCTGATGGGATCACCTCTTGAGAGATAAGAATAGTTGCATTTCTGTGACCCTTCAAGTCTTGGCTATTTTTGCTGAGCTGCACATGTAACAATGTGCTGATACCCATTTCTGGTTACAGCAATGTCATGTGGACTCTGGCCCAGCAAGAACTGGGCTAATATTAATTCATTTCACACAGGCTGCACATCCAGGTCCCCCTAGACTTATTTTGGCACAGTTGTTGGAGGCTGGATGGGTTGGAGCTGCTTATTGTCACATGGAAATTCTGGATAATGGCCATAGCCAAAAAGAAGAAATCTGAGTGCTTTGTCAATAGGAAAAAAGAAGACTAAAGGATTTCAGCAGCTGTTGTGGACTGAATCGGGGTACATGTTTCAAGAGGAGTGTAGATTCTGTCTTTCAAAGTATGTGTATACATGGGTTAAATTCAGCTACCAGGCAAAAAGGCCAGCAGATATTCTGGGAAGGATGCTGACAGAGAAGGAGCCTCCTTCCCCTAGAAAAGTGATAACTACAATTTGTGTCATCTTCTATGACAAAGAACTATGGAACCAAATAAGAACTTACTTCCACTTCTTGCCCCATATCCTAAATTCAAACTAGTTCCCCTTATTAGAAACACCTTAGAAATGTTTGGTTTTTTTCTCAACCTATGCCATTTCATTATTTCAATTTACATACCTAGCTACAAGGTACTTAAAATGGAAGGGAGTGCTGTTAAAAAGAATTTGCAAGTGTTATTCTGAAGGTATTCTTGCAGATTTAGTCCAGGCTTCCGAGTGGCAGCTCCAACCATGGTAATATCTTTCTTCCTTAGCTGTTTTTATAATTTAATTTTCTGTAATGATTCCCTCCATCTCCTCTGCAGAGTTGCATGGGAAAATACTGCCCTCCAGTGGAATTCGGAACAACAATTAGACAACTTTCAGTCTCCCAAGAACAGAATCTCTTACCCTAATCTAGGCCACGTAGGGGCAGCATAGAGGATGCAGTGGCTGGAGTCTAAAGAACTGCTGACACCCGGTTGTTCACTGTTAGCTGTGATTTTCTCACAACAGGGAAAAATGACTCTGCTTTTTCCAACCATTCTCCAAAACATAGTGATCATTCTTTAACCAAATTTAGTATAAGCATTAAAGACAAAACACATGCTGTTTGCTACATGTAACACACATTTGGAAAACCATGATTAACATCTAGTTCTGTCAAAGATCATTTTCGAGGGGGGAAAAAAAAAATCACTGAAACAAAGCCAGTGGATAAGTAATAGAGGTAAGAGGAGTAACTGAACTATGCATACACCTATGATTGCTAGCTGGGGAGAAAGTGATTTATTTAAATATTTGCCTATTACCTTATAACTTCCCTCAGTGCTTGGAATCTAATGAACCATAGTCTTATTCAAAGTTCAGCAGTTATACATTTTGCAGGAACATTAGGGTTATTAGGTATGGCTAACGGAAAAGAAATGTTGAAAATCTATACAATATATTTTTAACTGATTCATCTGAGGGTTCCTTAGTCATTTACACTTTTACCAAATGTCATTTTTTTTTCCTCATACATTAGCTTGAAAAATCCACTATAACTCAAAACATTAGACAGTCACAAATTTATACCAAAGCTAGCTACCTTTGGGGAAAGGGACAGAGAAGGCTAAAGCAACATAAATTTATAATATATAGTATATACAGACATGGCAGAGTGCTCAAGGTGTCAAATACAGGAATGGATTTGAGCTAGGACTGATTGCCAAAGGCCAGCTTCAAGTGACCCAGCTGTAAATGGATCCCTAGTTATTCAAGACAGGGAATCAATTGGAACTGGATGCTAGATGCTAAATCTCTTCCTTGTGTATGGCTACTTATAGAAACCTTTACCATACAAGCTTTGCAAGCCACCTAAGCTCAGGTGGATCATAGGAATAAACTTCAACAGAAGTTACACATAAACCAATTTAAGTGATCAGAAACTGGTTTAAACCTGTAACAGAATAGAAGTTCAGTGCATGTAAACCAGTTTCAAAATGACTGAAACTGGTTTAAGATAAGTCTGATACTACATTCAACCAGGTTTAACTGATTTAGGTCAAACCAGATTATGAAACTTCTGTCCCATACCCCTTCCTAGTTCAAGTTAAATCAGAGTCCCCCAGCATCCTGGCATGTTTTTCAGCCCTGGGCTGTGCTGTGCTGTCTGCTTCAGAGAGCAGGTCTGGCCCTGCCCCTCTGCTCCCTAGCCGGAGCAGTGAAGTCTGGCTCACTGCCCACCCTCACCCTGCCCCCAGGCAAACCCTAGCTCGGATCTGGGTCCAGGGAGAAGGATTAAATTCCCCCTTCCCCAAGTACAGAGGTGCCCTGCCCTGCTTGTTTAGTGTTGGCTCTGACTATGGACTATAAATCCCAGAAGCACCTGGAAACAAGAAGAGGAAGTGATAAGCAACCTTGCAGAGTCCTTCTACCATGATTGTGGACTGCAAATCCCAGAGACCTCAGAGGCAGTAAGAAGAGAAAGTGAACACACAGCCCATGCTGGCTATGTGCCAGAGAGCCATGCTGTAGTGCCTCCCCTGTTTTTGGCTTGAGCCACTGCAGGCACGTGGCTGCATTTTCTGAATTACAAGTGAATGTCTGTTCATTTGCTTATTGGTTCAATCTTTGCACCTTAGACCAGAGCAATAAAAATACAGCCCATGGACCACATCCAGCCCTCCAAGCACTTTCATGTGACCCACAGTGCTCCCCCCACCACAACAAATTGCACTCTGCCCAGTCCTTATGCCCATGAGGGTGGGAGTGAAGCGCTCTTATGTACACCCCTCTCCCCCCAAAAATACCCTATTGCACCTCATTTCCACCCTCATGGACTGAAGGGCCTGGCCAGCATGCAAATTCTGGGCAGGGCTGCTGCTGCTGCAGCCCCAAGGACCTGCTCTGCTTCCCTAGGCTCCTGCTCACTCCAGGAAGCACGTAGGGAAGCAGAAGGGATAAGGCTGCAGCTGGGTGGAAGCACAGAGCATGGAGTTAGCAGCATGGCAAAGCCCATGCCCAGGGGGCAGCAGCAGAATGGAGCTCAGGTAGGTAGCGTATGGGTGTGAAGCAGGGTGGGGGGAGGGGTGTGAGGCCCCTCCCACACACACACTCCTCCCATGGCACACAGCCCCAGCAGGCGCTGGCAGAGGCCACAGCAGCAGGCAGGGGCATGCAAGGCACTGGTGCGCAGTGCAGGAACCCAGCGGGGTGCAGCTCCAGCCAGCACTGCACATCACAGTAAGAAGTGTAGCCCCCCACACTGGTCAGTCTTTTTTCACCAGCACTCCCCACACTGTGACCAAATTTGCCCATTACTTTGGGGTGTGCTCATTTATTAGGGATAGTTTCTAGGGTCTTGGTGATTCTGTCAATGTGCTGCTTGTGTTACTATATGGAGCTGTATTTCTCCCTTCTGCAAGCCCTCACCCCCAGTGGAGCTATCTTGCAGGACTCAATCTCAATGGGACTGGGTTCCTCCAGTCACCAAATCAGTCATACACACAAACACACACACATTAATGTGACACACCTGACCTGTCTGGGCTGATCAGCGTGGACAGGCTGACACCCTCATATGCCAAGAATCAGTTCATAAGAGCAACAATAAAATGCAGTCAGACACAAGCACACAGGTGAACAGAATCCCTCTGAATCCGGCTGGGTGTCCAGCTCACACCCTCATGGGCCAGCATTCAGTTCATAAGGGCACGTCTGAGTCAAACTGGGTCAATCAGCCTGTACAAGCTGATCCCCTTATGTGTTTCAAACTCAGCACGTCCCAATCTTTGGCCTCTTGATGAGCAGACCCCACAATAATTTGTGCTTCACAGGGATCTTTAGCATAGGTAAAAGAAGCGTTGCTGCAGAGCATGGGAGGAAAAAGAAGCAGAGAAGGAAAAATATACCCAATTACTACCAGTTTGACTATAAAAGTTATTTATTGCTAAGCATATGAAATATATAATAGTACTAGTAGTAATAGACATGCAAAAGAAAAACAAACACAAACAATTACAGTACTACCCTGGTTTCACTAAGTATTTGGGGAAACTTAGCTCAAGCTTAACTGATACAGTTTAGGTTCAGAAGTTTATGCCTAGAAAGAAGAGAGAACGCTGGGATCTCACCTAGTCCACGGTACTCAGGCTGCAAAACTGACAGGCACAGTCCGTAGCACAATCCTTGAAGAGAGAGACGATCTGTTCTTCCAGCGTCCCAAGAACGACAGGGGATGGTGTCAGCACAGGAGTTTTCTTCTTCTTTCCTTTTCCTCTCCTTCTCCTTTCCTCCTCCTTCTTCTTTTTTGCAGCACACATACTTACAGATTTTTATACCCTCAGTTCAGCTGCTTCGAAGCACCCTCAGTAGTGTAAATCATTGTCTTTTCTATTGACAAGGGGTTATCTGGTTTGGACCATCTCAGGAAACTGATTGATAAACAGGAAACACTTAAGATTAGGGATTAACCCAAATACTTGGGAGCCAGCTTGAAATTCCTATGGATGGCAGATATACTGATGGGATCTCTCATGGTTTCTTCAGGAACAATAGATAGCTTGCAGCATCAGGATTTTGGATTTTTACTTGTTGTGCACAAGCCTCAGCTTAGCATGACTTTTCCAGATCTTACTATAGTCTTTTAACAGACTTAAAGCAATTATTGGGGTGCTCATAACCTTTTGTGGAGAGGACTTCCACCAGTCATCTCAGGAAAGATATGACAACACATGGGATTAGGGCTCCAGCAGGCTGGATGCTGTGATGAACCCTTAACCATTGTTCAAATGTTGCCCATACCCCCTCTGACTCGGTCTCTTGCCTCAGCATTCCCTAACCCGGCAACTGAGTTTTAGTCAATCAAGTTTAAATAGGCCTCCCATAGTGGGACCGGGGAATGTACGGCCCGAGATGCCTATTAAACTTAGAGCTGTGTGTGTGTGTCGGGGGGAGGGGGGGGAGTCCTTAGCAAATCTAGATTAGAACTGGTCTGATAAATGCTGAGCTGGGTGTGTGAGCACATGGGTTGATTAACATTGGAAGCACAGATTCCCCATCATGCAGTGCTCTCCTGCTTCTCTGGTCCCAGAATTCACTGCAGTCTCTGCTTCAGGCTTTCTGTTTTCCATCTCTCATGTAAATGAATGGTCATCTGGTTCCATCTCGGATGTAAATGAGACCTAGGGCAGTTGATTCACTCTTATCACCCTTATCTGGTGAGGTTCTTAGGTGCGTCTCTCACTGCATCTTAATCAGTTTTGTTTAGGTGGGGGGGGGGGTGAGTCCTTTGTGAGTCAGACAGACTGCATCCTGTGCCAGGGTTGCCCAAGAACACACAGCTGAGGCGTAACAACACTCACACAGCACAGGTAGGAAGCCCCGTGCGCTAGAGCCAGCACTTTCCCTGCCAGCTCCAGTGTGCAGGGCTTCCCTCCTGTGCTGCATGAATACAGGGAGCACTGATGATACAAACTGCCCAGCGAGGAGCTGCACTCCTCACCACAATGTGCAATGCTGGCCAGAGCAGTGCCCCAGCGGACACCAGAGCCCTGAGCACCCCCACCTGCTGCTGCACCATAGGGGGAGTGTGGGGGGGGGTCTCTACACACCCTCACCCCTCCCTCATACCCCAGAAACCCCATAAACCCACACTCTGCCTCCACAACCCCCCACATATATACAACCCCTAACATATCCTATGCTCCCACACACACTGCCACATCCCCTCCACACCACACCCCCACACCACATAATACACCCTCACACACCTCCATAACATACAAAACTAAGAAATTATTTTTGAGCTATTATGCAATCTCCTCTATATACACTACGCAAACACAAATCATGACAAAAATATTTTTGTAATTAAATTAAAATATGTCCTAATAGGTATTTAACTTTTAGTGTATGACTTCATTTTTTTCTGTTTCTAAGAGGGCAAACCACCCCCCACCCCCCCTCGGAGTATTTCCGGAGGGCCAAGGGGAGGGACATCCAGTGGCAAAGGTTAAGGGTTGTGGGGGTAGGGCTTCCAGTCCCAAGATGGCAACCAGGAGGCAGGGCAACTGTCAAGGGGCAGGGCTACCCACACAGCCCTGAACAGCTCACCAAAACTCATTAAGCAGCTCTCCACCCGAACTAAATTTCCCAGCCCTGGCTTAGACTAACCTGCAAAGCATAAATCAATTCAGCCTCAGGCTTTTTGACTGTCTGTACTTAGCCCAAAAAATGCAATTATTTTTTAAAGAAATATCAACTTTAACAAACTTGTTAAGAACTCCAAGTGTATGGCCACTCAGTTTGTGCACACAGTTAACATAATCATGAAAGCAATGATGATCCAAAAGAACCTAGATACTCTGCCGGGTTAGGTTTCTTACTCTTCCCAGCAAAGATGATGTGTTGTGACATTTCTGGGGTTACACAGCGCCACAGCAAAAGCTGCCTGGGAACTCTGAGGTGCTGCAAGTATCTGCTATGGCTTTTATAGCAAAGGCTGTTGCTTTTCTGATCAGCTGTGCAGATGAGCCCCAGCTGAAAGGAGAAGCAGCATTTTTTGAAGGAAAAGTTGGAATAAATAGTTAAGCAACTCATCCTTAATTCAGCATCCCACAGCAAATTAAGCAGATTGTGAAACACCCTGACAAATGATCTGGGTCCTCTGTAATGGCAAACCAACTGCATATAACTATATGTGCTACATATAGGATAGCATTTCTTTAAATTAATATCTACCCACTCAATTCATGCAGCGACACTACATTTGCTCTTCATCACCAGAAATTATAAATTGAAAATATGCCTGGTTCTCTTTCATACCCGACTGTGAAATTCAAGATTTTGCCCTCATAAATGTGCACACCATTTCCACTCAATTGGCCCTACAGGTGCAGAGAGTAAATTTTGGCCCTTTACTGAAGCCAAAACAGAATGACCTGAGGCCAATGCAATGTTTCGTCACAGAAATTAAAGATTGCAGAATATGAAGGGCCAAAGTGCATGCCTCTATGCTTACATAATAATTATTTATCTCAAAAGAAGCTCTGGTTTCTCCTCAAATGGAATCTGATGAAGTGGGTTGCTGCCTCCAAGAGGTCACATTTTTGAAGGACTTAATTTCTAAGAGGCTGCCCTTTCCTACCTTCTGCCTGATTGTTTCAGATTAATGTAGATTACCACCTCCGTCTTCCAGTTCTTCAAAGAAGCAATCAATCACTTCTTTGGATGGAACACAACAATTGTTCATTGGCACCAGCAGCATGAAGGAACAGTTCTGCTACATGCCACTGTATTCTCTGGCTAACTCTAAGAAATCAGGCTAGATCAGAGCTTTGCAAGAGAGATGGGGCAGAAAGATGGGGCCAAGGAAGGGTAGACAGCTCCGTGTTGCCTCTACTTACAAGACAATTACACTGCCTAGAGATTGCTGGAACCCAGTGTGCTCCAGTGACATAATTTGTGCAACTTTACATCTGATGGCAAAGAAGGGAGGGGAGGAAAGGTGTCCCTGGAGTAGGTGTGTAGAGCCAGATATGCTAACTGGATAAAGATTTCCTCTCATTTCCCTACTTTACCCCTCAGATAAACTAAGTTACATGGGACCAGCAAATGAGCTCAGTTTGATGCAGAAGCTTATGTAGCACGTTAAGTAATTCAGATGTTTCAGACCCCCAAGCAGTACTCATTATTCAAGAAAATGAGTTGTTTTTGGCATAAGGTACATGAGGAAAAAATCTATCTAGGAACTTCCATGCTGTAGAAGACGGGTGGGTGAAATACAGCCCATGGGTCAGATCCAGCCCATCAAGGGATTCTATCCAGCCTACAGTGAATCCCTTGGCCCCACCCAGCCCAGCCACAGGGGGTAGCCCAAGCCATGGCACATGCAGCTGATGCACCCACCACCAGGATGCCAGATAGAGCAGGCAAGCAGTCTACATGGAGACTGGCCTGGGACCCCTGCGGGCAGGGTGTGCTTGGCCAGGTGGATGGGATAAGGTCAAGAGCAGGCAGAGAATGGCACCCAGGAGCAGGATAGGCAGGCAGGGCCAGTATTATAGGGCAGTGATAGTGTAGAGCCAGTGCCCAAGGCAAAGCTGCAATCTGTTCCCACATATCCCTGCCCAAGAAATCTGAGTCCATTGCACAGATGTGCAGGGAATGGATCGTGGTTCTGCCCTGGGCTTCAGCTCCATGTTGTCACCACCCTTCAGTCCGAGCCCTGCCCACCCATCCCAGTCCCAGACACTGCTCCCTGAAGCACCATCCCATCCAGCTGGCTGAATGTTCCCTGTCCATGGGGGACCTAGGTCAGTCTCCATGGAGACCCCGGCAGCCTGCTCTGTCTGGCACCCCCAGTGTGAGTGCAGGGCAGACAGGCCCAGGGCCAGATGGGATCAATTTTGCACCCCTGCCCCACTGCACCAGGTCAGCAAACCCCCACTCCACTTCCCCCTGGCCCATTAACAGCTCACCAAAACTCCTTAGTGGCTCTCCAACCCAAATAATTGCCCACCCCTGTTGTAGAATATGGTTTCCCCATAAACCTGTAGCAAAGATTCCTTTCAATGTAAAGCAATGTGACATTTCTCTATGTTGTCATACAGCCCAAACAAACTGGGTAATACCACATGTACATTACCTGTTATGCACAAAATATAAAAAAGGAATCATCCCCATAGGGCATATATTTCCTCACTATAACTAAGAATTAGCAAACCTGTTGATATTTAAGAAAAAAAGAAAATTCACTCCTTCAGTAAGCTCCCATGTGGCTTTCCTTTGCACCTTATGTCAACATAGCTTTGCAACTTTTCAGGATGTGGTAATTATGACAGAACAAAACCAGTGTGTTGGCCAAAATAAAACCATTCCCTTGTTTTGGAAATAGCAAAATATTTTACTTTTATGACCATCATTTGCCTTCAGATTATGAAAATCCTCCATTTACCTTAAAGATACTGTGTACGAGAGCCATCCCTGCATTCTGTTTCTACATCAGAAGAGAGCCACTGATTTCAACTAAAGATAAATGGTGGTTTGACTGGAACTACACAGTCATATAATAACTAAAGCAACCCAGGGGTGTACAAGGTCCACAGCATGCCAGCTGGGGTGAGGATGGTGAAGCAGTGTTCCAGCTAGGATGGATCGCTCATACAGAATGTGTATAGGCATTGGTTAGATCAGACTAAACTGTTCCTGATCTAACTTACTTCACCTCCTAGGGTGACCTAGGTTATATCAAGCCAGCCATTTTTTTGCCTAGTCTAGCCCAGAATGTCTCTGCAGATCAGCACTTAGGTTGACCTAACCCTAGTTAGATGAACTAAGGAGGTAAACTAAGCTAGACTGGGAACATGTTAGCCCAATTTAACAAACAGCTATACATGTTTGCAGCACTGGCCCAGGGTCGCACTCTTCCAACCTCCTCTCTGACCAGAGTGTTTTAGCCTGTTGACCCCCTCCCCCCCTACACACACCCAGATGAGTTAGGTCAATCAAAGTGTAATGTCTGCATGTACCCTCTATGAACATAAGCAAAACAAATTCTGAAGTGAACTGAATTCATTCCAAACCATGCAACATTTTCATTCTCATTTATTTTAATTACAATAGCATCCTCCCAAGCTCCAACCAGATTTGTTCTAGGTATGTATAATCTCCTTGGATCAGTGTCAGACTTTGTTTTCAAACACACTCCCTATCCATTTTCTAAGAAAAAATGGAAATTACTCCCTGTACCAGAAGAAAGAGGTATTTCAATCTAGCCAGCACTTAGCATTGGGAGGTTTAAACTGTCAGCCAAAAGGGTCTAATTAGACATCAGCAAAACAAAACAGGACCACTTCAGGGAATAACACACAGGAGTTCTGGTATTTGTCCTACATTTGAGGAAGGCTGGGATTTGCAAAGTAGCCTACGGCAATTCAGCAACTAACCCCCCCTGAGCTGCAATGGAATTTGCAAGACTACTTCACATAGACTCTCTTGAAAATCCCTCCCAAGAAGACCTACTGATCTATAAATATTTGGAGTAGGTATCAAAACTTAAAGAAAAGCAGCTGTCCTGGGCTTGTTTGTATAGAAAGGAGAGAGAAGTATAGTTGCCTGAACAGAAACAATAGGACTGCAGTCCACAAACTGATGTATATTATTCGCCTTTCTGGAAAGCAAAGTTTGCAGAATATATTAAGAGTCATTAAACAGCAGCACAGCTGAGTTTTTATTTTTATCATTAGTCACCCTGTTGATATGTAACATCTTAGAGTATTCCTAGAAACTTAGGAAAATAAGCTACTCTCTGATACCAACTTAGTACAACTGGTGAATGCTGACTACTGGGCGAGATTGTTCTATGCTATATGATGGAGATGCACAAACTACCCTGTAAATCCACACTATTTCAAAAGATTTGAATGAAAGTGATTTTCCAGACTGAAAACCCAATTTAGACTCTATTTTTAATGCCATCAGTTCTATACTTCCTACCTGGCTAGTTTTTGTGTTTGCATACAATAATTGACTTTATAAACCATCATTATTTACTCATTTCCCAGGTGAGATAGTGCAGTGGCATATGAACTGTGACAGTCTTCTAACTACAGTTTAGTACTATAACTCAGTGACTAGTAAAAGAGAATAAAGGAATGTAATTCAGGAATTTGAAAGTTCAATATATACATCAAAAATTAAGCTATTTGGCATGAGGCTAAGAAAATGTCAAGGGTTATGCAGCTAGACTTCAGGCTTCATATTCAAAGGCACACCCATTTCCCTGAGGCAAAGGAATTGGAGATTTCAAGGCCTCTTCTAAACTTAGTAAAATTCTGAACCGAAGTACTCCAAAACTATGTGAAATAACTAGAGCAATACCTACAGAAAGCAACTTAGGATTAAAGGCTCAGTCTTCCAAAACCCTTATACACCTGGTTCAATTGATGATCAATGGGAACCCCACAATAGTCACGTCCCTTATTCTAGCTTCCTTCAAGTTTATCTTCTTAAACCACTGCTAGTGGTTTCCCCCCCTTCCAGTGACTGAGCACATTGGTGATGCATTCTGGACAATTTTGAACTGCCTCTGTTTCTGGAGTATGTACTCTGCAGTTGAGCATAGCTGCATACGTTCCAGGGGGGTAGCACATTTCACAGGTGTTTAAAAGAGAAGCTAAGAATTCCTTAAAGTCTGGCCAAAGCCATTAAAATGGGAGACATCAAGCAAAGGACAACATCCAAATTCCACAGGAAACTTTTTTCCTAGTTCTTATGTAACTAGCAACAATAAAAAGGACAAACGAGCTACCCTCTGCTAATTTTCTAAGAGCCAAGAAGCTTTACCATTAACCACTCTGCTTACTATGTCTGTCCTGTTATTACTGGGGTCATGGCTTTCAGTGGTTGTCATTAAGCCTGTTACTGCACAATTTAATCAGAGGTGCTTAAGCAAAATACTCAAAGCAGAATCTCAGAATCAACATGTGAGAGTGTATTACATAATAGCTTCATGGCATTAAACTCCTAAATTCCCATCACTAATGTTTGCTAAGTTATTTTTCTGAGTAGTCTAATTACTTTGAAATATCCTAGAGAAAACCAATCCCAGACTCTATCCAGTCACGAATCTTTGCTAAGAGTAATAATCATGTATCTGCTCCACTTAAACTAATGAGAGTAATAACTTTTAATTATTGTTTACCAAAAGCCTTTATAAAAATAAAGCAGTAAAGTAACTGCTGGTTCAAATAAATAAAATGGCACTGTCATATTGAAGCACTCTATCTGGTTCTTGTCAACAATGAAGGAAATGACATCAAGTTAAATGTGCATTTTGAAAACTACATCGAAAAACAAGTTTATTTAGTTCTCTCTCTTGGTTACAAAAAAATTAAAAATAAATTAATTGACCCTCTGCTCATAGATGCTTTTTCAGTTGAAAGATGCTTTTAAGAAATGAAAGAGTATTTTCTATTGCATGGTGAATATGCACAAAAAATGAGAGAAGAAGAAAAAACAAAGATCTTGAAGATATTTTTATGCCGGAAAACAAAAATATGAAACAAACAAGCAAACATATGAACCAACCTAACTTTGTTTGGAAAGTTTCCTTTCTAAAATTATTTTTAAATAATCACTGAACTTTATGTTCCAAGCACTTGTACACTTACTTTTTCTATGAAGCCCCCTTTTTGGGCAAGAAAAGTTTGCCATGAAAACATTTCAGCCACCTCTATTAACAAAGAATACTAATTGCAAACACATTTAACCTTCCCATGGCAGGAAAGACATTAATATTATAAATCATATGGTTCACTAGCCATGTTAATGGAATTAAATGCGTTTGTATATAACATCTTTCATAGTCAAACTATCCTACATGGCTCATGCAGCCACTACAATAGTGCTCTACAAGATTGTCTGAGTAGCACGTTTGAGTAGCCATTGGCAGAAGGTCCAATAAGCCAAATCCAGAAGATCTTCTAGCATCAAAGAAGAAACACCAGACAGGAAGCTGTCACTAAGAAGACAATATGTAGTCTCTCTTTAGCATATGCACTATTCAAATTCTATATCCAAACTAAGGTTATAGTTTGCAATATAATGATCTGGGTTTAAAAGAGAATCTTAACATGGCTTAGATTGAAAACCGCTCTCAGGAAGGATTTAAAGGCTCCTTTTTCAGCGCTACAGAATTTTTTTACCAGACACAAGAACATTAGAAGGTTATTTGACACAATACTGTTAAAATACAAGGTACGATTATCAAACCAACACTCATTATTTAAGCAAGACCTCCCATCATACAACATAATGAGAATAATGCTTGGTATTTGTAGACCTTCAGAGTGCCGCTTTCTGACCTTCTGTTACTCGCTATTCAGGGTTTAGTGCATAACACTTCACTCAGCACCTATTCCATCTTCAAAGCATTTGCAAACAGTATTATTTTTTTAAATAAATAAATAGGGCAAAAGGAACATGATCAGGATCAGAATGTTTTTCACATGGATACAAAAGCAAAAACTTCCACCAGAAGGACAGTGGGTAAGAATATTCAGGAGAGAAACAGCATGTACATCTAGGAGAGGGTTGTTCAACCTCCGGGGGCTACATACCCCTTGGGCCATGCCACCAGGGGCCACATACCTTGTGGGCTGCACCAGGGTGAGCAACAGTTCCCTGGGGACACATGCCTCACAGACACTGGCCCCTTGCTGCAAAGTTCGTCCATGACCCCAGCTAGTGTACTTTGTCCTCATAAGCTCCCTTCCCCCATCCCGCCACTGCTGCACTGTGCCCTGAAACCACTCACCCTTGTAGATACCCCCATGACCTCCCCACCCCATACTATGCACCCCAAGCTCACCCTCAGCTCCTCATGCTGCTGTACAACCCCACTCTCTGAGGCAGGGGCAGGGAGTAGCAGCCAGAGGAAGACAAAAGAGCTCAGAGATTCAGGTTGCTATTGCAGCCAGAACAATCAGTGGGGTAGCAGCTAGCAGGAACCTGGGGGCTTTAATTTAACCCTTTGTGGGCCACATGCAAGCTGCAGGCCACCAGTCAGACAGCCCTGATCTAAGACAATGCAATATAAGAAGCACAGTGAACTGACCTGCACTTGTGAAGGATGTGTGTGGCAAACTAACCAATTCAACCCGGCACATCCTGGGCTTGGAAAATCTTCATTTTGTGGAACAGGGGGCTCAGACCTTGGGGCTGCTCACCTGCCCCTGGGTCTGTATCTCCTGGCTGGGGGCCCAGAAACGGTGCATAGAGCCCAGGCCTGGGAGCCGCTAGAGGCAGCTTAGGTCTGCAACCCCAGCAGATGGCCAAGAGCACAGCGCAGAGATCACTGCATGGAGGGTCAAATTGCTGACCAGGACTCTGGGAGCTGTTTCAAGGCAGCTCAGATCCCCAACCCCTGGCATGCAGGCAGGCTGCCAAAGCAGCAGCACCTCCCAGCGGGCCCAGGAACTGATAGAGCCCCGGTATCACATGAGGCAGCCCGACCCTCTAACCCCTGCCATAATGAGCGAGCCAGTTGGTGCACAGGGTGGTACACAGGGCTGTGAGCAGGCCTCAGGATGGGAGAGCCCCAGGCAGCAGCCAGCCACCATGCCAGGAGAGGTGCCCATCCCACAGAGCCGGAGCAGCCCCGCATCACCAGGGGGTCATGAATGTTGGCAACAAGGGTGTCCCACAGAGGAGGGAGCCATCAGGGGCCCCTGTGAGGTAAAGGGTCCTGTCCCAGCCCACAAGGGGCTGGAGGGGCCTGGAGCATCATCCCATTTTCCCCTGGCAGAGCTGCAGCCAGGCTTCCCCTCACTGAATGGGAAGATCCTACAATAGTAGCACCTTCAACACCCGGAAGGGTGAGGGGGCGCCTCATATTTTGTCATTTGCACCATATATTTTGTCAGTTGAGATTTCACTGTTATATGAGTACAAGTGTGTTTTATCTTTGATTTCCACTGCATACATGACAATGTTCTTTCATGGACTGTAAATAGTTACTTGTGTTTATTCCTGTTGGTGTGCTGTATTTACCTGTGTCTGCTTATACTTACCAGTTCCAGATCCTTTACTTATCTGTGTGGGTTGAAGCTTTATAGGAGGTATAAGTCATATATATAATATAGTCCTGTATCATTGAATAAATTATTACTTTTCTGTGGATGTGTGTGTGTGTGTGTGTATATAACTGTATTTTATTAATCAATAAGCCTGTATATAGTTAAGCAGCTGGATCCTGGCCTGACTCTATAGGGAGCTGAGGAGAAACTGTGTGCGGTTGGCAGTTCTCTCCCACAGCACCTCTGCCTGCTGACAATCCCCTTCAATTCAAAGAAGGAGAGTATATACCCTGTGTACGCCCAGGCTATATGTGTTTTGTTCCAGTTCCCACTTCTTAATATTATAAAAAGAAACCATCACAGCCCTGGTCAAGATTTGCTTGCTGGACTCTTACTAGGCTGCTATGTCTCAAGTCTAGAACTACAGACCCATTTACCTCCTGAGTATAAGCAGAATCTAGTTACAGTAAAAGCTTTGTTATCCAACACCCACGGGGAATGGAGGTTGCCAGATTACAAAATATGCTGGATAATTGAGCAGCCCGAACAGGCGTCTTTGCCTCCCCATATAGCCCCAGCCTTTATACCTCCAAGTTTTTCCTGGCACAGGAGCTCAGCAGGAAGATGTTCTTCTCCTCCTGGCTTGTGAGAAACTAAACTGCCGCCTCCAGATCTGAGAGCGGGGCATTAAATGGCTACCTTCATTAGCATCTGTCCTGCCACATACATAACTCCTTGTGTGGGCATGAAGGAGGCCTGCCAGGTTTCAGGCAGAGTGGTGCAGGGGTTTCTGTGAAACTGCACCTCAAACTGCTGAAAGCAAAACTCGTGTCACTTGTGTGTGTTAAGGGGTGTAGGTTGTAGCTGTGTTGGTCTAAGGACATCGCCCAGACAAGGTTCTTAGGGTCAATCTGATATCTTTTATTAAACCAACTGAGTAGTTAGAGAAATTCTTCTTTGCAAGCTTTCGGGTTTAAAAACGCTTTGTCAGGCTGAGGAAGCATCTAGTTGGTATGTGTGTGCTCTTCCTGGCTGGAAGGAATAGCAAAGAAGCCAGAGACTGGCATGCAATGAAGACAAGAAAGCCAGTCAGTGAAAATGTAAATTGAAGCATCAAGGGGTGAGACATGGGGGGGGGAGGAGGGGGCACGCGAGGGAAAGGCGATGTAGCAGGAAAAAGTGAAGAGGTACCTGCTACCTTGGGAGTTAGATGTCAGGTAGGTTGTAGTGTGTCATAAATCCAATGTCTATCTAGGAGGTTGATGAAATGTAGTTCATAGGCCCATCTGTGAAAAGTGGTGTATAAATTCAAGCAAGCACCGAACCTCACTAACCTCATCACCAGAAGCTAACTTCCTACAGTCCAAAACACACTGAATGGATCCGAACCATGCCATGACAAGAAATGCAAAACCTGCCAACATGTCCCAGTACCTCTACTAACTGTGCATCAGACTCTATGACAGACAAGAATACCCAACTACCTGTGGGGGAACATTTCTCACAAGAAAACCACTCTGTCTCCAATCTCTCAGTCCTGATTCTCAAAGGGAATTTACAAACCACTTTTCACAGATGAGCCTATGAACTTTTCTTCATCAACCTCCTAGATAGAGAAACTCATGGACTCAGTATAGACACTGGATTTATGAGACACTACAACCTGCCTAACATCTGACTCCCCAGGTACCTCTCTATGTTTACCTGCTACATCTCCCTTTCTTCCTACCCCAGCCTGTCTCTCACCCCCTGATGCCTCCATTTCCATTTTAACTGACTGGCTTTCTTGCCTGCATTGCATGCCAGCCTCTGGCTTCTTTACTATTCCTTCCATCCAAGAAGAGCACACATACACCAACTAGACACTACCTCAGCCTGATGAAGGTTTTAAACCTGAAAGCCCATGCCTTGCTCATGACATCCGAGGCAGCTAAGCTAAGCTCACCTGGAGCCTCACAACTCTACTGTAAGGAGCAAGCCTCAGGCCTCTCAAAAATCTTAGGGGTGCGGACCTTCCTCCACCAGAACTGTGCGTGTGTGTGGTGGCTGGAGGTTATAAGGCACCTCCTACCTGCCTTTCACCAGGGAAGTCCTCAGTCCTGGCATTTCCTGGGGCTGCCATGCTATCAGCAGTCCCACCAGGCCTCCCAACCCTGGCAGGGTGCAGTTTTAGGTCATGCCCAGGACCTGGGGCCTCCTCCTTCCCCATATTCCCAGCTCATACCTCCAAGTTCATCCTGGCATTGGAGCTCAGCAGGGAGATGTTCTTCCTCTGCTGCCTGGTGATGCAGTGAGTGCCACCTCCAGCTCTAAGAGCAGGGCATTAAATGGTTTAAACAAACAAAAACAAACAGAAATAGGTATGGATGGAGTGAGGAGGGTGGCACTCACTTCATCTGCAAGTGGAGCTTGGGGAACCCCAGCAGCAGGAGGTTCACCTTCAGGAACATCAGCTGCTCCACCAAACCAGGATCCAAGGAGGCATGATGGGGTGTCACAACATCCCTAGCAGTGCTAAACACCCTCTCGCTTTGAACACTAGTCAGTGGACAGGACAGGTGTTCCTAGGCAACTGTGGCCAGATCCTGCCACATCTGGCTGCTGGTTGCCTAATAGGCCAAGGGGTCGCAGTCTAGCAGCTCCACGTTCTTGGTGAGATAGGTAGCCACTAAGGCCTTGGCACTACCAGCCTGATGCTGGGAACTGGTGCCTCTGAACCTCACCATTGAAGCCATACACTTGGTACACATCAACACCTGTCATGGAGAAGACTGGCTGATGCTGGAAGTGCTGGCAGAGGAAAATGGATCCCCCTCTTCCATATCCCCCACCTGTGCCCTTTGCCTCCTGGACTCTGTTCACCAGCACCTCCATCCAGTGATCCAGGGTTTTGCTAGCACACACACTCCCCTTCACCCTTGGGTTGCACATGGCTGCCAGCACATGGACCGTGCTGGACCACAGCAGATCCAGCTGTTTCTTGATGCCCTCCCTCAGCCATTTCACCAGTGCCTGCACCTCTAGTGACAGTGGCTTGTCCCAGCCAAGAATATCAATCCCCTGGAATTTCTCCATTTGGTTCTCAAGTTCCCTCACTATGGGGATCACCTGGCTAAGGAGGGCATTGCCAGCACTGACAGTCTTTGTGGCCTTGAGGAATGGCTTGAGGACCTTCAAGATCTGGGAGATGGTATCCCACTCTGTTTTGTTAAGGGGGTGCTGATCCCAATCTCTCCGAGCAAGGCCATCTCATGGATGGCCTTCTGGTGCTCCACCAGCCTTTCCAGCATGAGGTATGTGGAGTTCCACCAAGTCTCCACATCCTGGATCATTTTGTGCTGCAGGATGCTCAGCTCTGCCTGTTTGTTCTGCAGCATCTTGTCCCCCTTGATGCTCTGGTGGAAGTAGCCCACCACCTTCCTGCATTTTGAAATGAACTTGCTGGTGGTGCTGGCACCATCACCAGCAGTCCTGTCCCCCTCCAAGGTGTCCCTGATTATGAGGTGAAACAAAGTTGGCATCATGGACTGCCTTGACCATCTTGGCCCCATTCCTGGTGACCATGAACCCGTGGGTGAGCTCACGCTGCCCAACAAGCCACCCCTGCACCATGCAGTTCATGGCCTCCATGATCTCCGTTGCTGTGTGGGACTCATCCATCACCTTGGCTTGAAGGAGAGCCCACTGACAGCCTGACTGATAGCACCAGTGCCCTGTGAGGGAGAGGTAGGCATGATCTCCACCCCGGTTGCTCCAGATATCCAAGGTGAGGTGTAAGGCCACCTGTGGACCTGCCTTGTACAGCTCCACCCTCAAGTACTCCTTACGTGTCTCATACAGGGAGGCCACCACCATCCTGATGAAGGTGGTGCAAATGGGCACTTGGTAGGATGGGGCCACAAGCACTATGAGCCACCTAAACCCTGGCCGCTCAACTGAGGAAAAGGGCTGGCCATCCAGAGCAAGCATCTCCCTGATGTTCTGGGTGATCTTGCTCGCCTTTGCAATGTATCCCCCTGTGTTCCTGTATTTTCCCCACTCTTCCAGGGTGACCTGCCTCTGCTTCAGGGGTACAGGGGCTTTAGAGCAAGAGGGGGACTTCTTTTTGGGCATGCTTGCACTGTGCCAGGCTGAGAAGGAACGAGGGCAAGGGGGTGGTGCTTCCAAGATGCATCAGCATCCTTGTGGTGCTGTAATGTGTCGTCTCCTTGCCCCAGCTGGTCTTATATTGGCAGTGCAGGCAGATAACATACCTGGGATCATCTGCCACCTCAAACTGATCCCACACCACACTACCCCCTCGCTTTTGGGGTGCAGGTGTGGATCCTGCCTGATCCCCCTCCTTAGCAGGCAGAGGCACAACAACAACAGGAGGAGCTGACTCAGCTGAGCCACTTGCCTCCACAACCCCAACGTCAACCTCCTCTGAATTGCCTTCTAGGGAAGGAGACCTGGCTCTAGGGAAATTTGTAGGGGAGTGGAGCACAAGCTCAGATTCCTCCTTGGTCCCCAGAATTTCTTTTGTTAGGATGCTCAGGTCCCCTACTTCCAGATCCAGATCCTCCTCTAGCACTGGAAGGCTCAGGCTAGGAACTGAAATGGGAGTGGAGAAGACTGTAATGCTGGTGCTGCTTGTCATGCTGGTGGTGCTGGGGGTTATTATTATAGCTGGTATTATTGGAGGGGGTTTAGATGCAGGCACTGGTCCCATCTCTTTGCTGCCATCAGCACCAGAAGCCTCATGCCTGCTAGTGCTAGGGAAGAGGCTGCATCTAAGTTGGGGGGCAGGGGAAACTTACAGCTCTCCCTCTGCCCCCTTTCCCTCCCTGGCTGGAAGACCTGGCACCTGTCTTTCCAGCATGCTTCATATTTTGTGTGCTGGGAAAAAAATGCATCTGTGTGAGTGTGCGTGTAATAAATGTATGTGTATTGAGTGCTTTCCTGCAGTGCACTGTGGTGAGTCACTGCCAGGCAAAGCACTGCTTTCTTTTTGTTGGTGGGGGAAAAATAAGAACAAACAGGATTTTGGGGGAAGGGTAGGCAAGGGTAAATTAATAGGAAAGGACTGGCAATGGCTACAACTTGGTAGCAAGGCACTACCAAGCTGCAAGCTTACAGATGCTGCTCTCAGTCTCTGCTGCTCCTGCTGTAGACACAGACAGATGCAGCTGCAAAATGGCAGAGACTCAGTTCACAAACAGAATTTTATGGTGCTTCTCTGTCCCTCCCCCAGAGCACTGGGATTGGAAGGGACCTCAGGGACAGATCATTGTCACTGGCCAGCTACAGATGTCAATATCAGAGCAGTGCTTCCCTCCCCTCCTTCCCTTCCCTCTTAGTTTCTCTTTACCTGCAAGCCCACCTCCAAAACAGCTCAAAACATCTGAAATGTTTCAGAAACATCTGAATAGTTTCAAAACATTCCTGAAATGTTTTGGATGGGCCGTTTCATTTCGGAACTGTTTTGGAGCCTTGCGTTTCATTTCAGATTTGGTGTTTCGGCTGCTGAAATATCCAAATCTAAAACAAAACGCCTGCCAAATTTTGCACAGCCCTTGTTATTGCCTCTGGTTTCAGATACCTAGGCATGCTATTAAGGTATAGACCCCATCTTAAAAGTTGACACCTCACAGCCCAAGCATAGGCCTTGAAATTAATGGTGTTTAAGTAGCTTTAGCACACCTTTCCCAGAGCTCCCTGTGGGTGCTCTAGTTTATGGTTTACTTCTCCATTGAAGCAAACAACAATGGCTTGGCAAAAGGTTCCAGAACAAGCATTTACTTTAGAGAGGAGAATAAATAAAACCTAGGAAAAATAATAAAACATCTATCTGCTATCCTCTGCTTCAGTTTCACCACCAGTCAAGTATTCTTTCGGACCCAGATGCTGGTCACTAGTATCCCCACCATCCCTCTCCCCATAATGAAGGACAGAACACCCTTCCTTTTATTACTTTCTGCCCTGATGCTTGGTAAAGCAGTCAGAGTTTGAAAAGCTGGGTGAAGTGGACTGAAACTATAAACCTATACTGTTAAATGACTGAACTGCAAAAATGTAGGGTTCCCTTGTTATAGATCAACCACATGTTTTTCTTCCCCAAGAGACATTTCCCAAAGAATATTCCAAAGTTATGGTCATAGAAATTTGTCAGGGATTCTAAAAAGCTCTTGATTTTACCAGGTTCACCCCTTTCCTTCAGCAATTTCTAACCTTTCACACAAGCAAGGTTTGTACACACATTTAGACAACTGCTTTGTACCAATACCTACTTCTGCATACAGATAAGGCAAGGGCCATTATTATTTGCTAAAAACGTTTTGATGTTCCTGAATGAGAAGAATTAAACTTTTAAACCATGGCAACAGACACAAAATTATAAGAATTAAATTAACCGTCATTCAACCTAAAAATAAGTATAAATAGTCTTAGTTGGAAATCCCTGTAAAACTCCACAGGATACCCAGTTATTGTTAAAACTTCATTTCAAAATTTGTAATGCAAGTTTGCTCAAAGTCTCTTTGCAAAAAAAACCCCAAAAAACATACCCCCCCCCAACCAATCTACCCACCTCTAAAAATTCTTTAAATAATCTTTTTACAAAGGAAATTTTAGCCAGTTATAGCCATTTCCATGAGTTAATTAATGGCCAAAGCACTAAATAACACTAAAACATAAGCATTACTAAATGAACAGACTCTTGTTGAAAAGACCTCAGTAACTGATTCCCAGAAGAAAATATTATCATTTTCTTATCTATGGGCCCTGTCTTCCTGTGGCAAAAAGGTTCTACACCTTTCCTGATGAGCTGAAGGATTTGAGAGCTTTACAAATTTAAAATGCAGACAGAGGCTTCTTCATAAATCTCTCTTCTGAGTTCACTTCAGGTTAGTGAAAACTGGGAACATGAAGATCTTTCTATCCCTGAGAAAACAGCTAATCTCATGGGAAAGGTTGTAGTGTGGGATTGTATGTGCTCCAGGCTTTCATTATCCAAGAACTTTGATGACTAACTTCCAAAGTTGCTGCTTATAATCACTTGCCAAACTTCACTATGATGGCTCCTACCTTAATATTTGGATCTTACTGAAGTTATAAATGATAGTTACCAAAAATTTATTAAATGCTACCAAGTGACTAGTTTAAATCACTTAGTGTTCATATACTAAACTTCACCAGCATAACACTATAACATACTCTTAGTTAAACTATCAGATAAGACCTAACATAAGTAGAATAGGATTAAGAAGTTAATACAGTTACAGACTGACAATAGTACTATTGGAAAAAACCTAGACAGAGACATGGGTTAACAGAGCAACTCCAAGTCATAGCTAAGATTTAGATGTAAATTGACCTGCAGTTCAGAGATGTGTGCAGTCAGCATTTCAGTTCCTGTCTAATTAGAATCATGACAGATCATTTTTTGGAAAGTGAATAGAACAGTTTCACCCACAAAGTGTACCAAATCCATTGTGCAAACAAAAGCCCCTCTTCTGAGCTGCTGAAGCTATCTAATGCACAATGGTTGACAGCAGGCTTACAAGGCACAAGGGTACACTTAAGAGTTTAAAATATGTAATGCAGTTAGCTTGGAGTTTTGTTTATATTTCCTTCTCTACCAAGTAGTTTTAGGCCAGCCCTTTTCTGGACCCACAGCACTCAATGTAATATGCTAGAAAGAGTAAAACTCTTTATCCAGTGTTTCTGATCAGCACTGAAGGGAAGATGAATCTGAAATAACTCGCTTCAGATTTTAAAAGACCTAACAAACAGCTGGAGGTGACATCTACATTATAAGCAGTATAGCTGCATCTGCATAGCACTTTGGTCAGACTAATAAGTCCTACTGAGTGGCAAGACCAATTAATCACCCCCTTGTTCTAATTAGTCCACTACAGACACTGATAGGGTGCAGCTGCATGGCTTTTGCCTTAGGAGGCAGCCAGCCTAGTAAATTTTAACTATTGGAACATTTGAAATATTCATTTTCATAACAAATGACTCTAAGAAGTTAACTAACTCAATTCCTCCTGTTCAGGATTTTTCTTGTGGGCATTTTTTTAAAAGACTGAAGATATTTTGTTTGGCCATGAGCCATTCAATGCAACAGCAAACCAAACATTTCTTTCCTTGCAATAGATAGCATTTTTTGTTATGCAACATGGTTGCTCTGTCCTGTGTAGTCAAATACAAGCTCTACCAGTCAGTTTATAGGCTGAAATATATTGGATCACTGAAGCAGAAAGAACCTAGGAACACCCTTTCTGCAGATTAACAGTAGCATTTCTCTGGGTGTATTTAAAAATCTTATAGAAGTCATAAGAGTCTGGAGCACAATTTGATACCACTAATTTTCTTCAAAACAAGGTTTGTAGACTAGTCAAATTGCCAGATAAGTTTATTTAAAGAAATGTCTCGGTTTCTGCAATGTTTTCAGCTTTCGATAATGTTTTGCCAATCTGCATCCCTACTTATTTTCCTTTCTATTATCTTGGATAAATGTAATTATCAGTCTACCACCTCTGAACTTTAAGGTTGATTCCTATGTTTTTGACCCTTTGCTAGATGCTTGGATTTATCATCTTGTTCAGTATCATGCTAGGTCATGTTCTGCTCAAAGAATATGATTTCACCTGAATTTTGTTAGCTATTGTCCCTCTGTGATACAATGTTTGGGTCATTTGAGTGAAAAGTTAAGTAGCAAGAGACTTTTTTCAAAGCAAAGGAATTAAACCAACACTGATCCCTCCCAAAGGCAGGTAAGCATTGTTTTTGGTATTACTGCTACCTTTTCTTGTAAACTGTTTTTTAATAAATGCTACAATTCCTCATGAGTTCTGCAGTTGCAGACTTCATCTCCTCTTAACATCTGAACAAACAATATCAAGTGTTTCCCTGTATTAGGATGCAAGTATAACAGCAGTACCTGAGTTTTGCTGAAGTCCTTCTGCCACTGCAGATTTATTTCCCAGTGGGCAATCATTAGGATTGGCTGCATGAATACTTAGATCTGTCAAGTCTAAATTCCCCTTCATAAAGTTCCGTTTATGAGTCATTGGATCATGGGGCATTCAGTAACTCTTTGCAGGTCTGATGGTGAATCATACACCACAATTTTATGGGAATAGATTTTTCTTCACTGCAGATTTTTTTCTCTTGACAACACACCTTTGTAGATTTATTACTAGTAAAAGGTTACTTTTCAGGATACTGTACTAAATGCTCATAATTATAGTCAGCAGTATTATACAGTAGTATGTTCTTTATGTCAGTAGTGCATACCTATTCAAAGTAGTCATGAAGATCTGCATATGTAGGGTGGGACTATGCATTTTCCCAACCCAGACATAGTTGTACTTTTATTTATTATCACTAGTATGCCATAAATACAATAAAGCCATATATCTTTTTCTTGGGGCAGTACTTCTCTAGTACTAGTCATCTCTCCAGTCAACTGAGGGAAACATTAGTAATTTTAATGCATATGCAATAATAGTACACAAATTACTGTCTGTACTGTGCAGTCATGTTGTGCTCCTCATATCCACTCTGATTTACAATTCAACAGAAGGTTCTCGGCGCTACAGCGATTGCTACCAAAACTGGCAGAAGTTTGCCCAGATAATTAATCATACCTTGCACATGTTGGACATCTCTCTTGTTGTTAGTTCTGGGCATATTTATCTCAGCTGGCAATTTATTCATGTCAGGCTGTAACCCAGCAGCAGATAGTCTGTCTCTTGACAATGTGATTTTGCTTCCAGAGAACTGGCAATTTTCCCTGCTTAATTTTAATTCAGACTGCTGAATTATCTGAAGCCCTTATATGAACCTATCATGTCCTCACTTGCACCATTCTTCCCTATTCCCTTTCCACATCCCTCTCCCTCCAGAACTGCAAGCAATAAACACATTGGCATACACTTGTAGACTCTCAAATATATGCTCAGAGTTCTCTGAAATACTTAAAGTGCTGAACAGCTGACACAAAGTGATAATCTTTACAAGCAAGTTGGCTAAATGGAAGTCATTATCAAGCGTTAGCTGTCAGGAATGTGTGAGGCACCCACCTTTGAAAATTAACAGCCACCTGACATTTCCCTCACTATTTTATCTTCTTGGGAAACCTGATAATGCCTTCTCTCTTGCTTTTTCATAGATGGAATATCTTAGCATCAATTCACAGTTGCCCTGTGCCATTCTTTCCATCTGATAAGCAAAGCAGTTAACCCCACCAGCTGGTTATAGAAATGAACCCTGAACCCCAGTTACAAAGAGCCTGAGTCAGATCACATCTATGCTTCCCCTAAAGAAACAGCTATTTGAAGCCAACATCTTGATTTAACCCATCCTACAGGGGTCGAGGCCAGATGGGCCTTTATCTGGAGCTGATGTGCCTCAAAGCAAAGGTAGTTCTGATCTGAGAGTTTGAGTTTGGTCTCTCCCTCTCTAGTTAGTTCATTAAGATTTTTTTTAATTCTATTGTTTAACGCTGTGTGAAGTGTGCTTTTTTAAAAGAAGAATCCTATTCTTTGTAGTCAAGCTCCTTTCTGCCTTAAAGAAACTCTTATTGAAATTGAAAGCTGTAATTATCTAATTAGCAAATACAGAAATTCTAGCATACAAATGTAGATCTGAAAGGGCCCTCAAGAGGTCATCCAGTCCATGGCTTTCCTTGGAGGGAGGAGGATAGATATCAGAAATGATCCTTAACAGATGATGGTCTAAACCCATTCTTATGAACCTCCAGTAACGGGCATGCCAAAGCTTTTGTAGGTGGCTGGTTTCACAAGTTTCTCTTAATATTCAACCTAAGTGATCTTCGCTGAAAATTAAGTTATTTCTTCTTGCCCTTCTTCCAGTGGCCCTGGAGAACAATGGGTCCCTGTTGCATAGAAAGACTTCTGTGACCCTTCCCAGCCACTCACATCCCTCCAGTCTTATTTTTTCTAGATGAAACACACCTACTTCCTTCAACCTTTTTTTCCCTTAGGCCATTTTCTGCATACCTCTTTGCTTTGGCTTTTCTCTTTTCTGGACTCTGCCTAGATATCTTACCTTCTATTTTATCCTTTTTTTGACTGGAATTCTTTCTGAAAAAAATGCTTGAAAATTCTGCAGACTCAGCAAGTAAACACATAAGTTCTCTCAACCATTTCCCCTGTTCTATTGGTCTCTACTGGGGAAAGTGTTTGTGTCTCAGTACTTAAAGAACAAGGTTAAAGTTGTGCTGACTTTACCCAGAGCACACAAAGTACAGTTCTGCTCTTTTACTCTACCCATGATGATAACATTTGATTTACCTGTCAGTCCAAGGGGTAATTACATTTTAATCCAAAACAACCGCATACTATTACCTTTGCCATAGTAAATAAGGTCTGTTTCTGAGGTCTTTTCTTCCAGTTCACCAACAGATAGCAGAGGGGGGGAGCTCTTTTCTTTTAGAACCCCAACCAAGGTTTGTGTTTCTGAAAGATGCTAGATAGCCCTAAGGCTGAGTTTCACTAGGCCCTGAACTAGAAAACTGAATGCAGCAACAATGTAAACTTTTCTATATCCCTTGCCTTTGATTTCTGCACATTGAGAGGTTAACCTTTTTTCCATGCTCTCTCAAGGTTTTTCTTCCCTGACAAGACATGTCATATGTAATGGCTTTTATGGATATCCACTAACAAACAGACTGCCATCTACTCATTTTGTATATGCCAACCAGCCAACGTGTGACTTGTTTCCATTTACAACCATTTTTGAACTGGCAAGCTAGAGAGATTGTACACTACCAGCACCCTGATCAATCTGTGCAGTTCCCCTTTTTGTATTTTATTTAGGACTCATTCAAGTAGCTTCCATGATTCACTGGCAGCCAGGTAAGGAGGAACCTATCCTTTTCTGAAAGAGGTACAGAACACATTTCTCTGATATTTTCCAGAGTACCACATTCAAATTTAGTGTGTGAGTGAGCAAAAATAAGTAATTATATCCTCTCATATAAGGGAGAAGTCCTATGGAAATGAATAGGGATTAAACTAATTGGGTCCCACAGAAGCCACATTATATTTCTATAGAAGCTATTCACACCGTCATAGTGTAAACAAGGACATATCCATTAAAGTCAGCAGAGTTGTACTTGAGCTGTTGGCAAAGACCTGACACAATTATCACATGCGTGTGCTGGAGACAGAGCAAAAGGAACAGTAGAGGGTCCCAGACTGCTTGGGTTGGTGTGACCAAAGAAAGCAGAGAACTACATTTACATTTCAAAGCAGAACTTGGAAGAGACTGGAATACCTAAGAAGAGACAAAGATACTAAATGCATGAAAGTCATGAGGGGTATGCTATACATGAGGGACATGCTATATGTGAGGAACATGAAAAGCATGCTACGCTATGGTCAGGGAACCCAAGGGTGAGAAGGGAACACAAATTCACCTTTAAAACTCAGGTAGTGATGAGGCATGCGGGATCTCCACTTCAATGCCTAAGATGACCTGCAGATTCCCCCAGCAGGACTTTCTGAATACCTGGCTGTAACAAGATACTCTCTCCTTAGCCTTGCATAAATCTTATGTAATCCCATCTGTTGTCTTTTTGGTTTACTATACTGCATTTTAAGTTAAGTGTTGTCACTGTATCTTACTAGTCTGTCTTCGCTTACACAAAATTTTTCTATTGTTCTTTGTCATGTGCTTGAAGTTACAAATTGTTGTGTTCAATAAATGCTCTCTTCAGAGAATGCAGACCCGGAAGTGGACTGCCGAAACTCTAATATTAAGCCTGGTAAAAGAGCAATATGGATGCATATGAAAAGTGAGTCAGATCCATAGAATTTTATGCAAAAGGAAAACCCTTTATGACATTTTTGGAACCATTCTACAAAATTTGATGACAAAGATAAAGCTCTCGCCTTGATTTTAAAGGATGGTTAAAACTTCTATAAAGATTTTCAGTTCAGTTCATAAGACCTATTCCCACAAGTGTTGGACAATGATTTTGATCCCAGAACATGCTTTGTTTATTGCACTAGGTCATCCTCTATGCATATATCTGCATTCAAGAAATTACTTCAGACAGAGACACAGACCATGCACTCTCTCAAAGGAAAGGCACTATAGTTCATCACTAAAATGTCTTCAGTATGCAAAAGTTCCTTAAATTTAGGATTTAAAATCCCATTTATCTATTTTTAGTAATTCAAACTGGTGATTTTTAGTAATATTACAAGCTGGGAAGGAAGACTAGCTGAGTAGCCATGTTAGTGACAAGATGGGGAAGTCTCTTCTGAACTCTGTAGATGGAACAACACAGAGTTGCTGAGCCTTTGCTTAAGTACCTACATAAAATAAACCTTCCCCACTGACAAGGAGTTTGGAGAAGACAAGAGTCATTTCAGCAGCGTAACAATGTGGCCAGGTGCCTGGGGCAGCTGCCATACACAGGGGCAGCAGTGAATTCCTGGTTGCTGCTGTTCTGGTTGTGTGGCTGCAGTGACAGGCTTCTTTCTGCATCTCCCAGGTCCCCAAGTCAGTACCCAGGGTAGCAGCCACAGGCATACTCAGAACCCTAGTTACACCATGGACCCAGAGGGACAGCCTTCCATCTTCAGCTCCCTCTGTGCAAAAATTAAGTTTATTTCCTACCTATGCGGACTTCTTATCATCTTGTACTGTCTATACTTTTCCCAGAGCCTGACAAAGGCACTTTGATCCCAAAAGCTTGCAGAAAAGGACAAGTTTCTTGTGATTTCCCAGTTGGTCTAATAAAAGGTATCATTTGGAGACCAGTTCTAGTTTTTTGTATTAATCTTATTTCTTCACATTTTTAGAGGTAAGACAGAATTTTAGTTACAAGGAAGAGGGTAATTTTTGCGGACATTCTGTAACATGGGAAAATGAGAGATGCATTGAAAGTTTAACTGAGGTGCACAGTAGTCAATTGCTTATTAAATGTGTGTTTTCCTTGGTTTTTAATGCTTTGCTTGGTGGGGGGTTCAAAAGAGCAATCTTAACAGTAAGATAAGAAGTTTTGTTATAAGTCTCACAATCACCCTCATTAAATGCTGCCTCAAAATACTGAAGTCATTCTCCTCAGAAAAAACAAAATATTCATAACTAAACTTAACTTTTAGTCCAACCAATTTGGAAACACAAGCAGCTATAAGAAACCTTCCAAGCCTTCATTTGGGTATTTTTGAATAAATTAATTTCAAGAAATTAATTACACAAATTCTTATAAATCAAATGAGTCCTTTTAAAGGAAAGAAAAGCATTGGATTATCTATTTGCCCTAGAAATATCACAGAATCAGAGTTGGAAAGAACCTCAAGCATCCTCTAGTTCAACCTCTTGCACAGATGCAAGAAACATTATTCATAAACCATCCTAAACATGTGTGTATCCAGCCTCTTGAAAACTTCCAAGAAGATGCCACAAGTGCTTGCAGCAACTTGTTCCATTATCCTACTGCTCTTACAGCTAAAGAAATTTTTCATGAGGTTTAATATAGCACTGTTTTGCTATAGTTTAGTTCTACTGTTTGAACAGAAAGAGTTCACATTGCAAGGCGCTCTCTGTAACCAGGAGGACCAGAAATTTTCTTTATTTTTCTTTCAAGTGAAGGCTTAGTGTCTCACATAAAATGACCTTACCTTTCAATAGCTCTTTTCATCAATGCAGTTTCCAATCATTTATTTATTTATGCTCACAATAACCTTTTGAAGTATTGTTATCCCATTTATATAGGGGCAGTGAGTACAGGTATCAACAGGCTAGGTAACTCGCCCGAGTTCACGCACCAAATCTGTGAAGAGCAGAAAGCTGAACATAGATCTTTCAAGGCTTAGACAAGTGGCCCAACAGCTGTAGTCCTTTGTCTCCTGACAGAAGGATCTGGCACTTTTAAGAAATATACTAAATATCGCAAGGCTCTTATTAAAATGTAAACCCCAACACACTACAATTCAACACAGTGTGTTCCATGAATCCTGCAGCTGTTCAGTAAAGTAGACACTCTTGTAAGTTTTTATCACTGCTAAGTTTGCTGGGACACAGAATCTGTGGCTCCAGTTAGATTTTGGCTCTCGGGGCATGCAGATATCATCCTGCAGAACCAAGAGTTGAATCTTGATTAATATTGCAGCTCAATGGTCTTCCACACTGATGACTCCACAGCAAAGGGCCTGGAAGTCCAATGGATGGCTGCCCCAGAGCCACCAGCACTAGAATCCTAAGATTACTAGACAAGGGCTATTTCCCTAGAAGGCCTGATTGGGAACCAAAAGCACTGGAAGCACTCAGTAGCCATTAGGGCTGTGCGAAGCTTCGGGTGCTGATTTGATTCGGAGGAGATTCAGCCTGATTCGATGGCCGAATCTCCAAATCCGAATCAAATCAGGGGACCAATTAAAAGGCCCAAATCAATTTGAAGCTCTCTGAATTGGTTCAGAAAAGATTCAGAGAGCTTCAGCAATTCAGACAGTCCTGGCTGGCTGCAGCAGGGAGCTGGACCTGGACTCCATGCTAGTAAGTAGGGGGTGGGGAAGGGGGGTTGGAGGAGGGGGGAGGGGACCATGGGGTCCTGCCAGGCCCCATCACCTGCCTGCTCCCCCAGCCCCTCTGAATGCTCCTGACCCCCACCTGCTCTCCCAGCCCCTGCCATGGCTGCCCCGCCTGGACCAGCTCCCAGTTGTTTAAATAGAAGTCCCGACTCACCAGGTGCCGCCAGGTGGGAGGGGGGGCAATCCCTGCTGCCCCCATGTCACATGGGGGGGCTCTGCCACGAGCTCCCTGACCCCTGCCTGCTCTCCCAGCCATCCCCCATGGCTGCCCCACCCATCCCAGCTCCCAACCCTTAAAAAAAACAAACAAAAAAAACCGCACACTCACCAGCTGCTACAGCAGCCTCAGGGCTTCTGGGTGCTCATGGAAGAGCCCCCTATGCAGCACAGAGTAGTGGGGGTCAGCAGGCAGGGATCCCCCCCCGCCCCTTGCAGACCAGCTAGGGTTTTTTTGGTTTGTTTTTTTAAAGGGCTGGGAGCTGGAGTGGGCAGAGCAGCCATGGCATGGGGGGTGGCATGGGGTAGTGGGGGCAGCAGGGATTGCCTCCCACTGGGCAGGAGCCAGTGAGTGGGGGCTTTTTTTTTTCAAAGAGCCAGGAGCTGGGGCTGGGAGGCGCAGCCATTGAGAGCAGGTGGGGGGCAGGGCCTGTGTGATTCAGAGATTCAGCTGATTTGGCAGGAGCCGAATCTCTGAATCGGATTCGGCTGATTCAATTGGGGACAGTGATTCAAATCACCGAATCGTATCACTGTGCCCCGAATCGGCCGAATCCAAATCCTAAGCGAATGCTAGCTACTTTGCACAGGCCTAGTAGCCATCCCCTGGGCAGTATAGGTTCCCAACCCTGGGGCAATCCACCTGTCAGGTCTATACCAGAATCAGTCTGTGGAAGAATGGGTTTACCAGCCTTGGCAGTTCACCCAGGAATGTCCTAGAAGCAGAGACCTTGAACCGTGGTTCTGAAGCAGGCTGCCAGGAATCCGAGTAAGCTTCTGTAGGAAACCTGCCACTGTTTCAATATGTCTTTTCACTCCACATAACTACTACTGCAAAAACATTCTTCTCTTAAGCACTTGCCAGATAGAAAATTCTTAGAATTCTTCATCTTATTGCATTACACTTTCCCCTGCTCCTCATGCAGTTCTTCCTTGGTTTTTACCATGGCAATTAATACCTGGCCAGAGGTGCCTCCCACATGGAGGCCAAACTATCAAAGGTTGTTTTTTCCTTTTTTGGGAGGACAGAAAGTGCAGAAGTTATTTACCACTAATCCAGACAAACATTGCCATTCACCCACAATCATCTTTTGTCCATTATATATTGCAACATGATATTGACATCACTCAGGAATTTTGCTCAGAAAAGCAAGTCAGTCAGAGATCAGGGATTAGTGGACATAAGTGGTCAAGTAGCATAACAGCAACAATTTATTATTGGGTGTTTGAAATAAGTACAATTAAATGCTAAAGGGGGCAGAAAATGTGGCATAGCAATTCTTAGAAAATAAAACTCTTGTAAAATAAAACGTATGCATGCTACCTTAAAACTCTCCTCTTAACAGAGGTGGGCAAAAATGCAGAATTGGCAACAGTGAGGTTTTTGAAAAATTCTAGTAAATTGTGCCAAATGGAGCACATCAAGAAAGTAAGCAAAACAGAAATCAAAGCATTTGATTTCAGCATTTTAAAATTAAACATTTCTACTCGTCACTGAAAAATATCCTTCCAATGTATTTTAAAAAGTAAAAATGCTCAAAATCCAAATAAGTAATTTTAAGTTGAAATCAGCATTTTTGTTTCAACAGAAAAATAAATATTTCAATGTTTCAATTAATAAAAAAGCTTATGTTTAATTGGTCTTCCAATTTTTCAAAACTGCCAGCAAACTGATTTTTTTATTATTTGCAAAGAACTTCCTGTTAATTACTTTTGTTACTGCATCTCAATTCTGCTGCACAAGCATTGACTTCATTTTATATGCCTGCTGGAAGTCAAATTGATAAAATTACATTCCTGGGTCCTGATCTTAGTCTCATGGATGTTGGTGGCAAAAGTTCTATTAGTCACATCTTTCTCATTTGACATTAAAAGCTTAAATTACACCACTGTTTATATCACAGAACTTAAACTTACATCTGGGCTAATTTTGGCTCTGTGTTTTCATAGTTTAATCTTTTTAATTTCAAATTAATTACACTTTTGATAAATATAAATCAGCTTAAGCACCTACTGCAGGTTCTTGAGACAGAATCGTTAAGGCATATTACTATGATTCCAGAGTCAAAGTTCCATCCCTGCCATGGACTTATGTCAAAAACCATTTCCAATTGACCTAGCTGTACATAAACAGCCATAAAGCCATTACACGTGACATGTTTCATCAGAGAAGAAAAACTTTGAGTGAGCATGGAAAACAGCTTAACTTCTGCAAGAAATCAGGGTTGAGGTGTACAGAAAAGTTTGCACTATTGCTGCATACACTTTTGTAGTTCAGGGCCCAATGAAACTCATCCTCAGGGTTATCTAGCATTTTTCAGGTGTGTAGGCCTTTGGCTGGGGTTATAGAACTAATGGGCACCTATACACATGATGGACCTCTGCTCCAACGCATGCTAATTAATTAAGTCTGCTGGAGCATGCTATTTAACACGCTCCAGCAGCTCCTGCATCACATGTATTCAGCATCCCCTCATTTCAAAATGGCTGTTGGGGCGCTTTAACTGACGCTCACCGAATGATTGGATGTTGGATACACGTGACACTGCGGGCACTTTAATTAGAGAGGCTCTCAGAGTTTCTGTTTTCCATTGCTGTCTTATTCAGTCCTTTTCCCATGGAACAATTGCTTTGTTCCCCTCAATTTCACCCGCACATTTGAATGAGTAAATTTTCACTGATAGTCTCTTGTCATGTACCTGCAGATGAGAATCCTAGCAAGCTTTCACTTTGTTTTCCTTTTTACCTAAATAATACATTGAAGTAAAATTTTAAAGCTGCTTTAAAAAATGTACACCTACCCAGGTGACAGTACCAAAGACATTTCTTCCAAGTCCTCTCATTAAAAGACTTTTTCTTTCCCAGTCTCTCATGACTCATGCACATTTTAAGTGTTTTCCAAAGAAAGTGCCCCTTTGACATTTCACACCGTCTCATCAACACATTGGGACATGTTAATAATATCTCCTTCTTCATTGGTTGTATGGATCACCCTTGATTCAAAACCCATTTTTTTTAAACAACAAGAATTTTTTTGCCTTCAACTGCTTTAATACTAGAACTCTTTTTTCCTAGGGAGCCCTATTTTCAATCTAATTCTGAAGGCCAGATTCTGACTTCAGTTAAGTACCAGTAAAGCCAATGACATTATTCCCATTTAAAACTGGCATTAACTAAGGTCAGGATCTGGGCTTATGTGGTCATTCATTTATGTTTTTCATGCAGTTGTACTTGACTCCATATGCTTATAGACATATGCTTATGGGCAGCTATCCATTCCCAGGATGGTGTGTTGCAAAAGGCTATGAAGTATCATTAGGAGAGATGCAAACAAGACTGTGGAAAAGAACTGAACTGAACAGTGGTTGGTTCAAAGAGGATTTCAATGGGCATGCTAGTGTTTCAGCTTCTGAAATCAGGATCTCACCTTGCTTCTTGATAGGTTAAAATAGCCCACAGGAATCTCCATGCTGGCATAGCTAGACTGCTTCCAGTAAGCAAGCTAGGTTGTATACACCTAGCTTTGGTATCTCTAAGCTACACTGCACTCTGCAGTGTAGCTGCAGTGACATAGGCTACACCTATGTCATGTCCCCAAGCCTGCAAAAGTGAGTATGCCCTCTTTATTTCTGTGGAGAGTTAAGTCTAAGACCCTTTACCAGGAGTTCGCCAGGGAATTGGCTGAGGCCGCACGCTCCCAGTGCATGGTTGTCATGGGAGACTTCAACTACCCAGACATCTCGTGGGAAGAGTGCTCGGCCAAATCTGAGTGGTAGCAAAGCTTTCTCTCATGCATGGACAAGTTCTATCTGACACAGGAAGTCTACGGGCCAAAGAGAGGTAAAGTGCTCCTCGACTTGGTACTGGGAACTGGGGATGATCTAATCAGTGACCTAATGATCGAAGGGAAGCTGGGTGACAGTTACCATGAGCTGATCACCTTCACTGTCCACTGCAAAGCTGGCAAGTCAGTCAGCAATACAGAAGTCCTCAACTTCAGGAAAACTGACTTAAACAAGCTAAGGAGGCTTGTCAGTGAGGCCCTAAAGGGCCACAACCCAAAGGCGAGGGGAGTTCAGGATGAGTGGTTGCTCCTCAAGGGAGTGATCCTGGATGCACAAGCAAAGTCTATTCCATTTCAGAGGAAAGACAGTAAAAGGGCACAGCAGCCCCCTTGGCTTTCCAGGAAACTAGCAGACCTCCTGCATCTTCAAAGAAAGACCTACAAAGGATGGAGGACTGGAACCACTGCCAAGGAGGAATACTCTGCACTGGTCTGGACCTGCAGGGAGTGAACCAGTAAAGCCAAGGCCACGATGGAACTCCAACTAGCTACAAATATCAAAGACAATAAAAAGTCCTTTTTTTTAGGTATGTGGGAAGCCAGAGGAAAAGCAAGAACAACATGGACCCCTGCTAAACCAAATGGGAAAACTGACAACTGATGCCCAGGAAAAAGAAAACTTGCTAAATGGGTACTTTGCATCAGTTTTTCACCAGCCCTACGGGGCAGGGAGGCCTGGGTGAGGGAGATTCCTTACCCTCCATCAATGCTGACCTTGTGAAGGAACACCTTGAAAGGCTGGATACCTTCAAGTCAGCCATCCCTGACAGTTTATACCACAGGGTACTCAAGGAGCTGGCTAGTATCATAGCTCAGCCCCTGGCATGGATCTTCGAGAACTCCTGGTGCCCTGATGAAGTGCCCGAAGATTGGAAGAAGGCCAATGTGGTGCCTATCTTCAAGAAAGGGAGTAAAGTGGATCTGGAAAACTACAGACCCATCAGCCTGACCTCTATCCTGGGGAAGGTCTTGGAAAAGATTATCAAAGAGGCCATACTTAACAGACTGGCTGACGGCAACATCCTGAGGGATAGCCAGCGTGGGTTTGTTGTGGGTAGGTCTTGCTTGACCAATCTCATTTCCTTTTATGACCAGGTGACCTGTCACCTGGACAAGGGAGAAGAGATTGATATCATATATCTTGACTTTAAAAAAGCCTTCAGTCTGGTATCCCACGATCACCTCTTGGCAAAACTGGCTAACTGCAGCCGTGGCCCCACCACGATCCACTGGCTGGGGAATTGGCTCCAAGGTAGGACCCAGAGGATGGTGGTTGATGAAAGTCAATCCATGTGGTACCCTGTGACCAGTGGGGTCCCTCAAGGCTCTGTCCTAGCGCCTATACTATTTAACATCTTCATTAATGATGTAGACATTGGTGTCAGAAGTGGACTAGCCAAGTTTGCCGATGACACCAAACTCTGGGGTAAAGCAGCCACACCTGAGGACAGGAGGGTGATCCAGGCAGACCTTGACAGGCTCAGGAAATAGGTGGATGAGAACCTGATGGTGTTTAACACCGAAAAATGCAACGTTCTCCGCCTTGGGAGGAAATACCTGCAGCATGCTTATAGGCTTGGCAGTGCTATACCTGGCTAGCACTACGGATGAAAGGGACTTAAGGGTCATGATTGACCACAAGATGAACATGAGCCTTCAATGTGATGCTGCAGCTAGTAAAGTGAGCAAAATGCTGGCTTGCATCCATAGATGCTTCTCAAGCAAATCCCGGGATGTCATTCTCCCCTTGTACTCGGCCTAGGATAGACAGGCTTATGAAAAGGCAGCCCCTAGCAAACCAGGGAAGCTGTGGACTCTCCATCACTGGAGATGTTCAAGAAGAGGTTGGACAGCCACTGGTCTGGGATGATCTAGGTGTAGCTATGTCTATGTTCTCCCATAAGTATTTCCCATGCTTCTGGGCTTTGCTGGTTGCTCCCACACTAGCCCACCTCCCTTTTCTGCTATATGTGTCAGGGTATTTTAAGCCTCCCCAGAGGATTGGATGTTGGCTACTTGTAAGGCAGGGGACTTTAGTTAGGGTGTGCCAATTCTCCTGCTAGAAGAAAAGCCAGAGGTTCCTGGCTAGAGGATCTTGTCCCTCTGCTCAGGGTCAAACCAATCACCATATTTGGAGTCAGGAAACCATTGTACCCTATGCAACATCACTAATACTATCTAAAGAAATTCTAATTGAGGGATTTAGAGAATAGTAGCAAGCATACTGTGGCAGTGCACTGGGTGTGCCTGCCACTTTAAGGGCCTGGAGCTGGCAGCCTCCAGGTGCCTCATTAGGGCAGCCATTTTAGAGGCAAGGGCTGCCTATATAAACAGTGCAGTTTGGCTGTTGGAAGCCAGGCAGCAACATTGCCTGGCCGTAGAGCTGCTGTGAACGACCCGGAGGTAAGGGGGAGCTGCAAGGGGATGGTAAGGAGGCTCCTGGTCCTGGGCATGACCTAAAACTGCACCCTGCCGGGAGTGGATGGCCTGGTGGGGCTCTCAGTGGCGCGGGAGCCCCCAGGAAATGCCAGGCCAGTTACCACCCCAGTGAAAGGCGGGTCGGGGCACCTTAACCCCTAGCTCCCACCACTGGGTGGGTAACCCTGTTTGTGGAGGGGCCCAGACGGCGGACCCCGAGAGAGTGAATGAGTACAGGGCGTGGTGTTGCAGTTGCCCCCGGGAGAAAGGGGGTAGTGGCACGGTGAGCCCAAGGATAGAGAGTGAGGGGCTAGAGACCCAGCCCAAAGGGGAGAGTACCCTCGACTGGCCCAAGCTGGGGCCAGGACCACGAGGGTCAAAAGGGCCAGGGGCCCACCGTGAGGAATGCCCAAGAGCCGGGGGCCTGGGGTTCCGACTGGCCTGGAGGTGGGCCAGGGCAAGAGGCCAAAGGTCCCGGGGGGACCACGCCCGAGAGGGGAAAGTAGCTTCGGGGGGGCTAGGTAGCCTGGATGAAGGCGGAGAGGCTGCCTGATCGGAAGGATCATAGAGGGGTCCTGTGTGGATGATTCTGGGGCCCAGTGTGGGACCGGTGATTATGTGAACACCATGATGCCATCTGCGAGGCTTGGGCTGTGGTATTGGGGAGGCAGGAGCCGCAGAGAGCGCCCCCTGGCATCGGGGCACTAAATAGGTAGCCTCCCGCTTAATTGACATCTTAATTGAATCAATTAACATCAAAGGCGTGGCGGGCGAGAGAGGCAGGCGGTTGCCCAGAGACAGGTGGGCGGGCCGTGGAGCATGGCCCCGAGGAGGCCCCCTGTCACACATACATTGGAAATTTAGCTCTTAATTTTGGAAGAGATTTTAGATAGGAGATCGCATTCCAGTAAAAGATTAAAGAGAATATCTAAGGCACAGTCTGAAGACAACACTTAGTTAAATGTCATCGTTATCAAAGATCCTGGATAAGAAAGTAAGTTCTAATGTGGGCAAAATACCTACAAGGGCCTGGAATAAGGACAAAAATGGTCACTTTTGAGAAATACAATAATCCTATAGTTTGCTGCTAAATGCTGTAGTCAATTAATGTTAAGTTTTATCAGTGCTTCCCTGTTAAAACAATATCCTTTCTGGAACTTCCACAAAAACACACATACACACACACTACAATCTCTCTCTCACACAGAGGTGACATACTTGAATACAACATGTGCCACAAAAAAAGTCTATTTTCCTGATAGTGACGAATGATACAGCATTGAGCACTAACCTGTGACTCAGTCAGTGGCCTTTATTTCCCGCCATTAATACAGATATCAAGCTGCCTCTCTTGGTTTAGAGAGAAGGACCACCAGATTAAATTACAACCTTGCATTTAAAAATCGAATGCAAAGTATAAGCAGTGACCAAGCAAATGAAACGGGCATCATGAAGATGCTAATGGCACATTAAACAGAAGGACATGAAGCTATATATCATATATTTCACAGGCGCAAACAAAAAGGGGAATTCATTAAAACTAAGCATCAGAATAAATGATCACTGAATAAAGATAAAGGACAGACATTAGAACACAAGTAAGAGAATTTTTTTCACAGAAAAGCTACTTCCTTTCTGACCTCACAATTCTCATGCTCAAGGGAAATTTGCAAAACACTTCCAAAAGCCACCTGGGAATACAAATTCATTAGCCTATTGGACACTAAGAGCAGGAATTTAACACAGAAAATGACTTTCATGGCCCATTATAATCTTCCTGATACTTGCTGATCTCTGTACTTCACACATGATAATGACCTTCATGAATAGTCCTGCACTTCAGGTTTCTACGGCATCTCTCATCTGGTTGGCTACCTGATAATTTCTCTTATCTCCTACTTGTATTTACATGGAGTTTTATACAAGACCTTATTCCATCTACTATTTAACACTGGTATGTCTGCATCTCTCCCAGGGACCTGCGGAAGGGTACTATGATACCTGAAAGCTTGTCTAAGTTTATCCCAACTGTGCAGTTGGTCCAAGGGGATCAACGAGAGCCACTTCCACATAGTGATCCCTGGTAAATCTCTGATGGACAAGAGCTCCCAAATTGACAAAAACACCAAAGTGCACAAAGATAAAGATATGGACACCATTTTTGTCATACAAAAGTTGGTCCAATAAAAGATACCACCCACAAAAATCCTTGTCTCAATGAAGTTAATCTTCTTCTTCTTCCTGTCACAACCCAAGGGTGTGATTTTTTTGTTTTGTGTGTGCTTTGGCACCACTGAATTATTTTCCCGCCAATTTGTAGCTTTCTTTGATGTGTGCATTTCTTCTTTGCAGCACAGAGATGCACGGTGCAAAGAGTTCCCGCCATTTGTATTATAATTCGAGCCCCATTATTGGCTTGCGTGAAATTATTCATACGTGGCGGCTAGTGATTGGCTTGCTAGCCGTATAAAAAGCTTGAGTGGTTTCCGCCCAAGTTGGAGGACTCCACGAACACCAGGAGGAGGAGACTTCACGCTGTGTGAAGATCTTGAAGCGCTGCAGAGCCTATCGGACCCAGCGCATTTCAAGCGGGCAACAGAGGTCTGATCAGCCTCTAGCCTCTCCCCGTCGCCGTTCGCAATCCTCGACGTATCCCTCTCCCTGCGCACAAAAGGATCCACGGAGCCTCGACAACTCTGTGGGAGTGATCGAATATTGTCTGAGTCCTCAGACGAGGATTTAATCAGAGCTGTGCCTGGGAAACTGTCCAGCCTACACCGCGACCATCTTCGGTGTAAGTAAATAATCTTGAATCAACCATTATGCGTCTGTGCCGAATTCTAGCATGCCACCTGTTTTCTCCGACCCAGCGTGCCCGGGCTGCTGGCCACAGCCTGTGCGGCGCGAAAAAGGGCCCGGATCGCTCCCAGCCTGCACATGGCGATGAGGATGGGATCAGGAGAGAACACGCTAGAGCTAGAATTAGTTAAGAACTGCCCTTGGCGCAATAACAAAAGCCAAGTGAAAAGTTTTGAGGAGCTGGAGGCGCATATCGCTTACCACCAGGCGGGTGGAACGGGTGAGAGATTTGTCAGCGGACGCCTTTCACTGAAGGGAGAAGAGGGAGCCTCCGAAGACGGAGCCCCGAGAGAGAGAGAAGTGTATTTGCTCCCTGCGGCGTTCGGGTGTATAATTAGTGACGAGCGGGTCCTGTTCAGGCCCCTCGATACTGTGTCCCTCTCCAGAGTCAACCCGGCGGGCGCAGTGAACCTGACCCTCACCCGGTAGTGTGCCCGATGCCTACGATATGCTTGGGAAAGTGAAGAGCCGGTGCCGATCGGCCGGTTCCCTCCCCTCACGGTGTCTAGATTAAGGGGTCGCGAGCTTCCATCCGAGCTCCGCGAAGATCTGGAGACGGAGGAACGCACCGCAGATGAGAGGGTGGCCCCGCGGTATGACAAGGGGGGAGAATTAAGTGCAACATTCCATACAATTAGTGATTTAATGAGCAAGAATTTAAGTTTAAAGGCCCAGCTGCGTATGGCTGTTCAGGAGGTCAAAGAAGCAGCTGAGAGAAGGGATCCTGAAACGCCAGCCCAAGATGGCGCCAAGCAAGAGGGAGACCGCGTGGAAGAGCCAGAAAAGAAGGGTGGAGCTTCAGAGGAACCCGCGAGAGTTCGGTCAGCGACTTCGCCCATCGACGCAGCGTCGTCTCCGGCAACCCCGCCTAGCGACGTGGCGACGCCTCTGCCGACCACGCCTTCCTGCCAACAAAAGAAAGAGTCAAGCAGAGGAGCGCATCCACCCCTCCTGCCTGAAGCAGTAACAGCAGCAGTGACTCCCGCAGCGGCAGTTCAGCTTATAACAACATTAACTCCCGAAAGAGCAGCTTGTCCTACAGCCACAATCAATCAAGTAACAGATGAGCGAGATGTTGTCACCAGTCGCATTCGTGCTTGGACGGAATTACAACAGCTATACAAAGAATCTGAAATGGAGTCTGACAAGGCTATAGTCTCATGGCTAGAACTCATGTCCATGGAGTTTAAGCATGACTAACTAGCCTCTCCGTCAGTTGTCACGACTGTATATCCTGATGGAGCCAAGATTATCTATTGATCGGGACCGTCGACACCCGACCGAGATTCAAGGCACAAGACATCGTGAATCCGATCTTCCATCATTGCCACAGAGAACCCCAGAAGAGCGATACATGTTTGGATTTCTCCTACAGCGTTCTGGACTCAATAAGCGGCAGCTTTGGATTTTAGGGGACGCAGGTCAATGGCAACTGGCCTATGAGTTAGGTTTCCGTTATCTAGAGGAGCTAGACGATGGCTCCTCAACTATTTCATCTAGTTGAGTGTACAAGAGAGGGTAGTTTAGAGTGGTGAACACTTGTATTATAGTAAAGTTCCATGGAAACTTTGTAAATATGTTGAGATGCGTTAACCTATTTTTTTTTTTTTGAGAGTTTTTTGTTTACAGATCCGGAATTCAGAGTGCGTGGTGAAGAGAAGCCCTGAGAAGGATGACATCATCGGAAGAAGTGAGGGCTTGACATATGACTGCACCATGACACCCACTGAAGCCCTGATCATGCAGTTTTTGTTATGAATCTGATTATGTGTATTTGTGTTGGTTATTGTGCAACTCAATCCCAGGAGAGCGAATTTTATGTTGGGGAATTTTATGTTTGTTTGTTTGTCTGTTTGTTTGACGACTCGTGATAAAGCTCTGGATCACTCGAATGACAACCGTGCAGCATAATTCAGCTGTGCCTTCAGCAAGGGGGGATGTCACAACCCAAGGGTGTGATTTTTGTTTTGTGTGTGCTTTGGCACCACTGAATTATTTTCCTGCCAATTTGTAGCTTTCTTTGCAGTGTGCATTTCTTCTTTGCAGCACAGAGATGCATGGTGCAAAGAGTTCCCGCCATTTGTATTATAATTCGAGCCCCATTATTGGCTTGCGTGAAATTATTCATACGTGGCGGCTAGCGATTGGCTTGCTAGCTGTATAAAAAGCTTGAGTGGTTTCTGCCCAAATTGGAGGACTCCACGAACACCAGGAGGAGGAGACTTCACGCTGTGTGAAGATCTTGAAGCACTGCAGAGCCTATCGGACCCAGCACATTTCAAGCGGGCAACAGAGGTCTGATCAGCCTCTAGCCTCTCCCCATCGCCGTTCGCAATCCTCAACGTATCCCTCTCCCTGCGCACAAAAGGATCCACGGAGCCTCGACAACTCCGTGGGAGTGATCGAATATTGTCTGAGTCCTCAAACGAGGATTTAATCGGAGCTGTGCCTGGGAAACTGTCCAGCCTACACCGCGACCATCTTCGGTGTAAGTAAATAATCTTGAATCAACCATTACGCGTCCGTGCCTAATTCTAGCGTGCCGCCTGTTTTCTCCGACCCAGCGTGCCTGGGGTGCTGGCCACAGCCCGCGCGGTGCGAAAAAGGGCCCGGATCGCTCCCGGCCTGCACACTTCCTTCTTCCTATAAAGCATGAGAGGTGTTGGATTAATACTGGTTTTGATGAGCATATGAAGCACAGTTGCAACTGAGTTATCCTATTTGTGAGTGTTGAAGGAATTAACATTATCTAACAATTTGGACAGAGCTGGCAGCAAAAAGAAAAAGACTTACTGGACATCATACATTTTCAATTGAGAATTGCTCCTCCATACTTAACCTTGCTGTTATTATCTAAAAATAGAATGTTATTACATTAATCAATGATTCAGTTAATTAAAATGACTCTTACTTACTAAAATTAGCCAAGTGAATCTACAATTGCAAAATAAACTTGTTATGGAAGAAACAAATATTATTATTGTGTCTTGTTTTTACTTTCAAAATATTATTACTGTTATACAACTGTTTCCCTTCCCAGATTACAGCTACATCACTTAGATGTTAATGTAGACATATAGGGTGTTAATTACAATAAACAGACCTCAAAAGCCTCCTAGATAATTATAGTCCTGTATAATGAAGTTTGTTCTTTATCCCCTCCTACAGGAAAGTTCATTATCCCAGCATTATTCTGCACACAAAAAAAGAATTTCCTGAAGGTGACCTTTTTATAGGCAGTAACCATAGTAACAGATTTCCAACTGCTAACCCTGTGACACTGCTTGTACATTGCAAATGTTACAGGGAGGCTGAGGATTGATGTTTTAGCTTATCCACTAGAGACACTAGCTGCATAAATACTCATCTACTGAAGAGTAGCATTGTTAAAAGAAATTTAATGCCACACTCACTGCTCCCTAGCTAATCAAGTAGTAATCCTTATTTCACAGCCTCTGACTGCCCAGAAGTAAACAACAACTAAAGTTAAATTACAGTTTTGGCAAGACAGTGTTGTAGAAGGGGAAACAAGGATCTGTTTCTTGCCCCTCTCTTCACAACGCCATCTAACAATTCATAGAGCAAAGAATTATCACCACAGGGCAGATTCTAATTTCAAAGTATGTAAGTCCAGAGAAACTCCGCAGATGTCAATAAATTATTTTGGATACCGAGAGTGTCAGGGATTAGAATACAACCTAAATCTTCCCCCATTAGCCTTAAGAGAAAGTTATTCACCTGTCGAGAAAAAACTGTATAGTACTTTGATTATAGATTTGGCTATCTATACACTACAGTTTGCGCCCTTTCTGAAATTCTGAAATATAGTGCATCACTACCCATCTATCTCCATGCCCATTGCCAATCAACATAAAGCTTCCATAAACACGCAGAGAACACAGAGTATTAATAAACTGATTGTCAACTAGAAAAGAAAATATCAAGAGGCAAAAAGCATCAGCTGATGCACAACTTTTCAAATCACCTACCAGAGCGGATCAGTTACATGATCTAAATGAGCCCCCACCAAAGTTTAGATGAATAAGATTCATTCTGTGTAGCTTTTCCAGGTTCCTCAATTTGTACTGCATTGAGCCTCGCATGACAACATAGGTGCTACATCAAGCTTCTCATGACTAATACCTCAGCAAAGCTAATGTGAAAAGGCATGGAATTTCATCCTCCAAATGGGACAAAATGTTAACAAGAGATGAATCTTCATCTTTCTCCTTCATGAAGTTCCCTTCCCCCACCTATGGGAGGCCAAGAACATCATCTAAAAAAAAGCTATACAAAAAACAAAACACGCAAGAGGTAATCCACATTTCTTTTCCTCTTCTCCAATTAGCCTCGGTTTAAGATAAAATACCAAGAAACAATTTGGATAACTTTTGCAAGGAAAGCAAGTTCTATCAATTGGCTCATAGGTAGTTTTTAATTTAGAAGGCACAGGTAAAAAGCAAAGGCTCAGCTGTACAAAAGTCATGTGTGAAGTAAAGTTTTAACTGGTAACTTTTCTTCAGTTCTGGGAATTATAAATAAAAGTTACTTTTTGTCTGGAAAAATGAACTAATGTGGTTCTGTTTTTCCTAAACAGAAAGATGTCCACATGAAGGTCCTGGGCTCCAAACATCTTCTGTTTCAAACTGGAAATTCATAGCAGGTCCATATTTTTTTTTTTTTTTATAATCAACTGAATAAAAAGTCATTGAGCTATCCATGCCCTGATTTTGAAGACAGTTTTGATTTAGATCTTACCTGTATGGCTTTGGTCCACAATCGTGTGTTGCCAGTCTATCTGGGTTACCCTTAGAGAAAGCTAAGCTTGAATATAACCAAAGAAATTCCACTTGTAATATTTAAACTAGGAGGTGCATTATAGCTTTATGAACAGGAACTTCCTGTTAAATTTATCAGATTATTGTTCCCTTATATTTAAAATCCTGCTTCTGGTGTTTGTCAATATCTGATACTTAAAGATGAAGTCCCATAATGCCTGTGTCACATGACTCAACAAGGTATTTAAGAATACAAGCAGTCTTGCCAAAGTCAATGGACAAGTACTGTGTTTACTTGAATCCAAGACTAGGTTTTCCCCACCAATCAGCCTAAGGAAAAAAAAAACTTCATCTTGGATTCAAGTACTGGCCCAGTGTAGGCAGCAGCTCAGCTCCAGCTAACAGCCCTGGAATCAGGGTCAAAGCCAGAGCTAAGTCACCACCTGCCCCAAAGCAAAATGACTCGTTCGCAAGGGAATGGGCTCACAGCCAGGGGAAAATGGGAAAGACCAGCCTCTGCAGCTCAGGAGAAGCATGGGAAAGACTGTGCAGCTTACCCCAAGGACCCAACTTCTTCCCCTTACCTTCTGCTCTGGCTCCATTCCCTCTAGCCTGAACCCAGCCTGGCTGGGAGCTGCTGCTGCTTCTCCCTAGTCAGGCTGAGTACCCTGGAGCCAAAGCAGAGTGGCAACAGAATTTATATATAGCACATAATTTTCTAAGTATAGAATCTAATTATTGTGAGGTTGTCTTAAATTCAGTCATCTTGGATTTGGGTAAATGTGGTACTTACATGTTTAAGAGCTGTATCAGATCAGTATGCTAGACAGTTCTATTGTCCTGCATACCAGCAAATTCTTTCCTAATGCCCATGGTGAGCAACGTGCAGTTCATGATCCTGATCCCTAATAATTTCTTATCACAAGGCACATAACTGGTCACAAAATAAGCTGGCCTTTTAAAACCTATCCACATGATTTGATTAGAGAAACTAGATGGGAGTGAATGCACAAAGTTGACTAGATGCTGCAAGAAATACTTTCCCCAAGAAACAGCTGAGGAAGTGAAGGAACAACTAGATATAGATAACTACGTTGGGCCTCAGGGGAGTAGTTCAGAAAACTAAGTGGGGAGAAGGAAACAGGAGAGAGAGAAAAATCACATCTAACTGATTAAATTAACACCAACCATAGGAGCACAGCACATTTCTTCTCATTTTGCTCAGAAACTACTTGAGCTGGAAACAGAAATAATGAGGAAGCTTTTCTTAGTTGTGTTATTGTGTCTGGAGAAAGAATGTGAAATTGGCTAGGGACTGAGAGGAACAGACTAGGGACAACAAAACAAAGAGAGGAGACTACATGAAAAAGATGAGAGCAGGAGGGAAGGTTACCAGCCTAGCTGCCTTTCAATCAGCTCCAAAGTACTGTCATCTCCACAGCACCCAAAAACCTGCTATTCAATTCCTAGTCAGAATGAGAGATGCAGATGTATAAACAACAAGAGCAAGAAAGGCAAAGGCTGCAGTAATATAGGCAGTAATGACCACAAGAGAAACAAGACAAGAGCCTCCTGGGCACAAATAGCAGCTTTATCACCTGCTGCATTTTCATCTTCACCAGCCTCAAAGCAACAGAAAAAGTAGCTTTGTCTTCATGGCATCTTAAACCTAAGATTTTTTTTCCTTCCTTAAAGTCACCACCTACTGATTTTATGCCCAGTTTTAATAGTAGTTTGCATTGTATAGGACTTCATGGCAAGAGTCACACTAATAGCCCATAGAGTCAATGTCATTAAGAGCTTCTGCCCGGCTATGGGAGGGCAACAATCCATGTTAATCTTCCACAATGATTTTCAATTAGCCTTAGCACCTGGATGCCAGTTCTGACTGAACCCCCTACCTCCCCTTCCCTGCCCTCCACCTATTCCCTCCCCCCCCCCCCCCCAAAGAAAGAAACTACAGCAGGGGGTAGTATCACTGGAACTTACTGGCCCAGAATATGGCTTATCCACCCCACCCCCGCCATATTCCCCAGATCACTGGTGGCTGCCAGTGCTGTCCCAGAGGAGCATACAGGGAAGGAGAACCTGGCTGTCTGGCTGCCGCCACCACTGAGCTGTAGCTGCTCTCCAGACTGAGCCCAACCCAGAGAGCAGCAATGGGAATCCCAATTCCCCTTCCTTGATTGCTCCATTGGGGCAGCACCAGCAGCCAGCGGTGAGCCAGAAGATGGCGTGGGGAGGGGGGATCTAGGGTGCAGGGGACAGGGGTCTGATCTATGCCAGCAGGGAATAACAGTGGGGCATGGCATGCCTAAGCTTGGCTGGAGGGGGAGTGGGGAGGTGAAGGATGGTAGCTCAATCCAGAGGGTACAGGGTGGAGGGCAGCGGGCCTGATACAAGCTAGCAGGGAAAGGACAGATCATGATCCCGGGCTCCCCCTGCACCAGCAATAAAGTATGATGGGACCAAGGTATAATCCCACAGTCATGCCTCCTGTCATGAAAAATTGAAAAGATAAGAGGCCCTGAGAAGTTTTGGAGAGAGACAAAGCTGCTGATTTAGTTGGAGTTAAATAAACATTTAAAATTTCTCATAGCATAAATAAAGGACCTGGAAGAGAAGTTAATGCAGCACAGTATCCATGGAGGTTACATTAATGTTGAGACTGTCACTAACCTGCCTGTCACAAGAGACAATAAAGGGGTACAAAGAGACCTTGAAATGTGGCTGCCTCAGCCAATAACCTGAGTACACTACCATGCAAGTATGTCCAGTGGAGAGATGACATCAGGCTTAATAAAGAGATGGAGAAGCTGAAGAAATTAAAGAATGAAGCCAGATTCCTGAGACGCTACAATAATGAGCTGTTGTCTATGGATGCTTCCAAAATGAACAAGACTATATTTACTGTGACCTGAGAACTGTGGGGTCCCAAAAGTACTGGAGAAAAAAACACAGGTCCATGTGACAACACAGGGAACCTCAGGCACTAACTGAACATTGCATATTTGAGCAACAGTATCTGCATTCTATTAATACTGTTTACGAATTATTAAGTCTGGCTGGGAAAGAAAGTTGTGGGAAACAGAGCCTTTAAGAGGCCAGCTATATTATGCAGGAGCTTGTGTTATGCAGTGCTGATCAGTTAGAACTTGGACACTGTACCATGCAAACCTCTGTCATAGCCTCTTTGGTTGCAGGTTATTTTTATACAAACACAATGATTCCAAAAACATAAGAGTAGCACTTGTTTATGTATGCTTGGGAAGGTTTATAGTAGGCAGACAGAAAGGATGGAGAGAGATGCTCTCTAGAGTAGAGAAAGCTCTGTTAGGTCTGTTCTGTATACTCTGCAGGCCCATAATATGTTATTGAAATTGTTTGTATAAATTTTGTAATAGCCATCTACAATTCAAGGAACAATATAGATGTCATATATAAATTATGAAGAGTTATAAAGATGAGTAAATGGGAAGGATAGGTATTATGGCGATGGAATCCAAAGGAAGGAAGCTATTACAGAAAAGGATGGAGAAAATCACAAAAGAAAAGAAGCCATGAAAAGCTTGGGTTGGCATTAGAACAAAATCTGAATATTTTAAAATTGACATTCACCCACTAAAATAAACTATGGGCTAAATTTCCAAGTAACTCAGATTATTTTTTAGGCCCCCAATGAGTCTCATATTCAGAGAAGCTTATCACAGTGCTGAGCTCTTTGGAGAACATAACCCCTAGTAAAACAATATGTGTTTCTGAATGTTGAACCCTTTTTAGTTTGGCCCCATATACAGCTATTGAGCAATTGAGAATTTAGCCTTCCATTTTATTCCATTTATTTGTTGAGGACAAGAATATTTCAAATAATGAAACTTTGTGCATTACAACAAATTTGATTGTCTTGGAGTTGTATTATCTTCCTGATCCATCACACGTGAAGGAAATGGCATTCCAGAACAAAGAGGTACAAAGATTTGAGAGCTATGACCTGCATTGACCAACCAGCAACTGAAGAATGAGTACACTGCCTATAAAGAAGGGAACGGTCAAGTTTCATGTGCCAAGACAGACCATAAAAGGATAACCCTAGTAACCTTTCCATCTTCTACAGAAAATAATTATGAGAATTATATAGGCAGCATACAATTAAACTCACTTGAAAAAATCTTTTAAAGGAACACACCTTATACCCATTGTAAACAGAAATATCTTACATCCCCTTCAAATAAGGATCGAATAAAGGAATATCTATGCTGGTGAAACAATGACTTCTGCATGAGGATTTGTGTTTAAACAGGTTTCATTGTACTTCAAATAGTAGAAAAATGTCTTTTGGCATAGTCAAGGACGCAGAGTCCTCCACAAAAACCATCAACAAGTTGCACTATTATGAAACTGTTCCTGAAGAGCAATGTCCTTACTAGGATAGCAAGCCAAAAAAAGTCTATGCCTGAGGCTCCCTCCCCACCTTTGGTATGTTAAAATTAAAAAGAAAAATACACAGGAAAGCTAGTACTAAATAGCTAATTAAAAGAAATGTCCTCTATGCTTTTTTTTCTTTTTTTTCTTCAAGGACAAAAAATCCTCATATACAGCATCAATGAGCTGTGCTGTTATGGAACTATTTCTAACTTAAGCATGCCATTTTTATTTGATAAAATTCAGCGCTTTTACTGTCTAGCTGGAGAACTCTTCTAATGCGCTTTAATGTTTTTGAGCTAACTAGGAAAGGAAAGTGTGGAAAGATCCAATCAACTTGGATGTGAAACATATGAAATTGTATTCTATATAAAATCATAGAATACAATTTCATATGGAAAGTGAAGTGACTTGATAAAATTCTACTCTGAAAACAGCTTGTGTTCCATCTACTTTCACTCAGGCATTTCTTTTTTTTTCATCATAACTCAGTGTTGCTAAGATTACCAATTGATCATTTCCCCCTTGGTACTTTTGACTAGATCCCAGACATATTGTGTAAGCAATACTGCTAATTATGATGGGTTAAAATTGCCAGTATACACAAAACTAGGTCCGAAAAGATCTGGAAACCCATTCTTGGTGTTTAATATCTTTTATTAAAGAAAACTCAGCCATGATACCCTTGAACTCAAAGAACTACATGATTTTTTTTTTTAAATACAGAACCATAAAAAAATCTACCATAATTTCCTAAAGACTTTATTATTTATATAGGAGTATAAGTATCCCTATACTCTAGGAGCAGCAGTAACACAGGTGCATGGGTTTTTACAGATGCTAAATGTGCAATAGCCTAATACTACTGTGCAGTAGCATAATAGCATGGGTGTTGCCTGGCACGCTACTGCGCAGTGTTATTAGGCTACTGCACAGTTAGCGTCTCATGTAGAGACCCATAGAAGACAAAAAGTCAGATCCTATTCCACCCATTAGTCATGTAAATAACCTGGGCTCTGTTTCACCTTGCTAAAGTCTCTGAAGAATCCATGAATCCATCTACTTTTTATAACACATTGTCCTTTTAGCCTTAAGGATAGTCACAAAAAAGTAGCAAGAAGAAAACCCCACCCACCTTTTGTGTTACCATTTTTCAAGGGCTCAAGGAGGGTGGAGCTGAATTACATTCAGGTACCTGTGTCTGCTTAGAAACCTAATAGGCACAATAGTATCTGGACCAAAGTCTCTATTGAAAACAGCCTAATTTGAATTCTGTACTACACAGTGCGTTCATAGGTTAGTCAGTAGTTTTAATTCTTTCTCAGAAAAAAAAATCAGTTCCAGTGATCCACTCTTCTTGGAAACTTTTGGTCCCCGTAACTATATGGCTGAATATATATTTAGTGCCCTATTGTTATCCATTTTATCATCTACATGTTTCATATATAAGCTTCAAAACAAACAAAGCTCTTTGTTCATACCATGAGATCACAAAAATGTAATTCATGAGCAAAATGATTCATGTTAATTGAAGGGCTCGACCTCCTTTGCCCTATCTCAGTGGTGTGGTTTCTCTGTTCCAATGCCTACATATCTTTTAGGGGAAAGATGGTTGTTTAAGTAGGAATAAGGCTATTCAGATACTACATGGAATTCTCAGTTTCCCTGGATGCTGTCAATCTGTGGATATGGGATAGAAATGATACTAGTCCATGCAGCATGGGTGCCACAAGTGGCATTGGCAGACTCAATATATGGCGCACAACAGACTGGTGAGGAGGCAAGCAAAACAGTGGTAGATAGAGCAGTGCAGCAAATTAGACAGAGCAGCAAATTAGGCAGGGATCATGGGTAGGGAGCAGAAAGCAGAGCAGCAGATCAGGCAGTGGTACCAGTCTGCCACAAAGGGTCTTGGCCTGCAACCCAGTCCTAGTCCTGATCTAGCATAGCGGATTCAGAGCCACGACCCAAGCCAGGTCCAGAGCACCAGGTCCAGGGCTACATGCCACACCCAGCCCCACACTGACCCAATCTGATTGATAGGTCTGTGTCTTCCATGGTAGAGCTCCTCCCCGTAGGTCTAGAAATTTGGCAGCAGGGAAGCAATAGCAACATTAACTGCCATGGCTCCCAGAGCTGCAACAATAAATGTTGCTCCTGCTCCCCCTGTACCAGATTTCCGGACCTGTAGGGATCATTCTATCTTGCATATAATGCACAACTCGATTTCAGTTGGTATGGACGGGGAGAGAAGATGCAAGTTATGCAAGAAATTATGGTACATAATCCCTTTCAGAGAAACGACGGTATTGGGCCATCACACACTTTAAGCCACCCTGAAAACACTCTTAGGCTAATATCAAAGAATTTTAATCCAGACTCATATTCAACCTGTATACAAATCCATTGAGAAGGATACTCAGATGGTTTCCAGATGATACCTTCAATATAAAAATAACACCTCACTCTCTCCAACTTAAGTTACCTAAATTATACCATTGGGCAAATTGCTTTCTTACATAATTTAGCTTGAGATTTGGCCTTCACTACATTAGCCCTCAGATGATGGAATATTCACCACATCAGTAGTTATTTAAGGCAGCAATGGACAATCTTTTATCAGACTAGAACATAAAAAAAATTATTTTATGTACACCCAATCAGCCTGAATGTACCATATGTTCCACACCACCGTTCAGAATTTGAATATGGAATACAGGCGGGCTGCTAATAAATGAACTACAGTTAAAAAATTATGCTTCCAGTTCATCAAAGCATCCTTACACAGGAGAACACTGAAACATGCAAGTAACCAAGTATGTGTTTATATAGTTACCTAAAGTCAGACCTGTTCACACAAGTTATCCAATGAGTGCTTTCAGAGAATAAGGCAAAGTCTGAGAGACAGTATCTTTGTCCCAACACACACACCTCTATTCACAGAACATCAACAGTGGAGAGGAAGGAAAAGCCTCAGAAGAGAAAAGAGGACAAAATGAACTAACCTTGAGAGAACAAAGCAACAAAGGGACTGCAAGGAAGGGAAAGATGTATTCATATCCATGGTTGATATTTTACATGATATAAGCTACTCCCTCTACTAAGGAGACTTTGAGTTTTACTACACTTTAAATAACTTTTATTGAAAATTATAAAATAACTAACAAATTGCCCATCAAGAATGACAAGGGCGGGGGCAGGCAGGGATAGAGTGCCGCCACCCACCACCCTGCACCACCTCCATCTTTCAGACGCAGGAGGGAAAACTTGCATGTAGCAGCTGCCTCTGCCACCCCCACCCCGCTCCACATCCACCCCACACCCCGCCTGAGCCCCCTGCCCCATGCCCCCCATCCCAGTGCATGGCGGTGGGTGATCCATGTCTGGCCATGGGCCCTTCCATGCTCTGTGTCTGGCCCCACACCACTGCCCCTGCTCCACATCTGGCCCCATGCCACCCCCCGCCACTCTGCCTCCAGCCCCACCCCACCCCCCGCTGCACGTCCGGCCCCGCACTACCCACCCCTCCCCCCCACTTTGCATCCACCTGGCCTGCTCTGTCCGGCCTGTTCTGCTGGAGCCACACCTCACCCATCGTTCTTGATGGGCATTCTTGATGAAGTCATGCCCCACCAGAAGCCACACCCCCTGAGAGCATTACAGACAGACAGACACACAGACAGATGGACTAAGCCCTTTATATGTATAGAATGGGCCTAATTCATTCCTAGTCACATCAGGTGCTCAGCAACTCAAGGCTATTTGTCCAGTGCTACAGTATGGATTTAACATGGAAAACTTAAAGTACTTTTAAGTTTGAAAGTTTTAAGTTAATAATTGTGTCTAACTTTCTGAACATCATTAACAAACTATATTGAAGTGGCTGATTTAAAAACTTTTTTCATTGCAAGCATGAATATAAGCAGCATACAGTTTTTATTGTTTAAAGTATTTTTACATATTCATGCCAAACTTTCTGCACTTTTAGTCCAAGAGTGCCAGCAGCGTGCTCTGGAAGATCTCATGGGATTTCTGGAGAAACAAAAGATGTTGCTTCTCCACAGCTCTCACAACTGACCTAGAATTCAGTTCAGAATGAGATACCCTGCATCTTATATCCTCCAAGTTTTAGTTCCAACTCACTAGGAAATGAAAAGCAAATGAAGAATAAAGCTAGCTAGCACCGCCAAAAAAAATTTAACAGGATGGCATACGACATTAATGCATCTCCTCCCGCTCATATTTTATCTAAAGGGAAGTTCATCCCTTGAATATATGCAATTTATCACTGAGGACAGCCAGAGAAACATTTTCTGGATGATTTAGACCATGTAGAATTTTTTTTATATTATTAGGTTTACATAAGAACAAGTATTTTGTTACTAAAAGAATTTGAAAGTGTTTTTTCTGCTTTTATATTCTGCACATTCAATGTATACACACGCTTAAAAATGAGAGATCCAAAGGGTCAAAAACATTTACAATGTGATTAGCAGAGAACTGTAGTTATAAAATAACTTATAATGCAAGGTATGAAAAACAAAACACAAAAAGAAATGGAAGATTCCTGGACTAATTCTTAGAAGTAGAAACCATAATGTATCATTGGGGGTAGCAACTAGCTTGATATTATATGCATATTTGACTATATTTATTAGCCATTGCATAAAGTTTCCTATGATATACTGAAACCTACTAATTTAGAAAATACAGGACACAAATGGAATGTCTTGCTGGATTTATCATTAATAGGAAGGAACTGGTAGAAAAGAGAGAGTCAGACTTTCAGTCATAGTAAGAAATACATTCACAGAATGAAGCAGTATAAGGACATTAGGTTTCAGATAAGCAAATATTGGAGAATTAACACAGTACAAGAGGATGACAGGAAGTGTTAAAATGAGTGATGGAGAAAGCCATGCAATACTAATAAACGCCATAAGAAAGGCGCAATAGTCTAAAAATGCTCCTAAAAGATTACAGATGCCCAGGCCAAGAAGCAGCTAAAATTGCTTCATGAGAGCCACAGAAGATTACATGCTTATCCAAGTTTGGTGTGTTCAAAGGTAAAAAGCCTACAGGGAATAAAGGGGAATGCAAATAAACTAAAATAACCAACTTTATAGCCTTGTAAAGGAAGTAAGGCCAGCAATGAAACAGATTTAATTGCAGTCAAAGGTATTAAGGGATTTTATACTTATACAGGCATTCCTTGACATAAGACGTTTCAAGTTACAATGAACAGCACTTACAACATTTATAAATTGACACCCTGTTTTGACTTTATGACATCAGTTTTAACTTTCTACGCTTGATCTGATGCCATGCCATGCCACGCCATGCCAGTGAACAAGTTCACTGCATCGCCCATCTCCCTGAAGAATATCTGTCCAAACTTCCTTGGACACTTTCTTTAAGAAAGCAGATAAGACTCCAGAAAAGCCCACAGCCAAGACTCCTGAGAAGACTCCAGCCAAGAACCCATTAAAAAGTCCAACCAAGAGCCCTTCAAAAAGTCCAGCAAAATCACCTCAAAGAAGCCCTTCCAAATCAATATGATTGTTATTTATAATATAAATACATTAATGTAGCTATATTACTCATCTGTAATTGATTGAGTACAAAAGTCTGGGTTATTTTTGATGAAAATAGGGTATTAGGCCATGGTTCAGGAACCAATTCTCCATTTGTAACATTGTTCCTATGGGAAAATCATTTCTGAGTTACAACGTTTTGACTTAAGAAACGGTTTTCAGCAACCAATTGTGTTATAAGTCGATCAATTAAGGAATACTGGAGTAATATATTAATAAGTCAAGATAGGTAAGGTACAAAATTGCCATTTTAACTCCAACTTACTTGAACAGGGCTGTCCAAGTAATGGCCTGGGGATCACATGCAGTGCCTCAAATGATTAGCTTGCAGCCTACAGGCTCCTGGCTACCCCTGCCCCTTCCCCCATTGCTCCTTCTGTAGCAACCAGGAGGAGTCTGGAGTGCCCAAGTTTCATGTACAGCAAAAGAGGGAACTGGGCTGCCTTTGCTACAGGTGGACAGTGAGTACAGCTAGGATGGGGGCTGGGCAGCCCACCCTTCGACCCCCCTCCCCTGTACCATGCAGGGAACTGGGCTAACTGGGACCTCTTACAAGACATGCCATTCATCATTTCTCCACCCAACCATAGTTGCAAAGAAAATGTTTTTATCCAAAGGTCAAAAAGCAAAGCATTGCATATACTAGAATAATTTTTTATTTAGATGACCATACACTCCCACAAGGATAACACACATGACTTTTAAGAAATTGGAGCTCCACTTTCAAAAGTGTTTGACTTAGGAAAATCCATAACCCCCACGGCTACTCTAGATTTTCTTTCCATCCCTCTCTTTTTTTCACTCTTTCTCTACCTTCCTTTTTTATTTCCCATTCCAGCCTTTTGTGTATTGTCCACAGTTAATTGTAAGGTATTGATTTACTTATTTCACATTTATTTTAATATTACCTTAACTTTACAGTTTGCAAGTCTTACTTTTTCTTTTTTGTACATACTGGGTGCATCTGCATGTGCATTTACTGTGCATTAAATTTACTGCATTAATTTTACTGCATTAAATTTACTGCATAGTAAATTACTGCACAGTAAACAGATTTTAGGCCAGTGTCTACATGTGCAGGCATTAAAGCGCAGTAACACTGTGTTTGGACTGATTTGGGAGTAAAGTTAGTTAGACTGACTTGGGAGTAAAGTCCACATACACAGTGTTACTGCACAGTAATGCATCTGTACATGCATTACCACATAGTAATTAATCGAGTATAAATTTGCTACCTGCATGATGCAGGTAGCAAATTTATGCCCAAATTGGCATAAGTCACCATAGTTACTGCACAGTACGCATGTGCACATGTAGACACACCCCCATAGTGCGCAGTAATTTTTGGTTACTATGCAGTAACTTAGGTTACTGAGCAGTAAATGTGCATGTGTAGATGCACCCACAGTGTTGCTTAGTAGAAAGAAATGGCTTGGGACTGTGGAGACCTGGATTCTAATTCTGCCTCTGCCACTGACTTGCTGGGTGACACTGTTCAAATCACTTCACATCTGTGCCTCTGTTTACTCCACTGTAAAATGGGGTAATGACAGTGACCTTTACCAGATGGTTTGAGATCTACTAATGAAGACTGCTGTATAAATATGCAGGTATTAATATGTATTTCAGTTGTTGCACACTTCTAGCCTTTAAAATCACCAGCAGAATTAAATTGAGGCCTTGGGATTTATATGCAAGTAAAAGACAAGCTTTGATATTTAAACTATGATAAAGGTGAGCAGAAATATCTCTTTAGAGAAAATTTAGCATGCTTCAAGTATTGGAAGTGGCTATAAACAAACATGTTTGCATTGCTAACTAGAGCAAATGTGGATCAGGAAATTAAAGAACTGTGCAAATATACACAGCGTAGCAAACTGCTGTTTGCGGTCTTATTTATTTCATAAACTTGATCCCTTAACTGGAAGAGAGAGAGAGGTGTGTTGAAACCACATATGCCAACCTAGCTATTTTCTACAATCCATTAGGCTTTATTTAACACAAAATTAATTATGCTGCCATTCTAGAATTCTCCCCCAAAGTGCTTTATATTGGCATCAAGGATACACTTGACAATCTTGAGACAAAAATGCCCTTGTCTAGTTAAGTGACTAGTAGGAAATGTGAAGGGGCTGGAGGGAAGTCATTAATTTAAGAACACTGTGAAGCATGGAATGGTAATCCTTCTGAAACTAGGTAACATGGCTGCAGGTAGCCATCATCATTGCAGTACTTAAGATCATTATGCAGTACCAACATTCAAATCTACATTTTTATGTGTGATTCTACTCCAGTTGACAGCTGTGAAAGCTTAAAAGAAAGATGAAGAGCTTTAAAGAAAAAAAAGCTAATTACCCACAAGTTTACAGGCTAAATAAGCTTTTATTAATTACCCCTACAAGTTATGTCCATTTGCTTGTGACATTGGCAGTTTCAATATGGGCATTCTTTTAAAAGTTTCTGATTTAAAATTACTTCTTATATAGTCCTCATCCCAGTGGCCCAATCTCAACCTGGTCTGTACTTTTGACTTTGAGCCCTGATCCAAATGCATTTCAGATTTAAAAAAAAAAAAGCAAAATATGGTAAGCCAGCAAAAATGTAGCAGAACAAGCATCTCATCTAACTCAGTACTCTGACTTAAAATCCATCTTGTCCAAAGGTAAAATAACCATCAGAAGATTGGAATGTCACATTGCTTCCAAAAAGACGGTATCCTGTTAACAACCAATAAGTGTTTGCTGTTCTAGAATGAGTGTCTTAGCAGTCAGAGTAAAATATTACATTAACAAAACCAACGTACATCATCATTATAGAATCATAGAACCATAGAAGCATAGACAAGTAGTATTAGAAGCGACCATCTAGCCCAAAACCCTGCTGGATAATCTCTGTCCAAATAATCCCATGCAAATCCTTCTGAAAACTACACAAATTAATCCTATCACATAGCTACAAGGCACATTGCCCAAAGACACCAAAAGCCCCTAACCTGAAAAAATAATGAAGTGGGGAATAAGAAAGGAGGGGAAGTGTGCAAGGATGTTTTCCAGTTTATGTCAGAGATGTTACCTGGTCTGTATCAAATCCAGGAAGTGGAAACAGCAAGGACTTTTCTGAGACTACATCTCAGTTGATTCTGTTTCAACACCAATCAAACTGTCAATTGACTTATCAGTTTCATAAACTGATGGTTTCATCCACATTTTTTTACCAAGTCATATGACCAATTTCCACATATCAACTATGTTTTCAGCATCATCTTTTTATAAGAGAAGTTCTCCAGCACCCAAACAAGTGTTATCCATGTTACATTCTCTTTGGCATGTTCTTCTGATTGAACAAAATTTTGAAACCTTGTACAGGGAGAATGACTTCACTGAACAAGGCTGGGAAATAATCCATTGCAATTCCCTTCTGGGACACAGACTTTGAGGAAATTGTGTAACTTCTCTCTGTGTTACTACATTACAGCTGTGGAAACAAAAAATCAACTATATGTCAGTGTTCTGGGGAAGTTTAATTCATTAGTATTTGAGAGTGTTTATGGTGTCTTTGGAAGGAAGACACTAAAAAATTGCAAAAGAAGTAAACACCATACATTTTAACCTGACAGAATGAATGAGGCTGTGGGGCTCAGGGAGAAGAGAAGCATCAGATCATATGAACAGCCATATGGGGTCAGATCAAAGGTCCATCTAGTCCAATATTCCATCTTAAGACAGCAGTAAATAGCAGATGCAGTTTTGGCAAGATGCTGGAAGGAGGCTGCTAATCCACCACCAATAACCCTGGCTTTTCTGTGCAGGAGGAATAATAATGAATTGAGCCTCTGGAAAATTGTGACTTTTGCCCTGTTTGATAATTAATCAAATGCTAAAACACCTTGAGAGAGGCTCCTGCCCTGACTGCAGGAACTTCTTTAGAACAAAAGGAATCTTCTAATATGCAGCAGCACTTTTTAAAGTGTGATAGCAGTAATATATTGGGTGGGAGGTTGTGCACTCCACTAATGAGACAAAACAGAGATATCGCAAATCCCACTATGGATTGTGGGTTTTGTGAGGTGCTCCAGTAACCTCAGAAAACTTTCTTGGCTAGGGGCAGAAGTTATACATAAACAAGTATAAGTCATTAGAAACCAGTTTAAACCTGTAACAGAACAGAAGTTAGAAGTTCAGCACACAATACACTGGTTTCAAAAGTTTAAGATAAACCTGGATGGACACAGCATCAGACTCAAACTAATTTAGGTTAAATTGGTCTTTGGAATTTCTGTCCCAGATACCCTTCTAACTCAAGTTATGTCCCAGTCCCCCAGCATCCCAGGATGCATTCCCCCCACCACCCCGCCTCCACTAACCCCTCTCTCAGCTTTGGCTCCTGAGCCGGGGACAGCCTCATCCCAGGGCTGAAGCAACAATGTCTAAGCTCCCCAACCTAGTCCTGCTTGTACCTGTCATCCCTGTGGGGCAGCTGGGGGGACACAGCTCCCCAGCCCTGGCCCCCAAATCCTGGTCTCTGAGGGTTGTCCATCCCCCACAAGACAGACCAGTGCAAGCACCCCCCTCCCAGGCCCTGTCCCCAAGCCAAGCATCTGCCCATGTGAGAGGAGCTCCAGGCTCTTGGAGGTTTCCCCTGACCAGCTGGGATCCCCCCCATGCCCTAGTCTGCCCAGCTGCAGAGGGGCAGGGGGTGCTCAGGTTGGGGTGGGGGCTTTTGTTCCCCGCTCCTTCCTGTGTGTTAGTGACTCATGCTGTGTCAGCTATGAGGGGTCAGGGAATAACACCCCCCCACCAGTAGCTGGACAGACTAGGGCTCACGGAGATCCCCAGGCTTGGGGGCTGCCTCAGGAGAGAGGGTTCCTTTCCCCCTCTCTTACGTGCATCAGTGACTCGCACTGGCCCCATCCCGCAGAGGGGGAATTACCTTTGCGCCCCCCCCCCCACAGGTGAGCAGACCAGGGCTTGAGGGATCCCAGGCCAGCCTGGGTAGAAACATGAGGCTCCTCCTGTGGCCAGATGTCCAGCTCAGGGGGCTAGCACCAGGAGTGGGGCTCTTTCCCCGCTCACCCCACCCAGTGGGGTTAGGCTGGAAGACATTCTCTAGCACCCTATGCCTTCTGGTCTGGGTGAGTGCAGACTTCTGCCCATCTTTCCCAAGTGAAAACTGAATCAGTTCATTATCGGCTCGATCTACACATCTTAGAGAAACCTACCAAGGTTGAATCAATTCCATCTCAGGCTTTTTGACTGTCTGTACTTAGCCCTTGTGCTTATTTTACTGGTATGACATGTGTGGTTGTGTTGGAAACCCAGTATGATGCTGCATTTATGTTACTGTTATCACTGTATAGATGATGTTATTCTTTTGGATATGTTTTAGTCAGAGGAATTGGGGGGGAGGAGGGTGCTTGAGGAAAGAAAACAGGTGTAACTGCAAAATATCTCTTGCTATTGTGAAAGTAGGGCAAGGACAATTGCCACTCCCTATCACAAACAGAAGGCGCAGCTGGTGAGTTAGGCACCCAAACTATTTCCTGCTTTTAAAGGGAAAAAGAATGGCACAACAGTAAGAGCATCTGACAGAAACGACCCATCAACCAGAGGAAAGCCAGGTGTCTCAGAGACAGAAATTTCTACAGAATTCTGGAAACTCATGAGGAATTGGGACAATGCTGATGGGGAGGCTGGCTTGGAGATATTGTAAGGGCTGTCTGTTAGGTAGCCAGAGTCTTTGGGTTTTCCTCAAGCTGGAGAGGAATCCATGGCCCCAGCAGTCAGGGTTGGTAGAATCAGTAGGAAGGCTAATCTCTAAAACCACTGGCAGGACTCTCCGGGAGACAGATAGTAGCCAGTTTCATAGATTCATAAACTGTAAGGGGCTGGAAGGGATGTTGTACATCATAGGGTCCAGCCCCCTGCACTAGGCAGGAAAAGAGAACTGGGGTCAAGTGACCCCAGCGAGGTGACTGTCCAGTCTCCTTTTGAGGATTTCCAGGGTAGGTGACTGCACCACAACTGGAGGGAGTTTATTCCACAGTCTGGACACCCTCACTCTGAAGGAGTTTTTCCTGGAATTGAGCCTGAAGCGGCCTTCCAGGAGTTTGTGCCCATTGCTCTTGGTTTTCCCCAGGGGTGCCCTGGCAAACAGCTGTTCACTGAGTTCTTGATGCACTCCCCTGATGCGATGGTAAGCGCTACCAAACCCCTCTCAGCCTCTCTTCTGTAGTCTGAAGAGGCCCAAGCCCCTCAGCCTCTCCTCATATGGCTTGTCTTGCAAGTCCCTTATCGTATGGGTGGCCCATGGTTCTCAGAGTTGACCCACAAGCAGTGTGTAGGGTATATCAGATGGCCCTCAAAGCCACATGCATCTCCTGCTCCAACCACTGTAGGACTGTACCACACACAGCTCCCACTCCAGCACAAATCCTGAAATAGTGGAGCTGCTGCTGCTTGCAGCACAACCCTGAAACATCTGCATGCCATTTTACCACTCCAGGCATATTCTGCGTGGGGCCACCAGAGTGAGCAGAGCAGGACTATGATGCATTCAATGCCCATTCCAGGACATACCCATTCCAGCTGGTCATGGTATACAGGGCTAATCTGTTGGTTCAATCCAGCCCACAATCCAGCCCCTGGGACCAGATGAATTTGACACCCCAGGTATTCCCCCTGGTATTATATAATAAATCCTTTTGTTATTTATCTCCTTACTGATTGCCTGTGGTAAAGAGGAATTTCTGGGCAAGTGATAGTCTAGGTTTACCCATTCTATGAAAAGGGGAAGCCAAAAATTTTTCCACAGCCCAGAGAGGAGGCCACCTAGGGATGACAGAGATTCCCTTGCTGCATCTATGAGGTTAGTAATAGGGTAGTGGAGCTGAGGTTTGTGGAGATAAGCATGAACATTGCATGCCTCCTGAGGCTGGGGGTATGGCAAGCTCCTGCAGGTGTCGGTGGTGGGCTGAGCATGGAGCTCCTGCAGGTGGTCCTGGCAGTGTCAGTGGCATCAGCAGTGGCCAGTGGCAATCCGTGACCACCCGCAGACACCGCCAGGAGCAGTGGCCAATCTCAGGGGGTGTACCACCAATCTCAGGTGGTACACGTGCAGCCGCATGCACCCCCTATGCATTGCTCTGGGAGATAAGGAGTTATCAGAGGGCAAACCTTGTTCTGTTCCTTGGGACAAGTAGCAGGAAAGCAGGAAGAAACTTAGGATGCTGGGAGTGGCCCCTGGGGGGGGTTTGCAACAAGAGGTAGTTTAAAAACCAATTTAAAAATATGATATACAATACAATGCATTCTGTGGTATACAGTGCAGTGCAATGACTCCACCCATTGTATCAAATGATACTTTCATAAATCTGGAAAGACAACTTTAGTATATCTTTAAAAGCAGAAAAATCTTAGCAGTGCCCAATAAATCACTCTGTGATGTTGTCAAATTACATATTATCTGTCAATAACCTAATAGTTTAACTACGTGAATTACTTACTAAATTTAGGGCATGCTGACATTACTTCCCTGCTGCTCCCAAGACTGCTGCTGAGAAGCGCTTCTTGTCCATTCACTCCCACTCTGCACACGCCAACCCCATGAATGAGGTTGTGAAGCTGCTTTAAGTGCACCCCCTGCTACCACTCAAAATCTCTGGTTTGGCAAGCAAACAAGCACTGGAGTGGCTTCACTGTCTTCTTGTGGGCTTGGCACATCAAATGTGGAGGTAGGTGGGTTAAGCATCTCTCAAATGCAGTGTTAAAGAGCTCCAAGAAAGCATTGGAAACATATCTTCAAATTCTTATAATTGAAAAACCTGAGTATGTTCTCTCTCAAAGTTTCCTAAGATAGAAATGGACTCTGAGTCCACATGCAAGGCATCATGGAAAGGTTACCAGAGACTCATCTGACCCTCTAAATACTGTCCCATGCTGCTCATTCATGTGGACAGTAACAGGAGCAACATTGAGCAGATCAGTAGTGACTACATAGCTCTGGGTGCAAGAGTGAAGGGGATGGGGGCCCAAGTGTTCTTGTTGATCCTTCCCATCAAGGGTAAAAACCTGGCTAAGAGCAGATGCATGCTGAAGATAAAGGCATGGATGGGTAGAGGTGTTGCCAACAAGGCTTTGACTTCTTCAACCAAGGGAGACTGTTGCAAGAAGATGGAGTTCTGGGAAGAGATAGGGTCCACCTATGAAAGAGGGGGAGAGTGTCTTTGCATACAGGGTTGCTAACCTAGTGAGGAGAACTTTAAATTAGATTCACCGGCAGATGGAGACAAAAACACAGAGAGATAAGTAAAGAGCCAGAGAATCACAATAAAAACTTATTAAAGGAAGTAATAATTGTTACAGTTTCAGATACCCTGGAGAGCAGACCTAGGATTCAGAATGACCTGGATAGACTAAATAAATTGTCCACATTCAAACAGATGAGATTCAACAAGAGACAGAATAATTGCATGCATGAATAAAGACTAGGGAATGATTGGCTAGGCTGCAGTACTACAGAGACGACCTAGGGGTTCATTGGGCAATAAGCTGAATATGAGCTAACAGTGTGCTCTTGTTGCAAAAAAAAGCCAACACCATACTGGATTGTATCAACTTCAAAAAGGCCATTGACAGGTTAGAGAGAATCCAGTGCAGAGCAACAAAAAATGATTAGGGTCCTGGGAAGCAAGACTTATGAGGAAAAGCTGAAAGAACTAAGGTTAGTCTGGAGAAGCGAAAACTGAGGAGGGATTTGATAAGAAGTTTCAAGTACTAGAAGGATGATTATAGAGAGGACGGAGATGGGCTTTTCTCTATGGCCATAGGGATGTAACCCGGGTACACCCAAGGGTGTGCCTATTCTCAATTGACTGGAATGGGTAGGCAGGAGGGGGTGCTGTGGGAGGAATGCCAGAATTTCGCGCAGATCCCTCTTTCCTCTATAGAATTAACCCAAGCCCAAAGTTCTTAACTATATACAATTTATTAAGTTATAATATACATAGACATAAAACTAAATATCATATATGTATATTTACACAGAGAACACTAACCTACATCCCAATACAACATTTCAATTACACAATATAGGGTGCAAACATGAACAAGCTTAATAACATCTATTCCTTAATATAATCCCTGACCCATGGCAAGAGATAGTCCTCCTTCCATTGCGGTCCCTTGCGGGGTGTCCAGGAAGCACCAGGGACCCCTCCCCTTAGGGCCTTGACAGGCGGGCGGGGGGGAGGCTGCTTACCCAGCCCCTTTTCTGGGGTTGCCCGCCCCAAGCGTCTTTCCCCTGTAGGACCCAAAGGCTCAATGACTCACGCTTCCTCAGGTGGCAGTGGTCAGGGCGCAGCTCAATGGGGTTTCCTCTGCTGGAGCGCCTCTCCACCCTGTGGCCCGCTCTGGGCACCGAGGGCTCAGCTACTCTCAGCTGCTGCACTACTGCTGCTGGCTCCTGCATGCTGAGCCTCACACTACAGCACTACTATTCCCCCATGCCTTAGCTTGGCACGGAGGACTCTCTTAGCACAGGCCAGGCCCTTCAGGCTCCAGCCAGCCATTCTCACATCAGGTGGCTAACCTGAGCAGCTTCCGCAACTCCCTAGCTCCCAAGACTTGGGCCCATGAGCCGCGCTGTGCACCGTGAGACCTGGCCGCTTGCTGGGAGATGGGGCCTGAGCCACCTCATTGTGGCCCCCAAGGCCCTGCTGCTGCTTGCAGCTCCCAAAGCCTGAGCTCCATACACCGAACTGTGCACCGTGATGGGCCCGAGCAGTCTCACACTGCTCCCAGGGCCAGGTCTCTGCACACTGTCCCTGTGCGCCGTCAACAGCCCAAGCGGTCTCGCATTGCTCCCAAAGCTGCTCCTCCAGTGGCAGCTTCAGGAGACTTGGGCCTATTGCCCGCTGGGGGAGAGCTCCACAGCTTTTCTTGGCTTCGCTCTTCTTGAGTCCCTCGCTGCATCTGCCCCTCGTGCTGGGCACGCAGCTCCATCCCTGAAGTCTTCCTGACCTGAAAGTTTGCAGTCATCAATCAGGTTCGGGGGAGCTCTTCTCCCCCTCCCCTCAGGAAAGAGGCATGACTTTATTTCTCCTGCTGCCTCCTGGTTGTTGGATGGGCTCCACCAATCAAAACAGGAGGATCTCAAGCCTGGGACTCAACCCAAGCTCTGAAAGATGAGCCTGCTAAAGGGACAGAACTCAGAGCAGTGGTCTCAAGCTTTATCAGGGGACAATGTAGGTTGGAGATTAGGAGCAACTTTCTTACCATGAGGGTGGTCAAGATTGAAACAGGTTACCTTAGAGAAATTGTGGAATCTTCATCCTTGGAGATTTGCAAGAACAAGTTGGCAGACACTTGGCTGAGATGGTTCAATGAGAGATGATCCTCGCTTGAGCAGAGGGCTGCACTAGATGGCCTTGTGAAGTCCTTTCCAGCCCTACTTTCCTTTGATCCTAAGGTTATCTTATCAATACAAATTGCATGAATGGGTGCGATTTCCAGTTTGTTAGGCTAGTTTCATACCACCTTCAGTATTCTTCCCCTCTCTGCCCCGCAGTATTAAGCTGAACTTGCAAGTCTGCTCGAAACACCCCTATGGAATCCTGTGCTGTCTGTTCCTGCCTCAGTATTACCTCGTTTTATTTCAGTGTGACAATTACTATATGTTACTAGAATCGTCATGTAGAATGACCTGAAGATGACCCATCTCAGAATATCCTGAACTGTAAGCATCTGTAGAATTCCATTAAAATTAATTACATTCTTAGAGTCTTTTCTTGGATTAAGGCTTGTATATCAAAAAATTTAGCACATAGAAGATTCCATTGTAAAAACAATGGGACTAACTTCATCCCTATTTATGCTTTTGTAATTGCTAATTTTTGTCCAGACATCAGTATCAGTAAAGTGCATAAGCTTTACAGTGAATACTCAACACAAGTCTGATAGTTATTTCCATGTTATACCTTGTAACAGACATATAATATATGCAATGCATTGCTAATACATGACTCCCAGTCAGCTCTACCCTGCTCTGTCTGTCTTCCTAAGGACTCCGTCTAAAGTAACTTCAAGGAGCAGACTTTATGGGGAGAAAAAAAGCTTTTTTAAAATTTAAACAACTCCAAGGTTTTTTTTCTGCAGAAACTTATTGTGACTTGCACCCCAAAATGAAAGATATGAATGCGGTGGAAAATTCAAGTTTAATGGACTCTCAGAGCCAGAAGTTTAGATCAGTGGAAATGAGACATTCCCCAGTTTCCCAATTAAGACATGGTTCTAACCCAGGAACGCTCTCAGATATGAGATAAAAATCACACTGGGTCTACAAACTGTCTTGAGTAATTTTTTGAGTTTTCATTTTTCTGTCTCTCTGAAGCCTGTTCATTTACAAAAGATAAGGAGACTTCTGAGGGGACAAAGTTGAATAATACCACCAATGAAAACTGCAAAGCCTAGGACACAGAGAGTTTAGACAAACATATGTTTATAGCAGTTTCAAGTGAGAATACTCTTGCTCTGAATCGTTTAGCAGCTGTTAAGTTATAACAGTTACATGTGAACAAGCTGGAAACAATATGTTTCCAATGTTGTGCCCATCTTCAACAAGGGGAGGAGAGAGGACCCAGAGAACTACAGGCAGATCAGCCTGACCTCAATCCCAGGAAAAATCTTTGAAAAATTTCTCAAGGGTTTCATAAGCAGTAAGCTAGTAGAAGGCAAAATTCTGAATGACAGACAGCACTGCTTTGTTGTGGGTAGGTCATGCCTGACTAACCTAATCTCCTCCTACAACCAGGTTACTTGCCACCTGGATAAGGGAGACGATGTTAACGTCATTTACTAGAACTTTAGGAAGGCCTTTGACTTGGTGTCCCATGAGGCTCTCAAGGTAAAACTAGGGGACTGTGGGCTCAACAATTGAACAGTCAGATGGATGGGAACTGGCTGTGGGGTCAGAACCAGAGTACTAATAGTCAGATGTGTTGATCTGGCAGAAGGTAGCCAGTGGGGTCCCCCAGGATTCAGTACCTTGGTGCTTTTCAACACCTTCATCAATGATCTGGATGTGGGGGTGAAAAACAAACTGGCAAAGTTTGCCAGTGACATAAGCTTTAGGAAAGTGCAGCCACGGTTCAGGGTAAGCTCATGATCCAGGCGGACCTAAACAAATTAGTTAGATGGGCAGATCAGAACCAGATGCTGTTCAACACTGAGAATTGTCAAGTGCTCCATCCGGGGAGGAAAAAATCTAAGACAAACTTACAGGCTTGGCTACGCTAGCTATCACCACATCCAAAAGAACCTGGGGGTCATAATTGACCATGAAATGAATATGAGCCACCAGTGTGTTGCTGCAGTTAGCAAAGCAAACAATAAGCTGGCATGCATCTCAAGCAAAACTAACGGAGTTACTCTCCTGCTCTACTCTGCATTGGTGAGGCCGCAGCTGGAGTACTGTGTCCAGGTCTGGGTGCCACACTTCAAGAAGGATGTGGAGAAGCTTGAGAGAGTCCAGAGAAGCGACACTCGTATGATTAGAGGCCTGAAGAGCAAGCTATATGAGGAAAGGCTGACAGATATGGGACTGTTCAGCCTAGAAAAGGGGGATTTGGTGGCAACTTACAAATATATCAGGGGACAACATCAGGGGCTAAGTGAGCAACTATTCTCCAAAACACCCCAGGGGGAAACCAGGAGCAATGGTCATAAACTTCTAGAAGGAGGTTTCAGACTGGATATAAGGAGATACTTCTTTAGTGTTCATGTGACCAGACTCTGAAATAGACTCCCAGCAGGGGTGGTGCATGCACCTACCCTGGAGAGTCTCTCATGCCTAGAACAGGGGGGCTGGACTCAATGATCTCACAAGGTCCCTTCCAGCCCTAAACTGCGAATCTGTGAATATAAACACAGTAAACAGCTCCAACTGTAGCACTTCTTCACCCAGGGAAGCTGGAGTAGTTTTCAAACGAAACATTTCATTCAAACATTTTCTGTTTGTTTGCCAACAATTTTGAAAAAATTGGTGTCAGGTTGACCCTAATGATTTTTTGATTTTTTTATGTTCAGCCATTAAAAATCAGAAAGTCATCATATCAGTTACTCCTAATAAACATTGCTCTTAGACACTAGCCACATTTATAATGGTTCTACTATATTTATTAATGCTCTTTGTTAGCATTATATTGAACTGATATTCTTCTTTTGCCAATAGGCTGCTAAAGACTTATCGTATTAATTACTAGCAATAAGGTAGTTCTATATACCCACCATCATTGATTTCCTAAATATGTATAATCACATGCACCAGTAGTGACAGGTAAATAGTAGCTGCCCACATTTTGTAACTTTTAAAAATGAAGGTCAATATATCTACAAATTATTAATCATAAAACTTCACTTCTCTGCACTGAAAGAAATACAGGGAATTAATGCCTTTAAGCAGAAACGTGCTGCTGTATTTCCTGAAAACAATATTTGTGCACAGGTCAGACTATAACTCAAAAAGGGGAATTCCCTACAACATATATAATATTTGATAGAACAAGTTTCTTGTCCCAAGATCCAGGAAATATCCACAGAATTTGCTATTTATGCCGCAACCAACCCACGAAAATTGTTTAGTTTCTCTGCAATTTAAGTAGACCCCTTACTATAAATAACCACAAAAAAACAATGAGAGACTGGCTGCATCTCTCTGTTTAGAGCACTCACTTGGAATTTGGAAGACCACAGTTGAAATCCCTGCTCCAGTGAATTATCTAAATATCAGCATATCCATACCTATTATGACCCATATTATTCCATAAAGATATGCACTGAACTTAATTTACTGTATATTAGTCAATGTTCTTTTTGATGTTAGCAAAACGAGATCTGCAATGAACAGTATAATCCTTTTATTAAATATTTATTGGGACTAAATCAACGCAAAAACTCGTTGTGATCCGTGACTGGATGATTCTGGAGGGAATCTCAAGGGAAGTGAATATGACAGACATGGCTCCCTCCCACATTGCCACATTCAATATAGTGTAATAAAAGCAGGCAGCTGACTCTCAAACTTGCAGAGCAAAATAAGCAGAAGGACCAGCACTTTCTATACTATCTGTGGCTATTGCAAATAAAATGGCAAAATGAGTATCAAATTTCTCTCTGTGTCTATCTGGAGGATAGGATTTGTAGGACAGAGAGAGCGAGCTGATACTCAATATCTGAGTGAGGAGGAGCTTTTCTGCCACTCTTCTAGGAAAATAATCAAATATAGCTTTCCACAAGTCCTCAGCCCATCTCCTTTCCTGATCATTTTTAATATAAATACAAAATATATGTTGCCACCAGAGCGCTGCATCAATTTTTAAATGGGGAGTGAAAAGGAATAGACTGATACACAGCAACACGAAATATTGTCTGAGATGACATTCTTCAGCCTGCATAAGCAAAAAGAACCATTCCTTATGTGCAGCATGCTAAGGTCAAAGCTGTATCCAGCATGTAGCATTCTTCTCTTCTGTATTTCAATGAAATATAAAACATAATCAATAATATAATATATGATCTCACTGTACAAATATACAAGCAAAAAACAAGCATATATTCATTTATCATTTCAGGCAGAGTTTTGAACTGGGTTCTGTTCTCAGGTTGTCCTCCTACCAGAGCAGGCATGGTGAAATAGACCCCAGAGCAAAGAATCCACACAAGGCCTTTCAAGCCTTGCAAGTCTTTAAGACAAGAGTTGTGGAAAATAACTTGATTCAAGATCTGTTTGGTAAGTTTGGTAAGACATACCAGCCAAATACTTGAAAGTTTTCACAAGCACCAGTGCAACGTACCAAATCTCGGACCTCTGGTTCTGTTTCATTTCCAATGCTTCACAAGAAAGTGTAAAGGAGAAAAACATGCACACACAAACAGAGAAGGTGGATGAGGGGGTCCCCTGGCCCTTATAACTAAAAGCAGAAACCTTTAAGTATGAGATGAATAAATGAAATATAATTAGATACAATATAGAGAAACAAGTATAATAAGCACATTAAAAGCCTGAGGAAAAAGGATAAAAAAAAGCAAAGAAAATCTAACCCAGCTTCAAGAGCCTCTAATTAAAGCGAGCACAACGTCTCATGCATCAGCGTCCCCACACTTCAAAATGGTGTTGGGGGCACTTTAACTAAAGCCTGTTTGAAGAGCTTTTGTTAAAGTGCCCCCGCCATTTTAAACATTTTAAAGTGAGGGGACACTGATACATGAGATGCAGGGGTTGATGGAGGTGTGCTAATTAGCATGTTCCAGCAGACGCGATTAATTGAGTCTGCTCCGACCCACTGTAATTACAACATGTCAGAAGAGCCTCCCTACATGTCTACAGGCACCCTCTAATGTGAGGTACTAAATAAACGTGCATTAGGCTGCTCTAATGCACAGTAAGGAAAGCGCACGCTTTTTGAGTGACGCTTAACATGTAGTAGCCTATTTTTACTGCACATTATCGTATTAGCACGCTTCTTGATGTGACACTTTAATGCACAGTAAAATAGGCTACTGCACATTAAAGCGCACATGTAGATCTGTCCACTGTGTCCTAGTCTTTTGCAAAAAAGCTATTTGTGGTTGCTTAGAATGGCAGAAAAAAGTAAAATTCAGAACACTAAGAAGCTTATGTCAAACTTTCAATATGGGCTGGCATCATCTGGTAGTTTTATACTGGAGGGCAAACAGTAAAGCTCTCCATCACTGAACTGATTATATCAAGACTGGATGTTTTACTAAAGGCAGGTTCTTCTTAATTCCTGCATTGGCTTAGAGCCTGTGGTTACAGTAGGAAGTTCTATGGCCTTCATTGGTTTGTTCCTTGTGGAAACACTTTTTAAAGCAATGAAAAAATGACCAGTTAAAAAGCATAAAAACTTCAGGGCTGATCTATGTTCATTTGGGGATGGAGAGGAGAAGGACATGTCAAAGCCTTTCCCCTGAAGTCAGTTTATCTTGTGTCCTAATGTAGGTGCCATATAAGTATGGATTCTTAACCTACAGAATTAGTGGCCTTTGCTATATTTTTCATAGCTCAAGTTTCATTTTTCTCACACCAGTATCATGTCAAACCACAGATAAATTGCAGATCATTTGCAACCACTTTTATTTCCATTTCTTTGCCAAAATTGGGCAGAAAGCCTAATTCTTATTCTCTCTCTTCCTCCTGAAAATCACTAGGATTTCAACATTATCCACTGTAGTCTAGTTAAGTAATTTATTATTTCTAGCAGCAAAGGTGCCCCACAAGGATTTGAAAAAAGGATGAGTAATTAATGTTTGGAAAAATTTTGCGCTATTTTGTATGTAGGATCATAGAGCAAGAGAGGATCCAGCAAATGCCAGTTATTGAACTCATTGTCAATGTCAACCTTTTAAAAATGTTAGTATAAATTAAGAGGAGATAAGCAATATAGCTTAAATAGCCACCATGTTACTCACTATTGCATGGTTTAAAGAAGGAATTTTGCCCTGATGAAATTACTAGATACATTTGTTCTTGCACGGGATTTATTATCCTCAAGAGTTTTTTTAAGTTTTACTCTTTGATTGTTGCAGCTGAAATAACTTCATTTTTTTAAGGGTAAAATCAGATATTTTGGTGATATTTATATTGCAGCTCACTCTGAGCCATTACATTAGCAGCCAGGTAGCATTACATGGTGAAATTCGCCCTTCAACATTGCAAGCCCAAGTTTTTGTAAATTGGGGCTACTGGAAAATTTTAATGCAGATCTTCTAAGTCCTAATTTATTTTGAAATAGGATGTTTCCCCATAAATAAGGACAGCCAGAGTATGTAGGTTTCGAAGAATACCTGCCCCTCATTTCTCAGCACAAGCACTTTTTTCAGCTGCAAGATCATGTCTCCAAAACAAGATGACCATGGCAAAGAAAACTAAGCATAGAACACAAGTCAGTGGAAAATATTTCAGATGAAGGCTGAACAGAGATGTGAATGTTATGTTAATATCCAATTCCAGAGATTGGTTCAAGCAAGTACCTTAATTCCCTTTTTATTACCTAAGCCAATTTTAAGTATATGCAGCCTGATGAAACCAAGCCAGGGTCACCAAATCCAATATACTGTGAATACTCAAAACCAATATATATTAATGGAATAGATTTTCATTCAAAGCTGTCAACAATATATTTAGTCCAGCCAATGGATTGTCACTGAAATATACATCTTTTCTAAAACAATGAATTTTATACCTCATTGTATGTAAAACTTGAACTAATATTACAATGTTATCATTCACAAAGCCTCCCTCAAAGTTGTGCACAAAATCATCAGAAAGGAAGTTCAAAATGGTAAAATCATCTCATCTTAAGCACATAAATAAGTACAATAAGAAACACATTCTCAAAGGAACTGTGAACATGTGGGTATTCCAGCCCTTCCGCTACAGCATAATGCTATGGATTTTTGTCCCTCACTTCTGCTTGCCTGCCACACCTTTGATGAGTTGTTTCTCTTCTGGAAATTGGATGACTTTTTGGCAGAAGGTCCTTTTGGCTAGGTCCCGGTTCTTCTGCACAGCTGTACCTCTCCTACACCCTGCCCCTTTCCTCTCAGGCCTGAGATGAACAAAGCCCATGTGGTCTTGTGTGGAAGGTCTCTTGGGATCAGATCTCTGGATTGCTCCATGTCTCTTGTACATTGTTCTCTGGTTCTTGTTCTGCTTCCTGTGAATTCTCTATCCCAGGTTAATTCACTCGTCTACTCACATAGATGGCATTCATTATACCCTTTCTGCCTTGGCAGCCCCACATCTCTCCTCACATATGACAGGGATTTATTTCGCTAGTCCTTTAAATTAATTTATGAACCAAAAGAAAAGGTAGTAATTCCTTCAACCTTTCTTCAGGCTGTACAACCAAATCCACTGGATGCCTCTTGGATCCCAGCTGTGGTGTCAGAGTGCCCCCCCCCCCCGATTCATATCCCCTGGTTTGACCTTCATAGCTGCACTTAATTAGCTCATTCAAATATAATGATGGCCTTTTTCACAACCCAGACCTAGCTGCATCCCCAAGAATCCTAAATTAATCATGTTTTCTTCTTTACTTTCCCCAGTAACCTCAGACAGGCAATAGCTTAATCTCTTTTCTTTTCCTTTTTTTCCTACATTACTTATCCTTAAATTCCCTGGATCTTCATCCACCGGGGTTTGTCTTTGAACTTGGTCACCAGCTGGGTTCCTTGCCCCACCAGCCTCTGCTGAGTCCATGGGAAAGACCTCCCTCCAGACACCATCTCTAGCACTGCTGGTTCAATTCCACTTTCTCCCAATGTCCACTTTACTTAGCTTTTCTTGCAGGGACCAGCTGCTCTTCTCTTCTGTACTGGGAGGGTTCGGTAGTATGAGTCTTCTGCTTCCCTTTTTGCACAGCTCCCAGTGCTGCACTGTTTCCCTGATCCCTGGGGAATGCAAAATGCCCAAGGTCTTCTCAGTGCCCCTTTTAAGTTCCCTGCTCTCTTCCCCTAGCCAGTCAGAGCCGGCTCCCTGGGGCACATGGCTCAGTGCTCCTGGAGGCCTATCCCCCTCCCAGGTTCCCCCCAAACATTTTTCCCAGCGTGCCAGAGATGCTCAGCCTTTCTGGACCTGCTTGAGTGAGTTCATTGCCAACATAGCCAGTCCCACGGGTCCATAGCAAGGGCTTGCACTCAGCCCCTGTTATGGGTACATATAAAACAGATGTGGCCTAAACAGGGATTTACTTGTATAGTATTGGTAGCTCTGCATGCAAGAGGGTATTGGTGTGTTCAGTTTCCCATGTGTTGTAGCCACACAGTTTGAAACCTCCACTGAAAATCTTGTCCCATGAGACTTGAGTTGCTACCTCAGGTGCTCAAAAGATAGTGTATAACATTTTGCCAATGGTACCTTAAATTCTGCAAGTTTTTGTTCTTATTCAAGCAATACTTGCCTTTGGTTTCAGGAGAATCTATGCATAAGAACTGTAGGACTTTTCCCACTTTTCTTGAAATGGAAATATTTACTATGCTTTCCAATGCATCATATTGTCTACATACCATGGCTGGGATACAAATTCTATCTTCAAAAAGAAATCTCAATGTCTAAGCACAATTGTCTCTTAGGCTGCACTGAAGGAAAAATGTGAGGTTGGGGTGGGGGGTTAATTTGTGAATGAAGCTGGTGCTTTGCAAAGCTGCAAGTGTTTCTGGCTTCTATATTAAGGTAGACATCAGTGCAGGGAAGCTCTATTCAAGCCTCACTCTGTTCTGCCAGTGCACTCCATAGTTTCTCCTACAATACAACCGGATATTTCAGTCATCAGCTATTCATCATAAGGGCCTACAGTTATGTCAGTGTAACCATTCTGGATAAAATTAATTCTGCACCAAATTTCATACCATCTTGCTTGTGCACATTGTATGTTTATATTATATGCCAATATAATATCAATTATATATTATATACTTCACAACATTAAATTATGTGTACTGTATATAATATCAATGATGCAATATATATACATTATCCATAATTATTTATGTATATGTACATTGTATAAATCATATAAATACTGCATTTACACTAATCCAAGCTTTTTTCCTCATTCACCATGAGGGAAAAATCATCTTATCTTAGATTTGAGTACAAGGTGGTAGCAGGTAGGCAACTCCAGCAGCTCCAGCTCCAATACTGGCCCCATCCTGGTGTTGGGGCTGGAGCTGCAACCACTGCCCCACCCCACCACCTGCTCCCCTACTAGCTCTGACCCATGCTGCCATTGCCTCACCCTACTCCCACCACCTCTGGCCCCACCCCCTACCACTTACCCTCATTTGGGACTGTTGCCCCCACCTTTCCCACCAGCAGCAGAAACCATGGCAGCTCCAGCTCCAGGTCCTGGACCCAGTTTCACCTAGTCTCAGGGTGCTGCTGTCAGTAGCGATGGGGGCCAGAGCCAGCATATGCTCTGTGCCCTGTGCTGTACCGGAAGCCAGAGCAGACTGAAGGTAAGCTGCAGGGGTTGGGTCCAAGCAGGTCACCTGATTCCACTGCTACCAGCTCCCCTACTGCTGTTTTCCCCTCTGCAGCAATGGGGGAGAGGGCAATTTAAAACAAGACTCCAACAGTTAGATTCAGTGATATGTGATAGATACGTGGAAAACTATAAAAAATGTATGCATTTTTTCATGTACAGAGTCTAACTATTGGCAGGGTCACTTTAAATTCAAAGTCATCTTGGATTCAGGTAAATATGGTAATATTTACCTGCAATCTGGAAGCTTCAGCAATTAATGCTGCCACAGTAATCTTGCCCCCAAATTTCCAGACCCATGGGGAGTTCCATGGGCTAGACGTTGTGGCCATGAGGACTGGATTCAACCTGCAGGCTGGTAGTTGGACACTACTGCTTTTTCCTCCTAGAATATCAGTTGCAAAGCTGAAAGCAGAAGGCAGAATAATTTGTGGCTTTTTTTTTTAAATTAGGAACCAACTCATTTCATGGTTCATGGCTGGTGGCTTTGAAGGGGGTGGGAATCAAAATGTAGTCTTATAGTCTAAGCTTAGAGATACTACTTGGAGATGGTTCAAATATTGATTAAAATCCCTTTGGGCCAATTCAAACTAAGGTTTGCTTCCTGGCATTTTGTATTTACTGGGCAATGCATTTAGATCTTCAATGAATTTACAAGCAGAACTGGAATTCTTTACTCCAATTGCTAGTTATAGCATTTGACAAGTCAGTGCTTTTAAGGAATGAGCTATCTATTCATTACACAGAATAATGCAGAATGCATTGCATTAAAAAAGCTTGCCTAAGTCTATCCCAAACATGCAGTTGGTCCAAGAAAAGATATCATCCACAGAAATCCTTACTTTTTGTAATAAAAACATTAAATCAAATCCTTGCCTTTTGTAATACAATTATTTTACTTATTACATTTTCAGTATCATCACTTATTTGTTATCCATTATATTGTAAAAAGTGGTGTCATATGATTGCAATTGGTACTGGCTTATCCGTGGCATGAAATCTGAAGGTCTTTACTCAGGTAAAGTTCTTGTTTATTTCAGGAATAATTTTACCCACTAAAAGGATCTCAAGATTTATCCTCATAAGAATATACCCAAAGAGTAAGACTGAAGAGGTCCATATTATGGTAAGTCTAGGATTCAAATTAACACAACAGAAGGGAATGCCAACACCAGTTTCCTATCTTGAAGTACACAACATTCTTCCTCAGATATTCTGCAAGAGTCCTCATCCTGCTTCTATCTCATAAATGCTAGCTCAGATTAAGGCACAAATCAGGAAAAAAGACTATTTAAAAAGACACCTAAATGTTTTCCAGAAGATTTAGCACAAAGTGGCAGAGAGATGATGACATTTCTCTATAGTTCTGACTTCTTAGGAAGTTCAGGAGATTAGTTGGTACAACAAAAGTGGCATCTGAATTGGATCTAAAATGAGATTCTTTCTAGTGGTGAAGCCAAACATGGAACCTGCTGAGTGTAATTGAATCTGAACAGGGTTGCCAACTGTCCATCAATTTACACAGTCCATAAAAATTGGCTAAAAATGCTTCCCTGTAAAGTCCATAAAAACTAAGAAACCATGAGCTTGATTGAAGATCAGTTGTTGGAATGAGTCTGAATGCAGCAGTTGATGACTAGATGAAAAGAGTAACACTATTTTGTACCTGAGCAGAAGCACAACTCAACACCTTGCAGAAAGGTCCCCATCAGGACTTTGTGGCCCATAGAAGCCCTTATAAACCCATCTACACCCCCCCCCCCCCCATCACCAGCCAAATGCTTCCACTGCATCCTACTGGCTATCATCTGCCTGTAACAGCCACTTGCCTCAAAGTTAGGTAGGGCTGTGTGACCCCAGGTAGTTTGAGTCATGAAGTGGGACTGGGAAGGGGAAGAGAGGGAAAATAAAAATTAATTTCCTGGATTTCTGGGTAGGGCTTAAATCAGATTTTTTAAGTTCTGTTACACCTTTAAATTTAAGCTTGGCCCTTGCTACTGCTATCCACAGTCTGTCAGGAGGGTTACTTCACATTATGTAAAACATATGTCAGTGAAAAAATTTGTTGTCACTAAAAAGTTTACAGATTGTCAGTAAAAAAAAAAAAAAGGAAATGTTCTTGTGTTCACAATCCTGGATCTGAACTACACCCTAAATTTCAGTAGGATATAATGTTATGTTTTCGTTCCACATCACAAGACTGATATATATTTTTAAAATATTTTGAAATATTTTGTTTTAAACATTTTTCCCCACATAGATTTGTGTGCTTAGGTTTCATGACTAAGGCTTTCAAAAACCACTAGAGATTTGGGGTGCTTCCAGACTAAGGCACCCACTCATGCAGAGACCAACAATTTCAGAACATGCTGGGCATCTATCTTCTGAAAAAACTTTTCAGTCACTAGCCACTTTAGAAAATCTTTTCCTTTCATGGTAAGTGGTTATATAAAAGTAATGGATTTTTCAACTACTTCAAAGGAATGATGAGTAAAGACCAAAACACACAGACTGGATGAGTTGCTGATACTTAAAGAGATCCCTTCTTTTTCAATGACTGATCATTGTTCTCTCAAAATTTTAACAAAGCAATTGTACCATTGATTCCAACTGAACGTAAAATGTCACATTTTTATGGAAAGAATATAGCAATTGCTTGTTAGTAGCAGTTTATCCTACAGAGAAAAAACACACTATCCCACATCTATATTTTATTTTACTGGAACGGTCAGACTCCATTATTTCCACTGAAGCCAGACAGTAGAAGTTAATAAAGCAGTCAAATTAGACCTCAGTCTCTCAAATTAAATAGAAGTATGTGGCTCATAGTGCTATGGCCACATAGGAAAATGACTGGATTCATTTTTAATTCACAGCTTTAATCTGGGATTTAAAACAGGTAAGCATATTCCTTTCCAGTCTTAAAAAGGGAACACTCCAACTAAGCTGTCAATCACCTAACTTCAAATGCTTATTGATGTTTATCAAAATTTGTAGCAGTAAAAAAGAAAAAGACCTGACAAGCAGAAGGGCTTCTTAAACTGCTGGTTTCATTTACCATTATTTGGTTGCTGTCACTATGACCCCTTCCCCACCATACCTCCTCCTTTCTAGTCTCTATTCTGTGACTCACTCTCTTTCTACACTACTTCACAAAGAACAAAAAGACTTATTGGAGGCGTAATTACAAAAGAGAAAAGATGCTGGTGAAAGAGAGAAATGGATTTGAAATACAACTATGGTGAACATTGGAATCATGTGATAACAGAATATTTTGCTACTCAGAGTTGGGAAAACTAGGGCTGCTCTTATGCAACTAGAAGTTTTGAAAAACCAGAGCATTGAAGAAAACAGAAATATTCGTTCTTTCAGCCCTCGTTAGAGTTAGTTTACTGTGAGCCAACTTCTATTCTAATCCAAATAATTTTTAGAGTGCTCCTTAACTATAAGTGTAGGGTATTTAAGGGCTAGCAGGCCTAACTCGAATAGTGTAATAAGCAGTGAGTGACCAGGGCACCAGCTCTGGGTACCCACTTAACGAGAGTGCAAGAATGTTTGCTGCCACCACTGCTGGCCCAAATGAGGCAGCGGATCTGGCCCCTGCTGATGCCACTGTCAGTGCCACCAAGGGGGTAGACCCTAGCCATTACCCTTGCCAAACTCTGCCATTGCATGTGTGTAGGTAATTCCCATTTACAGTTCAAGCACCATTATGATGGGCAAATATCCCAATCACAGTGGTATGCAAATTTGGTACTTCAAGAACATGAAGAGTTTAGAGTTATATTGTCTTCCAAGTAAAAAACATATTGTATCAATGATCCACTCTCTGAACTGGCTGCCAATAGTTTCCTAGATGAAGTTCAAGGCACTGGTCACAGTTTACAGTGCCTTAAAAGGTCCAAGTTTATGTTATCAAGGTTACCAAGCCCTCTAATCCTGATGGGTGAAGTGACCTCCACTAGCCTGTAATGCTTCCCTTAATTTTCCCAATACTAAAGCTTATAGAGGCAACCTTCCCATAAAGGCCCTTCTCTTACAATAGCTTCCACCAGAAATATGTCTACATCTAAAAAGAATCAGGCTTAGAAACAGATCCCAGATATCTTGTACAGTATTTCCAATGAATGAGAATTCCTAGGTAATTGGCCAAAGGAGGACTCCCCATTCAATGTCTTTTAAGATACAGGAGAACATAGTTTGTAATATTATTCAGAGTTAACAGATGGCACTAGCACAGAAACTAAAAGATATGGACCACCATTGTACTACCTATAAATACATTTGAGAAGCAAATAATTATTCTACTATTATAAAAGTCTACCCCTGTCTGTCTTTCTGTCTGTAATGCTTTATTTGCAGTCTGATTGGCTGACAAACAGCCAATCAGAACACAAAGAAGAATTCTGACAGAAGGCAGCCCACCACCATGATGGTGGGGACACAGAGGATGGAGCAAGGGGGTGGAGGGCTGCTGGCCTCGCCCCCCCCGGGGGGGGAGTGGGCCCAGGCCCAACACAGGGGGGAAGCAGGCCTGGACCCCAAGCAGCAGAGGAGGGAAGGGGGACCAGGCCGCTGGGGGGGGGGGGAGAACAAGGCTCCATCCCCGCCTGCTTCCCCCCCACCCCATCATTCTAATCAGGCAATTGACTAGTCTATAAAAATTTACTATGAAATTAATAACTCAAAATTGTGATTTGAAGTTAATTGGTATTCCAAAATACTTGGCTAGAGCAAGTTGCAATGCTTTCTGATTGTCTTAAATATTTAGTAATGATATTTGGCAAACTTCTGTTCTATATTAATAAACTTGATTTATTTTATTCTATGCAAAGAAATTATGGTTATATAGAGTCTCCAACAACACTATGACAGATATTTCTAAAAGTTCTCCTTAACTGCCAGCACATGATATCAACAGGTAGGGTTTAGGGACAAGTGTTTTTGTTAGCTGTGGTGTAGTTCTTTTTGGAAACAAAATATATATTTCCAAAATAGATCTGTATCTCTGATTAATCTTTCTGAGGTGGATGGCAGCTGCTGTATAATTTCCCAATGGAACTCACAGTGATACATATTGAGGTCAAGAGCTTTGCAGGTTTCAAAAAAGGATTAGACAATTATATGACTCATGAGAGCGTATACAGCTACTTTCAATAGGGAAAAAAATGAGACAGGATATAAGCCCTCAAGCTTCCAGGCATAAGTCAACTTCTGACAAAGGTCTGGAAGAAACACAGATGTCCTGATTATTTCATAATTGTACATTGCATGGTCTGTTGTACCTTCCTCTGAACCATCTACCACTAGCCATAGTTACAAACAGGATACTGGGACAGACAAACTACTAATCTGATCCTGTATGGCAATTTCTATGTTCACATGTCTAATTATAATCAAACCTACAATGCCAAAATGTATAATAGTAAAGAATGAAAATGGAAAGTACATAAAAGTAGAAATATCTTGAAAAGACAATACAGTACTTATGCAACAATATGATTCAGCGATCTGCCTACTACACTATATATACACTGTATATGCATCACACACTCACACAGAATGGGTACCTAATTTTACATGCCTCTAAATACATTAGACTAATTTTGAAATCTTATGAAATTTGGGCCTATTACACACACATTAAGATAGGAGTTAAAACAAACAAACAAATCTATTTAATGCTCAGTAGGTATTAGGAAAAGAAGAGAAGAAAAGAAACAAAAGTTTAGGACTAAGGCAATAAATGAAACAGGAATGAAAAAAACTAGTGGGGAAAATGTATAAGAAACAAGGTAACAAAAGGACCTTTAAGGAAAAAAAATTAGGAAGATGAGCATCAGAATACTCACAGCCTAAATGTTCTCCTACTGTGTCATAGTATTCACACATGAAACAAAAGATAGTGTCCTGAAGACCAGCAAAATAGAGTTTCTTTTCTACCTAGGAAGACTTTTACAATCTTTGAATTCTCCTCAGCCTGAAGAAGGGTGTATGTGCCCAAAAGCTTGCAAAGAAAGGATTTTTTCGCTACTATTTAGTCGGTCTAATAAAAGATATCACCTCTGACCCAAGAGCTTTACGTATCTCTTTTTCTCAGACCAACGTAGCTAAATCAAAGATTTCATAGACATTAGGGCTGGAAGGGACCTCGGAAGATCATCAACTCCAGCCCTCCACCCGAAGGGCAGGAAGTCAGCTGGGATCATAGGATCCCAGCAAGATAAGCATCCAATTTTCTTTTGAAGGTGTTCAATGTAGGTGCTTGAACCACCTCCGATGGCAGGCTATTCCAGACCTTGGGGACTCAGACAGTAAAGAAATTCTTCCTTATGTCTAGCCTGAAACAGTCTTGCAGTAGTTTATAACCGTTCAACCTCATCATCCCTTGGTCATCCTACTGAAGACCAGTAGTTTTCTTCAGGGATAAGCAAATAGTTCCAAGAATCTACCATCACGTTGAGGCAAATAAGGCAATTAAAGTTATTCCAAATAATAAAGCTCTGGACCCAGGTGAGTTGCATCTCACAATTCAGGTGAAGCAATAACAGCCATTGGAAAAGGAAAGCTTTCTATCAAATCTTTTCTGGCAGCTCACAATGAGAGGGCTTGACACCAGGGAACTAGAGGATTACTAAATGAAATTTAGATTTATCAGAGGGAAAAATATCCAGTATTTGATACTTAGCAAGTGTTTGATACTGCACAGTTGACAAAGGCTCCAGTACCCAACGACTGGGGTGCATTTTTCTGATACATCCACTGAGGAGCACAAAAGTTGGAAATTTGTATGGAGTGTTTTTACATGAATGTATTAATTTTGCTGGTTTAGTTTTCATTTTTACTTTGCACTGAATTTCTGTTTACATGAAAACCATTTCTGTGGTACTTATACCATACCCAGTTACCAAGGTATTCAAGGGCTAGATTTTCAAACTATTGCAAGGTATTCGAAGTATTTTCAATGCTGCAAAGCATTACAGCAGTTAAAGTTTAGGGTCTAGCCACCTAGGAGAATTCAAATAAGCCAAAGCATCCAAATGGGGAGTGTAAGCTCCCTAAATCAGCAGATTGAGCTATGAGCTTGCTTACATTCCAGTAACAGTGAGGCTGGGGTGTGTCTTAAATCCTGCTCTCTCTGGGACTTGCATACCTATTGGGTGCTGTCTTCTCTGGAACATGGACAGGAACCCAAGTGCTGGTCAACATAGAAAATTAAAGCATCTACAGGTGGATTTTGTGGGTCTACATTTTGTCCAATTCCTGATATATCAAAAATGCTAGAGCAAAATGGAAGCAGCAGCTTCTTACCTGTCATCTTAAAGTAGCTTCCTATTGTACTGCTTCTTAAAACATAATCCTTAGATTATTTTTCAGCATCAATTATCTTTTGTTTGTGTTGAACATCTATATCAATGCAAAAATGGCCAGATTGTCCCCACAATAGACCTAGTTTGAAAGGAGTCCTCCATGTACCTCTGTGCCTTTGTAGAGTATGGTGGGGCAGCAGAAGTAGGAAAATCAGACACTCTTGTGATAACGCTTTTCTAGCCATGAGTTTACATATGTAGGATAGTATGCTTTGATAGATTCAGAAGAGCAAAAGTTAAAGAAACATATGGTGGTCTTCCACCTCCTATAATTTTTAATGCAAAGAGAGTTGTATCTAGGCAAAAATCAACATGCAATGACTCTGAGTAAGTTTTATGCCAAGACATTTCATGGCATTTGATGATTCATTTAAAATATTTGATTATGCACATTTTGATGAGCTTTAGTCACTGAATAGGCTTGTGGGAGGAAAAAAAATCACCCACCAAGTAAGTAAATAGTTCCTCTCATTCTTCATCTGCAATATTATGTTAATTCTCCAAAGCCACTCTATTTGGTTTGGGAACATTGGTTTTGATGAGTGATTTTCAATTTCTCAAAAACCTGAGTTGCTTCTAGTTCACCTGCATAAATTAACTGAAAGGGGCCAGTAAGTAAGAGATTTATTCCATGCAAAAAAGCCTTCTAGCATTAATCAAACATTAGGTTTGGGAAGTCAAGCACGTTTGATGAAATTCAGGAAACACAAAATTAAGGTGGAAAGTTCCATATTAATTCTGTAAATCTGCTTTTGATTTAATATACCCACTTTCTTATAGGATGCTTGCTAATTAGTACAACATATTCATTTCCCCTAGGTGAAATCTTGGTTCTCTGCACAAAGCCAGAGGTAAAAACACACTGCTATTGAAAGGGAATGGAGTCCTTTCCTCAACTTAGATAAGGAGCATGAAGTATTTGTGAAGCTGAGACAAGTCTGCTGTCCTTGCCCGTGAGAGCTGGGATCCAGGAATATGTGCCTTTCCAGAAACATTGGCCATGCCCAATCACTCCTCAGGCATAACTATGTACAGCTCTACAGCTCTCAAGGGCATGTTGTCTCTTTTCCAAGCACCCTGTTGCAGAAGAAGTGAGATGTTAATGCCAAGTGTTGGATCTTTCATATATGCTGGATTTAACCCCTGATTCATTGTAGCAACTAACTAAATGAAACTTTCCAATTGTTTGGCATTTTCTGTCTCCTGCAGGTATTATACTTGACACCATGGAAAATACAATTCCATGAAGTATGAAAAGTTTGTTTGCCTTTTCTTTTACACCAGAACAAGCTCAAGGCAATCCTTATGGAAAAGACTCATGTGCTATCCTGAAGTTCTGTGAGAACCATCTCACAATACTCCTGTACATGTCACATATTTTTTCCCTGGTACCAGTGTTCCTGACAGATGACAGAGCAACATATTCCATAGATTCATAGCTTCATAGATTGTTAGGGGCTAGAAGGGACCTCACAGATCATCGGGTCCAGCCCCCCTGCTCTAGGCAAGAAGATAACTGGGGTTAGGTGACCCCAGCAAAGTGACAGTCCAGTCTCCTCTTGAAAACCTCCAGGGTAGGTGACTGTACCACCTCTGGAGGGAGTTTACTCCACAATCTCAACACCCTGACTGTGAAGGAGTTTTTCCTGGAATTGAGCCTGAAGCAGCCTTCCAGCATCCCTCCATAGGTATGTGAGAAATCATGCAGGAAGATGGTCTTGCATTAAAGACTCCATTCCAGGTGTAGGACTTTTCTATTTTCCTTGTTGAATTTCATCTGATTGATTTCAGACCATATCTCAAGTTTATCCAGGTCATTCTGAACTAAACTCTACCCTCTGGAGTCTCTGGACCACACCCAGCTTGGTGTAATCTGCAAATTTCCTAAGTCTGCACTTGGTCCCATTGTTCAAATCATTAATGAAACTGTTGTACCTCACAAAGATAGAAACTCATCAATCCCACTGAGTATAATCTTGCACTACATTTTAATTCTAGAAGTGAAAGTAGTGTCCTCTGACAGGAATGACAAACTACCACAGGCTACAAGAAAACTAGTAAATCCAATATTATAATGTACATCAGAAAATAAATTATTCAAGAAGCCAAATAGTTATAGCGGTAGCCAAAGCAGTAACTTACATTGGGATGAACTAAAGTCTCATCAACTATAGAAGTGGGCATGTTGAGACAGAAGCTTTAGGAAGAGAAAGATTAATACAGAATACAAAATTATGAGCTGCACCTTAAAGGTTCAAATGTCAGGTGCTCTGAAGGGAAAAGGCTTTGTTTACAACCAAGATTTGAACATTTTCCATTTTTTTGCAAAGGAAACAGGGCCCCTTTTTCTAAAGTGCTTTTTCACCAGCATTAATCATTTCTATAGACAGACAATCCATGGAAACTTAAAAATAAATAATTGATATTGTTACACAGCCTGAGCTGGCTGAGTCATTTCAGAGACCATTAAAACAGCATCATGAGCTCAGCTGGCACAGATATCTAGAAATCCCCAGTCTCCCCAGAAATAGGAGCCTTTATTGGCTTATTCTATATTTAGATAAGTGAAACAAAGACAAACTCTTGACGTGAGCTTTTGACAAATCCATGAGAAATCCTTTCTGTAAGTTAGGATGAGACTTTAAATATCACTGTTGTCTATACTCCAAAGTTTACCATGGAAATATTGTTTAGGCATTAAAAAGCCTCCAGCATGCACTCTAAAGATACTACATCTAGGCAAGGGTTGGGACATGCTACTGTCCTGTACACCAGTAAGCATTTGTGAGGTACTTGGTGGATGCACCTATAAAAAAGGTGAAAGAAACACCAGCAAGCAGGTGAAACCAAATTTCTTAATTTGTACAATGTAAAAACTTAAAATATTTTACCATACACATTTGGAGACACTTTGCTCTAAGCCATGAACAAGAGGAGCTGTGGTGCGTGGACAGTAAGAATTAATCCAAGTTTTTACTTGATCTTAAGGAAACAAAACCCAGACATTACATGACTACAAAGGTCTTCCAGCTGTATAAAAAACAAAAATATAGACTGTAGTTCAATGTACAATTAAAGTGATCTATTTTGTACTCAGATGTCTGTGGATTATACTAGAAACTTTTATCAGTACACCAACAACACTTAAAGATCCATTTTTTTAAAATACCAGTACTGGCCTAAGTTCTGGTACAGATGTACTTTCACCAACAAAAAAGGTTTTTATCTGCCCAAGCTTTTTTCACTGGATTGACACTTAGGTGGTTTGACTATACTATGTATAGTTATGCTAGCAGATCCTCTCCACTGTAGACCTCACCTAAGATGATTCCAGCATTACAAACTTGGAAAAAACTATTGGATCAGTTAGGTGTCAGACTTATCTAGCCCCACAAAATCGGGCCCATAGACCACCCTCCTTCCTCCTCAAATGGCAGATCTAGCACCCATCTCTGACAACAATATTTCACCAAATATTTCTAAGAAATCTAAAAAGCTTTAATACAAAGAGGTTTTAATAAAATATTCTCCATAACAAAGGTAAACACAGAAAGTATAGCAGCTCTATCTAATGATTTTACAAAATAATCGGCTAAAAAAAAAAAACCCCGGACTTTCAGATGGCTAGCAAAAATCTGGGCTGGCATAGATAGAGCCAAATTAAATTTAGCTTGTTTATACCTTTTAGGTTAAGCAACAAATTCTTAGCTTAAATGGCATCATAAAACATAAAAATAGCAAGAGAGCAAAATACTGAGTGTAAGAAGTTACAATTGGGACATACACCAGAAAGAAGTGTAAGAAGGAACCTCACTTATAAAATTATATGTATAAATTAAATTGCATTGGAAAATATACACAACCACAGAAAAGGATTTGAATAATTATACGACAGGTGGGCCAGGATGATGGAAAATGCAGATAAGAAAATGAATGTCACATAATACAACAGGTGCGGGGAGGCAGGAAGAGAATCTCAGCTGAAAAGGGCTACAGCATACTAAATAGGACAGAAATGTGGCAGTCATATTCACAGTAAGAGTGATGAAGTCCTGCGCTTACAAAAAATCAAGAAGCAGAGATGATTTAATAACCAAGAAAGGACTTTCCAGCAATTATATCTTAATAATCACAGGCCTACCAGAATGTCACTGGTGGATGCACCACTCTTCAAGCAATCCCCATACAAAGGTAGAAGAACAACAACATCTTATTAGTTGTTGCATGAGGAGCGTGGGAGAAACTTCTTGCACTTTCAACTGGTCTAATGGCAAGTAGATTTTGGCCAGATACCCATTTTTTTCCAAAACTGGTTCATTTTTGTCTCTGTAGGAAAGGGGAAAGAATACCTTAAAAACCGTAATTTTTATATGACTGGGAAGTATGAATAGAGCAGCACATTCAGAAAAGGCATGAAGTAAAAGAGAAAAAACAAACATGGAACTAGCTTCCTGAAAGGTTATGAAGAAAAATTGAGGTCATTAAGATGAATCAAGGTGCTATCCTCGGGAAATGTTGCCTTAAAAAAATTAGACTCCATTTTCCAAACAATCTTTCTTGTTTCCTGATGGTTCTTTAGTACAAAATGTTCAACTGAGGGAGCTAAAAGCTACTAGGACTATCTAGTCAAGTTCCACACACAATGCTGCTGATAGCAGAAGATATGCTGCAATGAAGCTAACAATCTACAATCTATAAGAGACTTCAAATGCTCCAAAAATATAATTGGATTGTTTTTCTAGCAGAAATTCCTGCACTATTACCAACCCTTATCAAAAGGCAAAAAAAGGATGAACGTGTTCTTGGCCAAGAAATAATCAATAACCTTTTTGCAGTACCCATTGCATATGTAGTATTGCAAAGTATACACTGTAATAAGCTGCAACTTTTAATCAGCCTTTGTAGAACTAAAAATCAAATCCTATGTGGACAGAAAATGCTAACTGAAGTTTCTCTCCAAATCTGTAATTAACTGCAGTAATTCTTTGTCATATCACTATATATGTCAGTATATCCTACCTGTGTATAACAGCAGTGAATTAAATTACAAAAATATATCATTTATATACTCAGAGTATGTCATTAACAATTCAGGGGGGGTGTCTCCACAAGCAGTGCTGCAGGGTGGGTTTACACTTTACACTAATTTACTCTAGAGTAAACCCACCCCAAGTAGGCATCTTCACATGCCAGGATGCGGGAACAGATATGCTGCCCTCTCCAGCCCTGCACTTGGACCCTGCAGCAGCCAGCAGAGCTCTAGGCTCCTCCTGGGTGCTAACCCAGGGACTGGCAGGGAGCACCAGGCCAGGATCCAGCTGTCTCCTGGTAGGAGCTGGGAGATTGCTCCATGCCTCTGGGAGCTGCCTGCTGCTGAGGCAGGCTCTGACAGTGGAGCCTGGGCAGGGACAATGTCCCCCTGCCCCAGCAACAGGGAGCTCCTGGCCCCAGCTCCTGATCACAGGTGGGGGGGCTTGGAAATAGCTGCAGGGGTTGGGCAGGTCCGAGTCCCCTGCCCCGATCTACTAGTGGGGCAGCCAGCAGTGAGCCCCCACCTACGTAGGGATTCCAGTAGATAGGGACACAGGGCTAGGACCTGCTCCTGACTGGGACAGTTCCTAGCCAGACCCTGGCTGTAAAGGGAAGTCTGCAGCCTGGAGTTGTCTGGGGACCACCCAAAACAGAACCATCCCCAGCAACCTCTGCAATCACAGAGTGGGGGCTGGGAACAGGCTTGGAGCAATCAAGGAACCAGGGCTGGGAACAATCATCTCCCATCCCCCATTCCACAGGTGCAGACCAGGGGCTGGGAGTTCCCTGCTGCCAGAAGATGCACGAGTTTAAAGATGCATGAGAATGTTTTACAGTATCATGGGGAGAAATTTTGTATTATCTACATGCTCACTCTCTTTCACACCCTCTCCCCTCTCTCACACATTTTAGTATTTGTCTCCAAGCTATAGCACATGGGTCACTGGGGACAATTTCAGGCAGAATTCCTGCCAAGTTTTGATTGTCTGCTGAATACCTGAATTTGAATGCAATGCATAGTACCAGGGCAACTGGGAAAGCCACTTAAATTTGCTAACCTCCCCTGGGACTAATGCAAATTCAGTGGTGTTGATTGTGACCTCAGTGAGATGATAATCAAGCTTCAGCACATCACGCTCAAGTGGATGGTGTGACACTTGGGTGTCTGCAAGTAATTCAATCTTATACTTGTTGCTCTGTTAATAACAGTTTGCACTCACTTTAATTACAAATGGTAGGAGGAAGGTTTGTTTTTGGTTGGGGGGTTGTTTGTTTGTTTGTTTGTTTGTTTTCAAGTCTCAATGATAAAGGATTGTGTTTTTCTGTTAAAAAAATTCAAATCTGAACTCTTTTCTACATGCACCTGAGTTAGAAATAGTTGATGTGCTTCACTCCTGGCTGCTATATGCTATGCTTGCTAGGGTAAATATGCATCTTATAGACTAACCAAAGTAGATTTCACACACACACACACACACACACACTGCAAGTTTTCATGAGCTGAAGCTTAATCTTGCCTTCAGACTAACACTGTTAGCTATGTCTCTCAGCTCATGGATGGTACCATGTTCTGCCAAATGAAATGGACTGCAATCCATCTACACGAGTGGTGCTCAACCTTTTGGCCCCATGGGACTAATGAGCAGGGCAATGGTAACTCAAGCTCTACATGCCAGGATCAGGACCTGGGACCCAGCACCACTGCTCTCACCACCCCTTCCTGCTCCCTCCCAATGGGATTGGACCCCAGAGGCCTAGCACCACTCTTTCCCAATGGGATTGGTCTCCAAGGGCCTGACACCACCTTCTTTCACTGCAGTGCACCAGGATTGGGTCCTGGGGATCCAGAGCCCACCCCCCCCCCCAGTGCCACCCATACAAGGATTGGGCCCTGAACCTGTTGCCCCACCTTGCCTAGCACTGTATGCTGGGATCAGGCACCAAACCCAACATACAGGGCCCAGGGCTTCCCATGGGTCTGGAAATATGTGAGTGGGGGAACAGTGCCACTGCCCTCCTGCCACCAATTTTCTGGACCTGGGGGGTGGGGCACAAACCAGATGACTCAGTGTCATGGGCTGGATATGGCTCATGGGTCAGGTGTGGATTATTCTTGATCTATGCTGTCAAAGCATCTGATGAAGTGAGCTTCAACTCATGAAACTTTTAATATCTATACACACACATACACGCACACACATATATATAATGCATATATATTCTTGTATAATAAAGGGCTTAGTCCATCTGTCTGTCTGCCCATAACGCGCTTGGAGAACTCTGATTGGTTAATGAAACAACCAGTCAAAGTGTGGAGTGCCATCATGACAGCGGGGATGGAGGGGACAGAGCCAGGTAGCGAGGCCAACAGTCCTCAGAAGCAGCCACTGGCCTCACCTCCCCTCCCCCCCACTCCATCCCTACCATCATGGTGGCACTCCGCTGCCTCTGAGGAGCAGGGCTAGGGGATGTGGCAGGGGGGCAAGGCCAGTGGCACCAGAAGCGGTGGCGGCACAAGGGGCTGGCAGAGGGGGACAGAGGAGACAGCAGGACAAGCTTCCCCCCTGCCCCTGGGAGGCAACAGTGGCATGGGGTGGTGGGTGACAGTGCTCCATCCTCCCCTCGCCCCTCCTGTCACTTTTGATGGGCAATTTGCTAGTGTGTATACACACACACACACACACACACACACATAATGTGTGTGTACATATATATATAATGCGTGTGTGTTTGTATTATATAAAATGTGTGTGTATATACACATGCACATATATGTGTATATGCACACACACATATGTAGATATAGATGTATATGTAAACACACACACATAGATACACACACACACGCATATATAGATACAGAACTACTTTGGTTAGTCTATAACAGTGGCTTCTAACCTTTTTTTTGCTGTGACCCTAAATCACGGTTGCAACCCCCGCCCCTGCCACCAGCTCACTCAAGCCTAGCAGCACCAGCAGAGCCCAAGCCGGGCCAGGATCGCAGGAGACAGCAGCTGCAAGAGCCATGCAGACTGAGCGCCAGGAGAGCCCCACAGATGGGAGGGGTGGAGCGAGGGTTGGACCCCCCACAACCCTGATTTGGGTCACGACCCAAGGTTGGGAGCCACTGGTCTATAAGGTGAATATCTACCCTGCCTTCTACTTGACTTCAAACTAATATGGCTAACTACATCTCACATCCTAAGTCACCTTCACCCCGCTATCACTTACAGATATAAGGGCACATATAAACAAATGGTAAAGAGTCTTCATCACTTAGGGGACACACTGATGCAATTACTTGCAACACAAGATTTGTTGTTCCTGAAAAGATCTAAAATGTTAGTTTTAGGTTAAAGAATGAATTAGATACTATAGATTCATAGATGTTAGGGTCGGAAGGGACCTCAATAGATCATCGAGTCCGACCCCCTGCATAGGCAGGAAAGAGTGCTGGGTCTAGATGACCCCAGCTAGATGCCTATCTAACCTCCTCTTGAAGACCCCCAGGGTAGGGGAGAGCACCACCTCCCTTGGGAGCTCATTCCAGACCTTGGCCACTCGAACTGTGAAGAAGTTCCTCCTAATGTCTAGTCTAAATCTGCTCTCTGCTAGCTTGTGGCCATTATTTCTTGTAACCCCCGGGGGCGCCTTGGTGAATAAAACCTATAATAAATTAAATAAAACCTATAAAACTTATAATAAATTAAATAAAACCTATAATAGGCAATCTCCTGGATGACTGCTGAGAAGCATGTTGGACAGTATTTCTTGCCTGGGTAAGCGTTTGGTGCTCTTACAGATTTCCAAGTGTAAACGTCATGGATTTCTGCTGTGGAAGCTGCTTGAAGGTAGCCAACATTGTTATTTCTTCATGTTGACCAATTTGCTCTGTGAAAAATGTATGTTTGGCTGATGGGTAAGGTAGTTCATGTGCCAGTCGTGACAACTGGCAAAACAGATACAGGCTTTCAGGCAGTATTAATACAGTATTTTTTTTAAGTTAAAGACATATATAAAAATACATCATTTACTATTTGAGCACAACCTAAGTATTAAAGTCCAAATAGGCATCTTGAGGCTTAGATGTTACATTTGTCCTACCATGTTAGATGTTCCTAGCATGACAAACTCTCCACACATTCATGCTGTTTGTTGTGCTTAAAAAAACCCAAAGCAGGCTACTCGTCCACAAAAATGGCAGATCATCAACAAAGAATCTGCTCTTTCAAGCAACAACTTCTTTGTGTTTCTGGGATAAATTTTAGAATGGAGTCAGGTCTGTGAGGTGCCCCACTATCCTGCAGTGCCCTGCTCTTTCTTCCCCCCATCTCCAAGGGGAGAGGGAGAGAGAGCAGCTGGTTCTCAAACAGCCCCCCTCGCTCCCTTCCCCCCCCCCAACTGGGGAGGTATCAGGAAGCCTGCAGAGACTGGCTTGCAGGCAGCCCTGTCTCAGTTGCCATCCGGTGGCATCGGAGGCAGGCTGCAGCAGCACCAGGGGCTTGCAGGCCGCCCCAGTCTTGGGCTGTCTGCCAGCCTTTAAATTTCCCCATGCAGCCACATCTTGAGACCAAGGCTCAGAGGCAGACTGTGCTGCCACTGCAGTGGTCTCCAGTCCTCCTGGTTAACTGCAAGCTTTAAAACATAGGGAATTTTAAAGGGCTGCTTGTGCTCCAACTCACAGGAGCTGCAGACGAGAGAGAACTTCTCCAGTCTCTATCAGCTGTTGCCATAGTGAGAACAAGTAATCAGGTAAGACTGTCAGTGAAAGTGTGATCTGTTCACTACCTATCTAAACTAAGCCATTGAGACCTAACTGTGTAACTTAGATTGCTTCCACCTTGGGCTTTTTGAATGTGTACCTAGTCTTCAGCACTACTGAACTCTAAAATCTGATAGTATCACTGGTGGACTTAGGTAACTATTCAAAACTGTGAAGTTTACATCCAAAATGGTTAAAAAGCAGGTCCTCTTTGAAGACTATACCCTGAAAATGAGCTGGGCCTTCCCATGGAAAAGAAAGCATATATGGCATATCGCAACAGTAGTCAAATAGCAATGGTAGATGTATATCAAATTCTGTAAAAAAAAGTTATTATAGTGTTGCTATAGCCACAGCCAAAGAAGTGTAGGGTAGCCAAAGATTTTTTTGTGATTATCTTTTATTGCCCAACTGTATAACTTGGAGAGCTGTTTGACAAGCTTTTAGACATCAAGTACCCCAAAAAGCAAAATTGATCCAATAAGAGATATCATAAAATATCCTTGCCTCTAGGGATTTTTGTGGAAAGATGAGATCCCACCTGCTTTCACAGTTTTCAAAGAACCTAGTGTATTCATATATAAAACATTTATGAATGATCCAAAACTGAAATATCTGATTTCAACGTTGATTTTTTTCCTATTTAATTTTTTCAAAACAGAATATTGAAATGTCAGTGTTATTCAGCAAGACCTGAAGGTGACTAAAATCATTTGATGAGATGAATAGATTTAGCACCACATATGGGAAAGCCATGGCCTCAGAATAAAAATTGCTGAATCTTGCAGCAACTAAGCAGTGGATTAGCAGCCTGAATGCTTCATCTATTATAATATTGTTTTACATAAAGAAAACCGCCCTGCTCAGTTTCCGCCTACCAAAGATGTATTGACTATTGACTCTACTTCAATAAACAGAGTAATTTCTCTATCAAATTTATCTATCAAATTTGACAAATAGGTTTTTAATGTCAAGATATTAAGCTAATATGTATCCATAAATTTCTCTTCACTAGAAAACTATCCAGTTAGTGTATAAGACATAACCCAATCTCAATTTGGAAAGATCATTCGTATCTATCATTTCTATTACCCATCCTCAGAATGCGAATAAAAAAGAAAGTCTATAAATAATGAAACCTCAATAACAATCAGTTAGCAGCCTGAATGCTATATGGCAATAATTTCCATGAGACCTACAAAATTAGTCCCTAGGAAACCTCAAAAAAAAAAAAAATCAGACTTCAGAGATGCATCAACTACCCAAATGAATGTCCATTTGTTTGCTGTCTTACGTTAAGGCAATTGACTTCTGTCTTGCCAGACTGGGAGAAACATGCATATATCTAAATTGTTTCATTCAATCCTAGAGAAAGCAACAAAGTTCCAGGTAAATCAGTGCACAAATTCTGCATTGTAAATGCCCATTCCTGCGAGGTTGCAGGGTTTTAGAATACTCAAATGGCAGAAACCTGATCATACCTATGGTGTGAGAGGCAATTGTCAGGCTGACCAACAGCTCTTATCAGCACCCAGCCTAGTACTTTTGGTAGAAAAGTCATTGCTACCTCCCAACTGATGGTGGAACTGTTTGAGATACTGTAAAACACTGACCAACCACACTAACTGAGACAGACCAATGTATGATTAGGAAATAGTTTGCCTGATCAGCAACTGTACAGCTTCATTCTACTTCAGCAAGGATAGCAAAGCCATTGCAACTTTATCTCTCATCATTCAGGGTTAAAATACGGGGCAATTTAGCTCATCTGTAACCGTAAAGGAGAAAGTAGAAATAACTCCCTTTCCCTTTTGAAGTCGTTAAACGTTACCTGAGTGAAAAACCAAAGATTTCATTTTAAAGTACTAAATTCTCTTATACCATATTTTCTGGTATATAAGACACAGTTTTTTTCCACTAAAAAGGGCTCTCTGATACATCAAAGCAAGGTAACAAAAATAATTGTAAGCGCTGTACAAAAAATCAACCAAAATCCAATCCAAATTTAACTTCAAATCTTTATCCTTTGTGGAGCATGTATCTTATACACCAGAAAAAGTGATAGATGAGAATTTGGAATGGTATTTTTTCACAACTAAAGCTCTCACAAATAGCAAGAGATTTCCTGATCCTAAAGGAGCAAGAATCCTTTAGAGAACTTCAAGAGAAGGAAAGAAACTGCATTGCAGAAACAACATGCAGCAATGTGTGGTTGACCGGTGTTGATGACTCGAGTACAGCTGATTGGCATTCTACTATATTTCAGCAGAGGTGTACCAAAAGGTTCCCATACTACTGCTACAGTAACACAAATGGGAAAGGGGAGTTTTACCCTGAAGACAAGTCAAGCATGATCAAGAGAGAGGAGAATAACTAATGCTGAACAATTCTGCCTGAACATTGCTCTGCTCAACTAAAAAATGCACTTGAGCCTTTATACTCAAGGCTCTATTGATAAAAAATATGTCAGTTTAAAGTATATGGATTGATATGTGTGCAGGTAGGGGAATGAAGGAACCCGTGAAGGAGAGGCCTGACCCCCTACTGCCCTGTGCCTCACTGATGTACATTTTTATCTTCACCATTTTAATTCAGTCATGTTCCTTTTTCACAGCTTACTAACTACACGAGGGGCAGATGGTGGAAAATCAGGTCTGCTTTTTTTTGGTGGTGTTGTTTTAGTTTGGTTTGTTTGCTACCCAAAAAGATGCCATCATAACAGAGTCTTATATAGCACTGCAGTTTGATGAGAGAAGAAAGCAAAGCCAATAGAGTTGTTTCCCCTGCATTGCAGCTGGGCTAGAATATCTTTCACCTACTGCAGTTTTGGGAACCTCAGAGAAAATAAGCTTTATTCAAATGGGAAGGAGTGATGAGAAGGAAGACATGAAATTTGCAGCTAAAATACACCAGCAAAGAGACAGTCATAGATTTTTGCAGGATTAGGCTCTTCAAAGATCACAAAAAGAACACAAGATTTGTCTGCTGTTATTTGGGGACAGCTTGTTTACCCAGCAGCAAAGCACATTCAAGGCTCTTCAGAATAAAAATCCAATAACTCCATTTTCCAAGGCAATAACTTCTTAAAAAGAAGATAAAAGTTTATGTTCTCCCTGCAATTTTTACCTTTTAACTGTATTCTGAAAAACAGCATGGGATGTTACTTCCAGAAGGAAAGCTCTTTGCAGGCTCATTGCTCTGCTAATGGCAACTCTCCCCTCAGCAGGGTTATTTGTTAAAAATAGTGGCTGTGAAATTTTAAACAAGTGAGCTGTACATTTCTACCCACATTTCATGGAATAGAATTCAATCTGAATACTGTGCAGAACCAGAGTGGATGGCAGGGAACTAAGTCATCTTCCATTCCAGGCTGCTTGTTTCCAACAGGCTCATTTCACAGTATAGTTAACATAGCCTTTCACGTTAAGGATGATTGCTCAAAGCACTTAGGGGCAATGTTGTCTTAACACGGTATCTATAGAGAGGTGGTTGACACAAATAGTGCTATACAATGCTGGAGATTTAATGTCATTCTTAGGAAGAGAATGGTTTACAAAGGTTAGTGGTGTGGAACAAAACATCAAACCTTATATCAGCACTTCTCTGAAGCTGAAAGTTCCAATTATGTTTCTTCATGTATGAGACATATGATGCTTGAATGCTGCATTTTATTTATGGCACATGCAACCACTTTTGCAGTCTAATTCCGCTGCAAAGGTTTCTTTCCTATGGCACATCAGCAGATTTCTTTTATTTCACTTTCTCAGCTGCTTAAATACCGTTCTCTAACCATTTTTACTGGGTAACACTGCCAGCTCATTTTAGTTTTCTTGCAGATGTATCCAACTAGAGATTTAAAAACAAACACACAAACAAAAAACACATCACTAGCAAGCCTCGGGCATCTTGGGCACTCTGGTTCTCTGACACCTTCTCACTCCTTGCCTGACCACACTCCCAGTACATGGGACAGTGGCAGCAGTTTCATCCAGTTTCCAGGTTTCCAGAGGCTCCTGTACCATCTTATAGCCTGCCTACAGCTCTCACAGGGCTCCAGAGCTTGCTCCTGAGTAGACTGACTGGAGTCTTCTTAAAGGTGTACCATCTCTCTCCAACCCTCTCCTCCTCAGTAACAGGATCCCCGTGGGCAACTGGTGCCTCCTGAGTCAGGGGAGGCACTTGCCCCCCTGCCCCCCCCCTGACTGGACAGTCAGTGACCGGGCCGATGGTTTCCCATGGCCGATCCTGCCAACCCACAACTGGCAGCAGGGCACTCCTGGCACTTCCAGGTCTCAGGGATCAGCCATGGGGGGACCGCTTCTCCTGGCGCACTCCCCAGCTGGCGCTCTCAGGGGGACACCAGCACTCTCGCCTGCCCCCGCCTTGCCCAGGAATGCTGGCTGACAGGAGGTGCACCAGCACTCTCAGGGGGTGCCATGCACCCCCTATGTGTCACCACTGGGGACCCCATTATAATCACCAACTCAGTTGAGGCATTTTCAGTATATATATTGTAAAGAGGGAGAAATTAGACAGAAAGCACTATTAGATACAGCATTCTCTAAAATCAAAAATACTCCATATTAAAAGCAGCATTCCACTTTCATTTTCCAGAAGTACATTATGTATGACAATACCGTAGTAATGGCAGTGGCCACAGTGTGCTGGCACTCACTGGGAACCCTCACACAGGGGACACCAAATCAAATGGAAGTAATGTTACATCATAGCACATGGGGGGCAGGAGGGGGATTGCACATGACCTGTGCTGGGCACCAAAATGTCTGGCTACAGTTCTGATGAATTAGGTCATATCATTTGAATCTGCCTAAAAGATTTCTCAACCCAATCAATAAAAAGCTAGATTCTGTCACTCGTGTAAACCATAATACCTTTTTTTATCACTAGCCATAGCCATAGAGTGGGATTTTCCTAAACGACCAAATGACTTTTGAACCTAAACCTGATACCTGTGCCCAGAACCATGAAATCACTTCTGAAAATTTCACCTCACTACAAATATGACAGGCCATTATATCATTTTTCCTGTGGTTCTACTGACCTTTCTTGAGGTGTATTGGTTTTAAAAAATTCTGCAGATAAATAAATGCAGCTTATATAGCATGCATGTTTGGCCTTTGATTATTGTCTGGTTTATATTCTACTTAAACAGTTCAATAAGTGCTTTGCTTGCTTCGTTCATTACCTATATTTTCTTTGATAATGTCAAAAAATGAGCTCACTATACCGATTTGTAACTTTTCCTTCCAGGTTCTATATTTTAGTGGTGTTGGTTCTATTCAATGTTTCTTTGTCAATATAGAAGTCATTAATTATTATTCTCTTAGCATTTTTACATATGGCAGAATCAGAAGCATGTAGCAATTAGCAGAAGCATGTAGTATTAAAAAGTAAGTGTAAATGTGAATGAATGAATTGTGTTAGAGTTTGAGGACTATCTTTGCCTGTGTGCAGCTATATGCTAGTGACAGTTATTGAACCATACCTGTGAGTATGATGCTGGTGTGCATCAAGTGGACATCCAGATTGCTTTTATTTCAATACTGTCTTATTGTGTCAATGACAACTATAAATTGAACAGAAGTTCCCTATGACCATGTAAAAACATCAATGTGAAAATCAGAAATGAAGTTGGATGGAAACACCTGCTAACAATACTTCGTTCCACCCACATGGAGAAAAAAATTGGTTTCATCTCAGCACAATTATTTGCTTTAAACATTTTATCCAACTTTTAAAAGAGCCTTTACAAGTTGAGGATGGACAAGCTTCCAAAGATTTAAAGGGATCAGAAGTTGTGTATAGTTGAGAGAAGCATCTGCAATGTCTTCACCATAGTTTTACACAGTAACTGCATGGAGTCACATTTGTAGCTCAGTGATTTCATACCCAAAATGCATGGCATTTACCAGTAAATACAAACATGGGGGTAAGATTTCTAACTGACTGTTCTTACTCAGCCTGGGATCTCTGGGTTAGCAGGCCTTAATTCAGTGCATGTTAATTAGAAACTGGAGCCCACATTCATCAGCCTGACACTTACACAGCTCACTATTACTATTATCTCTTAGCAATTACATTAACTCCATGTTCACAGAAACTAGAGACAAACACTAGATCCCTATGTAAAATGTGTGATTGCTCCTAATTGCTTTTTAATTAACTAAAGATCGAAAGAGTGTTATTGCTGATTTTAACCCATAAGTAAAAAGAGGACATCTCTCTCTGTTGCGCCAGATTTTGTCAGTGCCTGGGGGAAGAAATACAAAGAGACAGAGACAGCTAAATGCTCAGACTGTAGGAGGAACAAGACATTGTTATTGCTGAGCATTACTGTAATATTCAGTTTCTAAATCCATGTGCATATGTACAAACACAAAATAGATAAAGAAAATTGAATACAGAATAGTTACACTTTATGTAAGAATTAGAATAAATATATTAGGAAATATATATTCAGAAGAGGTATTGTAGAATACTTTTTTTACATGTTTCTTTAAAAGTTATTTTGAGTTTTGGAGAAGTGTTAAGTTGAAGTTAAACAACTTATAAGTTGAAATTGTATAAGTTGTATAAGTTCTAGAACTATATAAGTTAAAATTTAAAAGAATTAAAAAATTTGTTGCTTGTAAACCATCTGGAAGATGAATCAGTGTATTATCATCCAGAATTAAAGTAATTATCCTAAAAAGCTATTCAATAAGGTTCCAGAATTTACAGTACTCCAATAATGACAATATTCTTATGTCTAAATAAGCATTAGACTGCTTTTTTTCCACAGTTCCTTCAGTGCAGCTATATACACTGAACTATGAAGTAACCTCAAGAAACAAGAGCCCTAGAAAAGCCTGTGTGATTCATGCCATAATGTTCTACTATTTCAGGGTATTTGGGTATTTGAATAACGTTACTGACATTCACGGCTACTGAACAAGTCTAACTTGTCAACCTGAATTTGTCAACAGACTAAACTCAAAAACAATATAAAATTTCATTCATAGCTGCAGTGCTCATTGGTTGAAAGGTTATTAGGACAACTAAGAGACCTTTAAGAATATTGAAAATAATCCAATAAATTGCTGGAGTACTTTCTGTGTTATTTACTGTTGTTTTAGGTTTCTCTATTTGCTGGTTTAACCTAATCCAATACCCAATGTAAATAATTAGACTTTTTTCAATGACTTCAATGGGCTTTAGATCAAGCCCAGACTAACTATTCTTTAACAATGTAAACAAGTACAATGGTCTAAGTGGCAGCTCTTTTATCTTCCCTGATAATTGGTTTATAGTTAAGACTTTCCTTTTCCATGCCAGCATTTTTGGGAATGCAACTATCACCATATGCAGTCTTTTCAGAGAATGCACAAAACAAAAACAAAAACAAAAAAACTTCCCTGGGAATACTGAAAATACAAGTTTTCATAAATAACAATGTAAAGGGACCAAGTTAAAGGGATTTAAAAGGCATCCTATCATCTGAACCTAGACAGGTGGGAAGGACCACAAATTTTGCCATTTGTTGCACCTATGCAACAACAGAAACCATTGGTTCACCATACACAAGCACATCATTGTGGACCTTTCTGTTGAGTTTGACTGTTTTTAGCTTGCATTTGTAGTGCTGTTAGTAGGCCTTCGGCTATGTTAAATTTAAGTTAGGCCAAGTTAGCGTAAGTGAGGCTCAGGGAAATAATACCAAAGGAATTGATTCACAAGCCATAGATCATTCTAGAAAAAGCTAGTTCAGTTAGATCTCAGTTAGTAAAGGTTTGTATGTTCCTGCCTAACCACAATATGACACAAGACATTGTTTTTTTGACCATAGTTGTCTCATTCTGATCAAGTACTGCTGTAAGTCTTTGAGAAGGGAAATAAAAAGGGGCTCAGATCCCTTTTCCTCCAGGGGCCAACAGCAGCCATCCTAAAATCCTGCCACTGCTCCATCACCCTATCATAATTTCTGTAGAACTACTTGCATGTTATATAAAGCTGATAATGAGACGTAAGTTGAGGGCTGATAGGATTTTCAGATTTTACTTTATTGTAGGGATTTCTATAGCAGGGATCCAAGCATTGTGTGCCAAGATAATGGGGAATGGTCAAATTTGGTTATCCCAAAATATTGGATGGGGATTGAAAGAGGGATTATTCAAGTTCTTTTACTGCCCTTAACACCCTGGTGTCTTGTGGTTAGAAAATGGTATTTAGAAGTTTGCTTTTGGGAACTGGCTTGTAGGTAAACTGTTGATACATGGGACAGTGTTGATTCATGGACCAAATTAGAAGGCCAGGAAAGCCAAAATGAGGATGCGTGCATTTGATGTGTTTGTGAAACAAAGGATTATGCTGACAGGACAGAACATGGATAGTATGCTGACCACAGAGAGACCAATCAGTGATGCCTGAGACTGAAGAGTCATCAGAAGGAAGAAAGGATACAAAAGGAGAGATTTTAGAACATCAAAGGGGTCCCTGAGAGGGGAACCTGAGGCCATGATGGACAGAGAGCATACCACCAGCCCATCTCATCCACCTCACTGGAGGAGGGGAGGTGGCCTCGGCCTCCAACCTCCAGGCTGCTGCCATCTGACATTCAAGAGAGAACCTCAGAATGAAGCTTGTGTACTGGCCAGATGTACCTTGACTCTATGAACCCTAGGACTGGTAGATATATAGAATTGTTTGCATTATTCTTATCTGCTATCACTGCGTATCAATAAAATTCGCCTGTTATCAAATGGAGAGGTCATGATCCGGTGACAATATTTGGTAACTAGGACTCTGGAACTGAGACTTGAGGGCAGCAACCTGACTGATCAAGGAATTTGTTGATACAGAGTGAACCTCTCTAGAGGGGTCATCCAAGACTCATAGTGGAGTAAGGCTGTGGAACCATGGGTGGAGACCTGTTGGTAAGGTAAAACCACATGGCAGTTCCAACTAGGGTTGCAAGCTTAGTAACTATGTTTGTGTTAGAGTTTTTGTGTAGGAGGTTGGCTTGTTGCACTGCTGACCAAAGGGACATTGTTTGTCTGGGTCAGGCAGAGTCACGTTCAAGGGTACAGGTGCATTGGTGGCAGGAGCAGCAGCTTCGAGGATGATAGGGTCATGACCTGATCTCGGACTGTGCCTGAGGTCTGCAGTTTGGACAAGAATACGTGTTGTGCTCTGCTTGGGTTAAGTAAGATAACCTTCTATCACAGGTTTGATAGGAAGCCAGAAGCACAGAAAATTGATCTCTCTGCTGGGGAACTGTGTGAATGAGAAGGAAAAGCATAGTTGGGACTCTGAAGCATTTATAAGTGGTTACAGGAGAGTGCTGCTTTGCAGAGATTGTTTGTCACGTTGGTTACAGGAGCAGTGTTGTGTGTTTGCTCTGGAGTACAGGCAAGCCACAGTGTTATCTATGTAATGTAACTTTAAAGAGCTCAGACACAGTTAAAAGGAAGAGCAGGAAGGGTCCAGCCCCACCTCAAGATCAGGGATGGGGGATGTGAAACAGATACCTTGTGAACCTGTGTACCCCTGTGCCTAAGGAGCTAGGAGGGGAAACAGGTGGACTGGACAAGCAGTGTTATTGGACACCTGTTAATTTGCTTTCAGTTCACTGTGCTAGCATGTATTTGTGTTGCAAGGCAGTAGCAGAGAATTTGTGCATTGGTAATGAAGGTAAGGGATGACTTTGCTCCTTCCTCTCCAAGAATCATTGGCAATGTGTAGGGGGTGCACATGCACCCCCTGAGATTGGCCATGCACCCCCTGAGATTGGCCGCTGCTGCCAGCAGTTGCTGCTCGCCCCTGCCCCCAACCCCCCACTGCCAATGCTTCTGGAGGTGTCTGTGAGTGGTCACCAGTCACCACCCAGCACTCGCCCTCTGCCCCCTTGCCACCAACACCACCGTGGCCATCTGCAGGTGGTCCCCGCTTGGCCTGCCCTCACCACTGACATCACCACAGCTGCCTGCAGGCAGTCCCCACTCGCCACTACCATGCCCCCACCGCCACCTGCGGATGGTTGCCATGCCCCCGCAGCCTCAGGAGGCATGAGGCATTAATGCCAAGAATAGTGTGAAGATCCTAGAAGGGAAAGCGTTAACAGCTTATTAAGGCAAGAAGGTGTTTATGAAAACAGGAGTGAAGCTTTGTAAACAAAGGATTTTTTTTCTGAGAAGCTCTTGAGGCAGAATAATATGAATGGGTCTTGCATGCACATGGTTTTGAAGTTCTTTTAAGACTAAAAGATTTCCCAAAAGATTGTGTGTGTTTTATGACAGACTGCAGCAGGACAGTAGCTTTGCTGTGAGAGGTAGACAGAGCATTGCTGGATTGGTTTGCAGAAAGTAATGCCAAAAGGGGCCACTGATAAGAACAGATTGTGAAGTCTGCAGCCCAGGAAGATATGGCTAAAGCAGTGCCATCAGAATTAAAAGATCTGTCAAGGGAAAGAGAGCCTGGAAGTTAAGGGAGACCCATAGAATAAATGTTAAGGCCCAGGACAGAGTGTGGAGACTTCAGAGAACTGCAGGAGAAACTGAGTGTGAGAAATCTATGAAAGCCCTGGGAAAATAGACCCACAGAGTCCAGAGAGGGACTGAGAGTGGGGACCAGAAAGCAGGCCCAGCCAAAGTTTGTGAGAGCATGAAAGGCCAGGGATTCAAAGTCTGGAAAATGTGTGAAGCAGAGTCAGTGACTTGGGATACAGGAGGGGCCAGGGCAGAGTGGGAACGGATGGATCCAGAGCCTCAGAGTAGAGCTGAGAGAGAGAGAGAGCAGATGAGAGGTCCAACAGCCGGAGAGGGGGCTGAGTATTAGTGAGACTAGAAAGCCAGAGGTCTGCAGCTTAGAAGAGGCAAGTGTTAGCAGGGCCAGGTGCCAAGGTCTCACTGGCCCTGGAGCAGGGCCAGGACCCAGAGAGGGGTCAAAGTCCAGAGGAACACAACTGGAGACCAAAGGGGTCTAGGGTCCCATAGCCTAGAGGGGTCTGGAAGAGCCCTGAAAGACCAAGGGGTCTGGCAATCCAGAGTCAGGGCTCTAGTGAAGTCAAAAGGTTAAGAGGGACCACTGCTAAAACTACCAGAGCTGGAAGCCTGACATCTCAACTAGCCTGAGGAGAGGCCAGGAAGACCAGAAGTGAGAGACTGTGCCCATGAGGGGTAAAGATGAGCAGAGCAGGAGAGCCTTGGGATTGGCCCTGAGTAAGACCTGAAACTACGCATTCCTGGGACTGGTTAATGTGATGGAGCTACTTGTGGTGGGGTAGTCTACAAAATGCCACATGTTGCCACCCCAGGGAAAGGTGAGTATAGGATGCCTGAAAACCCTAGCTCCCACTCCCTATGGGTCACTCTTTGATAGGAGAAGGCAAGAGGGAGCATACCCTGACAGAAAAAATCCCTTAGTGGAGGGCAAGGAGGGAAGGTGTGTGGCAGGAGCTTGGAGCATATGCCACTTGGAGAAGAAAAGACTGCTGAAAAAGCAGCATGTGCAAGGAGCAAGGAGAAGAATCTCTGGATGAGCTCCAGTATGGCAAGGCCCAGGGCAAAGGCAACCACTGTGTCAAAAGTGATTCCATGATGTGAACTAACCTAAAGGGGGTTGAGCCCCGCCCTTTTTGTCTTTGTGTTTTGCAGGATCACCACTGAAGCATCAAGAAGTTTGTGTGGTACAGAGAAGAGTTAGACTTAACTGCGTTATGCATTGGCTGTGCCTGTGCAATGCTATTGCTGTAAATGGTTGTGATATTAACTATGCTAGACAATGAAATATAAAGCAGAACTTCTTAACAGACTATGGAATATCTGCAAACTAGCTACAGAACATGGTGCATCATGTGGAGCATTGCCTCCAGGGCCTCAAAGATTTCAGTCATGCCAAAGATCGAGAAGACTGAATTGATCATTTGTTTTTATTGTCATCCTTTTTGTTTGTTTGTTTTCTTTTGCTTGGTTTGCTTTGCTAGATATGTACTTGTTTTTTTAATATTAGGAATAGTAATATAAGTATTTTTATTTAATTCCCAGAGTTTGTACAAAAATCTGAAACAAGAAGTAAAATGGTGGAATCCCAATGGAAACCAAGCATACTGTTTTCATAGGAAGGGCCTGAACTTTGGCATTTCTCCAGCCTTTTGCAGGACAGAGGAGCACTGGTGGTGCTCTGATGGCACCAAGTATCTGGCTGGGGTGATGAGGAAAGCGTTGCCCATTGTATTGTACAGGAGGGATAAAATTGCCAAGAACATGTCTGGTCCACAAAGATTCTGATTATGGGATATGCATCTGATTAAATCAGCCTTCTTAAAAATCAAATAAGACACTGACTGCTAAATAGAATGCTACGTGGAATGCTGAATAAAAGGTTTAATAGGTATCTTGGGCTGTACATTCCCCAGCCCCAGTATGGGAGGCCTGTTTAAACTTGATTGGCTAGTACTTGGTTGACAGGTTAGGGAATGCTGAGGCAAGAAACAGTCAGAGGGGGTATGGGCAATGTTTGAATAATGGTTAAGTGTTCATCACAATGTCCAGCCCGTTGGAGCTCCTGACCACAAATGCCATCATACTTTTCCCAGGATGACTGGTGGAGGTCCTCCCCACAAATCTCGTGAACTTTCCAGGTAATTCCCTTGATTATGCTTCATTTATGTGAAGGTGTAGACCTTCAACAAGGGGATTGATGGCTAGAAAACGGTATTTAGAGGATAGATTTTTGGAACTGGTTTGTAGGTAAAGTAGATATGCATTAAAACAATGGTCCAAGTCAACGGCAAGGGTTAAATGATTTCTAAAAAACCTGCTTGTGCTTCAAGGGCCTCTGCCTGACATAGGCAAGCAGCAAGTAAACATACAGGCTGGGAAATTGTAAACATGTACCACACTGTTCCATACCATAAGGTAAGGTGGCACCAGGTTACAGTGCCCAACTGCAGGGCCCTTGGGATTTCTGGTTTTGGTACATGGACCAAATTAGGAGAAGACTAGAAAAGCCCAAATGAGGATGTGTGCATGTGATGTGTTTGTGAAACAAAGGATTATGCTGACAGGACAGAACATGAACAGTATTACAACCACAGAGAGAACAATCAGTGATGCCTGAGACTGAAGAGTCATCAAAAGGAAGAAAGGATACTAAAGGAATTAGAGCAGCAAAGGGGTCCCTGGGAGGGAAAACTGAGGCCACCATGGACAGAGGGCATACCACCAGCCCATCTCATCTACCCCACTGGGAGAGAGGAGGTGGGCCTGGACCTCTGACCTCCAGGCTTCTGACATCTGACATTCAAGAGAGAACCTCAGAGTGAAGCTCACATACTGGCCAGATGGACCATGACTCTGTGAACCCTGGGACTGGTAGATATATAGAATTGTTTGCATTATTCATATCTGCTATCACTGTGTATCGATAAAATTCACCTATTAGGGAATGGAGAGCTTGTCAGTCTGACGGTTTGGGTCCTCTCAGAACAAGGAATCTGGGTCATAAATCCAGTGGCAACAGTGTCTATGGACTTTCCTAGAGTTCTGTACATGAAGTGACTAACATCCATCATATGTGGTTCCTCTCAACTCAATTGGCAATTTTGCGGAATATAAGAATTCCCATGTAGTATGTGTATGTTCATAAATGTCAATCATTCCCCTCAAAGCTTTGAAATATTCCTTTAGTATTAACACAAACCTGTTCTTCTCTAACCCATTGGTTCCCTTTTAAGAAACACCTAACTCTTGGATTGCTAGATGAAGGTAACTTGCATTCTAACATCTGCAATTACATTTTAATTTCTAAGTATCTTGCACCTCAAAGGACTTAATCCCCAAACCCCTTACGTCAGGGGAAGGCAAAATGCAACCCACAGGCCATTCTATCTGGCCCACAGGACCCCTAAAAAATTTAGAAAATTAATATTTATCTGCCCCGGCTGCCTGTCACGTGGCCCTTGATGGCTTGTCAAAACTGAGTAAGCAGCCCTCTGCCCAAAATAATTGCCCACCCCTGCAGCTTACATAAGTTCCAAGAGTCCAGTCAAATAATGTAGTATAGTTTCTTCCATGACTAGATTCTATTAGGAGAAGGTAGTTTTTAAAGTGTCACCCTGCTTTACCTACCTTCTGCTGTTGGCTACAAATGTCCAACTTGGGATCCTTAAAATTCTGGTTTATTAGGCAGACTGAAACACTGTAATGAAGTTAACTCATAAACCTTGGGCTGGTTCCCCCCCCCCCCCCCCACACACACACACATGCACACATACAGTAGCAAGCTACAAGAGTTAGCTTACAAGCTAATCCTATTCTACAAGCGCTGGAGTCTGCCGTCGATGGCCAGTTGAGGCTTCCTTCAGTGTGGTATTATCCTCCAGAAGGGGGTCGCCGGCTGGTCCTTCTGGCTGGACAGGTCTGGTCGAGTTGGAGATCAAGAGGGTGCCCCTGAGGGTCACTTTTCACTGCCTTTTATCTGTCCTTGGCAGACTTTGGTGACTCCCCAGTTTTCAGGTTTGCCCAATCCAGGGGTCATTGACCCTTGTGGGACTTTCCCCACCTCGATGGCTACTGGATGGCATCTGTCAGCCCCAGGGGTCATCTTCATGAACGTGCAGGTTTGGGAATCCGTTGATGAAATTTGAATAGGGCTCTGGGAGTGGTCAATTTGGAGATATTCAGCCCCAAAGTTGGTCCCCAGCATTGATAAACTCAGGCCAGGGCTTCTAGCCCTTGAACAGTGACGTTTAGAGATTTCCCGGTTGTTACATTGTCTTCTATTAAGTTCTTCTGTTGGTTGATCTGCAGTTTTCTTAGGTGTTAATTGCTGCCTGCTACCATGTTACACATTCAATCACTGATTCACTCGCTCTTTCAGGGGCCAGCCTGATACAGGGAAGGGTAGTTTGATTCCTGCCCTTGTTAACATTGTTACAATGTATAACTTATTTATGAAACTAAATACATTCAGTTGGAAGATGAAAGGTGAGGAGTATAAAATATAAGCTACAAATGCCATGGCACACAAATAGATAAAAATACCAAACTACAAGGGAGATACAAAATGCACACATACAAATTTTAAAACACAATTCCTTATCTTAAAGTGAAAGAGAGAGGAAGGAAGAAAAGGTAGAAAAAGAGAAACATATCCAAAGAGGGGAGAGCAAATGCAGGCAAGAGGAAAAGGGGGCTTTCTGCTACACTGCCTAACTTCTTAGACACGCATGTTTTAATTTTTTCAAGTCCCTATTGATTTCCATTCTCCTTCCAACTAACACCTATTTCAGTATGATATACCATCCAGTAAAACTATTAACATACCCATTTTAAAATGAGTTTAACATTGCATCTCTCTGCTTAGCCCATATAGCAAATCAATTTCTAGCCCTGTCCGAGTAGGACTATACTAGATTATGTTGACTAAAAACCATAGATAAGAAAAAGCAAACATCACAGAAGTATGCTTATGGGAATCTGACAGAACAGGATACTGCTGAGATGTGACTGGAGAAAGCCTTTAGGAAAGAAAGAAATCATTGAGACAAGGCGAATGACCTCTCAAGGAAACAAGGATGGGAAAACTTGAAACCAATTAATAACAAAAACCAAAAAGAGAAAAATAAAACAATATCCCATTTGTAGAAATATTGAATGAATTCATGTTGAATGAACTCATAAATGTGAAAGCCATTCATCATGGCAAACAGAAATTTAAGTCTTATGCTGAAGGCAGTTAATCAAATGAAGAGAGTGCAAGAGCTGCCTAAACTATTAATACCTGGGGATCATGGAAGAACATCAAAAAATGAAAAAAGGTGCAAAACCTTAGTGCAGAGAGCTGACGATCAGACTTCTCTCTGAAGTAAATGATTATGGACTGCCAAGGTACAGAAAAAGATCTCTTGAAGTATTTGAAAGCTTCAGGCATTCATCTGCTTTCATTTAGATGAAGGGAGAGAAATGGTAACTAGCTCTGAAGCTGTCTGAAGACTTCAAACAAACAACTTTCTGAATGAAAGCTTACAGGTAAGAAGATGTTATACCAGCAGTGCATAAGCTAGTGTGACTAGTCAGTTGCTTTTGAGTAGCCTCCATGAAATGAGTCAAACTGCTAGTAACCAGGTGTCCATATAACAAAAGACGTCATTGCAAGTAGCTTTGGGGATAGTCAGGAGTCTCAGCAGCAAGATAGGTTAAGTATTTTTATCCTGAAAGAAAGCTTTCCAAATAAAGTTTGCATATAGTATAGAAAATGGAAGCTTGAACTGCACATGTATCTAAGAATAGAAAGAACTCCATTTTCCAATGAGCAAAGTCCTTTAATGTTCACTGGCACTCAAAGATGATCTGAGGCATGCAACCTAAAAGCAAGTATTTATAACTTATTTTGAATGATTGTGAGAAATATCTTTTATGAGGTAATGATACCTTACTATTGCTTCCAAGAGAGTGATGGCCCTTTTCTATTAGGTCAAAGTAAAAAGATGTAAACAATAAGGGGGAAAAGATCTACTACAATTGCGTGGTGCTATGGAACTCAAAATATTGTTTAAATATGCTAAAAACATCACTTACAAAAATGTGGCAATTCAGGTGAAACCCCCACAGGCACAAAAGTGTATTAGTTGTATTTCACTGTATGTGGGGAAAGAGACTGGTAGCCAGAAGCTCTACTTGGAGAAGACTTGCAAAGGCATGATCTGCAACACCAGTCAAATTAGCATCCTACAGTTAGTCCATGCATCCCTAAGACTGGCTGCATTCATCCCCAAGGCAAAGACAAACATTAGTATCCCAACCTCTCCTGCTGATATTGCAAAGAAGTCCACTTTAAGTTTTTACTGAGGCTCAAGAGGGAGCCCTCTTTCAGGGCCTCCCGGGTAGACACAGCCAGTCATCACCCAGCCAACCCATCCTCTCCCTAGTCCCTCTTGAGCCTCAGTAAAAACTTAACTCTGCAATATCAGCAGGAAAGGTCTGGGTACTAGTGTCTGTCTTTGCCTTGGGGATGAATGCAGCCTTCAGTGCAGCCAGTCTTAGGGATGCATGGACTAACTGTAGGATGCTAATTTGACTGGTGTTGCAGATCATGCCTTTGCAAGTCTTCTCCAAGTAGAGCTTCCGGCTACCAGGGACTCACAGCCTTGATTGTTCCATCTTATCCCCTAGAAACTGAAAGGATAAGGCTTCTGCAAACAGTACAACAGCCTCTGTTCTCTACACATTGTATTATTCTATTAGCAACACTTTAGACATGACCTTGCTGCTGCCAGTTTCTAATGATTAATATGACAGAGTGAAAATATGAAAATAGGTAAATAACCTCTTAAAATGTAAAGTGGAAAATTTGAAAGGAGCCCATACTGTAGAGCTCAAATCCAAAGCTCTCTACAATTTGGCTCAGGACTTTCTGTAGAGACAATATCAGGGAACACAGGTGTATGCGCACAAGCCAGATCACAATGGTTCATGCTTGATAATTTGCTTTACTTTATAACTCTCTTAAAATAATTAAAACCAAATGGTCCACAGAAGGAAACAGAGGTCTTCCAGGGACAAGCAGACTCACCCTCTCTGTTTTTGGTAGTTTGGTCCATAACTCTAGAAGCTGGTGCTTTTCCACAGCTTTCAATCTGTCACAGAATTGATTGGCTCAGTTGCCAAGGAAACAGACAGGATGATGCTAATAGACGCTACTTAGGACATACTGTGAAAAGCTTAACAAATAAAATTGTTTGACATGAAAAGCACGAGTGTCACAGGGAATGCAGCTTAGTTAACAGCTACATCAAATCTTAGCACAGAAGTGATAGCTGGCTGGGATATTTTTCCTCCCCACTTCCCCCTTGTTCCCCCACCCCCTGCCAACATTTCTTACATAAGGTGTTTATTGCTATATACACTTTTTCAGCTTTGACTGTCAGGATCACTTTGCAGTGATTTTTTCCAACACTGCTTAAAACCAGTGTGGTTATCCCAAGCACCATGAATCATCTTAGATCTATGAACTGCTTCTATAGGATTTTTAGGCAAAACATGAAGCAAAACACAGGACCCAAGTTTGTGAGAGCTTTCCAGAATGTGGAGAGACTTTCAATTAAAGTACATTTGATTTAAGATGTTCCTTGCTCTCATAAACTATAAATTATGGAGGAGGGGAAGCTGCCAAAGGGTGAATGTCAATCTGACATGAAGGATTTGATGTATTGCTTCAAAAAGGAGTTTTATCCCAAATGTGGCAGGACTTGTAAATTATACCCTCAGTGTTATGAACTATTATGCTTTCAAGAATATAAGTTTGTCTAAAATGTTATGTAGGTGGAATAATAAACTTTCTTGGTGATTTTAAAAAAGTAAAGAAGCCAACTTAAAGCACTTTTACATACTAAAGGCCAATCTAGATATCTCTGCACTTGAGTTGAAGATGTCTTACAATTACCAAAGCATGTTTCTCCGTTCTCATTCACATTACTATCTAGGGATTGACAATAGTTGTCCCTAGACAATATTGTCTAGGGAGTGACAACAGTTTTTAGGCTTTGTGCAATTGGCAGAAGCCTTCATGTCCCATACCAGAGAGGGCACACTGACCCTAGAAACACACAGCCTGACTGACCTATGCTTAAGCAATATTGAGTAGAAGAACTCATAGAAGCCAGTCACTATTATTGTTTGCTGAGGGTCAGCAAGATAGAGTGACATTCCAGCCAATTTAAAAGAAGTGGTGATTATCTCAAATTCCTTCTAAATAGAAAAGGAAAACATACTTCTATAACAAAAGATCTGACTATACCCACATAAGTAGGATGATGATATTTTAGCTAATGAAAGCTACTGAACATCAATGCAAAAGTTCAGTTAATTTTTTTCTTGATTTTTTTTAAATCACCAATATGGCTAACTTGGAGTTAAAGAATATAAGGTTTAGTCATGTTTTCTATATATTTATTGGTACTAGGAATACCAATGTGGGCAGACTGGAAAGCTAAGTCATTCAAAAGAAAAAAAAAACCCGCACAAATCCTGAGAACGTGGAGTAGAAGCAGGAAGTACCAGAACACTAACTATTAATAAATTCTTTTTGTGAGACCAAAGGATTTGAGTAAGCTTGAAAAGTATTTGAAATTCTGACTGACTTTTTGAACTTGCTCCTTATAGCTAGTTTGTCAAAATATCACATTAAGAAAAGTCATATTACACTAACCCTTAGAGGACTTCAGACCTTTCAGTTCCAGGTGACAACCTAAGTAAAAGAGGAGGGTCTGATATTCAGGAATACCAAAGCCATGCAATTCACATGAGGAGATGCAGAGGTAATATTACCACCAGGACTGTGATTAGATATGGGCTAAGGCCCAACCATGGCTAATGGACTTTGTTTTAGCCTCAGTCAAGGACTATGGTTGGTGCAAGGCAGGGTGTAGTAGGGGCGGAGCCAGGAGACAGAGATCCAGGCAAGAAAACCAAAAGAAGGAACCAGGAGAGGCAGGATTCAAGAAGGTCCTCCCGGCAATAGTCTGTAACAACAAGACATGGCAGGGCAGAATCCCTGAGGACCATTCGAGGTATCTTACTGGAAGGCAAGCTGCCTACTTGAAAGGAGACAGCTGCGTCCAAATGGCCAGAAAAGGCGAAGCGCTCAAGTGAATGTCACAGGAGGCTAAACATCTTTAAAATATAAATATGATTCCATTTCCAATGGGATATTTCAATTCTACCTACCCAATAGGACTAACTGAAATATTCCACTGAAATGGAGTCTGAACATGCTGTGCTAACACTCCAATACACATTTCCAAGAAATCTTAGCACAAACTACATTCGCTTGTTGGCACCACCATTTAAACCCCAAACTCTGTCCTGAGAGAAACCCTGCCCCCCCTGATGGGAAGGCACTGGCCATGGCAGTGAGTCCTGGCCGCTGCCCTCTGGGTGGATGCTTCTCCCCCCTCGTGGGTTCATGGAGCTGGCTGGAGGGTGCCCATGGGACGCCCATGCCCACTACGGGACAGGGAGGTCCAGGTGAGGGAGATCCCCTGCCCTCCATCAATGCTGACCTCGTGAAGGAACACCTTGAGAGGCTGAATACCTTCAAGTCAGCTGGCCCTGACTATCTACACCCCAGGGTACACAAGGAGCTGACGAGCATCATAGCCCACCCTCTGGCACAGATCTTTGAGAACTCCTGGTGCTCTGGTGAAGTGCCCGAAGACTGGAAGAAGGCCAATGTGGTGCCTATCTTCAAGAAAGGGAGGAAAGTGGATCCGGCTAACTATAGGCCCATCAGCATGACTTCTATCCTGGGGAAGATCTTAGAAAAGTTTATTAAAAAGGCCATCCTTAATGGACTGGCTGACACCAACATCCTGAGGGATAGCCAGCACGGGTTTGTTGTGGGTAGGTCTTGCTTGACCAATCTCATTTCCTTTTATGACCAGATGACCTATCACCTGGACAATGGAGAATAGATTGATGTCATATATCTTGACTTCAAAAAAGCCTTAGATCTGGTATCCCATGATCACCTCTTGGTGAAACGGGCCAATTGTGGCCTTGGGTCCACCATGATCCACTGGCTGGAAAATTGGCTCTGTGGTTGGACCCAGAGGGTAGTAATTGATGGAAGTCAATCGTCACGGTGCCCTGTGACCAGTGGGGTCCCCCAAGGCATTGTCCTTGGACCCATATTATTCAACATCTTCATTAATGATGTGGACATTGGAGTCAGAAGTGGACTGGCCAAGTTCGCCGATTACACCAAACTCTTGGGCAAAGCATCCACACCTGAAGACAGCAGGGTGATCCAGGCTGACCTGAAAAGGCTCAGCAAATGGGTGGACGAGAACCTGATGGTGTTTAACACCAAAAAATGCAAGGTTCTCTACCTTGGAAGGAAAAACCTGCAGCATCCTTATGGGCTCAGCAGTGCTATGCTGGCTAGTACTATGGAAGAAAGAGACTTGGGGGTCATCATTGACCACAAGATGAACATGAGCCTGCAATGAGATGCTGCAGTTAGTAAAGTGACCAAAACGCTGGCTTGCATCCATAGATGCTCCTCAAGCAAATCCTGGGACATCATTCTCCCGCTGTACTCGGCCTTCGTGAGGCCGCAGCTGGAGTACTGCGTCCAGTTTTGGGCCCCACAATTCAAAAAGGATGTGGAGAAGCTTCAGAGAGTCCAGAGAAGAGCCATGCACATGATCAGAGGTCAGGAAAACAGACCCTACGTTGACAGGCTGAGAGCCCTGGGGCTCTTTAGCCTGAAAAAGCGCAGGCTCAGGGGTGATCTGATGGCCACCTATAAGTTTTTTTCAGGGGTGACCACCAGTATCTGGGGGAACATTTGTTCACCAGAGCGCCCCAAGGGATGATGAGGTCGAACAGTTATAAACTACTGCAAAACCGTTTCAGGCTGGACATAAGGAAGAATTTCTTTACTGTCCGAGCCCCCAAGGTCTGGAATAGCCTGCCATTGGAGGCGGTTCAAGCACCTACACTGAACATCTTCAAGAGGAAATTGGATGCTTATCTTGCTGGGATCCTATGACCCCAGCTGACTTCCTGCCTTTGGGCAGGGGGCTGGATTTGATGATCTTCTGAGGTCCCTTCCAGCCCTAATGTCTATGAAACTAATAAAAAGGCTTGTGAAATTTTCCAATAATTCCCAATAACTACCTATTTCCACTGTTCACCTTTCACCAGTCTCCCTTGTGGTCTCAAGAGGGAATCCTAAAAACATCTGATATACCTATATATGACATTTTATGGGCTATGAAATGTTAGCAGTCTCTCTTGGTCAAGAGTAAGGGATTTTTTTGTTTTGTTTTATTCTTCTCAGCACTACAAAAAAAATTAGCCCTCTCCAATTAAGACTTTAACAGAAATAATGTCTCCCTTCAGGGAATACACTGACATTTTAAATTAGAAACATTCCTACTAACAAGGCTACAAATCTTTCCAATTAACTGTGTTTTCCACTAGTTTATGAGGCTACATTCAATTTGACAGTTCTAATCTTCCTAAGGTGAGAGAAGAAGTAGACCTCTTTGGAGATATCGTTCCATTTCTTGCAGCAGGAGGGAGAAATAATTCCCTTACTAATACTATATTATTTATTTGATGGAAACAGGCTCAAACTGCATATCAGCTGGATTAATAGACTTGTTAAAGCCAGATAAGTGTCTTGATCCTACAACCTTATTCACATGAGCAGTTCCATTGAGCCAGTGGAACTACCCATATGACTAATCGAGAGCTAGGCCCACAAATTACCACCGGTAATTCCAGCCTACTGACATGGGGCAGCTGGGAGCTATTATGCTCATGTATAGCATTTTACACCATCTCTCAGTGAAAACCAAAACTTCTGAATGTTAGTTTTGCTTGCAAGATCAAGTAGAAGACTCAGGAATTCCTTCCATGAGTGTGACCTAATGCTCCTACTTCTGGCACAGGTTCCAATTCATAAGAAACCTACTTGGTTCCCAATCCACTGTGTTCTAGGACTGAGACCTGGATCCTTGGGTTAAGCTTGATATGCCAAGCTAAAAGCTGATTAGAAAATCAATGCACAACACCCAGTCCACAGCAGCTTTTGTACAGTTTTAATGCTGAGAGCGGCAGTGGTGGTAAGCAGAGAGGCAGACAAAGAGAACACGTCCTTCAATTGTATGTATTACTGCTGTGATCAGGTTTATAAGACATAGCATTTAACATACTGGCAGCTATCTAAAACCCAGCCTGCACTACACTCCTATTTGCCTTTCATGAACAGTGCTGGCAGCCACTGGAAATGCTTCAGAGAAAAGGCTGGTATAAACTGCCATGTTGCAGAAACATTTGTCATTTTAAAAGAGGGTGCTTGAATAGATTTAATCTGCTGATGACCTGAAGGGACCAGCAGCAAAAATGAGTCTAAAAAAACCTAACATCCAGTTCTCATGTAGTATATAAATCAGTGCAGCTCACTGAAAGCATCAGGCTTCAAGATACTACCCTTCAAACTTGGGAAGGGAAGATCTAGAAGTAGCATCTGGAAAGAAGGAAAAAGTAGCATCTGCCTAAGGAAGACAAAGGAGGACTGAAAGAGACGGTGTTCTTGAAATAACTGGCAGAAAAAAATGCAGGTGTTTCATGAAATAATGGTCATGGAGACAATGTTTGGGAAGACAGAGTTTTGGAGGTTGAGAGTTCAAGATGCAGAGTTAAACCAACTGCATCCTGGAGCCATGAAGCTACAATAGAAGTTATAAGAGCCTGGGTATGAGACATTATATCATTGCCTACAACAATAAACTAGGTAACAACATTTATTTTAAATGTAATGGCTGCGCAATGGGAGCTGGGCTGAAATAGCATGTAAGAAGAAATATGTGTCAAGGGTCCTCCAGAAATTTTCATTAAAGGGGAGACACTGGAATTAGTTCAAGAACTGACCCAACACAGTGTATCATTCATGGCCTTCTCACAAAGCAACAAGCTAACCACCAGCCCTGCATAGATCTCCATCTAAAGGGCTGTGAAATTATTAACAAGGAAGAGAGCTTTAGACAAGATACCTTGACCCAATATGTTGTTATGCTGTATAGGAAGTCCAGATCCTGAACTTCCACCTTTCTCACTCACTGCCTCAGTGAAGTGCTTGAACTGCCACCCAGCTTCAGTGATTTACACAAATAACACAGCATAAAGGCAGCACTTAATTTTGGTTCTACAGTCAAAGTGATAGATTCTTACACCAAGGTAGCCGGTATACTTTTGGAGGTCATTTGCCACTTCATAGATTTCATAGACATTTGGGCTGGAAGGGACCCCAGAGGATCATTGAGTCCACCCCCTGCCCAGGGACAGGAAGTCAGCAGGGATCATAGGATCCCAGCAAGATAAACATTCAAAAGTGTCTTGAAGGCATTCAAAGTGGGTACTTGAACCACCTCCGGTGACAGTTTATTCCAAACCTTGTGGGCTGGGACAGTAAAGAAGTCCTTCCTTATGTCCAACCTGAAACGGTTGCAGAGAAGTTAGTGACCATTCAATCTTGTCATCTCTTGGGGTGCTCTGGTGAACAGACGTTCCCCCAGATACTGGTGAACACCCCTAATAAACTTATAGGTGAGCACCAGATCACCCCTGAGCCTGTGCTTTTCTGAAGAGTCCCATGGCTCTCAGCCTCTCATCATAAGGTCTGTTTTCCTGACCTCTGATCATGCGCGTGGCTCTTCTCTGGACTCTCTCAAGCTTCTCCACATCCTTTTTGAATTGTGGAGCTCAAAACTGGATGCAGTACTCCAGCTGCGGCCTCACCAAGGCCGAGTACAACGAGAGAATGATGTCCCGGGATTTGCTTGAGAAGCATCTATGGATACAAGCCAGCGTTTTGCTCGCTTTACTAGCCGCAGCATCACATTGAAGGCTCAAGTTCATCTTGTGGTCAATCATGACCCCCAAGTCCCTTTCATCTGTAGTGCTAACCAGCGTAGCACTGCCAAGCCTATAGGCATGCTGCAAGTTTTTCCTCCCAAGGTAGAGAGCCTTACATTTTTTGGTGTTCATAGATTTCATAGACATTAGGGCTGGAAGGGACCTCGGAAGATCATCGAGTCCAGCCCCCGGCCCAAAGGGCAGGACGTCAGCTGGGGTCATAGGATCCCAGCAAGATAAGCATCCAGTTTCATCTTGAAGGTGTTCAATGAAGGCGCTTGAACCACCTCCGGTGGCAGGCTGTTCCAGACCTTGGGGGCTCGGACACTAAAGAAATTCTTCCTTATGTCCAGCCTGAAACGATCTTGAAGTAGTTTGTGACCATTCGACTTCATCATCCCTTGGGGCACTCTGGTGAACAAACGTTCCCCCAGATACTGGTGGTCACCCCTGATAAACTTGTAGGTGGCCATCAGATCACCCCTGAGCCTGCGCTTTTCCAGGCTAAAGAGCCCCAGGGCTCTCAGCCTGTCATCGTAGGGTCTGCTTCCCTGACCTCTGATCATGCGCGTGGCTCTTCTCTAGACTCTCTCAAGCTTCTCCACATCCTTTTTGAATTGTGGAGCCCAAAACTGGACACAGTACTCCAGCTGCGGCCTCACTAAGGCTGAGTACAGGGGGAGAATGACATCCCGGGATTTGCTTGAGAAGTATCTATGGATGCAAGCCAGCGTTTTGGTCGCTTTATTAGCTGCCGCATCGCATTGCAGGCTCATGTTCATCTTGTGGTCAATGATGACCCCCAAGTCTCTTTCTTCCATAGTGCTAGCCAACATAGCACTGCCGAGCCTATAAGGATGCTGCGGGGTTTTTTTTCCCAAGGTGGAGAACCTTGCATTTATCGGTGTTGAACACCATCAGATTCTCGTCCGCCCACTTGCTGAGCCTGTCCAGGTCAGCCTGGATCACCCGCCTGTCTTCTGGTGTGGATGCTTTGCCCCAAAGTTTGGTGTCATTGGCGAACTTGGCCAGTCCGCTTCTGACTCCAATGTCCACATCATTAATGAAGATGTTGAACAGTATGGGTCCAAGGACAGAGCCCTGGGGGACCCCACTGGTCACAGGGCACCACGATGAGTGACTTCCATCAATTACTACCCTCTGGGTCCGACCCCGGAGCCAATTTTCCAGCCAGTGGATCGTGGAGGACTCAAGGCGACAATTGGCCAGTTTCTCCAAGAGGTGATCATGGGACACCAGATCAAAGGCTTTTTGAAGTCAAGATGTATGACATCAATCTCTTCTCCCTTATCCAGGTGATAGGTCACCTGGTCGTAGAAGGAAATGAGATTGGTCAAGCAAGACCTACCCGTAACAAACCCGTGCTGGCTATCCTTTAAGATGTTGATGTCGGCCAGTCCATTAAGGATGGCCTCTTTAATAAACTTTTCTAAGATCTTCCCCAGGATAGAAGTCATGCTGATGGGCCTATAGTTAGCCGGATCCACTTTCCTCCCTTTCTTGAAGATAGGCACCACATTGGCCTTCTTCCAGTCTTCGGGCACTACACCAGAGCGCCAAGAGTTTTCAAAGATCCGTGCTAGAGGCTGGGCTATGATGCTCGCCAGCTCCTTGAGTACCCTGGGGTGAAGATTGTCAGGGCCGGCTGACTTGAAGGTATCCAGCTTCTCAAGATGTTCCTTCAGAAAGTCAGCATTAATGGAGGGCAGGGGATCACCCTCACTCGGACTTCCTGGCCCTGTAGCGGGCATGGGCATCCATGGGCGGGCATGTTAAACACCATCAGGTTCTCATCTGCCCATTTCATGAGGCTGTTAAGATCTGTCTGGATCGCCCTGCTGTCCTCAGGTGTGGATGCTTTAACCCAGAGTTTGGTGTCGTCAGCAAACTTGGTCAGCCCACTTCTGACACCAATGTCTACATCATTGATGAAGATGTTAAAAAATAAAGGCCCTAGGACAGAGCCTTGAGGGACCCCACTGGTCACAGGGCACTACGCCTTCAAGGCTTTCTGTTTAAGAACAGTGATGCAGTGAACTTATTCACAGAACAGCAACACTGCTATAAATGTGGCAAGAAATCTAGAGACGCAATGAAATAAGGATGATCTAAAATGAGAAACATTCTTCTATTTTTGTCCTTATTACAATCTATGACTAATGTTCAGTCATCATATGTAAAAATAGAATGGAAAAAAAATTAATATAGGCTAATACAAGTAAAAGAATCTCAAAATCCCTAAAAGTCAGGAGTTGTGTAGGTTGGACCTCATTACCCATTGGCAAAGTTACTAATCAGTTCCTTTGCTTCCCTGTTCACCAACTGGAAGGCTATGTTTCCTGCCGTTGGAGCAGACGCCTAGTATTCAAATCTCCTAGCTCTAAGATACATGCCACAGATTCACAAGGACCCTTGGGACAAAATCGCTTAACTTCTTTTAGCCTTGATTTATTTATTACTCCTGCTTTTCACAGATCAGTGTTCTCTACTTCAGTGTTATTGTGAAGGATAATTAATATTTAATACAGTGCTTTAAGATTTGGCTGAAAGATGCTATCTAATAAGAGCTTTTAATCCTAAACCTAACCAGGCCTCATCCAAGGTTACTGTTATTTATGTAGTACCCAAAATCTCACATTAGGATCAGACCCTCCTCATGTCAGCAGATGCCCTGAGGAGCATATAAAATGTGAAGAAAAGGAATAAAATGAATGAGTAAACTACTAAGTGATGTTATATAATCCTTAGTTCTGTGTCTGTGCATGTATTTGTTTTTTGATATATACTGAATAGAGTAGGAGGACTCAAGGAAGAGTTGAACAGGAACAAGAATAAGAAGAAAGCAGTGTAGACCACTGCAAGGGAAAGCAAAGGAAAGTGGGAAAGAGGAAAAGCAAGATGAAGGTCAGGATGAGTATTACCCTCCTTGAAACATGGTTGTCAAGGAATACATCTCAGTACATACTGAATGGAGAGGTATGCATTAGAGCTGTACGAAGATTTGGTCCCAGATTCAGTTCAGTGGAGATTTGAATCTCTGAATCTGAATCAAATCAGGAGACCCTTTAATCTTTCCAAATTGAATTGGAACCCTCTGAATCAATTTGGAGAGATTCAGAAAGATTTGGCAATTTGGGTATAGACACAGCTTTAAATGTTTTTTCTATATACCTCAAGGTAACAGGCACTTCATGAATGTTGAGACAGTGGGGCAGATGGAGCATCCCACAGGAGCATGGGGGGGGTCCCCAGCACGCTCAGCAGTAGACCCAGAAGTGGACCAGAAGCATTTCCAGTCCACTTCTGGGTCCACTGGGAAGCACATGCGGGGAACTCCCCACATCCACCCCAGCTTAGTAACTGGTGCCTCCTGGGTCTGGGGGGGCACCCAGGGTCCCCCTGTGGCCAATCACCAAACTGGGGGGGCACAGGGCCCCCCCCCCAAGCACTTGCCAGCAGACACAGAAGTGAACCAGAAGTACTTCTGGTCCACTTCTGGGTTTGCCCCGTGCTCCTGTGGGATGTTCCATCTTCCCCAGCATCACAGCATTCATGAGCCATGCCTGGTACCTCAAGGTATGTAGAAAAAACATTTAAAGCTGTGTCTATGGCCCAATCACTGATTCTCTGAATCAGCATTGAATCTTCAGATTCAGATTCAGTCTAATTGAATCGGGGACAGTGATCCAAATTATCTAATAGAATTGCTGTCCCCAATTTGGGCTGAATCTGAATCGAATATGGCCCGTTTCGCACGCCCCTAGTATGCGTGTTGTAACAGCAGATACAAAACCCAATTGGAACATTGATTGTCCATACAGGAATGATGTAGCCAATAAATTAATGCATTTACTTATCAGTAGCAAAAAGCTTGCACTATTATCACCATAGCTAGACATGGGGGCCCTGTGCTTGCTGAGGTATTTTGTGCTTTGGCACTGTGGTCCCATGCTAATGCCCTCAGAGTTCCAGTCTGCAGGAATACCATTAACAAAGCAAGATCACAGCCTTATCTGTCAATGTGCATGTTGACTCTTCCTTTATTTCTTCTCTCCTCCTTTCTACCTAGTACTCACCAACATATTAAGGACACCACGTAGCTCAGCTGTGAGAAAATACTATAGGGTGTAGCGAGATTGGTCCTGAGGGTGGCTGTGGCATCCTCTGGAAGCCAAATTAATCCCACCCCACCTCATCTGGTCTCCCAACGCTACTGCCTTGTCTTCATCTGTCACACTTTCTGGATGACCTGTCTATTTGGGACGCTGCCTTTGGGGACTCAGAGTGAGCTTCAGGGTTCTCCCTTTATGACTGGCCTCAGTCGCTTGTTTTTCTAATCCCTCTCTCAGCTCTGGGCCCAAGCCCTTAGCGAAACTATCCTGTGCCTCACTATTACTAATTGTGGCCCTACTGGCCCTAGCCATGCCCTCTTGGCCCTAACTATAGCCTCCAGCCTCTCCCATAGCCACACCCATGCCTCACAGGTCTTACTCTAATCCCATGCACCCATCCCTTTGGTCTTGTCTTAACATCAGTACACCTGGCTCACTGGGCCCCAGACCCTGGCAGGGCTGCTCCTTCATTGTCTGAGCCCATCAGTCCCCAGACCCTGCTGCAGCTTACAAACCACTTGGTCTCTGCCCACTCAGCACACCTGATCCCTGATTCTTGCAGGGCTTTGTCCTGGCTTCAGTCTTAGGCATGAAGTGCTTAAGTGCACATCCCTCTTCAGCTTCCTACTCCCCCACCCCGCCACCCCCCTAGCCACATCCCAGCCTCCAGGCAAACACAGAAGCACAATCAAACTGTAAAATACTTTTACCCCACTCTGGGTCACTACTCTGCAAACACCTCTACTCCCCTCCTTCTAGCTGTAATATGGTAATATGGATCTTGGGGGCCTATGGGTCTATCTCAAAGAGCCTCACTCTGAGGAGCCCCCCTCCCTGCAGAGGTCAAAGCCAAACTGATCCCTCTAGCTAAGAGGCAAGACTTCTAGTATGCTTGGACTCCAGCCCTTCCATCAGAGGATCCTTAACTGACACAGAGCTTTCCAGTTAGTCAGTTAGCCTATTCTGATCTTCTGCAGTTTGCTCAGCTAAGTCTTCACCTTCTCTTTAGCTACCTACCTGCTTAGAGCATGCACGGTAGCATACTGCAGGGGCATCTTTCCCTAGATAGCTGCCTGATCTCTGTAGCTCCCTTCTATCTTCATGTAGCATGCTTACTTCTCTGCATCTGTCCCTTGATCGGCCACCTGCATCAGATTGCAGACCTTGGTTGCTGCCTTTTTCCTGTTAAAGTAACAGGGTCCTTTGACTCCTGTTACACAGGTTTGAAATGCAAAAAGCACCCCTCATTCAACAGAACTGGGCGCTTTCACAGTGGTTGTGCAGTAATGTACATTGCATAGAGGGTTAAAAGCAATGATAGACAGCCTGAGGATTCAAATTACTGCACAGGTGTTATCAGGGTACTGACTGCCTACTGCATGGCATTAAAAGGAAAGCACAGATGGCATCTGAAGAGTGGTGCCATGGAAATACTGATCTCTGAAAATCAATAACCTAGCTCTTACAAAGTGCTCTCCATGTTTAGATGTCAAAGTGCTTTTCAAAAGAGAGAGGCATTATCCACATTTGGGTGAAGTTACATGTTGCAAGTAGACCATACTAAGGACACTTAAAATGTGAGCATTAGCATGTTAAAGCTTGCTGAATCATGTTAAATTCCCTCCAAGCATCACAAAGTTATGCCACTTCAGGTGAGAGTTAACTCTGGGCGAAGTTAACTTTTGCCTCTTCTACAGAGAAAATGAAAAATTCTAGTCCTCCAGCACCACAGGATGCACTGCTCTCAGCCCCAGTGCCAACTAGGAGAGGGATAGAGCCCAGATGTCCTGGATCCTAACCACACCCCTGCTCACTAACCCTCTAGTGGCAGGAAAGAAACAGTATTCACCCTTTATGTGCAACCGCTTACAGCATATTCTAACTTTAACATCACTTAACATTCCACCCATTTAGTATGGTCTAAGTGTAACATGTAGCTTCATGCTTTTACAGATGGGCAAACTGTGCCATAAAGAGATTAAATGATTTGCTCAAGATTATACCACTGGCCAGTTGTAAAACTTGGAATAAAATCAGGGTCACTAAGTCACAGCGCAGCGCTATATCCATTGGCCTTCACCACTTCTCCTAATCAAGAAAAAGTGAAAATGTATTCTGTATGTATAGAGTACTCTGTGACACGGTGCCTGAAAAATAGAAAAGAAGGATTAAGGTACGCTGACCACCATTATAATGATATATTTTGGGACTATTCAAATGGCCTAGGATCAGAAACTATGAAGAAAGAGTCCCTAGTACCCCCACACTATATGAGGAGTATTACTAGGGTTACTAGGGGTTACTAGGGAGGAAATAAACAATTCCCTCTCAGAGCTAGGGTACCTAAAGAAAAGCCTCTTAAAATTTGGGCAGATGCTAGCTTCATATATGCCCAGGGAGATGGGTAAGTGTAAGTGGTAACCAACACAGAAAAGCCCTTAAAGTAATTAAATCCCACCCCCCCCCCCTTGCAGCAAAGCCCATAAGCATACATGAAGGCCCGCTGAATTCAGTAAGTCTTAAGTGCTTGAGGACTTAGCCAATGGAGGGCTGATGGCCCTCCATTGCAAGATCTTCCAAATTCAAAGAATCACACAGTCCCCAGCTCTAAATCCCAATCAAGTAACAACAACAGAGATCTGCCTGGGGCAAAATGATGTTGTGTTCAGAAATGCTCTGTTCTTTAAACTAACCTATTTATCATACCATATAGATGTTCTTAAAGCCCATTCTTCTATTGATCATGCTGAAGCAACTAGTATTGTCACAGTGTAAAGTCTGTACAGGGATAAAGAATCCTTCCACAGCTAAAGTGAAATGAGAGCACATTTGCCTCATTAGGCAGGAAACACTATCACGCTCCAATTGGTTCAGAAGAGAAGGCAAAAAATAGATAACATATGGTTTTCCTCCTACAGAATCATTCAGTTAAAACAAAAACAAAAACCCACATTTGTTAACGTTTCCATTACTGTCAAACAAGCAAAATCTATAAGCATTAGCTACCTCACAGACTACTTACTGCCTCCTTCTGAAGACATATACATCACCTGTTACAGGTACAGTTTATCTTCTGTGTCAATGTTAAGTTGGACTAAAGCCTTCAGAGGCATGACAGAGGTGTCAACAGTTCTCAATAAAAGTTAAAAAAGCACTTGTTGGCTAATTTAAAAAACAGCCAAAATTTTCCAGATATTTTAGAAAGAAAGATAAACTCACAAGTTTAGGATTAATGTTACTATGTTTCCCTAGGCAGTGGTCACATAGTCCAATATTCTGCAGTCACCAGCACTGCCCCACACCGGGTGCTTCAGAAAGAAAAGAAAGCAACCATATATATATCCATTTGTAACGGGACCATTACTGGCCCCTGTTCTGAGGGTATAAAAGGAAACAGAGGGACTCTTACTTGCTGTAAACTCATCTCACCACTCCTGTGCCTGAGGCTGGAGGAGATTCTGGTAGCACCACAGTCTGCTACAGGAGCCATTGCTGATTGGTCTTGGACCCAGAAGAATCTGCTGAAAAGACAACCACCGGTGACTGATGCGGCCCCTGAAGAGGAGACGGGTGCAGCTGGAGCAAGCTGTAGTGAATCCGCAAAGAGGCGTGAAAACTTTGAGCTAACAGGGAAATGCTGGTGGAAAGAGAGGCCAGGATGTACCCCAACAAGAGGACAGAGAACACTGGGAGGAGTGATGGGGGAAAGGCTAATTAGCCTCAACTGGCAGTTTACTAAGGAAACGCTTAGGTGAATAAAGACTGTTATGTGTAGTACCCAAAGGGGAGGTTCTACAGTAAAGCTTGGTGGAGCAAGCATACAAAAGAGGAGACCCACATGAAGGCATTCCCTATCAATTAAGAAGGTGGAGGGAGAGGGATCCCCATCTAGAGAAATCACCAGGGGGAACCAGCCCTCTGAGGAAATAAGCTGGGCAATGGTCCCTATATCTGAAAAGGGAAAATTATATTGATAAGTGGACACAGGTCAGGTACAGACAGGGTATAAGGGGTGGTGGAGCCCTGTAGCGGAGACTGGAGCACCAGCCATCCACCACCACACTGGTTGCTGTCAATCACTTTCTATATTTTCTTTCTCCCAACAAGGCATGGCAGGAAAGTGAGGGAGACAGTAACTAGAGCAGCAGGAACCAAGAAGACACTCTCTCACACCATTGCAGCTGCAGTGGTCATTACTTTGATAGAAGAAAATAAATAACTAGAACTAATGTTTTCATTTGTTTTGTTGGTAGTGTTACAATAACTATTGGAATTGTGACACTACTAACCAAGTACTATTCAAAGACTTAATACTATTAATGTAAAAACATTGAAATGTTAACACTTCAAAAATAAAATGCTAGCTGATCACTTATAGGAACATAGAGGTCTAGAATATTTTCCTAAGGCATCAGCTCCAGTCCCCTGTTGTCTAGGGCAACCATGCCAAAAAAATCCCATTCTCAGATGTATTAAGATCCACCTTAATAATTAGGTTAATCATCACTCAGCAGTCATTTCAGAACACCATTAGTTCTGGAATAAATCTAGCTAGCATTGTCTTCAGTGCTTCAGGTTTGGGGGCTAGGTTCTGACAAGGTCCCTTTTGCCTTTTACACAGTTAATAGAAATTTTACCTGCATGGGTCCCAGTTTCAATTCCATACTGTGCTAAGTCAGATATAACTCTGTACACCTACTCAAAACCTGTGAGGACAATCAGGACCTTAATGGACACCAAGTTTTGTCTGGCTACAAGTTTAGTTTTTCAAACTAATCCATTTTAAAAACTTGAGCCTAATAGAAATGTCTCCATGATTATATCCTAATTGCAGGGGAAGCATTTGAAGTAATCATAGACGTTATTTGAAATCTAAGCACAACAATGCTTCTTAAGAGCCTAAAATTGAAACACTAGAAGATGAGTCAGCCTATATTTCTAACCATAAGAAGAATGACTAACTTATTTTATTTGTCTAGGGTAAAAGAACTGCAAAAATATAGATGAACATAAATGGTAAGAAATTGTAGCGAAGAACATTAAAAGTCTTTCATGCAAGTTAATCTTAACAGTTCACTAGCACAATCACTACTACAGGTTTTCAAACATAAAAGGAATAAATATTAGAAGGACAATTAGTGGGTTTACAGTATGCTCATCATATATTATATCCTGATCCTGAAACAAGCAACATGCTGGGCCCCCCACAGAGCTCACTACAAGGTCAAGCTCTCCTTACTGTACTTGAAATAAACAGATTTTAAAAGGCATCACTTTACTAATGAAATGGAAGAAATTCAAGAGCTTGGTACTTCATGAAATATGTTAATTCCTATACCCCTGCAGTTGTGTTGATATAAAATCCTATAGTAAACTGTCAGGTCCTGCTGTCTGAGCTGCTATATAAACCTCTTTCCCAATCTTCTATACCACCCTCTCTAAAATGTTGCCTAAACACCTCTTTTTATTCATTTGTGTGTCATTGTTGGGCATGTCTATATGTGCATTTACTGTGCAGTAATGCACAGTAAGTGGTTTTTACACTGGCATCTACATATGCAGGCATTACAGCAGAGTAACTCTGTGTGGACTGACTTGGGACTAAAGTTAGTATGTGTGTGTGTATATATATATACATATATTCAGCGTGTGTGTGTGTGTGTGTGTGTGTGTGTGTGTGTGTGTGTGTCCTTTTCCTTCCCTCGGAGGATGGCAAATAGTTCATTCGCTCACTCCTAAAATAATTTTCCCTTTCTCCTCCTGCCTCTGCTTTAAACCACAGCTCACATTTACTGAAAGCTGTCAGCCATTTTGAGTCTGGTGAAAACAAGGGGATCTCTTCTGGGAGTGCTGGGAAGTGGTAACATGTTCTAGGGCCATTCTAGGTGTCATACTAGCCCCAGGTTAATTGGGAAGGCCTCAAAATATCTGCAAGACAAGAAGCCATACAGGTCTCAGCGGCACAGTGGCAAAGAAACCATGGTACTTGTCTTCCTAGCCATTCCTATTGTTGGCACCTACCCTTCCCTAATCTTCTCCCTCAGTTTGGCAGCCATAGGAAAAGCCCTCACTGGTTCCCCATAGACAGATGGCTTACCTCTGTCTGACAGGTGCAATTGCTGACTTAGTTTCACTCCAACTGCATACTGCTTTTCCTTTCGTTTGGCCCTCAGACTTAGCCAAAAAGAAATTTCTTGTGAGGTACACACGTTTGCTGAAAGGAAAGAACTTTGGGGTTTTTCTTACAACACAATCCATAGAAAGTAAAAAAGGAATAAAAACCAAGCCTCTGTATAATGCGTCATAAAAAGAGTAGTCTATTTTCTCTTTCCTTCTGGCATGCACTTACTTGTTGTTTCATACTGAACCCTGTCCACTTGTTGTATAGCTCCTTTTTGGGCCCCTTCACATATATTTCCAAACCCTCCACTCACATCTGGAGCCACTGAATTGGAATCATGGAAAAGTATGGCTGAAAGGGACCTCAGGAATCCATCTAGTCCAACCCACTGCTCAAGGCACAATCATCCCTGGCTAAATCATTCCAAGTCAAATGTCTGTCTAACCTGCTCTTAAAAATGCCCAAGGAAGGAGATTCCACAGCTTCTCTAAATGACCTGTTCCAATGTTTAACCACCCTCATAGTGAAAAAGTTCTTCCTAATATCCAACCTAAATTTCCCTTGCTGCAGTTTAAGACCATCTGGAGCTCCCTGCAGCTACAAAAAATAATCTATCTCCATCCTTTTTAATAATCACCTTTCAGGTATTTGAAAGCTGTTATCAAATCCTCTCTCAAGTTTTCTCTTATCCAAACTAAATAGTTCTTTCAATCTTTTCTCATAAGCCATTTTTCCTAGACCTCTAATCATTTCTGTCACTCTCCACTGGACTCTTGTTAACTTGTCCACATCTTTCTTGAAGTACAGGGCATTTATACATATGTTCCAGGAGAGGGAGGAGGGTGCTTTAATTAGAACGGCTCCAAGACCCACTCTAGTTAAAACTCCCAGAGCATCTCATGTATCAGTGTCCCCACATTGAAAAATGGTAGAAGAGATGTGTCGCAGAGCACTTGGGTGCCCTACTCCCTTAAAGAGCTGAAACTGCTAGGGAGAGAGCCCTAGCAGTGAGTGGGGAGCCCCAGCTGCTGGTTACCAGGGCAGCCAGAATAATTTTGGTGGCCCACACCTGCCAGCAGTCAGCGGACCGGAAGGGTTAGGGCCTGGCTTATATATAAACCCCAGGGCTGAGGCCAGGAAGGCAGTTCCCCACTAGCAGCTGGTGGGGAAGGAGCCTCCAGGGAGGAAGTGCTCAGTGATGCTGCAACTGCCTGGTATGCTGCACCTAGAGCTAATGGGGCTCCATAAGATCCATGGGTACCTTTGCCTATTAGACACTTAGTGCCAGGGACGAAACCTGATCCTTTTAAAGGGTCAGAGCACACCCTGACCTTTTGTATTATGTTATACCCCAGGAGCTTGTGTTTTGTTTGTTGTTGTATAAGATCAGTGGTTTGGGTGAGGCTATTTGGGGAAGGAGGAGGCCTCATTGGGGGCCCACTGCAGCGTGGGGACCCTGGTGCCAGAGAGGGCATGGCATTTGAGGTGCACAGACCCTGGTGCCAGACAAGGCATGGCATTTGGGGTGCATGGACCCAGGCGCCAGTGAGGAGCAGAGCTAGACAGGGCTGCGGAGAGCCCAGGCGCCAGTGAGGCACAGAGCGAGACAGGGCTGCGGAACACCCTGGTGCCAGTGAGGTGCAGAGCGAGACAGGGTTGTGGAGAGCCTAGGAAGGACAAGGAGGCCAAATTACAACAAGGCCTAGACCGGACAATGTTGGTACCATCTGTGAGGCTTGGGTCGTGGTAAAGGGACGGTTGGAGCCACGCATATAGTCCATAAAGCTGGGGTGTCCCGGGACACCTATTTTGAAATGGGACCCACAGGGTTCAGGGAAATCCATCAAGACTGTGTCCAACAGGATGTGAAGGCAGCCTCCCTATATTACAAAAAGTACATCAAGACATGGCGGGCGAGAATAGAGGATGCCCATCGGGCCGAATTGGCACGGTCAAGGGGCATTAGGGGTAACATGGCCATCCTTAGGGATCCCATCCCGTGACAGGGTGTTTTAGCTAAAGCTTGTTGAACAAGCACTAGTTAAAGTGCCCCGCCACCATTTTTCAGTGTGATGACACTGATACACAAGATGCTGGAGTCTGCTGGAGTGCAACAATTACATCATGTCAGAGCAGCTTCACTGCTCATGTATAGGCTCTCACTAAGTGCCCAAAACTGGATAAAGAACTCTAGCTTTGGCCTCACCAGTCCTGAATAGAATGAGAGAATTATTTCCCTTGATTTGCAAGTGATACTCCTATTAATACAGCCAAGCATGTTATTGGGCTTTCTTGAAACATAAGAGCACTGTTGGCTTATTTTATGATGCACTATGTCCCCTAGATCCTTTTCTGCAGCACTGCAGCCTGACCATTCATTCCCTAGTTCCATCTTAAGTGCAGGACTTTTCACTTCTCCTAGTTGAATTTCCTTTAATTGATTTTGGTACATTTCTCCAGTTTGTAAGGGGCATTCAGGATCCTAACCCTGCCCTCCACACAATTTAACTGTCATCCACAAATGTGTCACATATGCAGTCATTCCCAACCCCCAAATCATTAATAAGTATTAAACACTACCAGACTTATAACAGACCCTTGGGGAACCTCACTTGATACCTCCTCACAACTAGATATTGAGCCAATGCTGACTACTTGTTGAACACGATGCTTCAAGCAATAATATGCCTGCTTTACTGTACTTTCATCTAGCTTGTTAATGAGAAAGTTTTGGGAGACAATGTCAAAAGCCTTACTAAAATAAAAGTATATCATATCCACTGTTGCTCCCTGTCAATGGAGCTTGTCACCTTGTATAACAGGGTAACATCTCCAGTGGCATTTTAAAGCCTATGAAGGCACCCCAAAGTCCCTTGGTATCTCAGTTTTCCTCTGGGAACAGACTCCCTTTCTCTCTCCTGCCATGACTTGATGTTCTTTGGTTCTTGAAGAGGAGGCTGCCCCAGGGCTTCCCAGGTGAGATCTACGCTCTCACTCACCAAGGTGAGGAACTTTTGCCTTAAGGGCTAATTGTACACTCTGACCTTCCTTTAACGTGCCCCATGCCTCACAGGTGTTAGCTGTATGCATTTGTTGGGGCTTCGGCCTGCTCACCTTCTACACTTTTCTCTCTATCTAGGCCCACCAGCCTAGACCCACTAGATAGGGCCAGGCTCTGAGGCCCTAGCCCCTTACTATGCTCTGGACTTGTGGCCCTATACAATTTTCCCACAGTCTCTGTTGGGGTTTTGAGCTACCTGGCTTCATCCCCTTTATATACAGCTAGGCCCTTTAGCCCAGATCTGCTGTGTCAGGCCCGGCTCTAAGGCCATAGCCCCCAAATGGGCCCCTGGCCCTTGTCTGCTGCACCCCTCTAGTGCTGGGGTCTCCAGCTCTTCTGCAGCTGCGCCCCATGGATGCTAATGAGGTCTCCACCTCCCCTACAGCCTCAGCCACAAACCACTGGATTACAAATGAAACCTAAAAGATAAGCCCCTGGGCCATGTAGAGAAATCAACCTCTCTGCCTGCCTGTCATCCTCTGGTCACAAACTCTGGATGCACTGGTTTCCATGGTAACAGGGCTGGAGACATTCCTGATGGGGGTGGGGGGGACCTGCTCCTCTTTGTCTCAAGTTTCCCACCACTGCAGGTCAGGTGACTAGATCCCTCACCTGGTCAATGTTAGGTCATCTGAAAGCACCGCTAAGCAGCCAATTGGGCTGCTCCTAGTGGGTCCTTAGTGATGAGGTCATGATAGGGGATAAAAGGAGTCCACAGGAGAAGGAGGGAGAGCAGCCATGATGAAGACACAAAGCAGCTGAACATCTGTAGCTCCCTCTCTCTCAATACATGGACATACTATGAACTGCCTGCCTCTAGAGGAAAACTCTATCAGCCTCTGGATGATACTTGCCAGTAAGCTACTTGAAACCTAACTAGATATATAGCTTGCAGTAACAGATGCATGATCAAAGGCTATCCAGCCATGCTGTTTGCTCTAAGGTTATTCTGTAATACTTCTCTATCCTGCCCCCTTCTCCAAGCCTTCTCACTGTAACCAATAATGTTTTTTAGTGTACCAAGAGTGGTGGACTTGTTGGGAGAGGCATACCCTTGTGCTTCCTTGGTCTGGCTGACTAAGGAAGGCTACAGGAAGCACCCCAAGCTTTTGCAGTGGGTCAAGCATCCTCAAGGACTACAAGGCATGTGTACCCCAAGGGGCACAGGGCCTAGAAACAGTCCAGACCCCTGGGTGGTGGCAGTGGTACCCACAGGCTTGTAGGTGTGCTCCAGGAAGGGGATTGGCTAGACGTGAGGCACCCCCAGGAAGGGACTCGGAGCTTGGCAGGTGGATGGGCACAGTGAGGTGGGTGGCTCAGCACAGGAGCACCCCCTACTGGCCTGCCACAGGCTATAATAAAATAAAGGTAAAGAAGGTAATCTGCCTGCTTACAGTTCTATGGCTCTGTTTCTGTCCCACCATCTGCTCGTCTCCCTTGAAGAGCTGCTGCGGCTTCTTTGGGAACTCCTAGGACTCCACCCTCTAAGCTGGCCATCTCCTGGCCAGCTCAGACCAGTGTTTATATAGCTCTGGCCTGAGCAATCTTTTGGTCACCTGATGCCCCAATCAACTAACCAGCCAGACGGGCTCAACTTTTAACCTTGGCTCTGCTTTCTTCCCTTTCTTAAATATGGGCATTATATTTGCCTTTTTCCAGTCTTCTAGGACCTCACTCAACCTCCACAAGTTCTCCAAGAGACTAGCTTGAAATCACCTCTGCCAATCCCTTCAGTACTCTAGGATAGTGCTAGTCTGAATAAGTATAGCAGAAGCATGGGTATTTAAGGGACCTTGTATGTATCCAGTTTGAGGAGTGGGCCTCCATTCCCCACCATGTATCTTCAGGCTTCATCAGGCTTTACCTAGTACAAGAACTCCTGCAAAACACATATGTAAAGATGTGCCACTGTCTGAAGAGAGACTGTGAAAGAGTGTCACTTCTACTACATGATCATTCTTGGTCTTTTTTTTCTATGTATTTTTGACACAATTGAGGAATTCTGCAATTTTACCTCATTTTTATAAGCAGAGGTGTAGCTAGTACCTCTAACTCATTTTTATAAGATAGATCATAACTGTATTTCAAAAGGAAAAAAGCAGCAGCAATAAATGAAAAAGAGTACCAGTCCCCAGTTACCAGTTTTCCTATGGGAATATTGAGATTTCCCGGAAATGAAGATTTAATTTGGGGCTATAACTGTAGTATTTTACAGTAGCTAATACAGTTGGATTCTAACACTTTATACCTCCACAAAGTTATTACTTTTCTCCTATCTGTCTGAAGCTGAATTTTAGCCATTTTGTAACTAAGCCAAACCTTCCTTCTCCCAACCAACAATCAGAAACATACTTACTTTTCTTTTAGTAAGGAAAAAAGTCACGGCATATCTGTAAACCTTTTTGTGAAGCCCATACCATTACATTTCAGAAAATCCTTTTCAGAAGTCTGCAAGGATGCCACTGTGTAATTAGCAAGAAAAGGTGTACTCTCTCCTCCTATTGCTTTCCCTTGAAACAAAGAAAAAATGAAAAGGGGAGGAGAAGAGATGAACAGAGGGATTAGAGCAGGAGAGTGTTGTACTCATCTGGACAGATTAATAAAAAAATGGTTAACAGAGAGTAAGCAAAGTTCCCAGACTCACAAATACTACTTTTCAAGATTTAGAAGACAAAAATAAGTAGATTTTAAGACTATGCTGAAGCATACAAGAGACATTCTGCAATATGCACTTTAACACCCGACAACTTTCCAGACAAAACAATACTCTTTGTGGTGAAATACGTGGCATCATAAAGGAGAGTCGACTTTATTCATCTCTTTAACAGTATAAATCATAACTCTAGGTTCATTTGGGGCCAGCACAGTAATCTCCTCATATTATTCAATGCAAATATGGATTGATTATAACAGATGGTCAATGCCAGAACCAAAATTTATGAAACTCCCAAATACATGAAGTCATCATATTGCTACATATATATCACATCAATATTACTGGAGATGTTGCACTCTTTATTTTGCTTACTCACATAAAATTAGTTTTCTTTGCACTGGTCTTCATTCAAATTTCCTTGCTGGACTGATTGACCACATGAATCATATTTTGAAGCTCTTTTCCACATGATTACACACCAAGTCATTAGGATATTCGAGGTTATTTGTGCATAGCCCATTCATCTGGATGCTATGGCCACCTTTCATACCATTTTTGTGATTCTTGAGAGACAAAGGGAAAGAACTATGACCTGACACAACCAGGACTCACTTCCTTCCTCCCAGAACTATTTTCCATGTCTGCAGTTGAATATGCAGATCTCATATTGGCTTCTTTAGTCATCTCAAGCCTCAGCGATGATTTTCATATTGACTGGAAGACACTCAACCTCATATCAAGGGGCTACTGCCACCAACAATGATGATCCTTTCAGAGTGGGTGCTGAACAACCTTGTTAAAAAACACATCTTTTTGGACACTTCTATTTATAATACATCTCTGAGTTCTTGCTTCCATTATAAAAGGATTGTTTTTGGTCCCTGCACAAGTTGTATATTCACTATAGTCTTGCCTGTCTTATAGGTATGGAAAAATAATCAAGTTGCAATGAGTTACAAGGTCCTAGGGGACTTGCTGTCTATCTTCCCACACCTCTGATGGCTAGAAAATTGTATATAGAGGTTTGTTTTTGGGAACTGGCTTATAGGTAAAGTGGATATGCATTAGAATAATGGTCCAGGGCAACAGCAAGGGTTAATTAATTTCTAAAAAGCCTGTCTGCGACAAAGTTTCCTCAAGGCCCCCTGTGTCTGATATGGGCAAGCAGTAAGCAGACAGGCAGGCTGGGAAGTAGTATGAAGTGTAGTATATGAAGCCATATACTACACTGTTCCATAACATAAGATAAGGTGGCACCCAGCCACAGTGCCCAACTGCAGGGCCTTTGGCGTTTCCGGTACTGGGGGAACAGGCCAAATTAGGAGAAGACCAGTAAAGCTCAAATTAGGATGTGTGCATGTATTGGGTTTATGAAATAAAGGATTATGCTGACAGGACAGAATGTGTACAGTATGACAACCACAGAGAGACCAATCAGTGATAGCCAGAAATGAAGAGTCATCAGGAGGGGAAAAGAATACAAAAGAAGGGATTTCAAAGCAGCAAATGGTCCCCAAGAGGGAAACCCAAGGCCACCATGGACAGAGGGCATATCATCAGCCCATCTCACCCACCCCACGGGAGGCCAGGGACGAGGTCTTTAGCCTCTGACCTCCAGGCTGCTGACATCTGACATTCAAGAGAGAACCTCAGAGTGAAACTTGTGTACCGGCCAGATGGACCTTGACTCTGTACAGCTCTAGGACCGGTAGCTTTAGAATTGTTTGCATTATTCTTATCTGCTATCACTGTGTATCAATAAAATTCACCTATTATGAAATGGAGAAAGTGTGGTCAATCTGAAGGTCTGGATCCACCCAGAACAAGGTATCTGTGTCAAATCCTGTGCCAACAACCTCCACATCAGCAAGTGAAACCTAAATGAGAAATATTTAGTCCTGTTTCATTTAGGGATGAAATACCCTGATTTACTTTGCATCAGGTTTTTATGAAGGCTGATTTTGGATAAAGGCTTTTCTCACAGTCCACAAAGAACAGATGGAATAAAGAGCTCTCTCTTTGCATTTCCCAAGCTCTGCCACATTTCATTCTAAAGGGAGATGTCACTCCTCTGGTATCTGAAACTGGTAGAGATCCAAACTAATCAGTGATAATCTGTGAATCAATACTCTTTTGTGTACTAACTTCCATGATTGCCAAAAGCACTTTGAGAATGTAGCTCATCAGACTTACATGTGTGACCTGTCCACTCTGCTACAGGCTGAGATATAAAAGTAGGTTGCTTGAAATCTTTCAGTGGTATATCTTGCACATATGCTTTACTTAGGAGCTGTGGCTAAAGTTTTTATGATCCACCATCTAGATTCTTTCCCATTTCCACAGCCATTGGTGATGTGTAGGGAGTGCACCCCCTGAGCTCGGTGGTGCACCCCCTTCAAAAAGTGCCACTGACACTGCCGGTGGCACCTGCGGGTGGTCGCTGCTTGCCACCCCCCACCTTCCATTGCTGATACCTCCATGGCTGCCTGTGGGAGCTCCCCATTCAGTCCGCCCCTGCTGTCAACACCACTGCAGCTGCATGTGAGAGCTCCCTGCTCACTGCAGCCATGCCCCTACCACCACCACTGCCACCTGTAGGCGATTGCCATGCCCTCCCAGCCTCCAAGAGCACACAGCATTCATGTCCACAGCTGTATCATAATCTCCAGGCTCTGGCTGTTTTGCCATGTCTCAACATCTTCAGGCCACTCTCAAATCATACATGAAAATGCTTCACCTAAGGAGGTGATAAAGCAAGCAATACTTGATCCTCACATTGCACCTCTTTGGTAAATCTATTGTCTCCCTTTGAAAGGCATGGGAACCATAGACAGCAGCAGATGGGTAATCACCATGCCAATTTCCTTTTTTTTTAATGTTATTCCCTTGTTCTTATCTACTGCCTCTTCAGAATTTTCTTCTTCTCTTCCATGTTCATAGATCTATGTTATTGGCACGCCCTTCGTTCTTGCTAATAGGCAGAGGATATGGAGAGAAATTGTTTCTGAAGCTATTGCTGCAATTCCACTTCTTGGAGCCCACCTGTGAAAGCTGAAAACTGCACTGCAAGAGGCCAATTGTTTCTAAGCAATGCTGTGCTTATTAAGGATTCTATAGGGAAAAGTTTCTATTGCCTGAAATAAAACTAGTGAATAGTTATTTTGTCAGCTTCTCCTTCCACATTTTTATTTGCAGAAATTTAAATTTAAGCACCATTTTTATTTCAAAAAATAAAATATCAGACTCATGATTGGTCATCACATGACAACTTACAACCCAGATCCTCAAAGATTCTTAGGCACTGAATTCCTATTAAAATTACTTCTACATCTTTGAGAGCATGGGGCCAAGTGCCTACTCTTCCAAGTACTGTTTTGAATTCATGAGCAATTTTTTTCTTCAGTGCCCTAGATTCTTCCACCATACCTGAGTTATTGCTGCAGCACTATACCTCCACATCAGTCCCTTAACCCCAGCCACCCCCACCTTCTGTAAGAGGTATTACATCAGGGAATCATCCCAGTACACAACAATTCACAATTTTGTAGGAGGGCAAAGGTAGCTTAAAGTTACCTCGCAACTACTTCTCATACTATGCGTATGAATAAGGTAGCTTTCATAATTAGAGCTGCCTCCATGTTAAAGTGATTCAAAGATCAGGTCCTCTATGCAACCCACAAATAAAAGCTTTCTGCAAAAGGACTGAAGCATATGTACACACACATCATCATCATGTTAACATTTACAGCTCCTAGACTTCCTCATTCCCTTGTTTCATGCCTGGTCTCTTTCTGTGCTCCTGTTTGATATGCATCTGTTACCATCAGTGCCCATGGTAACACCCAGAGATAAAGCAGCAGGCTAGACCGTAGCTATGAAAAGCTTTCCAACCATGGAATACTGCCAACATTTTTCATGAATGTAATGCTTTGTGCCACACGAACAATGCAACATGATTTTTCCCCTTTTGTTTTCTACACATTTAATGGTAGCCACAGTCATTTGTGAAAAATTGTGAAATTTTTGCCTGCTTCATTTGCATTCATAAACAGACTGAAGTACTTTTTGGCAATGTGTTCAAAGCCACGGGGACCATAAATTGCACTAAATGCCCACCTCTACTTGAATTGTCAAATAATATTTAAGCCACTGCATTGTCCATAAATCACACTAATGTTGAGATATACAGCTCAGGGTTTGCGTCTGATTGAAAGCACCATTTAGGCAGGTTCAAACTGGAGAGCTTTCAACAGAGGAATTCACTATTTAATGAAATTCTCAACAAGCACTACCACCTCAGTTTTCTCTCTTCTTTTTTTATTTTTTGGTCAGGGCCTGAATAATTAACAAAGTAAGGATGAAATCCTGCAGTGCTGTGCTCTAAGATGTGCTGATTGCACCCCAGAGTGCCTTGTTTACTTCGAATGTGCCATGATTGAATGTACAGTGGTGAATCAGAAAGAGACACAGAGCCACAGTCGTTTGGCAAATAGCCAAATTGTATTCAGAATGGAAGATTTTCAGTATTTCTCAATATAATCATGCCATTTGTGAGAGTTTCCTGCATAGGAGGTCTAAGGAAATGCTATGCTGGATCAGACTAGTGGTCCATCTAGTTTATTAGACTGCCTCCAATATTGGCCTGTACATATGCTTCAGAGGAAGGCACAAAAGAGACCACTACCATTGCAACTGGCAGTTGTGAATCTGCCTGCAGGAAGTGTTTTCTCATAATGTGAATCAAAGGATAATGTATGTCCTAAATCATGAGGATTCTTACCCTTTCTGAGACCATTAGGTTCATGTCTTCACCCAGTGTAAATAATTTGTTGTTTATTATTTATGTATCTTCATTTTACTCCCTATACCTCTGAATGCTTTTATAATCCAAATGAACATCTTACCTTCCCTTCCCCACCCCCTCTTCCCTTCTCAAAAGCATTTCTACATAGGCTTTTGGATGATGGTCATGTTGTCTGTTTAGACACAGAAATGTCTATGTTAATGAGAACTAAAGGACAATATGGCTGATCTTAGAATATGAATATATATATATATATATATATATATATATATATATATATATATATATAAAACCTAAGGTGTGAATTTGAACCAATCAGCATAAATGCCCCTACCCTCAGTGAAGTACTCTTGTTCAGTAAAAGAGGACCCACATGGAGGGTGGAAGGCATTTACTGATATACGTATTTGATAAAACTTCACCATAAAGATAAAGTTGGATGTGTGTCAGAACCATGGAAAGATCCAAGGTCAGGATTTTTATCGCACTGTTCCTTTTTATACTAATGCAAAATGATTATGAAGTAGATGAACACTAGCACTATGATTAGATTCCAGTGTGGAATCTCCATCACTGGGGTTATTTAAAAGGTCAAATAAGCTTTGGCCAGGGACAATCTAGGTCCTAGAAGCAGCTATGCCTATGCTTTACTATAGGTATTTCCCATGTTTCTGGGCTTTCCTGACTGTCACAGGGGACGAAGGAAATTTTCCCCCCTCCTGTTGCTATACATGTCCGGGGTGAAAAGGGTTTGCCTTCCAAAGAAACATTGTGTTGGCTTCAGCCAATGCTGGAGTTTTTTACTAGGGTGTCCTAATGCCCCTGCTGGGACTCAAACCCAGAGGTTCCTGGCTAGAGAATATTTCCCCTCTACTCACAGTCAGACCAATCACCACATTTGGGACCAGGAAGGCATTTTACCCCATGGTCAGATTGCTATGGACTGTTGGAAGTTTTGCCTTCCTCTGTAGTAAGGGGTATGACCTTTTTCCTTGGATCTGTCAAGAATATTGTAACTCTTACAGCAGCAGGACACTGGCCACCATTTTGTCTCCCTGCTTTACTTGTGGCAGGTTAGGGTGCTGTGACTTGTGGCTATGTGACAGGGTTGACTGTGAAGTTGGAGTAATAGGTTAGTGAGGATTTATATGGAATGTTTTGGATAGGGATGATCCTGCTTCAGGCAGGTTGTTGGACTACATGACTTGCAGAGGCCCCTTCCAGTCCTACTTTTCTATGAGGTAGAATTTGACACTCACTTTGAACAGGTATACAGGCACAGGAGAATGCAGGGTCAGGTCCCAAATTGACTAAGATTTGATTCTGCACTGCTGGAGTCAATGAAAGTTTTGACATTAAAGGAACAGAGTAAGGGCCTTACATTCTACATCACAAAGCATATATAGTGAAAATTAATCTGGTTTATACTGATTATATCATTTGCCTCTTTTAGAACCTGATCCCTGTATGGCCTTCCTTTTGGCCTGTGAAAGTGCAAGCAGTTCATTTTGAGCTGTCATATGCAAATAACCAAGAGGGCAGATCCGCTGTCCTGTAAGTGATACCTTAACAAACTTATTTCTCATATTATCTCTCTAAGGATCTATTCTATTTAATAGAGCCCCTTTTCTGACACAATACTGTTGCATAGCCTCAATGTTGTACAGGGTGAAATAAGGTTGCGTTAGGGGAATTTGTTTACCTGGAGAGTTGAAGTTATGAACACAAGTATTGTATTGGCAAAGGCTAGGCTTTTGTGTTGTGATTTTTAAGCTAAGCCTAATACTTTTGCCTTAAATAAAAACAAATTCCCAAACAAATCAAATGCATCATGAATACATAAGGTGCATCTTCCATTGGCTTCCACTAGGCTGGGCACTCCTGAAGGAGCTTGGCTATAGGATTGGGTAAAGATGAACCAGGACAACAGCAACAGAAAAATATGTTAACTCAGAGCAAGTCCCTTAGCAGCTGTCACTTCTTTCATTCTGTGTTTTACTGCAGACAAAAACAAGGAAGCCAGAGACAAAACAGTGACTGTTGATTCATTTCTTATTGGCAGCATGGAAATAGTGAGTTTTCAGGGAGCAGCTGAACAAAAATGAAGAGTGCCTGGGTGTGCTTGCAGGGGAGACAGGAATAGAACATAAACCCTGGCTCATTATTGGAGAGAAGGCAGCAAAGAAATACAATGAGGGGCCGGATCCCATGCCAAGGAATTAAATACAAAAAAAACCCCCAAAGACTCAGGCAGCTTGACAAACACTTCAGATCCCCAAACACTTGTCTTTCCAATGATTATTTTGTTCTCAGAGCCTGATGAAGGGTATTTGAAGCCCAAAAGCCTATCTCTTCAGCTATATAATTTTGATATAATATCACTTCAGAAATTTTAACTACTAAAGGTGGGGGAATATGAGAAGCAAGCACTGATCATATACTCAGCAAGTCAGAAATGTCCAGCAGAGAAATAGCAAGAACATTATGAGTTAGGCTGATATTACCTTCTTAAAAGGAATAAGATCAGAATCATAACTGCTGTTTCATGCCACTTCCCTGCTTCTCCCTACTTTCCCCCCCAAAACCCAGAATATTTGAATTTCTTTTCAAATCCTTCTTTGAGTGTGGTAAGCTTTCTATCCCCTCTTTTTTATTTCTTGCATCTGGTTCTAAGGTCTATGTAGTCTCACCAGAACATGTGGGTGAGATTTTCAGCTGGTGTGCATTAGGGAACCAGAACGGCCTTTACCTACTTAGAGCAGTTGAAGTTCTAGATCTGAATGGTTCTTCCCCCAAAACAAGGCACAATTTATCAGAAATCTGAACTGTCCAGTGTTGCAAATAGAAAATAGTCTTGTTTGCACCTTTAATCTGTGTTTGCTCTATTCAGCCTCCATGCACAGCCTTCTCTGAAACTGCAAGTCCTTTCTTCCCTTAGGGACTGCAGGTTACTCAGTTTAGAGATCGGTCCCTCATTATGCAATATGCTTTTTCCAGTTTCTCCCTTCTCCATGTCACAACAAGTTCTACCTCTGACTGAAGATAACTAAACTCAACTTCTTCTTAATGTAGCTGTGTATGTAGACTCCAGAACCAAATAATTTGCTTCCATCCTGCATATGATGGGCCCAATTCATAGCTGCCCTAATAACTGGTATAAAAATAGTGAGTGTTATTGGTTTAGAATACTTGTGAAATATTTGAAAAATCCTAGTGGTAGTCCAAACTGACATCTTGCCAGCTGCTCAGATTTATATCTCCGACAGCGTGTACAGAAGGGTGTGTACATTTTTCATGCAATGAGGCTCCTGAAAGCGCTTTCAACAGCTGCAGAGTGCTATTAAAATGGCTAATCATGCAAAAATTTAACCCATGGGTGATGTAGTATCAGACAGGGGTGCTCTAAGTCAGAGCACCTTAGGGAACCGGAGTACAAGTTACCTGCCAGGGTTGATTTCAGGTGATTCCACCTGCCTTCCATGCTGCTTTGGAGGGCTGGGGTGGTGCTTGCATGGGCAGGGGGGACTCCTTTCCCCCCAGCCCTGTGCAAGAGTGTCTTGACTGGGGCAGAGGCACAGCTATGGGGGAGGAAATGGAGCCCCCTCAACTCACAGGCTGGTCCACCTTCCCCAAAGACCCCAGCAGTGGTAGCAAGGTGGGTCTTTGTTCCTTCCCCCTGCTTCTGAGGCTCTTTAAAATGGTAGTTTTGTGGCTGCCATGCCCAGAGCTGAGGGGAAAGGGGTGTTTGGAGGGAAACGGAGCCTTCCCTCCTCCTAGGCCCAACTGAACTACCTCTGCTAGGGTCTTGGGGGGCATACAGGGTAGGCTTGCAAGGAGGCAATGTTCAAATTCCCCCCACCCCCTGCCCCAGCTCTGGGCGCGGCAGCCTCTGCCACTACCAAGATGCTCATGTCAAGAGTGGGAGAAGGGAGCACCCCCCCACTACCCAAGCCCAGTCCAGCTTCCCCCAAGACCCCAGCAGGGGTAGCTGGTAGAGGCCATATGGCAGGTGGACTCGATCCCTCCCCCTGCCACTGCTGCTGACAGTAGCCAGCTGGTGGGTGAGGGGGTGCGGGCTGGGGAGAGGGGTGGTTTGGCAGCCTCCTGGGGGACTGCTGGAGCACCCCCACCTGCTGGCTAGGGCTAGTACAGCCAAGCTGAGACCTTACCTTCCCCGTCCCTCCCCCCCACACATACACACAACAGGAGAATGTCTGCTTGGTTCTATGGCACTAACTTATGGTGCTTTGTATAAAGCACCTTGAGCTACAGCATCTCCCTGACAGCTTGTCTAAACTTCTGTACACACTCCAAGTCTCTATTCCATTGAACAGCAGAGACTTTGTCCCACTGTGCAAAAAGCTATAACCCATTCTCTTTACATTCCTTGAATTTTATTTTTTTTCTAGAGAAATAGAACATGCTACAAGAGGTTTTACATAGTGCCTCTATTATCCTATAAACATCCAAAGGGATGAAAACAGAGACAAATATAGAGATAAATTATAACCTAGATTAAAGCAAGAAAAAAAACCCAATGGCTACAACCTTTTCTTGAATGTTTTTATGCAGCATAGGTAGACTTTTTGCCCTTTTTACCAGCTCGCAGCTTTACTTAATAATTTCAATGATTGATAAAAGTCACTGCTCTAGAAATAGCTGTTGAAACAATATTGTCAAGCAAAGTGCAAAAAATGGTGTGTTTTTTCCAGGATTTGACTAATTATTATCAGGGTAATGGAGCTGAATCTTTTCACAGCGCTTGATGGTCTATAGCAATTTGCCTTGTGCAGCCTGAGGAATAAAGTTCCCCCTCCCACACAAAACCCAAAAAACAAAAACACAAGAACAAACAAAAAAACCCAAGCATGATATTTCTTTTAACTCCTAATGGAGATTAACATCAGAGTACAATTTAAAAGGACCTAATTAAAATACCGGTTTCATAAAATTCTATAAAATTCATCTCTAAGGGTTTGAAAGAACAGAAGTAAATCAGGCAGATGAGAAAGATATCTTTGCAAAGTTACAAAATATGCTGGTAGAAACAGGAGTTCATCCTGAACTGTTCTTTTTGCTGCTGCATAGATTCTCAGGAATAGAACATGAAGACATCATTGCAAATCCTGAAAGGAGAATGCAGTATGCTATTTTTCAAAAATTAACATAAAACTATTCTGATTCTTTAAATATTGCAACCACTTTCAAAAGAGTAACCTCCTGCCTGCATTATTTAATATTACCATAAACACTACCCTGGGAGAAAGGAAACACTCACCCAGATCATGGAAAGAGAAAATCAAGTAAGAAAGCAAGAGCATGTATTACTTTAGATACTGTAAAGATTAAGTGCAAACAGAGAAACCTGGGGAGTTTAAATTTGAGTCCTGACAGTTAAAATTTGGCTTCAGTATATGTAAAAATATATAGCTTTCAAGTGTCCAGGGCTAGCTTTGAATTTCATTAGGGATTCCATCCCTTTAAACTGTTTTAGAAAGGATGGGTTAATTGTAATTTTAGAAAGCTGTTCAATTAACCTTGACCTCAGTGACTGGCCATGAGGTGGTTAATTGATGTTGGTCACTTCCTTTATTTTCTTTCCAATATATGCAGCAGGAGAACCTGTACATTTGAATTTTGAAATATAGAATCCCAGCTGCTTGAAGTCCCTGTTTGTGCCATTAAAGACACCTTCACTAGAAGCAGGGGTTGGCCAAATCTGACTCAGTCATGTAAGAAGATTGATGATGCACCTTTAAGGTACAGAGACAACACAGACACATGTGAGTTTGATGGAGGGTTTTTAAGATTTTTGCAGTGTAGCTGTACTGTGCTAAGAACTGCTGGTGAAAGAGACTGTGTAGCTTGTGCTGATGAAATGCTGAAGTGAGAATATTGCTGTGTTAAAAAAAAAAGGTATTATGATTTATTTCAATGGATCAGCCCTTAAAAAGAAGCTGCAGTTTCTGTAGAGCTAGCTGTCATTAGCTACATCTATGCCTGCTTCCACTGCTACTTTTCTTCTTTTACACCAAAGGGAATCTACAAGTGGAAAAAATCTGTTTGTGCCCAGAGAATCAATATTCTCTCTTTCTTTTAGGAATATTGACTCTAGGACCCATTGTTTGCTTTCCATACTTATATATTTCTGTCTTCCATTTTGCTTTGGTCAGGTACCATGGTTTCTCTCTCTCTCATCTTCCAAAAGAAAGGGAAAAAAAGAAGAAAACCAAGCTTAGCTTTCAGTATCATAAAAAAAATTAAGGGTGAGAAGAGGGAGGAAAGGCAAACACCAAAATAAATAAATGGCAGCTAGAAATGTAATCCGTTCTGGTACACTTTACCTAATTCAGTAGTCTTAGAGTAATACCAGGGATGAATCTGGTCCACATTATTTTGTAGCATTTTTTTCCTTTCTCTCTGCATCTTCACTTACATTTTAAAAGGATGTCCCTCTCCTCCCTTCCTGGATACAGGTATATCCCATTGATCTGGTATAGTATTTGAGAAGAAATTAGTCCAATGCTCTTGCTTAGCTGTCTCAGTAATTAGTGGAGGGTACTGACACATTCTAATACCAAGCTGGTGCCTTAAATAGGATATACTGCAACAAGTTTGTGCTAGTATATGTCAACAGAAGAAGGAGCAGGGTTGTTTGCCAGCCTTCATTACAAATTGTAGGTCCTATTTTCTGCAAACCATATAAATTAATCCCATCCCCTGATGGCCTCTTCCTGTGCTGGGAATCAATCAACTCTAATCATGTTGCTCTAAGAAGCTGGAGAAGGGCGATACTAAAAAGCTTTGTCTTTGTTTTCTGAAGAACAGGGAAATGGTACAGGATAAATACAAGTATGCTAGTAATGGTGGAAAATGTGTGGTTATCTGTGATTGTTTATAAGATCAATGGAAGGGTTGGAATTATTACATTTATTAACTTAGGTATAGAAGTTCCCAGTATTGTGCTCCTAGTGGTAAACGACTTGTAGTCTTATTGGGGGGCCTTACTCCTCATGCCCAAATAATGTATTTCATAATAATCTATCTGCAGGGACGAACCTAAGATTTTGGAAAAGGAGGCAGGGGGTATAGATGGTGTGGTGCATCATCACATAGAACACACCACACATTTTCTCTAGTTAAGGATCCTAGAAGCTTTACTAATATGCCAGGCCTAGAGCTGAATTAATCAGTTCAAGATGGAATCAAAAATAAATATAACTTCACTGGAATGTGAATTAATTTGCTATATCATATATTACATATAAAAACACAACTAACTGAGCAAAAATACTCAAAAGATGTTGTTTCATTACTTCTGTAGTCAATAGAATTAAATATACATCTCTTTCAGATTCATAAAACAAAATCAGCCTTCTTAAGTATCTTGACAGCACATGCAATGCCTCGCTGAAAGTTATTTCCGCATCCGAATTAGAATTTCCACACCTGGGTGAATGCTTCTAGCTGGATGTAAAAAGAGTCTGCAGAGCTGTGGAATAGGAACTATATTATTAGGAGTAGCTACAAGACAGCAGAATTGCAGAAAGAAAGGATAACTTGATTAGTGAAACCACTGAAGACCGTTAAAAAGGAGAGAGGGTTGTTAACACTTGTGGAATAAAGTTTAGAAGGAATCGGGTAGATTACAATGAGCCACAAAGTCAATTGATTCCTTCAGTGCTGCCTGAATAGAAATGTTGCTTCCACTTGCAGGCCATTGGTTTTAAACTTTGGGTAGGACAGAAATCAAAGGAAGGGTGCAACTGCACTACTGCACCCCCTCTATCTGATAAAGTTGGCATGTATTTCCCTTAGTTAATCTTTTCGGTGTTATTGAAGAAAACTAGGATGAGATGTTGTTTAGGGGATTTCTGTTTTATCTCGATGTTCTAGTTCCTTTTAAGTTGTTTTGGTCCTTGTGCCTTGGTCTTCTTAAGTTATTCTGTTTTCTCATTGTAAGCCACCTTGAGCCTATTGGGATGGAAAGCATATCAATCAATCAATTCATAAGCAAGCAAGCTGACCTTGGCTTTCTAGCTGCTCTCTGTTCATAATAGTTTAACAAAAACTTGATGGAGGGAGGGTGGGAACTTAACAAAAACCCCATAATCTACTGCCTAAAAGGGCTTGAGATAGGATCCCTGGAAGCTGCCTTAGAAGGGCATCTTCTGCAGTGCTTATGTTCAGGGTCCCTTCCTACACCTGGACTTGAATTTCAGTTTACACCACCATAACCATCTCCTGAAGCATAAGGGGGTCAGATGAGGGGATTAAGGTTCTCACCCTTAGCACCCAGGGAATATGAAGAGAACCATAAACTGCACAACTCTCTGTCCAATGGTGGGCTTTCACCTCAAAAGTTCAACCCCTATCTGTGGTAGAGGCTTGTCTCTATAAGTCTAGGTGTTGTCAACTTCTGGAGCTCAACACTTGTCTGAGTGGCTTTTTTTTCCTTTTTCTTCCTTTCTGACTCTATCTTCTACACCAAGACAACTTTAGCACCTCGGCTCACAAGCCAAAGTCCACCACGACATTTTGATGGCCCCTCCCACACAGCTGCAATCTCGTCTGCCACGACTTGTTGTTACAGGAGAAATAGAATGCCAGGGCATGTGGGTCTTGATGCTTTGGCTCTTGCAATTTGTCTTAGTGTAGTGAGGGCTCCACCAACCCCTACACCCTCGCCCGTTCCACTGGGTGGTAATTCAGTTGTCTCCACAATCTGCCTTTGAACAGTAAAAAAAAAATGCTCCTTCAGTCTCTAGGTCCAGCCACTCAGTATCCCCGGTGGACCCAGTTGTACCTCACCCGGCTGGCACCTGGCACTGACTTGCCAGTAATCCTAGCCAGTCTTTTTCCTGGCTTATTGTCCTGATAGTTATAAATGCACTATCTGGGGTGACTTTTCTCTCACCCTAATGAGAGGAGAACAAAAAAACCAAACTGACACTTCTTCTGCCCTTATAGTCCCAACTTTGCGGAACCCTTTTTCTTCAGCCCTGCTATTAGTGTCTTTACAGTACCTTCTAACAGCCTCTCTCAGATGTTTCCTTCAGGGTTCTCTCCCCTGGCAGCTCCCTCCACAGAGTTGCTTCCCTTAAGCCCGGTCTCCTTTGCTTCCTCAGTGTCTCCAGCTCTCCCTGACATCTCGCTGCCTGAGTCAGTCTCTTCTGGTTTCTTGTGTCCCTCTTTTGCTTGCCCCTGGCGTGTCTCCTTTTATCCTGGAGCTCCGGCTGACTCCCCCACCCCTCCTGAAACACGGGGTGAAGAAGGAGCCCTGCGGAGTTCTTTGCAATACAGGTGGGGCCATTTTACTTCTCTGGGGCTCTTCTCTCTCCTCACACTCTCTCTCTTCTGGAAGTTGAAGGGAAAATACTTGTGGAATTGAAAAAGAAATCTAGCTGCTTTAAACATGACGCTTCAAGCACAAAATCCTTTCAGTCCAATTGAGAAGATGCAAAAGAAAAAGTAAAACACAAAGGGGGAACCATGATCAGCCTAGGCCCATGGAGATGTATGCAATAGATCAGGAAGAAGAGAATAAAGCCTTATGTTTTGAGCATTTGCACAGTTCTTTTATTCATGACCTATGGTTTGCAGAATAAGACATGATTAAAGTTGGTATTAGAAATGTGCAATTTCTAGTCACAGCATTGCTGGAAGAATTAGCAGACTTCAAATTAAAATGTGAAATGAGTTATATCCAGATCAGACTAGATCTGTTATTACCTTTAACAAACACTCTATGCAGAGCTGTCACGGGCTGAGTCACCACCCTCAGGGCAACAACTTACCAAAACTCCCTACAGAGGATGGGGCTGCAGGTGGGTGGAGAGCAGTGTTCAGGAGCAGGAGAGGCAGGCCAGCCTAGGATCATGGGGCAGGGTTGTGGGGCAATGATGATGTAGGACCATGGCTGGGGCAGAGCTGCAATCCACTGCCTCAAACCCCTGTGATGGTTCCATGAGTAAGGGCATGCAGGGAGCAAATAGCAGCTCTGCTCCAACCCTTGCCCCATGCTGTCACTGCCCCAAGATGCTAGCCTGGGCCCTGGACACATCTTCTTGCCCATCTGTGGCCCCATCATATCAGCTTGACTGAGCACCCTGCCTCACGGCTCCCATCCAGTCTGCATGGAGAGCCCAGGACCATGGGGCAGTGGCAGTGTGAGGCCAGAGAAGATCTACAATGCACTTCCTGCAAGTCCCTGTCGACAAAGCCAGGGCTCTGTCTCAACCCCATGCTGTCACTGCCGCACAGTTCTGGTATGTGGTAGGCATTCAGGCAGGGCACTCAGGCAACTGGGCGGGAGCTGCATTTGGGGCCAGGAGCTTGGGGCCATAACACCATGGGGCTGGGGTCAGGCCCAAGGCAAAGCCACAATAAGCTCCCTGCATGGGCTTGCCTGTGGAACCTGTGCCCATCACAGGGGCAGGTGCGTAGCAGATCTCATCTCTGCCTTGGGCCCTGGCCCTACACTGTCACTGTCCCAAGATCCCAAGGTCTCCCCAACCCTGCCCACCCATCTCACTCCTGGAGACTGCTCCCTGCCCACCCACAGCCTCATCCTAGTTGCCCAGCTGAGCACCTTGCCCAAGCAGGTTCCACCTCTAGCAGTAAGTACAAGGTAGATGGGCTGGGGTGCCTGGGCATTGGGGCTGGGTTCAGCAGCAGCAACCAGAAGGAGCCGCTACTGTTGGGAGTGCTAAAAAATGGAGTCCAGTTACAGTGCTGCTCCAGCCCTGCTGCATGCCCAGGGCAGCGGGACCAGCCATGTGTGCCATGACCTGGGCTGCCCCTTGCACCTGGGCTAGGTGGAACTGAAGGACCCACCACAGGCTGGACAGAATCCCTCAGCAAGCCAGATCCAGCTCACAGGCCATATTTTGCTTACCCCTGCCTTAGTGGCAAGAGAGCTATAAATACAAAAGCAAAAGGCCAAAATTCAGTGGATATAATAGAGATTTAAATTCTAACTTGTTTGGACAAGAATCTGCTCAAAAGAATCTGTACAATAAATACAGAAGAAACTTTATCCCAAAAAATAATATAATAAAATAAATACAGACAAACAGCAGAACAAGAAGATGCCAAACCCAGAAATTCAGCCTTCCAAACCGGTCTAGTCTAAACAGCAATGGATATTACAGCTTTGCTACAGAGAACTTAGGGTGATAAGCAGGCAGGGTAAGTACTTTTGAAAAATTGCACCCTGAGTTTTCCATGTGGGTAAAATCTTTGACGCTCTTGGAAAAGAACAGTCCATGTTGCAATGGAATAAAATGGACTACCATAATGTAGGAGTGAGTGGCAGTATTTTTGTTAAACTCTTTATTGGACCAACTGCTAATGACCATGTTAGATGGTACAGTTGATCCAATACAAAATTTCTAACAAACCCCTTTTCTTCTTGCATATTTCCCAGACCATCACAGCTCTAACACCACACATCAACCCTATGATGAAAATATTTATATGGTTCAGATTTCACCATTTTCTGTCTCAATACAACCCAGGCCCTTTAAGGGGTATTGGATATGTGCCACAGTCTTTGAGCTGGAAAGCACCTGTAAATAAATTTGACTACCTCCTGGAAACACAAATTAAAAGGACAAGAAAGTATCAGTCATGAACTGAAGATGCATATAGAGAAAGAAATGCTAAGAAGATTGAGGAGAAATATATACCAGTACTTTGTGCCTAAAACACCTGATATAGGTGTTAAGTGCCCATTGGGAGAGATCTCTTTGGTAATCCTGTTGGCTTTTAACACATAATTATCACTTTTCAGTAGAATCTGGACTAGATAATTGAGAATGTCAAGGCTTCTAGGACTGAAGAAGATTTTTTGTGCAATTAAGCAATTTATTTCTTGATTAGCTAAGAGTTTAATAAGCACAGGTGACAAGGAAGGAAAATATGAGATTGTGGGCCTGTGACAAATGAGTCAGTTAAGCAGCTCATTATTTTGTTCAGTTATGTATTTAATTAATTCAGCTGTACTGACTTAAACCAAGAGCTCTCCTCAGACCTGTTTAAGGTAACAGATTCATGTGCACATTGGTAAAAATGCAAAATATGATCATCATCATGACAGGGTCCATTCTCTGCTTGGCCAAGAGTGGAATATAAGTTGCTCTCACCTTGGTCACAGGAGTTGCTTCATCCCACTCTCCCAGCATCCATGTGACAAGTACTTTGAGGTTGAACTGAGGATTCATCCACATTTCAGGGCTGCTACCACCATAGCTGTCAGGATAGCTGTGACTACGGGGTCCCCTAATGGTAATGTAGCTTATGGCAATAGAAAGGAAAGGCAGTATCAGTCATTTTAGTTAAACCAACTCCCCAGAAAATCTGCCAGTAGAAGACCTAATCTGTCAGCACAGCTATACACAGCCTGAGGATTTTTTTTACTAGCATAGCTACAGTGGCAACAGGGGAGAACAGCAGCTTTTTTATACTCCCTAGTCAACACAACTATTTTGTTAAAGCTTTGTAGCATAGGCTTAGTCACAGGAACTAAATGTGCATGTCTCCAATGGCAGCAGAAGATGGTAACCATAGGCCCAGTGACCTAAGCCTGATAGATGGATATAATTGCATGGATATATATCTAGATGTATCTAGAGATAGATAGATAGATAGATAGATAGATAGATAGATAGATAGATAGATAGATCTAACCAATGGAGGTGGTTTTGGACCACAGTTCAAAGGATTTGGGTGTTTTTTTCAAATGTAGGAGTGCTGGAACTGCAGAGATAATTGTTCCCATTGCTAAGGGATGCCAAGTGCTACAAGAATTGCAAGTTTCTTGGCATAGAAAAAACGTTAACATTCATTTTTATTTTGGACATGGATGAGTCAGCAAATAGGTAGTTCCCAAATATAGGACCTGTGACTTACGCAAGAGGACACAAAAAGAAAATGTGGATCAATCCTCCACTGAGACAGACTGCAAAGTGTTGCTTCTGATTGATTAGAACGTGGCAGGGATGACTAGCTAGCCACTACTGCCAATCATTAGTCATTCTGTGATAGTCCCAAGGTATAAGGAGCATTGCAATAATGGACAACAAAATAGAAACAATATTTTGCAAAACATTAATATTTAAAGGAATATGAAACTGAGCTTTTAAAGAGATTAACGCCATAATAGCTAGCTTGCCAATTTCATAGAATCATAGAAATTAGGGCTGGAAGGAATATTCCAAGATCATCTAGTCCAACTTTCCCATCAGAGGCAGGATCATCCCTATTATCCCTATCCAAACTATCCTATACCAATCCAATACCAAGGCATAACACCCTAGCTGCCACAGGTAAAGCAAGGGGACTACAGTGGCCACTGGTCTGCTGCTGCAAGGATTGTTAAAATATGCTTCAGAGGTCTAAGGAAGACGGCCATGCCCCCTGCTACAGAAGGAGGCAAAACCCACACAGTCTGTACTAGTTGGACCGTAGGGTAAAATTTCTTCCTGACCCCAAATATGGTAATTGGTCTGACCCTGAGCAGCAACCATCTAACCAGAATGTTTGGGTTTAAGTGTCAGCAGGAATACTGGCGCACTAGCATCATGACAAAAATATCCAAAGAGATACAGAGTGGACTACCTGTTCAAACATTTGGGTTACATTTGGGAACAGGCAGCCTAACAATCACACAGGAATTTGTGCTTTGGATGCCAATGTATTCCAGCTGATTTTATGTAAGTCTTCCAAAGAAGCCTACATTTGGTTATTTCACAACCTCTAGTCTTTCCTGGCAAAAGTTTCATGAAGAGGAGTCTCCAGCCAAGAAATATTTATTTTTATATTACTTGTCCTTGCATGTCCTCTTGTTCTGGACCAATTCACTTAAAAGTCCATTCAGTCACCTCGAAATATAACTGTTCTTGTAAGGTGAACAGCATTAATGATACCTTTAATGTTCTTTTGACTATACTACTCATGATCAAGAAGTTTCTAAGCATAGGGCCAGATCCCCAGATGGCAAACTTCAAGGTAGCTGCCTTGACTTCAGTGCTATGTCAGTTTACTCAAGATGAGGCAATGGCCTTAAAAACTCTTAAAATTCATCTTTCTGCAATTGTTACAAGCTTTATTTACAGAGGACATTGCTGAAGGCCCTATAAAAACAGGTTTAGATCTTTGTGAGAGTGTCATGCTATCTATTTTACTTGTTTGCCACATTACAAGAAAATCACAGCTTTAAAGAAAGATCAGTAGCTTCAAAATCACTTTTGAGCACATCTGTGTATGTGTTTATAAAACATGCAAGAGCACTAGAACTCTAAGGCCAGGTACAGCCATTCCACTTTTACTCGTGTAAGTAACTGATGATCAGAAATTGGTCTACACCCATAACAGAATGCAAGTTTGGTACACACAGCTGGTCTATACACATAACAGAATGGAAGTTCAGCACACACAGGCTGAATTCAAAATGGCAGAACCCAATCTAAGATTTCCACCTCCCCACCCCCACCCCCCAACTGCACCAAAGGGAGAATGTGTGTTCTGTTCACTACAGAACAACATCACTTACAGAAAACTGCAAGCTTAGATCAATTCCGCCTCGGAGGGGTTGACTGTCTGTACATAGACAAATGAGATGGAGAAAATGTCCTCATTTGCATACTTTGCTTGAACTGTGTAGCAGATTACACTGTATGTCTGAATAAGCAGTTTCTTCTTTGGTCTACAAATTCCCATGCAGCAACCAGGAGAGAGAAAAATGTGCAATTAAAATCAGGGAAGTTTTATCAAAACCAGAAAATACAGCTTGAAGGCACCACAGTACCACAGCAGGTACACTGCCTAAAGCTAGTTTTGTTCTGTCATTTTCCAAAGATGTGCTGAGTCACAAAGTTAGCAGTTATAAAAATAAATACCCCACATACATATAGCATCTTTCAGTTGGAAGGTCCCAAGACATACATACAAAACCCATTGAAATGAAGCCAGGAACTGGAATAGACCCTCGTTCTTAGAAAGTATTCCCTACACAGTTTGGCAATCCACAACCTACAGTGCCACTGGATTTGGCCTGTAGAACCAGTGAGTCTTGTCCATACTACAGCTGGGCACTGGGGAAAAGCAGCAGCTTGGGTCTAGCACCTACCCATTTCAGACCCAAGCTTGGTTATTCTGGCCCACTACCGGCCTACAGTGTTTGATGTTGATACACACACCACAGATAGGAACTTGGTTTAAATTTTGATAGGACCCAGACAAAAAACTGAAAGATACATGACCTAGCTGCATGATAAAGAAAGCAAAAGACTGAGTCAGTCCTTCCAGGATTTCAACCTTAGAGAGTCTAAAAGTAAGTGTTCCCAACTTGTTGCATGGTCACAGAACACAAAAGTTAATGGGACTGTCTCTATCCATTTTAATGGACCGGGGATAGCCCCTGGTAGCTTAACAGTTTGGTCCAGGCCTCTTTGGGTATTTAATCCTATACCAAATAATATAAGTCTATACAACTGATAGAACATTATGTGTGCTGCTGTTGTAAGAGATTATTACTGTAATTACTTGAATCCAAAACAAGGCTTTTTTTTCCTCTATTCAACATTGGGGAAAAAGACCCTCAATTTTGGATTCAAGGGAGGGAATAGAACCAGAGCTGGAGCTGTACCTGGCACTAAGCGGTGGAGGGAACAGAAGCTGTGGAAATGGCAGGGGGGCCAGGCAGATGCTTGCAACCACCTGCCCCCATCCCCACCATAATGTCCCCCTACCACTGATTACTCTAGTGCAGGAGGGAGGGAGATCAATTTAAGATAATGGTTTGATAATTAGAGTCTATACATGAACAATTATAACAAATGTATAATTTATCCATATATAGAATCTAATTATGGGGGGTCATCCTAAATTCAGAGTCATCTTGGATTTGGGTAAATATGGTAAATCCTGTTTACATCATGCACAGTAAAGATAATTCTGAAAATTAAGGTTTTGTCTGTTCCAATCCATAGGTTTAGAGATTTAACTCCTGTTCAGAGATGTATCCATTTGGTCTCCTTTTCCCCCAGATCATCTTTAGTGAGATTACAAATTATCTTATTTGCTTGTCTGCTTTCAAAATCTACTGCAAGTATAGATATACTTATGGCCACATGTTGAATGATTACTGCAGTATCTAGAAGGACAGATTTTGTGTTTTAAAAAAATTATCACACAAGACTGGAAAATAAATCCTTATCATTTTATCTTTCATCAGTCTGCAGTTCTGTGTCCTGCGGTTACATTATCTGTAGTCATTCGTTGAACTAATTGTCTGGTATACGAGGTGTGAATTTGTTTTCATGCTTGTATTTGGCAAGACATCCTTCTTTTTGCAAGATAAACGAATTACCTCAGTGCCTCCCAGGGTTCTGGACATTCTCAGATGAAAGAACAGTGGGTACAAGTACTTGCTACTTCAAAAATGTGAACATAATAAATGAAGTGATCAAAACACATTCATCTGACCATAAGCCAAGGACAGTGAGTTTATTGTTTATCATCTCCACAAGAAATAAAAGTAAGGGAAAAACAAAATCACAGCACAACTCCCAATATTGCTCACAAAAATATATTAAAGGCTTTGTCATGTAGAAGACATTAGAATAGGTTTCCTGGTGCCTCAGCGCACACACACATACAAGAAATTTGTAAAACATTTAGCCTGGGAAGAAATCTCTAGATCATAGCCCTAATTTCACTTTGACAATACCAATTTCAGTGGCATTACTCCCAGTGTACATTGTTTTTCCTGATATGGGAACTGGGGCTAAGATATAGTGACTTTGTTCAAAAATACCAGAGTTACACAGGGTTTTAAACAGAGAAAAATGCAACATGTCTACAGTGTTTACAGATATATAGTATAGAAGTATTGGTAGTACAGAGTAAAATCTTTGGGCACATCAACACGTGCACTTTAGTAAGTATGGCCGCGTGAGACGAAATGAGGGGTGTTTGTGCATGACACTTTAAAGCGGGCTAACTGCTTTTGCACCACTTTAATGGTGTCCGTGTTTGCACACCTCGGCAGTATATTGCGCATTAATTCCAGCAGCTGTAGGAAATTTGGTGGTGTAATGCACCTTAAATGACTTGGGGTGCAGCTTTGAGGAGTTTTAGTTTGCTCCCCTACAGCCATGGAGCAAAGCACCGGGCTCGATGCAGCTCTCTAAGAAGCCATGCAGGCAGCCTGGCAGCAGCCCAGGAAAGCTGCTCCACCGAAGAAAAGTGGTGAGCCTGATCTACCCCCCAGAGCCTGCCTGACTGCCTGAGCTACGTGGTGCCCAGTGCTTCCCTCCGCGGCTGTGGTGACCCCGAGACCACCCAAGCCGGGTGCCTGCAGGTGGCTACTGCCGGGGGGGGGCTGCCACTGCTACCACAGAAGGAAACACCAACACCACCCCCACAGTCCAAGGACCGCTCTGTCTGCCGGCAGCCCCCCTCCTGTCCCCGCCAGAGAGTCAAGTCAGTCAGCGGGGGTTTAATCAGCCCTAAAATGAAGCGGTATTTTTTTAAACCTACTGTTTCAATTTAGGACCCCTGCTTCATCTACACATGTTATTAGTGTATTTTAATGTGCATCACTTAAAAACGATGGGCATTTTTACGTGTGCTCCAGGAGACATGGGAGCATGGGAGAAGGGGGAGGGGGTTAATTAGTGAGCTGCACTAATTAAAAGTACCCAAGAGTCACATGTGTCAGCATCTCCTCATTAAAAAATGGCAGCAGGGTGCTTTGAACTAAAGCTCATTGAACAAGATTTAGTTCAAAGTGCCCCTCATCATTTTTCAGTGTAGGGACACTGATATATGTGACACTAGTGTCTGCTGGAGCACATTAATTTCCGAACTCCAGCAGACTCAATTAATCAAACCTGCTGTGATGTGCTGGATTTCCAGCACTTGGGAGCAGGCTCCCTGCATGTGTATAGGAGCCTATGCATGCTCTTTAGTTAATGCACATTAATATAGGCTAATGCGCATTTTCCTAGTACCTCACAATGGCTGTCTATACACATGCTTGGGGGTGGAGGGGTGGGCATTTTAAATAGAGTGGCTCCAAAAGCAACTCTAATTAAAGCACCCACAGCATCACATGTATTTAGCTTCCTGCACTTGAGAATGTTGGTGGGGGCACTTGAACTAAAGCTCATTCGACAAATTTTAGTTAAAGCACCCCCACTGCCATTTTGAAGTGCGGAGACACTGAATAGATGTAACATGGAGGCTGCTGGGGCATATTAATTACCATGCTCCAACAGATTTGATTAATCAAGTCTGCTCCAACACATACTAAATAGCACGTGTCCAAGCAGACATCTGTCATATATACATGTGTCCAGAGATACCAGATTTAATGCACATTAACTAGAGCATGTTAATGCACATGGTGATGTGCCCTTTGTTTGCTTTTCTGAACTGAATCTTGCTCATTAATAAGAGTATAAACTGGATAGCTGTTCACTGTTCCATGCCCCACAAGAACAAGGGTCATCAAAAAGCTGGCTCTTAGTGAGAATAGATGGGGGCTAATGTTAAAAGTATTTTAAGTACAAAAACCTTCCATTTACTGTGACTTCTGGACAGACTGGTCCATGAGACCATGCTTATATCTGTGAAAAGATAACCAAATGTAGGAGGCCTGCACTGCCTCCACAGAGAATGCAGTGCAGGCATTCTCTGTGGAGATATCATGTTATTGATGCCTTGAACCCCATGTAAAGGTGCAATGAAATTAAAACAGACTCATATTTTTAGGTGGATTCAGTTATCTCCAAGCAGAATGTAAAAGGGTCTAGAGCCCCAAGAAAACCCAAGGTTGGAGGCGAGGAGGAGGGAGGGAAGGAAGGAAAGCCTAAATCTGAGGATGATTTGCCTTTCCATGGATCCAGAGAAGTCAACCGTTTAAGCGAGTGCTTGAGAAGCCACTTAGCTACTGTTATACCCCAGCTGCAGATATGGAAGGCAGTGCGGTACCTACCAGACTCACCTTCATACCACCACCTTCCAGGTCTACAGCCATAGTGTTGACATGGCCAATTAGAAACACAGTTTCTGCTTTGCCAGTCTGAAACCCAGGCAGCAATGCATTATAAAGTACTCCTGATTTTGGTTTAGACCAGGCAACATTCTCAATGCCTATTAAGTGAAAGTCAACAGCTACAGCAATGTCAATCATCCAATAATGAGGCCTATAACCTACCAGGGTAGCAGGTTTTAGCTGAGTTTTCTATCAAGACACTTTCTCCTGTTATGTGTGATGGATCATACATAACAATTAGCCTTATTTTGAAATGTTAATTTAATATTTAGTATGGGCTAAGTTATCAAAAAGTTATACACTTTAATCTTCCAGGAAGGCTAGGAATGAAAAATCTCAAAGAAACCAGCTAACTACTTACTAACTGCTCTGCCTCAGATGTGTGTAGGACAACTCTTCGTGTCATTTACCAGTAGGTCAATTTCAATACCTAACTTCCAGTAGACAACCCGCCTGCACTGTACAGGAGCCTGGAGATGCCAAGGTTCAGATGCTGCAAGACTATCATTTCACTAGCTGCTTTAAACATGTATTTGAAACCAACTGCTATGATTCTCCTATGAGTAGCTGTCTGAACAATTAACTGAAGCATTTTTAGTTCCTCATGAGTAATTTGACTTCAGGCAAAACAAACCTCAGAGAACTTATTACACATAGACGAACATAACAACTGAGGAAGTGGTGAAACCATGCCCCTATTGAAGTTAGCAATAATTCTAAAATTTACTTCACTTCACCCCTAATTTCCACCCCCTATACCTTAATAGGCACCCTTATAATCATTTAGTTTTACCCCCTGCCTAACACAGGCCTTAGAATTTCACCCAATCATTTTTGGATCAAGCCTCTAGAAAAAGAGAGTGGCTTGATTTAAAGACATCAAGTGATGAAGAATCCATGCTGCCCCTAGGCAATTTGTTATAATGATTAATTGCTCTAACTGTTAAAACTGTATAACTGCTTCCTAGCCTAACTTCATATAGCTTCAGCTTCCAGCCATTGGATCTCTGTATGCCGCCTTCTGCTAAATTAACAAGTTGCCAACTATATGAAACTGGACCAACTATAGCACTAGCAATAGTGTTGACTATAAAAATGAAAATGTTATCAGTTGACAAAAAAATACTACCCTATAAAAAGCAGAAGCTATTAATGTCATTAAACTGGTAAGGAATAAGACCAAGAATTCCCATTGGAATAATTTATTGAGGAACATAATATGTTCACTATCACATGGAGCTGGGCAAGTAATGGCATAATTAGGTTTGGTAGCTGATCTAGTGTAGGGGGAAGAGGGGGGCATGGAGGGGAAGGAAGGGAAATCAGTTCCCGGTGAAATAAAAGATAAGTTTAAGACTTGTGGCAGAACAAACTACCAAAACCAATTTGTGCAACCTACAATAAAATGTTGTTTTCTCTCCAGGTTATGTAGGCCCTTAGCTTAATGTTTCCATTTAGCTTAATGTAGTAGATAAAAAAGAACTTCTTTTCTAGCAGGAATTAGTGAGTGGATTTATTGGTCTTTTTTATATACAAGATCATCATACTAGGTGATCATAGTGGTCCCAGCCTTAAAAATCAGTAAGGTAAGTGAAGAATTCTAAAGGCCATTTTTAATATCAGCGGGCGCATTTACATGTTCATTAATCTGCTTTAGGTAATGTACATTAAATCTACTACCTCCAGGCACTTTTACACATGCTCTGAAAGTGTGTGTGTGTGTGTGTGTGTGTGTGTGTGTGTGTGTGTGGCAGGGGGGTGCTTTAATTACAATGACTCAGAACTTTTAGAGCCACTCTAATTAAAGCACTGAGGCTTTTCCTGTGTCAACGTGCCTGCGCTTAAAAAGGACAGTGTGGTGCTTGAAATAAAGCTTGTTTGATGAGCTTTAGTTCAAGCACCCCCACTACTATTTTTAAGTGTGGGGACACTGATACACAAGATGCAGGGAGCTGCTGGAGTGCAAAAATTGCCATGCTCCATCAGACTCAATTAATCAAGTCTCCTCTGATGTCCTAGAATGCCAATGCTTGTGTACAGGCACCCTATATTATGAGGTACTAGAAAAAGACATATTAGCCTATTTTAATGTGCATTAGCTAAAGAGCATAATTTTTTGCGATGCCTTAATGCACATTATAATTGGCTACTGCACATTAAAGTGCAGGTGTAGATGCACCCAGCATATACCAAATCATGGTTCAAGGTGCTCTTTGGCCAGAAATAGCTTTTGAATCACACTCAGAATTCACTACCTGTAAACAGATTCCACAATTTCATTCCTAAATGGGACCAACTAAAAAGGTGAATGTGGTGGGATAATGAAGGCTCTGAGCTGTGTCAGTATCCACTATATTGTGTCAATCACATAGTGGTTTTTTTTAATGATATAAAGACAATTGCATTAAGAAATATAAACAAGTACAGAGGAAATAAATACACCCTTTTCTCTCATGAGAGAATGAGTGTGTGTCGGATCCTCGAAGGTTTTCATTTATATAATTCCCTTTAAAAATCAATGGGAGTTACGGGATAAATCTAGAAGATGTTGGTGCGCTTCAGCTTAGTCCAGAAACCCTGCTCAGTAGTTTACTGCATTTACTTATATGTTCCCCAGACACCTGAAACTCTGCCTTCTGTGCATGTCCTGAACTGCCCTGGTCTGGACAGTTATATGCCTAGCTCTCACCTAAGTGCTATTTGGACTCAGGGAGGCAAAGGGACACCTATGCCTTCTGAGGGGCCAGATCCAGTAGATCTGCCCATAACACAATAAGCACACAATGACAGCACTGAGTTTTGCACTTGGCACAACGATCCTGGCTATTCTCATTCAAAAATATGGTGGAACCAGGAGGTATTGATACCCATCTTTTGTATGATAGGGAAGGGGTTGGAACAGGCACACAGAAAGCAGAAGACCTGGGTTATAGGACCTCCTAAGCTTGATAGAATCCAAGACCACATCTTCTACTTCCCCTGAAAGTGCCCAGATCACCAACCTACATGGATGGGCACCTTTTACACCTCCCCTATCAAATCCCCTATTGAGTAGGAAGCAAAGAACACAATAATTTTTGTTGTTCCTCTAGCTGCATGACTCTGGCTCTATAGGACAGTAATTACTAGCAGAGGAGTCTGACTTCTGGTTCCTGGTATCAAGATGTTTTCTGCTTTTACCCTTCACCCCACCCAGCGAAAGAAGTGTTTAATGTAAAATCTATGAACTGTCCCTGGAGTAGAACCCAAAACCTCTCCGTCACAACTGAGCTTCCCAAACACAGCCCTAATCTCGATGCAAGTTCTTTTGGACCGCCCTTCCACCTGTGTACTGTGTGGCCTCCAAACACAGGCTTCTTGGTTTTATATTCCCTTGTGACACCCCAGCACCAAAAAATAGGCCTTTCCAAGCTGGGAGCCACAATGACCCTAGTGTCTAAACAGTTTTGAAGAACCAGACTTTGGTCTTTAGCTCCATGCCTCAAAAAACTCTTGGATTAAATAAGTCTTCTGATAATCCTGATAAACTGAGATACAGCAGTGAATAAGGCATTACTCTTCCAGAGCAAATACATTCTCTAAAGACACCTGGAACCTGTTTCTCCTCTCATTTACAGCCTTTAAAAGTTGTTATTTTTTCATTGTTTTCAGTTAAGTTGTTCCCAGTTCACACAGAGAAACTGAAATGAGAGCAAAGTCTCTAATATCAACCAGGAGAATACAGGAAAAGAAAAAGTGATGAAGAATCAAAGATTTTATTTAGAGGTTCCTACCCTTCTCCTTATGGGGCCTGCATGCATCCATTTTCCTCTCTCCAAAGAAATTCTTCAACTTGGCTTGCCTTGGTTGTAAATGGAAATAAAAAAATATTTTAGACTGACCTATGGAAGATTTATCTTCAGGGAGCAACTAGGTAAATCAATTAAACTTTTTTGGGGGAGAAAAATTGAAGACAAATTTAAGCAGAGGGTCTCCAATGACATTAGCTCTGTCAGCCATGCCACAATCCCTCCAAAGTATAATTAAAGACAAACTCAAAAAGGGGTTGGTTGTTTCAATTCTACTGGCTGGAGTAAGTCTTCCATGTGTGCCTATTCATCCCTCTGATATCCCCACAAGAAAGAGATCAGCATTTTAAAATGACCTGTACCACTGGTGTAACATCAGAAAAAAACATTTTAAATGGCATTGTGCTATTTTTATAAATCAAAGAGCATGGGATTACTTGTCTCAAAAACAGGCTACTTTAAATACCATACTGCTGGGAGTTTGTTTAAATAGCATTAATTAAGGTTAGCAATTCCACTACAGGATTGCAGGTGTTCCTTTAGAATGAGAGATTACATTCTGCTTTTCCTGATTTTACCAGCATGCGGTCTCCATTGGCCCAGTGCTTTCAGAAAGTTCAATGAGGAAAGGTCAGACAGAATTCTTCCTGTGCAGGATAAAAAGAATAATTTCTCCTACCTCTTTGTTCAGACACTCTAAATGCTTTGACACATTTATTTTGTCATAACATCTATAAATCAGGTGAAAGATCAGTACGCACTCTCTTCATCTGACCATATTATTAAAGAAAGGTTAAAGATCAAAACACCCCTTCACACTACATGCACTGTCCTTTTAGTTTGTGATTTGACATGTGTTGTCTTGAAAGTAATTACAGTGTGTTTCTTGAAGCACTTGGGAACAAAAAATAGTAATTCCTCCTTGGTTTTTGAAAAATCTTTGTAAAAAGCAATCCTACCTCTCCCCCCCCCCCCCCCCCAGCTGAAATTCAGCTGCCACTTTGATCAAGGTATGTGGATTAATCAGCATAATCAATGAACGGTTAATTAGCTCCACTTCATGGTACAAGGAATCATAATTACACGGTGATTGAGAGATGTAGTTAGCCATGTAAGTCTAACTGTTAGTTAGACAGAAGGCAAACAAAGCCCATTCCTCATAGACTAAATGAATCAGTGATATATAAGCATCTGAGAAAGTGTTGTCTATAAGGCTCATCTCTATCCTGCCTTCTATATGGCAGATGTGGGTATCTCCACACTGCCTATGCTTTTAAAAATCACTAAAAATCAACAATAATTCAAAGCAAGCAATACTCTTTGGAACAGGTTCTCATAATCTTTATTATCATTATTCTAGAATAACAGGATTACAGTCTAGCTAGCCTATAGACACAATTTCAAACTTCAGTGCTGAACAGTATATCTGCTTTACTTACTACAATCTCTTAGTTTCGTAATTAAGATACACATTTTAGGCACTAAATTACATTGTGTACATTCTAGAGAATTATGTGCAGAAAAAATAAAAATTATGCAAAACTAATTACTTTTTTATGTACAAATTAAATATAACACTATTTGAACTTTCTTTAGAAATATATGCAGGCACTTTGTATGGGTGAGGGTGGGTGTGGTGTGTGGGGGGATTTGTAGAGGGGTCTGTGGGGGTTGTGAAGGTGTGAGGGGGTTGTAGGTGTGTGTAGGATTTGTGGGGAGTGTGAAGGGGTGTGAAGGAGGTGTGTAGTTTGTGCGTGGGTGGTGTGGGGCTTGAGGGGGGCATGGGAGTATGGGAGTATGTGGGGTTGTATGTGGGGTTTGTGGGGGTGTGGGCATGGCCCCCTACCACATGTCCCCTCCCCCGCCCTTTGTGCACAGCCTCCACATCCAGTGGCTCCACAGCAGCAGGTGGAAGGCCCTTGAGGCACTCATGGCACACAGCTCTGACTGAGTGCTAGTGGCTGCATGTGGCAGCAGGGAGACAGCCCAGCCCAACCTGACCCACTGGTGCACACCTTTGCACACCTCCACATACAGCTTTCCTCTGGAGTGCTGGAAGCCCAGCATGGAGCCAGCCAGCCCAACCACTGCATGATTCACAACCACCCACACACACCCCTGCAGCCACCCATAAGACCCACACCCATAAGACCCACACCCACCCACTCCCTCCCTGCAGGCAGGAGCTCCCCTCCCCACTTATCAGCTGTCCAGTCATGTGTTACACACTTGGTGCCTCCACATGGGGCTCCTAGCTGGAGTTCCAGGAGCCCTGTGAAGATGGAGGCACAGAGCCCACTAGGGTTAAATTATGCAAAATTATGTAATTATGCGCGGTCATGCCTCTTATGTGCAAAATTGCACTGGTGCATAATTGTGTAACTCCCCAGGGTGTAATTACATCTCTGCTGTAATTTCACTCAGTCATGTAGCTAACATACAGGTTATAGGCAGTGAAAAATATCAGAAAGCATGACCACAATGCAATTACTTTATAATTGCAGCATGCAGGACATCCTACATGGGTAAAATCAGGGAAGATGAGAGCACTTTCAACACCCTATATGCAAGAGAGCAGAAATTGGGTAGTACATTTACTCAGAGGATCCCAGGAAGCCCCTGGGATGCTAGAGCATAGGGAAAAACATTAAAAAAAAGAAAGAAAAACTTACAACCTTTGCCAGTCTAACCTAGAGGAAGAAATTATTTCCTGTCACCAGATTTGGTGATTGGTACAACCCTCAGCAGAACAACAAGACCCTCCAGTTACAAACCTCTGGGACTTTTAAACAACAGCAACAGTACCAGTTCTTCCCTCAAAAATACCCAGTATTAGCTGCAGTTGATACCCAATGATTCAGAGAAAGGCAGAAAAAATCCCCAAGTCAGTAACGTGTTTGAAGGGTAAAGGCAACCAACAAAAGTCATGAAGTCAGACACCTACCACACTGCACTAGGGTTAACTTTGAACTCCAACATACTGATTGAAAATGCCTGATCCCACATAACACACTGACTGTTGAATCAACAATACCCTATCCTCTCATACTATCCCATCCATAACTGCATTGGTTTAATTCTTAAGGAGGTTCAGATTCTTGACCCCCACTATTTTGCTCAGAAGACCATTTCAAACCTTCACTCCTCTGATAGTAGACATCTGCTAATTTCTAAAGTGATTTGATCTTGTGCCAGTGTTGCTTTTAGCCTAAAAAGCATTTTCCCACCTTATATTCAGTACATGAATATATTGATAAAAAGTAAGCATATCTCTTCTTTATCTCCATTGGCAAGCATCTCCATTGTATAAACACATGTCAAGAATATTGGGGTGTGTGGCAGGGCACTGTGTGTCCCTGCCACTTTAAGGGCCTGGAGCTGGCAGCTGCCAGGTGCCTGATGAGGGCAGCCATTTTGAATCTGGGGCTGCCCATATAAACACGGCTGTTCTGTTGTTGGAGGCTAGGTAAAAGCATTACCTGGCTGGAGGGCTGCTAGTATCATCTGGAGATAAGGGAGGAGCTGTAGGGGATGGTAAGGAGGCTCCTGGTCCTAGGTACATCCTTAAATTGCACCCTGTTGGGAGTGAGTGGCCTGGTGGGGCTCTCAGTGGTACAGGAGCCCCCAGGAAATGCCAGGCCAGTTACCACCCTAGTGAAAGGCAGGTTGGGGTGCCTTAACCCCTAGCCCCCACAACTAGGTGGGTTACCCCTTGTTTGGAGGGCCTGGAGGGTAGACCCCTGGAGAGAGAGAGAAAAGGGCCATAGACTCAGGCCTGTCTGAACTTCCCCTGACTGGTCCATGCTGGGGCCATGACCGGAAGGGTCAAAGGGCCAGGGGCCCACCATGAGAAACGCCCAAGAGCTGTGGGCCTGGACCTCTGGCTGGCCTGGAGATGGGCCAGGGCTAGTGAGCCGAAGGCCCTGGGGGGACCACACCCAAAGGGGAAGCAGTTCAGGGAGCTATGCTGCCTGGTATGAAGGTGGACTAGACTGCCTGAGGAGAGGAATCCAGGTGGGATTCAATTAGGAGGATTCTGGAGCCCAGTGTGGGGGCCAGTGATAATGATAACATTGAGATGCCATCTGTGAAGCTTGGGCTGTGGTGTAGGGAAGGAATGAAGTCACAGATAATGCCCCCTGGCATTGGGGCAGGAAATGAGCAGCCTCCTGCTTAATTACATCATTTAACTAATTAACGACAAGGTATGGCGGCATGGTGGGTGAGAAGGTGGGTGGTTAGCCCAGAAACAGGTGGGTGGGCCACAGGGAAATTGGCCCCAAGCAGGCCCCCTGTTACAGGGTGTTTCATACAGCCCTCAGTAATTCCTTCAGAGCCTTTGACACGTTCTTTTCTCAGGAGATGAACAAGACCTGCTGTTACCAGTTTGCAGGTGGAGTGGTTGCCCCACTGTCATTCTGGACTGTGTTTTTGTACATGTTCCAGAGTAACTCTTTTGTTGCCTTTTCACCCAGCTGAATCTTTCTGCATAGCATTTGCAAGGGGCTGAGTCACCACGGACATTGGAAATGGTTTGTCTGCCCATTCCTCACTCATCTGCCTATTAGAAACTCTGTTATAGTAGACGATCCTGCTTTGTCTGCATTCCAAAAGTGGCTGACACATGTTCATATAAGGCACTGTGAGATCTAAGCCACAATCCCAACAATTGCACCTTCTGTCATGCCACAGATTCCAATTGTACCCTTTCTACTTGCTGTGTTCCCAGGCTCCCCCTGCACTGGCAAATTGAAAGCCAGGTGCCTGTAGATCCAGACTAGGGCTGACAATCGGCTAATAGTTGGCACCAGGTCAAACCTGTAATATGTTCAATTGAAGGTCAGACCTGTAATGTTCTTTATATATGGAACATTTTTATGATTGTTTTGCCATTTTATAGAGGCTTAAATAGGAGGCTGTGCGTGCACCTTTGCCACTTATGCCATGATTAACACATTACTTATGGCATACACATACATGGATTAACACATGCTTATGGCATACTTATGGATGGGACCTAGGACCAGGTCAGGTTAGATCCTGCCCTCACGGGTCATTGCTTGGAGTTAAAACATCTCCATTTTCTTATTTCCACTAATGCCACTAAAGTGCCACATCATTCTGACAGTGAAGAGGAGGAAAGGGAAGGCTTAAATTGATCATGACTTTCAATTATGCTCTCTCTGTAAGCCTCTTTTAAACTGTAAGAGTGGAAAATTAAGCCCAATGCACTGAGAGTAGTAATAAATCAGAAATTCATTGCCAGATTCAAATAAGTCTCCTTGTTTTTTGCCATAGTCTGTCCTACATTTTATGATTCCCTTATGGTGTGTTTGTGCCCTTTCATATTTCATTAAGCATATTATTATACACCAACCTATATGTAATAGTAGCATATATGTCCCCAAACTTTGTTTTTATTTTTCAATACCCAGAAGATCACTGTGCATCTATTATGTGTTCTCTCTACTGCTGAAACAATCAGCCTTTTCTTTTTTCTCATTTTAACAAAATCTTAGCTTCTTCAATAACTTTTTTCCCCTAAATAGTTAATACTGTCTCTGTTTGAAGTCTAACATTGCTTTCTGTTTCTTTTAGACCACAATCTGTTAGTTTCATTATATGCAAAATCCTGTGTCTGTGACTCAGTGTGAAATTCTACTGATTTTTATACTAGTAATAGTCTGACATTTACTTATTACAATTATTTCCTATTTATCAATATGTAGGTAGCATTCATCCACATACTGCCCTAGTAATGGTACATTCTGGCTTCTTACTCCAATTTCATATTCCTCTAGGAGATCCTGCCTTTATGGAGTGGTAATTTTACCTTATATTGGGGACAGAATTTAGCCTTATAACTTATTAGATATAACATCCTATGTGGGATTCTAAATCATACTAAAGATAACTACTTGACACAGTGCAATTCAAAGATTTTTAAAGGCCAGATGGGCCCATTCTGATCACTGATAGGCATTCAAACTACCTGGAGAGAGGGTAGCATATCTTATATTTTGCATGCTGGGTAATGAGGCCTCCAAGGTTGTAAAACTAAAAAGGTTATTAAAAGAATTTCTTGCAAGCCTACTGCAGCTGCCATTCAAGCCATGTGCAAACAAACTACCTCGGAGCAGGCAAAATATGGCCCATGGCCCAGATCTAATTAAGAAAATTAATATTTATTTACTCCTGGCTGCCTGTCAAAGACAACAGGAGCCAGGGGCAGTAAGACCTAGGGGGAGCTGGCAGCAGGATACAGCAGCCCCAGCCACTTCCCTGCCTTCCTGCCCCTGCATTACTCCAGCACCACGTGGCTCCTGGCTGCACCACCAAATCATGGGAGCATGGGGTCACACTGGTACCCCAGGTGTGCGTGGGTGTGTAGAGATGGACTGTGTGTGGGTGTTCATAAGGTGAGTCCCACATGCACCCACACCATTGTACTGCCATAGACACAGACCCCCACACCATAATGATAATCTGCTCAGGTCCCTTCCGACCCTACCAACTATGATACTATAATATCATAGTACTTGGGGTCAGAAGGGACCTAAACAGATCATCAGGTCTGACCTCCCCTCCCCCCACCCCCCCACCCCGGGCAGGAATGGGTGCCAGGATCATATCACCCCAGCCAAATATCTGTCCAGCCTCCTCTTGAAGACCCCCAAGGTAGAAAAGAGTACCACCTCACTTGGGAGCCCATTCTAGAGCCTGGCAGTCCTAACTGTAAAGTAATGTCTCCTGATGTCCAGCCTGAACCTTCTCTCTAATAATTTTGTAGCCATTATTCCCAGTAATCCCAGGTGGTGCCCAGGGGAACAGAACCTCCCCCAGTTCCCACCAGATCCCCTCTCAGCCTTCTCTTGTGGAGGCTGAATAGGTTCAGGTGCTTTAACCTCTCTTCATAGGGCCTGCCCTGCTGCCCCCTGACCAAGCGGGTGGCCCTCCTCTGGACCCTGTCAATGCTAGCCACATCCCTCTTGAAGTGCAGTGCCCAGAACTGGATGCAGTACTCTAACTGTAACCTGACCAATGCTGCGTAGAGGGGAAGGATCACCTCCCTGGACCTGTTTGTGATGCATCTTTAGATGCCCAACAAGGTGCGGTTAGCTTTACTGACCACTTCCTTGAATTGGCAGCTCATGTTCATCCTGGAGTCAACAATGACTCCAAGATCCCTTTCTGCCACTGTGTTGACAGGAAGGGTATTCCCCAGCCTATAGGTGTGTTGCTGCATCCTTCTCCCTAGATGCAGCACCTTGCACTTGTCTGCATTGACTTCCATCCTATTCTCATCTGCCCACCTCTGTAACTTGTCTAGATCTAGCTAGATTCTCTCCCTCACCTCCAGCACACCCATCTCACCCCACAACTTGGTGTCATCAGTGAATTTGGACAGCGTGCATTCCACACCCATATCCAGATTGCTGATAAAGATGTTGAGCTGTACAGGCCCTGGGACTGAGCCCTGGGGGACTCCACTGCCCATTTGCCACCCATTTGACAGTATAGGCATCAATGCCACAGTCACCAAGTTTTGTTTTTTTTAAGAGAATGTGGTGAGAAACTGTCAAAGGCCTTCTTAAAGTCCAGGAAGACTACATCCACCCTAACATCCTCATCCAGGGACTTTGTGACCTGATCATAAAAAGAAACCAGGTTAGTTGGGCAGGACCAGCCCTCAATGAGCCTATGTTGGTTGCCCCTGAGCATTACCTCCTCTGCTGGGCCCTTGCAGATGTGCTCCTTGATAACTTTCTCAAAGGCCTTCCCAAGGACCAAGGTAAGACTGACTGGCCTATAATTGCTGGAGTTCTCCTTTCTCCCCTTCTTGTAAATGGGGACCACATTGACCCTTTTCCAATTCTCTGGTACCTGGCCAGTGCCTCACGAGCGCTCATAAAGCCATGCCAGGGACCCCTCTATGACCCCCAGCAATTCCCTCAGTACCCTCAGGTGAAGAGCATCTGGACCTACTGATTTAAACATGTCCAGCCTCTCCAAAAGTTCCCTAACTAGGTCATTCCTGACCCTAGGCATAGCGGTGCATCCCCTGCATCTGTCTGCAATTCTAGTGGGGGAGATGTCCCGGTCCCTGTTCAGGAATATGGAGGCAAAGAATTCATTAAAGAGATCAGCTTTTTCATTTGCTGCAATCACCATATTGCCAAGCCTATCCTATAGGGGCCCCACGTTACCCGGTACTTTCTTACTTCCTATGTATTTGAAAAAGGACTCTGTTAACCTTAATTCTGGTTGCTAGCCTTAGCTCCATCTCTGCCTTGGCCTTCCTAACAGCCTCCCTACAGTCCTGAGCAACAGAGTGTAAACTTCCTTGGTGATATCCCCTTGCTTCCACTGTTTATACACCTCCTTTTTTGCCCCCGGGCATCCCTGGATGCCTTTGCCGAGCCATGGGGGCTTCTTAGCACTCCTGCCCCCCTTGGTGCACGTTGGGACTGACTCCCTTTGAGCTCAGAGGATCATCTCCTGGAGGAACAACCATCCATCTTGGACTCCCATCTCATTGAAGCTCCGAGACCCCAATGCCTCTCCTACTAACCTTCTTAGCTTACGGAAGTCGGCCCTCCTGAAGTCAAGAACCTCTGCCTTACTGCTTGCTTTCACCACCCTGTGCTGGATAGTAAATTTCAGCAGGCGATGATCACTGTTGCCCAGGTGGTCGAGTACGCACAGACCCCTCACCAGGTAGTTGCCTGGGGCAAGGACCAACTCTAGCAAGGCATTTCCCCTGTTGGGACGATGCACCTCCTGGGTTAGGTGGAGGTCCTGTATCCCAGCTAGGAACCTACATGAGCTGTCAGACCTGGCTGTCTGCTCCTCCCAGCAGATGTCTGGGTAGTTTAGGTCACCCATGACAACCACATCCCTTGACTTTACAGTCTTTGTGAGCTGACCTGAGAATTCCAGGTTCAGCTCATCCCTCTGGTGAGGTGGTCTGTAGTAGACGCCTGCTATCAAGTCCCTTTCCCCATGCCCCACTTGCATTCTTACCCAGAGTGCCTCATTTTGCCCCTCCTCTGACCCTCATCCTGATCATTGAGGATGTATATTACTCTATACCCCTCGCCCCTCTTTTCCCTGCTCTGTCTCACCTGTATAGCCTGTATCCTTCGATGTCCACTGCCAAGTCATGGGTAGAATCTCACCAGGTTTCCATGAGCCCCACTAGGTCTGGGTTTTTGCTAGCCAAACACCCTCACACACCCAGCCACCCTCCCCCACAAACCCCATACCCACCCACAGCGCACATATCCACACATGCTCCCTCACCCCACACCTGTCCACCCCCCACAGACACGCCCATACCCTCTCCCACACCCCACATACCCACACACCCACAGCCCCCCACAAACCCCACCCCCCATTATATATAAGAGTAAAACTTAATGTTAAGCTATGATACAACCACCTCTATGTACACTACACAAACACATGTAAACCAGGACAAAAATATTTTTTTTAATCAAATTAATGAATATTTTAGATGTTCATTTTTTTAAATGTAATAAGATGGCAAAACCCCTTCCTGAAAGGAGTACTTCTGGGGGCAATAGGAGGGACTTCTGGTGGTAAAGGGGTTAGGGCTGGGGTAAAGGGACTTCTGGTGGTAAAGGAGTCAGAGGTTAGGACTTCCAGTCACAAGATGGCAACTGGGGGCAGGGCACCTGTCAAGAGGCCAGGCTACCTATGCGGCCCTCGGCAGCATGCCAAAACTCACTAAGTGGCCTTCCACCTGAAATAATTGGCCACCCCTGTACTAACTCCCCAGTGCCTTTCCATACTCTTCCTTTCTGCAACTTATGCTCCTCACTTGCAGTTATATAAAGATTGCTATTCAACACATCTTATCTGTGGTATATCTAGCCTAGCCTGAACCTGAAAATACATATTTCACAATAGTACCATCTACCACAAGGGTTGATACAACCATCTCTATGCTACTAAAATAATACCTACTTTTGCATTCTGCAGTCTCAGGGCCAGATCCTGTTCCATCTATTAGGCACACAATAGGACTTAGTTGCCTAAGCATAAACCTCTTGCACCCTGCTCAAGGCCCTGAAAAACTGCACATTCTACATACTAAGCAAGATGGGCAGTACTGTCTGTTTTATTCCCATGTATTCATTCAAAACTCAATCCCTCACTATAACCAGGCCTATTTGTTACACTGAAGAAATATGGGCATGTACCCACACAAGAATGGTTAGCACCACACCCGCCCTCCACACACTCAGACACACACTTGTTAAAGGAGCTATCAGGTGTCTACCAACTGATTCCTTGGAACAAAACAATAACAGGGACAGAAAGAAGGGTTAGAGATTGATACCAAGTGCTGTAAGGGGGAACCTGGAGCAGAGCACACCAGTTACTTGCCATAACCAGGAAGCAGAGTTTGAGTTAAAAGCTGGAGTAACCTAATAGAAACAGAACTTGAGCCAAATACTTCTCACCCACCTTGGTGGTTTTTTGTTTCAATGGTCATGTGCAGGGTGCAGTTTTAGACGCTGCATATGTCACCCACTCTCTCTCTCTCCAGTCTAAACAGCATTTGCTCCTTCTCCCTTATTTTGCACTCTGCCCTATGACTAAGGAAGAGGACAAGAGCTTCCTATAGAACTACCCCTGGATCTGAGCAGTTTCTGCTCTTTTCTTCCTACCTTTGCCTCTCATTTCTAGGGGAGTGAGTGACTGAGGGACAACTTAGAGTTCAGAGAGTCCTCAAGGTCAACAGATGTGTAATGTTTCCACAGTGTTCTTCCCCTATGTCACTCCACAAGTGCAATGCACTAGCCAGAATTTAGATCATATTCTGAAAGGTTGCTGGGAACTTAAATGGGTTCTAAAGCATTTTACTTAATTTTATTTATAGGAAGCCATTTCAGGCTCCCAGAATATATTGCTGGGTTTTTTCACCAAGGAATTGGGCTGTTATGAGGTGATTAGACTTTCACCTTCACCTGAAGAGCAAGGCTAATTTGAAATCAAACAACTGTGCCAACTTTACTATTAGGGCAGAACTGCTCAGCCTTGGTGTTCCCTCTACAGATAAACTAAGATAATGGTCACTGGAAGCCTGCCACTGTCATTTAGCAGACAAATACCAGCAGACATCTGCAAGTCAGTGAACACAAATCTCATATCAGTTGCAGCCTCTTGCTTAGGAGAGAAGCATATGTTTTCAGCATTTGATTGATTCCACATATTCAGCACAGGAAGGAACATAGGTTCACCAGGCTGGCAGTTTCTATCATCTTCTTTCCCATTACAATAGACAGGCCTGCAAATTTTACAGCTGCAGGAAAAACCATCAAATAGAGTGTCTTTTCCCCCTACCAAGACACTTTAATTTGCACTGGTGGTCCACATCCAGACATGCATAGATGTTTGATTCCCTGGGGGCAACTAACAGTGGTGCACCTACCACTGCCACTAGTTCACCCCAGGAAACTCCTATACCATTCGCGAATTGGCATGCAGCAAGTTATCCCAGGTGGGGCAGGGGAGCCTGAGGCCAGCACCGGGCCCCTTACCTGGGGCCCCAGGGGCCTCCTAGAGCTGCAGCAGCAGCAATCATGCTATTTAGAGCCTGGCTGGCAGCAGAGCACAGCTCTGGCCGGCCAGGCTCCAGCTTCAGGCAGCACACACTGCTGCCATATGTACCATTCAGCTTTTATTCTCCATGGATCTTTTTCCCCCTTGGATATCCAAGGGTAAAAAAGCCCTCCACACTGCTCCCTTTCAATGAGGAGAACAACAGGACTTGCAGTATGTGGAGCCACAGATATGTCTGCGGTGCCACATACCACACAGCCACACTTGTCTGGATGCAGCCGTGCAGTTTATTCCAATTTCAGAGGGGTATATTGCACTGGTGACAAGTACAGCTTATATTATCTGTTTACACCTCCTCTGCTATACCAGTGACTGGCTTTTGATGGCTCAAATTCCCAGTGGGCACATATCCCCAGTGGACACATCTACAAGAGATGCTTAATGCACAGAAGACTAATTCTACTGCACATTAGTATGGTAGGTAAAGCCCATGCTAATGTGCAGTAAATTTAGTCTAATGTGCACTAACATCACCAAAAAAATGTTAATCTGCACTAAGGCATAGTAGTGCTGATTGTGGGGCATTAAGTTTAGTACCTGTCATTACAGGTACTAAACTTAATATGCCATAATTATGGCACATTAATAAATGTGTAGATGCACCCATTGGGCTACAAGGCTGAGCTGTATGACAGTGAAAGCTGAAGCCCAGGAACAGTTTGGATGTAAAGAGTCTCATGCAGAACAATCAACTCTCCTGAGATCCACCATGAGGTATACCATAGGCTGACTGCTGATCTCACATTTTCCTTTATGCTTCTCACTGTGCTGCTCAACAGATCCTAGGTAGCTCCCTCCTCCAAGGAGATTCTGCAAACAGTTGTTCTTCCTGCTTCCTCTTTCTCCCTTTATTCATCTCAGGTGTTTCCTAATCAGAGTTAGCTGGGTTAGCTGTGCCATTAAGAGGCCTTAAACATACTAACATAAAGAGCCATATTTACTCTGTTGACTTCAGTAGAGATACATATGATATCCACTAGTATTACTGATAGCAGACTTTGACCCCATATGTACCTAACCTTAATGGTAATTTTTAGATTGATGCATATACCTTATAGTTATTTCTAGAGTTACTGAAAAATATCTCATTTGACAGAACATTAACGATATGGGCTCACTGGGTATTAATCAAACAAATTGGCACTGCTATTTGCTATGCAATCATAGGTGTTTCATGTTGTATTCTATTTATTCCCTTTTGTCAATAAGCTGAATGAGCAGAAATAGCTTGTTTTGTGAAAGGAAATGAAGTAGCATATGTAGACGCTACTTATTTATAGAAAACCAGATGATTCATGAGGTTGGTAATGGGATAGAACATATTTCATTCCTAGGTCCAACCTAGTACAGGGAAGTCAGGTGTTAGCCTTCTGGACCACTAATGAGGACCTCTTTTCCTCCCTTCGTTGGCACCGAGAGTGTTCTATTTACTTTTCTCCCGTCTGTCACCGCTGTGATTTTTTTTCACAAATAATTCAATGATGCAGATAATTCATTAGCTAATTATCTTAGGGCTATATTGTTATATCACTCAATTTGAGTAGTACTTTGCTTTCTACCTTCCATGGGACTATTTATGGCATCATGTACTATTCAAACTAAGAGAGGCATTGCAGTCAGGTAAGAGTTTAATATAGTCTATCCAACCCAGCTAATTTTATACACTCCAGTGTTTCAAAGATCCAGTCCCTTCCCTGGTATTTTTAGCACTCCCAAAAGAACTTGGCGGGGGGGCGGGGGGGGGTCCTCTTGATATATTCTAAAATTCCCATCTACTAATGAATTGTAATGCTTCTCAGTTAATTTCCTCTCATTAGATTTCTTATTTCCTTTACATTTATTCCCAGTTTGATTTCCAACTGTCAGCACCAACCTAGTAAATGGACACTTGGAGGGGCTGGATGTGTTTAACTCAGTGGGACTGGATGAGCTCCACCCAAGGGTGCTGAAAGAATTACCCTGTGTCATAGCAGAACCACTGGCATGACTGAGCACTCATGGTGCTCAGGTGAGGTCCCTGAGGACTGGAAAAAGGCCAATGCGGTCCCTATTTTCAAGAAAGGGAGGAAGGAGGATCTGGGTAACTATAAACTAGTTAGTCTCACCTCTATCCTCGGGAAAACCCTTAAAAAAATTATCAAGGGTCACATTTGTAGGAGTCCAGAAGATAAAATAATGCTGAAGGGCAACCAGCATGGGTTCATAGCAGGTAGATCCTGCCTGACTAACCTTGTTTCTTTCTATGACCAGGTCACTAAAAGCTTATATTCAGGTGTTGAAGTAGACATCATCTACTTGGAGTTTAAAAAGGCCTTTGACACAGTATCCCATCCTTTTCTTATAAACAAACTGAATGGTTGTGCCATAGACAATTACACAGGGTCCCCAAAGCCCAGTCCTTGGGCCGGTGTTGTTCAATATCTTCATCAGTGACCTGGATGAGGGCATGCAAAGCACTCTGTTCAAATTCGCAGATGACACCAAACTATGGGGCAAAGTAAACACACTGGTGGGCAGAAACCGAATCCAGGTGGACCTGGGCAGGTTAGCGAAGTGGGCAGAGAACAATAGGATGTAGTTCAACAGTAAATAAGTGCAAGATGCTACACTTAGGGAGAGGGAACCGCCAGCACACCTATAGGCTGGGGATGACCTTCTCAGCAGCACAACAGTGAAACGAGATCTTGGAGTCATTGTCAATTCCAAGATGAATATGAGTCATCAATGTGATGAAGCAATTAGCAGAGCTAACTGAACTTTGTTATGCATTAGTAGGTGCATCATGAACAGGTACAGGGGGGTGATGCTCCTCCTCTATGTGGCACTGGGCAGTCTGCAGCTAGAGTACTACATCTAGTTCTGGGCACCACAATTCAAGAAGGATGTGGACAATCTTGAGAGGGTCTAGAGGAGGCCTGCAGGGAAGGCCTTATGAGGAAAGGATGAGGGACCTGGATGTTTTCAGCCTCTGCAAGAGAAGGCTGAAGAGGGATCTTGTGGCAGGATACAAATTCACTGTGGGGGGGCAGCAAGGAATAGGAGATGCTCTGTTTACCAGATCACCCCTTGGAATAATCAGAAACAACAGCCACAAGCTGATGGACAGTAGCTTTAGGTTGGACATCAGAAAGAGCTTCTTCACAGTACCGGTTGCCAGAATCTGAAACAGGCTTCCAAGGAAGGTGGTGCTCTCAAAAGGAGACTGGACAAACACCTGGTTCGGGTCACATGACCCCAGCAGTTTTTCCTGCCTCTGGCAGGGGGTTGGACTTGGTGATCCTTTGAGGTCCCTTTCAACCCTAGCATCTATGAATCTATTAATCTATTTCCTATCCCAAAATTCCTAAACTCTTTGTAACTCCATTCCTTACAAAGATGTATCCAAATATCTACTGAAGACTAATACCACATCCTACTCTCATTTAGTTTCTTCCTATGTATAAGAGACAGTTTCAGGGTTTTTTCCCATTGCTTGAAGTATTTTCTTTCTGCTTGTCACAGCTTCCACTATAGTACGCAGGAAGCACTCTAATCATGCCCACCTAATCTAATAGACGATTACTCTAAGGCATCATGTTGCAGCATTTTTTAAATCTAGTGCTATCCTCCTGTTGCAACTTCAGATCCAAGGACACAGACCTAGCACTAATTTAGGGCAAGAGATCAGTTTCTTATTTATGCTATTCATGACTATCCAATTCACACATATTGACATCTCAGCAAGAACATGATAGGCCACATCCTCAACTGGTATATGTTGGTGTCAATTTACTAAATCAGAAAAGTTGCACCCATTTACAGTGGCTGAGGGAGCAGGCAGCAGCCAAGATGATTATCAAGCCCAAAATGTGCTGTGTAGATGGTGAACTGGCATGATTCTGTTTGCCACTGGTTTTCAATGGTATTCTATAGAAATAATCTTCCAAGCAAGCTGGAAACATGAAGGACAAATTCATTGGGCAGTCAGAAATTCTGCCTGTGGGATGATGATGGTAGAGACCTGTGATTCAAGTCCCTCTTTTTCATTGTACGTGGGTAGCTCATCAAGCTTGGTCATTGCTAAATGTGGGTTCCTCTGTGCTATTTAACACCCTGTAAGTGGACAATAAAATCAACATTTATATATCTTAGCCCACTGTTATTTATACAGTGATGCCTAGAAGCTCCAACTGAGATAAAGCTCAGAAGTCTCCAAGTGCACAGATCTTTCTGCAGGGAATTTTACACTATACATAGGCAGTGCACAGAGAGGTGATGTCATGACCAAGGTCACCCTAGTCACTTAGGGGCAAAACCAGCTTTAGAACCCACATCTCTGAGCCCATCATAAATGAGGCCCCCACTCTCTGTTACTGAGATCTAGACAGATGGTGGCACAGGGTGATTGTTGATGGCGTTTCACAGATGGCATTCTCAGCAGCAGGAAGGAAAATCAATCCCGATTTCCAGACAAGCTGCCCCTTTGAGCCTGTGAAACATTCTGTCAGACTCTGGCCTAAGCCAGAGCCCCAGAAGTCAGATCCTATTGATCCTATTAGCAGGGACCAACTTAAATTGCAGCTGAATTTTGCAGTGCAGCAATGCCCTTAATCTTGCTCTTTTGCAGCCTACCCTTCCCCACCACTACCACCACTGAGTGACTAAGAGCCAAAAACCATGGCATGAATTCACTCTCAGCCACTCAGCAATGGTCAGGGAGTGGGGCAGGAATCAGAGTAAAAAGAGCAAAAATAAAGATATCACTGCACTGCAAACTTCCACCACAATTTAGGTAGGTCACCCCCTATTAGTCACCTAAGCAGACTTAGACATGTAAATGAGATCCAATTCTATCTCATCATTTAGTGTCCAAGTGCATTGTTACACATTCATTTTAAGTGGCTCCTAGAGTTCTTAACCCCTGGATTGTCCACACATTTACATGTGAAATTAGTTTTAAGCATTCTTTATGTGGTTTAATGTTATGCCACTCCAGGTTAGGTTAATCTCTGATCTGTGTTACCCAGCTCATGTTGCACTAGTGTGTAGCCAATGTAGGTTACACACTTGTGTAAAGCCCTATCCACCAACTCACTGGCCCAGATAGGGCACACTGCCCTGCCCAGCCCTCCCTACCAGGGCACCACCCCTCCATCCCATCCCTAACCAGCTGAGATTGGCCTGCTGCCCCACCCCCACCAGATCAAACCTGCCATCCCCCACCTCCCCCCAGCACCCAGATTCTTGCTCACTTCTCTGATCCCAGCTTACTTGACACTGTCCCAGGGGAGCAGGCAGGGAAAGGGAACCTACCTTCCTGGCTACCGCTGCCATCACCACCACTGCCTCTCTGTGGACTGAGCAGGTGGCCACAAGTAGGCTGGGGGACCCAGGGGTTGCAGGTGGGCCATCAGGGTCAGGGAGGGCAGGGGAAGGGGGGAACCCAGAGAGGCAGGAGGGGAGCCCCAGGGTGGGGGATCAGGGGCAGACCCCAAGATGCAGCAGGGGAGCCCTGGGCATAGAGTGGAGCAGGTCAAGGCAGCAGGGAACCCTGAGAGGCAAGGGGAAACCTGGGGGCAGGGAAGGAACAGAGAAAGCCCCAGGGGGCAGGAAGGACTCCTGGAAAGGGAGGGGAGAGGAAGGAGATCCTTACCTTTTAGACCTCCAGGCCCCTACTGCCCTGACGTGCTCCAAACTGGAGCTGGCACTAATATCCACCAACATTTGAGCACCTGAAAGTGCCGTATCTAACAAAGCCTTTGTGAGCCGTATCAGGTGTCCGTAGCACCTTGCTCGATTCCCTGGAGACCCACTGGTGCTAAGGCTGGGTGAGTGTTCCCTAATGTCCTTTTCTTGTTTGTTTATTTGGAGGGGGTTTTGTACTTTTACGGCTGAGACAGGGCCCGAGCACTGCTGTGGCCCCAGTGCTTCAGAGACGAGGGAGACAGGGCTACATTTACAGCCCTGCCGGGAAGAAATGCAGCCAGAGGCAGCACCCAAGGGAGCTCTAGGTTCATAACCCAGCCTGAAGTAAGGCTTCTGTTGTGTGACTTAGGGGCAAGCAAGTCTCCCTGGCTGACTGTCCCTTCCGACATGGTCTTAAGAGGCCAGGGCACATGTGCTGTGTGTCCCGTTCTCCGCCCCCGCCCCCCTCTTTGCCCCCACAGAGGCTGTGTAAAGCCCTGGGAAGTGCAGTGAGAAGCCAGGGACACAGCAACAGGCGGCAGCCAGCCTCTGCTGCAGGGGTGACGGGAGGAGGCGTCGGCTGCTGCTGCTCAGTGCGCAGGCACAGGGCGAGCCTGGCCCCGGGCTGAGACATACGTGGTGTGGGGGGCTGGAGTGGCTCAGAGCGGAGATGGGACCCGAGCGAGAGAGCCGCAGCTAGCCCAGCTGCCTGGGCTCGGCCGGCGGGGAGGCGCGGGAGGAGGAGGAGGAGAAGGAGGAGCAGGTAACCGAGTCCCTTTGCTCTGTGGGGATTGGGCAGGACCCGGCTTCCCTTGCCCACGAGCCCCAGTCCTTTCCCGGGTGGGGGGAGATCGCAGCCTTCCCGGCTCCAGCACAGGGGCTGCGGCTGCTCGGGGAAACCGGAAGCGGTGGGGGGGGACAAGACAGGGAGCCGTGTTTTGCTGGGGAGAAGCGGCTCAGATTAGCCTGGCCGTGGCAAGCAGGTGCATGGCTCCCCGCGGAGCCCGGCTGCTCCGGGCTGAAGCCGGGTTTCAGCACGGCGGACAGCGCCCACCGCGGAGCCCGGCTGCCCGGGAGCTCCCGACGGCCGGAGCTGGGCTTCAGCACCGCGGACAGCGCCCACCGCGGAGCTCCCGCCGGCCGGGGCCGGGCTTCAGCACCGCGGACAGCGCCCGCACGGAGGCCCCGCCAGGGCAGGGCCGGCCCGGCCCCTCGGACAGGGGCTCGCTGGTCTGGGGGAGGCTCACGGAGCTCAGCCTCTTCGGAGGAGGCTGCTCAAGGGAGGGCTTTGCTTTCCTTCTCCGCGTAGGATCAGGCATCAAAAATGAAACCCCAGATCTGGCTCAGGAGCATCCCGGCCCCCAGCACCTGATCACCCCTCTTTGCGGGATGGGAGGGGAGAAGGCAACAGTCATCGCTTCGTTCTTTAAAAACCCACGACCGCCGTGTGGGGGGGGCTGTCCTTGCTGGGGAGATGAAGAGGGAGGGATCCAGCAGCTGGATGGGATGGGGAGGGGGGTTGTGTTCCACTAACATAGCTGTTCCCAGAGGATATAATGGAAAGGAAGACATTCAGACAATGCTGGGGGGTCAGCTTTAACCTTCTTTAAGACATCAGAAGTGAGCCTAACCTTGCTTAGTTGTTTCCAAAAGCATGTAAGCAGAGCAAGAGGGATGGCATTAGATTTTAATTTGCAGGATTTTGCACAATAACCTCATTACTCACCAAGGCACTGAGCACAAGATTGGGGAGTTATGAGGAGCCCTCAGGAAAGGGCACCTTGCAGTTGCATTGATCTGGGCATAGTTACAAGATGGGCTCTGCTTCCTCCTTGTCCAATGAATGGAAGATTTTGAACAGCTACTTTTTCCTTGCTTTATTTTACTTTCTCCTCTGCATTGTCCGAGCTGAATTAAGGTGCTCAGTTCCCTGTGTATTCGTAAAATGAGAAATAACTGCTGCTTTCTTCCCCATACATAAAGTAGAGACCAGAGTTGTCTACATAGAAGGGTAATGAGGTGCTTTGAAATATCATACACCCATATCCAGGTCATAGAACAACTCCCAACTGACTCCTCAGAAGGCTTTTACACTGAAGACAAGATCCATGTCCTCTTAAGTCAGTGGAAGGACTTCCCCCTTCACCATACGGGAGTACAAATCATATTTATCATGCCTCTAACCTTAGAAAATAATGGGTAATGATATAAATTTTAAGCAGCAACAAGACTGTCCCATTAAATGTTATTCAGTGTCTGTATTATTTGCTCTAATATCCACTACTTCTGGGCTCTCTTTCTGTAGGTAAAATGGGAAAAACAATCCTTTTATAAACAGAAAGGTCACAGTGTATATCATCATGAGGATGGGGGAGCAGACTTCAACCATAAGAACCTCTCTTAGTCTGTGTTTTATGTTTTTCAGATTCATAGTTGTGTGTGCATGTGTTGACAGCATCCTGCCTTTTTGTTTTCTTTGTTCTGCTTTGGCATGTCTTTCAAATGCAATGTTCTAATGTGTAATCATTTTTAATACTTCAATAAAAAAATTAATACATTTCAAAGCAATTTGAGAATTCATTCAGTTGGGGTTTTTTCCCCTGAAGTAGACTCCATATTATATCCATCTATTCATAAAACTGATCACACCACTACTGCCTCTGTAATAAACCTTAAAGTAAACACAGGAAAGCTTTTACCATGGAAACTAAAGTTGCTAGGGATTGCTACTATGCAGCTGCATGTTCTAAGGCAGCGATTTGATCATACATTACCATATTTCTAGGGGATTGTAATAACTGTATTGGTTTAAGTATAGAACCTAAGAAAAAAAAAGCAAGCACTTTCTGTGGAGCAGATACAAGTTTCAAGTTCAGGCCCAATGCTCATGTTAAATCAATAATCTGTATTAGCAAAGGATACCCAAGCATGAATTAGTTTCTCACTAGAAAGATGATCTGTCCAGATTACAAGGCAGAAGACATCACTGTCAGAAGACCACGCCTCTTAGACCAGAATGTCACTGTACTCCAAACCACCAGGAAGATGAAACCTTTTTGAGCCTACAGCTTGACAGAATCTTCAACAAGAGGGGCAGATTTCTATATAGTTTTTCCAACAGGTTGTAAGTTAATTGTGTATGTGTATGCATTTGTGAAGTAGGGATTAGAAATGTCTTCTTGAAAGCAGCTAGTAGCACTGGCTACACTTAATCAGTTCCCCATCCCGATTTCAAAAAGGGATATATGAGTTGATGACCTAATCTGTCACAGCTAATAAGATAGTTAGCCATGTTTGTCTGAAGACAGGCAGAAGGCAGTGTAGAGATGCCCCTTGTAGACCAGCATCTGATTAAGTAACGTCTTGTTCATGAAAGCTTACTTACTTAATAATATCTTGTTTATAAGTGTATGAGGTACATTTCCACTCTACCTTCTGTCATATCTCATTAGACTCTAACAAAAAGATCATGCTTGGTTTTTGTCTGCTAAGCCTTATTCTGAAAATGTTAAGCTTTTCTGTAATAAAAAAAAATTCTATTTTTAAGCTTTTTCAAGCACAAAAATCCATGGAAAAAATAAATAATTCCAGAATGTGTGATTTCTCCTGGGCCAATTCCCTTTCAAGAACTGAAAACACCAAATGATACTACACCTGTCTCGACCCATAGGTAATGTGGTTACAACAAAGGCAAGCATGAGGGATTTTTGTTTCCCCAAGTGGTGCATAATTAATTTGACTAATTTGATATAACTAATCTAAGTCCACTTCCTCTTCCATTCCATTCTCTTGAATTGAATGTAGTAAAGTACAGATATCGGGCCAGATCCATTGATATGCTTCATTAGTTTCAAATCATTCCAGTGAAACAAAGCCAAGTTTAGAGATGCTTAACCAACTTGTATGGCTGCTATGCTAGGCACAGGGTAATTGCAATATACCAATGAATCCAGCTCATTAGGCCTGACTGCTGCTTTGGTCTAGTAAGTCATTTACATCTGTGAAAAGTGTGAGGAAAATGCTTTCCCTACTTATCTCATTATGCACTGATGAAGATGATTACACAAGCTGCAAGCCAATAGAGAACCAAGCACCAATAATTTCTTGAAAGAAGCAGTGTCACCCTGCAAGTAGGTGGATGGAGATTCAGGAGAGTAGTTGCCTCTTTCCTGTACTGTAAGTGACCCACTGTAGGACACTGACCAGTCCCTTTAGTTTTCCTTATCAGTTAAGTATGGTTAATGTTTACAGGGCACTTTGAGGTATATGGATAATAAGCTATTATTATAGTATTGCATGTCTAAAGCAGGTTATAGCAATTTGGACCCAAGTATGACAGAGCTGTGCAAATAAGAAAAAGTTATGGAAATTATTAGCCATAGTTATAACCTGCCTGATGCATAGGCTTAGCAGCCATGATTCCCAAGTCTACTGCTAGCTTTTTATATGGTTTTATTCATGTCATTTGATTTTGTCCGACTCATTTCATTCAGCTGTATAATGGGTGTGGAGCAGTCTTCCACCCCACAGGGTTACGACTGAGCTAATTTAGTGTTTGTGAGGCATTTTAAAACCCCTGAAGCTATCAAACTATTAAGCACATTCTTATTTTTATTGCATATAGTTTTGCTCCTCTTCTCATGTCATTGTTGAAGCCTTGCCGTCTCCTGATGGAAAACCTTTATTAATGAGCAAAGATTGCTTTTACAGTTATTTCATTACTTTGGAGAATGCTGCTTTCTGTACTTGTACCCTCCCTTTTCTTCTTTACAAAGGAATATCTTTATAGGATCTTTGAGATTGAAGCAGGGAGGATGACTTGTGGGGGAAAAGATGGTTGGAATCATTGTTCTGTGTCAAGATTACAGCTAGCTAGTTGCTGGGTATATGGCTGTGATTATCAAGAAGACATGACCTTGATTTTTAGGTAAAGAATAATAACAGCAGACAAGTCTCCAAAGGAACAAACAGCACTGTTCAGACACTGAACAACAAATGGACTATAAAAATATTCCGCTTATTAAAAAATGTTGTTTAAGAGTTTTTTTTCTACAATGGTTAACCCTGTAATTTGCCATTCATGTCACTTTTACTTGAGAACATATAAAGATTGAAGCTTATAGCACAACAGAAAGGCTTATCCTGTGTGTGCAAGGCTACCTAATAATGTTTTACAGCTTTACAAGTTGTCAATAATACTTGTAATAAGATCTTCTTACCAGTTATACCTTCAGGAAGAGATGAATAATCCTCCCATATGCTGTCTAATTTGCTCTGTTCATTTCAAGCAAGACAAATAAGGTCCTAGGTTGTTCTTGTTCAGACAGGTAGGGTATAAACACCCAAAAAGCATTCAGGATCGTCTGTGCTTTCCAGGGCTCCCTCCAACTTAATTACTTCTTTCATGAGAGAAATCAACATGCATATTTTACCTTTGTAGCTAAGAAGGGGAGTCCCTGAGTTGAGAACCATCAAGGGGGGAGGATGTGCTGTTCTAACCAGTCCACAGATCAGAAAAGTGAGAACAGCTTTTTCTTGACTTGAAAACACCTTGAGAGGGGAGAACAAGCATACTGAGCATGAAGTAGAGAACATGGAGTCTGATGGGAAAGAAGGGCAGGCTTTAAATCTCAGGCAGGAAGTTTGCATAGCCTTGTAAACCTCATGGGCATTGTACCTGATCTGTTGAACCATAATTTGGCCATTGCCTTTAGAAAAAAAGTTACCATCTTGTCTGCAGCATAGAGGTACCTAAATTAGCTTTAACTGAGCTAGCTCAAGTATTAGAAGCAATCTAACTAGGGAAGAGTGAAGCTTCACAGACTAGTTTAACCAGCCCAAACGGCCTTTCCACAGATCATGATACAGAAATTCTGTATTCTAATGGAAGGATTATCATAGAATAGTAGATTTAGAAGGGAGACCATCTAGTCTAACCAGCTGGCCAAGGCAAGATCATCCCTAACTTAACCATCCCAATCAAGTGCTTGTCTAACCTGATCTTAAAGACTCCAAAGATGGAGAGTCCACAACTTCTCTGAATATCCTGTTCCAATACTTAACTACCCGCATAGTGAGAAAGTTCATCTTAATGTCCAACCTAAATTCTCTTGCTGCAATTATGAAATAGCTAGGAAATACAAAACAAATACTATTGACAATGAATGGAAAAAGAGCAAAATATTCCCCATCGTTTACCCACAGAACCAACCAGATTCCAAGGGACTTAAAGACTGCTGTCATGACCACTGCCAAGAACTTCAGTCTGCCATCTAATCACCATGCTTTATATTTTTGCATTGTTTAAATGAATGCTGCATTATTTGCCCATATCCTTTAAGGTGTGTAAAGCAAGTAGTCTGTAGTCAGAGATATCCCATGGGGTACCTATACACCTGCAATCAAGGCTGCTCTGATATGGTGCAATTAAAGTGCGCTGGAGCAGACTCAATTAACTGAGTTGGCCGAGTATCATATGTATCAGAATCCCCATGCTGAAAAATGTTGGTGAGTGTGCTTTAACTAAAGCCCCCTCCACCACTTTTCAGCGTAGGGACACCTATACAATCTAATTAAAGTGCCCCCCTTTCCCTCCCAGAGCATGTGTATAAATGCCCATGTATTTGTCATCACCTTGTTGCAGTTCCTGAAATGGAAGAGGATTAGATGCCCATGGAAGGAAGTTTTGTTTAAAAGAGGCTTTCTGTTGAGAACCTAGCCTAAAACAAGCATTTAAGGCATTGTTTCCCTGTTATAGGAAGTCAATTAGCTTATTTAAAGCTGATGCCTTCTGATCATGCTCAGTCCATAAAAATATACTAATGTGCCTTTAAATAGACAATGTTTTACAAGTATTTCAGAGAGAGATAGTTGAAACAAGTCTTTGAGTAACACTTGTGTACCTCTAACTAAACTAATTTGAAGTTCTGCTCTCATAAGTGTGTTCATAGTCAGCCTGCATGATTAAAAAAGAAAATGTGTGCATTGTTAATACTTCCATTAGAAAGGAAAGAATTAGGAACCCTATATGTATTTTTCACAGTAGGTGAAATCCTAACCTTATTCAAGTTGATGGTAGTTTTGGTATTGACTTCAGCGTGGCTGTGACTTACTCCACAAGTTTTTACTATTCCCATTTTCCTCAGTGTGTTCAGTTAAAATAAATTAGTCACTTTCAAGTTGGTTCCTAATCAGTTTTCTTTGCCTCTGACCATCAAAAAGAAATCCTTTGAGAAATTAGAATTTTTTTTCCTCAGAATCAAAATTGTTTACAGCTAATCTTCATGATCAGGTCCTCCATAACTACACATTATAGTTGCATATTATCCCATTATTAAAACTTGTTTCACAGAATCAAAAAAGATAGACATCCAAAAGTTCCTGTGATGTTCTGAAATGGTGCACACAACAAACAAACTATGGCTAGCAGAGGCAGTAGTGTTTGGACTGGAGCTGGAGGGTGGTAGTGATGACTCCCCATCCTGAATTTAAGTAATTCTCCTTTGAACTGTGAATTTCTGGTTCTAGGAACTCCACAAGAAATACTCAGTTGCACCTCTAAGGTGCAAAGGGAAGGTGCAGTAGTACTGTCAATATCTATGAACTGCAAAGGGATCTGAGAACCCAGGAGTGAATGCTTGGCCAGAACAAAGCCCTTAGTTGGGGTCTTCAAGAATTCATCCCAGCAGAGTACTTGGAGCAGTACTGTTTGATAATGATTGATGTGGAATCTCTTTTCAGGAAAGAAGGATGAGCTCGTATGCAGACATCTGTGGGTCCAAGCAAGCACAAGGTAGTGCAGAGGGAGGTTACCATCGCTATGGAGTTCGATCCTACCTGCACCAGTTCTATGAGGATTGCACAGCTTCCATTTGGGAGTATGAGGATGATTTTCAGATCCAGAGATCGCCCAGCAGGTGGAGCTCTGCATTCTGGAAGGTATAGTCCATTGCCCAACGGGGGGAGGGGGGGGAGTGTATCCCAAACTTTACAAAAACATAGGCCAAGGTTTTCAAAAGTAACTAGTAATCTTGGCTGCTTGACTTGCAGTACATGACAGAAACCAATTTTCAGAAGTTCTTGAGCACTGACACTTTGAAAATGAGGTGCATCTAATGTATTTTCAATTGGGCATCAAAATATTGAATGATTAATCACTTAAAGACATCTTGGCCATAACTGAAATGTATAAATAAATGTATTGTTACTTGATATTCAAAGCATAGCTGTCATTGCCCTTCATGGTAACAACCTACACAGGAATGTATGATCAAACCATCATGAAGTGTGATAAGGGCCTGGGTTACTAAAAAACTTTGGCATTCTATGGAGAAATCAAGTTTTGCATTTATAATTGAAATTTGACAGAAATATTAGCAGTGGGTTGTAAATAAGCCATGTAAATTAACCTCTGTGAGATAAAGATGTCTCATGAACAGGAGCCAGTAAGTATCACATGCAGAACAATATACAATGTAGTTCATTAGTAAAAACTGAATGAAGAGACTTTGGGTGCCAAAATACTTCCACCGCTTCCACTATGACAAAGTTGTTATAGCGTCACAGTAATTGGTTATTTCATGTGTAGAGGAACTTTACACATGTGTAAAGCAAGACGCAACACACACTTTACAGTATGTAATATATTTCTTTTTCTTGGGAACTGCCAAATATGCATTTACATCAATAGCCATTGTGGAAGCAGTTCAAATACCACTATAACAGCTACATGTTTTGATTCTATGAGTTGAGTTATAAGGCACCTAAAAGAAAAAGTCTGCCTGCCTGCTGGATAGCTTGCCAAATACTTTGCATGCATTGAAAATATTAGCTGTATATGTCATCATATTAAATGAGGGAAACTGTGAAATACTATTAATTCTTAAACCTGCTTGTTTTCCAGGTCGGACTCATCTCCGGGACAGTTTTTATGCTGATAGGGCTAATAGTTCTGATGGTGGGTTTTCTTGTGCCACCAAAAATTGAAGCTCTTGGGGCAGAAGATTTTGTTGTTGTTGATACCCATGCTATTCAATTTAATGGCTCTCTTGAGATATGTAAGCTGGCAGGAGCAATTTTATTTTGTATTGGAGGGACCACGATGGCAGCATGTCTGCTGATGTCTGCATTTGCAAAGAATTACTCCAAGGAAGAAAAGTACCTTCAGCAAAGGTTTAAAGAGAGAATAGCAGATATAAAAGCCCATGCACACCCAGTCACAAAAGCACCAATGCCAGGAGACTCAAAGATACCTGTCACTTTGTCCAAAGTTCAAAATATCCAACCTTTATCTGAAACCTGACATTTTCCTTTTTAATTTATACATCACTTAATTTAAAAAGGTCAGCTTGTGTGAGCATCTGATTTTTGTGTTTACAGCACAGCAGAAAGTGCTCTGCTCTGTAAGAAAGATGCTGATTGGAAACTTTATCCAACAGAAATTTAGATTTGGCAAAAGAATGAAGTTAGGTGATTAATGCTTTGAGCAGTGGATTTAAGTGTTCAAATATGAATTCTGTATTTTAATAAAAGTGTTTGCCTATGTTGAACAGGTAACCATACAGAAAAACACAATCAAGCAGATTTAATTTATCAGATTGTGTGGTTCGAGAACACTGAGCACATTTAGACCAATTGTACCTTGGAAACCCTAAAATATGCTTTGTTTTAAAGTTTTTGGGATTTCTTTTCTGGTCATTTTTAATATTATAATGTTGTCTGGCTTCTTGTTCCTTAACTCTCCAGTCCTGCTGCACAGGGAGTCTAATCCTCTTCTGGATTTGGACTGGTAGTCTTGTCCTTGTCCGTGGTCCTTTATAAAAACAGTAGTGCAAATAAGTATATACACAGGACACTAGACTGCCTATGTTTTGACTTTTGTCTTAATTCGTAACACCATATCCATAAGGGAAACTGACATTTTTAGACCTAAATGTACTGCCAACCCACACAAACCTGCCATTACACCACCTTTTTCCATCAGCAAACTTTATCATAAAATGCATTAGGAAGGTGCAAAATAATTTTCATCTAAGAAGAATGCCCTTTATCCTCAGCTGCTGCTAAGTGTCATGTCCCTTACAAGTCTTTGTCATATATTTTTTTTTAAACTCAGAAAGACACACACATATATTTGGGCCTTATGAGGAGAGAAATCATCAACTGTGGTTTACGGTGAAATTGTTAGTTCATAGCATTCTGTCTCACCTGAATCCCATTCATTGACCTTTAATATATCCATTAAAAAATATTTTAAAATGTTATTGTTATATTTTTATAGACAATAGAGAAATCTATCCGTACTCAGAATATCTTTATGTAGACACTTAGCCAACTACTTTTTTCCCCTCCCCCTTCAAATGAGGCAATTGTATCACTGGCTTAAACCATAAATTAACATGTACAAAGATGTGAACTTTGTATTCTCTGACAACATGTGCCACCTTATAGTTCTGTCTATTTTTGAATGGATTAAATAAAAAAAAAAAAAAGATATATATGAACTAATCACAAAAAAAAAAAGTGAGTTCCCTGGTCAGTCCTTTCAACTTGTCATTTTTCTTTAGGACTTCAAAATTTTATTTCAAAGGTGAATTAGCAAATGACACTACTTAGTTGCTTGGCACACGGGAATCCGCAAGCACTTTGACAATAGAAGCAGTGTAGAAAAAGAATCAATTTCAATCACAGGGCCAAGATGGAGCATGGGTTCTGATGGCAATGACCTTGAGGCAGGCTCACAAAAATAGATTCTGTCTTACAAAAAAAAGCAGAAATCTAAGAGTGACTGTTCCCCCTTCCTTGATGATTCAAGAGCTCTGGGCCTTTGAAATCTTTCATGGACTTAAGAAGTACAGAAGTTAGGAGAATGGTTTCTTTGTGTGTTTTTAATAGCAAATCTGGAATCATTATTGTAGGAGGTTGAGAGCATTGAATACAATGTTCTTGATTCTACAAAAGTGAGCACAGAAAGATTGATTTCATTAGTGACACAAATTTTGAAATGCCCAAGGATTAAGACCATAAAAGAAGGATAATAGTAACATACCCCTGCAACCAGAAGTCGGAGACTGAAATTAAATAAATAAATAAAATAAATTCTGTGTCTATTTGGCAATCGCCTCACACCCATGGCTCAGTGAGCATAGTACAACTAGTATTAAAAAAAAAAAAGACGGGGGGAGGAGGAGGAAAAGATTGTGGGGGTGGAAATCACATGCACTGTACTGGTTAAAAATAAGTAGAGACAGCAAGTGCTTTCATTGCAGGGAGCGAGGTCTGACAATTGCTCATGTGGTATGCAGTAGCACCGAAATAGAAATATAGCTGCATCATTCACAGTTGCTTGTTGTGTGTTGCATGCATTCTATCCCAAAGATAAAATAAGGTAGGTCATTAACTATTTTCAGGACAGAAGGAGCCTTGTTTACTATTCTTTCCTCTACTGCTGTCAGGCTATTAGTGTGTAGGCAGCAAGAAGACAGACCACTCTGACCTTTTCAATGCAAAGTTTAATTAAAGACTGTGCATAGTGAGAGTGTGACATTTCAGGTCTTGCAGTGTAGATCACTGGATGAAATTAAAATGATCACTCCAATCTCTTTTAGTTATTGCTATCTCTCCACTTATATTTTGCTGAATGCTGCATTTGAAGTAAAAGAATAAATCCAATTTTATGGAAAAACTATATCCATTTACCCATTTTCTAAAAGTGAATAAAAGCTAGAATTCATTTTTAAAAAAATGCATGAAATGATTTCTCTGGTGACATCTTTGCCTGGGAGATGAGATGACCCAGTTGTTTGTGATTGGCTGAAACAAACTGAGCACTCTACTATATTGCCCTATAACCCCTTCTTTGGTTTAATATATTTTGACACTGTAGTAAGGATGAGTCATTACACTACTATGAGTTGAGAAAAGACAGAAGAGGAGGAAACATGGCAGTCATATGCAGAAGTGGGAGGAGCACAGTAATAGGTTGCGAGTGATAGGAGCTAGGAAAGAAGATGGAAGTGGGGTGGAGGGGAAAGGAAAGACATGAATGGAGGTCAGGAACAATGACAGTCAGTTGTGGAAGAAGTGGCAGAATGACCTATAACCCCTAAAGTGCTCATGCCTCTAGAGCCAAGGATTAAGCCAAGAATAAGTCTCAACATTCTTCTTCAATCAAATAAACAGTTGTGAAATCCATTTGCATCCTGTGCTTCCATAACAGCAGGCCCATATGGAAACAACAGCCTATTATGTCTACCACTTGTTCAGGTAGCCCAGACCTCAAGCACTTTAGATGCTGATATATACATTTGAACCCTGGCGATGAACCAGTCTGTTCCATAAGTTACCTAGCACAGAATCCCACACAAGCAAATAAGACCTCCACCACATTTCTGGCTCTCTATCCTTCCCACTGTTTCCTCATCTTACATAGTCCACTAGACAACTATATCATATATCTAACACCCTCTCCTCCCAACTCAGACTTTCAAAATTCAAGAAACACTTTCCAATACAAAGACTGGACAATGTCGCTTTCACAAATAAAATGTTAATGGATTGTCTCTCAAAACCCTGAGATACCACCTGCACCTAATTGTCATCTATCAAATCCTTAAACATACTGTGAATGGTTTTTATTTTTCTTTCATCCTTATTAGACTTACAATTACAACAAAAAACTGCTTTACCATAAAGCCATTCTCTCTGAAATCAGCATGGGAGAAATCAGATTTTCCACAGTTTTGATTGGCAACCATTATTTTTGTCATGTTCACTTTGATGAATACACTCTCATGATGTTTATGTCCATTTTCCCCTACTGCACTGCATAGTGATTGCTTCACTTCAACATCAGTATTTCTTTCCTCACCTTCTGCCACAGCCTCTGCTGACACTTCCATTTGCCTTTTATTCCCATTGCAGAGTGAATCGCAGGGTACTGGCAGGGGAACACAAATACTCTCTTCTCTAGTTGAATGTCAGCAGATTCATTCACTATTTATGATATAGCCCTGGCATGCCATTTTCACATATTAGATTTTTAATCATGTGTGTTTGCAAGCATGCAGTCACACACAGAAATAGCTAAGACAGAGGAGATGAAGAGGATGGATCCTATGGCCTTTGGTGGGAGAAGAGCCCAGTATGGCCAAGCAGAAAGCAGGGACAGAATACCTCCTTCTTCAGTATGTCAAAAAGGTGCAGGGGAGGCGGGGGGAGGGAAGGGGGAAAATTAGTCCTGAGATATGGAAGCAGAACTACAGCAGACTGCAAGAATCAAAGCTGGAATCATTTCAGGGTCCCTTCTGTATCACTTGGCAACAGCAAGAACAACCCTTTCAGTAAAATAAAGGTATTAGAGTGTAAGCCCACACAGTGCTAGCAGGTCTGTTGTACAATGACAAGGTGACAAGTCCAGCATTTCCTAAATCAGAGTTACCACAGCCTTCAAGAGAACAAGATGTCCCTGGTCTCCAGAGATAGGGTTCGAAAGACTCTCTTTCTATTCATCACACCTCATTAGTAGCCAAGAGCAATAGTACATAAAATAGTAGACTGTTGTTCTCTTAATAGATTCTCAGAGCCAGCTCTTTTCTAAGGTTGAGTGAACTGAGTTTTGAGTTCTGCCAGTTTGTCCCTAATTAAGTTTGTCCCTTTGGTGATATTGCCAAAAATAAGGTGTTCTGTGAGCCAAAGGTATGTCTCCCAGTTCAAACACTGAGAGACCACACATACCCTCATGGGGGCTTTCAGCTACTTGCATAAACACCACATCTGTGCCTTCATGCCTTTCCTGTCAGGGCTGGCTTAGAGAAGAGAGCGCTCGCACTTCTCATTTATTACATTAATAGACTGTTGCATATGTTAAATAGAGTGAGGCTTGGTTCCGCATCAGGTCATTTAAAGAGACAACTATTTTGGAAATAATCTTTCCCATTTCAGTACCTACTTGGACAATTATTCATAAACAAACATCAGCACAAATAGAATTAAACAAACCTAGCTACAAATAATGCTCATGACTATTTTAAAAGCTCCGTGTTTCAATAAACCAGCACTTTATAACAGGGATGCTTCTTTTGTAACTAGAGAGGGGAGATCATTTTAAACACTGCAAACTGATTAGTAAAGTGTTTTGCCTTCTGCCTGTCCAATAGGTATGTATGCCATATCTCCTCAGACAGGCAAATAGCAATTAGCTAGAGAAAAAAAAATCACCTTTGTCATCTGGTTAGCTTAATCAAAAGACTATAGCCTGTGTTACAAAAATTGCAAGCCTACATAAAAAAAAAATAACACAATCTTTACAGAGATAAAAATGGACACTGCTTATTGTTAGCTTTCAAAAGTAACCACATGAGGGTATTAAATCAAACTCTGGACAAATACCTCTGTCTGATACACTGATGCCCCCAAATCATTCCTGTTTTGGTGGTGGGTTTGTGACAAACTAAATAAAAGATGCCTATGTGTTCTTCCATTCAGGTACCAGTGAATAACTGTCTATTTTGTGCTGACTCCAGATTTCAGAACAAATGCAGCTCATTCTACTCCACTTTCCATGATGCTAGTGAGATAGCCAATTGCATGCCAAGAAGAGCAATTGTCAGAGAAACCAGGTGCTTGGACTAAAGGGTTACTGAAAAAGGGATGCAACTAGTTTCTAGGGTGAGCACCCAAAATATTGACCAACTTGGAATGAAAAGTATTAGCCATACACAATAATAAGGACATTCAAGGGGGAAAGGTCATTATCTGGGGAAATTTGAGGCAGGAAGAAACATCTGGAGGACACTGAAAAACGAATAGTACAGTAAAGACTGGTGTTGCTTAAAGGTACTTAGGAGATGTCTGTTGGCAAGAAGTAGTCTTTGGATCCTCTCATATCTTGAGGGTGAATTTTGGTCCCTAACTGTGGGGGCTGTTAAGAGTCTACAAGAAGGCTGGTCTCTGGAAATGCTGACAAGGCTCTCAAAAGGACATCTTCAAACTCTTATCCTCTTGTCTGACTATGATCAGTTGTATTTCTGCAACCCTGCCCTCAAATTCATACATTCATAGATTCATAGATTCATAGATGTTAGGGTCGGAAGGGACCTCAATAGATCATCAAGTCCGACCCCCTGCATAAGCAGGAAAGAGTGCTGGGTCTAAATGACCCCAGCTAGATACTCGTCTAACCTCCTCTTGAAGACCCCCAGGGTAGGGGAGAGCACCACCTCCCTTGGGAGCCCGTTCCAGACCTTGGCCACTCGAACTGTGAAGAAGTTCTTCCTAATGTCCAGTCTAAATCTGCTCTCTGCTAGCTTGTGGCCATTGTTTCTTGTAACCCCCGGGGGCGCCTTGGTGAATAAATCCTCACCAATTCCCTTCTGTGCCCCCGTGATGAACTTATAGGCAGCCACAAGGTCGCCTCTCAACCTTCTCTTGCGGAGGCTGAAAAGGTCCAGTTTCTCTAGTCTCTCCTTGTAGGGCTTGGTCTGCAGGCCCTTGACCATACGAGTTGCCCTTCGCTGTACCCTCTCCAGGTTATCCGCATCCTTCTTGAAGTGTGGCGCCCAGAATTGCACGCAGTACTCCAACTGCGGTCTGACCAACGCCCGATAGAGGGGAAGTATCACCTCCTTGGACCTATTCGTCATGCATCTGCTGATGCACGATAAAGTGCCATTGGCTTTTCTGATGGCTTCGTCACACTGCCGGCTCATGTTCAACTTGGAGTCCACTAGGACTCCAAGATCCCTTTCCACCTCCGTGCCACCCAGCAGGTCATTCCCTAGGCTGTAGGTGTGCTGGACATTTTTCCTCCCTAGGTGCAGCACTTTGCATTTCTCCTTGTTGAACTGCATCCTGTTGTTTTCTGCCCACTTGTCCAGCCTATCCAGGTCTGCCTGCAGCTGTTCCCTGCCCTCCAGCGTGTCCACTTCTCCCCATAGCTTTGTGTCATCTGCAAACTTGGACAGAGTACATTTCACTCCCACGTCCAAGTCGCTGATGAAGACATTAAAGAGTATCGGTCCAAGGACCGAACCCTGCGGGACCCCACTGCCCACACCCTTCCAGGTCGAGACCGACCCATCTACCACGACTCTTTGGGTAGAGTTGTACAGTTATTTTTTCTTGCACAAATTTCTCTCTCCTATATATAATACATCTTTTGCTATTTTGTTGCCTTATTAATTGCCTGTGATAAAGCATGATTTCAGGATAACTGATATTCTAGGCTTACCTCTTTTTGGAGGAGGAGACCCATAATATTGTACAATGCAAGAGGGAGACTCCTGGAACCAGCAAAGATTTCCCTGCTGCAGCTGCAAGGTCTGGTGTGATGGCGGGTGGAACTAAGGCTTGCAAGGAAAAGGAGCCATCTCAGGGGCATATATTCCTTGAGACAAGCAGCAGAAAAGCAGGGAGAAACTTGGGCCTGTGGAAGCACCCTGACAGCAGGCTGTGTGCACTAATAATATATATATTTTACTTTCAGTGATGACTTTCCAGAAGTCACCACTCCTGGCCCAGGCATAGTCATTGCTCAGCAAGAGCTGGTAGAGGTTCACATCACCCAGTCTCCTTAGAGATGGGCTCATCCCACAGCAAATGAACACTGTCTGGTTCCAAGCTGAAAGTCCCCTTGGCTCTATCCACTTTCCTCTACCCTAGAGAGATGGAGATAGGCACTGTATAATACAGCCCATCTTGCACAGGGCTGATTAGCTTGCTGCATGAGTTTCAGTATCTTCTGTCAAGAAACAAGTGATAAAACAGGAACCACTAGGATGGACTTCTCAAAGGAGCCCAGGAGAATTAGGTTGAATTCAAGAGGAAGGTTGGACAACAAAGGAGATGTTGTTCAAAGTTGGCATGCCCAAGCTAGTTACAGGGGACCTTGCTCTGGCACCTTCAACAATGGAACTGCAGCAGCAGCTACAACATGAGCTGAAAAAAAGTCCACTTCAGACCCAGGATAAACACATAAGCCAGGGGTAGGCAAAATGAGGCTCAGGGGCTGGATGCAACCTGCCAGGCCTTTCTATCTGGCCCATGGGGCCCCTAAAAATATTTAGAAAATTAATATTTATCTGCCCTGGGCTGCCTGTCATACAGCCCTCAATGGCTTGCCAAAACTCAGTAAGCAGCCCTCTACCCAAAATAATTGCCTGCTCCTGACATAAGCAGTTTGAGGTGGACCTCATGCTGCAGTATCCAGGTACCCAAGGTAACTGTAGTCACACTGTGAGACTGCAGTGTAGACCATACTTCAAGTCCTTTGAATGCTTTTGAAAATCCCAATCCCCCCTCCAGCAAAATCATTCTGTTCTCCACTTGAAGACACCAAAAAGCAGCTCCTACTACAAACTGATTTAAGTAACATGATCTGGACTTTCCCTCATTTCCTGCTTTATCTACCAATATTGGTATAGGTGCCTTATGTTCTGTACAGGTGCATAGTTAGCAGGCTGTAGCAGAGGTCTTTGGCTCCCCACTAAGAATCCAGCTTTCATCTGGTGTAGTGCCCGAAGACTGGAAGAAGGCCAACGTGGTGCCTGTCTTCAAGAAAGGGAGGAAAGTGGATCCAGCTAACTATAGGCCCATCAGCCTGACTTCTATCCCAGGGAAGATCTTAGAAAAGTTTATTAAGGAGGCCATCCTTAATGGACTGGCCGACGCCAACATCTTAAGGGATAGCCAGCACGGGTTTGTTGCAGGTAGGTCTTGCTTGACCAATCTCATTTCCTTCTACGACCAGGTGACCTATCACCTGGACAAGGGAGATGAGATTGATGTCATATATCTTGACTTCAAAAAAGCCTTCGATCTGGTGTCCCATGATCGTCTCTTGGAGAAACTGGCCAATTGTCGCCTTGGGTCCCCCACGATCCACTGGCTGGAAAATTGGCTCCGGGGTCGGACCCAGAGGGTAGTAATTGATGGAAGTCACTCATCGTGGTGTCCTGTGACCAGTGGGGTCCCCCAGGGCTCTGTCCTTGGACCCATACTGTTCAACATCTTCATTAACGATGTGGACACTGGAGTCAGAAGCGGACTGGCCAAGTTCGCCAATGACACCAAACTTTGGGGCAAAGCATCCACGCCAGAAGACAGGCGGGTGATCCAGGCTGACCTGGACATGCTCAGCAAGTGGGCGGATGAGAATCTGATGGTGTTCAACGCCAATAAATGCAAGGTTCTCCACCTTGGGAAAAAAAACCCGCAGCATCCTTATAGGCTCGGCAGTGCTATGTTGGTTAGCACTATGGAAGAAAGAGACTTGGGGGTCATCATTGACCACAAGATGAACATGAGCCTGCAATGCGATGCTGCGGCTAGTAAAGCGACCAAAATGCTGGCTTGCATCCATAGATGCTTCTCAAGCAAATCCCGGGACGTCATTCTCCCCCTGTACTCGGCCTTAGTGAGGCCGCAGCTGGAGTACTGCGTCCAGTTTTGGGCTCCACAATTCAAAAAGGATGTGGAGAAGCTTGAGAGAGTCCAGAGAAGAGCCACGCGCATGATCAGGGGTCAGGGAAGCAGACCCTACGATGACAGGCTGAGAGCCCTGGGGCTCTTTAGCCTGGAAAAGCGCAGGCTCAGGGGTGATCTGATGGCCACCTACAAGTTTATCAGGGGTGATCACCAGTATCTAGGGGAACGTTTGTTCACCAGAGCGCCCCAAGGGATGACGAGGACGAATGGTCACAAACTACTACAAGATCGTTTCAGGCTGGACATAAGGAAGAATTTCTTTACTGTCCGAGCCCCCAAGGTCTGGAACAGCCTGCCACCGGAGGTTGTTCAAGCGCCTTCATTGAACACCTTCAAGATGAAGCTGGATGCTTATCTTGCTGGGATCCTATGACCCCAGCTGACGTCCTGCCCTTTGGGCGGGGGGCTGGACTCGATGATCTTCCGAGGTCACTTCCAGCCCTAATGTCTATGAAATCTATGAAATCTTCCTGCCTGGAAGCTTGCAATGGAATGAATTCACACCAATCAGGCCAGCTATTCTCAATCAGGACCACAGGACACCTGAACACACGTGTTAGTGCTAGGCACACCTGTAAAAGTTCTGGTTTGTGATTTTTGTATTGGAGCTTTTTTCCATTTCAGGGCTTTGAGAAGCGTGCTTGGGAAAGAGGGGCTCTCCATTTGCCGTAGAGGCAACAGGCTTTCAGAAGGGTGGCAGCTCATGGAGGGGAAGCATCCAAATCATTTCTGAAACTGAACCAGACCTCATCTTCTTTCAGGTGCAAAGCTGGGGGTGGGGAGAGAACTGTTGATATCTTTTTTATTGTTTGGGGGCTCACGCCACAGTTAAACAGGCAGAATGAAGCTAGAGCTTTGTTTGTTAGTACACCCAAGTGTGAACAGACCTTAGCAAGTGAAAGGGGATGCACATGGTACCAGCACTAAAGCTTTTGCAGAGCAGCACTTGAGAGAAAAAAAAAAAAAGCTCTCCCCCACTGTGTTGTTGAGGTTGACCACCAGAATTCACATCTGAGAGTGCTACATCCTGGGGAAAGGCTTTAATCAATGTTCCTTGGCACTGTGCCACTAACAAATGGCTGCCTCCACTCACAAGAGGCCACCTGTGAGAATCAGATGTGCTTTTTTAGGACAAGATTGCCAACTGGGAGCACCCAAGAGGTTGACAGTCCTGAAGTTATAATCTCTTCTATAATAAAACTATTTCTAACTTGTGTGATAAAGATGTTTGGAAACAAATCTTTTAAGCTGTAGTGTGCCAGGTCGTGGCTTGTAAGACACAGAAAAGATAGCTATTATGAGAAAACTTGCGTTCACATCAGGTCTCCTGTGAACCCAATTTGTTGGAAGCAACTCCAACAAGTTAGAATTACTACAGCACATCTACACAGCACTCATACACTATAGGAAGATGAACAGCTCCTCCCATTCATTTCACTAGCTGGGCAAGGGGTAGGGGTAATGCACAACAGAAATTTATGACTGAAGCTTCAAGGAAGGAAGATGTCAGTCTCTTCCACCAAGAATTTCCCACCTAGACAGCACAGGCTTTGTTTTCTGGAAATATCCACTCACATAAAGGAACTAGGAGAATAATTGCTGCAATCTGAGATGGAGAGATTTATGTCACATATAGAAATGGATTGTATCCCAAAGGATAACTTAGGAACATTTTGTCAGCGGGAGAAAGATAAGTACAAGGGAAAGCCCATACTCAGATGCATAAAAAGCTACCTAAAATTGGAACCATTTGGTAATTGAGGTACTGAAGCTGTACAGTCCCATGTATTCAGGATAGGGAGCATGAGGGTGTAGCTTACCCATCTGATGTTTGGTGCATATCCATTCACCTTGTTTCTTTGCTGTATGTCAACTTGACTCTTTTGAAGATAATCTTCCCAGTGCAGTAGAGCTGTTTAAAGTCCCTGCTGAAGCCAGAAGCACTTACTATCTAGTGCAAATGAAGAAAGAGGATCTACCAATCCCATCTCTTTATAGTAGAGCTCTGCCTCTAAGAAGAGCAGGACTGGAAAGCCAAGGGAACTCAGATCTTGACAGCTGCAGTGAAAACAGGCATTCACTCCAGCTTCCTCCATCACTGTTCTCCCTTAGGGGCTGTCTTCTACATTGATTTGTTTGTTTCCCAGGGCTTAATCCTCACCCTAGAACATGTATCTTCAGCTTCTCCCTAGACAGCTTTGCCAACAAGCTCTTGCTCACACAGATCATTCTCCCTACCCAAAACCCTCCCTAAAGTCTGTCTCCAGCCAAGCAGAAGGGTTTTAGAATCCTTCCCTCACCCTTGCTTACAGTCTTCAGTTACCTGCTTCACAAAGAAAATCAAAGCCCTAACCAGATTCAGCTCATCCTGTGATAGGCACATATTGAACTATATGTGCTACAACCAAGCCAAGTCAGGTGATGGGGTTGCAAAAGGGTCAAAATGAAAAGTGGGAATGGGACTCAGTTGTATCCCCATAATCAACGTAAACCATAGCCTACAACACAACCAGATCCTACCATAGTCCAAATGTTAACCATGCTTTAACTGAATCAGAAGACAATGTTGTGACTGGATCATCTTACTCAGCTATGGATATAATGTAGGCAATGCTTACTTCATGTGACAATTTAAAAAAATGTGATTTTAAAAGCAACAGTGAAAGGTCAGTTCTTTTGCTATACTATCAGGATTTATCACTGTACAATTTTTGTATAAAGCTGAAGGTATTAACTTCCAATCATTTACAAATTTCTGCAAAGTGGAACTGCTTGTGAAAGAGGAATAACATTTGTTTTCATATTTGAAAGCTGAACTCCCCTTATATTATGTATTATACAGACTGGGAGAAGAGCAAGAAATCTCTCTATTCTACTAAGAGTTGAAAATCATGTAATCTTTTTTTAGAGATGTAATTTTCTTAGAATTTTACAAGCCTTTTGTTGGAACTTTGACCTCTCGGTGTCATGATGACTTGACTTGATTCTAAAGGTCTGAGTCGGTAGACTTAAACTACTGCTAAACTATTTGTGCCAAAGGTCAATGAAAGGAAAATTATTTCTCGATTTATAAGGTCACTGCTCTTACTTACTGCATCCCTGTCAGTTTTCACTCTCCCAAATCCAGTCTTCAGTAGGCTACCTCCACTAAGGATCCACACTTATGAACACAATTCCCAAAAGTAATCCAATTGACTGCAATGAGTCAGAATTCACTGATAACACACACAGAGAAAGGGTTTATATACAGGCATCTTTCTGGTTTCTTTCATCTGCTAAAATCTGATAAGACTTATAGAAGTCAATCTTTTTACTTTTAAAGTTTCTTTCAAAATGCTAGGTTTACAACAAGAAAAGGGAAAAAAACACACAGAGATGAATGAAGGCATAGATTTCTCTTTATAAATAAATAGGTGTTTTGTTACCAAAAGCATTCTATCATTTTACAATATAGTGTTTGATTTACATAGTAGGTTTGCAAAGTATATTTTATTTAATGTTTGTTTTTAAAAAAAATAATGTAACCATATGAGTTTGTGGCAAGGGCTGTGACAGGATAACTGCCAAAGTTCCTTTTATTTCTCCTCTTTGGACAGAAAGGAAATCAGGTAGATTCCAGCTGGAAATTATGGTTTGGATATGTTGAGCCATGCCTTTGACACCACTGCAATTATTACTGAATTCTTCCAGCTACCATAGTTTGCTACCAAGCATATCGTTGGGCTAGCCTGTGAGGGGAAACTTAGCCTTCTTCTTTAGGTTGTTTCTTTGTGAGCTGTTGCTGATATCACTCATTTTGAACAGGAAGAGTGGGGGAAAGAGAAAATAATGTTGAAAAGTACCTATAATTATCTGTGCAGCCCGTGGCCTAGTTCTGCATGAGCATCCCATATAGGTGTATCACTAGCATGGAAGCTGAGAATGAGGCAAGTGGAAGGAATCAATGCCCAGACCAGCTACTTTGGCTTGATAGTAAGGAGAGGGTTTTCATCTTGGGGAGCATTTTCTTTTGTTTCACTTCAGAGTTTGGAAAACACAAATATCTTGAAATAATATTCCAAGTAGGCAGCTCAAATTAAGAGCTTGATCTCCCTTTCCCTCACTCTGAGTTACCAATTACTTGTGCAGGACTAAGGGTGCATACAGGTGAGATTCTTGAGAAAAGGTTCATGTTCTATTTTCCAACTAAGAATCGCTAATGCTCACAAAGATTAACTAATGTGAACAGGAAGAATAATGATAGTGCCTTTAACTGCCCACTAAAACAAATAAGCAAATCACCATAATGAAACAGCATGTAATCGATATATATTATAAGGCGTGAACCTCTCTCATTTATGCCAAACTAGGGACCATATGGGCAGTGGGCACCTTCTGAATTTGTGGTTGAGTGGGCTCATGAATCATATATACTGACTGCAACTTTGGCTCTAGTGAAGCCAACAGCAATTCTAACAATGTCTTCAGTGGGGCTAGGACTTCACTTTCTTTTTTCATGGAAATATTATAATCACAGTATAATCATAATGTATATTGACTGGTATATAGAACATAAGTTTTCATAGGTGGCAGCCTCCTTTGCCAGAGCATCTGGTAAAGGAGTCTCATCTACAAAAGTGTATGCCTCTGAACTAGTTGGTATCTAAGGTGCTTCCCTACCCTGCTGACTTCAGACTAACACAGGTAACTGCCTTTTATCGTCTATATGCATATTTGTATTTTGCTGTTTTTCATGAAATGTAGACATCTGCAGGCAACACTTGAATGCTGGTATTATATGCTAATGAAGGTAATATGTGCATCATCCCTATGATTTAATGGCATGTTCTGATTTAGATAGCCATTATGTTGTAGCTAGAAGGAAAGATTTCTATATTCTTCCTTGAGCAGAGAGCTGTGTTAGTTTGAAGGCAGAATGGGGGAAGATCTTAGGACTCCTATACACATGCAGGGAGCCTGTTTCAATGTGCTGGAAATCCAGAGCATCAGAGCAGACTCAATTAATCGAGTCTGCTGAAGCGCAGAAATGAACATGCTCCAGTAGACTCTAGCGTCACGTGTATCAGCATCTCTGCGCTGCAAAATGGCATGGAGTGCTTTGAACTAAAGCTTGGATAAGCTTTAGTGCAGAGCACCCCGCAACCATTTTTCAGTGTGGGGATACACGTGATGATCGGGTGCTTTTAATTAGCATGATTCACTAATTAAAGCACCACCCACTCCAACCTCCCGGAGCATGTGTAAAAAAGCCCTTAGAGACTGACTGACTGAGGGAGACATGACCTTTCATACTTAACAACGTACTTCTTCAGATGGTATCTGACGGCATCTGATGAAGTATATCAGGAATTGGCAACCTTCTACTGACAGTGGGCCACCCCTTGTGACCCAGTCAGTACTGCCCACCCCCTGCTCTGTGCAGAGGGGCTGATCTCTTCCCTGAATATTCCAAACTAATCGCTTTATTTTTTTCTGAGCTCCTCAGCTCCTGGCAGATTTACTGCTAGTTGTAGGCTGCTGTTCTTACCAGCATCCAGATAAGTGTTTTAAATGTTCTACCTTAGTGCAGCAAAATGCTTAAGAATATGTTTTACTTAAGAAAACACATGTAGTCTCTTTTCAGTGGGTAGGATATTACTGGTTGTAAGGGTGTCCTGCATTATAAATATAAGATATCACGAGAAGCCAGTAATATCCTACCTATCGTAAAAAGGTACAAAACTTTACCTGCATGCATTGTCCACGTTTTCACACAGCCCCCACACCCCCCACACACACACACACACACACACACACACACACACACACACACACACACACACACACACAGATCCATAAATAGCAATCCTTAAGTAAGTGAATGGCTTACTGTATACTGGCATGTCCAGAGTGTTTTTGGCTAAAAGGTAAAGGGAAGAGTTTTGACCACACAGAATTATGTTTTCTAGGAATATTTACCCTGGGGAATTGCTCCTGTTATTACTATTGCTGTTGCCCTCCACAGCAGACACACATACAGTAAATGGCAGTCTCTTCCTCATGAAGCTTATAATCTAAACATCAGGACATAAGTGGATGGAACAAATCAGGGTGAGGCAGTGGGTAACAAAAATAATGGGATATTCTAGTACAGCTTAGCTGTGCGTACAACTCAGCTGTAAGAGTAAATCACAAGTCCTCTTGTGAATTATTGCATTTGTGGTTTAAAAAATAAGCTGCTTTATAATAAAATAATTTTAGCAAATCTATTCTTCCTTAAGATATTTTATTTAGTTTTAGGTAATCTTTAAACGTTACTTTAATATAACTCTAAGACAGTTATTCAAAATACCAATAGGCAACACTCTGTTTTGTACCTTCTGATATTTTGGAGTGATTTATTATCTGCTAAATTACTTACTCCTATTTTAGATGGGATTTTTTAAAACAATTTCTTCACTTTTGTCTTCACTTCACTTGAGATATATTGTAATTTGATTTTGCACCTACTTCATCAAAGCATTTAGGTCTGAGTTTAATTATAAGTGTCTGCTGTAATCTGAGGGGATTTAAGCATATGCTTAAGTGAGCTGCTGAACTGGAAACTTAATCTCCCACTATAACTCCACAAAATGTTTACAAATTAGAAAGATGTACAGGGATTTTGATAATTTCCTTGGATAGCACCAGTGAAGAGATAAAGTTACTCTTATTACTGGTTGAATGCCAATGGTGAAGAACACATATATAAACAAGTCCATTCTTAATTTGTGTACTATAATCCTGAGAAAATGCTTCCTCTCCTAAAAGCCAAGATTTTCAAATGGAACAGCAATTTTGGGTACATACATTTATGGTGCCTAAACTGAAATACCTTAAAAACGGACCCATGTGTCAGAAGACAGGGGATCACCATTAAGCCTCAGCATGGTGTCTCAGGACAAACATCCAAAAATGAAAATACACAATGTTAAGTCATTTTCAAATATTATAATATGTAAATACATTATACATATACCTAACTACACTATATATTTGTATTTACTCTGTATTTACACACCGTAACTACACTATATGTATATGTGTGCATATGTTTATGTGCATGTATATGTGTGTGTGTGTATGTATACCTGAGCTGGGTCATTCTGGCCCCCCTGCTGGAAAACATTATCAACCTTCAGCATAAACCCTCACAGCTCTGAAAATTACTACAGTGTTTACAAAAGGTTTTATGTCACCATGTCAAGTATAGAATAAAGCCTAGAACTGGCTAGAATATATACACACACATATGTGGGTACACACACACACACACACACACACACACACATGCCTTATCTATCTAATAGTTATGATATCATCAGAGCACCACATTGTCTTCTACATTCGCAGAAACAGGCCCACAGAATTTGACTTCTGTACAATGCAAAGACTGTAGGATCAGACTGCTTGCATTGTAATCACTAGGGGTGGCAATACATGTGCTTCTGGGTGGTGGGGGAAGGGCATTTTAATTCAAGCAGCTTTTGGGAGCCACTCTAATTAAAACGCCACAGTGTCTCATGTATTTAGTGTCCCACATTTCAAAATGGCCACATGGGTGCCTTAAAGCTTGTTTGCCGAGCTTTAGTTAAAGCTCCCCACTGCCATTCTGAAACGTGGGATAGGGAATACATGCAACACTGCAGCACACGGGAGCATTCTAATTAGAACGCTCCAGCTGTCTGCTCCAACGCGTTCTAATAGAAACACTTTAGAGCACATGTATAGGCTGTGCTAGGTTGTCGGACTAGGTTGTCAGACTTAAAATCAATCCTCCAAAGATTGGGTTAAAAGACCAAGCTGCTTGTGATCTAAAATCAAATTTAGAATCTTTCTCCTTAAAAGCAAACTGTTTTTAAAAATTCTAATTTCTGCATTTGAAGTTAATACAATAATGCATACTCATAACTTGCATAAGCCAGCAAACATGTACCAAGCAAGCAGAAAATCTGTTGTCAGGGCCCCACACACACAGTTGCAATGCTTTTTGTTTCAGTTTTACTGGGAAGTCATCAGCACTACCTGTGTCCCAGCAAGCTAAACCTCTCTATTTGAAATAACACAAGAGTGCCTGGTACCAGCACTCATATTTGTAATGATATTATATGTCACTGCAAGAGATAACATACTGAAAATGCTTATGCTCCTGTTTTCTAAAAAGCTGTTGCAACTTTATAGAAAAGCATCCAAAGATGTTTTGCAGATAACTAGGACAGAAATTTGTATTTAAAAATTGAATATTTCCTCATGAAATGCAGTAAGTTAATAAAGTTAAATAAAAGTTAATGGTATACTGTCGAATTTTTATAACTGACTAATTTAAAAAAACAATTTCAGTTTTACCTTTCAAATAAAGGTAAAGAAGAGTCTTTAAAAAACAAAACAAAAACAAAAAAGGATGAAGATTTTGTTGTTCCCACTAATATGGAGAAGAACATTTTCAGTATGGGAGACACTGACTTTTACAGAATGAGACAGACTGTTACAAAGTGTTATCAAATACATAAAACAATAAATTAAAAGAAAAATAGTGGCTGGAGAAATTTGTGGTTTCCAATTATAAGTGATTTTACACAGTTTTCAAAAACATTTTTTGCATTTTTTCATGAATTTAGTATTTTCTTATCAACAATAAAAATGACATTAAGTCTTTCATAGTAACAGTTTTCTAGCATAAGCAATAAAATAAGCTACTCCTAAGCAAGACCTAAAAGTCCCACTTGCTTTTGTACAATAAATGATTTATACACAAGATCCGAGAATAACCCTGTGCTTATGACTTCCTACTTATTGGCAGCATTGGTTAAGACTTGGCTCCAAAGGGGCAATAGAGTCAATGTCATCAAAGCTACCACATTCTAGATGAATGCTTTATTTACTAATGCAAATGATATCACAGCCTATCAGGAACCAGCTAATTAGAAGAGGTGAAATTAAAGCACAGAGTTTTGTGCAAAACTGGTGAGCAAGATCCTCAAGTGGTATGTAAACTCATATGGCTCCACTGACTTCAATGGCACTATGCTGATCTACACCAACTGAGGATATGGGTTATTGTTTTCAGTGATAAATTAGTTTCTTATTGGTTGAATTTCAAACCAATCAAAATCCAGTCTTTATAAAGCTAGTCAAAGCTAACTGCACTTCTATGTACCTGCTCTTTAGGTTTCTTAACCGATAATATTATATACATTTAGCATTTTGACCAGATACATTACCAAATTTTGAAAAGCAAATAAATCAATATGTTTCTGAGAGAAGCTGTCTTCCTCAACAGCCCAAATCCTGCAAATTTCTCCACATGTGTGGATCATTATACATTGGTACACCTGGAGAAATCAATAGGGCTTCTCAGAGCAGCAAACAAGCTGTAGCATTAATTTAAACTGTACAACATATATTTATAGTGCTAAATACATGCTTTGCATTAATACAATCTTCCTTACTGCTCCTAAATTGAATGCAATGGAAAGCCACTGTCCAGTAACATTGGGAAAGACTCTCCATTGCACTGCACCAGTTCTAGCCGGGTATAATTCCATGGAGTAGAGAGTCTGATTCATTCTCTCTGAAACATATACTTGAAAACAAAGTACATGTAATATTTTTAGCAGCTTATTAATCTAGGAAAAACGTTACACAAATTAAAAAGTCACAAAAATATTTATCTTTCCTAGATAAATCTGTTGAAAAATTCTGAAGTCTAACTTATGCTTTTTTGAGCACATTGGAACAATGCCACACAGAGTTGATTCTATTACTATTTATCATCTTATAACACAGAAGAAATAGTTCATTTATTTACTGCATTGCTAAACAAACCCCCTATATTTTCCCCTAAAATCTATCTGAAAGTCACATCTTGAGAAAATAATTCAATCTTCTTTTTAATAAACATTCATGTTCATTATCTATGTCATTCTATATGGCAATACCATTTCAAGACTCAATAGGTGGTACTCAACTCTATCTCCACATTATAAATTATCAATAACAGATAATAACATGCTTTCAATTTCAAATATTACAATCCTTAATTTTCTGCTAACATCCTTTTTCATGTCTATGCCACAGCAGCATATTCATTGGTTTGTTCATTTTTTTCACTTTCTTGTGGGCTGGTGATAGTTACTCTTGGGTTTGTTGATGTTTTTTCAGAATGAGAATCAGCCTAAAGAAAAAGGAACCAAATAAATATTTTCAGTTTATTGGGTAACAGATTTCATTGCATTCCAATGTGTAGTTCATTAAATATGTCATGCTAGAATTGGTGTAAAACAATGGAGGCTGACAGTCTTGTTTATCTTGAATAAATAGGATATGTAAAAGCAAAAGGAGCAGATTTTTTACCCCAATTAGAGCATGTCTCTGGTTTATTCCCAACCAGCAAGCATACCTTCCAAACTGGACCTCCAAAAAGTGTTACCTCTCTTGACAGCATCAATCAGAGGTCAGCAGCCTATGTCCCAACTGCATATGGCCTGCAAAGAGGTCAGCAGCCTATGTCCCAACTGGATATGGCCTGCAAAGCCTTTGGGTTCAGCCCACGGAGCCATGGCTATGGCAGCATTCAGTGACAGGAGTCTCCCCCTGTGCCATGCCACAGCCAGTCACCTGGGGCTCTGGTGGAGAGGAAGCTCTGCCTGCTCCACATGGCAGATGAGAGGGCTTTTGCCATGCCACACTGGAGCTGAGCCATGGGGAGGAGCAGTGGCTGGGCCCGAATGTCCATTCACCTCCAACCTGAGCTGGATCATTCTGGCCCCCCTGCTGAAAAACTTTACCAACCTCCAGCATAAACCCTCGCAGCTCTGAAAACTACTTCAGTGTTTCCAAAAGGTTTTATGTCATCATGTCAAGTATAGAATAAAGCCTAGAACTGGTTAGAATTAATTTCATTGGTACACAGCCTTTCCTTCTGTGGTTCAACTGAAAAAATGAACTTTACATATCACACAAGTGGAAACAGAATAAATGTCCACGTCAGAAATAAGAAATGCTATTTTGAGGCTCATGAGACTGTATATGTATATAAATGTTCTTTTCCTAATGGTACAGAACCAGGCAGTGGTCCATCCCACTTCAGCACTGGGGACTGCAGTATTTTTACACATTATATTAACATATTATATTTATACCTACCTACCACTTCAGCTGCAAAAAATCTGTTTCCTGATCAAGTTGCACATTGGGATGGTTCCTGTGACACTAGATATTCCCACTTCCATTTCCTATTGCTGAAGGCCCTTTCTTATTAGCATACAGAAGAGTACAGCAGCAATCATATCTAAGTGTGATACTCCACTCTTTGTCTTCAGGGACAATACTTGTGTTTTTAAAGAGAGTCCCTTGCCTGTAAGAGCCTTAGTTAACTATCTCTTTCAAACCGACCAAACAAAAGAAATCAGTTATGCTGACCCAAATAACAGTAGCAATATTTTTTAATGCAACTTCTGTGCATGGTGACTCATCCAACCAAAAAAAGTATTACAGTTCTGTAAACTAGTAGGCATGAACGGGCAACATCACATTGTGTCTCTGCTCTGACCAAGGGAACAATGAAGTATCAAACCATACAAGAACTTAGCTCTTGAGAGTGAAAATGTTCTACACATCCAAATTTCTGCCTAGTCATGGAAGCAGGGCCAGCAGACTGGACCACGGGATGGAGCAACAGATACATTACATACTTTCCAGATGGAGAATGAATTCTGAAATCACTGCTCATAAGATTGCAGGGTAGGCTCTAGAGATACCTATACACATGCTGAACATGTACTCCAATGCATGCTAATTAGAAGAATCAGAGCAGACTCAATTAATCAACTCTGCTAATTAGCACGCTCCAGCAGCCTCTGCTTCACATGTATTCAGCATCCGTGCGCTTCAAAATGATGGCAGGGGCAATTTAACTAAAGCTTGTTAAATGAGCCTTAGGTAAAGCACCGTTACCACCATTTTGAAGTGCAGCACACTGAAAACACATAACACTGCCAGCACCTTAGAGCAGCCCTCGCGGCCACTCTAATTAAAGCATCCCTCCCACCCTGGAGCACATTGTTCCTCCAAAATGAAGTTCCATGGGCCTCAACTCAAGGCCCAGAAACCTAGTGCTGGAATGAAGAGGTAATAGCGTAATTGTAAAAAAGTTTGAAAGGATTAACTGTTACCTGGCTTTGACGGTCCAATTCCTCTTGTATTTTTGCTTCCTCTTCATTGTGACAATTAAGCTGTTCCATTGTTTCACCATTCTCTGCATTTGTTTTGCCATTTAAGGAGGTTGTCTCATCTTCCTCCTTTGAGCCAACCTCCTCCTCTTCTCCCTCCTCTTCTTCATAATGCCCATTTACTTCCTCTTCATTTTCTTTCAGCCCATTCCTTTCATTATCAGCCTCCCAACTTTCCTCTCCATTCATCTCTCCATATGTTTCCTTTCCCTCATCTTTCTCTTCTTCCTGGTGGTCATTTTCTTCCTCATCTACAGTTTCTGCTGGCCTCTGATGAAAGCAAGAACAGTATTATACACTGGCAAGCATCTGTAATCAAAAATAATGTGCTGTAATATAGTATGTACATAGGCTGTGGATAGACATAACAATTGAATTGTTTCAAAGGGCCAGCTGTACCACTTACAAGCCTTTTGAAATATTCCCAAAGTGCATGAAGGGCTCCAAAATGGTACCTTTTTAATGAGGTACTATTATGAAATATTTCATTTTTTTGTTTCATCTCCATGGAAGATGGAGGGAGTGCAGGTGGACAGCCTGTGAGCTGTATGGCTTCCAGGTCCCACTCTGGGTCCTGAGGTACTACTAGACTCTGCTGGGATTCCTCACTTCTTGCTAGACCCAGAGCCAAGCTTACCATCCAACCCTGACTACCCTCCCCTCCTATTCCCCTCCCAACTCCTAAGGTCCTCACCAATGCCAGGGTTAGGTCCTCCAGCTCCAACTTCCTCTCTCAGGCAAACAGAGAAGTAGGGAGAGAGAAGAGGTAGAAGAAATTGGGGCTGGAGTATAAGTCCCAGTGGCAGGCCCCCATCTGGGCCTGATGTCTGACACATTAATTTGATTGCAATAAACTGGATTTTCTACTAGTCAAATAAATCTTCCCTTCAAACATACTCTCACTATTCATTGAAAGATGTTTCTGGTTGTGAAATATCATTTGACATTTGCAATTTGGTTGTGCAAGCTTGGAGAACAGGCAACCTGAGTCACTGCAAGAACACTAATTTGGTGGAATAGTACACTGTGTCCTTTTACCTATGAGGAAGTTACCTTACACTCTTTCACCACCACAGCACTACATCCAATACCACTCATTCAAAAGCAAAGTCCTCTTTTCCCTCTTCCTTTCTGTGTTTGAGTGTATACCCACACACCCCTTGGCTATAGTCATTCTGAGCAACAGTAAAACATTTCCCAAAAATGCCCCTACTATAGGCAGGGCGTAAAAAGGCAAGAAAGCAACATCTTGAACTATTGGTGGGTTGTTTGGATAAGCAAATACCAGCTGCAAAAGTCTATGATAACCTGTTCCCCTGGCTGCTGAGAATGAAACTAACATTCCCAAAGAAAGCCAGGTACCCTTAAGGTGCAAGTAAAAGCCATTGTAAAAATACTGGCAGGTGATTAGTGTCTCCTGATTAAATTTCTCCCCTTCATTTTGACACTTATGTGGCAACATAAGAAAATTATACTGCATTATATTCCATCAACACAGTATCAAATAGGATGTGCTATTTTATTGCAATAAACCACAGAATCACAGTTACTAGAGTTACTGCAAAAGCTCAGGCAATAGCTTTTTAAGCACAATGATCTTAATGTGATCCTTATTAAAATTTTCGTGACTTATTTTCATCTGGTAGCATCAAATTGGCCCTATTATTATTAACATAAAAACAAACACAAGCCTTTATACATATCTTGAGAAGCCCAGCATGTAACCATGGACTTGAACCAGATATTGTAATTGCCAGTATTGCCAGATAACGGAGAATCTTCAGTCCTGAGTTAATTCTTAGAAGTTCCCTGCTATTCTGTCCCTTGTGAATTACTTATTAAAATAACTTTTCATATTGCATATTTTTCCTTTCATGTTACCTGTCACGTATGGCATGTTGTAGGCATCTTACACTATTTCAAGTGTAGGGTTAAAGATATAAAATAATCAGCACAACAGTTCAGTTTTCCTCATGTTCCAGTATGAAATTCATCAGTTAGACTGCCTTAAAAGGAAGATGCAAATCCACTCACTCTGCCCTGCTCCCTACATCCTCCCCAGCTGTCCCTACATTCTCACATCAACCCAAAATCTCATGAAAAAGTTGGCTTTTGCAATGCACTCAGAAAACTAACAAGTCTGGGTTCTGGCACACCAAGCAGTGAGAAACAAAACCTAGGAGTCAAGCTGGCTCACTGAAAACATGCATTCCTGCTTCTGCTTGAGGGCATCTAATGGTCATACCTGCAGCAGTATCATATGAAGAGAGGGGGCATCTACCTAAATGATCCTACTCTATTCTATCCAGAGGTTAAAATTATTTAGCAGTTTAGAAGTTAAAGCAACATCTTGACATCTGCCTAGAAAATTACTGGACACCAGTGCATCTTCTCAAATACTTTCCAAAGCTAACATTCAGGTCTCATTTATGTTAGCCTGACCATTTGAACTCTACGCTGTTAGAAAACTGTACTGATGTAAAACAAGATTAGTAAAATAAATCTCATCAATGTGAATATTTTGAATGTGGTTGAAAGGTTCCTAAGCTCTAAAGATATCCTAAGTACACTGCAACATTTACTGTTACTACCAAAGTCAAAAGTATACACAAGTCATTTCTACAGCAAATAATTGAAAAGCACTGTTCATTTGGATCTTTCAAGATGGCATTACATAATTAAGGATGTTGCCAGTGCACATTTAAGTCAGAGTCATCCCCACAGGAAAAGGCTTTTTATTTTTATACACTGTGCATGTAAGCTGGCCTAAGTTGCGTGCAAAGATATAAATGCATTTAAAAGGTAAAGAACACCACAAAGCAGATCTCTTATGTACAATGGGGACACAAGTTGATTGTAGGCAGAAAACTGAAGGTCAAGTTGCCCAGTCCCACACTGTTCCTTATATCAAAATAAAATTTGATATTCTCTACTGGCATGAAAGGGAGAGTTTGAATTGATACATTGGGCTCTAATATTACCCAAGACAGTATGCTCTGAGTCAAACACATGCTATGGTACCTTTAAAATTCTAGGTTTACATTAATTTGGGTCAATTGTTTTAATGCCTACTGCTCATCATTCATAAATGATACAGGGTCAGGCATGAACTTGGGAAACAGACATACCTAATAAAAATTAGTGGCCATCTGCTAAAGAGAGAGAGAGAGATTTGTGGCCCAAATCCTGCAAACACTGCATATTCTTAATTTTATCCATATGAACAATCCTGGTGACTTAAAAACAGTAGTAAATTTAAGCACTTGTGTAAGTGTTCACAGTATCAGGACCTGTTCCAAATCCCACTAGAGGGAACAGGAGCCTTTCCATTGAATTATCTGAGCTCTGACACAGGTACAAGTTCACCTGAGTATCTATTAAGTATGGAAGATATTACAATCCATATTCTGAGTTGGAGTACATCAGAATAGCTCTGTGAAAGCTAATACAGCTATGCTGATTTAAGCCAGCTGTGAACATGGTCTATTATGTCTCAACACAAAGCACTAGGTTCATTTTCAGAAGTTAGTTGTAGTTGTGATAATACAGGGAGTACCAACGAACACATTGTCGTATTGCATAGCTGCTTTCTTGGCTAATTCTGTTCCCAGCCTTGGAGCACTCATGCTTCCCACAATCACCTTTGAGGTCTCTTCTGTATCTGCTCACTTAGCTTTCATCTGCTACTAGCAATTAGATCGAATTGTCCAAATTACCAGGGTATAGTGTTCCTACTAAGTTTTTGTCAAACAAACTGATTTCTCAGATGCTGAGTCATTCACATTATGTTATGATGATCCTGCACCGCTGTGAAACCATGCTGTGTCCATTATGTAAGACCACTCCATCCAAATGCTGCAGCACAATACAATATCTTGATACCCAAACTTCAGGACCCAAATTTTTTCGCAGGCTAGAGCCCTCATCCTGCAACTGGATTTGGGCAAATAGACTCTTGCATCGGGGAAGAGCCCAATGGGCTTAGAAGCAATGTCTGGCTTACAAAGAAACATTACAGATCCATTGCAACTGGAAATATCAAGCCCATTTTAGGAAAGGTGCCAACTCTTTCACCTAGCAGAAGCAGTTCCAATAAATGGATACAATCCACCATTAAGAGATTTAAGCATCTCCACACGCTATGCAGAGATTCCCTAAGGATGTGATGCACTTCAAATCCAGAGTGCCAATTGTTCAACTATACTTCTCCAAGCCTAAATGAAGCCAAGAGCAAGAATTTTACTGGCTAGTGTGCATCACAGCCAATGCAGTCTCACAGCAGTGCTTGGCAAATCCAAGAACAAGCAGAGTAAAACTCATGTCCCTCAGCACATAAGGATGAAAAAGGCTACCTCAGCATTTCAGTTGGAGGCCAGCAGTCAGCTGTGACTAAGAGTAGCTCAACATGAATACCACCAGATAGCTCTGCAGTGAGATGACTTTGTGGTAGTGTTTGTTTTCCCAGCCAACAAGTATCCAATCAAAAAAATTCAAACCACAAGAAAATCTACTAGCACACCTAGTACAATTAATGGCAGTCTCAGCAAATGTCAAGGACCAAACCAGCCTAGTGACAACTACACTCTACATAACTATACTTGAGTTGATTCTTCCTGGTAAGAATTCAGAAGTATTGACAGCAGTATGGAAAAGGTTTCACAGCCACTTTCCCCAAGTGTGAGAAAAAGTGAATGTCTAGAGCTGTCAATCCAGCACCTCTAACAAGGACCAAAATCTCCCCAAAACCATAGAGGGGGGTAGAAAGAGGACTGAATAATATTCCTTAAGGGTGAAAGAACTGATGAGTAAGAAGCAAAGGGGTGAATGACTGTTCTCTTGTGTCCTGCTCCCTGGAGTCAAAACAGCTAATAGTAAGGAGTTTTTCCTTTGTTATAATTACAAGAAAGAGGAAAGATGTACTGTGAGTAGTACAGAAATCTTTAAATTGGGTAAGCATAATCTTTTTAAGCATAGACAACTTTTTTGCAGTTCACCACTTTAAGATTACAGAAATTAAAAGGTCCATCTTTCAAATCAGGCCTCCCTTTTTCTGAGCTTAATTCTGCATCCATACTAGTTGTCAATGAAACCCTGGGGGCCACAAAATACAGATGCCTGGGGCCATATTCTGAATAAGTGCAAAAGCTTAGAGCCACTGATAGTTAATGGTTCTACATCAATTTTCATGGGTGGAGGAGCTGGTCTCTGATTTCTAAGTGGGTTAATGCTGATCTAGCATCAATTTAATGTGGAGTAGAGGTAAATTTTGGTTACATTCAGAAAGTATGGTTATTCTGAATGCTAACCAGAACTGAGAATTTAAAAACAAGGGTAGATTCTGATTACCTTTCTCATGCTACTAGTTACTAAGAACTACATAACCAAATGCCACCATCATTCAAAAGCAGTAAATCAGGAAGGCTTTTTTACACCAAAGCATCTGACTTCCTTTCTTTTAAGAGTGCTAACGTAACCTCGCAATATGTCTGTGCATGACTGTCATTAACACATTACAAAGTGCAATGTCAGAAAAACTTTAAAGGTAGAAATTATGTTACATAGGGAAAATGCACTTTTAAATAACAGGTGTAGTGCACTTTAATGCCAGACATAATTTTGTTTCACTCAAACCATTTGGAAAGGTTTACTCAGGTAATGGTCACAATAGACCACTAATGAGGTAAAAAACAAAATCCTAATTGTCACAAATATTGGCAAAAATACATCTCTTGAATACAACGTTAGCATCACTTAACTTTGAGGCAACAAACACCTTTCAGACATAACTACTACTACTACTACTATCGTCCAATGAATAATGTGCTATAGATAAGTTGCATATATTCGAAAAGCAAAACATTTTGTTCCAGTACCACTTAGGGTTGCTAAGTGACAACAGCATATTTACCTATCACATCATTTATAAAACCTAAAGACTTAAAAGCAAGTAAATGAATAGTTAAGGGCTCATCAGTCTTACACCTCCCACAGAGTAAACGTCTGATTGTTACAGAGTACAAAAACGTGTTTATGCTCATAGCACAGCAACTTTAAATTCTGACCAAACCGGGAAGTTTTTTATGTCATTTTGTTAAACTGATTTCAGTATCTAGACATTTAGGGCTCTTATAGACGTGCAGGGAATCTGCTGGAGCATGAAAATTGATGCACTCCAGCAGCCTTCTGTCACATGTATCAGCATCCCTGGGCTGAAAAAATGCCGGCAGGGCGCTTTTAAATAAAACACGTTCAATGTGCTTTAGTTCAAAGTGCCCTGCTGCCATTTTTTCAGCGCGGAGATGCTGATACATGATGCACGGGTGCTTTTAATTAGTACAGCTTGCCTATTAAAACACCCTGCACTGCATCCCAGAGCACATGTAAAAATGTCCTTAGATCCTGATTTTCTTAGGCACTCAGCACCCAACTACAGCTGAACCACAGTTAGCGGAAGCTGTGCAATTTAGTACCACTGAAAAAAAATTAGGCTTTAAAACTCAGTCATGTAATGTGGAAGATGGATGTCTGCATTTTCCTGTAGACCAGTGTCTCCAACATGTGGCTTATGGCAACAATGCTCTCAGCCTCAAAAAATTTTGCTTTCTGTGGATACATGTTTCTTCAGGTTGACAGGGAAAGTAAAACCCAATGCTGCCTACAACCTCTTACTTACTCAGTGTTGTCGCCCATAGGCCAGCAAAGGTCGATGACATTGCTCAAAATCAAGAGGCCAGTTTGTTAGGGAATGAAAAATCATTTTACCAGATTCTGTCATTTTCCCTTGCACATGAGAAATAACCAGCTAGTACACTGATCAACAACAATATTTTGTCTCCATCTGCTGCTCTGGCAGAGAGTCAGGTCTCATTTTTAAATAATGTCCATGTCTGTGTCTATGTTAACCTGTAACTGAATTTCAGATGTTGTGGTCTAGTATGATCTCTTGGGCACACATGGGGACAATGAGACTTTGAAAAATTTGCAAACTTCAAGAAGTCACTCTGAAGTATGAAAGTATTAAAACTACTCACAGTTTTCAGAAAGTGCTCTACAGTCAATGGAAATTAATATGAAACATTTGCAAGTTTGAGCATTTTTCAAGTTTGAAAATCTTTTTTGGTAGGGGAGGAGGCACTTTATGAAAAGAGGGAGTCAGTTTTATAATAGGGCTTTGGTTGCAACCTTATCTCTGGAGAATCTATTCATCTCAATAATAAGCCATACACGCATATAAAACAGGACTAGAATCTTTCTGCTAAGCATCAAATATCACAGACCTCTAGTGTTACCATATTTCCAGTTCCAAAAAAGAGGACACCTGTCATGCACGCATAGGGGGAAGGGGGCAGTATATGATTGTGAGGGGCAGTGATATGCCGGTGCCCTGGCCCTGCCCATTCTATTGCCCCTCACTTCCAAGCCACAGCCCCCCCCATGTTCTCCCAACCCTTTTGCTACCCCTCACTCCCACCCTAGATACCCCTGGCCATACCAGTGCCCCTCACTCCCAACCTGCAGTACCCTGCCCCCTGGGCCATACTGGTGCCCCTCACTCCCAAACCACTGTCCTTCCTCCCCTGCCCAGTCCCTGCTGGTACCCCTCACTCCCAACCAGCAGCTCTCTGCCCAGCACTCCTGACCCATAGTCCCCTCCCCCCCCCTCACTTCCAAGCCACGGCCCCCTGCTCCCTCTGTCTCCTGGCAGCCCTGCCCCTGCAATCTTTTTCCCCCACAGTGGGCTGCTGCCTACAACCCAGCCCCTTCCACAAGTTGCACATACAACCCATGGTGATCAGATGCTGCTGCAGAGAAGCTAAACCAAACCTGGGGACATCTCCTCTGCTGCTGGGGGGCCACGCAGCTTCCTGCTACCCCTTCCCTGTCCCTTCCCAGCTCAGCTGCAGCCCCAGCACCTGGACAGTTTTTCCCAGTGCTGGCAGGCACCTACCCCCCTCACACAGCTGAGCTGAGCAAAATCTAGGACATTTGATCTTTTTTTTTTTTTTTTTTTAAACGCCTGGACAGAGATCAGAGGATCCAAAAAGAGAACATGTCTGGGAAAACCTGGACATATGGTAACCCTACTAGCACTTCAGCTAAGGAAAGTGTCTGGATTTCTTTTTGAACTGTAAGCAAACAACAGAAACATTGTATGTATAACATTCTCTTACATGCATATATATTCTGGCTCCATTGCTGAGTATACAGCCATGGAGCCAAAAACAAAACCAGAAAGAAAAGAAAGGTCCTTAATTTATAAATTATTATACACTAACGATAATCAACAAAGAAAACTTTTCAGTTACATTTATATTTGAACACAGCATCACTTGAATACATGATATCAAGTCTATAATCTTCCTAAATGCCATTTTGAGAAGCTTGCTGATTTTATACGACAGGGAGGAACTTATGTAATGGGAAACTTTTCCTCGTGAAATGGTCTGGCCTTTATAATTGAGCAATCTCTCTTAGAGCTGCCAGTCTGTTTTAAGGCTGAGCTGATGCTAACTTCACTGTTTCCGCCTTTGGCAACAGAGAGAGACTTTGCATCTAGTTCACTGAGGTGAAATTCAGGTTCATGTCTACTTATGCTTCATGTCTACAAACAGTGAATCAAAGGTGCAAAACTTCTCTTACAGTATATTCAAACTACACAGGAGGAACATAAGTGAGTTACAAACTCTCAGCTCATATCACATCTCCAGTAAATGTAAAGTGACAGGTGACATCAAACAAACATTAAATCAGGGTACATATCTACTTTCAAGAAAGATGCTTGGCTAGCAAAGCTTCCCACTGTAAGAACATCCATCACAGCCAGATGGGCCAAGGCCTGGTAGACAATTTAGTGTCTGAAAATTTTTCCAATCATCTGCAAAGGGAAGTAAATGGGAGTATGAAGAAGGAAGAAACTTCTGGATGCATTCCCTATTGTTTAGACGTAAATATGAGCCAGTGTTGTATCACCATTGTCACATGTTACTCCCTGGAGCTACCCCAATCAGCAACCTCACAGTCACATAGGCTTTTTAAACTGAGGGTGGCATGTTTAAGTTCTTAGATCCACTTCTTGTTTTAAGAGTTTGGATGGAAGTCAGCCTTTAGGGATACACCTTAAAGTAAGACAAATAGTGTGCCTTAGTTCTCTTCTGAGACTAAGGCACACACCAGGCCTCCATAGTCCTACCCTTTACCTCTTCTCTAATGTCTACTATGTGAGGCAGAGAGAAAAGACACATGATAGGTTTACACCCACGTCATTTACATCAGTTCTTATATTGATATGTGTTACATCTGTCACCAGACCAGACAGACAACCAGCAATGCCCCCTACTACATGATGGGGAAGCCTGTAATAAGATAAAATTGACTAGACCTGTGGACACAATACCTATTCGCTAATATAACTTATGCTGGTGTATAGTTACTCCTTTCTGAGACTCCTTTCTGAGTTCTCCTATCCTCCTGACTTTGTGAGATGTAGCTTTACCCAGGGGGAGAGGAACCTGCATCAGTGTAGGGTTGTATATGGTGTGTTTGCTCCATGTATGTATCAATGTAAAGGCAAATTACACACGTAGAAATATGGTGTGTATCTGCACCCATATTCTGTCTGCTTATAGAGAGGGAGAAATAGCAAAGATCCCCCTTACTATTTTCCTAACCAAATATTCATATATTGCAATATATTTAATATTAATTCTACAGTATTCTAAAGCCTAAGGCTTTAAAGCTTTACTACCTAAATTCTTACATATTAGAAAAAGTGGTTTTAAATGGGTTTCTTTTATTATTAATAATAGCCTTATGTTCACATATTTGATTAGTATTTCAGGTTTATCTGTTACAACCTCTACTGCATTGTTCCCCATCACTGGGAAGAAAAATACCTTCTGAAATTAAGTGAATCTCCAATAGAGGGGTTTGCCAGAACAGCTCTAGTGGTATTCCTACTCAGCAAACCACTTCAAGGGTAGACAAAGCCCAAGTAAAGTCTGAAGCACAGATTCTGAAAATAGTATAGTGCAGCTCATCATACAGACTGGATCTTCCTTGTACAGTAACAATTCTCTGAAAATTGGGCAGCATTTGGATAAATTTGGGGATTGCAAAGACTGCTCTTAGAGCATGGCAGAGTTCCAGAAAAGAAAAAGAACTTAAAGCATGCACCCTGAAAGAACACGCAGGGAAATGAAACTGGAGGAAGGAAACTGAACAACACCAAATGTACAAGATGAACTTCTTCCCACAATACCTGATCCACTGGCACCTCTACCCGAGTGTCTTCATCCTCTTGGACTTCTACTGCTCCCAACATTTCAGACCGTTCACCAGCTTTGTAAATACCTTCATCTACAACAGAAAGAAACACAGAATAAAAGTAAAGTCCAATTGTGACACTGTGTGGCAAAATTATTGAACTGCACCTACATTCTCTTTCTAAGAATAGCTTTCAAGGCTCATATGTTATTTCTAACACAATCTTTCAAATGGAGTTTAAATGTCTCATTATGTTCAATTTTATTTCCTTTTTTTCCCTACTTACATGCTAAATACATTCCCTAACTACATACATGCTACATTTTGGAGGGAAGGACAGATAAGAAGAGTCAGACAGATAAACTAACCTAAACAAAACCCTGGATATGAACTCTGAACTCTGGAGAAGTTCAGATGTGAGAACAGCACAACACAGACCAATCATGTTATTTGTAACAATACAAATTATAATTGTTATAAATAATGTGATCCATCTGTATTGAATATATACACATGTTCAAAATGACTCTGGATAACTTTGGATAACTGGTACAATAACGTCTCAATTGCTAAGAAATAACCAAACACTTGGGGGCCAGAATAATAATAAAAAAAAACAACCAAGAGTTACATTAGCAGGGGCACTGCAGTTTGAGAATTAACAATGATAATGAAATAAATTCCAGTTTCCCTTTCTTTGGTACAGAGAAACTGTAACAGAAAAACCACCTTACAATTTTGCAAGGGCCCTGGGAAGAACCAAATGCCTGTCCAGCACTGTGGAGTGGGTTGCATTATCTAGGCAAGGCCAATAGATTCACAGTCTTACAGTCTAGTTCTAATCTTACTTTATTCATATGGTCTTAAAATCTGTTTTGATTAATTTGTTATTTTACTCTGCAAGTCACTGCTAAGCAAATTAGCCAGGTGCATTTTTTGTAGTGGGAAAGTGCAGCAAGACAGGTATAATCCATCCTCTAAGGAATCCAGAGATTAATAACACACTGATAACTGCCTGGACAAAAGGTTTGGTCTGCAACTTCCTGATTAGATACATGGAGACTGATGAAGATGCTGGTAATAGATAGCATAGTTTTGGAAGAATTACTGCTCCTCCCAGCAGCAGTATGTATTCCAGTGAAACATGAGTGTCATGTAATGAAATCAAAAACATTTACATATGTAAACAGAACACAAATGGTAATGGTAAATTTTAACTAGCCAGGCATAAAGTAAAGCACTCTAAGTTAAAAGATCTCTCAGTAAATTCTGAGTGCAGTTAAATCAATATACCAGAGAAATATAGCTACTTTACAGGTATTCATGTCACCAAACAGAAAATGCAAAAAGTAATCAAAAGGAGCAATGGATTGTACTAATATCAGTTAACAAAAGGAAAAAGAAATTTTAGAGAATAAGTCTATTAATTTAGGCTACATCTACATGCAGCTTATCTAGACATTTCCAAGTTAGCACTAACCTAGCTAGCTTGGGTAATAATAACCCAAGGGTAGCCACTGCAGCATGGAATTACAAAACCGATCCAACAAGTCAGGAAGCCAGTTTCAAGCTATTTTGGGCTATCCACACAATCTGCAGTCACATTTTTAATGCAGTGCTGTCATATGCTTACAAGCATCTGTATATGTGAGTACACAAGTACACACACACACACACACACACACACACACACACACACGCACACACATACTGTGGTGGACCAGATACTCTACACCTGTGACACAACCTAAAAATGCAAAATAACACTCCAAGATGGCTGATGCACTTCAGTTAATGTGTTCCATAACCAGCAAAACTGGCAAACACTAAACTACACTCCTCCAAATGCAGCAATTGACTGTCCCTACAAGTAACTCCATTTCAAGCTGCCTGAGGAAAAAAGATGAGATTTATGGCATGCCTTGAAGGTCAGAAGGGTTAGAATATTTTTGTGCCAGGATGGGTCAAGGAGAAAATTCTAGGACAGCAAAGCCTTCACAAAAGACTCTTTGGCAACTGGAAAGCATCACGCTCCCCATTGTTCTGAACAGGTGCATTGATAGAGACTGCTTCAGGCTTTTGAAGCCAGCACAAATACTGCTAGCTTCAGCTTCTATGCTCCGGGAAATACTGTCCCTCTCGATTCATTATCCTGGTGAATTATATCAATGGGCATACAGGAACAGTCTTCAACATTTGTGCTTCTTGAGCTAATCGTATGCTTGTAGTTGATGCAAGAGATGATAACCACAATATGACAGAGAAATACAGCTTATTTCCATAAGGCAACAGAGTCACCCTCACAGCTCAAAGCTTCCCTGAAAGACCTTCCCTTAAGTAAATTGATTAAAGCAACCTCTCTGGCTTTAGAGCAGATTCTTTGACTCACTGAAGTATGAAGTCACTCCCTATCGCAAAGGCTTAAACCTCATGTAATCATTATTACCTGCAGCCCCAATAACAGCATCCCTTTCTTCTACTTCACAAGCCTTCACTGCAAGAGAGACTATCTGACCTCTGGACAAAAGAGGATTCTGGTTTACAGTCACTATCCACTGGGTTCCACTGAAGCAGAAAGGATGTATGTGCTCCCAGTTCAGGGAGCCTCATCTATGAAAAATGCAATTTTTCCCAAGAGCTGAAGGTGCTGCTTGATACCCTCTATAACTGCCAGACCTCTTGTTCTGGATGTCCTTAACTAACAGTGGCAGGCTATACAGTTCTAAAGCCAAAGTGAGTACCATCCATCCCTAGCAAACCACTCATTCAAAAGAAATTGGGATCTCTCTCCTCAGCTTCATTATAAAGCTTGAGAAAGAGGAGAGGAATTATTTCAACCTGACCCCCTTCAACCTGGCCTTTTCATTCAAAGGCTGTGTTCACCATGTTATCAGTTGAAAGGATCAACCCCAAACTCTTCACTAGATCCCTTGAACTTTCTTCTAGGAGGAACCTGACAGATGCTTTCCCATAGAGCAGTCAGCTTCAACTTGAGCCTTTTCTCTGGTGGTAAAGATGGTTACAGACAGCAGGACTTGCAGAAACCTGGTCACAATGAGAAAGCTCTTCCAGTGAACGTCCTGCACTCCCTTCAGCATCTATCAAAGGTACCACTCTTGCCATGCTGGTGATTCAATGTGAATGGAGCACTGCTTCTGTCCTTACTGTGGAAAAGAAAAATCACAAAGTAGGAGGCAGCTTACACTGGAGAAAGAGGAGAACACAACATTCCAGCTGATGCATTCGGGATAATGTTCCTAAGCAAAGAGGGAAAAGATCCCATTTTCAGACTACTGATTCCCTCTGTGCAGGAAGGAAACAGTTAAGAGAAAGCAACTTTCAAATATAGAAGAAATGAGAGACTGTTAGAAGAGGAATTGTGGTCCCTAAGAGAAGGCAAAGATGACTTACTGTCAGAAGATGTATATTTATTTTTAAAAAACCAACAACAACAAAAGGGAAATAAATTATTTGCTTCTATACATGGAGAGCATGGAAGACAAATGCCTAAAACACACTCTGTAAATATTCAGGAGAGAAAGATAAATTCTTAGCCTGGACTGTGGCAGAAGAGATAAAGAAGAAATTCTATTATCTGAAAAACCATAAAAGGTGTGGAATCATAGAAAATTAGAATTAGAAAGGATTTCAGGAAGTCATCTAATCCAACCCCCTACTCAAAGCAGGATCATCTCCCAACTAGATTCCATCTAGGTCTTTGTCAATCCAGGTCTTAAAAACCTCCAAGGATGGAGATTCCACCACCTCTCTGGGTAATTTGTTCCAGTCCTTCACCACCCTCGTAAGAAGATTTTTTTCCCCTAATATCCAACTTAAACCTCCCTTGCTGCAACTTGAGACTGTTGCTCCTTGTTCTGTCATCTGTCACCACTGAGAACAGTCCAGCTTCATCCTTTTTGGAACCACCCTTCAGGTAGTTAAAAGCTACTATCAAATCCCCTCTCAGTCTTCCCTTCTTCAGACTAAAAAAAACAGGGGCAGGCAATTACTTCAGGTGGAGGGCCACTTAGCAACTTTTGGTGAGCTGTCAAGGGCCACACGGGTAGCCTCACCCCTTGACAGGTGCCCCGCCCCCTGATCATCATCTTGGTACTAGAAGTCTCACCCCCTAACCCCTGACCTTTGCCACCAGAGGTCCCTGCCCTTGCCTCAGAAATGCTCCTTTTTGGGAAGGGAGTTTGCCATCCTGGAACCAGAAAAAAACAAATTATATGCAGGCAGTCCTTGGACTTATGACACAATTCGTTCCTGAAAACCGCGTCTTAAATTGAAACGTTGTAACTTGGAACCAATTTTCTCATAAGAAACAATGTTAGAAATGTGGGATTGGTTCCTGAACCAAGGCCCAATACCCTATTTTCACCAAAAATACCCCAGAATTTTGTACTCAATCAATTATAGCTGAGTAATATAGCTACATTAATGTATGTATATTGTAAATAGCAATCATATTGATTTGGAAGGACTTCTTTGAGGTGACTTTGCTGGACATTTTGAAAGGCTCTTGGTTAGATTTTTTAAAGGGTTCTTGGCTGGAGTCTTCTCAGGAGTCTTGGCTGCAGGTTTTTGTGGAGTCTTGTCTGCTTTATTAAAGGAAATGTCCAAGGAAGTTTGGACAGATATTCTCCAGGGAGATGAGCGACGCAGCAAACTTGTTCGTGAGCATGGCATCACATTGGATCAAGCGTTGTAAAGTTGAAACTGACATCATAAAGTTGAAACAGGGTGTCAATTTATAAACCTTGTAAGTGCAAAACGTTGTAACTTGAAACGTTGTAAGTCGAGGACTGCCTGTACTAAAAATCTAACATCCATAACATATTTTTATTTTATTTTTAAAAGGTGCTTTTGTCCTGATTTGTATGCATTTGCATTGTGTATATAGAGGTGATCACATAAAAGCTCAAAATGTGGAGCCTGTGGCGTGTACTGCTGCCCCTGGGCACACAGCAGGGTTGAGGTGGCTCTGCACTGGACTGCCTTTCTAAGCAGCTGCTGGCCCCAGCCCTGCGGTACTGGTGGGGACCCACGTGCAGTCCAGACCCTCCCCGTGCCTGCTGCAGACTCACCTGCTCATGCTGAACAGCTCCAGCTCCAGCAACATCAGTGCTGATGAGGCAGAAGTGTCCTCAGAGCAGGGGAAAAGCGGCCCGTCCCCCTCAGTGCTGCCCAGTGCTTCCTGCAGCAGCTGGGTGGACCTGCACTGAGCTGTCCTGTGTTGCCCCCACTGCCCTGCTGGGCCACCCGGAGGCAGCAGTGACAGCACAGGGCAGCCCAATGTGGGCTCTGCATGGCTGTTGCAGGAAGCACTGGGCAGCACTGAGGGGGATGGGCCATTTTTCCCCTGCCCTGAGGACACTTCTGCCTCATCAGCACTGATGTTGCTGGAGCTGTTCAGCGCGAGCAGGTGTCTACAGCAGGCACGGGGCCAGGTGCGACTGAGGGACCCACTGAAGGCCGTATTTTGCCCATCCCTGAAATAAACTAAGTAGCCTCTACACACAGCAGCTTCATAGACTGAGAGGAATCTACCTGCGGGCCCCTTTAAACTTTGGCATGAGGATTTGGACCTAAAAGAATTGGCAAACGCTGCTGATACATGTATAGGAATTAAACACTCTCACACCCACTCCTGGGGTGCTGTTTTAGGAACTGCAGGGATGTTCCTATCACAGCAGTGCCCTGACTTACCTCTCTCCAAAGTCCACTGGCATAGAGGGAAGAGACACTTCAAGGCCCATCTGAACAGAACACACATTCACTCTTTGGTGGGGGTTCAAATCTTAGACCGAGTTCTGCCATTTTTAAATTAGTCTATGTGTGCCGAACTTCTGTTCTGTTATGGGTACAAACCAATTTTGTGTGCCAAACTTCTGTTCTGTTACAGGTATAGACTGGTTTCTGATCACTTATACCAATAAAAATGGAATGTCTGTACCTGGCCTTAGACTCCAAAATGCTCTCAGACTTTCATTCCCTACCTGACTTGTGAACACTGTTAGGAAAGGAAACAGAAGTCTCCTTCACATGCCAGAATTGGCAATGCTAAGAAATCTGACGTAAAGCAGGTGCCAGCAGCTACCAGTATTTTAAACACCATGCCAGCTAGGTCTGCTCTGAGCAGGGGTAGATGAGAGGGTGGTTAAAGCACTGAGAACTGGCCTACATTAGTATTGTATCAATAGCAGGGTTGCACTACTGGTAGCAAGAATCAACTATTTTAAATCAATAATCTTATTTTAAAGACTCCAGGTGGCCCCAGAATCCAGCACCTCTGTAAATCAGACAGAGAGGACATAGAATCATTCTCATACAATAGAGAGACATAATAGATCCCATCTAACCTCTTGCAAGGGCCAGACTCTGATAAAGAATTCATCAGGTATCTGATACTGCACTTGGCCATGTATATTTCATAAAAGTCGGAGGGCTCAGTCTTCAGCTATGATAAGTTTACTCAGGGAGAAGTGATGGGAGGGGACAGGAGAAAGATGCTTTTACATATACTTCCACCTCCCTGACCCTGGCCTAGCTGGAGGTGAAATAAACCCATTGTAATTTACAGCAGCTTCAGGGATGCTCCAAATTATTCTGTCTGCAGTCAGGAGTACCATCTGAAGAGTCACCTGTGACAATTACTCTTGTGGGGACATTTCCAAATGTTTTGTGCTGTCAGTTAAGCCCCTAATACATTCAGATAACTTCATAACAAATGTCCCAGCAAAACTCTAAGGGTACAATTTCATCTAATTGGCAAGCAAAGTGCAACCAACTCTGAGTTACCCGAGTGACAGGTATGAGCAACTCCCACCTCTGGGCATGTGTGTGCCCCCATTATAGGAATAGGTGCAACCTCCAGAGATGCCCAGATGTCTCCTTGTTCCTATAATGGAATCTCTTAAGCACCCAGATGGGAGGAAATAAAATCACTTGTATGCATTAGTCATGTAACTCAGAAAAGTTGCTAGCTGAAGCTTGGTCATTTCCTAGCTGAAAAAGGATTCTACCCCAGATGTCCAATATGTTTTAAGCAATACCATTGATCTGAATATACTTTTTCCACTGTCTAAACAAGTTGATGTTCACAACAGTGTTGCAGCTCTTCTCTTTAATGTAGGGGGACATATTTTTGTGTAGAAAGAGCCCCTTGAACAGTGTATCGGTATTTGACGGAACAGTACAGCTGAAGAGCAAAGATTATTTCCTGACTGATGCAGTTCAGTATTTCACTTAACCTGACTGGAATCCTTTTGTACACTTTGATAAACAAGAAAATTACATGGCTGTATTAAATAGTAAATGAGTTATACATTCAAATCGCTTGTAAAAAATCTATATATAATTTTAAATAATTAAACACAGCAATTAATGCCTCTTATATAACCTCCTGTCCTAACCAGCACCAACTATAAAAAATGTATTACAGCACAAATCATAGCATTATACATAGTTATTTAATGCATTTCAAATTTGAAACTGATTGAAGTTTAGCAGCAGGGATAAAAAAATCATTGTAATAATGGCCTGCCCTGCATATTTTATGGAAATCAGAGGCATTTATTAACTGTAAGTTCTGTTTATAAGCAAGAAAGTTAATGTGACTATAAAAAAAACATAATGTGATTTACCACAGGGGCTGCCTAATAAAAATGCAAAATCAAATTAAAAGCAAAACGTAAGAAAAATCTGTGGCTCGTTAATTTGAATGGATTGCTATGAGGGATGGAATGGACACAAGAGTTTGTATATGTGTCTACAACTTCATTTTCTTTCAAATGAATTCTCCAATCTACATTATTGTAGAAGATCCATTGATTAGGTGGTTTGTTCCGTCTGCTAGTTCTGTCACCAAAAAGTGATATAATTAAAAACAAATTGGGGGTAGAGAAACTCACTGTAAAAAATACTTCTCTTCACCTGCTGCTAGAATCAAGCTTTTAAGCATTTCGTTCCTTGTTTCAAAATGTATTTAATTCCTAATAAATTTTCACACCACTATAGATTGCTGACATTAGACTATCTCAATGTAAATTGCAAAAGGTGCTTCCAGGAAGGCTGACTGTTTATAAAGCAGTCTCCTCTTCTAATAGGCAATGTACTCAAGGAAAGAAAAGGTGTCTTGATTCTACGAACTAGCTCATCTTACATTTAGCTGCTACAAAATAAGGCATGCAATATTTGGGGCTTTACCCTTCTCCCACATACTCTGAATTCTCAGCACATTTATTCTCTCTCTTTTTCTAGATGTCTAATTTATTCCCTTGTTTAAGTGACAGGGAACATTAAAGACCATTTGTACTTTGCAATGATAAAAGTAAGTCCTGTCTAGTCTTAATCCATCTGATTTCTTATCATTTTTTAAATTAATCATTCACCTGGATCCCTGTTGTATAAATCGGTTCTAATGGCTAAATCGGCATGAAGCATACTGTGCAGCATTACAACTGCTCTCTATTGACTCTCATACTGCACTGATCATTGTAATGCTATATTACCTTCCTGTACTGAATTAAGCAACACAATTAACAAATGGTTTGTTATTTGTGCATATCATTATGTACGTATATTAAAGAAGGCAAAACTAAAGAAATGCACTTTGCAGCTGAAACAAGGTGGTAAGGTGAGGGGCACTACTAAGTTCATGGGGAACTATATTCAGTGTCTTACAGTTGTGATGATTCACCATTTTGGTGTAAAACAATATTCTTGCTTCCTTCATATGTTGTAATTATCTCCCCTACTATTCAAGGAATAAACCCCAAGTCCAGCGATATCTCTGAACACAAATAAAATTGTGATTTCTCTCTCATAAACAACTGACAATAAATAAGCATTTTTTCTTTACAGTGTTGCTGGCAATGCTTGTCTCTCTTCAGCAAAGTTTTATATACATGGTTAATATGGCAGTAAAGCAGTCATGTCACTGCCTTAACTACATATTTTTATAAAAATGATCATCTAAATATGATCATTAGCATTTTTAACTTTGAATGCATGGTTAGTATTCTATCTTGTTTTTTATGTTATGGTAAACTCTTATTCTTTTGGTATTAATGCAGTTCCTCTTCATGAATATTGAATACAAAATGTATTAATATATAAGAGAAATGTTTATAAAAATATACAATGTAATGACTGTATGTAATGTATTCCTACACAGTACTGACCAGATCTGACTTCTTTCAACAACTATTGTTTTTACCCACCTTTCCATCCCCATAAAATAAAGTTCACTGATGTCTCAGCTGGAAGATATTGCTCACATCTTGAGAAAAAACTGGCCACTGTATTCAACAAAACAGATAAGAAATATCTGTCACTAATACAACATGTTTGACTATACCAGCCTTCTTAAATCTACCAATGAATATGGAGTTTTGAAGCCAGATATACAAGACTGAGTAGTTTCAAATTTATGATCACAGCACAGTGACACCTTATTCTTCATAGCTGCCATCTGTTTTGTGATCAATGATAGTAAAAAAAAATTACACAACTTGTGGTTTGGAAATTAAACCCAAGTAATTTCAAAGAAAATAATAGGAAGTCAATGAGAGTCATTAGTGATTTTTAAAAGCAAAGAAATAACTTAACTATCAAGATGTGTCCTTTCTATAGAGGGGCTGAATATCTTAATATCACTTACAGACAAAAAACACCCCCAGCATACACAGTAGATTGCAAAGAGACATGTGTACTCTAAGGGAAGTTTTACAGATGCATAACAATAGGTTAAGTGTTGTACTTGCAAATTTGGGTGCCTATTTTTCATTTGTCCTCCAGAAATCTCCCCTTTTAGCAGTTATTAGATTAATGAGAATAATTAAAAAGGATAAATTACCTTATTTACTCAAATATCACATGGGGATTTTTCTCAGAAACTAAACACCCAAAATCTGGATGCGTGTCTGAGGCAGGAAATTTCTATTCTGCCCAGAATAGAAGCAGCTTGCTTTGATTCCTGTTCCACAGTGCAACAGAACTGGCATTAGTATTCAGGCAACTGAGGAAGTTATATGACTTAATGGCTCATTGTTCTCCTCTACACAGGTGTTAAAAATTACAGTTCCTCTTTAACGGTTTTGATGTTCCACTAATCTAGTTAACCTTTCTTAGAGAAATTTTGAAGTCTGCTAGCTGCCCCTCATCTCTCTTCTATTTCACAACTCTAGAAACTCTTTAGCTCTTTTCAGAATCATAGATCCATCCATGGAGACCAGTCTTCAGAAGCAACTAATGTTTCAGCTTTAAGTTAAGCAGAAAAGGATGAGTGAATCAGCTGAAGATTAGGCTCTTTCCCTGCTCTATGTACCCATAACCCTGGAAAAAACATTTTTTCTTCATTTTGCCTTCCCAAAAAAATAAAGAGCATGTTTTATTTTGGGGTGTTTTGTATGCAAGAAAATACAGTATATTAAGTGATACATTAAACTAGTGATACTTAATCTCTCCAGCCACAAGGGCTGAATGAGTATTGCAGGGCCTGTCCACAGCCCAAGTTCTGCATAAAGAGTTAGTCCGCAGAACCAGTCTAGCATGGGGTTGGTCCAGAGGTGCAATCCAGTATACTTGCACAACCCTGTGCGCTAGGCATAATCCACATGCTGGATCTGGCTGCAGCACAACTGTATGCAGTGCAATCATCCAGCCTATGTGGAGCTCTCCATGGGTTCAGAAGTTTGGCAGCAGAAGCATGACGGCAGCTTTAATTGCCACGGCTCTAGAAGCACTCAATGCTGTTATCAGTCCCCAGACACCAAATTTCTGGACCCATGGGGAGCCCCACAGGCCAGATGACATGGCTCCAGAAGCCATATCTGGCCTGTGGACTGGAGGCTGAGCACCATTGTACCAAAGTATGTGATGTAATCTTTGGGTTAGTCTTGAGCTTATATCAATCAGCTCTAATCAGGACAGGATGTCGCCACCCACCACCCCATGCCGCCACCTCCCAGGAGCAGGGCCAGGGTGGGCAAAGGCAGCAGTGCCCCACTGCAAGACACAAAGGTGCTGCCCGGCTGGCCGGATGCAGGGGCGGAGGGGGGAGAACTTGGACACAGTGGTCACCACCACCATCCACCACCCAATGCCACCACCACCACCAACTGCTTTCCCATGGCCAGTTGCACATGTGGCTCCACAGGCTGCTGACGGGCAGTGCACGATTGGCCAGGTGCAAGCAGAGGCAGAGGGAGGCACCATGCTCGAATGGAGGCTCTGGCTGGTGCCTGCACTGTTGAGACGAGCAGTTCCCGCCTTCAGCGCATGAGTGCCCAGGATCCCGGCAGGCCAGGGAAGGGGAGAGGAAGAGCCAGGGCCACCACCCTCAGGGAAGTGCCTGCAGTGTGGAGCTAGCCTGGGCCAGGTATGCGTGGGGCCAGGCCCCACTTTAGGTCACCCTCCCCGCTACCCATCCCGCTCCGCATCTGGCTGCCAGGGGTACATTTCTTTAAAAAGGTTGAAAACCCATGCCCTAGTTCACAACTGGCCATTTTCCAGAATACCTGTACTTCAGGAATCAACACCAGAGCAGTAACTACTGATTATATATACAATATTCACTTTGTGTGATGAACAAGCTCTTTATTGCCTTCCACAGCCAACAATGCTCCAAACTACTACCATGATTTATGGCTACAGAGGCTGTTATTTACCAAAACCTGATTTGAAATATTGTGGAAAGATAAATGCTCAGCCTTCTACATGAATAGTGTAAAAAGTTGCTTATCTGAAAAGTCAATTAACTGGAAGGTTTTATATTAACAATACCATCAGCCCATGTTTGGTTTGCTCATCAGTGAGATAAGCAACACATGGTTATTTGTTAGTGTTTGAGATTGTACTGTACATTGATTTGTTGTGGCTTTTTAATATTTCCTTTGCGGTACAGTAATTATAGTTTTCAGTACTTCATACTGTGGTATTTGATTATCCAAAAAAAAATGATTACCCAAGATGATGATGACAACACTAATTATTCTAGATAATTGACTTTCTATTGTATTGCACTACTCTGAAAACTCACTGCCAAGGGTCTAACTTCATACACAGATATCTAGAACCTAATGTCTACTAGTGCTGACTTCGGAGATTCATAACTGACCTTGGAGATTCAAATGGAAATAAAAGTACATGGCAATAGTGCTGTGCAATGCTTTGGTCACTGATTTGATTCAGCAGAGATTCAGCCCAATTCGGCGACCAAATCTCCAAATCCAAATTGAATCAGAAGGCCCTTTAATTCCTCTGAATCAAATTGGAACCCTCCGACTCGATTCGGAGAGATTCAATGATTCGGTCATAGACACAGCTTTAAATGTTTTTTCTATATACCTCAAGGTACCAGGAGGCTCGTGAACACTGAGATGGTGGGGTGGACGGAGCATCCCACGGGAGTGCAGGGGGGTCCTCAGTGTGCTTGACGGTGGACTCGGAAGTGGACCAGAAGCACTTTTGGTCCACTTCTGGGTTCCCCCTCTACTCCCTGGCTTGGCAACTGGTGCCTCCTGGGTCTGGGGGAGTACCCGGGCCCCCCCCCACAGCCAATTACTGTGCCAGGGAGACGCGGGGGGGACAGTGATCCAAATCTATTAATCAAATCACTGTCCCCAGATTTGAGCTGAATCTGAATTGAATATGGCCCGTTTCGCACGCCCCTACCTGGCAAGTACTTCCAGTCCACTTCCGCATCTGCCACCAAGCACGCAGGGGTGGCCCCCACGCTCCTGTGGGATGCTCCACCTGCCCCACCATCTCAGCATTCATGAGCCACACCTGGTTCCTCAAGGTATGTAGAAAAAACATTTAAAGCGGTGTCTATGGCCAAATCACTGACTCCCTGAATCAGCATCAAATCTTCAGATATGGATTTGGCCAAATAGAATTGGGACAGTGATCCGAATCTACAAATAGAATCACTGTCCCCCAATTCGGGCTGAATCCGAATTGAATACGGCCCATTTTGCACACCCCTACCTGGCAAGTACTAAGTATCTAACTTCTGAACTTCCTATACTGCTGTTCAGCTCCTAAAGTCCTGTATGCACAGCAGATGCAAACCAAGAAAACAGCGTGGTAAAACAGTTGTTTAAAATGTGATTTGAGAAGATGTCAAATACACTTTTGGCTTCAGTTTAACAATCCCAATTACTCCTGAGGCATAGCAGCAATAATCTAAGGCTCCAAGCCTCACTTACATTGGAGAATTACACATTCAATATTGCTTATGTGGTAATATTAGCAACATAATTGGAATCCAATCAGAACATTAGTAGCATAAACTGAAAAACAGCTTTAGCCCACCATATATTTCATAAACAGTGCTATATTTAAGTTGTATATGAAGGGGTTTAAACATGATAAAATAAATAATTGTTTATCTTGATTTGAAAGGACTGTGCCATGGATGGGTTATTTGTATAGCATACTGGAGAAACATTGTTTAGAGTTTGGTAGTGTAAGAGTGATGCTGTAGCTATGATGGTGCAGAACATATGCAGTTGTAAGAGTAGTGTTAGAGTTTGGCAGACAAGGTTCCTTCGCTGAATTTGATATCTTTTATTAGACCAACCCAAATAGTTGGAGAATAGTTATTAAGCAAGCTTTTGGGTTCAAAAACCCTTCGTCAGGCTAAGGAAATTTCAGCAGTTGGTATGTGCTCTTCCTGGATGGAATGAAAAGTAAAGAAGCCAGGGGCTGGGCTGGGCTAGGGAGTCAGTTGCCAGGCAGATTATAATCTATCAAAATCCAATGTCTATGTTTAGTCCATGATCTCTAGTATCCAGCAGGTTGATGAAATGGAGCTCATAGGCTCGTCTCTGGGAAGTGTTGTGCAAGTTTCCCTTGAGGATCAGGACTGAGAGATTGGAGAGAGAGTGGCCCTCCTTTGAGAAATGTGTTAGAGTTTGTGCATTTTGAAAAAAGGCAGAGACAAAAATAATTCATGGCTAACCTTGCACTTTAACTGTGCTGGCAGAGGTTATGTTTTTAAATATAATATGAACATAATTTTTGATGGATTAAATTCAAGAAATAACCACTTTCAAACAGTTTGGCATTTATGCACTCAAAATAGAGAAGAGTAAATTCCAGATTGCAGCTAAACTCAGGGAGAAAATCCCAGTGTTTCCAAGGAACATTTCCTTTTCATCTATTTTAATATGCTCCAATATGTTCACATTACAGTTTAGGGTGAAGTTTACTGGCTTAATAGTAAAATAAACCCTGTGTCAAATTTTACTGGCTATGGTACATTAACAAGATATCAAGACATTTTATGGATTGCACAGGAGAAACAAATAAAACAGAATGAAGCAAGTGAGTGGAAGAAATTAAAAAAACAGATAAGTTTAACATGTAAATCTATAAGAACCATCTATTCTTTAGTTATTTGGATTCCTGAACATTTTTATTGCATAGTAAAAACTTTACAACTCATATTTAAAGTTTTAAGTGTTCACCAAAGGGGACTAATTGAATTCTATTTATTCCTAGGATGGATAATAAGAGCGCTAATGAGCAGGGATGTCCTTCTGCTATAGATTTCATAGACATTAGGGCTGTAAGGCACCTCGAAGATCAAGTCCAGCCCCCTGCCTCAGGGGCAGGAAGTCAGCTAGGGACAAAGGATCCCAGGAAGATAAGCATCCAAGTGTTTCTTGAATGAATCCAGAGTAGGTGCCTGCACCACTTCTGGAGGGAGTCTATTCCAGGTCTTGGGGGCTCGGACAGTAAAGAAATGTTTTCTTATATCCAGCCTAAAATGGTCTTGGGGAAGTTTATGACTGTTGGTCCTTGTTTTCTCTTGTGGCGCTCTGGTGAACAGATGTTCTCTCAGGTCCTGGTGTGCACCCCTTATGTACTTATAAGCAGCCACCAGTTCCCCCCTGAGCCTACGCTTTTCCAGGCTGAAGAGTCCCATGGCTCTCAGCCTTTCTTCATAAGGCCTATTCTCTGGCCCTCTGATCATGTGCGTGGCTCTCTTCTGCACTTCCTCATGTTTCTCAACATCCTTGAATTGTGGAGCCCAGCATTGGATGCAGTATTCCAGCTACTGCCTCACCAAGGCCGAGTACAGCGGGAAGATGACATCCTGGGATTTACTTGAGAAGCATCAATGAATGCAAAACAGAGTTTTGTTTGCTTTACCAGCTGCGACATTGCATTGCTGGCTTATGTTCATTTTGTGGTCGGTCATGACCCCCAAGTCTCTTTCAGCAGTGGTACTAGTAAGCATAACACTGCCGAGCCTATAAGCATGCTGCAGGTTCCCACCCCCCTCCCGAGGTGGAGTACCTTACATTTATCGGTATTGAACGTCATCAGGTTTGTATCCACCCACTTACTAAGTTCATCCAAGTCAGCCTGGATCACTAGCCCGTCCTCAGGTGTGGACATTATGCCCCAAAGTTTAGTGTCATCAGTGAACTGAGCCAGTGCACTTCTGACACCAATGTCCACATAGTTGATAAAGATGTTGAAGAGAACTGGTCCAAGGACAGAGCCTTGGTCATGGAGTGCCATAATGATTCACTACCATTGACCACTACTCTCTGGGTCCGACTGCAAAGCCAATTTCCCAGCCATCGGACTATGGTGTAGCTGAGGCCACAGTTGGCCAATTTTTCCATGAGGAGGTCATGGGACACCAGATCAAAGTTTTTTTCAAAGTCCAGATATATGACATCAATCTCTTCTCCCTTGTCCAAGTGATATGTCACCTGGTCATAGAAGGAGATGAGATTGGTCAGGCAGGACCTACCCATGACAAACCTATGCTGGCTGTCCCTCAAGATGTTGCACTCAGCCAGATTATCCAGAATGGTCTCCTTGATAATTTTCTCCAGAATCTTACCAGGGATTGAGGTCAAACTGATTGGCCTGTAATTCCCAGGATCTACTTTCCACCCTTTCTTGAAGATGCGTACTACATTGGCCTTCTTCCAGTCTTCAGGTACTTCACCCGAGCGCCATGAGTTTTTGCATATTTTTGCCAATGGTTGAGCTATGACACCTGCCAGCTCCTTGAGTTCTCTAGGGTGTAATCTGTCAGGACCAGCTGGCGTTAAAGTGTCCAGCCTCTCAAGGTGATCCTTTACTAGATCATCACTGATGCTGGGTATAAATACGCCCTCACCCTGGCCATCCCATGTCTTGCTAGGCAGGGCGGTCCCTTTGGACTGATGAAAGACCATCATGAAGTACCCATTTGGCAGATTGGCCTTTTCCTGGGTATCGGTTACCAGCTGTCCCATTTGGTTCAGCAAAGGTCCAATGTTACCCTTGCTTTTTTTCTGACTCCATACATATCTGAAAAAGGACTTTTGTTATCCTTGATATGTGAAGTCAGATGGACCTCAGTTGCAGCCTTGGCTTTCCTGATCCTCTCCCTACAGGCAGGGACTAGTGCTGAGTACTCCTCCTTGGTGGTAATTCCAGCCTTCCATCCTTTATAAGTCTCTTTTGAGATGTAGGAGGTCTTCAAGTTCCCTGCTGAGCCAAGGGGGTTGCTGTGCCCTTTTACTACCCTTCCGCTTAGATGGGATGGCCATCCCTTGTGCTGTCAGGATTGCTCCCTTGAGGAGCAACCACTCCTCTTGGACTCCTCTTCCTGTCGAGTCATGGTCCCTTAGGGCCTGGCCAATGAGCCTCCTGAGCTTGTCAAAGTCAGCTTTCCTGAAGTTGAGGACTTCTGTATTGCTGACTGACTTGCCAGGTTTGTGATGGATAGTAAAGGTAATCAGCTCATGGTTACTATCACCCAGCTTTCCATCGATTCTTAGGTCATTGACTATGTCATCCCCTTTGGCCAGTACCAGGTCCAGCAATGCTTTACCTCTCGTTGGCCCATAGACTTCTTGAGTCAGGTAGAGCTCGTCCATGCATGTAAGGCAGCTTTGCGACTGACCGGATTTGGCCAAGTGCTCTTCCCATGACATGTGCAGGTAGTTAAAGTCTCCCATGACAACCATGCTTCAGCCAGTTCCCTGGTGAATTCCTGGTCCAGATCTTGTTTCTGGTTAGGAGATCTGTAGTGGACTCTACCTTGATGTCCCCTGTACCACGTTCCTCACATATTTTAACCCAGAGAGACTCCTGTCGTCCTTCCTGGGTGCCAAAGTCAATTTGCAGGGATGTGTGGCTGTCCTTGACATATAGAGCTACACCCCCACTCCTTTTATCTGTACAATCTTGCCTGTACAGGGTATAGCCATCTATACCTGTGGCCCAGTCACAGGTAGAGTCCCACCAGGTCTCTGTTATCCCTATGAGGTCATAGTAATTCTTGTTTAGCAAGAGAATCAGTTCCTCCTGTTTATTCCCCAAGCTCCTGGCATTGGTGTACAGGCAGGTAAGTGTCCCATTGGGGGCCCCTGCCTTCCCTACAGATCGTTCCAGGGCTAGGGTATGGGTGAGTTCCCTTAAGTGCCTTAGCCTGTTGGATTTACAAAGGTTGCTGGATTCATTAATAACACTCACATTACTATGACATAATGGAAGGTCTCATTCCACTCCAACCCTTTCTTTAAAACAATAGTGACAGGCAAATATTTCTTAGTGTCATATCTTTTGTTGGACCAAGTATGAAGTTGAGATAAAGTTAAACAAGTTTTTGAATTCAAGATATTCTTCAATGCAAGACCTGGTGAAGAATTAATTGCATTTGAAAGCTTGTCTAATTTTATCTCAATGACATAGTTGGTCCAATAAAAGATATAACGCTAAGAAATCCTTGCTTCTTGCATATTATGTGGACCATCACAGTTGCATCATCCTTACACTACTTAAAAAAAAATAGTAGCACAAACAGTGAGGTTCATCTTTAATTTCCTGTGTTCTATACACATAGCCAGAGACATTCAAATTCTCTTTTCTGAGGAGTCCTTGGGAGACAAGTGAGAGGACAAAATGAAGAAAAGTGAATACACTGATTTGTAGGAAAACTAGAGCTCACCTTGAAGAAAATATTAAGTACCACAATGAAGTCAAACTAGAGAAATCAGAAAATGGAGATGTGTTCGTCTCAGAAACAGACATATATTGCTACAGGATGTGTTCATAAATTCTGAGCACCCAAGTTGGAGCACTACAAAGTTGCTGCAAAAGCATGCTCTCCAGCAAGGGGGCAACAAAATTGAGGAGAGCCCCCCCAAAAAGATTCTGCTACCATTGCAGCTAGAGCAATGTTGGAAGTGGTGGCCAGGCAGGAGCCCAAGAGCCAAACTTAACCCCTTGTAGACTGCGAGCAGGTCACCAGTTGGACTTCTCTGGCCTACAACAACATAACAGAGAACAACAGCCTATGACCCAGGCAGGGAAGTTTAAAAAAAAAAATCAAAAACTTCAATGGTGAACTGGATTTGGTTTAAACCCAAGCTTTCAGTAACTGAGGCACTAACAATCAAAACAAATTCAGGAGCAGCAAAAAACCAAGACCTCTTGAATGCACTTTTGTGAATCCTGTGAGTCCAGTTCCCATTTATGCTCCTGAGAGCAGTGCAAAGGGGCCTTCTGCATTCTAGATGAAAATTTGCCAGATACATTATCTGTTTTGTTTTGGGCTTGTTATTTTTTTGTGGGGAGATTTAAGTGAATTAAATATTTTTGTCCGACAATCATAGCACAGAGAAATGCTTGCATTAACTTGTAATGAACACTTAAAATACAAAAACAATAGTCTTTGTTCTTGTGGGTTCTTGTCACACTTGCACTGTTTTAATATAATGTACTTCACAATTGCACAGGAAATTACTTTTTCTTTAAAGAGTCTTAATCCATAAATCAAACATAAAAGCCGTAGATTAAAAATTTTATGGCATTTCAGTGTATATTTAATAGATATGTTCCAAAGAACAATTTCTGACTATTTAGAAACAAAGTTCCATTTCACATGCATGGTGTGATAGGAGAACTATATTCCATTTAAAAAGAAAAGCAAAATGAAATAAGCTATGAAGCTGTGCAATAAGACTTGATAAGAAGTAAAAACATGTTTTAGCTACTAGGTCATCTGTTTAAATGTCTAGTACAGCCTCTTGACTAGGTAATAGTGTTGCAGTCAATAAAGGGTTAAAAGCTTCCTGCCTTTTTTTTTTTAAGAAATTTTTCATGTTCCAAGCCAAATCAAGTCCATATCTGTAAGTCAGTCCAGAACCATAAGTGGCTCTCCAACCGGCAAGCATCCTCCACCCCCACCAGGGGATTCAGATATTTCCAAAGTCTTTTGGCAGGCATCCTACATGCAGGCCCAAGCCCAGAGGCTTGGGGTTCAGATGTCCCCAAGTTTCGCCTGCCCTCAGCCATATGACCACAGAAGCAAGCTAGGGAGGAGGCTTCCATTTCCATAAGGTGGGCTTTAAGCCCCAACACCTCAGTTAGTACTAAACCACACCAGAAGAACAGTTATCCCTAGAAACACTTAAGGAAAACTGCCTTCGTGGACCCAGATACATAGTGTTTCCCCTCCCTACTCATCACAGCCTTGCAAAGGGCCAACTAAAAAAGGAAGGAAAGCTGATGAGGCAAAGGGGAATGATGGTGTGTCCTTTCCACTCCTGACTGAATAAAGTAGGGAAAAACTATTGAAATTATTGTTCAGGAAAGCTGTCCAGTAAATAGTATCTCTTTTCCGTGGGAAATTTCAAAATATATTCTTCTAATGAATTAGAACAAGGAGTTGAAACACTGAAGTTGTGCATAGGTAGGAAATTAGTAAAAGCTGAGAAACTGAGACAGAAATCTATCAATTAGGCAGAACACACTGCTTAGAGGAGTCCTGAACACATGCTCTCATACGTTCTCTGGCTTTCCCAAGACTTACTCAGTCACATATGGGATGTCTCCAGCACAGCTGGGACTTGAACCCAGCATCCCTAGTCTTAAAAAGGAGGGAGAGGGCCAGAGAACAAGATAAAATAGAGTAAAATAAGTAAAAAAGAAACCCAAAACAAAGAAACAAACAAAAAACCTGGATGTGGAACCACAGAGGAAAAGAAGGAAGAGAAAAAGATCACAAAATAAGGAGAAAGAATAGAGGAATGAAAGGAAAATAAAACCAGAGATGAGATAGGGAAGGGATAAGAAGAATGAAAAAAAAACAAAAACTAAAATGAAAGGGGAACTGGTAAAAAGAGAAAGGAGCTATACTTATTGGCTAAGTACAGACAGTCAAATAGCCTGAGGCTGAATCAATTCAATCTTCTCAGGTTAGTCTAAACTGTGTAGATTGAACTGATAAGCAAGTGAGCAGGCATTGACTTTTGATTCCTAAAATGCAGCCACATGCCTGCAGTGGCCCAGGCCAGAAGCCGGGGAATGCTAGTGCATGCCTTCTTGCTTAGCTGGAGCAGACAGCTTGGACCATGGCTGGCCCGCCCACCCTGCAAGAGGCAATTTGCAAGGGAGATGCAAATCATCCTGGGATGCTGGGGGACTGTGATTTAACTTGAATCTGGAGGGGATCTGGGACAGAAGTTCAATAAACTGATTTAATTTAAAATCAGTTAAGTCTCATACTACTTCCTTCCAACCAAACTGGTTTTGGGCATTTGAAAGCAGTTTATGTGCACTGAATTTCTGTTGTGTTACACATCTGAGCCAGGTTCCAATTACTTATACCAGTTTATATGTAATTTCTGTTCCGAGCTATTATAGTTTCATAATTTCATAGCTGTTAGGGGTTGGAAGGGACCTTACAAATCATTGGGTTCAGCCCCCCCTGCACTTGGGCAGGAAAGACTGCTGGGCTCAGATGACCCCAGCAAGATAGGCACCAAAATGTTTTTTGAAGATCGTCAGAGTGGATGATTGTACCACCTCTGGGGGAGCCTGCTCCAAATCCTCGGCACTCAACTTATGAAGAAGTTTCTCCTTATGTCTAGCCTGAAGCGACCTGCAATCAGTTAATGCCCATTATTTCTAGTCTTCTCCTGGGGGTCCTTAGTGAAAAGATGCTCCCCCAAGCCCAGATGTACGCCTCTGATATACTTATAGACTGCCACCAAGTCTCCTCCGAGTCTTCTCTTCTCCAGGCTGAACAGTCCCAAGTCTTTCAGCCTCTCCTCATATGACCTGGTATCTAGGCCTCTAATCATGCATGTGGCCCTCCTTTGGACTCTCTCAAGCTTCTCCACATCCTTCTTGAATTGAGGCACCCAGAGCTAAATGCAGTACTCATTTGTGGTCTCACCAACTCCGAGTAGAACAGGAGGATGACATCCTTTGCCTTGCTCAAGATGCCTTGGTGGATGCATGCCAGAGTCTGATTAGCTCTGCCAGCTACAGCTTCGCATTGGTGGCTCATGTTCATTTTGTTGTCAGTCATGACTCCCAGGTCTTGGTCAGTTGTGGTGCTGGCAAGTATAGTACTGCCAATCCTGTAAATGTGTTGTGGATTATTTCTCCCCAGATGAAGCACTTTACTTATGATAATGGAGAGCTCAGATACTATAGCAAAAGGGTTCACAGAAAATGTTTTTAAAAGTATATTTAAACAAACCAAAACACAAAACGAAATCCCAGAAGGACATCCTGCCTTAACACCAGGGGCAAGAGAAAACTCCAGGTGTGAAATGTTGCAGTCTCACAACTTAGGGTCTCCTGACATCTTCGATGCATTCTGCAAATGCAGATGGTGCTGTTAAAAATATATGTATATTGTCCAAGGTAATTAAATATACTTTTGAATTTTCTATTTTAATTATAGACAATCCTGCAAGTGCTGTCAAATACCAGTGCATGTCAAATAATGGGGTGGGGGGTTTCTTCTTTTTTTTGTTTCTAGGAAAATTATAGCAGTTGCAAAAGTGGGAGCCTGGCTCTAAACTATAACAGTCCTTTCTGAATTGTGAATTCTCCACACATCCATATCCAAATCATTCTCAGTGATGTGTGGTCTTCATAGTTTAGTTAGGCATGTTTAATTGCCAACATAACTAAACAGAGGCCTTTTTAAAAAATAAATATTTTAAAATGGAACTAAATGCAAAAAAAAATCTAATACATTAATGGAGCATTGAACTTGCGCCTTTAAATAAATGACAAGATTTGCAACCATTTCTTCAGTGATTTAAACTTAATTCATCTACATATGTTTTTTAACTCAACTATATTGTATATGTAGTGTATTTAAGCATATACATTTTATGGTGAACAGAAATTTATTTCAATTATACACTTAATCAGAAAAGCAAGAATAGGAGACACTATGTAGGTACAATATGCCTGAGTTAACACTGCTTCTGGAACCAGAGCTTTTATGTGTCTTGGCTTATACTTTATTTCAAGTATGCTAGGCCCATAATATTTGCATTTAATATACTAGCATACATACATACTCATGTATACTCTAAAAAGTCTCTGTGAAAGACATCACAACCACAAACAATTCGCATGTATAAGGATGACATATTTTCCTAAATTTAACAGGTTTCATGCCAAGAGTAGAGTTTATACATTACATCCTATAAAATATAAACTGTTTCTTCCACGCTGACTAATAATGGTACAGAGACTAGCATATAGGTGAAAATTGCCATTAAATCTTCAATAATAGTACCAAATGAGAGTACTATACTTTCTAGGTGGTTTGTATGATAATGTACACATTTAGAATAAAGACTGGTCTCTAAAAACACAGTATATTAGCTCCTGAACCTCCAAGCTCCTAAGTACTCACATAACTTTAAGCATGTGATTATTTTCATTGAAAACAGAGGCCATGAACAGACTTCTGTTTCTACTGGAAGATTCACTGTTCTCCTGGTAGAAACCAAAAGTATGCAGACATTCAAGCTTTTTCTCCTGGAGCAAAAATGGCTGTTCTGGGAAAAAAAAAATAACCCTACTACAACAAAGTAGAGATGACTCCTGGGAGTTTTTCCCAGGAGACTGAATGCCTGCACACTTTACCCTGGCTTTACTCTTCCTGGGGCCTAGTTCTGGAGCAGGCTGGGGGGCAGCTTTTCCTGTGCCTCCCATAGGCTGGGAGGGGAGGGAAGGAACAGCTGCCAGTTAATCCCTACCCATTTCTCACTCCAGAGTTCCCAGTGTCAGAATCAGACCACGGCTTTGCCATGCTGCTCGAGTCCCCTGGGAATATAAGGACTGAAGCAACCCATGTTTTCCCTAGCTCAGAATTAGCCCCGTCTTGGGAAAACACAAGGAGCAGGAGAGAAGGGTGGATACAGTTTAAATGTCTGTACTGCTCCCTCTCCCAGAATCATTTCCAGGAGTGGAACTGTTTTACCACTAGAATGCAACAGGGCCAAAGTAAGCGTGTATATGGATGAAGAACTGGGCCTATTTAGAACAACTTTTAAGCGTACACATTTACCATTAAGCAAGCATGGGGCTGACATCTTCACACACAAAAGCTACACTGATTTCCTTAAATCAAACCAGAAAATTATTTAGCTAAGTCCATCCAATTCCCTTGAGTGGATGTTCCTAAATTAGTTTAAGGCAATATTTATGCCACTTTCCTGCTGAGCCCAGTACTGTCATGGAAAGATGAGCCTCACCCACTGACTCCCATCCTACATGAAGCCAAGCCCAGCAATTAGGAAGACAAAATGGATACTGAGCATATGCCCCAACGCTCCTCTTAGGTCACTTTGGTCAGTCTTGGAAAAGTGAAGGAATGAGACTGAAACAGAGGCCAGATAGCCTAGGAGAATGGGAGCTCTGTGGAAATTTATATCACTATCTTCCACCACTGTGTCATCCAACTCTTCTAGTGCACATAAATGAGATTTTGAGTCAGTATATTTGGAAGTTCAACTCAGGACAAAATCCTATATCCTATCACCACCAGACTTGGTGGTGACAGCTTCATTTTCACCATGGCCAAAAGGGACCTATGGGTAATGATCAAGCATTGCATGAATATGAGCCATCAGTGCGATGCAGTGGCCCGCAGGGCAAATAACATGATGGCATACATCAACCAATGCATCTTGTGAAAAACTAAGGAAGTGATACTCCCGCTGTACTCAGCACCGGGGAGACAAAAGTTGGAGTATTGTGTCCAGTACTGGGTGCCGCACTTCAATAAGGACGTGGAAAAACTTGATAGGGTCCAGAAAAGAGCCACCCATATGATCAGGGACTTGCAAGCCAAGCCATATGAGGAAAGGCTGAGGGACCTGGGACTCTTTAGCCTAAAGAAGAGAAGGTTGAGAGGGGACTTGCTAATAGCTGACTGTTATATCAGAGGAGTACATCAGGAGCTTGGTAAACAACTGTTCACTAGGGCACCTCCTGGGAAGACCAGGACCAATGGATACAAACTCCTGGAAAGCCACTTCAGGCTTAATACCAGGAAAAACTCCTTCACAGTCAGGGTGTCCAGACTGTGGAATAAACACCCTTCAGAGGTGGTGCAGTCACCTACCCTGGAGGTTTTTAAGAGCAGACAGGACAGTCACCTCGCTGGGGTCACTTGACCCCAGTTGTCTTCCTGCCTAGAGTAGGGGGGCTGGACCCAATGATCTGCGAGGTCCCTTCCAGCCCCTAACAATCTATGAATAGAAAATATTCCCATTTTGTCTCCAAGAGACTAAGTACACCTTTATAAAATTTAGAGATTCATGACATGTTCAAACTGATTTATAATTCCCACTCTGGTAGCAATACCTCTGGAGACTAATACAAGTTAAATAACTGACTTGAGGCAAGTTAAAAGGAGGGGAAAAGGCTATTTTTCATTTCAGTACCCAATTCCAACCTCAAAGACGCTATCGATTTACCAGTATTCTTCACTAATAAATGCATGCTACACTTAAATGTAAATTGTCCAAAATTACTGCCAGAATCCCTATAAATATGAATTTCCTACAATTTACCTTTCATGAGAACACCTATCAGCTGCTTCACAGCATGAAAAGCACAAAAAGGCATTAGGAAAAAATCTTTCTCTGGCAAACTAGACCAATACTCCATTCACATAGCGAAAAAGAAAGCTATTACTCTGCAGGCAGTAAAAGCCTCATTTTAGAGATCTTAGGAAAAAAGGAACTGAATTCACTTTTGTCCCAGCCATTTGAAAACTGTTACATTTTTGCTGACAAAGAAATGAGTATGTCACTCCCTGCAGCTTAAAATCTCCAATTAAATCTATTTTGAAATAAAAGTCTATATTTTTTTAGGACATCAATGTGTAAACAGGACTATAGGAATTGCGAGGCTGGAACAAGCCCACGACTCATCTTGACCAACGTCCTAGGTCTGATGGTGGTCAGTATTGGGTATCTAAAAAGTGCTAAAAACCTCAAAGGAGAAAGACATGGGATAATCTGCACCTTGTCTGAATTTCAGTCTAATCCTTAATAGTTAGAAATTGGGTTTTGCCTTAAAGCATGAGTTCTAAAGCACTTCCCACACAGGTTAACACTAATACTAGATATTCTAGATATCTTCTTTGAATCTTGTTGATATCCTGTAGCAATGTGTTCTACCATCTAGTTATACAGTGCAGACATAGAAAGTATTTCTTTTTTAAATCAAATTTGAATTTTCCCTATCTTCATTTGATTGGCAATCCTCTTTTCCTTGTGGTATGAGACAAGGAGAACAGAATTGCCTGATCTATCTGCTCACTACCATTTGGGTTTTTTTCTTGTCTTCTCTTTTCTAGGCAATCCTGTTGTTTTACTCCATTCATATATGTTTTTTCTCCCTACCCCAGTCCCCTGCTATTTTTTCCCCTCCTTTGAACATTTCTACATCAGCAATCTTCTTTTTGATCTGGGATAGCCAGTATCCCACACAGAATCCCACATAAGGTTATACCACTGATTTGTATAATAATGCAATATTTTTTCAGATTGTTCCCCACACTTCTCCTTATGCACCCTAATATCATATTGACTGATCTGACCACAGTCACACAGTGAGAGGAGGCTTCCAATAAACTGGTGACAGTGATGCCAAGGAACTTTCCTAAGCTGATACAGCTAATTTAGAACCTTGTAAACGGTATAAGTAATTCATTTTTTCCCTGCCAATCAGCATTACTTTGCATTTATCAAATTTAAATTCCATCTTAAACATAGGATCATAGGAAAGTAGAGCTGGAAGGCACCCCATGAGGTTTTCCAATCCAGTCCCTTGCTCAACAGGGTTGCACTGTCCACAACCTTCCGAACTGTCTACAACTAGACCCATTACTCCATTTGAGAAATGCTGAATATAGCAGAAGAATCACTTCCCTTGATTTACAAGCAACCTTCCTGTTAAAATACAACTCAGTATGCTGTTGGCTTTTTTGGCAACAAGAACACACTGTTGGCTCATATTCAACTTATTGTCTACTATAACCCCCAGGTTCTTCTCTGCAGGACTGTGGCCTAGCAAGGCATTTCTCAGTCTGTAGTTGTACACAAAGGATTAAGACCATTGCTGCCAAGAGGAAGCAATGAGTGATGCTGGCTGGAGATTTCCTCCTGTGGGGCACAGAGACCAGCCTGACATATTAGCTTAAGAGGCCTGCTGCCTACCAGGATTCTGCATCTGAGAAGTCATGGAAAGGATGCCAAGATTCATCTGGCTCCTCATCCATGTGGACACTAATGATACTGCCCAGGGTGACCTTGAGCAGATCAAAAGTGACTACATGGTTTTGGGCACAAGGGTAAAGGGAATGGGGGCCCAAATGGTATTTTCATTGATCCTTTCAGTCAAGGGTAAAGGCCCATCTAGGAAAAGATGCATCCTAGAGATCAACATGTGGCTGCACAGGTGGTGTTGCCAGCAGGACTTTGGCTTCTTTGACCCTGATGTGGTACTCCAAGCAAATCAATGGCTGGGAAGAGATAGGGTCATATTGAAGAAAGTCCAGCACAGAACAACAGAAATTATTAGGTGCCTGAGAAGCAAGTTTTATGAGAAAAGGTTGAAAGAGGAAGGATTATTTAGCCTGAAGAGAAGACTTGAGAGAGGTTTTGATAGCAGTCTTCAAATACCTGAAAGGTGATTACAGAGAAGATGGAGACAGGCTTTTTCTCTGTGGCCACAGGGGCCTGAACTAGGAGCAATAGCCTTAAGTCACAGCAGAGGAAATTTAGCCTGGAGATTATGAGGAACTTTCTGACTATGAGGGTAGTCAAGCATTGGAATACGGTATCCAGAAAAGTTGTGGAAATTTTCAGGAACAGATTGGACAGGCACTTGGCTGGGATGGTCTAGTTAGGGATGATCCTGGCTTATGTGGCGGGGTGGACTAGATGATCGTGTAAGGTCTCTTCTAGATACAAGACCCCTTCTTTACTATGATCCTTGTCACCCCTAGGCGAGCATGGCTTGGCCTCTCTTGCCACTGGAGGGAGCTACTTCTTATCCAATGCCAAGGCTTCATACTTGTTCTCCAGCTGTACAGCCACAGGTTCAGAAGAGGAGTGATGCCCATTCAAACTGCCCTATTTGCTGGCCTATTCACTTGTTCTGTGTCCTTGACTTCTGGCAAGCCTAGCCTGTCCACTTAGGGAAGGCTGACCTCCTTGTTCATACTGTGCTCAGCTCAGTCAGAGGCTGGGCTTAACAGCTGAGAGTTCTCCTCTGTACATTCTTCCAAACAACCTTGCAAAATGACTCCCAAACTGAAGCTATATCACCATGTCCAATCCAGGCAGGCTTTCCCACTCACCAGCACTCACAAACCCTCTCCCTAGATAATCACAGCTTCCTGCGCTCTCCCAAGCAGGAGTCCCACTTAAACTCCTGTTTTCTAGCTTGCTCATTGGTCCTGTGGTGCCCATTCCTGTGCTGCTGACTTATGTTGGCCATTCTTCTAAAGATCCTCACCAACTTGTCTGGAGAAGACTAACTAACACAAATAACTTTAGCACCTAAAAATTCTATAACATCACTTCTTCCTTGTATATTATCAATATATTAATGAATATATTAGTTAACCAAGCCTAGTTGATGACTGCTGAAATTCTGCTATGATGAAACCTATCTAATCCTATACTTTGTTTCCATGTAATTGCCATAATATGTGCCTGAATTACATATGCAAATGAATAGTAGGGAAAATGTGTGTGAGAACAGTTTAAGAGTCTATTATACTTTACTTGAAGAGACTTTTATTTCTTAGCACATCTGAATTTCTAAAGAACAGTGTTACAAGGGTGTAGGTTGCAGCTGTGTTGATCTAAGGACAGAGGCAGACAAAGTTCTTTGGGTCAATCTGATATCTTTTATTAGACCAACTTAAATTATTTGGAAAAAATTTTCTTAGCAAGCTTTTGGGTTTTGTCATTCATTTCCTTGAAAAGAGACCAATCACATGGCAAGGGACTTTGCACATCACATGGAATACAGTGTTAGACTAGAATAATGTGTTATCACTCGATATGCATATATAAAACAAATATGTGTATATAAAACCAGAACAATTAGTGTTTGTATGCCTCCTTCTACCAGTAAGCTACACATAAATAAAGTCTAGACTTATTTACATCACACAAATGGGTTTTCTTTAAAGATGATTTCCCGCCTCTGGTAAGAAATAAAGATGTTCAAATACAAGGCAAATCTAAACAAATGTATGTGTAAATCCAAGGAATTCCTGTATCCATGGAAGTTACTCTTATGTTCAAGGAAAACTTACGTTGAACATATCAAAACATTCCTTTTTTAATCTGACTACAAGTGAATATTTGCTTTCTGCTACTTACAATCCTAGACATACGTTTAAATTATCCGTTTAAAAAAAAAATAGATTGAAATGACCATGGCAGATTAATTCAATCACTCTAACTTATCAAAAATATATTTTAATGCTCCATCTTTGTATCATCAGTGCATGCAAGCAGCACTTGGAAGGATTTATTCAGACATCCTGAAGCAAAATGAAGTACCAAGACTAAATTAAACATATGCACTAATGCTTATTTGTGTTGTAGTAGTATAATTAATCATCTCTAGGTGCTGACAGATTCTCATCTAGTGTGATCCTATGCATTATGATGAAAATGTTATTTTCTTTATTTTTTATTTCATGACACTGAAGCATCCTCTGAAACCTGCATGTGACCAGATACCTTTTCAAACCTGTTTGAAACAAGACACACACAATAGAAGATCAAAAACTCACCATAAAGTCTGGTTTTAGCTTTCTCCCTAACAACAGTTGCTCCTTCTGCAGCTGCTGCTAATCTTAAAACTATCTAGCCCACAACTGAGATGAGGCACCTGCCTCAGAGAGTCAGCAGAATCCTCAAATGTTTCCCCAACAAGATCAGCTCTTGCTAAGTAAGTCGGGTTCATCAAACAATTGGCAGCATATTACACATCAAAGAATCTAAGAAATGCATAGGCGTGCAGTGTGAACTACTCTGTCTTTTAGAGACAGGCCCACCTAGACACGTTTTAGGCACATTGGTAAGGTGAGGGAATAAAACTTGTGTTACTGCAGCCATTGCTGTATCTCTTCTGTGGACAAGATAGAAGAATGTAAGTGTTCAAAGCTGTCATTTAGGCAGTTTCATGTCTACTATAGTCATCAGAGGAAGTATAAAGTACAAGTGGAAGAAAATCCCTTCAATGTCCTGTATAATGTCCAAGTGACATCACATAGCGAAAGGAAACCATTTATTTAGAAAAAGGCCATCGCAAAAGTACTACTTTCTAAAAGTTAACAGTACAAATTTTATGACCAGAAAAGTACCTGCCACCAGCTACTCAAACACAATGATATGTCTGGGATCATAATTAGCAGCTATATCTACTGTCAGTGATGGCTCTTAACATCTAGAAATGACAACATTCTATTTTTTTGCTCTTTACAGCAGAAAAGTTCAAGGATGGGGCAAAGTACCAAGTAAAACAATGGGGGGAAAAGATTTGACTACATCACAATCTGGTGCACATGAAATTTAGCTTGAGTCTTCTAAAGCTAAAGAGAACGATTATGCTTAATTGAAAAATGGGAATGATGGGCCATCAAATGGAATAAGTATGCATCCTTCATTAAAATACAAGATGCGACAATCTTGTGAGGAGAATTATCATGAAGCTGCTTCCCAAACTGTTTTCATATGATCTGGCTGAAGAAATGTCAGAACATTCAGTGAAACGAACTGGAAGTCCATGCAGCCACTTCTGAATACTCCTTACCCAAAGACTTAGTAGAGGATGGTATCCTATTTCCCTGGATCACTACCAAGAAGAATAGTTTTGACAGTCCCAGGATCCACCCAAGGGGGCCAGTGGGAATTGACTGAGGTGCAGGGATTTCAGGATGGGGACCCTACACATTGTTTGCTTTGTTAACACTGTTCTATTATTTTTTCAGTGTTGAATATCTCATGGTATTGAGCCAAGTCACAGCAACAGCAATTACTAGAAAGACTTCAAATTAAATTCTGAATGACACCTTGGTCCAATGGGTTATATAGTCTCATCAAAATATGTATTAAGTCATTATTTCTTCATTAAATATCTGAGTTTTAGCTTCAGCATGGAAAAAAAAAGAAATCAGAATAGGTTGTATTTGAAAAAGTGCTGGCAAGTCACTTGTACCTATAAATGCTTCTCATGAATTGTACACTCCACAGATTGCTTGTGACCACAAACCATTCTGAAGCCCACTATGCCATTGCAAAGTGCCCTGTAGTCTCTGCCCATTCAGGAAAGAGCCCGGAAAGTTGTCTGGCAGGGGCACCATGATCAATCAATAGGTTGATCATAGGGACAGTGTATTTTCCTTCACTACCAGCCAACCACAGAGCTAACAACCTGAATTGCTCCTCCTCAGCTCCCTGTGCTCAGTTTGTAGATTCCAGTTTCCCTGAGCAGCTGCAGGAAAATGCACACCTCCATCCTCCCACACCCCTGCCACCAAAAAGCCTGAGCCTTTTCCATCTTCACACCTGGATCTTTCTTGCCATATGAGAGGTTGAAGAAAGAAGAGCAGAGGGGGAAGCACAGAGCAGATCCCTTGCCTCCTTCAGCTAGGACTAGTATGATGGAGTTTGAGTTCTTTGATTTGTGCAAAATTCAGCAGACAGGAGAATTCGAAGTGGAAGCAGCTGGAAGTCAGCTGGCTGGAGCACTTAAGGGACTCCCAGCAGTCATAGAAAAACAGCAGCACCTGATATGGAAAGACAATGACCCAGCTATGATTTCTCTGTTTATCTCCTGCTTTCTAAAACAGCACTTGTCAAGCTTTCTGGATGTGAGGCACACATCAGTGGACACAAAGCACCCCTCCATAACTTGTGTGATGGACAGATTTTTTTTCTTGGTTGTTGGTAACTAATTTGGTGACTTTGAATTAAAGGATCCTGAGATACTAACTCCAAGGCCCACTCTAAGATAAAGAACTTGAAGTCCCCCTCTATCTTGCTTTTAAATAGAAAGCCTTGAGGCTTTAAACATGGACAGCAAAGCCCACACAAGATAAAAAGAAAAACACTTGCCAGAGAAACCCTCATAAGATGGGGATCTACTGAGATCATTTTAAAGGGAAGCTATGTAAATGGGCAGTCACAGTCTGAAAGGAAAAGAAGAACAGAACTGTCACTTACTTTCACTATAATAAGATAATTAGTTAACATAGAAGGAACCATAGTTTGAGCACCACCCATAAGCAGTTAGATAATTATGTCCAGCTATATTAATATCAGCAATATAATTCAAGGGCGTCTGATTCAAAACGAAAATAAACCAACAATTCTACAGGCTTATACTATGAAAAACATGGTTATATTCAATGTTCCCTCTAAAGTTTAGTGATCCGTAAGCAATCCTGGTTGGGAGTGCACAGGTATCTCAGTGTGCCTGCCCCTCCCCACCTCTTGCAGCAGCCTGTGGCCAGGTTGGGGCGGGTGACAAGCGGCCAGACATGAAGGCAGCAGTGGGGGGAGCATTGGTGCCCCCTTGCTACAGCACTGGGTGTCCCCCCAGGCTGGTGCCCAGGGGGCCATGGCCCCCTACTGCCCCACCCCCTGTCAGTATGCCACTGTGAGTGCAGCATTAAAAAGTTATTGCGTGGCATGATTTTTTATTGTGCACAGCCATGCACGCACTCATCTTAGAGGGTACGCTGGCTAGATTACAAAGTGATTCACAGTAAAGGGGTTAATTGATCTCTAAATGCCAATGTTCAAATCTACTCTTCAATCACAAAGTACAATTTATAAATCATAATCCTATACAAGTGCAGATATACAAAAAGCACCACTGAATCCAGTATGCTGAGTATTATGGTACATTTAAAAGACAGTGTATGGAATGTCAAAAGCTGTGAAAAGTGTAATTTATCATTGCTGAAAGATATTATTTGGTCTGTTAAGCATTTTGGAACTATTACTGATAAGAAAAAATAGCAAGCCTAACAATTCAGCAACATACCTTTATAAAGAGGATATTCTTCTAGACATAGAAACATCTCACAGAATAATAAAAGAAAGAAATTTCTCAGAGAGAACATTTATTATTCAATTCCTGAATTGCTGCCAAGGAGTAGCAAGGAAGGAAATCAGAAGTTGCCTTGAGCAAGTCCGAAAGTGATTTGTCTCTGCTACTATTGACTAACTGGAGTTTTGCATTTGTTTTACTCCTAGAGGATCTAGTCATTGTGTTGCATAGCTACTATCATATCCTCTGGGAGAACGTGATATTCCTTTTTGCTTGCAATACAGAATGGGGAAAATAGATTATGGCAGGGTTTGTTTTTTTTTCCATTTGGACCAAAAAGCACAAAAGATAAAGGTTACTTAACTTATAGAGTGTATAGCGTATTCCAGCTTCCTCTTTCTTTTATAAATTAAGCTAAGGCTGCAAATGTACCTGCCAATTGTACCTCAACATTTGATTTGTATCTTAATGTGGCAGTCAAATTCACTTGACAGCACAAAGCTACATGTCACACCATTGTGCTACTCTAAATTTTCACTGGTGTATCCATGATCAGTTTGGCCCTTTGCATTTAGGTGGCTACAGTATGATACACTTCACCCAAGTACTTACCATTGTCTTGGACAGCATAAGTTGAGGTCGCTACTCTTACATTTTGTTTCACTTTTGTGTTTTTCTTAGAAGAATGGCTCTCCTCTTGGTTCTGTGTTTTCTTTTCTTTTCTTTTTGGAGGTTGAGGCGATGATACCATCTCTCCCGTGTCGCTGGATCCAACAGTAGATTTAGATTGTCGATCATTCCCCTAAGAATAAGGTTCATAGTTTTCGTAGGTGAATACAGGGCAATTTTTCTTAAGTTTCACAGTAAACTGCCTAAGTTTCAGTATTAACAGGCATCAAAGCACAGAAGCAGATATATTAAGTCACTACCAGGATTTTTAGATGGCATCTTAAATAATGCAATCTTGCCATCTAGTCATCAATGGCTCAAAAATAGATATTATTTTTGTTTAATGAAGACAGAGGGTATAGTCATAGATCAGTCCTTTTGTTTTAATGCCTACAATTTCTCAAATTCACATTAGAGAGTCCTGAACCAACAAGCAATAGCCATACAGAATATAGATTCCAGGCTGAAACCAGTGGAACTTCACTAAGCTATGCCAGCTGAAAGTGTTGCCCTACATGATAAATTCAGAAGTTTATATTCCTATCTTCCTATCTGTTTACATTATTTTAAATTCCCACCATGCATAGTTAAATTGGGGTGGGGGGGGGGTTGAAACTTGCTTTTATTATTCTTTCCATAAGATAAAACAGCATAAGAGATTAATTCATTTTTTTGCACATACCAGTACTGGATGTCATCTTCTTGCTTCTATTTTTCAGACTTGTGATAGTTAAATAGGACTTACGAAAAACAGATGCTAGAATTTTAGAAATTTACATGAATGAAAAAAAAGGAAATTTAATTTTATATTGATCTTTTCATCTTTCTCTGAGTTTAAACTGAATGAGGTAGTGATACATAGTGGTGATGATGCCATTGACAATGACAATGATGAGGATGATAATAATAATGGAGGCAGCTAGTATATTTTGGCTGTCAGACAGAAGTGGTATGGGGGATTAGAGTACTAGGTTTGTATTTTTAGACTGTGGGATTAATTATTACTGTTCTGTAACTTTATGCCTGTCTAGAGTCAGGGCAGAGCAAATAAAATACTGCTATAGTGATTTGGTACTACTTTATACCCATATTGCACTTAGCACTGGCTGAAATAAAAAGCAACTAACCAATGAAGAACACAATTAAGATCAAGGACAGGGAAGTAGTTACTCAGCCTAAAATAGGGAAAGAATAATTTGGAGGCTACTTATATTAGTTAGATGTCAGCAAACCAGCAGGGCCTGAGAAGAGTCACCCAAACGTATTCAAGGCATTGGCTGAAGTTATTGCAGAGCCATCAGATATTTATCTAAAGACTCCTGGAGGTCAGATGAAACCCCTTAAGATTGATGAAAAGCAGATATAGTGCCCATTTTTTTAAAAGGGGAAATGGAATACCCAACGAATTGCAGACTAGTCAGTCTAATTCTGGTACATGGACCATATCATCAAACAATTGATTTGTAAGTACCTTGGGCCCAATCCTATTACTGTTCCAACCTGAAATTGTTGCTTGCCTCAACATTAGGTGCCTCACTTAACAAGGCCTAATCTGATGACTCCTCCAACATGCTCAAGTCCCCTGGAAGAGGTTATACTTATCACATAATTAACATGCTTATTTCACTATAAATAGTAACCCTGTCAGAAGTTCAGGCAATTAATAGTATGACAAAGTGAAAAAACAGCCATAAAATGTTTATGGTGTAAATGTCTATATAGAGAGTGCAAAATGGTAGGGAACTGGACTCTTCATCTGTAATTTTTTTCCAGAACACTGGGAACATGGGATAGGCAATTCTTTTAGAGACTGATACAAAGTCCATTTAAGTCTGTGGGAAGACTCCCACTGTCTCCAGTGGGCTTTGAATCAAGTACATATTGAGTGTCCAAACATGCAAGGATTATTCAACAGGCTTCAAAGAAACATCTCAAAATGAGCATCTGGTCTTTGTTTGTGTTTCAGAAGTGTTCTGCAAGGTGTTGTACAGAATCAAGAAATTGTTCCAGCAACAGTATTTTCTTCAATTATTTTCTGTGTAACTCATCCTGTAAATAGCTTTATATTCTTCAGGCAGTAATAAATGTACCACCAGGTGGCTGTGGGCTTTCTTTCCTCAGGTTTAACTGAAACCCAAAGGACAATGATTCTCTATCTCTTGGAATTAAGAACCTTATTATGACATATGATACTCACACTCCCTTTAGATTTTCGGGATCCTGCAATAGGAGGCAGTGAAGAGGCTTTGGAGCTGTAGAAAAAAAATACCTTAGGACTCTGAATACTATCTATGTCATAGATACTAAATGTGCATATATGTTTTCAGGTACAAAACAGTGGTCTGTTTTTTTAATTATGGAAACGCTATTTATTAATTTTTCTACTGCACTGTTTTACTAAGATTGTTACCAACATAAAAGTTTAATCATTTGCTAACATAAATTACATTTCCATGCTTCATATACTGAAAAAACCTGAGGATAGTATCCTTTACTTAATAGGCAGAAGAGCCTCACAGCTGGTATAATCTGCACATTTCCACTAATTTCAAAAGAATTTTTCATCTTTCCATTATTTCTTTGCAAACACTTTTCACTTTTTGAGGTACATGCACTCTACAAATAGTCTGCTAAATCAATATGTATTGCATGCTAGCTAATTTGTAAAACTAGGACAAATTCTGATCTAACACTAGTTCCTAACTTACGTGATTCCATTGGTTTTAAAGGAACTATCCCCAATTTATACTAGAGAAAAAATGTAAGATGATTTGGGACAACATGTTTTTCAAAAAATGTAAGGGACCACTCCAACTTTTAGATCCTTATGCTGGATGCCATTATGAGTTAATCCTGCCCATACCTACTACCAGTATAAAATTTACTACCATGCACTGTTCATTTGAAATCAATGGGATGACTTATAGTAAGTAATAAGTAACATGCCCAGTAGTGTTTGTAACATGGCAGAAGCATTTACTAGGTCCTGTTGAACATATAGATAAATCCAGCTCAGTTCCCTTTCCTCTTTGTGCAGGTAATCAAGGGAAGACATTGGATGCCATTAAGGAAGTTCATGTTTCACACCAAGGTCACAGGCTGGTTTACAACACCTTTCTAAAACAGCACATGCTCAAACAAGATATAAAAATAAAGTGGACATTAAACGGTTGTAAATTAGCATAGCTCCACAGAATTCGTATAGGTATGCAAAGAAAGTGGGATCCTGATGGGGGAAGGCCAGCTAAAGGAGCATAAAATCCTTCCCCTAGTATTTTTTTGTGGTAGACAATCTCCAATTTCAATGTCATTCTTATGGGAAAAAAATCTATCCATTGTTCTCACCTTTCTTTCTCTCTTTGTTAATATTATTTTTCTCCTTTTCTTTCTTATTGGTTTTGACCATTAGGTTTCTTCAAAATTATAAATACCAGTAATAGTCTGAATCCATGCTCCATTGTGTGTGCCTGGAAGTAGGGTTTTGTACTTTATTGGCCATGGTTTGTAAGCACAATGATGCAAACCCAAACACTCAAACACAATTAATGTACACAATGTGAGCTTACCCTTGCGGTCTTCTGATGGTAGACTTGCTGAAGAGTAGATCACCATAAGGCAACTTCTTAAACTTGTCTCTGCCCACTGCAATGTAAAATTGCCCATTCTCCAAATCTGACCCACTCTGAACCAGTTTTCCATCTAAAGTATAAAGCCTGAAAAATATTAGTATTAAAAGCATTAATATATTAATTATTCTAATATCCAATTAGATTTGCCAACCACATCAAAAAGCCAGTATAACCTATACCCTTAAAGAAATAATGATTTTATCTTTCTGGCCACAATTTTACCAGATTTTAAATGCAAAGCTAGAGAGGCTGTCACACAACTACCAGTTTGCCAAATAAAATAAAAAAAATCAACCGCCAGGGAAGAATGTCAGAAAAAGATCCATTCCTTGGAAACATGGAAATCTAATTTGGAATTGATCCATTCCATTCTGGGATTTCTTTTTCCTTATCCTCACATCTGGCTGGGATTTCCCTCCCATTTAGCCATATGGGAAGAATAAACCCATCAAAAGCCTCATATTTAGAATTTATAGTCAATTCATTTCATAGATGAAAATAATTAATAATATGTGCATAGCACGCTTACTGATACAAAATACCTTGGATTATTGCTATAATTTTGCCAAATCATTTCTAAGTTATAGCAAAGTGTAGCATATATAGAACACCTAAATACCAAAAATGGATATGTGTGTCACACTAGAGAGATCTCTAAGTTAATAGTCGCTGTAGATAAAGTAGCAAGTTGCTGCACACACACAAATATTTAGTGAAGCTGAAAGAAAGGATATTCTCTTGCTTGGTTATTTTTATTTCTCTTTGTTCCAGCCACCTCATTTCTAAGACTGTGATCTTATAAAAGAAAGATCACAATTAAAGTGTGTGGGGTAGGGAAGGAGGAAATCATTCTATCCTGTGCAACGTATTCCAGAATTCAAAAGCAGATGCCTGCATAGTTAAATTTAAAATTAAAACTTGTGTATTTGATAAAGCTTCTAGAGGAACCTTAAATATGCATGTGATTCATAAACTCAAACAAGTGATGATACACAAGCAAATATTAAATTTAACATCCCAACAAGCTTTTTCCAAATTATAAGAGCATGAAGAGAGATCTCTGCAGAGCCATAATGTTCTGTATTTTATGAGAGACAAAATGTTTCTTTTTCAGACAATTCTCAGCATTTTACATTAATTTTCTATAATCAGTATGAGTGAAGAAAAATCATTTGATGACTGCATTTTCTGTATTTCTGAGGTCAGGTGCCCACTGGGTTTCACCTTGCACAAAATAAGACAAACACACAACTTGTATAACTACACTCCTATCACATTTTTGTAATCCATTATGCTCCCCTGCTTCCTGAGATTTGGAAGTTCCTCAATATTCTAGGTATAGAAGATTGTGAGTTAACATAACCAGATTATTTGCTCTTAGTTTTATACACACACACACACACACACACACACACACCAATTGCAGCTTTCCAAAATATTAATCATTTTGCTGCTCCCTTGCACATCCAGTAAGTCAGCTTAATGGCTCCTCCTCTGTTATCACATGTATTGAGCAGGGCATTTTTTTAGCGCAAACATCTCACAGAAATGTCAGCAAAAAACTTGACTGCCACACATAAGCCATGAGTACTAGCTGAAGGCCATTAATGATCAAGCAGGCTCACAAAGACATGGGTGTCTAAAATCAATAAGGAACCCATTTCTGAATTCACCTCATCATTCTTTGCTTGACCACACACTGCTTGAAGAAGCCTGAATAACCAAGACAAATCAATCTAGCTTAGGAGATGAATTCTGCCATAGGTGATATGTATGTGAATTTTATTTCATGTGTTTTTCTGCTTTAAATGTCATGTTTGTTGTTTCATTTAATGCTTTCTTCCTAATGAAACACCCAAAATATTTATCATGAAATATACAGTCACCTCAAGCTATATTCTTCTCAGTAAGAATAATAATGGAAGTAATGGAGTTAAATATAATCAGGTATTTAAAGTAAAAACAACGACAAACTGGCATTTAACAATAAAACTTTGTGCATGCGTGCATATACACACACACACACACAGTTTTATTGTTAAATGCCTGTTTGTCATTGTTTTTACTTTAAATACCTGGTTATGTTTAACTCCAATATAGATATATAAATATATATATATATTACAGACCTGACAAGCAGCACATAGGTTATGTAACATTTATGCCTCTGCAGCCTTCACCCCACCCACTCAGTCACATCTACCCACAGCTCACCAGGTTTTTCATGAACCCCCCTGCCATCATTTCTTTGGGCCACAGGAAGATGTTCTGCTCTACCTCCCCTCCTGTGCCACAGGCAGAAGAAGGAAGCCAGGAGCAGAGGAAACAGACGCTGGCAGACAGTGGCAGTGATGCAAGGTGCGGGGGCAATGTCCCAGAACACTGGCAATGCGTAAGGGGCACAGATGGGTACCCATGCAACCCCTGAAATAGGCCATGCACACCCTGGAAGCTCCAGCTGTGAAATTGGAAGTGCCACCAGAAATGTACTTCCAGTGGGCCACTGGGGGACCCCCACCCCTGGTCAGTGATGGGCTCCTGGGGGACTCCCCTACCCCCAGTCAATGATTGGCCACTAGGGAAACCCACCCCCAACTGCCCATTGGCAATCTGGTGCCCCCGCCCCAGACTCAGGAGGCACCAGTCACCCATGGCCCAGAATCCTCATCTGTAGGCTTGTCCACACACCTACCTGCAAGTCTCGCATCTCCCATCCCTTTGCCTACACAATTTCTATGTCATCAACCCAAGGCATACCTTCTAATCATTATCTAACCTCAAACTTCTGGGCCGCCCATACACATGTACAACATATCTATCAGGGACTTGGCACCCATTATTTCCTGACACTTTATTTCCCGTCTTCCTTCTTATCCTATATTTCCTACAACTGGTTCCATACCAGTGGAACTTGGTGGAAAGAGTCAGTGGCATAAAAAATGTCACCAATGAAGCTTTAAAAATGTTGGCAGCTAGGCTGTTAATGATGTGGAAAAGGAAAACACTGAACATGCACTGTGTTTCTCATAATTCTCTCACTCCTTGTATAATGAGAAGTTATATCTTCCCAGCATCAGTGAGCTCACAGGACCTTCCACCTAATGATAACACAGTTACCATAATCCATAGCAATTAATCTGTGACTTATTAAAGAACAACAATCACTTTACTAGCTTATTTAATATGTATTCCTACCATTTTAAGGAGCAGGATATGAAAACTAGGTTAATAGGAAACTAGAGGAGGGGAACACTGACTGATTCAAATATGCTGTGCACATTTTTTTATCATATCTAAAAAAAGAGAATGACTAACATAAAACACTGCCGGAAATTCTTCAACTGCAGTCTTAGTTGCAGTTTATACCCTACCAGAGGTATGATTTCCCAGCCCTACAATCTAGACAGTCACTAAGCAAGGTGCAGAGGCAGTAGCCAGAGGTCCTCTGCTGTGGGGGGAGATGTCACCTCCTTTATAGCTATCAAAATGGGTGTTAAACACTGATTTTCATGGGCAAAAACCCTGCTCTGACAACTCCACCTCCTGTAGTACCCTGTTTTTATCAGCCGGTGCCCCCACACTATGTGCCATCACCCAGGCACTGCTAAGCCCATCACTGCTGCTCAGCCCTCCCCACTGTCAGAGCTGCTGCCTGGATGGTGCAGGGTGCAATGGGGAGACAGGGGACAGAAGGGTGAAGCACCCCACTCTCTCCATTTTGGCACCCCACACCCTGGGCAGCACTCAGGGATCATGCCCTCTCATCCACCTATCATTATACTACTATACCTACTACATCTACTCATTTGGTTAGTAGGTACAGTACCTACTACACCTACTAATAGATAACCTACTTATTTGGTTCCTTGTTACAGCAAAGAGTTGCATCCAAACATGAGAGAGAAGCTCTCATGGTTTAGATGGAAATAAAGGGTAAGATTCTCACCAGATGTCACTCCACTGAAGTGACTGGATTTATATCCATTTACACCAGTTGAAAATCTGACCCAGAAAGCAGTCATATATAGGTGCACATATACTTATTTAGTTGTATTTTTAATCTTAGGTGTTCCAAGGATTTTGTGAGCAAAACTTTGGGTTTGATAATGACATCAGAAAAACAGGCCTGGAGATAAAGGGACTGGACGGGTGCTACCTGGAAAGGGTCAAATTGTTTCATTTGGACAATGCCAAAATGTTTTACCTTGAATTTGTATGTTAATTCATTTCAGTTTGAATCTGCCTGACATTCATTCCTAATTTTAGTGATGTGTTATGATTACAGATAGAGTGTCAAGCTAATGAATAAAATGCATGACATTTAATAGGATATAAAAGTTTAAACAAAATGAATGGAAACATTTAAAATACAACATTTTGATGGTCCTGAATTTACTTTTTTTAGAATTTTCATTTTGTGGAAAAGTTCAAAATGTTGCCATTTTGTTCTAGTTAAGAACATTTTGTTTGCTTGCTTTAGAAATGCCAGAATTTCAATTTCCCATGGAAAAAAACCCTCCAGATAACAATCACCTCTATTTACAGAGACATAAACGTATGTCAAGGCCTAAAGTTTGTATTACAAGCTTACAGCTTCCCCATACCTGTGCACAGCTCCACTTCTGAGAGTTATTTTTTCTGTAACCATCTCAAGAACATGTTCCCATTGAGTCAGTGTTTTCCTTGGGATGAAGAGACGTACTGCTGGATTTATGATGTCTCCATTAGCAATCAGACTGGAAAAATAAAGGAAAGTTAAATACATTACAGCTGTGCTTAAATTTAAAAAAACAGAACTCAATAGAAACATTTAAAAAAATGTTGATCCCCTACAGAAAAAGCCTACTTACAAAATAGTACATGGCTCCTGTAGAGGTTTACGAAACCGTGCAGACACATTGATTCTACTATGTGTAACTGGCTTCACCTGGAAGAGAAAAGATATACAAAGATTTCTTTTTTCTTCATATTAAGATCAGATTTTAAAAAATTGTTTTATTCTACTTATTTATTTGGCCAACTCCATCTTTTCCAGAAGTACATTAAACAAGCTTTAAGCTACTGCCATCTGGCAATCAGTACCTCAGTGGCCCAACTATACTGGCTGTGGATGTTTTGAACGAATTGCTGGGAAATAATGTTTGGGACCTAGACCTCTAGCAGGACCTTATTTTTTCTTCCACCCTTCCTCAAGTGTGCATTGTGTCACTAAAATATACTCCTGATACAGGGTCTAAACTGAACTTCAGCACTCTGTAGTTTCCACTACTGATTTTTCAGTGATGACTGCTGAGTCGCACAAGGCCCAGGGTCCCAAATTGAAGCTCCTAATTCATAAAGCTACTTTCTTATAATTCATATCTATTGTTTTGCAAAGTCAACCTTGAAGTTTCCATTTGGTAAAACACCTAAGTACCTCCAGGCCTAATATAATAACTAATATTTTGCTCTTACATGGATCTTTACATTCAAAATTGTCAACATATTTTACAAAGCAGGGAAAGTACAAGGCTTATTTACGGATGGGAAAAATAGCTTGAGTAAAGCAATTTACTCAAGAATGGCATGTTGGCAACAGGCAGAAATAGAATTCAACTAACCTAAGTTCCAGTTCTCTGTGCTAACAACCACACAGGCTGCCTCATTCATACGTACTTACATACATACTGTTTTCAGAGAGCCTTGACATTAATTTTGAAAATTATCCAATGCTATCTACACAAGACTTGCTACTGCAATCATAACATTCTTCCACCCCACCTCAAACACACCTAGAGGAAGATTTTAATTCTTCTATAATTCACAAATCATTGAGTCAAATTCACTGCCTAAATCCCAAATAAATATCTAGAAATAAAGGAAAATATGTTGACATTGGCATTAAGCCAGCAAAGGGTAAAAAGGTTAAAGTAGTACACAAATAGAAACATACTTTAAAATCAATTAATAAATTTAGTAAGCTTATACATCCAATAAAAGTGAGAATCATAGAGAAGTAGGGCTAGGAGGGACTTCAAGAGGTCATTTAGTCCAACCCCCTGCCCAACTCAGGATGATCCCTATCCAAACCATCCCATACAAATCCATTATCTAACCTCATAGTAAAACTACAGTTAACCCTGACACAACCCAAGACATAACACCCTAACCTGCCACAGGTAAAGCAAGGGGACCATGGCAGCCAATGTCCTGCTTCTGTAAAAGGGTGTTAGTATATGATCAAGAGATCCCAGGTCAAAGGTTACTTCCCCTGTTATAGTGGATGGTAAACATCCTCACAGTCCATACCAATCTGACCATGGGGTAAAAATTCCTTCCTGACCCCAAATATGGTGATTGGTCTGACCCCAAGCAGAGGAAGCAAGACGCTTTAAGCCAAGAATCTCAGGCTTTAAGACCCAGGAGGAACATTAGCACACCCCAAGCAGTATCCCCAGCATTGGCTGTAATCAACATCCAATGCCTCCGAGGAAGGTTTTAAAAAAAATCTCTAGTATGAAAAAAACTACTATATGCTGGACTCTTTCAACCTATATCAGACTTCAATAATGGCTAACATTATGTCAGTTTAATAAATATTCCTCATTTTAATCTGCAAGACAATATGGACTCTGAAATACTACCTCTCTCTGGAATACTAGTCACTAAGGGCATGTCTACACAGTACCAGAAAAGTGTCCACAGTAAGAGTGTCAACGTTTACCATAGCAGTATTTCAAGTGAGGTATATTATATGAGGCAAAAATATAGGTAAAATGGTGCTTTGAGCTGGCATTACAGTAACTGAGCATCAAAAGTCAGAGGGATAAATAGACATATACACACACATATTTATATAGATATATAGATTTAATGTTAATGCCTTTCATGTAAATATATATATATATATATGTGGAATGAAATAAATAAGAATATAACCATTTAAAATGAAACACTTAAAAGATAAAAACTTAAATCAGAACCTGTGGCCCTATTTTAGTCACTTACATTACAAAAAGGGTTATATTGCATGCTGGAATGAATTAATATGCTATGCATTAAATATTTATGTATATTGTAATCACAGTAGATTCATGACAGGCCTTGTAGAGACTATAATCTATTTTATTAAGCTTTATAAATTAAACTAAATAGAGACGTGTTATAGTCTGGGATGCCTGCTAGTATTCTCTAAGGGGCAGAACTTGATAATGCTTCTGAAAGTAGAACTTGCTACTGTGAGAAGGTCCAATTAAATCAATCAAATTGGTCATGGTTGTGAGTAATAACTGTGCACTGTCTAAGCCATAGGAAAAGTAGGTCACACTGTCCCAGGCAGGCAGGATGCTATGGCTCCAGTGAAGAAACCCGAACCACTGTGGCACTGTAGGGATTTGCCAAATCACACCAAACAAATCACACCACTAGGGTCATACAGCTCTGCAGTGGGCTACATAGAATGGCTGAGGAAGTTACTGAAGCCTTGGCTCCACAACGTGCTTGCAGCATAAACTAGGAGAAAGATCCCTGGAACTCCTCAGGATTACCACTTCACTTCTGCTCACTGGTAGAGGCAAAAATTTACTTCTTAGGGTCTGTTTTGTAGCCCACCCAATCTGTGCATAAACCAAGTGTATTTGGTTTATCTAAACCCCACTGAAGTCAGTGGGAGCCTTTCCATTAAGACCAAAGGGATCTGAATCAGGCCCGTGGACTTAAGAAAATCCTTGCTCTCAGAAGGGTTTCTATTTGTTGCCTGGACTTGGAAACAGAATAATAGGTTACTATGATGCATTTTATAACTGTTAGTTGTAGATATAACCATAGTTATAGGTATAACTGTGGGGGCATGTGCACAAGATGCTTACTATCGACTTGCCCAATTAGTGCTGCAGTAAAGCATCGCTGTCTACACATGCAGAGATATTAGGACAAAGTAAACTAATTAACTTTGCCATAGGCTAGTACTGCCTGATATAAGTATTGTCCTGCTGTGGAGTTACTCACTGTGCCACAATGCACATGTAGATGAGGACAGGACTGCATCATCCCAGCTTCTGCATCACCCTAGCTCAATGTGCTGCAGTCCCGGGCTGACATGTAAACTGTGCTGGAGTTTACTGTGTCACAATAATTTCACCATGTAGATGGACCCAGTTTTGGAGAAAAGATCTTTTGTGGAGCTCACCAGGTTATGCAAGAGCCCACTACTCATTTCTGGTGTCAGATACATTTTAAGTTCCATCTTTACAGTGCTACAAGCATATCAGGTATCAGGTCATAGGAGGCTTTGGGGATGAACTCCTCTCTCTCCAGGATGCAAAAGAGATCCCAAATAAGAACATTTTGAAGACACTTTGTCAGTGTCAAAGGATCATTTGATAGTATAAACAATACAGTAAAGAGCTCCAGAGCCTGGAAGCAAGAGGGGAACATTTTGAAACATGTGATGCAACTGGCTGTGGTAACATCAGTTATACAGTCATAGTCACCAGTCTAAACAGACAAATCTACATCCTGGGCTGCCTCAGAAGTATAATTAATGGAGCCAAAGGGGTAGAGCTGTCTTTGCCCCACTACCCACTGATGTTGGCACTGTTAGGAGAGACTGAAACAGAAAAAGAAAGTGCCTCGTTCATGGTCACCCACCACATCAATGGCAGAACTAAGGATAGAATCCAGAGCCCCCAGTCCCACTGCCATGCTAGCCCTGTCAGCTATAACTGTCTCCCACATGTATGTCTTTTGGCTTTATATTACAAAATCATTTCCTTTCAGAATTAGCTGCCCAGTGTACAAGTGAATATATGGAAGTATAATAAAACCTTTTTCTTTCTTGGTTTCACTAAAGGGATCAGAGATGCTCTGTTCACCAGGGCTCCTCTTGGGGTAACAAGGAACAATGATCACAAACTGACAGAGAGCAGATTTAAGTTAGATATCAGGAAAAACTTCTTCATGGTAAGGGTGGCCAAAATTTGGCATGGGCTTCCAAGGGAGCTGGTGCTCTCCCCTACCTTGGGGGTCTTTAAGAGAAGGCTGGATAAGCATCTGGCTAGGGTCATCTGACCCCAGCACTCTTTCCTGCCTGGGCAAGAGGTCAGACTCAATGATCTGTTGAGGTCCCTTCTGACCCTAGCATCTATGAATCTATTAAATCCACCCTAGGATCCTTTTGACCTTCATAAAGAAGTCCAAAAGCTTAACAGTGGTAATCAACCAGGCTGTGGCTAGAGATGCCTTCTTCCTGCAGCCTTTTCTGATCCAACCCCACACACTTCTGGAAGCATGCCTGGCAGGTGGAACTATTTTATGCCCCTCTGTTTCTGAGAAGAGACTGTGGGATCAAACCCAGCAGGGCTGTGGCAAGAGTGCATGCTCCAGTGGAAACCCTTTGCACTGCCTAGCCACAGGGCTGCTCTCGCTGCTAAGGCATAGACTCTGTGGTGGTGGGGAGTGATTCGGGCACCCCACTTAACTTGGAACCTGGGATTGGTGCCCCACTCACCCACTCCTAGGTTTGCTACTGACTAGTAGTATAAAACAAACCAACAGCACAGGAGAGCTCTTCATTCCCTAAAATAAGTATATTTAACCATCTCTTTAAAGACTGCTCTCTTTCAACGGACATTTTAAAAAGCCCTACACTGTACTTATGAAACTTTGTTTCTTCTAGATTTTTGGTTATTCTCTACTTACCTTATTTCCAAACATAAATCACTGTGTGCACAACCATTTTTCAATGTTGTGAGCCACCTTTTCCTAAGGTTACAAACCCAACTACAAAGCTGTACAATTCCTTGTCCATTAATAAGAGTTGGGGGCTCACCTTGCCTGCATCCAGCTTAAAGATTTATTATTATGATTAGCAGTAATCAAGTTATCATGTTTATTACAGTAGCGCCTAGAGTCCACCATGAATGGTGCTTCATTCTGCCAGGCACTGTAAAAAAGCCTGTAAGTTTAAAAAATAACTGTTAAACATTAATTCTGTTTACATGATGACATATTAGCTAAGCACAGTTTTCTACTATTTAGATTTTAGAATTCAAATTGTAGGAAATATCAAACTTTTATCTTCTTCCAGGAAGTGGTTTCTGCCACACATGATCCTGCGCTCTCTCTCCATTAGGTAACAACTACATCCCTGAAGCCAGGGTTTTTTGGTAGTGTCTTTTATGGAGCCAACTGTATAGTTGGAAGAGGTGAAACAAAGCTCTCAGCCACAAAGTGTCCTGGCTCAAATCTAATTGCTGTTTACTTGATCACTTTTAGGATTTACTCCTGCAACAGATGGGCAGTCAGAACTTCTGGATACCTCAGTAAAAGTTTCTTCAGGCAAGCACCAAAGTTGGGTTCATAAATGTCCAACACATATACTGCAAACTTCAACTACCCTATCAAAACCACATTCTTCAATATAATTTGCAGCACCCAGATTTCAATGATCCCACATTTCATTGGAGAGCTAGTTAAAGAAGCGCTCTGTAATCATACAGAAGAAGCCATTTAGGATATTCCCAGGTGAGTCCAATTAATTAGTTGTTTCTGCAAGCTGATGAAACCATTCATTTTGATCCAAGCTCGCAGAAGGCCACCGTGTTATTGTATGCAGTCCAAGCTCCAGGCCCCTGAGGAAATAAGCAGCCTGACAGATGTTAAGGGCTCATTTATTATTCACGGGATTGTATTTCTTCCAATGACAGACACCATGGCATCAGCCTGCAAGTCTGTCTTTTAGGTTAGTCTAAACAAAAAGCTATCCATATTTCTGGCAAGCCTCCTTGCTCTATCTGGAAAACAAGATAGCACTATTCTTAAATGAGCAAATTGTTAAGGAGTCCAAGACTCGGCCAACTTGGGCAAAGGCATTATAGTTTTCTTTTTTACCCCTCAACAATAACAAAATAAAAGCCCACACTGATTTTGCTCTGTTTATTAAAATCAGATCTATCTCCTATTAAAGGCAAAAGGCAAAACAATGTTATCTTTGCTAGTTAAGCCCACAGAAATCAGAAAGTGGAAAATATTAAGGTTTTCAGAACACAGTTAGATCTCACTCAAACCCCATGCAAAGATTTAATGTGGTAGGTATAGCAGGAGATTCAGTAAAGGGCAGTGCTGCACACTGTGGTTCAGGTGGAGAAGCAGATCCAAGGAAGCATTGGATGTTCCAAGTTACATGCCCCAAAACCTGACTTCCAGGTGACCTTCACTAAAATGCTGACGCTCTTTATAGAGGAAAGGGGGCAAATTAAGCAATTCCAGAGAACAAACCATTCATCCTGTGAGCACAGAGCTGCCTAGAACTAACCAATAGGAAATGCTATGCACTGGGGCTGTCCAATTTCTAAATGGCTGGGCACCAAGCACCCCACATGCCACACCAGTGGAGGTTGCAAACCCATGGGCTACATCAGGGTGATGCAGCCCACATGCCCCTGCTATACCACACTGGCACCTCCCCCACCCCACCACCACTGCACTACGTGCCCCCAGGCTTACCCTCGGCTCCCCCATGTACACCGGGACTACGCTGGCCTGCTCCCTGGGATGAGGTAATTCTGAGCCTGCATTGCAGGACTGCAAACTGCTAGAGAACTTCCGGTTCAAGCAGGAAGGCATCTAGCAAATATAGTCAGCATCTGAGCAGGGATGGCTAGGACTGTAATTTTGGACTTATGTGCCTGAAGCCCACTTAGGTCCTGTTTGCTGCACCTAAGTCCTTCTTTGAAACTGGTCCTCAGTCTAATAGGTATTGGATAGGATGGAAAACAGAAAGAGCCGGTCTTTGGCATACCCCAGCATAACAATGGAAACAGACTTCCTGCATTACCTCTTTAGGTTCTCTTCTCCCCAGGCAAACATTTGTTTTGTGTTGGCAAATGTGGAAAGGGAAGGACCTCTGCCCTCTTTGGGCATAACTGCAATTATGCCTGACCCTGGTTGAAAGGGGAAAGAGAAGAGAAAATTGCACCCAAACCTACAATGTGCACACGCTCAAGGAAGAGGCAAAATCTGGTCCTGCATAATTCACATAGGCATAGGAGAAAAAAGGAAATTTAAACAACAAAAAGAAACCCACCCTGAACCTGCAACTGAGTTGTGCAAAACACCAGTATTTTAAAATCACCTCCAAGTTAGACATACAAACAGCTTCTCTACAGCACTACCATACCCAATGCACAATATGTAGCACAAGAGATCCTTAGCGCTTGCAGACCATGCTCAGGAGTGCTGCTCTGAAGAACTGCAAGTCTGATCCACATATACTAAACACAGACACAGATAAAATGTAGCTGGCTTATAATGGAGTGTGTCAATAGGCACCCAAGACAGGACTTGGTGACATACAGGCAACACTTAAGCCAGTTAAGTGGTGGCCATTTCAGCCTTTAGTGCAAACAGTGCGGATGGCATGCTTCATTATAGTGCAATCCAACGGCAATGCAGACTTGCTCCTAGGGCATGTCCACCCTGAAGTTTCCTGGAGTCTGCTGAGATACCAAAGCTAGCTTTAAACAAGCTAGTATTCAAATACTGGAAGCAAAAGCCTGGACCTTAGTGTAGATTTAATTGTCCCAAAAAACACATATAAAGATAGCTTGGGGTTTGTTTCACTACACTCCCATCTGCAGTATGGAAATACACTTAAGGCCTCACAGCCCCATGAGAAGGATTGGGCTACGCAGACCTTCTGTTGCACTGTTTTCTAAGACCAGAGTCTTAAGAGTTACCATTTTATATTAATTTGACCAACTTTTGCCTAGCCAAAGCTATGCCAGGCATAGATCTGAAGAGGTGTGTTTTCCAGGTGAACAACACACTTTAAATACACATAGATATTCATGAATAAGAAGCCAGGAACTCAGGTGATGTACTTCAGTGTAGGAAAAAAAGTCAGTGGAGCTATGCCAAATTGCACCAGCTGAAGGTCTGATTCTATGTTTAATTAAAAAGTACTTTAACATGCTTCATATTCCCCATGTCGGAGCTACCATGACGACACACTGTCTGGAGTTGTTTGACCCCCTTGAGCTATGAAGTTACATATTAATCCAAGTCAGGTCTGTGGTGAATATTTCTGCTTATTTTGAAATACCAAAAGAGCCTATGCCTTTTATATTCTTTCAGTTTCATTAGTCAAATTCTCAGTAGCTGTAAATCAGTGTAGTTCTATTAGCTTCAATGAAAGTATTCCGATTTACACTAGCTGAAAATCTGACATTGGTATACTAATTTTTTCTCAGCTCTCAGTGTGTCTTAAATGGACTGTTAAAAGGCAGTTTCCAGCAGTCTCTCGATAAAAAGCTGCCTAAAGAAGAATCCCTGTTTCATGGTAGAGTCCTATCTTGTGCTGCTACATGGCACATAGCAGGACTGCTGAATATTTAGGACACAATGCAAAAGTTTTATATCCCATTTAAACTGAAAAAGGATTTTAGATACATCAAATGTAATTATTCAAATTGAAATGTATCAGGCAATAGGGACCAGCCCCAGTATTTCTGTAAAATAAAGTAGGGTGTCTCAAATACCCACAAGCACCATGAATTTTATTCACAACAATATTATTTCCATTCACAAAAACATTATTTCCAATAGGCCTATTTATCCTAATAATGAATGCATTCAGAAGAAACAGTGCCACCTACTAACTCTGCAAAATGACTACCTCGCATTTTGCAGAGGACTCCTATCCAATCACTAATCCAAACTCAGCTTACCTTCTGAGATCTGTTTTTAGACCACAGTAGTCATAGCCTCAAACATTTACAGAAAATTGACGATGGATCCTCCCAGGTCTAGATCTTGCTGCCAAACTTATCTTAGTTCCATTCTGTGACTTAGTTTAAGAAGAACATTTAGGTTTTTGGAAGACTCTAAGAGACCCGCATGCCTATATCTTGTTGATTTTCTGAAGGACTTGAGGTGCCTATCTTCCCAAGGCCCCTTGAAACCTAGACAGCTGGAATGTGAATTCATTTCTAAGTGGGATAAATAAAAATGACTGTGGTTCCCCAACAGAATTCCACACATCATTTCTGATACTAGAGTTTAAATGTTCACAAACTTTACCCCAAATGTACACAAAATACATACAACACACAGTACTATCTAATACATGTACTTACATCTTCCACTGTTGGCTGATAGCAAAAGAAACCAAAAACAGCATGTTTAGCAATGAAATCATTACATCAAATGAACTTACATTACATACTACTAGACAATATTCCCACGTGAAAACCCATGTAAGTTTAGCTTGTTTAACGAAGAAGTTAACTCAGAGTAAGAGATTAAAGATATGGCTCTACCACTCAACTGGCCATGCCAAAAAATGCTACTTTACGCAACCCACCCCACCACTTAAATTACAAAGAGTGAAGTTACCTTAGTGCAGCACTCTGGGCAGACTAGTTGGCCTCTCAGTAGAAGTTATTAGCCTTGGTGCAGTACTACACAAATGCGGCTATTCACATGTTTGTGCATGGGATTGTTGAAGGGAACGAGACAGACATACCCAAAGTTTAATACTAACATTGCATGTATTTTCTCAAATGCTGTAAGTGAATTTAGCATTCATGAATCCAAGACATTGGCTTAAGCAATACTTGTAACATGAAGACCACAAATGTGTGACACCGTAAATACAACATGAGCAGGAAGCCTCAACATGGAATCATCACTGAGTGTAGCTGCTGACCTGCAGACTTCCAGTAACACAGCAGAAGTGTCTGTTACATTAGCTTGGGACTCTTAGACACACAAAGGTTTTAACTTTTTCTTTAAGAGCATGTCAAACATTAAAAAGTAAAGAAGGAAGTAACTAAAAGTATAATTTGAAGCAACAGGAGAACCTGGCCCCAGTTGGATCAGAACTGTGCTTACTATGGATCTTGAAGCTTAAAGGGTTGTATTCCTCTGGCCAGAATCATACAAACCGAAGTTGTAGCAAATGTTGTTTCTTTTTCTTGTCTGAGACAGTTAACATACACAATGATTTTCAGTTGGCTACATTTATAGTTTTGGAATCTATTAGCCCTGGCAGATGTTACAGTTATGGCACGATTAATGTGCTAACCATGCCATAATTTGCAACACACCATAGTTAAGTCAATTCACTGCTGTGTGGATGGTTTGTATGGCACCTTAAATTGAATGTATGTCATGTGTCTCCAGACCCAGGGCTATCCCCACCTATGCTGATGACCAGGTCAGCATTGGCCAAGGGCAGCTGGGATGTCCCCAGGTCTGTAACTGGGCCCAGGGCTATCCTAGGCTAATGCTATCAATCTGCTGATTGTCAGGATCAGCCTGGAACAGCCCTGGACATAGTTTCAGACCAGGGGCTGTTCTGGGTCTGATGCTGACAATCAGCTAATTGTTAGCATGCACAAGGACAGCCCCAGAACCTGCTTCGGTACTTGCAGTGTTGCGATTGGGATCTGAGGAATTTTATGCCCCATCCCAGAAAATGTCTCACATGGCAGGACACACAATTTTTGGGATGGGTCATAACATTCCTCAGATCCTAATGGCACCATTTTTATTAACATCTTCCAGAGACCTGAGCGCTGTGCTTTACATCTTCACTTTCCTCCTTCTCCTCCCCGTCTAAGGAGGAGACACACCCATTATAAACGTAAAACCTGAAACCAAGTCTAGCAACATATTTAAACTCCTGCCAAATTCATAGTATGCAAGACTTTGATCAACCGCATAATCTCTAAAAATTGCACAGCTGATTAAACATTATTTTCATTGACTTCTGGGATAGCCCAGCCCACTAGCAGGATTGAGAAGGAGTGAACTGCTGGGATTGTTCCATATCCACTGCATCAGGAAGAACAACCAGGACTAAAACAGAAGGTGACTTATCCGCTTGAGAAGAGTTAAAAATAAAACAGAAACACTCTTCTCAGCTTGTCTTCTCCTTCCAGCATGCATCAAACATTACTAAACATTTTTGAGCTGAAGTGCCAAAGTGTGGAAGTCTGGCAGCACCTCCACAGACTGCTGTGAAGATAGAATTCAGTTAATCTGTAGCTAAGACATGGCATGACTAAAAACTGGTTTGCTGCCTTTTCCACTCAAAGATGGTGTCTGTGTCTAAGGGACTAAACAGAACAACTGAAAGATTTCTCCACATACCCACATGCATGTACAAAAGCACAGTGGTAGGCAGTATAAAAACTGATCTCTGAGTCAGATGCTGAGCTATATAAATCCATTTAGCTTCATTAAATTTAGTGGGACTATTCTCATTTATGTTAGTTAAAGATGTGGTCCTCTGATACTGTCTATTAATACGTACCTAAAAAGACTAACATCTCACTCATTACTCATGTTAAGTTATGGCTAATCCTTTGAAATTTGAAAGATTTCAACACATGTCGCATACCAAACTTATCAGCTCATGTAATGGGCTAATGACTTAGCCAGCTTCTCACAATGTCCTACTTGTTAATCAATGCGCCCAGGAAAACTGAAAACAAATATTTACATTCCCTTAGGGTAGAGCTAGGGTCAAGGGAGCAAAACCCCATTAATTCACAGCATCCTGAAGGTTCAAAGCTTGTGACATAAAAGCAAAGAATGTTCAAGGTCTGATGATCAAAAGCCCATTAGAAAGATAACAGCCACCTCCACTTAAAAAAGGAGAAAGCAGTCACAGGAAACATGTACTTTTACCTCCTGTATAAATATAAGAGCTCTTTTTGTACACTTTAAGGTATAGAGACCTTCATGTTTTGTGTCATTATTGTGATCTGAACCAATAACTGAGTTACCAGTAAACCAGGTTTGTGGATGCTTTGCATCACAGGATGGTGAAAAATAATGATAATGTTTGGCCATAATTTCTTTATCCCCAGGTCTTCAAATAGTAGCCTATTCTTAGTGTCACAGAAGTGAAGCAAAGCCAGGGGAGTTTATAGCTATTCATTGCATTAAAACACATGTAACAACTCTGTGTCAGAATTACTTCACTGGGTTCTCCTGTTTCCCTGGATAGTCTGCTGTACATGGAAACTCATTTCCTCTCAACCAGTGCAGCCCACATTGGGCAAATATGCGCATCAGGCCAAAATGATATGCCACAACTCAGCAAACCTTCCAGCAAGTATCCTATAAAGTCCAAAGTATTTAAAGCTGACCTCCCTAGGTACAACAATGTCTCTTGCTTATTTCCAAGGTAAGGTAAATGCCACTTCACTGCAGCTGCCATTGTCAGTACAGGAGGATTATAGCTTCCCCCCACCCCATCTGCCTCAGAGGATGAATCTGGCCCATAAATGTAAGTCCTGGAAGGAATAAATCTGTTACACTCAACATGTATCTTTGAAATTTCTTGGGTCAGAGATTACAGACTAGTTCTGCTTAATTGGCTTCAATTAAAGGATGCTGATCTTCATCAATTTAGGTTCTGTTTTTGTGCTCCAGTGTCTTATCCAGCATCACATTCATGGGGGGTACTTATACAGTAGTCTAGCTAATCCCTTGGTAAGGGAAATAGCATCAACATAGAATTCATAATCTCCTCAGATGTTGTGGGCAGTGGTACAAAACCACAGCAGTAGGCAGTATAAAAAATTATCTCTGAGCCAGATGCTCAGCTATACCAATCCATTTAGCTTCATTAAATTTAGAGGGACTATTTTCATTTATGTTCGTTAAATATGTGGCCCTCTGATACTGCCTATTAATACATAGCTAAAAAGGCACCATCATCTCACTCATCACTCATGTTACATAGACAGTGTCCGATATGAGGAAGAGACAGAAGGAATGTAGCCATTTCTCTCAGATTCTTCTTCTTCTAAATGAATGGGCTGGCTGTAGAAACAAAGCTGATCTGCTATCTCACTTTTTTCACATAAAACATTCTTAGGCATGAGTTTTCCCCACCCCAGCCCCACTCCTCTAGCAAAACCTAAAGAAAAAACAGCAGAATTGGATATAAAAAGATCCTCCCATGGCAGGAACCTAATTGCTTTGGGAAAGCTTATTATGCAGCTCTGTTCTGGATAAAAGAAATAGACCTATTCAAATCACTAGGTGCCACCTTTCCACTGTTTAATTACCTGTTTACAGACACAGATAAGTGGACCCATCTGACAGACTTCATTCAAGCAAAGCTACAACTGAGGTTAATTTCAGTCACTGACATAGATTTGCTAATACTCACTATTTTACCACATCACGATATTTGGTATGTTTCTTAGAGCTACAGAAAAGAAGCCTTAAAATGAAAGCCAGAAAGGCAAGTTCACAGGCACTATTTTTTTAACCTCTTGAGTTTTAATCCAATGTCATTTTTGTGACCCTGATTCACGATTTTTGAACATTCAGGAAAGGCATTACTGCAATGTAAAGGCAATGTAGCAATTTGGAGTTTCACCTTTCTAAAAATGCAGTTTGACCCCAAAATGGAACTGAAGTCATCTTATTTGAAAAAAAGAGGCAGCCTTGTTATTTGCTCAAAAACGACTGATGTGTTGACTTCGTATCAATCGCAGTACAAAACCTATAACCTCCATGGGTCTGATTGAAAGCCCATGCAAGTGAAAGGGAGTCTTTTAGTGGGCTTTGAATCAGTCCATAAGTAAAGCACATGGAATTATAAAAAATTAAGATATATACACTGCCATATGCTGCTTCTGATTAGATTTCTAAAACCCATAATTCCAATTAGTGGTATGTGCATGTGGTTTAAACCCACAGACACTGCTTATGTTTTCACAGGTTGTCTGGTCAATTCCACTTGATTCCTCCTGGTACTAGTTTGATTAGCAACACACAGAAGAGTAACTGTTTTGTATGGCTTGTTGTGCTAATTATGTTACCAAGATACTAACTACCAAACAATGCCATACAAAATTTAACTTTAAAAAGATGCTGCTCCAGATATTCAAGACTTATATCAAATGTTTTATTTGCAAATTTCACATAATGCGAGTACAAAGTTAATTCAAAACCTCAGCAAGTGCATCCTTATATTTTGATAATTTCATAGTGTGGATTATAGCAAGAGTAGCATCAGTTTCATTCTGTATATGATAGGCAGAGCATGATTTTTAATGAAGTCTAAGTGTATCCAGCATCATATAATAAGGAATGTCTTAACTGGGCTCCAGAGACAAATTTTGTAAGAAACTGAATTTAAGATATGGAGAAATGAGAAACAATTAAAGAGACTTTATCTGTCACATTTAAATGGAAATATGGATGAGCATTGTACATAAAGTGAAATTGTTTCCAGACATATGGAAGTATTATGTGCATGGCATTCTTATAGCAACAAAATTGTGGTTGCTCATTCCTGATGTAGGGACCATGTTTTAGGTTTTAGTTATCTTGGGTCAAAACTTGTTAGAAGGCCCTGAACTTATTGCCCTTGCTAGCATCTGCCCAGAGATTGACTTGTAAGCATGCTCAATAAGAACCCGCACTCTGATGGGAAGAGCATAAGGGACAAGCGAGCATGTTTGTGTGATTGCTGGATCGAGTGCTGTGTGCGGTGTGAAGTGCCATCTGCAATGGAATAGTGGTGTGCACACAAGGGTATGACTGGATGGTCGGTGATTGACAGATGTGGGGTGATCTGTCTGTATAAAAGAGTCCTGACTCTGCGAGCTAGGGGCTCAAGTGGAATTGAATGGGATGGCGAGTACGCTCAAGTGGGGTGCTTGAGTGTGTGCTCAAGCCAGCATGGTCCCTGCAGAGTGAACATTGTGGTGTGTGGTCTGGTTGTCATCTTTAAAGAAGAGTTCAGAAAGCACCTGGCCTCTCATCTTGTCCCTGATGGTGTGTCCTTGTAAGTTTGCTCATGTGTGGCAGGTTGTTTGGACCAAATAACTGAGAGCAAGTAAGGGCTGAGTGAGTGGCCAATATCTCCTCTCCTTTGTGTCTGAGATGGTTTGTGTCAGGGTGGTGTCTGTAGTACGGCTACCGCAGATGCATAGAGAAAGTGCATATGCTCTCTATTGCCACCTATTTGCATATGGTATAGTATTGGGTCCTTGCTTGTTGGTGCACTTTGGGTGTGTGTATATATGTGCTCCAGGAGAAGGGGGTGGGATGCTTTTAATTAGAGCAGCTCCAAGAGCCACTCTAATTAAAGTGCCCAGAGCATCTCATGTATTAGCATCCCAGTGCTTCAAAATGGCGGCAGGGGCACTTTATCTAAAGCTTATTGAATGAGCTTTTGATAAAGTGCCCTTGCCGCATTTTGAAGTACAGGAACGCTGATACACGAGATGCTGGAAGCTGCTGGAGTGCAGTAATTACCACGCTCTAACAGACTCAATTAATCGAGTTTGCTCCAACGCACTGTAATTACAGCACGTCGGAACAGCCTCCCTGCTCGTGTATGGGCACCTTTTGTATTGTAGCTTGTTGTATATAGTTGTTGATTTGTTTATTGTTATTTTGTTAATACATTATTGGCTGTTTTGAACCTCAGAAAAATCTTCTTAAGGAGGATTAGCATGGCCTGAAAATGGCCTAACCCCAGCATTTATGATACAGTGCATTCAGGACACAATGGAGAACAGGTTAGTCCAACAGTTTCTCACCTGTTTCCATGAGCTATCCTCCATCTTCTCTCCTCTGCTGAGGACCTGAAAATTAAATCTTTATGATCAGCAACTGAAAATATAAGAAACAAATCTATACTTGGCCTGCCATAACAGCAACTTGTCCCCCACTGTTTGGGCATAGATATTATTTGTCAAGTAAATTTTAATTTAATATTTTAAATCAGCATAAAGAGCATACTGGAATTTTTCAATACATGTTTATATGGAAAAGATGCATAACCATGTGAAAACAAGAGGTCTACTCCAGCATTTAAAACTTGTTTTTTCATTTTAATTCAACAAATGCGTGAATTCCAGTATCTACAAATTCAACCAGTTACAACCTCATAAAGATCTAAAAGACCCAGTGGGATCAAAATGTTTCAGTAGGAACTTAGCTGAAACTCAGGCAGGGACTAGGTGCCTAAAGTCCTAGATAGAGATTCACGCTGGCCAGGAGCCAGCCTCCTAAAATCTCATTGCATGCCTAAATCCAGTACATATCTCCTTTTGGGACTGCCAGCATCCCCAGAAAACCACATTTGGGAGTTCACGCCTGAGCAGAAGCAACCTTCTGCACTCGCTTCAGCAACTGTCCCCAACCTCCAGAGCCATTCAAATTGGCCCCATGAGGCAGTCAAGCTCTGGTTGAGTCCCTGGGAAGGGCCAGAAACACACAGTTAACTCACATCGACAGCACTGAATTCAGTTCAAAGCCAGACTGCCCACCTTCTGCCCAATGACATAGCATTTAAACATATTTGCTCAGGATGTGGGTCCTACACCCCTCGCACCCTGACAAGTTTTTAACTTCCCAAGAGACTGCCATAATCCGTGAGCTATAGAATAAGATAGTTAGGAAGCCCTCATATCTCCAATAAAAGCCGGAGCACCAAGCAGAGACGAATGCAAAAGTCATGGAGTGAGAAGGAAAACAAGTAACAGGGATCCCCAGTTCTGAAACCTAATGGTTAAAGGAGTCTCCTGAAATGAAGAAGTCCTCAGTTCTAGTGTCTGCTTCTCAACTTATTTCTGTTTTTAACTAATGACTGCATAATGCAAGATGCATAAACAGTAGGGAAGTAGGAACAAAAGCCCAGGACTCCCATCTCCAGGGTGTGCTCTAACCACTAAGCCAACTCCCTCCTGCTTGCTCTGAGCACTGTTAAGGCATTTTACATTAGACAGTCATTACCTGAAAACAGAAAGAAGACTGATAGCAAAGATCAGAGCCCAGGCCTTCACTCTCCCAAGGGAATCCTCTAACTACAGAGACAGGCCCTACCTGGATGGGTCTCCTGGCTCTAAGACTGTTGTCTGCCCAGTGGCCAAGCTTCACCATAGGAATGGGGGCTGGGGTGATTATCTTCATCTTATATGCTAGCCTGGGGTTGAGGACACTCTCATGGTATGTGGTAGATGTATGTTTAAATCCTCACAGGGCAAGGACAGCCAAGAACACAGCCCCACCCACATTTCCTGGATGAATGCTGTAACTACTAGCCTATTGAGCAGAAGGTGAGCAGGCAGCAGCACCACCACCACTATTACTGATTTGCCTACCTTTGGAAACTCAGTAGGCAGCATTCTCCAACACACTACTGCTAAGCACTGGAAATTACTAGTGAACAAGGATGCATAATACTTAAACTTTCATGTTTCTCACTGACTACTCCTAAGTGCCTTCATACTTTTGGACTTGCCTTCTGGAGTGAGTACTGCTCCACATTCTCCCCTCTAGAGAGACTCATACACTTTAATCATTTTTAGGCACCTCTGAAGTCTCTCCATTAACTGTGGGGGTATTAGGCACCTAACCAGGTCATTTTGTATCTCCTTCCTGGAGCAGGCACTCCAAGGTTGTGATGGGTAGTGCCAAAAGTTCAAATGTATTCTGAGACACATAGGTCCAGAGAACTAATTGCCAAACTTGATGCAGCTCTTAATGATGCTAAAATTGTTAAGTCACTACATACATGAGAAAAAAAAAGGAAGCAGGGAACAATAACCAACCTCTGATATGCTTTTACACATATTTTTTTAAATATGTTTCAGAGAGACTTCCAATGGAAATTTATCAAATTCTTTTTCTACACCCAGGAATTGATGTGTTTTGTGTGGTTAGTATGTCATCTGGAGCTACCTACCTTCCCAAACATTCTGATCATGCATGAAAGCTCACAGAAATTCTTTGACATACATTTCAATAAAAATCTCAAACTGCTTTGGTCTAATGTACACACCTTCAAAGAATGTTACATGTTCAAAATATTAACAACAGCTGGAAGAAACTGCACAACTGTGCAATGCTGACAAAAAGGAACCCAGAACTAAGTATGACAACAGAAAAGACAAGAAATTAAAGGATTATAACAAACTGTAGATAGCATCCAACAGTGCAAAAACCTCTTGAAAGATCACTGGGCTCTAAACAATAATATCCTTATGCTATAAAATAACATAGGATAAATGGTGAAAACTCACTGTTAAAACTACAATACTGTACCCAAGCAGGCAGGACATGATCCTGCCATCTACCTAACAATACCTGGAAAGAATGACTTCTTCAACCAAACACACACCTGCCTGTATCATAAATAACTCCTACTGTAAGTGTTTGTGTACCTAACAGCACAATAGACAAGAAGAAATAATACTCTTTGATGAACTGCTCAGACACCAAACTAGATATTACACTGCCATACCAAAAATATACTCCTACCTCTTTACATACTTATATATATTGAGCTGTAATTTTCTTAACTTGTAAAAAGCCTTTAAAAAAAGAAAAAAAGATCCTCTAATAAAGTAAAATAATAGTAATAATGATAGCAACAACAAAGACAACAGCAACTTAAAGAAATACTTTCATTCCAGCTTGCTATGTGGTCACCTGGAAATCTAAGCCAAAAACCAATCACTGAGTAAGACAATGGAAGGTTGTTGCCATTTAGGAAAAACCTGTCTGCCAGCATCCAAGGACAAATATAACACTATGACCAATGAGCTTTATTAGAGGACTAGAAAATAAAACAGAGAATAGATCTCATGTCACACAGACACGATAACATTCATTTGCACTTCTTACTATTGGAAGGTTTAGTATTACAGTATGCTTGCTATTATTCAGATAAGGGTTTGTGATTCGTTGCTCTTATGGTAACACGCTGTAAAAGTTTGCATACTCCATCATGTTCAAACCACTGTTATCTGTAAAGTATCTGCTTTCTTTAAATGAATAAATTTCTCAGACTCAAATAGAATTCTGAAGAAATTATTCCTTATAATTTCTATGGGCAATAAAGTCCAAATTGCCCTTAAGCAATCCAACTGCAAAGCCAGTCCAAGGGCAACTAAAATCCATCTGTACACCTAAACGTGAGAAAAACATCTATATCACAGATACCACATAAGAAACATAAGCGTTCATAACTTATGACAGGAAAAATAATGTTCTTTGCCTTTTACAAACAATAAAGCTTTATTTATATTTAAAAAAACCCCAAATGGTAGCTATGTTGGCCCATGTTCTCCCCAGAGATGTATTAGATAATTAAGCATATCATTTGAGATGTATGTATACTGTGGATCTCTGCTACTGTACTTTTCCCCCCAAGTAGCATAGTAGTAGGAATACGTAGAGAAAGATTTTCTTTGGTAGCAAAAAGGCCACAGAAGGGCCTGCCAATGTCATTCAGAGCAGCCCATAAACTGGCTACTCTACACTCAAGCTGGCATGCCTGCAGCTGTGTCTTTTTGCCTTCCCTTTTTATGCTCACTGCTAGGTGCACCTGATACTGGGTGCAGTCAAGAATCTGATCCCATACATTTAGAATTCCTTTTTAAATGTTTTTTTCCACCCAGGCTCTTTGAGAGCGAAAGAACTGAATACTAGATTTTCTTGGATTCATCTAAAATACTGGTTACAAACTGTATAGAATACACCATATATGAAGCTCGGTGATCACAGATTGGCCTGAATCTCATCAAGAGTAGAAATGAGAAGTAACTTCACCGAATTCAAGACATAGTCATCATGAAATAGCAGGGCAAGGCTCCCCATAGTGGTCTACCAATAAGTCCTTGGCATGGTGGTGCTATTGTGGAAGTGAGAGGACAGGTCACCTATTCTATCCATTCAATCATAATAAAATCAGTGAGGGAGCCTGCAACTGCAATTTCTAATAGTATATGTTGTGCCATGGATTCTTATCTGTGAACCTCTATTTTTAGCTAGAAGAACTGTGCATTTCCATCACCTGTCCTGATTTCAGCTTTCGGTGCAAGTCATTCAGACATCTTGTTGCTTTTAATACTAGTTTAGAATTTTAAATGAATTACTCTACTAAAAATTAAGATCTATATCAATTTCTCATATCCAGCACAAGGAAAAAAAAGGTCATTTCTTTATCTATGCATGATTGACTTGGGTACTTACCTTTTATAACAAACTAACCTGGCACCACATAGGTCACGGTATTTGGACTGCATACAGTCTTTGACAGGAATGAACTCTATTTGGATGCGAGTCTCAAGTAATTGCTCTTTGACAATGCAATGGCCTTCAAAGAACAAATGCTTGAGATCCTCCTACAGAGATCTGAAATAAATGTCCAACATTTGGCAATATATCTATTGAATAGGAAAACCTGGATCCACACAAAAAAAAGGCATGCTACAAGTCAAACTGCCTTTGTCCTTTTACCTTAGTGCAGAGTATTTCTCAAGTAATAACATACGGTGCTTGTTATTTAAAGTATTGGCATCCTTGCTAAATGTCACTAGACAGGTGCAGAGTAGTAGCACTATTATTAGACAAAAATCAATAAGGAACCACTGACAGGCCAAGAGCAGGCCAGTGCTGATACCCTCAGGTCTACTTCCTCTTCTCTGTCAGACCACAGTTTAGAATATGGACCTTAGACTGACAGTACTGCTGCTCATCCAGGCCTACCACCCCTTGGCTAATCACCCAGGCTAGTCAAAGCTGGCCTGAAGTCTCCCGTAGGGCCTAACCCTCCACCTACTCCCCGTCTTTGAGTGGCTGACCAAGATCACCTAACCCTTCACTTCTGCCATATAATCCTGACACAGAACAGGCCCATTTGTTATGCAATGGAGTAACAGTGGGCCTAATGCCGCTAAAACAACTATGAGCCTCCCTTAATTAAGGAGGCAACTGAATGTGCAACAATTGGGATGGGGATGATTCCTTGGGACAACTAATGAAAAAAACAGGGAAAGAAATGGGGGGGCAAAGGTTAATAATGAGTGTTCCAAGGGGGACACACCAAGCAGAGCATATCAACCAGCAGCCACAGACAAGTCCAAGAGGCCAGGGGACACCATGTAATGAAACTGCTTGGAGACATGAACGGATGAGCAACTGGAAGATGGCACCACAATCGCTGGGGTCCCCCTGCTGACATGGAACAGAAAGTATCTGGGCAATGGGGCTCAACCTGACCCAAGACTGTATTGCTGGTCCCTCTAACTCACTCCTTTATTCTGCTTTCTGTGTGATCTCCTGGCTTCTTGACTTAGCTTAATCTTTGACTCTACTCCCTGTACAATCCTCTAGCTTCCTGGATTTCTTCTAGACCTCACTCTTAGCTTAACCTTCTGGCTCCCTACCTGGCTTGTCCTTAGATTCCATTCATCCATCCTGACCCTGGTCAGCATCTTGACCCCTGAGGGGCCCTAGACCGGTCTGCTATGTCCTGGCATGACACTCCCATAGAATAATGTAGAAACTCCAGGATAACTCTCATTGCAACTCCAACATTCAGGAATTCCACATAGAGCAGAAACATATTTTACTGGTGTTCCTCCTCCCAGCTCATATAAGGAGAGGGGGTAGCTTCTCCTGGAATCAAAGGCTGCCTATGCACATGCTCAGGGCTGGCGAGGAGGGGCATTTAATTAGAGTAGTTCCCAGAAAGCTGCTCTAATTAAAATACAACAGCACATTTAAAAATGACCACAGGATGCTTTAACTAAAACTCATTCAGCGAGCTTTAGTTAAAGCGCTCCCGCAGCCATTTTGAAATGCGCAGGGGCTTTATATAGATGGCGCTGCACCAATGCTGGAGCAGTTTAATTAGAACACATTGGAGCACATGTATACATAGGTGATGCATAGGAGGGTTACAGCGGGGCACATGCCCCCACCCCCCTCAGATTGGCCTTCGCCAGCCGGGGAGTAGGGGTGCTGAGAGAAGGGCCCGTGGCACTTCTGGAAGGGCCCTTCCCCCAAGAGGGGCCCCCCCTGAGATTACCACCAACTGGGGAGTGGGGGCGCCAAGAGAAGTGCCAGTGGCACTTCTGGTTTTCTATTATTACCCGCCCCCCCCTGTTGGCGATCAGCCACTGAAGGACCCCCTCCTTCCCAGTTGGCGATTGGCCGCTGGTGCCCCCCACAGACTCAGGAGGCACCAGTTGCCCACGCGTGTATAGGTAGCCAAAGCAGCTAACAATTTCCAGTGGCAGGACAGACCACTTACAAATACCCTCAGTAGGTGTTTTCTTCCTCAGCAGCAATTTTTTTTTTTTAACAGCTGCCATTGTTAGTTTGAAGTTCATCCCTGCTGCAATGCAGAGAGATCACACTGTTGCCTTGGTGCTGAAAGGAAAAACATGACCTGACCGGTTCTATCACTATCTAAGAACTTGGTAGAGAGGTAGAGCTGCTGGGGAGGGCAGCTACTTTCTCACCCTCAGTACAAATAGAGGAGGAAGGTGGTGGTGGCTCTCTGTCTAAAGACCTTTCCTTACCCTTCTGGCAACTAAAACTGGATTGCAAAGCCACAAGTCAGCTCATTGCTCAACATCTAGCACCCTAGGGCTCTGCTGTAGAAGGGGACTCAGGAAAATACTGAAATGAAGATAAATAACAACTTATCCTACATTTTTCCTTAACCTCTAAAAAAACTAAAAATGTAGCCCCTAGTCCTCCAAACTCTTTGGGGTATGCATAATTTCATGTGTATTTTCTCACTGAAGTCAATATGATGACTGTCATCTTAAGAGTTGCACACAAGTCCACTTGCTGGATGGGGCCATCAATTTTATTCCTTATCAATTTTGCTCCTTCCCCTTAGGCAAGTATTTATTTTAATGAAATAAACAAGGATGGCATTTACTTATGAAATTCAATTTTAAATGGTGCCTTATCACACCATAACATCTTTGAATGCCAGCATCAAAGACACCTTCACAACCCTGGGATTAAAATGATTTTTAGTTTCCTATGGCAAAGCAAACTGAGAGAATTAAAAACAAAGCTGATTTGATGCCCTCCCTCCTTCCCAAATGTGCATTTTCTTTTAGTTTCATGACAATAAAGTGGTGTAAGTGGGGCTTACTTCATCAAATAACTATTTTAACATAAATAAATATGGAGATGGAGCTTTTCAGCAGGCACCGTTGTAAAGTCAATTTCCAGAAATGAAAGGTTAGTATATTAAAAATGATCATGCCATTTACCTGCCCTATACAACCCTGGATGGACATTTACAGACTGTGACTGATTAGGTTTCATTTCATTTTCAGATTCTTGTTCCCGAATATACTAATTACATAAAATTGGATAGTAGTATGTGTAGCAGACATTCTGTTGATTATAAATGACCTCCGAAGTCCAAGTAAAATGGACAGTCAACACCAACTCTTAAGTTTTACTTTACAGACACGTGACCACTGGGAGTAGGCATTTTAGCATAACAAGAAAATGAAATGTAAAATCTAAGAAGGTATAATAAAGACTTTTCTTATCAAACCTGCAACAATAAAGAAAATGGAAAGCAGTGTAGCTTCCCACTTCCTGTGTCTGCTTGTATTTCTAGCATGCTCAGCACCTTGTTGCTTGGCACCAGTGGTGAAATCCTCACCCCTTTGTAGTCAGCGGAGCAGGAGTTCTGTAATGACTTCTGTCGCTGGTATGTCCTATAAGGTTTGGGGGCCCTCTTTGTTGGTGCCTTGCCCCCCAGCGAAGGTCACAGTGAGACCCAGCTTCGATGTCACGTAGATGGTCTGGGTGCTGCCCCTTTCTCGCCTGCCATGTCTGATGTTATTGTTGGGGAGGCAGTTCCCTGTCAGTGACCTGGAGGGGTCTTGGCCCTGGGGTGTCTTCATGGGGCTCCAAACCTCCCCTTTACCCCATCCTTACCACGTCCTCAGCCTGGGTAGATGCTGCTCCCCACAGGTCTTCCCACACTGCCCGCCTTGGAAGGGACGGATCTTCCTGGCCATCAATCTTCAGGGGTTTGCCCCTTGCCTTCAGGATGGCTTCCCCTCTTCTAAGAAATTAACTTGCTCCGTCCAGGGTCAATCTGCAAACTTAACTGAGAATGACTGGCCCCTGCTGGTGGGGCTCCCAAGATTGTCTCCCTCTCTCTTGGGGCCCTTGATCTCCTAGGGAGGTTCATCTGTCCCCCTCTCCTTCAGTGGGCCTGGGTACAGGAAACCATCCTATGCCCCATTTCTACCAGCTCTTCTAGCGTCCCCTCCCTGGGGCCTGGCTGACCTGAGGTCTGGTTGTCCTGGTCCTTCTAGCTGGTGTCACCTCTCTCCCCCTTCTGGGGGCTCTGATCCTCCATGCCTTGCCCCCTTTGGGGCTGTCTGAGGATGCCTGCAGGCTTGAGGATCCATCCCCAGTCATAGTGCCTAAGCTCCCGGTCGGAGCCCTGCCGCTTCCCAGTGACAACCCTTCTGGTTGCTGCCCCTCTACGGGGCTCCCTTGCCCCAGTCAGCCCCCAAGGCTACCTTCTGCCTCACCTGTTGGGGTCCTCCAGTAAGTGGCTGGCTCCTTCTCAGGGTGGCTGGGGCTGGAGCCTCCTGGCTCTGTAGCTGGTGTCTCCCAGCCAGCATTCTGCTCCTGTCTTCCCGGCATCAGCTCAGCTGAATCCCTGGCTGCCTTTTGAGCAGCTCATGCTGCTCCAAAGCCATGCCCCCAGCATTCGCCTATACTCAGATTCAGACAGCTACAAAACTGCCGAGCCTGTGTCAGAGTCCCCTCCCAGCTCCTAAGGTGAGTGTCGGGGCATGTCAGGCGAGAGTCCAGGCCACGCTGGGGTGGCTTTTCCTTCCCCTCTCACAACTTCTATGAAGCCAGGCTTGTGCCCCGTATCCAGGAATATGTATTACATCATGCCAGAGTGTACTGTTAAAGTAGAGCTAATGATCCTCCTCTTCTAAACTCAAATTAGTCAAATCTGAGTGACTAACTCCAAAAAGCTGTTAGACTTACTCTATTACTTTACAACCTGCTTAGAAAAATGCATCCTACACTGCAGTTAAAAGTAGTGAGACTTGCAGTCATCATGATAACTGGCAGTGTTGTTATATTCCAGTAGCCAAGAGACTAAGAAGGGCACTTTTTCAGTAACGGACTTTTTCTATAATGTGCAAAGAAAGTGATCTGCTTAGGAAATTCATGAAAGACATGAAATGCTTTTCATTATTAAGAGGACTTATGCCTCAGAGTGAAAAAAAGCACTCTATTTGGAAGAAGAAATACAAGTCATTTTCTCAGGTTCAGCAAAACCGCTTACTCCAGGTACCTAGGATGTATTTCTCCCAGTGGTGTCCTAGTATAAAACATAGTGCTATCTACATGCTCAGGCATTCTGGAAAACAGCAAAGAATAAAGCAAAAATTAGTCTCCATCACTATGGATTTTTTTCCTTCAGTTCAGAACAAAGGCAGGACAAGGCCCAATCTGGCCTGCAGACTTGTCCAGTGCCACTTATCTGGCCAACAGGGTTGAAAAATTGAGCACCACTGAGTTAAGACAAGTGCAGCAATGGGTGAATCATTTTATTTCAAAACATGGGTTTTAGCATTCTGAGTTGGGCCACCATAAAGAGTGAGAATAACAATTTTGACCTTGTTTCTATTTGTGCACTTTACACCACCACAAACTATTTAATTTACTTCTGCAAGATTCACAAACTTTGAGTAGCACGGAGTCTCTTCAAGAGACTAAGGCCTGGAATGAGAGAGATACTGCAAGTCAGAAATAGGCCTGATTGGTAAAGTGGGGTGGAAATGCTAGCATAATAGATGCTTGCACTATAGCATTTTTTTTCTTTTGGAATGCTATTCAGAGTTACACATACACTTTAGGGAGAGGCTGAAGCCCTATATCTGGGGAAGAGCTTAATTACATTTCCTTGCCTTCTGCTCGTAGAGGAGTAGTTAGCCATGTTAGCCTGAGTGAGGTAGAAGGTAGACCAGGACAGCACCTAGCTGGTTTTGAGAGGCATGATTTTTTACAGGCAACAGCCCAGTTCATTATAGCTAATAAGATAGGCTGCCGCCTACAAAAGCTCATGCCTCTCTGACCCAAATAGTCTTTAAGGTGCCACCCTGCCCTGCCTTCTGTCTTGTTGTTGTGAAACAGACTTGTACAAAGAACAGGAATGCAACTGAGTGACTATACAGGAAATCAGCAATGCTTCTTTCCTACAAAGGGCTGCTCCATGTGAAAAGCAAGTCGTTAAAGAAATAGTATTTCATTTATAGCAAAACTAGATCTTACTTGTAATTACTAGACTTGCTAAATAAATGTGACTGTCATGTCCTTTTAAGAAACATGCTCACATATTACAAAATTAAAAATATGTTTATCAGCTGGAATCTGCATCATATTGTACATCCTTTGGAGAATAAAGAGTATCAGAGCATCACAGCAAATGCCCTTAGGGTGCTCATCATCCATGATCTCCCACCACTACGTATGTGTTACCCCAGGATACAGACATTTAATTCCTACTTGCATTGCTGAGAATACTGTGCACTGCCCTCAGAAAGCAATATTCCTGGCATGAGGCTCTTTGTCAGCCAGAGGTTGCAAAAAGAAACCATGAGATAACCATTTTTGTTATTATTTCTCATTGTGTATATAGCAGCAACATGTTAAAAAAAAATCAGACTTACCCATCCCATGGCATCACACCACTGCAAAAGATACTAGGATTTGCACCGTATTTGCAGATGATCCTTGGCCTCTCCCTCAGGCTACAGTTTCCCTGGCAAGCTTTTGAACTGTCTTTTTATCCTCAGTAATGTAAGTTATAACACTGCTGTTAACAGCAAAGCTTTAAAACCTTCAGATATGTCCTGAGATGAATTCAGCTCCTCGTACATATAAAGCAGGGGTGTCAAACTCACTTGGGGCTCCAAAGTAGATCTGGACTGCAGGGCTCCCTACAGGCTGGATCCAGCCCAGGGTACCACCTTGGCCACCATGGCAATGGCAGCAGGGGGTCTGGCAGCAGCAAGGGGTCTGGCAATAGAAATGGGTTGAGGGGAGTCATTGGTGGCAAGCCAAGCTCAGTGCTAAAGAGCCCCAAATGTTTCACTAGGCCACATGCCCCAAATTCCAGTACCCCACCAGTAGCCCAGTGAACTGGACAGAACAGCTCTGCTGGCCAAATTCAGCCTGCAAGCTATATGTGTGACACCCTTGATATAAAGTAATAGAATGGAATTCACAAGCAAGTCAAATGAGCCACTTAACTAGGTACTCTCTAGGGCTATTAAGGCACAAGCAACAAAGGCAAAAGTTCTGACGCTAGAGGTGAAGGGGGTTGGGCACGCAAAAATCCCTCGTGACCAGTTTCTCTTAGTTGTGATTGAAGAGACCAGTTAGCATCCTGTCCTACCTTTTGCCTGACTTGTGATTTGATTCCAGTGCAACTCTCCGGTTGAGGAAGTCTGAATATCACTGCCCTGTTCAATACTATATCACTACTTTTCAAAGAGACAGGAGCGTTTGGAGAATTATGACTAGCTGCTGGAATATTTTCCAACAAAAGTGGTTTTAATATAAACAGTGTTCTCAAATAAATGACACTTTTCAAAAGAAGTGTTTTCTTTCTCCAATAAATGTCAAGCTTTCTGTTAAAATCTTTTTGGTCAAAACCCCAAAATATTCCTTTAAAAAAAAAAAAAGCCAAAAACTAATTTTTCAACAAAAATTTCACACAGAAAAACACTTCATTTTAAGACCAGCTCTAATGATCACACAAATCAAATGATTTTATTATTGTTTTATTACTGGCTTTGCCAGCAGTGATAGCTGAAAGGAAGAAAAATGATTCCTCATAGTCCTGGCCATTAAAATAAAGGAAGTCTGGCTGATGTAATGTGTTGAAGAACTTAGTTTTTATAATTTTTTGAACACAAGACATACTAAAACACAAGCTGAAATTTTCTATAACAGTTGTAAAAGTGATTATAGAATTTTTAATATAATGATTAATATAATGTTATCATAAATATCAGCATTTTTTAAAGAGTTGAATTACCTCATTATTGACTTCTACAGGCTTTTTCTTTGCTTCTCCTATGTCCAAATAGCTGTGGGAGGGAAAGAATGGTATCAATCATTTATAGCAGCATCTAACTTCAACAACATGAACACATTTTCTTATACCAGTACAGTTGCATGCACAGATAGAATTATAACTAAACTTTTATACTGACAAGCAATTACTTGCAGCACAGAAAAGCAATCATGCCACAATCACATAAAGGGCTTTTAAATCAGGATCACAAGATGTTTACTAGCTACCGCTAGTTGAATATCGACTGGGCTGATACAAAAGATATAGGAAGAGTCCCCAGTTAGATTCAGGACCCAGTGAAAAGTACAGACCTTTGCAAATCCATTGGTAAGGAACAGGCTCAAGGCACTACATTTACATTTATGAAGGCTAGTAAAAGGTTTAGATAAATAGGCATCAGAAAAGATAAAAATGTACATACATCCAAACATTACTGCTCTGTTTTAAAATACACTACTTCTTATAGAGTTCTGCATGCTTGAGGGTGTATTTCACTTGTACTTTTTTGAAAGGCAGTAGGTGGTGAACCCACTGATGTCCTGCAGCTTTTATTTCATCTTCATAGACATTTTGTCCCCCACTGCCTTCCAAGAAAGTGAAAGTCAAATAAACCCTCAAACATGAGAAATTCTAGAACTATAAATCTGGGTTTGCACTCCTCTACCAAAGCACTTAAACTGACTTAACTCTATCCTGTTAGCAATACTCCTAAAACTATGACAGATGTGGGGTTTCCCAGGATTGTCAGGCACTTGGATCTGGAGCTACATCAATGTTTTAACTGGAACTCTTTCAACTGGAAAGCTGAGAAATATCTGCAGCTTTCAGTGCAGTGTCTACTCCAAAGCACTTTCTGCTGAGAATTTCTATTCCCTCTGGAGGCAAGTAGAGTTCAATGAAAAGCTTCTCCCATCATTCAAAAAGGATGTGGAGAAGCTTGAGAGAGTCCAGAGAAGAGCCACGCACATGATCAGAGGTCAGGGAAGCAGACCCTACGATGACAGGCTGAGAGCCCTGGGGCTCTTTAGCCTGGAAAAGCGTAGGCTCAGGGGTAATCTGATGGCCACCTATAAGTTTATCAGGGGTGACCACCAGTATCTGGGGGAACGTTTGTTCACCAGAGCACCCCGAGGGATGACGACTAGGTCGAATGGTCATAAACTACTACAAGACCGTTTCAGGCTAGACATAAGGAAGAATTTCTTTACTGTCTGAGCCCCCAAGGTCTGGAACAGCCTGCTACCGGAGGTGGTTCAAGCGCCCACATTGAACACCTTCAAGAGCAAACTGGATGCTCATCTTGCTGGGATACTATGAACCCGGCTGACTTCCTGCCCTTTGGGCAGGGGGCTGGACTCGATGATCTTCCGAGGTCCCTTCCAGCCCTAATGTCTATGAAATCTATGAAATCATATTCTGTTTTGTGGGGGAGGGAGGGAGGTGAGCAGAGTTTGGTGTAAATCTCCCATCAGCACTTTTTGCCTGAAAGTCATGATTCAGCCATAGTCCATCAGGAATATTATGTCCCAGCAGTGGCTGGGATATGACATATCTGCCACAGGAAACAGATGCCTCAAAATACTACCAAAGGGCTAGAACAAAAATGGCAAAAACAAAGATCAGTCTCTAACAAGGAAGATAGAGGCTGGAGTCTGAATAAAACTCTTAAGCTTAGCAGATACAGAAAGTCCCAGCCTACTTATTTAAAATGAGCAAGTAATCAACTGCTTTGGACGGCTGGGTCATCCAATCCAATCATGAAACTGAAAGGGTAGCTCCAGGGGCTCTCTTGCTAGGAACTTCTTTACTAAGCACAGTCAAGAAGTAAGTGAAAGGGATAGTCACAGGATAGTGATCGAAGATACAGGGATATGTCTGAGCACCAGAAGAGGAGATTCGCTCACGTGCCTGAATACACCCATAGTGGTTAGGGGCCAAAAGTCTTTGGAGCTTGGGTAGCCTCCTATTAAGAAACTGAGATTGAGGCATGGGAATTCTACAGAGATGCTAGACCTAGACTTCCGTTTCTTCTGTAGTCATTTGCAACTGTGCTAAAGTACACACCCGCAATACTGCACAAGCTTACACATAGGTAATTAGAAGAACTTGTTCTCTTTAGAATTTTCTTTATGGAAGTAATCTTTTCCTCTTCTTGTTACAATGGCTTTCTGGTACAGATGGATTTTTTTAAGGTGCTCAAGATTGGCCTAATTCTGCTCCCATTAAATTCCATTTGACTTCAGTGTGAGCTGAATTAAACCAATGCCGAGGGCTTTTATTGTACCAGTTTAAAATAGAGGTTCCATTGTTTTCTTTGAATGACTACTCTTAGGAGTAACAGACACAATGATGGTATTAAATTATAGAACTTGGGGTGGGGCTTAGAAAGGAAATTAGCCACTTAAGTATATGATTCTCTGATGTCTGAAAGAAATTTCTCTCTTTCCTAGTCCCAGATGTCTGGGTGAAAACTGGCCAAATGTTTTGTATTGGAAGCAGGAAATCCTTAACTCACTTCTGCCTTCTGCACTTCTTCTCATCAGGCTCCCACGTTTCCACATGGTTCCATCCCAAAGTCCACTTTAACTCAATATTACTCTATCATAATGACTAATGTCAAACTTAATATTATTATTACAACACATACTGAGCCTGATTTTTTTTCTCAGTTATACCCATATAAAATAAGACTACTTCTGCTTAATTACTACAGGATGCAAGATAGGAATCATGCTTTTATTACAGTAGTTTTTGTTCTCTCAGTCTAGAATTGGTTCTCTCTAATCTGTGAAGAACATCCCTACTCCCCCTCTCTCCCTGTCCTCTTTCAAATGCTTCCAAAATATCCACTCTTAAAAACAGCCTTTCCTCTGTTTCTTCCCCTGTTTGCGAGTAGTTCTCACATCTTCTCTCAGTGACAGGCCATCGCTACCTGCCATTCCATGCCCTAGCTTGCCTTTCTTTTCTCCGCTCCTACAGATTGTAAGCTCTTCCACAGTGTGTTGGCTATGTTTATAAAGTTCTGTGTAAATGTATAGCACTATATCATCTCTTAACAGTAAACAAACCCAGTGATTTTGAAACTAGAGGTGGAAAGGTCTTCAAGTCATTCGGTCTACCTTCCTGCCAAGTGCAGAACTGCACTCGAAAGTAATTTCTCTACCCTGATATAAAAATGAATTTGCCCAAATTTTATCAGCCCCTACATAAAAAAAAAAATTTTGTTGGGCACTTTTGTCTTAAAGCTTTCTTGACTTAAGATGCTTATGCCATAACTGTATACCCAAGACTGTAAAAAATAAAATGCAATGTGTGTGTTATAATAGATGCACATTTTTCTTCACTTTCCAAAATATGCACCTTTTTCCAGATTTCACAAGAAATCCAGGCAGCCTAATTTTTGCAGACACTAGCTATGCATACCAGTGATATGCACTTACCTGCTTTTATCCTGTTAGGGGACCATAAAACACATTTAGAGAGGTGGAATGTGTTCTGCTGACAGTAACCTAACTACACACCAACTTCAAGCTATTCATATGGCAACTGTAAGATAGTAAAAGGTAGAGTAAATCTCTTTTTCAGGTTCAACATTAAATCTGGATTGGGAGAGAGTAGATAGGGAAGGGAATAAGGAGGTGTTTATTCAGCCTGTCATTTACTATTACCTCAACCTCTGCCATTGAAATTTAAGCTTTGTGATGGTGCAGGGACAAAACTGGCAAGATTACTGCTGAAGAGAATGGAGACCTTGTTCAGCATTATAGGGCTTCATCCTGCCACATGCTGGGCACTCCTGGGAGCTACTGAGACCCCTAGCTCTGCGCTCAGCACTTCACACAGTCAAGCCTACAGGGAGCAAGGCTCAGAAGATCTGAGCTTTTATACATTCCTTTTCTCCCACAGAAGGAACTCACAGTGATTCTCCTGAGCTGTGTCTTTAAGTGACTCAAAGAAAGAAAAAATGCAAAGACTAAATGAAACAGAAAATTAAAAGGGCCAAGATTATGAAATTCAGTAACAGAAAAAATAAGAACAGCCACTAACTAACCTCATCATATTCAGAGCAAAATGGAAAATCTGCCGTTTTACCCAGGCTTTCCCACAATGTTCTCACAGAGTCACTCATTGCAAAATTACCCAACAAAAACCAACCTTAGACCTTCCCTTTTTTTTTTCTTTTTTTTTCTTTTTCTTTTTTGTAGGGGGGTTGCAAGGCTAGGAAGAGAAAGAACGCTGTTATATTTTAAAAAGCTGGAGACATTCAACTACTTCAGTCAAAAGGAAGGGATTGTACCAGTTTGGAATGCACAGGAGAAGAAAGATGGATGCCCAGACAGAGAGTTAGAGAGACAGAACATTTTAAATAAGAAAAGAAAAAATAAGCAAGAAACAAAATTGTTCCTAAGGTTGGATCTTCACAACTCCTCTTTTGGGCTCATCCAACTTTACCATAAACCTTTCAGCACTCTGCTGTTCTGGAGCTTCTTCCCCAAATTTTGCTGGGCATCAATATCCAAGATACCAGTGGGTACCATTCACTTAAAAGTTACATTCTACCAACATGCTAGACTGGTGTGTCCCTATGGGCTAAGGACACTCTCTTACACTGGTAAAATGCCAAGAGAGATGGCACCAAATGAATATGTACTCGAATGATAATAATATCAGCCTGTTAGAAGGCCACCATGATGGCAAGGACTGAAGGTGATAGGGAAGACTTCTAAGCTGAGTTAAAGTTTCTCTGTCACTGGTACTTAGAGTTTAAGCTCTTTGGAACAGGGGCTGTCTTTTAGTTCCATGTTTGTACAGCTCCTAACACAGAGGGTGTCCCAATCCATGGCTGGGGCTCCTATGCACTGCCACAATAAAACAAAGAAATAAATAATACTACTGTAGTTATTCACATTTCATTTCACTTTTAAATCACTCACTTGAGTTTCTTGAAGGCCTCCCTCCCTCCAGCCACATAGTGCTCTCCACTCTGGAGCTCCTCCAGCTGCCGGATGCGATGCCCACCGCGTGGGGTGTAGATGTTCCGCACAGCCCCAAAAGGTGCCTTCACCCCACCCGTCACCTCTTTCAGGAAGACCTCAAAGTTGGACACCTTCTTCTCGCTGATGACTATGCGGCGGCCCGGGAAGAAAGGGTCCCCATTTCGATACACTAGCACGCTCTTCACCATCGGTTGTGACAGGCACGACGGCTTTGTGCTGGGGCTACTCATGTTCAGTTGCCTCACTCCTCTGGCTGCTGCTACACAGTCAGCACTGCCCACCAGGCACTGTCCACACCTGTTTGTTCAATGAGAATGTTCCTTTCTCACTGTCTGTCTCACACTCTGTCAAATACCTGTGATGCATGAACTGTGCGCACTCACAACAAAACCTGCAGCAAGGACCACCTCCAACAGGCAAATGCCTCTCTCAAGCAACCAGGGAGAGATTAGAACCTCCCTAAGGTTTCCAGTACAAGTCTGTTCAGCCTTTGCAGAGAAACCTCTGCTAGGCAACCAATTCTTGCTGCTCCCTGGAGCATGGGGAAGTTAACACAGATTACATTAAAACATGCAACCTCTCCCCTCGCTACCCCATGTGTGTATATATATATATATATATATATATACACACATCCTAAGCAGATAAAGGTGATTGGACATAGCAAGAAACTGATAGTCCTCCCAGTAAATGTATAATGTGGCTTTGCAGACAGTGAGAACCCTTAATGGTCTTTCTTCCACAAGTGGTTTTACTCTGCTGCTCGGGAAACTTTATCCTGCTTCTCTTCTTCCCTCCCCTCTCCACCTTAAAGGGAAAAAAAAATCAGTCAAGTGAGAAAGCCTGCCAGACTGCAATAAACTGAACAGACTAAGGCAACCACTGAAGAAGCACCCATCAAACCAGAGCCAGGCAAATAATGGCATGGGGGTCTATAAATATTGTCTTTGGGGAGAAAAAACTTCATGAAATTCCTTTCATCCAATGCTAACCAATGGTGGGAGAAGAGAGAGAGAGAGAGTGTCAGCAAAACAGCAGAAGGCTTCCTGAATAAGTTACTTGTACTAGGTGAGTTTTATTTGCAAGATATATGGATTTCTCTTTCAGGCCTCCCACAGTGTCCCTTCTCCCCCCTACCCTCCCCCCCCCCGCCCTGTATAGGCACAGAGTCCCAGCAGCACAAAGTGCATCATTTGAATGCCAAGAGCCTGGCAGAGGTAAGAGAGAAGCCAGGGCATGCAGAGGACAAAGGCAATTTGAGTGAGGAGCAGATCGAGGTGAGGAAGGGGAATAGGGGACTGCACCTGAGCTGGGGGAGGGTCCCCACTTCTCCTTTCATTCGGGGTGTGGTTCTCTCCCCACCCAGGATTTAGCACTGAGCAGCCGCGTGCTGCACAGCACCGCTGCACAGCTGGCACTGCTGCTGGGCGTGCGTCTAATGCTCTGATCCAGCGGTCCCCTGAGTGAGGAGGACACCCAAGCTGAGGCAGTTGATTCTTGCTGCTGCTCAAGGAGCTTTGGCCCAGGGGATGGGGGGGAATGTTGTTATTTTCTACTGTTTCCATAGTGACGTGCTGCAGGGAATGCACAGCAGCAAAGAGCCCTGCCACAGCCCCCAAGGGAAAGAGAGCCACTGGCTGGGGGGAGAGCGAGCGCCCAAAAAGGAGGCAGAGAGGAAGAGTGGGGGCTTGTGCGCGCTTGAGGCTGAAGGAGGGATGACCTTGCATAGGGCTCCGCTTCATGAAACCGTTTCAAGTCACTGCCTCTCCTGCATGACACTGTGCAATGCCACAGTTTTCTGGGGACTCTAAATGTACTTACTCATGCCTGGTTAGTTAAATAAATAACATCGCCTCCCCTGTCAAATGCTCCTCAATCACCAGGAGCTCTGTAGTAACAGAGAGGTTACCCCCTTGAATCCCCTGCCTTGGCACAGCTGCACAAGAACCAAGTTCTCCCCATCCCTCTTTCTGATTGTTGCCCATGCTGAAGAAATTCCCTGGATGGAAAGTATTTTATAGTAGTTCAGACGTCCAAGATACACAGCACAAGAAAATCCTCCAACAGCATTTTCCTTATGAAGATGCTTCGAATTTACTGTGACAATTGACCTTCAAATATCTGCTCTCCAACACATGGCTGTTGGCAACATGGCTCCCCTGGTGCGAGATGTATATTTTCATTAAGATTGCTTGGTCCAAAGTAAGACAGTCTCTCTATTATTTGGGTTCGGCTGAGCTGTTCAGGAGCCAGCCAGCGGCAGTTGGCCTCAGAGCTAGTCTGTCTTATACTCAGCTGCTCATTCCCCCAGGACCCTGCTTCGGTCACCAGGAATAACTGGAGCATAGAGATATGTCCCTTTCCCTACAGCTACATCCCATATGCTAGGGGTTGACAGACGTGGAGAATGGCTTAGAACTGACATACCACCTCCAGGCTACTCAGGGATTTGGCTTACGCAGGAAGAATTTCCACCTGGTCAAATCTGCAAGTTTTCTTGTCTCTCTTGCACTGGTATCACAGTATACCAGAGGATGGGACTCAGTGTCTAAAACAAAAGAGACATACAATATAAAATATTGCTGTCCGGTCTCGTTTCAAAAGAAATAGGTCTTCAGCAGAAAGTTGGTTCATTATAAAAAGAGAGGGTTAATCAGTCAGTGATCAATCTTATTGTAATCACTTTCTGAAGTTTAGTGAGCCTGCTTCTCTGAGCAAAGGCTATCTGGACTTTCAAGTTCATACAGAAATCAAAGATATGAAGTGCCATGTAATTATCAATAGGCTTTTCAAAGAGGTAAAAAAAATTTCCTTCTCCAGGGAAACTTGGCTTTCTTTAAAAAAAAACAAAACAAAAACCTATATAATGAGAAAAGGCTTTGAACAAAAGCACCAGCCCCTTTATTTGCATCTGGCAACTTTTCCTGGATTCCCTTTTTAATGGGATTAGTTTACTCATTCCCAACAGTAAATTTTTTTATTAGACTCCTTTAAGAGCAAGTTCACTAAAAATCTCATTCAATTGTTCCAGCATGGAAGCCAGGACAAGCCACAACAGACCAATGAAAGGGGACTACTAGGGTAGGAAAGACAAACGCTTATTATTTATTTTCTTTTTTTTAACTGAGCCTGGTCCCAATATCCCTTACAAGGACTTTATTTGATTATCTGCTTTAGCGTGTTTGTTTATTACTAATCACTTTGCTTTAATATGATGAACAGACCCTAACAAAAGCAAATGCCATGTAGAAAAGCAATCTGTATTTATATACCATGTTTCACTGTTTTTCATTTCCTTGTTTTCAATTATTCAGAACATTCACATAACAGGATCTTCATTTCAAAGCTTTTATGCCCTTTGGCTGCTTATTCCTCACTCAAATTCAGAAACATAACTGGGCTGTGGTTTATCATGAGCAATAGATCAGGCTGGCAAGGATCAAGTTCTCCAAGTATATACTTTTGAAAAATTTGAGTGCATGTTGGCCGGTTGCCAGTATATGTAATTATGTGCTTCCCAGTGCTTCCAGGCATACTATTTCAGTTCCACTATAGCAGGAGTGTCAAACTCATTTCCTACCCTGGGCCAGATCCAGACCATGGGACTCCTTGCAGGACAGGTCCCTCCCAGGGCATAGGGTGGCTCTGGCACCAGTGGTGGCATCTTCAGCTCCCACCCAGTACATGCAGTGGCAGCAGCAGAGCTCCAGCTCCTGCCTGGTGCATGTAGCAGCCATGCCCACTGGGGCCCAAGGACCTGCAGCAGGCCACTACCAAGTGCCCTCCCCGGATGTGTGCCCCCCACCCCCAACTTCTAGTGGTCCATCAGTAGCCCAGTGGACTTAACACTTCAGCTCTGTGGGCCAGATACAGATACAGCCATATGCACCTCTGCTCTATAGGAACTTCTACTCCCTCCCTGGGAAGGGTCCAATGACATCACAAAGTTAAAACACTCACCTACAGTGTCCAGGTAAGGCAGAGCAACGCAGAGCACTTCAGGTCTTTTGAAAACCCAAGCTTAAGATTTTAGGGCATCAGCCATAATATCCCAAACAGTCAGAAATAACCCATTTTACTGAGAGATGACTGAAATCCCACAAGACTTAAAACAGTTTTATTTAACTTGGTTGACGCATCTCATCAATTCAGATAACACCAGCCAATCTGAGACAAAAAAGAAAGCAAGTGATTTGCCCCAATTCACCCACTGAATAAGTCTGAAATTCCAAACACATCCCAAACTATAGCTTTATAAAGTCTGTGGACTTCTTAGAGCAAAAACATCATAAGACATCTACTGAAAGTGTCAAGACAAAACTAGAAGAAACTATTCATTCCATGAACTCAAAACCAGCATTATTATTCTTAATATTTTTGTGTTATAAGTCAAATAATTCACATAGTCCTACGTAACACATACAACATAGATACAGATGAAGGGCCAGCTCCATCTGCTATGAAAGTTAATAGAAAAGTCCCCACAGATTAAATAGGAGTTGTATCAAACCTTAACATGGAAGTCAAAAAGTATCTGTAATTTTCCAGAAACAAATAAACTTTTGAATTATATTTCCTAGCTTATTTTCAGCCCAGGATGATCTAATGTGTGTAATATTGGAGGAAATTGATTTGCAAATGTATGTATTATCCAATCAGGGAAAAGCAGTTTTTTATGATAAGATTTTTGTAGCCTCAAATTACTAAAAGTCAGAAAAATACACAGTACATGATATTCTATTACAGTTTTAATGCTATTGAGAACACTGCACAATGAAGCACCGCATCAACCAGTTAAGACTTTGATCCCTCTGGACCTTTACCAGACCTTGGCTAGCAGAAATTGTAAAGACTGACAGAAGATTAACAGAAAATGCAGCAAATTCAGTCTAATTTCATTCATTTGGCCTGTTTTCTCCATGGGTTGGTGCATGCATGTTCAAAACTCTTCTAGTTCTTCCAAACTGGAGACTGCTCAAAGTGAACTTTATTTTCTGAAGTACTTTCAACAACATGCTGATAAAAAAAAACAGACTGGATTTTTTCTTTCTTTTTATCTTAACTCCTATGAAGGAAAAACCACCCCCTGCTGCGAGTTACAAAGAGGGCAGTTAACCATTACAAAAGAGGAATTTCTGGATGAGTGATGTCAGATATGCCACTGTTATTGGTTAACAGTTATATTTCTCCTTGCATTTGCAGTTTCTGTTCTGACAAAAAAAGGGGATTTCTGTCATTTGCCCATTTCTAGTAATCATACCTTTCAACCTGTGTAAGAAACAGTACTGCCCCAACTGCAAAAGACAAAAGTGCAGCTGGCCTTAACACTGCTCCACAGTCAGGCAGTGATGTGTAATCTGTCAACCAGTTTATCACCTATTTAATGCCAGATTCAGCCACCTTAAACCCAATTCCCAAATCACACATTGCTCTGTCAGGAAGAATGGGATAACCCAGACTATCCCTTTGACAAGACCCTGTCCTAGCCAGCACCAAGTTTATATAATAGATACAATTCTTATTTGCCCCACATATGTCACAGAAAGGGATCAGAAATACCTAAAGAGATGCAAAATCACTGGTTCTGATTCAGAGAAGTTTTCACAATGCAGATGCTACAGAAAATAGCCAAGGAGTTGTCCTTCCAGGTTCTCTCAACAGCCCTGGCATAGCAGGCAGCTGGGGGCAGATGGAGTATATTGGTGGGGGATTAGAGCTACAGCCCGGAGGACAGTTGAGGAAGCTGTGGTAACTTAAACAGGCCTTTATGTCTACAGTGCAATCCAAAGATGTGATTGCAACTCATGTAGACCCTTTCTGAGTACTATAGTAGTGATGGAACTGGCTTCAAGCTACTTGGGATCCTAGGCAGTCTTGTACAGCCCACACTGAAGCCCAGTTGCTGCAATTGCTCTGCTATCAGTTCCTGAGTTAGCCTGTTTAAAGCTACCTCAGTGGTGTCTCAGCAAGCTGCAATCACGCCACAATGCAGACATAAATGACACCAGGAACCTTGTCAGCTCAGGAACATCCCAGAATGAGTGGGGATTAAGGTGACATAAAGCCAAATTACGCACCTCTCTCTTAGGCTGCAAGCCTGGTACAAAGCCTCTTAGAATACTGCAGTACAGAAGCTCACCCAAAGTCTCTACACCAATCCTGCTCCCAGCTTCCTTTCATGGAGAAGAAAGGAGGTGGCTCTATTATGTGACCTAGTAAAGGGAAGGATGACACAAAAATAAAAGCCCTAATACTGTAATGTTTCCACCAAATTCTCATGCTTCAGGACCATCTGCATCTCTAATGCCTTCATTAGCCTCCCCATATGCACCCCTCTCAGATTTTGGGCCTACTGCCTTCACCTGTCCTTGGGAAGAGTCCTGTGATTTTCGGTCTTAGACTCAGTTCCTGGGATATGCCCCCTACCTAACAGTTCAACAGGCCTAACTGGTTTCAGGTCCCTACAGGCCTTCCTTTGGGAGATGCCACCACTAGTGAATATAATGAACACAAACAACCATGGGTGATTGGTGCCTTCCAAGTCTGGGGGGGGGGCACCAGATTGATGATGGGGGGGGGATCACAAACCAGAAGTGCACTTCTGCCGGAACTTCTGGTTTCATGGCTAGCACTTCCAGGGCGTGCATGGCTGATCTCAAGGGGTGCATATGCACCTGCATGTGACCCCTATACATTGTCAATGCAAACCACCTTTTTTGCAAAGCAGAACATACATGCTATCTTACCTAGGTATTACCATCCCCTGGAAGCCAAGAAAGTCCCAACTGCTTTGGTCCCTTGCTAAAGGGTTTGTCTGTCTTTGACCCAGCTCCTGACACTTGGCTCATCCCCTCAGCACCTGTCTGTTCTTTAGAGCCTGTGTTTTTAATCAGCGATCACCCAATGTTTTTCCCTCAGTTTCCTGCCTAGTTTCCATACTCCAGCCCCAATAGATTACAAGTCAGATAACTGAAAATAAGATAGCTCAAAACAACTTCAGAGAATGATACCTGAGTTGTTCCTCAAGTGTAAGTGAATGGGGTACCTGAAGCTACTGTTCACTTTCCTCCATATACGCAAGTAGCAGTAGCCCCTTACTGTAATCATGTGGCAAACAACGCAATAACACTCAAACCAACAGGTAAAATATATAATATTCTTGAAATGTTGGAGATCTGTCCCCACTTATTTCATGCAAGTCAAATGGGTATGATTTGAAAGGCCTTCTCCAATGATCAAGTACCATCAACATTTAATATAGTGACTGATTTCCTTCATTAGCCAAATTGCGCTAATACCTAAGGAAATCTAGTTCCTTAACTGAGAGCACAATCTGTCTTCACACCTATGATTATGAGAAATACAGAGACAAATAATCCTTTTTGAACTGGGGTTGTACAAAAATAGTTGGTTGCATGAAGGCTTATATGTGTTCACAGTGAAATTATTTTTGCATGATGAGAATCCAAGTTTTATACCACTGTCATTTCTACTGAGATGTATCTGCCATACAGTGGTAGGTCATGCAGTCTAAGGCTAAAAGCTAGTCAGTCCTTATGCAAAAATTGCAAATCAAATAATCCAAGGCAAGTGAACAAAGCCATTCATTGTTTTTTACACCACCTTTGAACTTGATCTTATAATGAAAATAAACAACAGCAAAATGTATGGTGATAGTAATCTTAAGGTTTCCAGGACATGTGAATTTAATTTCACTGTGTTCTTTTCTGATAAATGGGATGCCCACATTCACTCCTTAAACTTACACCAGTCTGTGTAATTATCTAAAAATCAGTCTAAACTACAGCAGCCAGTTCATTTCCAGCTGTAACTCTGAAGTAATTGCACTGTCTTCATTGACAGTCTGAAGTACTTATTATTGGGTGCTTTGACTCATTCACACCAATTGGAATAAATAAAATACTGAAGCAGTTGTAAATTTTAAAACCTATGTCACAGCAATTTCACCTGCTTACACAATTCCCTGATCAAAAACTCCATTAAAATACAATTAATGTTGTAAAGATGTATCAATTATTTTTTGCTACATACCTAATTAAAAGGTTGCAGTTTAAGCTGTACCTGTTGCTGACATAGGCCTTTAAATGTAATTAATGCTCTAAAAGATACCTGAGGGGAAGTGTGTCTGTGTGGGGAAAAAGCCTTGTAAACTTTTAGGGCACCTGAGGAGGAAATGTTTCTGCCTAGAGCAGTAGTTTTCAACCTGTGGTCAGCAGACCCCCATGGGGTCTGCAGACTATGTCTAAAGAGTCTGCAAAAGATGACTATCTATGATCAATCAAAAGTATGTGAATACCCACACTTACAATTCAGAGTCTGCACCTCCATTTGAAATTTCTAAAGAGGTCTGTACCTCCACTCAAAAGTGTTTAAGGGTCCACAAATAAAAAAGGTTGAAAACTACTGGCCTAGAGGAGCAAACAGGAGACGAAGCTAGCCGTTTTAGTTTAAAGTCAGGATAGATTTGCATCTTATAGGCTAACCAATGCTGGTCCTTTCACAGCTTCTGTTGAAGTAAGCTTCAGCCCATGAAAACTTGTACTGTATATACACTCACCTATGCACCCATACACACACACACATATATGCATATACATACATATATGTAGATATATTGGTACATCTACTTTGGTTAGTGTATGATGGTGGTGCTCAACCTTTTGGGCCCACAGGCCAAATGAGCAGCACAGGGCCCAGGTGCAGGCTCATCAGACCCCATGCTCCAGGATCAGCCCTTCACACCCAGATTTGTGCTGCACCACCCCCTGCCAGACTCCGCATTCCAGGATTCAGCCCCAGGACTCAGCCCCCTCCACCTGGCTTTACACACCAGGTTTGGACTCCCAGGACTCCATGCTACCTCTACCAAGCTCCAAGATCCAGGATTGGACCCCATGCCATCTATATCTATGCCTGGCCCTGCATGTTGAAATCAAGCTCCAGGGGCCCTGCACCGCTCTTGGCTGGGATCAGGGCCCCAGGACACCATGCTACCTCTGTCAGCCTCTGTGCACTGGGATGAGCACTTCCTCCACCTTGCTCCACACATGGGAATTGGGACCCTGGGGCCCTGTGATGCTTCTATCCAGCCCCCAATGTGGGGATTGGAGTGTGGAGGCTCTGTGCCACCTCCGCCCAACCCCATATGCCCTCAGGCACAGACCCTCGGGGAGCCCCACAGACTCTCAGGGAGCCCTTGTCAGTTGACAAGGTGCCAGAGGCCAAATCTGGCCTGTGGGTCAGGGGATGGGCACCCCCTGGTCTATAAGGTTAAAATCAACCCTGACTTCTAGACAAACAAACTCTAGGTGATAGACTTATGCAGGAAAGGAGGTGAATAATAGGGCTGTGTGAAGTTTTGCTGGCTGTTTTGTTTCAATGCTGTTTTGACTCGTTTCAAGCTCAAAGCAGTGAAATCAAAACAAAACAAAGGGCTTCAAAACAGCCACAAAACTAAGCGAGGCCAGTCAGGCCGAATTTTAAAGCAGCCAGCCAGGTGGTGGGAGACAGGGGAGAGCCAGGGCTGAGCCAGTGGCTCTCCCTGCCTCCCGCCGCCAGGCTGCACTCCATGGGGCTGGCAGAGCCAATCAGAGGGGCTGTGAGGGGCTGGGACTTCAGCCCAGCTGGAGGAGGCACTTCCCCCAGCTGGGCTGAGTTGCCCAGCGCTGGGTCCCAGGTGGCAGAAGCAGTGACCTGTGATCTGGCAGGAAGATCAAGGTCCCACCCGCACTCCCGGGAGGGCTGCAGGGACTCTGCCAAACTCCTTCTAGGGGCGCAGGCCCCCATCTGCCTGCTGGGTCACAGGACGTTGCTCCTGCTCCCCAGCTCCTGCTTGTTAGCAGCCTGTGGTACAGTTTCCTAGAAACCCCTGCACCACTCTCCTTGAAACTTGGCAGGCTTCATGCCCTCAGACGGAGCTACCACCCTTGCAAGTTTCATTGAAATGAGGCAAGAAGTGACAAAGTTATAGGCTGTTTCATGCTTCCCCATTATACCCCATGGGTGAAACATTGAAACGGCGTCAAAACAGTGAAACCGTTTCAACAAAACGGAGCGAAACAGTGCTTTCAAAATAAAAAATAAAAAAAACTCAAAATGAAACACTTCCATCAAACATTGAAACAGAAGTTAAAGCAGAATGCTGCTGTTTCGCACAGCCCTAGTGGATAACTTTTTCTCCTCATTTGACACAGTAGCTGTAAAAGTAGATCCACCCTCATCAAAGAAAGTTACTATGTAACTGTGTTCTCCTTTGATCAAGGCTTCTGAGGTGATTTGCCAGCAGTTTCTGATTCTTTCTGAGAAATGTGTCTCACATGAAATCTGCATTCTCTTGCTGTCACTTGCCTGTTTTAATTCTCTGTCTTTGCAGCTGCATTCCTATTCAGTTGTCGTCTTTCACTAGGCCTTCTTTCTTCAATCCAAAAGGAACGATACCGCATATGGTTAACCTGTTATCCCTTTTGATCTGAACAATAAGCCAAAAAGTGGGGTTCTATAAGCCATTCTGGTTAAGATGACAAATGGAATCAGGCATTTTGATTCACTCCTCTATGTTTACAAATTGTATACAATAAAGTCCCTAAACAGTTAGAAATAGTGTGTTTGTGACCATTCCATGCCCCTTTCAGTCAATATTCTCTCCAAGCATTCTCTTAGCTTTTTCTCAGCATCACACCACACAGACTTCTCTGACTGGGTCTGTGGGTTGCTCTTTCTGGCTAGGGACAGACATTCAAAAAGCCTAAGCCTGAATTGATTCAATCTTTGCAGGTTAGTCTAACCTGCAAAGTTTGAACAAATTTGAATGTAGATAGACATTCCCTTTTCATTCAAAAAATGCAGGCACATGCCTGTAGTAGCTCAGGCTAGAAACCAAGGGGCAGTACAGCAGCCCGCCCTCCCCTTCCACAGTGCTGAGCTGGGGGGGGGAGCATGGCCCAGTCCTGGCAGGAGCTCTGATTAGGGAGGGGTCCCCACCCCCCCGTGCTGGTCAGTGAAGGAGCCAGCAGGGATTTACACAGCACTGAGTTACACAGCAGGAAGTCACACAGGGAGCATTTATCAGCCCATCAGCAAAACAAAAAGTTCTCTCATTAGTTCAAGTTCTTAAACAACTGTTTCCAAGGAGGGAATGGAGGGACATTACCAGCTGCCTGTTGATTAGCTCCAAGAGCCCTAAGCAAACACAGTCCTGTCTCCCTTTGTCCCATCTGCCACAGCACAGAGCATTGCCAGCATGCGGTATGCTAGCTAATGCTGAGAGGTGTCTGTATAAGGCAGAGGGGACGGGGGAATCCCTGCTTGAGTAGGGATGGTAAGGGAGGGGGCATATTCAGGCTGCCTGCTGTGGCCACAGGGCTCTCCGGCCTGCTGCCCTCCCTCCAGGAACTCCGCGCTGTCTGTACAGCCATGCCAAGGTGCCCCCTACCCAATAGCAGCAGGGGCAGTAGCGACATGAAGTTGTTCCCCCTGCTGCTGCTGGGTGGGCAGGGGGTGCATGTCTGGTGCAGGGCTCCCAGGGGAAGAGCAGCAGGACAGGGAGCCACAAGTGGACAGCCCACATCCACCCCCATTCCACTCGGCTCTGCTCTGGCTGTGCCGCTGGAGGGGGAAAGGAGGGGGAAGAGGTGGGCATATGCCCCACCTTTCAGAACATTCATGGATAACCTTCAAGAGGAGGTTGGATATGCATCTAGCTGGGGTCATCTAGACCCAGCACTCTTTTCTGCCTATGCAGGGGGTCGGACTCAATGATCTATTGAGGTCCCTTCTGACCCTAACATCTATGAATCTATGAATCTATGAAAAAGGTGGTCACCCTAGGCTCAGCTCCCGTTTGGCATGAGGGCAGCCATGGACCACACTGCCCGGGTTAGCTCTACTGCATGAGTGCCCTGCCCTCTTCTTTCTCCTCTTACCCCCAGCCAGTTCCCAAGACCTAATGCCCAGGCAGCCCCCCACACCCATGCACATACGTCACCCACGTATACATCTCACATTCCCCCACACCCCCATGGGGCAGAGGTGTGCAGGGAGCAGATAGCAGCTCTGCCCTAGGCCCCAGCTCTGCACCTCCTTGTCCGCAGGACCAGGGCTGTGCCCCAGGCCCAGCCCTGGCCCTTTGCTGTCCCTGCCTCGCAACCCCAGCCCATGATCCTGACCTCACCTGCCCATCCCACTCCCAAACACTGCTCTCCACCCACCCATGGCCCCATCCCATATAGGGAGTTTTGGTGAGTTGTTGTGCAAATGGAGGCAGGGTTCTGACCTGGCCTGCAACAAGTCATCAAAACTACCTATGTGGCCCCCGGACCCAATAACTGATATCACCCCTTGTCAATAGTGCCTGGACTGCAATTAAAAGTTTGCAGTTTAAGCTGTACCTGTTGCTGACACAGCTGTACCAGAGTGCCACAGGTGACACCTACCCCTGTTTAGGCCCAAGACCTAGGTCACCTTTGGCAAATCTGCTCAAATGGAGCATGTCACAAGTTGTCTTAGAGGGGACAGGGATGCTGGTGGGCCATACCTCATGGTTCTGAATACATGTGGTCCACTAGGACCCAAGCTTTTTCATTTTATGGACACACCAGCCAACCTCTCTCTTTTCATGTGGATGTTAGAGCAAGAAGGTTCTAGCATCCTAGATAAGACTTTAGGAGATTACAACAAATGTTATTAGGCTGAACCAACTTTTGATACAAAGTAGGTTATCATACATCTGAGTTTTCCTGAACATGTCCTCTTTTTGGGTCATCTCATCTGCATCTGGGCAGTTTTTTAAAATATCAACAAATGTCCTGGATTTTGCTCTGCCTCTGCTCAGCACTGAGGTTTTTCCCTGCACTTCCCAGCTTGCCCCAGCAAGGAGCTGCTTGCAAGCCCCAGCAGCTGCAGGCAGGTAAGTCTGTGTCGGTGGGGGGTGAAGGGCCAGGGCTTGGGGACTGTCCAGAGGGTGAGGGGGTGTATGGGTGGGTGTGTTTGCCTGCCAGCGCTGGGGGAAGCTGTCTGGGCACCAGGGCTCAGCAGGGCAGGGGAGGCAGAGGAGGTGCCTGCCCCTTCAGTGGGGGAAGGGGACGGGGAGGTTCTTTGGAGGCAGCAGGGAGCTGTATGGGCAGAAGGGCTGGGGGGTGGGGGGGCTGCAGGTCGAAAGTGAGGGGCACTGGCAGGGTTGAGGGTGGCTGTGGCTTGGAAGTAAGTGAAGGGCATCAGGGGAGTGGGGGCTTATGAGTTGGGAGTGCAGGGTACAGGTAGTGCCAGGGGGCTGTGGGTTGGGAGTGAGGGGTATCAGCATAGTCTGGGAAGCGGGGTACTGTGGGTCAGGAGTGAGGGGCAGCAGCAGGGCTGGGTGGCTGTGGCTTGGGAGTGAGGAGCAAGGGCAGGGCACTGGCATATAAAGTCACATGGGAAAAAGAGATCTTTGGGTTTTATTTCAGCTTTGATGTTGTGGTTTCATTTTGAAAACCTCAAGGGTAATGGATGAAAGAGATAAACCCAATATTCTTCTCTTTTGTCCTAGTAAGAGTCAAAAAGCATCAGCTTCCTTCTCCTCTTACAGTTTTCTAGGATTTTGTTCTAATTTGCTAAATATAATTTAAAAATAAACTCATCCAATGCCCCTTTCCCTTTTGCATTCAGCTTGTTCAGGGGCTTTCCTATAGATCCTGAGCAGCAATTAACTGAAAGAGAGAGTACATGTTAACTTGTTTTCGTGCTCTCCTACATTATTTGCTATGCTGCTTGGTATTGCCATGCTTTGTTTTGTTTAAGTATCCTTGGCAGCCAAGAAGATTGAATTAAATAGTCTTGTACATGCTGCCACCTGCTGTGATCAAACAGAACACACTAGAAGATTTCCATTGCTTTCAATGGGCTTTTGGATCAGGTTCTAAATCAGAACAGAGAGCCCCTCCCTCCCTCTGATCCAGGTATGTGCCAGGAGAAATTCAAGTGCTGAACCTGGACAGTGGGCAAGAGGGACCCACAATCTGCCCCAGTCAGCAGCAGTTATGTTTTTATGCCCTGACCTAAACCAGGCAAAGGCTCTCTCAGGCTGTGTAAGGAAGCAAAACTGGTTGACATTCCTGGGCTGGCATTCGTGTAGTTAACTAAGGCCACCCCCACAGTGAAGACTTGGGGCAGGAATCTTCTCCTCTACCCACTGGGAGTCTAGGTGGCTTTAGGCACCTAAGAAGGGCTATTGATTTCCTCCCACTCCCATGTTCCACTTCTGAAAATAGCCCTGTAACATGCATCACCTTCCCCTCAGACTTCAGCCACAAGAGCAGCAGGGAGGAGGGAGCCCCAGCCCCTCCCCATGCAGCAACACCATCTTCTCAGCACTGAAACACATTTCACCATTTATACAAATGCATGCGCCACAGTGCCGAAAAGTGCCCAGCAGTGTAGCACAAGCATGTGTACAAATGCCCAGGGAGCAGAGCAGGGCAGGGCACAGCATTGCCAGGGCTTAAATATGAAATTATCGTATTGGAAGCTCAAAATTATTGTATTTGCTGATAACTATCGTACACTGAAAAATATGCAAATAAGTATGCAAACGAGTCTTATTTACTTTCTATTGCTTACTGTAACACGCCAGTGAGTGAGAACTGGGTCAAACATCGAAGCATTTATTTTGATAAAAGCAGTCATAAGGAAGTGCTGACTTGAGTTGGCTGATAGCATATCAAGTATTCCCAGTGAGGGTGTAGAAGTACAGGGAGGAATGAGGGATTCAACCCAATTGCCCCAGGGAAATTTGCCAAAAAGAAACAGAGACCACTGACCACTCCTATGGCACTGTCCATATGCCAAGGGTGTGAGGAAAAAGGTAAGCCGGCTCCTTGAAAGAGTGACAAGAGTCAGGCTGATTGCAAGGGAGGTGGTGCTGTATGGACACCTGACTGAGCAGCAGGGGTCCCAGACAACACGTTTTGACCAGTTTGTGTCCTGTGTCAGGAGTGCCCTTTGGCAATGCAGGAACCTCCTGTTATACAGGCATGCCAAGCTCAAGGAAACAGACTGTGTTAAAATGTTTCTGAGTGAACTTCAGTCCTACCACTGGAAATCAGTGAGCGAAGATGGAGAAGAAGGAGCCAACTTTATCTGAAAAAGCAATGCCTGGCACAGGTTATTCAAAGACCCCCCCTGGGAGGGGAAGTGGACAGAGAACGAAGAGGACAGAGATGCAACTGGACCTGGAGACAGCGAGGAGGACTACAACAGGATCAGCAGCAGTGGAAGTGACAGCGACATCAACAGCCACGACAGGGAATTAACTGAGAATGTAAACCCCAAATTGGGGTTTCGACTAAAGGACCGTGATTGGGGTAGGTGAGGGTGGAGGGTGCGTTCGCAGGGGCACGGGAGTGGGTGTTTTTATTGTAACGGGAAGCATGGTTTTCTTAATGCGGTTTTAAGATGTGTGATGGAAAGTTTATGATGGGGGGGTGTAAACTCTATACATAGAAATATAGTTTAATTAAAATAAAAACAAACTCAAAAGTCAGCCTTTTGACTCAGATCAAGCATCAAGCATAGTCAGTGCACATGCATGTACATATGCTTACCTGGCAAGGGAAACACTGTGACCACTAAGGCGGTCTTCCTAGTCGCACCCGGGGAAGACTGCTCTCCTGGCATAGGGATAGTACCTGCCAAAGTAATGTCTAGTAAACCTCCCACTTAGCTGCTGGAGGGGGAAGGTCTTGGCTTTATGCCCACTTTATGGAAAAGGGAGACTCCTCCCTAGCTTGCTCCTGTGGCCACATGGCTGAGGGCAAGCAAAACCTGGGGGGCATCTGAACCCCGAGCCTCTGAGCTTGGGCCTGCACGTAGGATGCCCGCCAAAGGATTTGGAAATATCTGAAGCCCCAGGCAGGGGTGGAGGATGTTTACTGGGAGTATGGCCACTTACGGTTCTGGACTGACTCACGGATTTGGAATTTGATTTGGCAAATTTGGATTGGAACACCGAAAATTTAAAAAAAAAACAAAAACCCAAAAGTTGGTTAAGATTCCCTGAGAGTGACTTGGGTGTTGCATCTGCTGCATCAATTAGCAGCCTTCAAAATGATCCTACATTTTGGAGTTTGGTATTAAGGGTCAGACATCGTACAAGGGTCAAAGTTATTGTCCAAAGACGATAACTATCGTACACCTGGCAACACTGGCGGGGCAGAATCACACCCAGGCTGGGTCAGGCTCAGTCAGGCATAAGAGCCTGGCATGGGCACGAAGACCGACAGCCCTGCCACAGCGCGCATGTGCAACACTACCGCAGCCCTCCAACAGACAGCAGAGCCAGCTCCAAACGCCGGACACCCTCACACGTGCACCTGCACACGAGCGTTTCCTTTCCCCTCCCTCAGAATGCTGGCTGCCCTCATCGGAGCCTGCTGCGCACGCGCGGTTGCTTCCGCCTTCCCCAGCCCTTGCGCATGCGCGCGGCTCCTTCCCGCCTACCCCCGCCAGCTCCTGCCGAGGCTTCCATGTGCGCGCCGCGCCTGCGCGCGGGGAGCCGGTCCCGATGGAGCGCGTGCGGCCTCTGCTCGCGCGGCGGCTGCTGGCGGGGGGCGCGCTCGAGGCCGCCCGGAGGTTCGCGAGCGCCGCCGCAGGCGCTGCGTCACGGCACGTAGCGGAGCGAACCGGGCAGCGCGCGCTGCTGCTGGGGGCGGCGCCCGGGTGGCGGCCGCGCGCGCGGAGCCTGCGCTGGGCAAGTAAGTGGTGCCGGTGGGGTGGTCCTGCCACCTGCTCCGCCCCCAGCGCTTCCCCTGGGCGTATTGTGCGCGTGCATGTGTGTGGGTACGCGTGCGTGTGCAGGTGGGTGGGTGTGCACGCATGTATGCGTGTCCCCTGCATGTGTGTGCGCAAGTGGGCGCATGCATATGCGTACATATACAGGTGGGTGGGTGTTCCTGCATGTGTGTGTGCAAGTGAGTGGGTGCATGCATGCATGCATATATGTGTGTTCCTGCATGTGGGTGTATCTGTGTGAGTGCATATGTGTGCATACAGGTGGGTGTGTATGCATGCATGTGTGCAAGTGGGTGCACGCACATGTACATGTGCATACGGGTGGGTGTGCATGCATGTGTGTGAGTGCACATGCATATACGGGGGGGGGGTATGTTCAGGGGCCAGTGGGCACTGGCCAGTGCACTTTGCTCCATGTTCCCCCTTGGAGCACTTGTTATTGCTTTAGTCCCAAGAGCTGTGTTGGAGCCCCCTTAATGTCCTTCTCTAGGGACAAGGTGGGGAGTGAACAGTTTCTGTGTGCGGACTTGTGCATCTCTTTCTTTGCCCACCAGATAAGCCTGCCTGAAACATTTTAAATCCATGATCCGGAGTCTAGGTCAGTGATTCTCGGGCAGGAGGCCACAGGCTCCCAGTGGACCTGGAGATCCTTTCCAGGGCTCTGCAGAGCGCCGTGCAGGATCAGCATCCTCCTTGAAAAGGCAGCCACATTTATTTAGGGGTCAAAGCATAAAATAATCGTTGTGAATCTTCAGGACAGGCCCAAATTTGGGGGCTGTAGTCCCCGGTAACTGTGAAACGGGGCTTTTGTTCCAAATTGGAAAAATGGGTCCTGAATTAGTTGACTCAAATATTTGATAGCTAACTAATGAAATGGACATGCTAGTCTTTTTTACATTCTACCTGACCCTTACCCATCATCTCTCTACACTTGGGACAGTATAAAACCTGTTAAAGACCCAAATGTCTATGAAGGTGGTTAATTTCTGAAAATGTGAGTAGTCAAACTTAAGCTTATACAGCTCTTAGTCACAAAGTGAAGCATCTGAGTGTTACACAGCCTTGTTGTTACAGGGTGACCTTAAATAAGTCACTTCACAGTTAAAGATGAATCCTTGTAAAATAGCTTAGGATCCAGTGATGAAAAGCACTAAGTTTCAACACCCAAACATGAAAATAACTCATTTGCTCAACAAACAGAGTCCTGGTTCCTGCATTGAGCTCCATGCGAGCAAACTCCTTTACATATAATTTGTTGTAGAACTGAAACAGCTTCGCCACAACTGCTTTAAGTTCTTACATGTTACTCTACCTTAATTTAATTTCCATTCTTTTTTCATTCATTAAAGTAAAATATATAATTACTATGAGGAAAAAATATTTTTATTTTGCTCTTTGTATACACGGTTAGTTTCTGCTGTTGTTTGTATAACACAATATATCCTTCAAATAGGAAGAGGTTTTTGGTTGTAGCTGTGTTGGTCTAAGGACACGGACAGGCAAGGTTCTTTGAGTAGATGTGATATCTTTTATTAGACCAACTGAGTAGTTGGAAAAAAGTTCTTGGCAAGCTTTCAGGCACAGTCACCCTTCTTCAGGCATAGGGAGTCTCTGCTGTTCCTAGAATAGAAAGAGAAATACAAGAGACATTTAGAATAAGGAAATTTGCATATAATAACCACAACCATTAGCTTACACTTGGAAAGAAATGTGGTAACTGCTTTTTTAACTCTCCCTCCCCCCTCCCTCCCCATTTAATTTGATGATGGCTCTTTAATTAGGCTATAAATTATCAATTTACTATAGAGAGGCAGGGAAATAATCTCTACTAAGAAATCTCTGTCTTTTGATAGAGATCTTTACCTTTATCAAAACGCTGCATGCACGGAATAGAAAATGGTAACTGCTGAATATTTTTCTTCAGATGAACTATGGCACCATGCAAGTACAGAGGCTTCTCAAGCCACCTTAGCTAGTGTATCACCCATATTCGCCGTGGTAAGTGTATTCCTGTGTCTCAAACAAAGGGGGCCAGTTGGTCTAAGCTTACAGTAATGTTTTGTAATAATTTAGGAACAATTCTTATCAGAAAGAACTGGTTGTTCTCCCTGATGTGTCAATGTGTCTGTTCCTACATTTAAAAACATTTCTAGCTTGAGGGAAGATATTTATATGTATGTATTTGCAATAAAGAGAGAATGATCTTGATATTTAGATAGAGCACATCTCATATAAAATGCTTTTTAAGACATGGTTTAATACTAAAGAAAGTTAAACACTTATTTTTTGCAAAAATTAAAGCTTTCCCCATTGAAGGAACCTTTTTTTCAATATTAAAACAGTGAATTATCATGTCTGCAATTCTGGGTGCTAGAAGGATTACCATTTTTGTATATACAGTTGATAGAATTAATCTAATGATGATTCATCACAGATAACAGATGGTTGTCTGTTTGCAAACTGTTTGACACCAAGAAGTGGTGTAACCACAGATATAAGCAGTTGTAACAGATAAACCAGTAGAAAACATGAATTCATATGGAGTCCCTAATCCCTTAGTGAGATCCATAGAGCTGGATTTTTTCAGCCACATGAAACCTGATATTTAATATAAAAGCACTAGCTTAAAAAAAGAAAGTCCTCTTAAATCAGGTGTGCATCTTAAAGGCAAGACTGTAAATTTGATTCAATCCTTGCAGTTTTTCCAATAGATATAATTTTAAGTTTTCCAGACAAATACAAGTGTCATATTTGCTATTTTGGGATGTAAATGCAGAATCAGTAAGGTGTTAGTGGTATCAACTACGCAGCACGCTAATGTAACCATCTATTATACTCCTGATGTGTCACTGTAAACATCTTTCCACAGTGCTTGCCCTTCTCTTTGCAAATTGTCCAGTTAAGAGAATACAAGATAAAACAACAGCATTTGCAATGCCAAATGTAAAAGGGTTCTGTTTGGCCACTATAATAAACCTTGTTCTGTGTAAAAATCATTCTTTTTCCTGAGAAGTAAACAGCTAAGCTAAAAAGATGTTCCATGTGACTGGAGGACAGTTTGCAGAGGTGGGATAAAATATACCCCACTAGACTTCTAGGCTAGTGGTTGTCAACCTTTTTTCAGTTGCAGACCCCTAAAAATTTCAAATGGAGGTATGGACCACTTTGGAAATTTTGAATGGAGGTGCACAGACTCTTTTAAATTGTAAGACTGGGTATTCATATATTTTTGATTGATCAGTCATCTTTCGTGGACCCCTTAGACATAGCCTTCGGACCCCCAAAGACCCACAGCCCATAGGTTGAAAACTACTGTTCTAGGCAAATACAAGCAATTCACACAACTGTTTTCCTATGAGTTTATAACAGCTTTATGAAGACAAAATATTTATTTTCCCCCCCACCTTCAGATGAAATTTGACAAGGAAGGAAATGCTACTTCTTTTGGTAGGTAGAGTTTAATTTTCTTTTGCTATCTGTTGTTTCTCTTATACAATATAGAATGCACCAATAATTTTCCCACCTATTTTTTTTTAAAAATCTCCTTGGTAGAAAGAAAAAAAACAGAGTTGTACCAGGAACTGGGTCTCCAAGCTCGAGATTTAAGATTTCAGCATCTAGTGAGCATTGAACCTAGGAACAACAAGATCATCATGAGAATGGAGGTAAAATGATACTAGTTTGAGTAGGTCTTTAATCTTTATAACTGTCAATATCACTTAAAGCAAATTTAAACTATTTTTTTTTTACCTATATTGTTCTAGTCATAGGACCCTCTTAATATCAGCTAGTTGTGATCTTGCATATATTATTATGCACCTCTCCTTGGAGATCACCTTGGTGCTGAATATCCTAAAGCAGAATAGCTTTTCTTTGTTGGGCTCTCCAATAGCTTGCACTAATAAACTCCTTCCAGTTTACAGAATGCCTTGCTCTCTCAGGAGGGTCAGACTCTTCTGTTTATGACTATGATGGAACTATCCAAAGGCGTGGGTTGAACACAGCTAAAAATGTGGAGAATCTTTCTGTGGTAACTTTTAGGAGCCTTTCTGAGTATACTAAGGGAATTTCTGATATTATCTCTGTGCCATCCATTTCGAGGGTTACATGTATGGTTGTAACAGTGGAGCTCACAGTGAAAGAAAACTCTTGATAATTTTAGGGCTTACCATGAATGTCTCTTCACCGTAACATTGCTAGTGCAGCACTCCAGTCACTTTTTCTGCAGTCACTTCTTCTGCAACAGCAAATTGAAATAACCCAGGGGATTGGAAGACAGTTATCATGATGGTCTGTGATAGAACATGAGGAGTAAGTGGTTGTATCTACATCTAAGTTCATAGAAAAGCCATATAGTAAAGAGAAAATTAAAAAGAAAAAAAAAAACAATCAAACCCAAGACAAGCTATGTTACCCTCCATGCATTTAACAGGGGAAAAGCCCCCAGTCTTGGATTGGAGTACAAGCTTGGGGCAGGCAGCTGTTGCAGCTCTGACTCTGGCTTCAACTTGGGTTTGAGGGCTGAATCGGAGTTACCACCGCTGCCTCCCTCCCCAGCCCCCCCCTCACCACTTACACTCCAACTCTGGTCCAGAGTACAGAGCAGATGGTAGCTCAAGCCAGCCATTCGAACATGTAGGAGTAGTAGCAGCTCTGGCCCAGTTTTGGTACCAGAGCTGCTGGGAAGTAAGTGCAGGAGGGGCAGGTGCAGAGGGAGGAACATGTGGCAGGGATTAGGCCACTTGACTTTTCTACCACTTACCCTCCTACTGCTACTGCTGCTTGCTCCAAAGGTGGGGAGGTCAGGGGGGAATGACCTTAAAGACAGCCCTCCAGTAATTAGATTCTCTATACAGAAAATTATAACAAACTACCAAATTACTTGTCAAGAATGCCATAGTGAGGTAGGGGACAGGAGCACCACCACACACCACCCCGTGCTGCCGCCGCCTCCCAGGAGCAGGGGAAGGGCAGGAAGCTTGTCCTGCTGTCCCCTCCATCAGCACCCTGGGAAACCATTGCCTCCAGTGCCCCGTTCCCACCCCCTCCCAGCCCTGCTCCTCGGAGGCAGTGGAGCGCCATCGTGACAGTGAGAATGGAGTGCAGGGATAGCACTCTGCCACCTCTGAGGCGCGGGGGGGAGTGAAGCCAACAGTGCTGGCCTCTCCTGACCCCCGGCCCTGCCGTCATGGCGGTGGTCCACATTCTGATTGGTTGTTTTACTAACCAGAGCGCTTCAACTGTGTTACAGACAGACTACGCCCTTTATTATATAAGAAGGCATACATTTTCCATATAGAATTTAATTATTGGGAGATAGTCTTGAATTCAAAATAGTCTTTAGATTTGGGTGAATACAGTAATCTTCACAAAGTCTAAACTTCCTCCTAAATGCACTTTCTCTTTCAGTTTTTAAAGGCTGTGGTATCACCAGAGTTTCTTCTAATACTAGATCATCGCAATATAAATATGGAACAATGGCTGTCCCAAGAATTAGCATCTCAACTGGCTGGAGAAGGGCAGCTAGTTACATATTCCTTGCCCTTTGAATTTAGAGCCGTTGAAGCAATCCTGCAATATTGGGTAAGGTGGTTGCTGTTACTGTACACTTAAATTGTATATGTGTGTGTGTGTGTGTGTGTGTTAAGCTACTTTTGAAAATGTTGCTTCATAGGAGTGACTTTTTTGATGGTTTTTTAAATCTTTTTCTCTTTAATCTTCTCAGCAGTACTTCAGGTTTGTTTGAGGGTTCGTTTTGTTTGTTTCCACCCCTCAGATATCTCGATAGGGAGGACAGTTAGCCACTAGAGCAGCTTCTCCAAGGACATGATAAAGTTGTCATTATTTAGAACTTTTAAATGTCTCTCAAATTCGTTATAGCTTAAAGACGTTTTATAGTTTCTTGTAGAATTTGCTGTGCCCATGGTTTGTAGCCTGCCTTGCAGAGAAGATCAGACCAACTGCTCACAGTGTTTCCTTCCAGTCTTAAAGTATATTGTTGTTAATGAAAACTGCATTTTTTGTCAGGTGGAGCACATTTTAAATAGATGAGCCTCACCTTGCCTTTTTTTCAGTATAGCTAGCATCAGATTTCAGTTTTATATAACGACACTTTTCAAAAGCATTGTCTTCTAATATTGGTTTCTCCTTGAAAATAATAGCAGTATTCCAGGCATCTTCTACTTACTGAGAAGTCCATTATACAGTTACCTGTTACAGTGAATTATGTGGTCAGTGAGAGGGGTCAGTTGCCCAGGCCATTCTAGAAGGATTGTTTTAATTCTTATGAAGGATCATGTTGTTATCTAGATCAGCAAACTGCAGGCGAGACTTAACCTTTTGCAGCCTCAGATCCTTGAGACACTGGAAGCTCTAGTGGACCCCAAGCTTTTGTCTGTGGATAGGAGTAAACTACATGTTCTACTACAAAATGGCAAGAGGTAAATAAGAGTAAGCCATAGAGAGAATAGAAATGATGTACGGTGAAACTTTGAGGTGGGGGGGAAAGCTCTGTGGAAAGCTTTACTGTAGAGTTGTACATTTTTATCTTTACCATAAATGCAAATATATGAAGTATTTGGTAATAAAAAGATACGCCTACTATGAGTTGATAGAAATGTAACTTACCTTCTTAGGTTGTGTATTATATCAAACAACAATGCTAAACAATTTAGCATGTTCATTGTAATGTAAAAATAAGATAAATGATTCCAAAAATTTAAGAAAGCTGCAGATAAGTGAGCATACTGGGCTATAATGTATATCAGTATGAAATGTGGATTTCCTGCCTGAATCCTACTTTATTTTTCTGAGTAAACATGGTCCCTGGAGACATGTCCAGAAACTTCTTGCAATTAAGGATTTGTGATTATGGGGCAGCTTTTGCCCAGATGTATTGGTATCACAGCTGAATGTAAGGGCTAGATGATTTAAATTTCTAAGCAACTCTCCCCCAGTGATTCTATTCTGACAAGATCTCTGGGAAATGAGTGTGAAATGATTACTTCTCTACAGCAGTGCCAATGAGACTGAGTGATGGCTTGTCTGCCTCTTTGTGTTCTCTCTCAGTTTGTCAGAATTAGAAACAGATCTCAGAGTTTTCAAAGAAACTCTGCTGAAAATCTTGGATGAAGAAGAACTAATAGAAGAGCTCTGTCTAACTAAATGGACTGATCCACAAGTATTGTAAGTTTGGGAGGGGAATTGGGACATTTAGATGAGGAATTTTCTCCTCAAAAAAATCACTTTGTAAATCCTAATACTTTACATCCTCCCAGCATGGCCATACTGGAACAAAACTACTTGCATCAAGATGGGAGCATTAAGGGCACTGCTTCATCATCCATTTATAATAACTGTCCAGCATTATAGCTCCACATGAGAAAATTATGGGCAGGGTCTAGGAAAGCAAAGAGAGAGTAGATTTATTTCAGTTTGTAATTCAAGATAAAACTTTTAGAATATATTTCAGGGAGAGGAAGAATGGAAGATTTCTGTTGCTTTCATACATGCTTAAAGGTCATGTTGGTGTAGATCAACTGTTTTACATCCCAGTATTAATAAACTGCCATGCTTCCCTTGCTGCTAACTTTGCCTACTAGCAGAATTCATAAAATGGAACTGGAATCTCATGATAGTAACACTGAATACTGTTTTCATGCAAAACTATACAGCACTAATACATAGCACCCCAAGACAACTGTATATAGCTAAAATAACCCTGTGATACCATTTTGAGTAGAGTAGGACACACAGCAGTGACACTGGTCACTTTAACAAAAATGCCATTAAACTAAAAAGCAAAAAGTGGAGACTCTCCTTGACAAGATGTTGACCTGATTTTATACTTGGATACTGGGTATATTGACAGACTGATGGGTCTCAGGGGAAGCTGAGAACACAGACTGACTGGATGTTGTTTATACAGTGCTACAGATGCAGTAGGTGCTTTAGTGACATCCAGTTCCTTGCCCTAATGAGCTGCCACAGACTAAATAGACTATAAAAGTCCAAGAGGTGGGGTGATAAGGAATTACAGGTGAAACATGATAGATATGGGAAGTGTACCTAGGGGAGTAAGGAGCAGTTATATGTGAGGAAGAGTAAGTTGACTCTGACATAGTTACTTGTCAGCTTGAAGCTACATGTCATGAAGCTTCATTAGGAGTGTCAGCAGAACATCAAGGGACTTTACCTTTAAGTCTTTTGGGCTTGTTGTCGAGTTCCTCTCTTCCTAGATCTGTACAAGGGTCAATGCAAAGGCAATCACAAATGAGAACTGAGCTTGGGGTGCTTGGTACAGCTGGTATAAGGCACTGAAGCTTTCTCAGGCCTGTACAGCCAAAGCCTCTAAAACTGAAAGATTCTGAAGCAAATAGTCTACCTCAAGGTATCCTCTCCAAGAGAGAAATGAGTGTCCTCTTATCCCAATACTTACTTCAGCATGGTTGTAACTGTTGCTGGAAAAAATCAGTTTTACAGGGATTCTTTTAAATTGCCCCCTGAGAAGGCAAGCACAAGTAGCATTCATTAAAGACTCTGCAGAGGAGAAGCCAATCTCCTCTGGCAAACAGTGCTGTTAAAGTTGTACCATTGGGGAAAAAAGTGAAAGTTCTTCCAGGCTTCTCCCCTATGTTGTATGCTTTAGCTATTTTTGATCTCTGCCTTGTGAAATTAAAATCCAAAATAACTCCAGAAATTTACCTCAATCAACTCTGTCCTAGAGAGAGTGACCAAGTGCTCCAGCTCTTGTGCCCCTTGCCAAGTAGAAATTGATTCATTTGGAGAGACTATGATTGCTCAGACTTCAGATCAGGAAACAGCCAAAACAGTTTCACATACTAAGTCTTGGGTAATGGCCATAGGTTCCTCTACTCACAGAGTGCTTCATCATGTTCACTGTTGATGCATAACTGAAGACAATATATATTTTTCCAATCTAGCACTTAAGTCAACAGATCTCCTTGCGTAATTGCTAGGGGGAAGGAGAGTTTCAGCACCATTGCCAACTTCCACCACTTGAGGGCACCAAAAACATTTAACATTCTCCTTTTAAAATTAAAAGTGTCATCATTTAATGCTGGGAAACGATTTGTACATCACCTGCACACATTTATATTATGGCAGTTCATTTTATTGATCAAAGTAATCTATTGTCTCTGCTTGTCAATTGATTAAATACTGGAAGAACATGTACCATTTTTATCTATACTGTTAGTAACAGTGGAGATTTCCAGCACACCTGATGGGTTAGTGGGCATTGGTGTCAGATGTGACTATTAAAGGGAGGTTTTTTCCTCATTATCTTGTTCTGAATCTCCTCTTGAGAGGCACATTGTAGACAAGTGTTGCTGATACCTAACAGGAAAATAAAAATTGTTGCTTACAGTAAGGAGAGTACATCTGGAATTGATCACGCAGAAGAAATGGAACTGTTGTTGGAGAATTATTACAGACAAACTGAAGATCTTGCTAATGAAGCTCGTGAACTCAGAGTATTGATCGATGATTCAGAAAGTATTATCTTTATCAACCTGGACAGGTTAGCTATTCTTTATGACATGTACCATTTACTAGATGGTCAGAAGTTTTGCTGAAGTTAATGTTGCCTGACCTTTTTTGGAAATTAGTTCAAGAGAAAATTGATTATTGGACTCTTTTTTTCATTTGAGTTCTTACATCCTTGAAAAGCACAAACAGTGGAAGCCACATTCGGCTTTCCTGGTGTATGTTCTGGGCCATAAAAAGCAACAGAACCGTTTTATTAGAATATGCAAAACATGTTTGGTTTTTAGCCAAGCTTCAATAAAAATGGGGAGCCAGGGACTGGGAAATTCACTCCACATGATTCTAGGATGTAGTGAAGAAAATGCTTGCGTGTTCATAGAGAAAGTAGAGCTGCTGTTTTATGAAGGTTTGTTATATAAGGAAACAAAACTAAAACATTTGATTTTGCTCTGAAATGTAAGTGAGGTATAAGTGTTGGTGCCTGCCTTCAAAAACCATTGCATTAATTTGTCTTGGATTCAACTTTTATCAGAAGTGGCATCAGCTCTAAATATGATGGTGCAGTAACAGTGTGAAGTGAATTTAACTAATGGTCTGAAATCCTCATAAATAGAGGGCTGAAATTTCTCTTATTGTACATTAAGCCTTCTGCATAGTTTGTTTTCCTTAAAGTCTTAAGCTTACAAGTGCAAATGTCTACATCTGAATGCTCAGAAGCAGCGCATAATACACCGGAGAGCACTCTGCGGCATCTATTGAATGCTTCTATCAGGAGGCCAGCAAAAAAGCCTTTCCTCAAGAGAAGTATGTGGAATAGACCCTAACAAACTGAACTTTAAAGTCTGCAGCATTTTCTGACCCTCTCTCTTTAAGTATGCTTGCGAGATAAAAAAAAAAATTACTGTTAAGAAAAAAGACAATTTAAGAAAAAAAAAAACTCAATTCTGTTAGGGGCAGAATGCAAGTTTCCATAGGCTTGTATTATTACTCTGCATATAGAAACTGCAAGACCCACAAGCCTGTTGATGGCTAAGTAGTGTGACACCCTAGAGATTCTGATGCAGCAGTTTCCGAACATCTTTGGAATAATCATCTGTTTCAACAGCTCTTGTTTCTGTGTTGCCTGATTCCAGCAGCATTTTGCTCTTACCAATTGTTGCAGTTTAGTGCAGACTATATAAAACTTGAACATCGGATAGCAAGGAGATGTTTGCATTCCTTTCATAAATATTCCTTCCATCTCCAGCCACCGTAATGTTATGATGAGACTGAACTTACAGCTGACCATGGGGACTTTCTCCCTCTCTCTTTTTGGACTGATAGGAGTAGCATTTGGTATGAACTTGGAGTCCACACTTGAAGAGGTGAGAACCAATGCTGCTTTGATAAATGACAAATGCTTTGATAAATGTTTTGAAAAATATGGGTTCTGCTTATCATCTCCACCAGCTTTTAGATTTAAACTCCATTCTCTTCAGTAGCAGAAATCCAGACTTAAATTGCTCTAAGTGACCAGAAAAATCAGGCCCACTGTTTTTAGTTTCAGAGCAGTAATTTTCTTCTTTCACTGCAAATCAGTCTGAAACTAAGTCTGTCATAAAATAACCCATCTGCTGTATGCACATTCTTCTGGGTTACCAGTAGAGGTGCACTGATATATCGGTCCATAGTGCATTAGCACTGATTAAAGGAAAATTGACATTATCAGCAATCAGCCTTTTTTGGCTGATGTGGCCAGTAATGTCACTGATAAATGTCACGTGCATGTGTACAGCTGCAGCATGCACGTAGGCAGGAATGCAGCCCAGCAGCTTGGAGACCAGTGACTGGCCGGTAAGTCTGTAGGGCGGAAGGGGCGTTGGGTATGAGAAGGAAAGAGGCATAGAGGGGGTAGATCAAGGCCCCCAGAGTGGGTCAGGGGCAGGCACTGCCCAGCTGGGCAAGATGTGGGATGGAGCTGTGGGTGGCTCATCTGGGGGAGCAGAGGGGGCATTCCCATTGCTGTGCATACCCTCAGGGGAGGCATAGGGAACATGTGCCCCCCAGATTTGTATGTGGGGCAAGGATGGGCTGCCTGCTGCACTAGCCTCTACCTGGCAGGGGACTGGGGGGGCAGGCTGGGCCCAGATGATGGCGCTGAGAGGGAGGGCTATGGCAAATTTTGAGGTGGCCATAGCCCCCCTCCCAGCACTGCCACCCCCCCCACCCCACCCCCTGCTGGGAAGAGGCTAATGCAGCCCCTAACCCACCCTTGCCCTGCATACGCATGCCCCCCATGCCTCCCCCGGAGGTGCGTGCAGCAGCAAGAGTGCCCCCTCACCCCTCCGGACAAGGGGCCCTTGGCTTTATCCCCCACCCTGCCCCTCCCTACCCTGGCTGGGTAGCAAGTGTCCCAGCCCCACTCCTTCCCTCACCGTGGGGGCCCTCGATCTCCCCTAGTTCACACTCCTTCCCTCCTCCCCACCCCCCGACTTACCAGCTGGACACAGCTTTCCAAGTCTGCCGGGCAGCATATCGGCAATCCAATTGGTATTGGCCAATATAGCTGGCTAATAATTGGCCATCGGTATTACCAAAAAAATCTTTCTGTACACCCCTATTTACCGGGAAGAGCAATTCCCTGGGATGGGGGAAAAATAGAGAGAACTGTACTTACCCAGTGGTTGACTGTAGGCTATGTTAATATTCTTGAATGACTGTTCATCCTTGTAAAAAGCCTGGTGAGAATGTCTTTTGTACTGTATACAAGAATATAAAAATCAGTCACTGGCTAGTAGCCATAGCTGTGTTGCAAGTAATATTGTTATACCCAGATAGTAGAATCATCTGCATTTGTATGCACTACACTAAAATGGAATACAGTTCTTAATTTTTCCTTCCTTCCCTCTAGTGGAGAAATATGGGAAATGATGGGGGAGACTATACATTTCTAAATGCTTTGCTTTTATTCTTCCATCTCCATAAGAAATGCTGTATGTGCCAACTTGACGGTGTACATAGTCTTTGAAACAGTGTTACACTGATGAGGCATAGATTCCTTTGTGTGGCAACTACTCAACCACATTAAGTGCCTGGTGTTGGTAGGCTTCAGCAAGTGCCTCATGTATCCTCCAACAGTCAGCCTGATGTGGAATGAAATCGGAGGCAGGGAATCTTGATGATCACACACCCCAAGAGACCTGTTTGACTAACACTCTTCTTCCGTTGCTAGGACCTCAGAGCATTTTGGCTGGTGACAGGGATTATGTTTTTGGGAAGTGGCCTTATGTGGCGGCGTTTGCTTTCGTTCCTTGGACGGCATCTTGAACCTTCGGTACCTCCACAGGTATGTATTGCTGGCTAAGGTTTCTGCTTATTTCTGGCTGGACAGGTGGTACCACATGTACCAGTTGATTAAACAAGAAGAGAGGAGAGAGACAGTTTGTGGCAGTATTTGTTCTAATCCTTGGTCCCCAGCTTCAGGGCGTAGGTAGCCCTTCCTCAGCAGGCATAGGATGAGCCCAGTGGGAGTGGGGGGAGCAAAAGGGGGAACCTTGGATGGACCCAAGATAGACTGTCACAGTGCAAATGCTGTACTACACACCACAGCACAGGCCAAGAGACTCCCTAAAAGTTGCAAAAATGTCTTCTCCCTTTCCATTGCAGCTTTCAGGGCAGCTGATCACATGGCTGCAAGATGGTACCACCATTCTAGCATCCTTTTTTCACTTCTGTACCATTCAACTCAGCCCAAGGTAGCACCCTAGAATGCTGCTTTCCTTTCCTCTGTGCCCCAGCCCTACCCTGAGCAGAAAGGAGATTTCTTGTGGAGGGTATTTCTGGTGGAGAGTATTCTAAACAAAGTCCAAGCTAGGAGAGAGAAGACAAGAATAGAGGTTAACTACAAAAAAAAAAAAAAAGATGGTCATGCTTATGTTGGGGAGCAGTGCTTGGAGGATATCTTGACCTTCCATCCTCCTCCCCTCACCCCCCCAGTTAGGGCACTTGTAATTCCTCTGTACCTACACTTCATAATCGATTGTGAAGAGCTTGATGCCAGATTCTCTTGATACTTTAGAGAATATAGATTCATAGATGTTAGGGTCAGAAGGGACCTCAGTAAGTCATCAAGTCCAACCCCCTGCCCTGGGCAGGAAAGAGCGCTAGGATCAGATGACCCCAAGCTAGGTGCTTGTCCAGTCTCCTCTTGAAGATCCCCAAGGTAAGGGAGACCACCACCTTCCTTGGAAGCCCATTCCAGATTCTGGCAACTCTTACTGTGAAGAAATTCATTCTAATGTCTAACCTAAATCTGCTCTGTCAATTTGTGGCCATTGTTCCTAGTTACTTCAGGGGGTGCCCTGGTAAATAGAGCATCTCCTATTCCCTGCTGCCCTTCCCTGAAGAATCTTATAGGAAGCCACAAGATCACCTCTCAGCCTTCTCTTGCAAAGGCTGAAGAGATCTAGGTCCCTTAGCCTCTACTCATAGGGCCTTGCCTGCAGGCCTCTACCCATGAGTGACCCTCCTCTGAACTCTCTCAAGATTCTCCATATCCCTCTTGAAATGCGGCACCCAAAACTGGACGCAGTACTCCAACTGTGGTCTGACCAGTGCCGCATAGAGGGGAAGCATCACCTCCCTAGACCTGTTCATCATGCATCTGCTAATGCATGATAAAGTGCAATTAGCCTTGTTGATCACTTTGTCACATTGACTCCAAGATGAACAAGTCGTTAACTATGCATCCAAGATCCTTTTCTGCTGTTGTGCTCCTGAGAAGGTCATCCCCCAGCTTGTAAGTGTGTCGGTGGTTCTTTTTGCCCAGGTGTAGCACTTTGCACTTGTCTTCATTGAACTGCATCCTATTTCATTCTGCCCATTTTTCCAACCTGTCCAGATCCACCTGGATCCATTCCCTACCCTCTGGTGTGTTAACTTTTCCCATAATTTGGTATCATCTGCAAACTTGAACAGGGTGCTCTCTACGCCCTCATCCAAGTCACTGATGAAGACATTGAATAACACCAGTCCAAGGACCGAGCCTTGCAGCACTCCATTGCCGACATCTTTCCAGGTTGATATCAATCCATCCACCACCACTCTAGGTGCAACCCCTAAGCCAATTTGCCACCCACCTGACCGTGTAATCATCTACATCACAGCATGTCAGTTTATTTACTGGAACAGAATGTGATACCATATTGAAGGCCTTCTTAAAGTCTAGGTGGATGACATCTACCTCGACTCCTGCGTCTCAGCATTTTGTGACCTGGTCATAAAAAGAAACAAGGTTAGTCAGGCAGGATCTACCTGCAGTGAACCCTGTGCGGGCTGGGTCAGACCCCGGGCCCTTTTCGTCACTGCACGCGGGCTGTGGCCGGCAGCCTGGGCAGGCCGGGTCGGAGAGGGCGGGCGCCGAGCTAGAATTAGGCACAGACACATAACGGTTGATTTTAAGATAGTTTACTTACACCGAGATGGTCGCAGTGCAGGCTGAGAACTTGCTTGAGTTGCGGTTACAAACAGAAAACACGAACAATCACGTGGAGTTTGCTAGGCTCCACGCAGACAGAACTCCGGATGTCCAGGACAAGCGCACATAAAACTCGTCGGTATGTCTTATAGAAGGTTCTGTTCGAAGACGGGAAGAGGTGGGCGGTGGATCAGGCCGCCAAACTCCTCTGAGCAACGCACAGGGTTTCTATTACCCTGCCGCGCACACCCAGAGTCCCCACGAGATGGATGCAGAGTCCTCTTCGGCTTGGGCGGAAACTGCTCAAGCCTCTTATACGGCTAGCAGGCCAATCACTAGCCGCCACGTGGGAATAATTTAGCACTAGCCAATTGCGGGGCACAAATTTGCATACGACGAGCGGGAACTCCTTTGCACCGTGCATTTCTGTGTTGCAAAGGAAATGCACCCTGCAAAGACAGCTGCAAAGTGGCAGGAACACTCTCCTTTGCACGCGGGTTCTCTGTGCAGCAGAACTCCACCATGCAATGAAGCTGTAAACCCACGGGGATAGTTCTTAGTGCCGAAGCACACACAAAAAAATCAGACCTTTGGGTCATGACAAACCTATGCTGATTTCCTTTCAGCATTATTTCCCCTGCTGGGCTCCCACAAATGTGATCTTTAATGATTTATTCCAGAGTTTTCCCAAGGATAGACGTGAGACTAACTGGCCTATAGTTTCCTGGTTCCTCCCTCCTCCCCTTCTTGAAGATAGGCACCACATTGGCCCTTTTTCAGTCCACTGGGACTTGACCGGACACCACAAGTGCTTGAACAGCCATGCCAGCAGCTCTGCTATGACACTGGCCAATTCCTTCAGCACCCTTGGATGAAGTTCATCCAGGCCCACTGATTTGAACACATCCATCCCCTCCAAGTGCCCCTTCACTACGTCTGTACTAACAGTTGATGGGCTGGTGTCCCTCCTGTGTGTGTATCTATAATCCATTTGGGAGATTTGTCTTGGTCTGTGTCTAGGAATACAGATGCAAAGAACTCATTGAAGAGCTCAGCTTTGTCCCCCCCCTGTCACCAATTGCCTTAGTTTGTCCTGTAGGAGTACTATGCTATCCTGCGCCTTCCTTTTGCTTCCTATATACCTGAAGAAGGACTTTTTGTTGTCCTTAATTTTTGTCCCCAGCCTACATTCTAATCCTGGTTTGGCCTTCCTAACTGATTCCCTGCAAGTGCGAGCCAGGGAGGCATACTCCTCCTTGGTAAGTACCCCCCTGTTTCCACAGCCTGTATCCCTCTTTCTTTGACCTCAGGCTTTCCTGGACTTCCCTGTTCAGCCAAAAGGGCTTCTTGCCCCTTTGCCCCCTTTTATGCACAAAGGGATTGTCTCCTTCTGCACCTGTAGGATCGCTCCTTTGAGGAACAGCCACCCTTCCCTGACCCCCATTTCACCAATGCTCTTGAGCTTTAACACCTCACTAACTAATCTGCTGAGCACATTGAAGTTAGCCTTTTTAAAGTCTAGCACTTCAGCCCTGCTGGTTAGTTTACCCACCCTTTGCCAGATAGTGAATTCAGTCAATCAATGGTCACTATCCCCTAGGTTACCTTGTACCTGCAGATTCCCCACCAGGTCATCCCCTGTAGCTAACACCAAGTCCAGCAAGGCGTTCCCTGTAATGGAATCGTATACCTCTTGCGATAGATGGAGGTCCTGTATGCAGGTTAAGAACCTACGTGAGCAGTTAGATTTGGCTGACTACTCCTTCCAGCAGATGTCTGGGTAGTTTAGGTCACCCATGACAACCATGTCCCTAAACTGTACAGCCTCTGAGAGCTGCCTGGAGAATTCCAGGTCTAGCTCATCCTCTTTGTGTAGCGGTCTATAGTAGACCACCCCCCCCCCCACCCGACCCTCTTGTATCCTGACCCACAGTACCTCTGTTTGGCCCTCCTACTGAACCCATCTTGATTACAGAGGATGTATATTGTTCCTTAACATAGAGAGCAACACCCCACCCCTTTTTTCCCCCACTCTATCCTGTCTGTACAACCTATAACCCTCAATGCCTACTGCCCAATCGTGAGTAGGGTCCCACCAGGTTTCAGATAGTCCAACCAAGTTGAAGTTGTTGCTTGCAAACAGGACTGCAAGTTCCTACTGCTTATTCCTCATGCTTCTAGCATTAGTGTAGAGACATTTAAGCCCCTCAGTGGGTGCCCCTGGTAACCCCCTGTCCTGATGTTTATCGGGCCCCTTAGTGCTCACCTGGACTGATCTAGTACATTGCTCGTGGCTCACTGATTCTAGGTTCTCCTTATCCTCTGCTTCCCCATCCCCCAGTGAACCTAGTTTAAAGCCCTTCAGAGGAGATCAGCCAACCTGTAAGAGAACAGATTCTTACTTTTAGAAGAGACATGAAGACCATCTTGTCCCAGGATGCCTCTCTCATGGAAGTGCAGACCATGGTTGTAGAAGTCAAAACCCACGTGATGGCACCAACTCCGGAGCTGCAGGTTGACTTCCCTGATGCAGGCGTCCTGATACTGACAGCAACCGGTGACTGGAAGGATGGACTAGAAGACCACCTTTTCCCCTGATTTTCTAAGCCTGGCCCCCAAAGCCCTGCAGTCACTTACGACACGGTCCAGACTACTCCTGACTGCATCATTCATGCCCACATGGACGAGGACCATGGGACAGTAATCAGAGGACCAGATGAGGTCGGAATCCTCATTGTGATATCCCAGATCCTGGCTCTGGGTAGGCAGCAAACCTCCCGTGCCATGGGATCTGGTCAACAGATAGGCCCCTCCGTGCCTCAGGAGGCAGTTGCCCACCACAGTAACCTGGTGTCTCTTCCTCCGGCTTCTCAGTTATCGCTCAGCCTGCCTGGTGTTTGTTGCAGATGGTTCTTCCCCTTCAGCTTCCTCTGCTGCATCATCCTCCAGCGCTGCCAGGACTTCATATCTGTTCCCCAGTTGCACTGGGGAAGCGGTCACAGTCGTACGCTGTCTAGCTTTGGAGGTGACCATCCTCCAGTTGCCCTGGGACTCTCCCGTGATGTCTCTGTGCCAGGTGTCTGGTCCTGCAGAGAATGGAAGTACCCATCAATCTTATCCTCTGCAGCTGTGATCCTCCACAGCCTGCTTATTTCTGCCTGGAGTTCCCTCAGCTGCCCCACATGTGCCCGGATTGAGGCCCTGGAGGGACAGGCAAGGGAATGCCTGGCCCCCAGGCATCAGAGGTCCTGCTAGGCAGCCCCCACAGACAGGGCCAAAGCACTGCCGACGTATCTAAGGGGCCTGTCTGGGTGGAGGCCTCCAGGCTGGAGGCAGCAGCAGGGCAGGGGCCCTGGCTGCACTCCGTGTCACCACCCCCATAGTATCCCCACTCCTCATTCACTTACCTAAAGTCTCTGTCTGTGTATGCCTGCCCATGAACTGGCTTGTGAATTGCCTGCAAACTGCTCCCCTATTGGCAGTCCCTGTTCACTGGGACTATGCTCTTAAGACAACTGGTATGAGTTTGTATAGTCTTTATTTTAATAATCTGTGCCTATTGTGCATCTTGCCTAGGTACATACCTTCCTGAAAAAAACTCAACCACCAGCAGGGAGGACTGAAGTGAAGAGCATCCTTAAAACAGAAGCCTTTGGGTCAAGCAAGAACACATTGGCAAACAAATAGAAACTTATTATTTCATCTCCAGTTGTCGGTGATGTTACATTGTAAACTTCAGATACTTTATTGCATTTGTTTCTCCCTTTAGTAAAAATTTAAGGATTTTTAAACACTGGATGAATTAGTCTGGCATATCAAAAGCTCTTCCATAACAAAAATGTGTGGAGGTTTTTAAATTGCACAAGTCAGTAAATGCAGAGAGATTCCCATAGCACCTTTTATTTTTATCCCTGTGTGTTACACTAGGATATTACATAAATCTGCTGTATCATGCAGGCTTTCAGCATCTGCTTTTCATCTTGAGGCCTCGGTTTAATAACTGTTTGGGTCCAGCTAAGGTAGTGCTACAGATAGAGAGGCAAAGTGTTTTTTAATATAAAGAGCCTATAGCTGTCCTCAGAAAGAAGTGTTTGGGGTATTAGGCTGACAATTCAGATGCTGAGTAAAGGAGTTAAGCACCTAACACTAGGCTCTTTAAAAGAAGTCTTAGCCATTCTCTTTGCAGATGACAGAAGCAGGAGTCGTATCCACATCTCTTGTAAAGCACTACCACTAACTCAGCAGCAGCCAGAAGACAACATGACTTAGCTAATTTTGAATAAGAAATAACAAATTTTGTATAGATAATCATCCATTCAGAAACTAACCAGGCCTCACTGTGCTTAGTCTCTTTTTAAAGCCCTAGAATTGCACACACTGGTAAACTGGTAAGCAAATGAAAATTCAGGCATCACAGTCGGTGCTAAATGATGGATGTATTCAGACAGCTGCACTAGGATAGTTCCTTATGTTTATATTATTAGTAAGGACTTACCTTAGGGCCTGATCCAGATCTAGTTAAAAAAAAAAATGAAACAAGCTGTTGATTTTTCTTTTTCATTGCCCTGGCCTGACTTGTTTTCTTCCCTCTTAAAGAAGTCAGGATGATTACAAGGAACCACAAGCCAGATGGCAGCAATCTTGCAGCTGGTTTCATCACTATTTATGGTAGTTGAGTTCAGGAGCTGAGTGTGGATTTGAATTGGGTCACATCTGAGGATAATACAAAGAAACAACTAGGTTACATTACATAGCTGAGGGATGAAGGCTGTTGAAAGGCCTGGTTTAATTATGGGAGAGGAGAAAGGAAGAGTTAAATACCACACCAGCCCCCTTATTTGCTTCAACTCTTGCATAATTTTAAGTGAGATGCAGTTTTTCTGTATGAACTTTGACTCTGATTCTCTGCTGGTTTGGCCCACTGTGAAAAATGAGCATAAAGCCCTTCTAGAGGAAGGAACTTACATCTGTGCAAAGAGCAGTAAGCTAGGTCCTTAAACATACAAACAACTGCACATGTGACAGACTGAAAGGTTGATCATTCTAGCAGCTAAAAGGACCCATTACTCAGGTGAGTAGCCTGTAGAAACTTGACACTATTGAATCTGGTGTAATTATGTAGGCTTTTGCCTTAATTCAAGTAAAAATCACTTGTGGTTGCCAATAACTGATATCTAATCAGATAACTGATTTAACTTTCTTATAGGAAAATAAAACACAGTTCTTGCTGCATTTCTTTCTGTAAACTAAGTATAGATGTAAAAGGGATTAAGTGAGTATCTAACTGATAGGATTTATAAATACTTTTATAAGCTGAGTTTTAAAATGGTCATTACCAGTCTGGTGGCTGTTCCATGATTGATAGGAGATGGTTTGGTCTCTGTCCAGCTTTTACAGAAAGTGACCACATTCAGAGTGAACACCTGTGATTCAGGATTGAAGGCCCTTTGCTGGCCTACCCAGAGAAGCCATCAAGTGAAGGGGTATGGACACAGGTATTTTTATCAGAGTTAAAATACACTGGTATGGCAGCTAGGAAGACTTGAAGTGCTGCTTGCCAGCAATTATCTTTCCTACAGAAATAGGTCTCTAGGAGTGTTTGACTCCTTTCGCTTGTACTTTAATTGATTTAAAGTGCAATAAAAGAATTTTAACATATGCAGCCTTTCAAAACGAGAGTCTTATTGCAGGAGTAACCCAACTCTTAAAAAACACTGAAAGTTTTAACACTTGTATAATTCAAACTGCCATGTGTCGTCATGTGTAACAAAACAATCTGAAATTAACCATGAAAAAATTGAGATGAAGGTGACCTGCAGGGTTTGGGTCAAACTGCCACTGAGCAGCCACAGATCAAATCAACAGATCAATATGGTTTATGTAATACTTAACAATTTTAAATTTAAAGAAGACATGCTCCTTTTGTTCTGCCTTGGACCTGCAAATAAAATGAATACCTGTTTTACCCTTTTGTTTGGCAAACTGAGCTCTTTAATTTTGCGGACTTAATAATAAGAGCCTTGCTGTGAAGCTTTTCAATTCTGATAAAATTGTAACCAATAAGTCTTTTCCTGGATGATTCCTTTAAACATGTAAGGTTGCTGCTTAATGTTCTGCAAAAGATCCTTTTGGATTGAACCTTCTTCCTTTTGCCTGGGAGCTGCCAAATAGGGGGTTGTCTGGGAATCCAGTAATCTAGCATTCTTAGAACACAGGCAAGCCAAGTCTACCTGCTCACCTGTCCTAATGGCACAGCTGTTAGAAACTGCCCATTCCAAGATCTCAACACTGTTGTCTGATGGCTTTACTTTGAATGTCCAAAGCAGACATGCATGCTGAAAATTCTTTGACTTCCCTTAGGTAGACCACTTGCACATCCAGAGTATGCTTAAGACATGGCTATTCAGGGTAGCTGAAGGTTTTAATTTCCAAATTGGGGTGAACTTTGGAAAAACAGCACTTGCCTTATCCACTCATTACAGCTAAGTCACCAGAGTTATGGAAAGAGCCACCTAATGAAGATAACTCGAAGTTGTTCTTTTCTAGAATGGTGGAATCATCTGGGGTCATGGCAGGTCTCCCAACCTTGGTTTCTGACTTGTTGATTATAAGATGTTTGCATAGCAGTTAAAACTAGGCTATTAGTCTGTTGCTATATTTCATTTATCAGTGTATTTAGGAGATAGATGCCATCAGTAAAGTTCAGATCTCCAGGTACTCCACCAGAATCCTGATTTCCATAGAAGAAATCTGTCTCCTGACAAAGTCAGTGAAAACAAGCAATAAAGAGGAAAGGAGATACCCTTATCTAACTTTGGTGGTAACACAAAACCAGCCTGTTTGTTTTTGGTTGAAGATCACAATATGTTTGGCATTATGAGTGATAGTGTAATCCTGTGGCAATTAAAGTGGCTTAAAACCCTTCTCTTAGCTTCAAAAAAATGGAAAAAAGGAAAAATAAAACCTGCCTGTCTCCCAAGTTCAAGTAAAACAGTCAAAGCATTTTCAAGGTTTCTTTGGTTGCAAAGCAATTGTGGATGTTACGTACTTTTTTTAGCAAAACAAATTCCAAAAACTATTCATGGGTATAGTATTCTGTTTTGAATATCTATGTCCCTTGCACCACTGACTTTTTGCTTGTTCTCTGTTTTCCCCCCCAGCCATGTACTCCAGGTTCTTGGTTCCTAAACTTCTCTCTCCTTTTACAGGCAAATTGAAAGGATTCTGCCTGGAACCAAGGCAGTGATACATAAGCCTAAAACTTTTAAATCCAAAAATTTTCAACCACTTTTTCAAAGTGCTTCCTAAAAACTCCTACTGAATGAGATTTTTAATTGCATGTATTCTTCCACAACGAATTATAACTATTGTTTTGAATATTGACTTGTACCACCAAAAAGAAAAACCCAAACAAATATAGCTCCCTAGCCACCTCTTTAACTTTATTTCTGTACACACATACCTTGTAGAATAAACCCACAAATAATGAGGTCACGCATTGTTGCTTATACCATTTAATTATGTATTGATATACATTCAGTGTTTAACCCGTCCCATAAAAACTACAGTGCTCATTAATTGAAGACATAATGCAACCCATAAGAAGTGATTTTTAAACTTACCACAGGCATTGAGTCCAACATAAAATCATAAGGAATAATTCCCACTGGAGCCCAACTCTGAGCTTCAAAGTAAAGTATTTCTATAACTTCTCCAGACATGCACTGTTTGTCCTGACAGTCTTTCTCCTTAATATGTGCCTCTACAAAGAGTCAAAGGGCAAAGACTTCTCTTGAATGGGCTGTGCCTATCTATTCTCCAGCACCTTCACACAGCTAGCCCTGTGTAGTTTCCCTTGTCCATCTACTAGGGATTCATTTATAGCATAACTAGTTTCTCATATTTTAAAATCCTAGATCACATGTATCAAAATAGCATCATAGGCATGCTGACTACTTTATTACCTGTTGGGTAAATAATGTACTATCCTTCCTCATTACAAGAAGGAGCTACTCTTGTCTGGTCCAATGGTTTTAATTCCTTTACTATTATTTTGACTACGGCTGGATAATTTAACATTTGTGGACATAATCTGAATTGGTTTGAAAAGTACAGATGAGTCAGGACACTTGGCATTTCCCCATCAGTTTAAAATGAAACAAACACCATCCTGACTTGCTCTGTGATGCAGATGTTGTCCTTTCCTGCATGTCCCATTTTGAACTTGAAGCATCCAGTTAGTGTAGTGTAGGGAAGAGTTATGGATATCCATCATGGATTTGGATGGATGCTCCACTGACAAATGGGCATGTGCCCAGTAAACAAGTGGAAATACTTAGAGAGCATAGAGAAAAAGCCTTCCACCAAGCCTGGCTTTCACTGAGCTTCTCTCAGCAGCTACTACAACTTCGCTCTGCAAATATACAAAACACAGGTTAGCAAAATTCAACTACGTTTCTAAAAAAGGTGTTCTTGTCTGGAGTTCCCTGGCTATGACTAGCTCCTAGCTTTAGGTTCTGTCGATATTGTGTCAGGTAGAAGCATAAAGAGGAAGAAATAGTTGCATCCTTAACTTGTACACCTCTGTCAGCAAAGGCCCTAGCAGAGATATAGTTACAACACTGAGAACCTTTTCGCTGCTATAGATCAACTAAGCAGAGGAGCCAATATAACCAATGTGACACAAACATTCTTTCACAGGTATAATCTGTGTATTCTTTTAAGGGCTGCCAACACCAGCACATACTTTGTAGCTAATATAAGGCTTGAGTGACAGCTGGGTCTTGGTGCCTGAAAATACAGGAAGCAGCTGCTTGTAGAGCAGCCTGCTCTGACATTGCCTGAAAGGTGTGTATGCTTTGAAAAATGCTTGCCATGTGAGAAACAGCCCTTGGTAGTGAGTAACCTTACAGGGGGGCCTTTTTTCCAGCAGCGTGAGGTCAAACCATTTATATGAGGATTGGCATAGAGACAGCCAGTCATCTCCTTGACTGATTGCTGGTGTTTTTATTACACCGAACCAATGAAGAAAATGGACAGAATCCCAATGACTTGGAGTCCCTGGGATATGCCTAACTTCCTTAAAGCACCCTAAATTCAGCAGATGAATGGCAATATACATGGTGCCAGGTATCATATGCATATGGTGCAGGCAAATATGGGCAAGAAATGAACAGCATTTGTTTTTCCTCACCTTTGCTTCAGATTTAACAGTGATGACAGAGCTCCCAAATCTTGATCTTTCCTGCAAAATAAGATTGCTCATTATGTTCCAGGAATATTCGCTTAAAACAAGAGGAAATTTCTCACTTTCAAGCAGCTGATTTTCTGGTTACTCACTTCAGGAGAAATCAATACATATTGTGCCTGAAACAAAGAGAGAGTTTATTACTACCACTGTGCTTACAGTATTGTCACTTGCAGAATAAGGGCCTAAGACTCCAGAGCAAAAGCTTATGCAATATTGCTTCTGGACATGAAGAGACCCAAATTGCATGGATTTCCAAAAGAATGATAGTAGAGGAAACAACTGTCGTTTTACTGAAACAAAGCCTTAGCTTACCAATTATATATGAAAATAAATAAATGGATGCAATTAATTGATTGTCCTCATGGCAATCTCCTAGTTTTGCTCTTATGTTTCCTTACCCAGTCCTCAGGACAAGGAGAAGTCCATGATTTGCAGTGGTCTGTCACATCACCCAATGTGGTCTGGTTTCCATTATATATGTAAACACGTCCAGCCTCCCCACCAAAGATTCCAGATGTGATGTCTGTAGTTCTCAAAGGGGATGTCACAACAATTTCATCTGCAAATATTCATCACAAAGAAGATCAAGGGGAAATACCAGACCAACACAGAGCAGTTGGCATTTCCACAGCTTTATATCAGTGGTCTCCAGCTTTTTCAATTAGATCAACTTTGACATTTAAAAGCAACCCAAAATGCTCCGCCACCACCTCCCCACCCACCCCAAAAGGTAAATCTGAGGGGAAGGAAGGGGGACCAGATGAAGGCAGAGGGAGAAAAAAAGATTGGGGGGCACGCCTCCCCAACAGGTAAGTCCCACCTGGCCAGGGCCCCACTCAACTTACTCCTGCACCTGCCTCTGCAGTGCTGTCCCTCACCAAGGGGGGGCCTCGATCTAGCCCTCGCCCCTTTCCTCTCCTACAAACAGACTTGCTGAGCTGGGGCATGCATGGGCATGTATGCACGTGGGCACTCAGCCGCCCCTCCCCGATCGATTCCAAAAGGCTCCGAGATCTACTGGTGGATCGAAATCCACTGGTTGGTAACCACTGTTTTACTTCTAATAACAGGTGTCCACAATTTAAGGCAGGGCTGTCCAGCTCTAAGTCCCAGGGGGCATGCACAGATGTTTCCCCCCTTCACTCACTGTTGCACTGCAGCCCCACCCTGCAAGTTGCCAAGCACTGCCTTCTCCCACCTGCCGCACCCACTGCCAAAGGCATAGCTCTGGACTCACCCTTAGCTCTCCACAATGCCACACTTCCCTTGGGCAAAGGCAGGAATCAGCAGCAGGAGGAAGGAGTGGGGAGTCTGGAGACACCAGCTGCTACTGCAGCCAAAGTAATGAGGGTAGTGGCAGCTGGGTGAGAGTGGGGATCACACATTAACCCCTTGTGGACTACATACAGCCCACGGTTCACCAGTTGGACAGCCCTGGTTTAAGGACAAGGTTAAAATATTTTGATTTATTACTGAAATTGTTCAGTTTGTAAAACCCCTTAGGATGTTCATGTAAGCCCATCCCTTGGCGACACACAGGGAGTGCACGCGGGTGCACGTGCACCGCCTGAAATTGGCCATGCACCCCCTGGAAACACCAGCCGTGAAACCAGAAGTGCCTGCAGAAGTGCACTTCCAGTTTCGCCACTGGTGATTTTAGGCTTGGGGGATCAGCCGCTAGGGGACCCCCCCAGTCAGTGATCTGGTGCCCCCCCCAGTCTCGGGAGACACCAGTCACTCATGAGCCCATCTATAAAACCACTGTATTTTGAGTTCCCATGAATATGGCAGGAGCAAGCCTTCTGTGGCTCAAAGTAAAATTTCACCCACGCAGTTTTACCTAATCCGTCACCATCAAGGTCACTTAAGTGTACAGCTCCTCCAAAGCGAGAGAACTTCCTGTCCCCACTGAAAGTGCTGAGCAAAGAAGGCTTGGTATTGTCTGTCAAGTCATACATGAGAACAGTCCCAGCTTGGTGTAGTACTGAGTGTATAAACACAATCCTGGATGTGCTGTCTGAAAGAAGCCAGAGTAACAGAATTAGAACAGTAGAGGTATATGCAGTCCCAGGGATAGGCTCAGTATGAATAATACATCAGCAATACCCAATATGAACACGGCACCACAGAATAATGACATAACAAAGGCAAGATAGAATTAGGGTAGTAATCTCAGTGAAAATAATCATACTTTCATTTTAAAGAAATATGTAAGTTATAAGATAGGTGTGAGGTAGTTATACAGCAAAACCTAACCAATACATTTTATGCTAAGTACAACAGGGGCAATGGCATGCCCTTGTTGCCAACATGGCTAATGGCATACAAGGATGCCTTGGTAGGAGTATTGCCAGCAGGTCAAGGGAAGTGATTATTCTCATCTATTCAGCACTGGTGAAGCCACATTTGGAGTACTACATTGAGTTCTGGGCCCCCCCCACTACAGAAAGGATGTGGACAAATTGGAGAGAGTCCAGCAGAGGGCAACCAAAATGATGAGGGGCTGGGGCACATGTTATGAGGAGAGGCTGAGGGAATTGGGCTTATTTAGTTTGGAGAAGAGAAGACTGAGAGGAAATTTAATAGCAGCCTTCAGCTACTTGAAGGGAGGTTCAAAAAAGGAATGAACTAGACTGTTCTCAGTGGTGGCAGATGACAGAACAAGGAGCAATGGGCTCAAGTGGCAGCAAGGGAAGTTTAGGTTAGATATTAGAAAGAATTTTCTCACTAGAAGGGTAGTAAACTGGAACAGGCTACCCAGAGAAGTTATGAAATCTCCATCTTTGGAGGTTTTTAAGACCCATCTAGACAAAGTTTTGGCTGAGATGATTTAGTTGGGGATGGTCCTGTTTTGAGTAGGACGTTGGACTAGATGACCTCCAGAGGTCCCTTCCAACCCTAATTTTCTATAATGCTAATTTTCTCATTGGGGAACATGTGGCCTACAAATGAAACACGGTTACACATATAATATGAGAATATGCCTCTAACAAAAATCATTGCAGAAAAAAAATGCTAAACAAATTAGCTGTAATACTGATGAGTACTTTGCAACATGTATAAATTTAACACATGGCTATTAAGAAGTCATTTGTAGCTTAGATTTTGTAATTCTTGTACTGTGTATGAGAAATAGATGCTACAGGGCATAAACATCTCTCAGGTTTCAGAAGGACATACCAGAGGTAGGTGCGCCAACCAACAACACACGTCTTGGGATTCCAGCCACAGACACAAAGCCACTAGCCAGTGACAAACCCAGTTTGCCCATCTCCTATTGATTTTGTTAAACACACAAATTAGTGTCATGGAATATCACTGTGTTTCACATAATTTTTAAGTTCCCGAGATTCTGAAGGAAACATCCTACCTACCCCGTCTCCAGTTACAGCAAACCAGCTGTGTGCGCTTGGCGGGTTGTATGCATACACCTTCCCAACATTCTCCCTGCTATCAGACGAGACGTGGCAATCTAGACTGGATAATACAGCATGGTTTTCAGTCAGAGTAATAACAGTGTGTACATATATACCTAATAACATTGCTCATATTGAAAAAATATAAAGATCTATTTTCCTTCATTTGCATCTTATATAGGGTGCTAGAGCTGACTAGTATAGTAATTATTTCTATGCCTGTTCTAGTAAGGTATTAGTGTTTCAGGACACAAACACTAGTTTCCCATTGCACATCACCTAATAAAATGGGATCTACCTCATAAGCAAAGCTTACAGGCACTGCCTGAATGTACACAAGTAATAATAACTCACAGGGGTTGTAATATCAATATTTTAGGACTTCCTTCCTGCTACAGTGCTTTTAAATAAAAACAATGCAATAAAGAATTTCTCTCCAACGAAAAGACAAAGAACAATTTTACCAAGGGATATGAAGGATAAAAGAACCAACAACACTATATTAATCTGAAATACTCTGAGTAGGGTATATAATCCTCCAAAATAGAGTTCCCCAGTAAATTTATTGAAACAATATTACTCTATAGTAACAGAGTAGTAGTAGACTTTAATTAAAAAAATAATTGAGAAGGGATTTGTGTCATAGTCACAAGAAACACACCTAATACAGTGCTTCCAGGTAGGGCTACCAATCAACAGTAAGGACATGTTCTCCATTTGGTGTCTGTCAAGCGAATATCCAAACCAGGCATAGTTCTTTTCCCCCTTCACCATCCAGTCAGCATCCTCTACTGACAGCAGGCCTGACAGACCAGACATGAGGTAAAAGTTAAGTCTCAATATTTACCAGGACAGAAAATTGATTATTAGCTTCCTGAATATATAGCTCTTTCAAGAGTCTTCTGTTTTGACCAAGTCTCTCTTCCTAAGCTATGGTACCAGTTACCACTAAATCATCATCCCGCAGGGCTTGGTCCTTGGACCGATACTCTTTAATGTCTTTATCAGTGACTTGGACGAGGGAGTCAAATGTACTCTGTCCAAGTTTGCAGATGACACAAAGCTATGGGGAGAAGTGGACACGCCGGAGGGCAGGGAACAACTACAAGCAGACCTGGATAGGTTGGACAAGTGGGCAGAAAACAACAGGATGCAGTTCAACAAGGAGAAATGCAAAGTGCTGCACCTAGGGAGGAAAAATGTCCAGCACACCTACAGCCTAGGGAATGACCTGCTGGGTGGTACAGAGGTGGAAAGGGATTTTGGAGTCCTAGTGGACTCCAAGATGAACATGAGCCGGCAGTGTGATGAAGCCATCAGAAAAGCCAATGGCACTTTATCGTGCATCAGCAGATGCATGACGAATAGGTCCAAGGAGGTGATACTTCCCCTCTATCGGGCGCTGGTCAGACCGCAGTTGGAGTACTGCGTGCAATTCTGGGCGCCACACTTCAAGAAGGATGCGGATAACCTGGAGAGGGTCCAGAGAAGGGCAACTCGTATGGTCAAGGGCCTGCAGACCAAGCCCTACGAGGAGAGACTAGAGAAACTGGATCTTTTCAGCCTCCGCAAGAGAAGGTTGAGAGGCGACCTTGTGGCTGCCTATAAGTTCATCACGGGGGCACAGAAGGGAATTGGTGAGTATTTATTCACCAAGGCGCCCCCGGGGGTTACAAGAAATAATGGCCACAAGCTAGCAGAGAGCAGATTTAGATTGGACATTAGGAAGAACTTCTTCACAGTTCGAGTGGCCAAGGTCTGGAACGGGCTCCCAAGGGAGGTGGTGCTCTCCCCTACCCTGGGGGTCTTCAAGAGGAGGTTGGATGAGTATCTAGCTGGGGTCATCTAGACCCAGCACTCTTTCCTGCTTATGCGGGGGGTCGGACTCGATGATCTATTGAGGTCCCTTCCGACCCTAACATCTATGAATCTATGAATCACATATGGTGAGTGGGGACAGACAAACAAGTTATATAACTTACAGGAGTGGAGTGAGGTTACCATGTGTTAGCTGCTCCTTAGTGGGTGCATCTACACATCGTCCTATGGTGACACAGCAATGTGCTACATCACCATATGGCATGCTACGGTGACGTAGTGAGCACGTGGGTCTACACGTGATCACTAGCTACATTGCAGGTAGGTTATTACAGTATGAGTGGTTACTGCACCATGTTTTAGGACTTCCAAAAGGAAGTACTAAAGCACGGTGCAGTAACAACATCACTGTACAGCGCTGTGTAGATGTGCCCAGTGTGTTCACTTCCATGCCACAGAAACTGAAAAGCAAGATAGGGCTAAGCTAACACAGTCTAGCCTCCACTACCTGTGAGATAGGAATGGATGCACAGTACAGAAGAGTTATTGCAAAGCAGCTATCCCTCCTCTTCACCCAATACCCTTTGAATTTGGTAAAAAAACAAACAAAAACTCACTAGCATTAGTTTGGTGGCAAAGCAATTTTCAGTAAGCAGCTGCATTTAGTGGCAAATGATTTATTTGGTGAATTCAGCTGAGTCACCCAAACCTGGAGTATCAAACTCATCAGATCCCACAGGGAAGATGAGAGACATGGAGCCAGTCCAACAGGCTGGATCAGGCCCACAGACTGACCCCATGCACCACATGCAGCACATCTTGGACTAGCCCTGTGCAGTGTGCACCAGACTGTACCATATGCAGCATGTAGATCTAGTGCATATTGCATGCAGGGCCAGTCTGGGCTATGCTACATGTGGCATGCAGGTCCAGTCTGAGACCCACAGCCAGCACTGCAGGCTGAATGATTGGGCTCCATGGGCCAGATCTGGCCCCAAGCCACATCCCTGATCTAAACAAACACCTGTAGAATGCTTTCACCTCCTAGAAGCACATACTTAAATTACATTGCACCAGTCTAAACAAACTGAAAGATTTTCATCAGAAACAGGACAAAACAAAAAACATTTACCTAAAACCGTAACTCTTTGGGGTTATAAACTAAAGTCACTCCTTCCAGGTTTTAGTTTTACAAACTAAAACTCTGGCTGACAAGTTTTTGCAAATGTCAAAGCAGCTCCCAAGACTGTTGCATCTTTATTTGAAACAGAAGTGGATCAAAATTAGTGCCATTTATCTAAAACCCCACACATGCTGATTTTGTTACAGATGGACTCTGGTTTTGCCCAAATCAAAACCTCAGCTGGTGATGTTTTGCATCTCCACACATCCACACCACCATTTCCTTGATCTGGTCTCCTTTTCTCCCTCTCCACAATAATTAATTCTGCTTCACTCTTACCCATTAGTTAGTAGTTGGGTTCACTTGCAATTCCCCTTCAGCCACAAGAAGGTGCAACTAGTACAATAAAAACCAGTCATCTTCCAAAATGTTTTCGTGCCATTACCAAACTGAGAGAAAGTCCAGTCAAACCCTTCCCAGTGGTTTGACCATCACTCCTCATCGCTACACATCACTTACATGTAACTAGCTATTCATTTTTGTTGTATAGCCAAATGATTGAGTATATTAGCACTATTCACCTGAGTAAATTATAAACATGCTCATGTTTTTGTGAGCTTACATTCCTATAGAAGGATTGATGGCATTTTAGGGAATCACTGGACTTTCCTCAGATTTTAATGCATATGATGCATGGTGCTATCTACCGTGATTTTGGAGCTAGATGCACTAATCTTATAACTGAAAATCATACTACGAAATTGAGGTGCATCTAAATTGACTGTTTACCATTCAAGGCATTTACAATATTCCAGCATTACTAGAATGATTTTTGTTAACTAGTCATCAAATTAACTTCTCACAGAGACAGGAATAATTTAATCTTAAATTTTCCTCAGCAGGTCAGTAGGTATCCAGTTAAGATAATACATAAAACTATTTTATGCTCTTCCTTTGCTTTCAGGGGGTTTGACACTACTGTACATAATAAGCCTTCCAAGAGTCTAGGGCAATTAGTAGATTGTTCATGTTTTACATAGTGGAGAATTTGAAGGGAAATAAAGGCATCAATTAAAATACACATTGCAGACACATAAAACATGGAAATGGCAATTTGCTCAGTAAATATCACCTTGATTGCTCCTGTTGAAGTAGGAATAAAATGCAACCACAAATCCTCTCTGCTTCCCACCACCAGGTGCATAAGGAGAACCGGCCACCAGATCAGATCTTCCATCCCCATCAATGTCAGTAGCCAGCAGAGACCAGCCAAGGTTACAGTAGGTATACTGCAAGAGGTGGTATCTCAATCAAAGCTTGAAGTAAAAGGCAGCCCTCTAAATCAGATTACTGCTTTATTGCTATATATTGTATTAGGTCTGATGTTTCTTTTAAAGAGTCATTTTGCCTATCCTAGATCAGGCATATTTTTTTAAGGGGAGAGTGTTCTTTACCTAGTCCCCCATCCCACTATTCTGGATTAACTGCATGTGAACATGTAAAATGTGGCCACCCCTCAAATAGACAAATTAGATTCATAAACCAGCATTTCTTTGTATTCTGGCCATTTACAACTAGTATCCAAAAACTATTACTTTTTAATTACAGGGTCTGAGTTTGACACTCCTACTCATAGTGAGTAGGATGGGACTCAAAGATAAGGGTAGCAGAAGACAGCAATGTTTCTACGGTCTCCCCAATAATGGAAGCTCCAGAGTAGCAGTGCAGATAAACTATCCTTGCCCACCCTCCAACTAAACTTTGGAATACTGGCCCAAAGTGGGTGGTAAGAGTAAAATTAAATAACTGGCCCTAAAAAAATTGAAGGGATAACTTATTTTAGCAGCACCCTCACAAACAAGACTCTAATAGAGACAATAACTGTCAATACTTTCTTTTTTTACATTAATGGTGTCATGTTTCTCTTCTATTGCAGCAGACAGCTGAGGGCCCCAAGTAATTCAAATCTGACTGTTTTTTCTCATAGGTATCCTCCGGAGATTAGCCTGTCAAAGTATGACCACTTGAAAAGGAGCAGTTATGGTACAGTAATCTATCCCTTCCTTTCTGTTTCTGTGCTCAAGGATTGCCCTTCTTACTGGTAAACATACCTGGCAAGTTATGGTGATGTTGGGCCAAGATGAGAAGCCTTTTCCTTCAGTTCCAAAATATATATACACGGCACCCTATATAGTAAAAAAAAGCCAATGCTTTGTGAGAACTTATATACAAAGGTCCGGTATGAACTTTAAGGACAATATAAATTAACAAAGCAATGAACACTGTAAGGACCATTAATAAAAGATTGCATTTCTTCTTACAGATTTCACAGCATGTCATCTCTTCTTCCCCAAACTTAAAAATAAAACGTAATACAGGCAGTCCTTGGCTTTACGACACAATTGGTTCCTGGAAGCCATGTCTTAAGCCAGAACATTGTAACTTGAAACCAGTTTTCCGATAGGAAACAATGTTATAAATGGGGGATTGGTTCCTGAACCAAGGCCCGATATCCTATTTTCACCAAAAATAACCCCGAATTTTGTACAGTACTCAATCAATTATAGACAAGTAATACAGCTACATTTATTTATTTTATACTGTACTGGGATTTATCTTTTTTCAATACAGGTAGTGCTGTACTGTATCACATTTTTTTAAATTTGCAAGCCTACATAGGCTATAGTGTGATAGTCTATAGTCAGTCAAATCTGAAAATCTGAACTGAGGTTTGGTAAGGTAATACAGGCAACCCCCGCTTAGCCCTCTTAATTGGTTCCTGAAAAACCGAGCGTTAAGCAAAACGAGTGTTAAGCAAAACAAAGTATTTGATGACCCAACATGGCGACCACAATTGTTTTTAATGACCCAAGATGGCAACCACGAGCGTTATAACGAAACTCGCTGAACGCTAAGTGAAATCAGGTGTCAATTTCAAATGAACGTTACAGCAAAATAGCACTAAGTGAAACAGCAGAAAGCTGGGGTTGCCTGTATTCACGATTCAAGCCCACAGTAAAATCTGTATGTGTAGCAGCCATGACAAATATACTAGTGGCAAGTGAAGTTGGCCTTCAGTCAAAAAGTCATTAGTTTGATGTGCTCAGACACACCAATGATACTTTTATATTATATTGTGTATATGGTGTGAGTGCCTGTTATAACACAGGACTGGACTCAGTGACCCAGGAAGTTGCTTTCAGCATGTTATTAAATAAATAAATGCAGTGAATATGTAAGGATTTTATGAAGACTTATCTGTTCATCATCTCAGTGCTGCTATGTTGTGGTCTAATTTGGAGCCCTTGTGATTATAGAAATGTATACGCAAAGAGCTGCCCATCCAACTAATCAGTATACCTGAGGATTATCACCTACATTTACAATGCAAGGCGCAAATGAGACTCACTGGTGAAATGCTGCCTGCCTAATTCGCTCTGAAGGATACCAAAAGTTCTCACTCTAATGCTATTGCTCAGGGTAAAAAAAAGAACAGATTCTTTTAAATAAATGGGTTCTTACTTTGTAAGTGAGAAGCTGTGACCCCACAGAGGGTGCGCCCACCGCAAGATCGGGAACTCCATCCTCATTGAAGTCCAGCACTGATACAGCAGAACCAAACCTGCCTGAAGGCTGAAAAATCATGCAGCTGGATTAGCAGATTGTCATGTGTAGATGTACCAATACACAAAGTGGGGACATGTGGTAGTGGACTGTTTTGCTTTGAGACTGTAGGAGAATTACAGCATAAGGTACTAGGTCTCAGCTGTTTGGTCCAATTTTGTATGACACTCCTGAGCAAGCTCCTCAAGTCTCATTTACCACTGATGATGTTTAGGATACTTACTGTCCCTATGTCTGTACACTCACAAAATCGTTGATAAAAGAACAGCTGTGACTCCTCCCATATCTTACAAACATATGAATTAGAAACAATTCTATTTAACAAGGTACATACTGGTATGTCCTATGCATCTCTTCCACTGATTAATAAAAGACATTTACAATACAGCATGACTTCTATTGCAATTAAATTACTCTTTATTCCTAGTTATCTGGTTCAGCTGCTCGCTCTCAATTCAACATCACCATCCTGTCACCATTTTCACAGAAACATTTGGCAAGTTAGGTTCTCAATTTAAAAAGTGCTAATGGGAACCAGTTAACAGGCTCATGTCACCAAAGGAGTTTGGGGATTGAATGTAGAGGGGGATTAGCATTTCTTTAAATCAAAGGAACTAAAGCTACCTGTGAATTCCTATTCTGTTCTGCATCTTGTGGTGATACTAATCTATAAGGAGTATTTTTTTCTTTATAGGTAGGTGAGAGATTCCTTGTCAATCATAAACATCTATGGCACTCTCAAAATGCAGGCCTCAGCATTAGAAGAATAGACACTGTGCCCTCCAAATTCACATTCAGAGCATAAATAGTTCTGCTGCATATAAAAAAGTAGTAAAGGGCAGTTTTCAACACAGAGATGCAATGATCACAGTTAGCCATATACAGATGATATCACACAGAGTGGACTTCATGTCAGTCTCATAGAAAAGTACCAGTGTTAATTTGTTTGGTGGAAGAATAAAGTAAACCTTTAAGAATAAAGTAAATCTTTATTTAAATCGCAAGAATAATAAAAGCAAGGATAGTTTTTCTTTAAATGGACGCAGCATCCTGTTGAATAGGAGAGACATTTCAGAAACCGTAACTAGGGACCTACCCAAATTGAAGAGGCAGGCAGCCAGTTTCACAGGCAGATCACAGGACTGGCTGTCATTTTCACAAGCATATTGCAATGGATCTCCTATGCCTCTGATTGGCTGAAGGGCCCCAGTGGCCCCACACCCTCACCACTGATTGGTTGAGAGGGATATCCATTGTACAGGCCCCACCCTCACTGCTGATTGGCCAAAGGAGCTGTCTGTCATGTGGCCCTGCCCCTGGCTGCTGATTGGTGGAGAGGGGCAGGGCTGCAGCCCTCTCAAACAATCAGCAGTGAGGGGCAAGAAGAGCCATCCTGGCTGCTCCCCTTCGTGCAGGCAGCCCCCCTCCCTCCTTTCTCCTCAGCAGGCTGTGTGGCTGGGCTGCAGCAGTCATGAGGACAGTTGACTCCCACTGGAGAGCCAGCATTTTATTTTTTGTTTGGTTTGGGGTTTTTTGAGGATTTCACAGAAATTGCCCAATTTGACAGATGATGCCCAATTTTGCAATTTCCACAAAATCCGCAAAATTGCAAACTGAGTAGGTCCCTAACCATAACTATGCATAACTTGCATAAGAAGTCAATGGACTTGGTAATCAACCAAAGCATCTGATCACAAAATACAAGTCCAAAAAGTTTCAAACAACAAGTGTCTTAACTTCTTACCTGATGACCCTCCAGCACTTGGTCCGCTTTCTTGTTCAGGTTCATATTTACTGGAGGCAAACCTGATTGTTTACTGTAAATTATGTACACCCGTCCTATCTGCACCCAGCCCAATCTGCTGTATCCTGGTGCTCCAACCACTAGATCCTCATATCCATCCTGGTTTAAATCAGCTGAGGTCATCGCCCTGTTTGCCAATAAGAACATGGTACCAGTTACCCTTCTGCCAGAACCTTCAGCAAACAGCAATATTCACATTTCAAGGTCAACAAATCACCTTTCTGCACAATGTATCCCTGTGACTTTATACGCCATTTTTTCAAGTTATATATATTTTCTTGAAAGTGACAGCTATTCTCATGAGCAAAACAAATCAGCCTCTGAGGGTCAATTTCCATTAATTTCGCTGTGATACTCAGGGAGATCTGTGATCATCAGAAATTGCTTTTCTATTTATTGACTTGTAGCACTTCCACATCACCAAGCAGCAACTAAGGAAAGGAGCATGAAAAGCTACTGTTTTCATCTGCCATGGAAATACATAAGATAAAAATGGGTGTTATTCTAGGTCAAGTTCTAATCTATTCATGGGCCTTGGTAAAGTCACAGAAACAATGACCTCAGTTGCTTGATGGAGCTTCTAGAATGCAAGTGGTCAGATAAAGATAGATTTTGAATTACGGGGGCACTCAGGGGGGCTGAGCCCCCCATAAGAGACAGGAGACCCCCTGTAAGATTTGAAAATCATAACCTGGGGGGGTCTCTGATTTTGTTAGGGGATTGTGATGGGCAGCTCAATTTTTTTTGCAGACCCCCCCAGGGTATGATTTTCAAATCTTAAGAAAAGTCAAGTTGTAATTCAAATCCTGGGGAAAGAGCAAACAGGCATTTATTTGACAAGTTAATTTAGTAACTGTAAAGGTGGCAGTTAGCATCCCTGGAAAATTAAGTCATTGTTTTTCCATCCAGAGCAGATATAGCAAAAAGAACAGCAGCACAAGTGTGTTCCATTTCACTTCCATTATGTGTCTGACACAATCAAGATGGATCCTCTCCTGGAGAGGAGAGCAGGTAGACATTGCTCTCCACACAGATTCAATCCATTGTCTACAAAGGCTGCTATGGTGAATGCCAATTAGCATCATCAGCAATTGAACTGAGATAACCAATCCATTCTTTACAAGTTGTCAAATGGTGATGAGATGGTAACTATGGTCCCAGGCCAGCCGTGGTGTTCAGAACCAGACTGAAAACTGGATTCAATTTTTCCTGATTTTTGAGTAGGAGCAGATTCTCACTACCCTTGTTCATTCTACAGAGGCTAACCATAAAGTTCTCTTTTACAACTAACCATTTCCCAAATACTGTCTTTATCTGGTATCAAGGTATTGGTTTAAATCAAACTTCAATAATGACCCTATCAGTACTGATACAGCCAAAGCCAAAAGTCTTCATATCTCAATGCACTTCAGCAGTGCCCAGCCAAAACATACTATTCAGCTGGTACTTACACTACCGGTTAATTTTGCCTATAATGCTACATTTAAACTCTCTCCAAAGAACAAAGATTTAATACTTCAATTGTTCCACAAAATAGTCACATAAGGAAGAGATGGAGAGGAGAAAGAAAATGGTACCAACCATCCAAGCCTGGCATAAGGTGATTTTAGGAAGTAGGAGGCTGTGGGTTTGGTGACATGGTTAGAGGCATGTTGATGTGTGACTGCTAGCACTTTTTGGACATTTGTTGCAAAAGCTCCATTTATAAAATGGAGGGAATTCTGAAAGAAAGAAATTGTTACAAAAGATATGGAGCTAAAAAATACAGAAGCATGTGCACATATACATACAAAGTGTATTTCCCGTACTTCTATATATTTTAAGCCAATAACAATCTGGTCCATAGCTCAGTCATGTCAATGCAATCATAACACAGACTTCAGTGGACTTTGGGTTAGACCCTAAGAGGTCAGCAGACATTCAATTAATGGTGCAATTGGATCTAATCCCCAATCCCAATAATCATGCCTCCTGTCATGCCAATGCTGACAATTAACATAACTTGGCAATCCCCATGCCTGGCAACATTTCCTGCCTTTCCCTGCAGCCCCCAATGGGGGCTGCATGGCAAAGCACTTTAAAATACCTTGTACTTTGAAGGCAAAGCACTTTAGACATCCCCTTACTAGGGACCCCAGTATCAGGGAGAGGCTCCCTGATCCCAGTGTCCCCATGTGCCAGGACCTGTAAAAAATGCTCCACGCTGACTGTCAACCTCAGCATGGGCATGCTACATTCAAATTATAGTACCAAACAAATGAGTCACAAAGATGTTCCACATATTTTGTGGAACATCTTTGTGACTGGTTTGCCAGTTTATGGTACCATTAATCAGCTGCTAGCATGCAACACTGTTACTAGCTATGATGTAATTAACATATTAATCACATTTTAAATGTAGTATGTGCTGGGGGCCCAGTATTACTTCTGATAGAGGTAGAAACTTGACCCAGAGCATAACTGGTCAATCATTCACTATTGTCCTTTGGGTAAACTGTCTTGACACCTGAGGATGAATAGCTTATGCTGTGAAAAATGAGTGCTAAGATATACAGTCCCATTTTTATATTGTAAAATACACTCACCATATTGCACCATATACACTCATTTATATTGCAAAATAATCTCACTGTCACCTCACCATAAAGAGCAAAATATACATTATTTTCATTTTTAATATGTCCCAATAAATACAGATAAAATAATGGTTGTTTACACCTTTCCAGTAGAAACTCTGCCCCATTCTATAGACTAAGGAACTGCAACCATTTATGGCAGAGAAAAATTTTGTACCTCTATCTGCTTTTCACTAGTTACCTAGAAAGACTTACTGTTGCCCAAGTTTGCCTGAAATAAACTCCTCTCTCAGTATAGTTTATATTCTTATCAACTTGTTTTGCAAGTGAAGATGTCATGTTCTCTTGGTGTTCATTTTTGGACTGTTTAATTCTGTTGAGATAAAGAGGCAGTAACAGATTGACATTTTCCTGAAGGGACCTTAACGTAAATACCCTTAAATGCAATTTAATGAATGGTTTGGATATTTTATGCCAGGACAATATATAACAGAAGTAAAAGCTCATGTTATATCCTGTATTAATAGTAATCTCTATATAATAAAATATTTTCCTGACTGTACATCTGTTTTGATGTATTATATGTTATCACTTTGCATACACTTCTCAAATATTCTCCACTTCCCTTGAATTGCAGCTTTCTCAAACTAGTAAATCTGAGGAAGTAATTAGTTTGTCAACATTAATATTTTACTGTTTTCCTATAGATAATTAGGTATGTACCTTGGCAACATATTGGACTAAATTCTGCTTTGATTCACATTCTTTGCAACCCAATGGACTTCAATAGAATATTAGGTAAAGATACATATAGCATATCTGAAGGCAAGAGTTTCTAGGATTCAAAACAGTCAAAGGTAGTTTTCACTAGTTTGAAATAGGCTATAAGAAAGTGATAGAATTAAAGTAGGGACTCCTCTAGAATGTGAAATGTATAACCATATCTAGCTCCAGTCTCAAGTCTTTTTTAGTTTCTGCATAGCATATTGTTTGTTTTTTAGTGAAAGTGAAAATGTTGTTAGGCTCAAATCGGAAGTGCTCTGAGGCAAGTCCTCTACCCCTGCCATCCTGCCTCCTCTCTATTTTTCTCACCACTTCTGTTTGCTGGCACTCTTCCACATCTCTGCCAATTTGCTTTTCTGTTACCCTCCTGTTTGTTATCTCTCCCCAATCTGTTGTGATATGGCCACACGCTATTGCATTGTTCCAGCAGGGATGAGATGCAAAGTGTGAACTGAAAATAACAGCATACCAAAAGCTTCAGATATTTAGTCTGAGAAAAGTAATTTCCTATTTATATTGAAAGCGTGGTTGTGGGTTTTAAATTATTAATCCTGGGAGCCATATGATGGATAAAATAACAAATTCCTAGGATAAGAGTATGCCTAGACTAGACTGTAGTCTTTAGAGAAGAAGCTAAATCCTTATGATCAAAGCTTGACTAACTCTTATCTCCCTGGTACAATAGATATGATTTGCTGCAATTTCAGTTCAGTGAGAATTATATTTACTGGTAATACAGAGATCACAGAAGGAGGAAGCCAGCCATTGAACAGGTGTGAGGGAGATCACCTGTACCTCTTGTGTTCCACAGAATTGGTTTCATGCTAGTTCATGTAGACAAGCACAGAAGAGCTTCTTTGTGTTAACCAAGAAGGGGGTAGGTATGCGATTATACTTACCTGTAGCTCTGTCTGTGCCTCCTGTTGCAGTCTATGAATAGCGGGTTCTCAGGCATGAAGCAGCCACTGATGAAATATTCAAAACAAAATATGTCTTCTGAATATTTATTTAAAGAAGTTAAACTAAAAGGAACTTTCATCCCTTCTGATTCTTCAGGTACAAGACATAATCTCTCTCCAAAGTCAAAGCTCATTCAAAATTAGGTCATCATTATAATCCTTAGAAAGTCCTTTGATATTTGTTTTAATACACTATTGAAGTATTTAGAATCCATAGATTTAGAATGTCAAATGTTTTTACCTAAGAGGCAAAATTTCTTACGGTGAGATCTTTTACTGGACCAACTGCCTAAGAAATCCTTGCCTCTGGGATAATTTCTGGACCATCATGGCTACAATATCACGCTTACACTACCATAACATCTTATAATATAACTATTATATGCAACTCAATGTCACACTAATGTCCTGCTAATCCTATTAGAGTATTTTTAAATAATGTGACATTTTTGGAACATAAACACAGGCATGGATTCAGGGAGGTACAGTGATGCAGTCATCCTCTTCCCCTGTCAAAAGCTCCAATCTCAGCTGGCAGATGCATATGCAATGAGCTTGCTGCCACCACTGCACCACCTTTGCAAATTCTAGATCTGCTACAGATAGAACAGAGCAGCTTATGTCATATGCAATATCACTTATTTTCCAATATAGCTGCAGTAAAATTACCCTTTTAGCCACTACTCCATAGCTGGGATTACGAAGTGCACAGGACTATGGTTAAATCCTTACATTATACTGGTAAAAGAAAAGTTTTCTATAAAAGTAGTAGCAGCTAAATACAAGCTTGACTTTGCATTTTTTTAAAGTCTTGGGGGTCATTTCAATTCTTGCTTCAACTCACTGATTATCTGCAGCAGGAGCTGGATTGGGCCACTAGTCTGATTAAAATAGGTGGGGCTATTTGTATAAGTAAAAACTTCAAATTCTGACTAATTCTGGGACAGAACCCATTTCTACATGAACAATTAGACACATCAGAACTTCAGTATCATACTTCTGCAAAGAAACTCATCTGCCCATGCCATAGGTTTGCAGTCCATCATAGTATAGACAGGCAAAAACACCATCTCACCTAGTCCCAGCTTCTAACATATGTCCTGTTAGCTGAAAAATGTTATTTGACCAAAATGCCATGTCATCCATTCCTCCGAGGAAATACTCATGGAACTTCTCTACCAAAAACGGAGATTTGCCAGCATATGTTGGGAAGAGCTAACAGACAAAAGAAACATTCAATGAGAGGGATCAGTGGGCACGTCTACACATGCATTTACTGTGCATTAAATTTACTGTGCAGTAAGAGGATTTAGGCCAGTTTCTACACGTTCAGGCATTAAAGCACAATAATGTTGTGTGTGAACCAACTTGGGACTAAAGTTAGTCCCAAGTCTATCCACACACACAGTGTTACTGTGCAGTAAGGCATCTACACATGTGTTACTTCACAGTAACTAACTGCATGATGCAGGTATCAAATTTATGTCCAGGTTGGCATAAGTCACCATATTTACTGCACAGTACAGGCGCACACATGTAGACACCTCCCATACTGCACAGTAATTTTTGGTTACTATATTAACAGTCAGCAGTAATTTTGGTTACTGCGCAGTAAATGTGCATGTGTAGACAAGCCCACTGTGTCTCAACGTTAATATTTTATTGTAGGCTGCAAGGTAATTACCTTAGCAACAGCAAGTTTTTCTCCATATCTGCAAAAAAAAAAGAAAAAGGAAGATTTTTCTTAGATAAAAGTGTTTCATGAAGAAATATGATTTAAATAACCCAAATCAAAACCCTTGTCATCCTTTGTACATAATACACTAGTATACACAGCAGATGTTAAGGAAGCCAACATTGAGAGATTTCCTTGGTGACTGTTAATGCAGCATAAAAAGATATGTAATATCAGAAGCAGTGGTTTTACTTTATTATGCGTTTCCCCCAGTGGGCTGCAACTCCTCAGCACTGTTAGTAATTAACTGACTTAGAAAACAGTTATCGCCACCCTCAAGATTTTAAAAAGTAGATATTAACAGAGTTTAGTTACTTTTAATTCAAAGGTCCATTTTCTTCCTTATTGCTAATTCATGTTAAGGCAGAGTCTTCATTGTATGCATAAATGTAATTACTGTGATGCCCAGAGAATGATCCAAATTCGTATTACATCCTGAACCAAAACCAGGGGTTTGTATTGGTCTCAGCTCTAATGCAGATACATCATTTCAGCAGTTTACAATAAGAATCGTTATATTTTTCCTCCTTATGTTTTGTGAATAGAAGTTCAAAACTCAGTCAGACTTACAATTCAAGAAACTGCAGGTAAGTGCAGTCAATAATTGTGCCTTCAGTTACAACTTTTTCACCATAAAATTCCTGATAGATGGCTATTAGGTCTTTGACAGGTATATACCTAAAAGCAAGACAGGGGTATTATAATGAGAGTTTCCTATTTAATTTAGTAAAACAATCAATTTTGTATCAATAGAAACTGCATAATAGTGCTTTACATTATCAAAGTGCATGGGAATAGTAGGATTAAAAATAATGAAGTTCAGCATAGTAGGGTTTTAACTTGCTGTCTGTATATGTGGCAAGGGGACACAATCCACCTTCTCAAACCCAGAACCAGCCCACAAGGTTGCTGTGTAATTCTTTCACAGCCATTACTGGTAGAATGTCATACTTCCTTCACAGGTTTCTTGACCAGTACAGTTGTACAGTCTTAAATTGTGCCCTCCACTCTAACCTTGTTCTCAGTCTATTCCTTGCCTTCTGGGATTAGCTTATTCAGAACTTGTACAGGCATTATATTCTATCATTTGCACAGTCCTATGACATGGCTTAAATGGTGAGCTGAAACTTCAGCCGACTTAAAGAGAATTAGACTAAAAAAAGGAGGAAGCATTTTTACATGCATATCATAAGTGACAAGAAAGACATCCAAAAAAATCTAAAACAGCATCAAAATAATCAGTTTTAAAGCTGATGTATTACTTATGATTCACAGTGCAGTGTTCTTTTTTTTTTAAGGGAGCTTCCTTTTGCTATTATTTTCAGAGTTTGATTTCATAGATTTCATAGACATTAGGGCTGGAAGGGACCTCGGAAGATCATCGAGTCCAGCCCCCTGCCCCAGGGGTAGGAAGTCAGCAGGGATCATAGGATCCCAGCAAGATAAACATCCAGATGTCTTTTGAAGGCATTCAGAGTAGGTGCTTGAACTACCTCCGGTGGCAATCTATTCCAAACCTTGGGGGCTTGGACAGTAAAGAAGTTCTTCCTTATGTCCAGACCGAAAAGGTCTTGGAGGAGTTTGTAACAGTTCAACTTTGTCATCCCTTGGAGCGCTCTGGTGAACAGGCGTTCCCCCAGATCCTGGTAAGCACCTCTGATGAACTTATATGTGGCCACCAGATCACCCCTGAGCCTGCGCTTTTCCAGGTTGAATAGCCCCATGGCTCTCAGCCTCTCTTCATAAGGTCTGCTTTCCTGATCTCTGATTATGTGCATGGCTGTTCTCTGCACCCTCTCAAGCTTCTTCACATCCTTTTTTAATTGTTGAGCCCAAAACTGGACTCAGTACTCTAGCTGCAGCCTCACCGAGGCCAAGTACAATGAAAGGATGATGTCCTGGGATTTACTTGAGAAGCATCTGTGGATGCAAGGAAGTGTTTTGCTTGCTTTACTAGCCACAGTATCACACTGCAACCTCATGTTCATCTTGTGGTCAATCATGAACCCCCAAGTCCCTTTCGTCTGTACTGCTAGCCAGCGTAGCACTGCCAAGACTATACGGATGCTGCAGGTTTTTCTTCCCAAGGTGGAGAACCTTGCATTTTTCAGTGTTAAACACCATCAGGTTCCTATCCGCCCATTTCGTGAGCCTATCAAGGTCAGCCTGGATCGCCTTCCTGTCCTCAGGTGTGGACACTTTACCCCAGAGTTTGGTGTCATCAGCAAACTTGACCAGTCCACTTCTGATACCAATGTCCACATCATTAATGAAGATATTAAATAGTATAGGCCCAAGGACAGAGCCCTGGGGGACCCCACTGGTCACAGGGCACCACAATGATTGATTTCTGTCAACCACCACCCTCTGGGTCTGACCACAGAGCCAATTCCCCAGCCAGTGGATCATGTGTGGCCAAGGCCGCAGTTAGCCACTTTTACTAAGAGGTGATCATGGGATACCAGATCGAAGGCTTTCTTAAAGTCAAGATATACAGCATCAATCTCTTCTCCTTTGTCCAGGTGAAAGGTCACCTGGTCATAGAAGGAAATGAGATTGGTCAAGCAAGGCCTACCCACAGCACACCCATGCTGGCTATCCCTCAGGATGTTGCCATCGGCCAGTCTGTTAAAAATGGTCTCTTTGATAATCTTTTCTAAGACCTTCCCTGGGATAGAGGTCAGGCTGATGGACCTATAGTTTGCTGGATCCACTTTCCTCCCTTTCTTGAAGATAGGCACCACATTGGCCTTCTTCCAATCATCAGGTACTTCACCAGGAGTTCTCGAAGATCTGTGCCAGGGGCTGAGCTATGATGCTAGCCAGCTCCTTGAGTACCCTGTGGTATAAACTGTCAGGGCTGGCTGACTTGAAGGTATCCAGCCTCTCAAGGTGTTCCTTCACGAGGTCAGCATTGATGGAGGGTAAGGAATCCCCCTCACCCAGGCCTCCCTGTCCCATAGTGGTCAGGGGTGTCCCATAGGACTGCTGAAGGACGCAAAGTACCCATTTAACAAGTTGGCTTTTTCCTGGGTGTCGGTTGTCAGTTGTCCCATCTGGTTTAGCAGGGGTCCAGCGATGCTCTTGCTTTTCCTCCAGCTCCCCACATATCTAAAAAAGGACTTCTTATTGCCCTTGATATTTGTAGCTAGTTGGAGTTCCATCACAGCCTTGGCTTTCCTGGTTTGCTCCCTGCAGGTCCAGACCAGAGCGGAGTACTCCTCATTGGCAGTGGTTCCAGTCCTCCATCCTTTATAGGGCTTTCTTTTTAGATGCAGGAGGTCTGCTAGTTCCCTGGAGAGCCAAGGGGGCTGCTGTGCCCTTTTGCTGCCTTTCCTCTGAGATGGGATAGACTTTGCTTGCGCTTCCAGGATCACTCCCTTGAGGAGCAACCACTTGTCCTGAACTCCCCTCTCCTTTGGGTTGTGGCCCTTTAGGGCCTCCCCAACAAGCCTCCTGAGTTTGTCAAAGTCAGCTTTCCTGAAGTCAAGGACTTCTGTATTACTGACTGACTTGCCAACTTTACGGTGGATGGCGAAGATGATCAGCTCGTGGTCACTGTCACTCAGCTTCCCTTCGATCATTAGGTCGCTGATTAGGTCATCTCCCGTTGCCAGAACCAGGTTGAGCAGTGCTTTACCTCTCATCAGCCTGTTGACTTCTTGCATCAGATAGAGCTCATCCACACACAAGAGAAAGCTTTGCAACCGTTTGGATTTGGCTCAGTGCTCTTCCCACAAGATGTCTGGGTAGCGAAATCTCCCATGACAACCATGCACCAGGAACGTGCGGCCTCAGCCAATTCCCTGGCGAACTCCTGGTCAAACTCTTGATCCTGGGTTGGAGGTCTGTAGTAGACTCCCACCATTGTGTCCTCTGCGACATGTTCCCCATGAATTTTAACCCAGAGGGTCTCTAGTCATCCACCCTAGGCAAATGTCAGCTTGCAGGGACGCATAGCTTTCCTTGATACAGAGAGCTACACCACCACCCCTTTTGTCCACTCAATCTCTCCTGTACAGGGTATAGCCATCTATACCTGTGGTCCAGTCATGGGTGGAGTCCCACCAGGTCTCCGTTATCCCTATGACATCATAGTTATTTGTGTTAAGCATGAGGACAAGTTCCTCCTGTTTATTTCCCAAGCTCCTGGTATTTGTGTACAAGCAGGCAAATGTCCCTTTGTGGGCCCTTGCCTTGCTCGCAGCTCACTCCAGGGCTGGGGCAGGGGTGGGTTCCCTTAAATGTCTTGGCCTGCTGGCTTTGCAAGGTTTGCTCAGCTACCCTCCATCTCCCAGGGGAGAAGGGCCTGGCAGTAGGAGTCGATCTCCTGCTCACAGTCCCTGATGGCACGCAGTCTCTGGACTGCAGCCTGGAGCTCCTCCAGCTGGCACGCCAGAGACCCCAAAAGAAAGTAGACCCCACAAGGGGAGGTGGCCATGCTCCCGGGCCCCAGAGCCTGAAAAAGTGACAGGCAGCCCCCGCAGCCAAGTGCCAGGAGCTCTGTCTGCATGGAACACAGAACCATGGGCTCTGTCTGGATGGAGGCCTCTGAGGTGCTGGGAGGGCTGGGGGGGGGGGCACAGACCCTTCCATGGCATGCCACTGGTAGGCCGGTTGCGGCTGGGACTGCCTACCCTAGGAGGATTTAGTAATTTTTCATTTATGGGACAAAAATAATCAATAACCAACTACTTTATAATTCATTGCACAGTGAAAGAAATATAAATACTAACAACTACAGATTTTTATTTCCAGGAAAAAGCTAATAAAGCATCACACTATTATAAAGGAACCAAAGCAAAAATTAAACAGAAGAACCCCTAAATCAGAGACAGCCATTGAGTTATTTAAGAAATTGCTGGGACACTCCAGCAATATATTTTTAAAATATTTTAGTTATAGGTTTCCTATATTACTAGGATAAATAAATTTATCTCTCTGCCTCAGTTGTGGATGTATAAAATTAGAATATTTCTTCCTCTTCTCCAATCCTTTATTATGTTTGCCAGGCAGGGATTGCTTCTTGCATATCAGTCAGCAAAGGCCTGATCTCATCTGGGGCCTCTTGATTATACAATAAAACAATGTGTTATTAGATTGGAACGTAGTGAAATCATTATCTAAAGCATGTCATATGTGCATAAAAATAGTATGTATTCAAGAAGCTAACACCTACTAAATACATTTATCTTACCAGTCTGCTTCCAGATAACTGAAATCCAGTTCAAACTGGCTCAATACATCTCCTCCTGAGGATGGAGGGAAAAAAATTTCAGTTTTCCTACTTGATAGCAAAAAGCCTCCATTTCTTGTAACAAAAACATACATCAACGAGTACGAGCAGTATTGCATATAACTACATTGTGTGTTAATACCTCTGAATTGCATTTTAGGTGTCTGAGTGTTTCTCACAGAATATGTACTTAGGAGAGAGATGACAATATGCATCCTGAATTTCCAGAACATGATAAAAACATCATGTTATTTAAAGTCAGGGAAGCTACTTAGTCTAACTTTGAAATCCTTCTGCGTCTTTGAATAAGAGTGGTCAAATTCTCTGATATATCTTCTCAGAAGTGCAGACATGATGAAAGGGCAAAGGTAGCTTTATTCAGAATCTAACCAGTCAGAACCTGTTGCCAAAAAGAGCCAAAATACCCAATAGAGGGTGGGTCTACACGTGTATTTATGCCATCTTAAATTTACTGCACAGCAAGTTACTGCGCAGTAAGCATGAATAGGCTGGCGTGTACACGTGCAGGTGTTAAAGCGCATTAACACTGTATGTGTGTGTGAACTGACTTGGGACTAAAATTAGTCCCAAGTCAGTACAGACACAGTGTTACTGTGCAGTAAGGTGTCTACATGTCTGTTACTGTGCAAAAACTAACTGGGCGTTAATTTGATACCTGCATGATGCAGGTATTAAATTTATCCTCAAGTCAACATAAACCACCATATTTACTGCACAGTACAGGTGTGCATGTGTAGATGTGAGCTCATACTGCTCCGTAATTTTGGTTACTGTGCAGTAAATGCGCACATGTAGAAGCACCCAGTGTGAAGAACAAAGACTACCTTAGTTTACAACAACTACACTGCTACCCAGAAACTCTATAGTGCTGCGTGGAGCCACAGTTATTAATCCCACTCTCAGCCACCATGTACACAGCTTCTTTTCCAGAGCTTGCAAGATGGGGAGAGGGGCACAGTGCAAGATCCATGTGGCTCGTTTCTTGCTCCTATATAGCATCAGGTCATTGCACATAGGGCCAGACTCACCACCCAAAACTGGACTATGCAATAAATCCGTTATTGCAGAAGGATAGAGACCTCATTGATTTAGAATCAGCAAATATAAATATTACCAAAATCACCAACTTGATGAGCTTCTGAGTATGAGCCATGAAAATCAATCTGTGGGAAATGGAAAAAAATATTTAATGTATAAAATAAATAAGTCTATTTTGCTCACCCTTCATTACAAACAGAAACATAGAAAAAGAGCAATAGTGAAGTGGATAGGCCCAAAATTTGACTAACTATCAGCCTGTAAAATTTAGCATGCAAGTAAATCTTCCAAGGATCACAGTCCCACTTTTCCCCCTTATTTAAAAGGCAAGCTATCAATATCAAGATCCACAGTACGACTGATGAAATGTAATGTACACTTACTGCTCCCATGGTCTGTAGAAATCCTTGATCAATGCCCAAGCTATGCCAATTCACATCTGCCACCATATGGGAGGCAATTCCAAACAAGAAAGCCACCAGTTTCTCCGTAGCCTATACAGCAATAACAATATATAATAACATCCCATAACTACTATTATAGTTATACTGCATAACTACTATATCTTTGCTGTCTTGAAACATTTCATCCATTTTGTGCATTGAGTCAGGATAAAATTCAGCAATCTTTACTCACTAGGAATTCACACCTGCAAACTGTTCTAAATCCTTGTTGTAAAAAAGTTCTAGAAAGGTGTTTCTACATGTGCATATTAATGCTCATGAAAAAGCAACAGAGCTTATCACTCTGGAGTTTATTGCTCCTGGATGATTGTCTTCACATGTGCCTGGGACCACAGCACATTGAGCTGGAGTGGAGGAGTCCTGGTGGGCAGGGGGCCCCAGGGTGCTAGCCCAGGGCTGCTCCCCACTCTGCAGCATGCTGCAGAGGGGCTGGCTGGGGCATGAGGGTGCTTCAGTGCAGGACTAGCCAGCAGGCAGCCCCCACACTGAAGCACTCTCATGCCCCAGTCACCCCCTCCTGTGTCTACATATACACTGCTGCAGGGTTTTTTATTTCACAGCCAGATAGTATTTGTAAATACTACACTACTTGTAAATAAAAGTACTATCCTGTTGCGGTGTAAGTTAGTGTAACCCAGGTACACCCAAGGGTGTGCCCTATTCTCAATTGAATGGAATGGGTAGGCAGGAGGGGGTGCTGTGAGAGGGATGTCAGAATTTCAAGCAGATCCCTCTTTCCTCTATAGAGTTAGCCCAAGCCTAAATTCTTAACTATATACAATTTATTAAGTTATAATATACATAAACAAAAAACTAATTATCATATACATATATTTACACAGTGAACACTAACCAATAACCAAGGTCAAACCCTAAATAATGCTATTTACAACATCATCATACAACATTTCAATTACAAAATATAAGGCGCAAACATGAACAATCTTAATAACATCTATTCCTTAATATAGTTCCTGACCCATGGCAAGAGATAGTCCTCCTTCCAGTGGGGTCCCTTGAGAGGTATTCAGGAAGCACCAGAGGCCCCTCCCCTTAGGGCCTTGACTAGGCGGGGTGGGGGCTGCTCACCCAGCCCCATCTCTGGGTTTGCCCGTCCCAAGCGTCTTTCCCCTGTGGAACCCAGGGGCCCAATGACTCACACTCCCTCAGGTGGCAGTGGTCAGGGCGCAGCTCAATGGGGTCTCCTCTGCTGGAGCGCCTCTCCAGGCCTCTTCTGCGCCACTGGGCTCCTCTCCACACTGTGACCCGCTCTGGGCACTGAGGTCTCAGCTCCTCTCAGCTGCTGCACCACTGCGGCTCCTGGATGCTGGGCCTCATGCTGCAGCACTACCATGTCCCTGTGCCCTGGTTCAGCACTAAGGGCTCTCTTAGCACAGGCTGGGCCCTTTGTGCTCTGGTCGGCTGTCCTCATGTTGGGTGGCTAACCTGAGCAGCCTCCGCGGCTCCCTGGCTCCCAAGGCTCGGGCCTGTGCGCTGCCCTTCGCACCGTGAGACCTGGCCACTTGCCGGGAGATGGGGCCTGAGCCACCTCACTGCAGCCCCAAGGCCTTTACCCTGTGCGCTGCCCCACACATTGTGTGGCCCACTGGCCCTGCCAGGTTGCAGGCTCGAGCCACTGCTTGTGGCTCCCGAAGCCTGGGCTCCGTGCACCAAACCACGCACCGTGATGGGCCCGAGCAATCTCACACCGCTACTAGGGCCGGGTCTCTATGCAGTGTCCCTGTGCTCTGTCAACAGCCGCAGTGGTCTTACACCACTCCCAAGGCTGCTCCTCCAATGGCAGCTTCAGGAGCCTTGAGCCTATTGCCCACTGGGGGAGAGCTCCACAGCTTTTCTTGGCTTCACTCTTCTTGAGTCCCTTGCAGCATCTGCCCCTCGTGCTGGGCACGCAGCTCCTTTTATACGCTCCAGGGCTTCGCCCCTGAAGTCTTGCAGACCCGACAGATTGCAGTTTTCAATCAGGTCTGGGGGAGCTCTTCTCCCCCTCCCCTCAGGAAAGAGGCGTGACTATATTTCTCTTGCTGCCTCCTGATTGGTGCATGGGCACCACCAATCAAAACAGCAGGCTCTCAAGCCTGGGACTCAACCCAAGCTCTGAAAGGTAAGCTTGCTATATTAGTTTACTCCAGCCTAATAGGGGTGCATGTGTGGATATGAGACATTTACTACACAGCTAATTAGTCTACTCTGCAGTAAAAGTTTCACGTAGACATGCCCAATAAGCAGTTAATTATTTGCCTAACTTTAAGCACTTCATTAATTCCAAAGTGATGGAGTTACTTGGCTGAATTTATTGACTTCAGTGGGTATACCCATGTGTTTCAAGTTAATCATGTACTTAAGTGCCTCGCTGGAACAGGGAGAAAATACTCAGTGAACACATCTACATGTGCTATTAATGCACAACAATAAAATCCAGATCTTATTGCTCTGGAGTTTATTGCTTCCAGGAAGCTCCTGTGTACGCCGTTTATACATGCTCCCAGGCCACAGCATGTTGAACAGAGTCAGAGTAGCCCCAGCAGGCAGGGGACCTGGGGACTCAGCCTGCCAGCCTGATGCAGCTCTGACTGGGCTCAGTGTGCTGCAAAGGAGCTGGCAGGAGCATGACGGTGTTTAAGTGTGGGGTAGCCAGCAGGCAGCCCCTGCATTGAGGCACCCTCATGCCCCAGCCAGCTGGTTCAATGTCTATATGTGCACTGCTGTACACAAAAAAACCTCTGCAGCAGGGTAGTACTTGTACTTGGTTGAAATAAGCTCTGAACTCTGTAGATGAAACAAGTACCCCTACAAGTACTATCCTGCTGTGGAATTTATTCCTGTGCCCTAATAGCAGTGCACGTGTCGATACTGACACGATTACTGTTGAGCTAATTAGTCAGCTCTGTAGTAAATGTCCCATGCAGACATGCCCAATACTTCTCAGGATTGAGCCCATCAAGCAGTGCTTATGTTAGTAGTCTCATAGACATGACAGTGGGGTGTACATGTCAGTATAACTCAAGGTAAATGTGGCAAAAATAAAGAACTGAATAATTTCAGAAGGATTCAATAATAAATCAAGAAATAAATAATATATTCCATTAAGCTATTACCTTTTCCTTTTGAACTTTCATAGAAAATCTTGAGCTAAAAAAATATTTCACTGGGAAACAATACATTTAATACATCGATTTTAAGATTATCTTTTTATTTATTTAACTTTATACATTAAAATATAATGCTTATATATGTATGATAGAAATAATAAATGTTTCATTGGAAAAATTAAACTTTTCCCTGGCAAAGAAAACAACTGTTGTCAGATGTCAACAAGAGATTTTAATAATAAAAAAAAGATACAATTACAAATAACAAAAAAAAGTTCTTTTTCACACATTATGTAATTAAAGTGTGGAACTCAGGGCCACCATTGTAAAAGCAGAGAGTTTAACCAGATTCAAAAAGGGGCTGGAGAAATTCTTGGGGAAAAGGTACATCAGTAGCTATTGTGTGACAGTATACTGGGCAAGATGGATTTACAATCTGACCCTGTAAATGGCAGTTCTTATTTTCTAATTTTTCTACAAGCAGCTAAGAGTGAAATTTCAGTCACATAACTTTGGGTAAAATATGGTTGGTTGGGGTTAGATGAAGCACATGCAAAACAGATTTTTCCTACCTCTTCCCAAGGGTGAGGATAATGCCTTCTAATGTAATGAATGCTGGTGTTGAGAAATGGTGTCCAGTGAGTGTCTTCAGATACACGATGAAATATTCCTACAACAGAATTATATGTACATTATTTGATTTTCTCTGTATGGAAAAAATGGATGTCTCTTCTATTGCACATTAAAAGAAAGTGATGGTTTGCAGCGTTTTAGGCAATGTAAGCAATTGTACACATTCAATATTGTCAAAGAGATAAAAGATTTACGTGACATGTTATGGATTGAAACACCTGGGAGCCTCATGTTACATCCCTTTCTCCATACTTGTTGGTTGGTGAGGAAGATACAGTAATGCTGCACTCTATGTGGAGAACTTTGTTAACAGAGATGAGAGAGAGGCTGGTGGACAAATGTATATACCAGATTGCATGGCAGTGATGCAGGCATATCAGAATCCCCTGCTTCAGGGCATGCACCAATTTCCACAGCAGCCATGAAGGAAATTTCTTTTTCATCCTTTTAAATGATAAGGTTCATTCTATGTTTGCAAAGGGGAGATTAATTTTTCCTCTAGAAAATCTATTATTGGTCTCACTTGAATTGAGCAGAAATTTAGTCTGGTCTGATGTTCATGTAGGAGAGAATATTCTATGTGCCTACTTAATGGTCAAGGGGGTTGGGGATTAATATTTCCATGCCAAATATAACAAGTTGCTCTTGTTTGGGAGGAGAAAGGTAATAGAGTTTTTAGGAACTGCAAAGGAATTGTTGTTTAAGGTTTGTGAAATACAGGTTCTATCAAAGATGGCAAGGTCTTCTGGATGATTTTATTGCCCCTGAGCCTCTTTTCATATTTAATACCAAATTAATTGTAAGGTTGGAAAGGCTCTGAAAGCAAATAGCACTGATTTTGTGATATGTACCTGTGTTCTCCAAGAACAAGATTGACACTCAAATTCATTTCATGTGGGCCACTGAACAGCCATCTATACTTTTCCCAGAGCCTGATGAAGGGACTTTGATCCTGAAAGCTTGCAGAAAAGGACAGTCTTCTTGTGATTTCCCAGTTGGTCTAATAAAAGGCATCATTTTGGAACCAAGAGTTCTAGTTTTTTGTATATCAGAGAGCAATAACTTTTAGTTCCCAGCAAATTGAGTGAGCTACAAGGCAGCAATCTAGAGATGAAAGGCTCCATGTCTTGGACCAGTCTCCCAGCCCATTCACTCCATTATATTTTGTACTTTTAAAAGAATTATATTAAAAGTCAGCCAGCCTTTTTAGGCTGGGAGTGTTTAATATTCTCCTATATACCCCACAACTAATTAGATACAAATATTACTTCCCAGTTAAAGAGGTTAGCTCTAGCCTTTTGCTCTGACTTTTAAAAATCATTCTTTATTCTCAGTTTCTTCTGAGATCAGTATGCGATCATATGTCTTAATTTAATCAAACAGAATGTATTGGAGTAAATGCTATAAAACAGAAAATAATCTTTCTATAAGTTTTTTAACCTTCCTATACATTTGTTTATTGCTATAAAATTCTACAAGACGACAAAGATAGATAGATAGATAGATAGATAGATAGATAGATAGATAGATATAGAATGAATGTGACATTCTCTATTAAATTATATGGGCTTTTTCAGTGCGGTCTATAGAACTGTTACCTTTATCTCCATTAGATTTTATGTTTAAAATGGCCCATAGAGGAAAGATTATGTTATTGCAACATTGAATGTATAAATTCTCTTCTCACCATTCTTGCAAATAACAGGATAAAAAGCATCAGGATAAACACTCCCAGCCTGAAATGCATCTTGGTGGTTTAGTAACAACTGAAAAGGGAAGAGGGAAGGAATAGGAAATCAGAATCTTTTATTACGACAGGAAAAAAAGAAAAACAGATTATTGTCAGTATCTAAGCTGCAGAATCAAACACAACTCTTCAACACTGTCAGCAGGATAGTGCCAAGCTACATTTGATAGTCAAATGTATTACTTCAGTTTCTGTCCTCATTTTGCAGGCCTAGAAAAGAATCTAAGCTAACTGGTTTATACTGTAATATGTATTCCCTGTTATACCAAAAAAACTTTTGAAAAGACCCTTAACTCTTACTTCCGAGAAAAGATCACACAATATAAACCAGGGGTGCCAGTGTGGCTTGTGAAGGCATTTTGCTTTGCACGTGAGCCTCGGGGTGGGCAGCGGGGAAGGGGCAGGACTGCCCCTCATGGTTCCCCCGCCATCCACTCCGAGGCACACCAACATCTTACAAGTCAAGGTTGCGGATGTTCTTGCCACTCCGCCCAAAAATGTTGCCGACCCCTGATACAAATAGTCCTATAGTATTCTTATTTCAATGAAGGATGCAAATAGCACTTTAAATATTGAAAGGATCAGTTGAAAGGATCTTGAAGCACCCCCAGGTGTTGTGACAACCTGCTTGAGAGTCACTGGTCTAGGTGCCACATTAAGACAAATAATATTAAATGCAAGGACAGCACAGGAAATGGGTAAAACACATGCAGAGTTAATTAAATGCTTCCTACCTGTCTATAATTAATGTTCCTTTCATGTTTGTCAAAAAATTCCAAAGCTCTATGTGCTGAAAAATAACAAGTATTGCATTATTAGCTTACAAGTATTGTCACTGATCCTACTGTTAGTTAAAAGAATACTTCATTGTCACACCTAATATAAATAATGTTGAAATGCAGATGGTTGCTTCTCTCAGCATTTCCCACGTGGTTAAGGATGTGCTCCCTCCTCACACAAACCAGAGAGGACCCTGATCTAAGAAATGCAAATATGTTACTATTTTGATGCATAAGGACACAGACTGAGACCTTTCCATTCTCCTTCACTCCTTTTTTCAGGCTAAGTGACATAACAGGAGAGTCTAACAGTACTGCAGCCTCCCCATGGCTGCCACAGACTGTAGCAATTAAGGAACAGAATGATGATTATGCACAGCCCCCATAAGGTAGGTACAATAAAATATTCAATACCACTGGAGGGTCACACATGCAATTTTAATTGCAGATTTAACACTCCAAGTTTCCTTATTGCCCTATATATTGAATGAGTTATAACTCTGATCACTCGATCAATCATTAATTATTAACTACTTGATTAATTTTTACCATATGTGAAAGACAACAAAAATCTGAAGTCAGCAAAGTAAATACAGTGTTTACTTACTGATCAGGCAGGCATCCACATTTCCAAAGTTACATTTACTAACCAACCTTCAAACTACAGAATAAAATAAGCTGAGTCATCATTTTTCTTTAAGTAAGTCTTGTTCAGAGTTTTTATCATATTAAAACAAGTTTAATGTAGTCAAGGCCTTGGGACCAGTCTTTAAATAAAATTGCTGAATATTTTCTCTGTAAAATGGTTGGGTTTGCATTACAATTACTACAATCACACCAAAGACAGCCAGCATATCTTGGACTATTAAAAAAAAACTATATACTGTTCATCCCAACGCGTAATCTAGAAAGAAGTAAATTAATGTATAAAACAGCACTCAGTTGGGAATAAAAGCATCCACTTTAAATAACTATCCCACTTTGAACATATGCTCTGTTCCAGAGTAATTTTCACATGTAGACAAGCCCTTTACAAAGTACAGGAAATGCTTTAGAAACTTTACTACAAAAGAACAGGCAAGATGACAGAGACCTCCCACTTCTAAAATCTATACTTAATACATGGAAGGAATACAGATTCCAGTAGCAGATTACATAGATGGGCAATTTATTTCCTCTATTCTCCCCAGTTAATGAAGTGCAGTGTCAGAGCAGTTAAGGTATTTTACAAGTGCCAGATATGCAAGTTCAAGTCCAGCTATGGACTCATGCCAAAGGCTGCCTGCAATTGACCCAGTACCTATAGGCATCAACTTTGTTTTTTGCCATTGGGTGCTTTTTTTTTTTTTTTGCCTTCCTGGGCCAAGTCCCACATACGTGCAGAAGAGGCAGAGCATTACTTCAAGCCAGCTTGCCCAATGTGGCCCTGGAGTCAGTGCCTACACCAGTACCTGATCATGGGTAGCTGGTCATTTAGGTTAAGGAGTCAAAAGTGATGCTAACTACATCACTTCTTTGTACAGAAACTGCTTACCTTAACTACAGTAACCCTAACCAGTCATTAGGCTTGGGTAGACCTTTGACCTTACTGGGTTCTCCCCGGTTATTTATATATACCACAAATTCACAAGCTATTGCATAGGTGGACTTATGCAGTTGTACAGAGGCCCTTTGTCTACAGTGGAGTTCCATACAGCCGTAAGGATAAATATTCTGCAGCATTCACTTAAAATATGCCCTTTCAATACGCCAGTAAACCCAGTTGCTAGAATATCTGCAGAAAGCAGATACAAAAAAACTCAAATGTTTAAAAGTTTGAATAAAAATAATCATTGAAAAAAAATATTTGCATAGACCTCTCCCTAATTCTGTTATGTTGTTCAGAATTAGCTAAACTGGTGCTTACCTACTACAAATACATGTAGAACAAAGACTTCAGCATTTTACTACTAATGTTTTGAAAATGTGCCGTTCTAAAACCTGATGTGAATGGAGAGAACTGAGATAATTAAGATGTGTGGCAAAACAGAATGGTCAGAAATAACATTTAACTGTTTAGGTCATTCCCTAGAAGGTATAAATTTAATTTAATTTAAATAGTTCATATTCAGTGATCAGAAGGTACTCAAGGCAGGTGAAGATAAGCATTTAGCTAATTCACAGAATCATCAGATTGGAAGGGTTCTAAATGGTCATCTAGTCTAACCCCCAATTCTTCCCTTCATTCTTCAATCCATACCATATTTTATAGGATCCTTAAGCACAGACACAAGCATTCAGATTGCAAGGTAATGAAATTCTCATTTGGGAAGGTGGGTAAAAAAATTACTTGAATTTAAGGACTGCACTCATAAAAACAACACCCTGTCCTACCTTCTGCACAAAAACAGGAAAAAAACTAGAGTTATAGTCCAAACTTCAGATCAAAGAACAGATATATGCACAGCCATTCATGTTCAGCCCAAGACAGGTGGAATTTGCATTACTTTAACACTTTACTTTCCAAAGATCTAAGTTTCCACGCACTCATACATTCAGTACTCTCTGCAAACAATTAAAAATGTCATGCTAAGTACTACATTGATCTTACCTATTTCAATATGTGTTGAAATGCCGCACAGCATGCATCTTTGGCACAAACCGAAGAACGTGATTAGCAAAACAGACCAAATCCTGAAATCATCCATGTTGCCGCTGTGCTGGTTTATAAATTGTGGTTTTGAAAACACTTGGGAAGCTGTGCTGTGACCTTTGAAATGCAGGTTACCGTACGTTTCTCTTCTTTCAAACATGTCACTGACATGGAGGATAAACTGTCGTGCTATCTGAGATGCCATTGCTTTCCAATTCAATGTTAGCCATTGTTTATCTTACATCTCATTGCATGTATCTTATGACCAGAGACAAAAGAAATCTATCCTATTGGAGTCTACTTTTTTCTCCTGGAATTTCTGGCATTTCAGAAGCTTGGGGAGGGTGATGTCTATTACTACAGCCTCTGCATTTCTATATCTTACATGGATACCACTGGCAGGCAATGATGGTAATTAAAAATGTCTTTAGCATGTATACAGCTGCTGTGCACAGCTACAGTTAATTTTACAGAAGGCAAAAAATACCTTACAAACCAGTGTTCCCTTACTGAATGGGAAGGGAAATCTAATAATGGGTGGTACAGAAAAGGCTGAATTATATAATGCCTTTTTTCCTTCAGTCGTCACAAAAACGGTCAGCTATCAGGTGACACGCACAACTGGCAGCAAGGACAGGGGAAGGGATAATAGTTTTAAGTAGAAAGAGAAGAGGTTAGAGCAGTGTTTCTCAACCAGGGCACTGCAGGAGCCTTCTCTAAGAAGGCTGAGAACCACCAGTTAGAGATTACTTAGAGAAGCTGGATGTTTTTAAGTCCACAGGACCAGACAAGATTTATTCTAATATACTCAAGGCATTGGCTGAGGTGATTGCAAAGCCATACTATTTTGGAGAACTTGTGGACATTGGGTAAGATTCTAGACAGCTCAAAAAAGGTCAAATATTAAGAAAAAGGGGGAGAAAGAAGATTCGAGAAATCAGAAACTGATCAATTTAACTTTAATAACCAGAAAGATAATGAAGCATATCATCCATGTTGTATGGTCTGAAGTCCACCTATCTGTTAACTGAAAACATTATAAGCACTAGTTTTATCAGATGTCAGGAACTGCAGAACTTCCCACCAAGTAGCATGTGAAACTCTGCAGATTAGGTCCCACAATACAGTGATTCTCACCAAACTGGCGATCACATCATTTTCAGCACAAAGGGGAGGCAATTTCCTGCAACGCCACCTTCCAGAATTTCCTGAATTCCAATAAATTTTATTTTGATGCCTATGTGGAATTCAGGGCAGGATCGTGGCCCAAAGAAATCATAAACCGTATAGGTCTTCCAGCTGATGGAGTCCCATCTACAAACTTGTAGCAAAACGAAGACAATTCAGAGTGGGCCAGATCCTGAAGATCCTTCACTTTGTGGGCGTGTCTACACAAGACATTTACTGTGTAAATGTCTGCTTGTAAATTAGCTGCTTAGTAAATGTCTCAGCATCTACATGTGCACCCCTATTAGGCTGGAGTAAATTAATTTACTCCACAGCAGGAGAGTACTTTATTTATAAATACTCTCTTGCTGCGGAGTAAAAAACTCTGCAGTAGCACATGTGTAGACCCTGCCCGACTGGCTGAGGCTCAAGGGTGCTTCAAAGTGGGGGCTGCCTACTGACTATCCCCATGCTGAAGCTCCCTCATACCCACAGGTGATGCATAAGGGAGGACAGGGGGGCACATGCCCCCCCCCAAAAAAATTGGCCCTTGCCGGCTGAGGAGTGGGGGGCAATGGCCTGTGTCTCCCCTGAGATTGTGGGGGCGCTGAGAGAAGTGCCAGCAATGGTGATTGGCCACTGGGGGACCCCCCCATCAGTGATCAGCCACTGGTGCCCCCCCAGGATCAGGAGGCACCAGTCACCCATTCTCCTACCCTAGCCAGCCCTTCTGCAGTGCACTGAGCTGGGAGGAGCAGCTCTGGGCTTGGAGACTGGCTCCTGGGGCCCCCTGCCAGCCAGGGCTGCTCCACCTGGGCTCCATGTGCTGCACTTAAATAAACTGTGGAGCTTATTGCTCCAGAGTTAATTGCTCCCAGGCACACTTCCAATGGTGCGCGCAGAAGCAATTAACTCCGGAGCAATAAGCTTCGCAGTTTATTTAGGTGCCGTTATTACATGTGTAGATGTGCCCAGTGGTTACTTTACTTTGTGGTATTCCATGCAACAGTGCAGGAGAACACCTCATTAGGGTGATCACCCAACCCTAATTGGGTGGGTCAGTCCCAAAATGGGAACAGCAAGTCTCAGGCTCAGGCTGCATGACTCCAGGACAGCATTTGTCCTGGATTCCCGGTATCATGCAGGAATCCAGGTTTTCTGTTCACCGTGGAAAAATGTGGAAAACGGTGGCTTTCCCCTTGCTGGCTGGCAGAGTTCCAGTCTGCAAGGGACTGCTTGGCGCTGGGAGGAGCGGGATGCAGGGGGCACCATGTGTATATGTGTGTGTACACATGCATATGGCCAGGAATAAAGCCCCAGGTAGCAATGAAGAGCAGCTCCCCCAGCTGCCTGAAGGTAAGTCTTTGGGGGGAGGGAGGGGGTGGGGGTAGCTGATTAAGTGACCACCCATCCCTAATTTGGCAGGTCAGTCCCAGAATGGGAACATCAAGTCCCGGTCCAAGGCTGCATGACTCTGGGACAGCATTTGTCCCGGGTTCACAGTATCATGCAGGGATCCGGGTTTTCCATTCACTGCAGAAAACCACAGGAAATGGCGGGTTTCCCCTTGCATGCTGGCAGCATTCCAGGCTGCAAGGGAGCAGGACGCAGGGGGCGCACCACATGCATGTGCGCACATGCACGCATGCACGTGGCAGGGGTTACAACCAGGCAGCATGGAGAGCAGCTCCCTAAAGGTAAGTCTATGGAGGGAGGGGGTAAGGGCGAGAAGGGAGTGGCAGACTGAGGCCTCCATGCTGAGGGAGGGAGTGGGGGGAGGGCAACAGGTTAGGTAGCCCCAAGCCCAAAGCGGGCAGCTTGCATCCTCTCCTGCCGCCATGGGCTCCACTCAACTCTGCTCTGGCTGCACCGCTGCAGAGGGGTAGGGAAGGCAAGCATGTGTCCTGCTTTTCCATTTTGCCTCATATTAATTAAGCCCAGCACCCTGGCATGACCAGGGGGCAGGGGTGGGGGGAAGGGTTGTTGGGGGCAGGGACTTGGTGTGACCCTTCCAAGAAGGATCCATGTTGCAGTAGCAAATTCAAAGGAATCTTAAAGGGAAATACTGCTCAGCAAGCACAGCATTCCTGACTCTCCCAGGCTAAAAAAACAGATGAGTTTATACTGGGCTTTGACTTGCATCAAAGTAGGTTGGATACAGCCATTTACACATGCAGCTGGAATGGCAATTCACTCAAATTTTAGTCCCACTTGTCCTGAGGATGGAGTGGGGGGTGGTGATAGGAGACAGGGGCAGGCAGTGGCAATGCATAGTGGGTGCACGGGGGTACATGTGCACACCCTGACCGGCTGTGCTCACCGCTTAGCAAGCACCGGCCAGGGAGTGGAGTGCTATGGCACTCCCAGAAGCGGCTGCAGCAATTGGCTGCCTTGTGATCAGCCACAGAGGACCCCCACCTCCAGTTGGCAGGATTGGCCAAGGGGGGGCCCCCTCCCCTGGTTGCTGACTGTTCGCTGGGGGGCACGTGCCCCCCCCCCCACCCTGACTAAGGTGGCACCAGTTGCCCATGGGGGCAGGAGTGTTATCTCAGTACTTCATGGGCTAGAGACAGACAACTGGTGTGATTTGGATTTGAGGGTATGGTCAAGCATTCATTTGGATAATTCATAAGCACTTCACGTAGGACAAGGGGCTGGGGTTTGTCCTAAAATAAAACACTCAAACTGGAATCAAGCTGGTTGTGTTTTTAGCTTGACTGAGAACAATCGGAGCTGCCATTTAAACCTTGTGTGTAAACGACTGTCCTGAACCACCACCAACTCAAGTCAAATCTCAGAGTAGTCCGTCCTAGATTAAACGGTAGTTTGATGGTACTTTTGATTAGATTATGGAGGTGAGGTTATGGATTTGTGCAGGATGATTTGGAAAGGGATGATCCTCAGGCAGGGGGCTGGACTAGATGACCTCCCAGCCCAACACTATACACTATAGGCCCTGCATACAGAGAAACCAGCAATAGAGTTGTTACACATTTTCAAGCACTAAAATTGTAGCCTGGCTCTTTTTATAGCTGGATGAGCACTTTTATGGGGTGATAATTACTTTTCACCTGTGGCCAGTCTACATTTATTGCGCAATTTGGCAGCGAACTGCATAATGATTGCATGTGTGGCCAGTCTACATTTATTGTGCGATTCACCAGCCAACTGCATGACAATGGCTTTGCAAGCCTGGCCTGTTTAAATGGATTGCACAATTGCCCGGCGAAGGACACGTGAACCGCTTCACACGTGTGGCAGATCTCAATTAACGGCACTATTCACCACCCAGTTGTTTCATACATGGTTGTAACGTGCGCCTAGGGCCTGGGAGTCTCGGCTTTCAACCGAGATGGGTGGCAGGGGGAGGGGGGCTGCGAGGCTGGCAGGCTCCCAGATCCTGCCCCCGGGGTGTGCTCAGCCCCCGCTCCCGGAGTGGAGGGAGGTGGCGGGCAGAGGGAAGGGCAGGGAGCTCTTCCCTCAGAGGAGGAAGCAGGGCCGCGCCTCCCTGCTGCCCCCGTGAGGCTGGCGGCGGAGGCTGAGGCGCCGGTATGGCGAGCCTGGGGCGGCTGCGGGCGGCGCTGCCCGGCCCGTGCAGCCTGCCGGCCCCGCTGCGGCGCCTGGCCTCGGGCTGGGGCTCGGCGGCGGCGCTGCTGCGCTCGGGGGCTTTCATGGACGGCCGCTGGGTGGAGGTGGCCGCCGCCTTCCCCGTGTGCGACCCGGGCAGCGGCACGGAGCTGGCCCGCGTGGCCGACTGCGGCGCGGCCGAGGCCCGGGCGGCCGTGCGGGCTGCGCACCGGGCCTGGCCCTCCTGGAGCGCCGCGCCCGCCAAGGTCAGCGGCCCGGGGGCGGGGGGAACCTGGGTCTGTCTGTGTGCGCATGCGTGTTTGCACGTGCGCTTGTGTGTGCACGTATGTACGGCAGCGCGTGCACTTGTGTACACGTGTGTGCGTGCACTTGTGTGTGCATTCACTTGTGTGCGTGTGCACGTGTGTGCATTCACTTGTGTGTGTGTGCACGTGTGTGCACGCACTTGTGTGTGCGTGTGTGCACATGTGTACGTGCGCACATGCACTTGTGTGTGCATGTATATATGTGTATGCACATATGTGTGTACTTGTATGTGTGCACGTGTGTACATGCGCACGCACATGTGTTATTGTGTACATGTGCATGTGTGTATGTACATGCATATGTGTGTGTATACATACGTGTGTGTATGTTTCCAGAGCACCTGGGATACAAGGAAGGGGGGCAGGGGAGGTGCATGGTATCTGGGACAGAGGGATTGTGTGTGTTCACCTGTGTATGTTCCATACCTGGGATGGAGTGTGTGTGTGTGCACATAGCATCTGGGGCAGAGTGCACATATGTGCATGTGTACAGTATCTCAGCTGAAGTGTGTGTGTACGCACGTCTCCATAGCCTGTGGGACAGAGCGATTGTGTGCAGGTGTACAGTACCTGGGCGGGCATGTGCGTACACATAGCATCTGGGGCAGAGTTCACATGTGTGCATGTGTACAGAACCTGGAACGGAGCATGTATATGTGGCATCTGGGATGCCGTAGTCACGTGTGTGAACATGCCGTAGCTGCATGTTGGGATGGAGCATGTGTGCATGCATGTGTACATGGCATCTGGGACAGCAGTTGTGTGCGTGCACGTTTGTATGTAGCATCTGGGACAGCAATCATGTGTGAATATGTACATCAGGGATGGAGTGTGTGTGCATGCGTGTCAGCATAGCATCTAGGACAGAGCTTGCATGTGTGCGCATGTGCATAGCATCTGGGGTAGAGCATGTGTGTGTGTGTAGTATCTGGGATGAAGCATATGTACATGATGCCTAGAACAGTGATTGCATACATGCACGTGTCCAGTATTTGGGATAAAGCATGTATGTGTGCATAGCATCTGGGATGGGGAGCATTTGTGCATGGGTACATGTATTGTATCTCGGATGGAGCATGTATGTGTGTATATAGCATCTGGGACAGAGTGCATGTGTGTGCACATGTATATAGCATCTGAGATGGAGCATGTGTGCATATGGGACAGAACAATTGGGTGTGTACACATGTATACATACAATGTGCATGTATGTACAGTATCTGGGATGGAGCATATGTACGTAGCACCTGGGATAGAGCATGCATGTATATGTGTACAATATCTGGGATGAAGTGTATGTGCGCCTGTGTGTACATGGCATCTGCAACAGAGTGATGTTGTGTATGTACATGTACAGTATCTGAGATGAAGCATGTGCATATAGATAGCATGTGGGACAGAGCAATTGCATGTGTGCAGGTATACAGTACCTAGGATGGAGCCCATGCACATGTATGTATATGTAGCATCTGGCACAGAGAGCATGTGTTCATGTGTATGTGTACAGTATCTGGGAGGGACAAGAACAGGGTCTGGTTTGGAGGCAGCAGCTTAAATACAGTTATTGTAAAAGGCCACAACTTACAATCTACATGTGGTAGAAGTAGAGGCTTAATTTAGTTTTAAGTATGGCATCTTTTTCTCATTAAACATTTAAATAAGCAATCCTGTAGCGTGGAACGTCACTGCTACACAATAGGGAGGCCAAAAGTTAAAGCACATCAAGAGGTAGATGCATAAATGAATAGTAACACTGACCAGAATATAATTTTTAAAAATGATCATATAGGTTTATGCCTAAAGGCACAAAGGAACCTCCTCCCAATGCTAAATTTAGAAAGAAACTTCTGCCCTGGGTAAATCTTCCTCTGAAACATTCAGTGGTGTCAAAAGCAAAAGTTACTCCAAAGATGAGCTTTTACTGGCCCTATCCCTGGATAGGGTCTCAAACTCTCTATTATCATCCCAACCTTTTCTGCATAGAGGACATGTCTGTATGCTCAGCAACTGTACAGTTAATTCAGGATAGTAATGTTCTTGCTTACATTTAAACAGTTCTTACCCTGCTAAACGTCTCTCTCTCTCTCATCCAGGAGAGAAGTGCATTACTTCGGAAATGGTATCACTTGATGATTGAGAATAAAGATGACCTTGCTAAGATCATTACAGCAGAGAATGTAAGTATAGCGGAGGTTGAAATATACTAAGTATTCTTTGCCTTTGGTATTATAAGTCTTGTTCTGAGAGGTTGAATGCTCAGAGCTTCCAGACAAAGATGGTTGCAATATGCTCAATACCTCTATATCAGAGTCCCAATTTAAGGCCCTTTGTCTTTAAAAATAGTAAGAGCAGACCCTGAATTAGAAATAGGCATGATTTGAGCAATGTACATCTTAGCTTTTTGAGGATAAAAAAAGAAAGGGCTAATACTTGCTGCTTCTCTTCTTCTTAATTCCATATTCCCTAGCAGAAAATTCTGCTGTCAGTGATGCAGGATTGATCTGGCCTGCTGTTGTTTGGCTGTTACAGAAGAAGAAAAGACAGCCCAGCAACACTTCACCTCTACACACATGTATGCATGCACCCATCCCCTATTAAATACAACTGCATATATTATTCTATGCACAAGTTAGATAAAAATGAGGGAGAGCAGAAGTCAGATCAACTAAAAGGTATAACAAATAGATGAAAATATAAAACATGCCTGTGAAAAGAATACTAAAACAGTTTAGCAAACCTACTCATGACAAGTCTGCACATAGTTCTCCAGATTTAAAAAAAAAAGTTTGGTTCATATAAACTCAGACTTTTGGAAAGGCCAGGTCTCTGTTCATGCACCTAGCCCCAGTTTCTTTATGCATCTTGTGTTACAAGTGAGCTTCTTTATAGAGCAAATTCTAATTTTGTTTATTATATTTATGGTGGCAGCACCGACAGGTTAGCTGAGATTAGGGTCACATTATTGTCTGAACACAAGAGTGGGCATATCTGCACAACTAACTTGCTGTGCCAGGCTGAAACATAACGCACTGTTCCATGCAGGTTACTTTCCAAAGCTGATGTTGGGTGGCTTGTGTTCACTCAGTACTGTAGCTGGGCTATTTGGCTCTGTCGCTGGGCAGAGCTGATTGGCTTACCCACCCACATTGCTGTACTGAAGCAGCTATGATGCTTCCAATTCAAGAGGCAGTGTGCATGGAGCAGTGTGTGTTTCACATGGTTCAGCTTTGGCAAGTTAGTGGTATAGGTGCATCCAGTAGAAACAGTCCCTTCCGTCAGGAGCTTACAAGGACATGGCAGATGAAAGTTCGAGGGGAAACAGGCCTTGAAGGGTGAAGTGACTGGAAGCATGACTTTGGACAGGATCTGGAATAATAGAATCCTAACACCCAGAGTTCTGGTCCCTGAGCCTTGCTGTCAATCAGTTCCAGCAGTACTGGAGACCTACAAGTTTTAACCAGTGCATTTAAATTTTCAAAACTGTTTTACTCTTCTTACATATTTCCCTTTCTATTTTAAGTTCAATATTGGTAGAATTTAGGTTACAAGAGCAACTTGTTTGGCAGTTCTTGCCCCAGTGGGGTGGCACTTGACATATGTGAAAAAGTGTAAAGGCTTTATGTGCTGCACATTATGCATTGGTGATGTATCAGATCTACGGGGTGAAGTGACCAGAGCATATTATTTGTAAATTTAACATCATTGATATCAGTATTAGACATGTAACTGATATAAGACCTTTCTTGCTATAAGACAATTAACCAAGTTCTTCTTACCCTTGTTTGAAACCAGTGCAGAGTGCAGTATTTCTATGCCAGGGGACTTCACCTTGCAGGTGTATCGGTATGTCTGCACTGATGACTAAAAAGCCAAGTACAAAGTACTCATGCAAAGCTCCTGCCCCTTTCTGCTTTAGGTACTTGCCCATCTCCTGTTATTGGGATAACACTCAGGAAGGAAATGCTTTAAATCATCTGTGTATTCACTAAGATCTGGTGGCTGGGTTTCTCTGTGGCAGTATATAATTTTTGATACCGATATGTAACTCTTCCTCATAATTAGTTACATATGCCACTATCCTACTTTCAACTATTTCCATTAATCAGGTTTCCATTTCAGATGTTCAAGATGTTCTAATTAATTCCTTGACACATCATTTGGACAGCATCATCCTTCAATTTCTTTTGTCTTGCAGTTTGGTTATAGACGCCATTTTCATATTTTATAGTCTCTAATTGCCATGTTCAAGGAGCTGCCCAGGGTAGGGTTGACAAACCTGTACCTTTGTGTATTACATTAAAAAAAAGCTTAACAATTAAGTTAAGTCACACAATCAAGCAGTCAAAAATTAGGTTAGTTTTCTTAACATGCATGTGTTATAATAGTTTGCTTATAGGATCAGATTTTCTACATAATCCCTTTTTTTTTTTTTCAGCAAAGGCTGAACTATGCTCACTGAATGAACAACTATTTGAATAACAACATTTCAATGTATGACCCTCCATACTTTTACTTTGGAGTTCAAATGCTGCTCAGAACATACAAACTGTGATTTTCAGTAATAGCCTATATATTCGACAGATCTTTCATGGCAACATCAAAAGGTGGATCCTCAATACCAGAAGACAACACACTCCCAAGCATGGGGAGATGCTAGTGATAGAGTTTTTGGGGTTTTTTTTAAGAAAATGCTGACAAAACAGGCATTTTCACTGTGTACTGCATGCAAGAGTGAAATTCTCTGATAGAGGCTCCACCTGTCATTCATGAAGTCCCCAGGGAAGATAGCTGTCCTGTTGAGCACCTACCTACCTAACTAGTGGCGAGGCCATAGCAGTTCCTGCATATAATAATAATTCTTTTGTTGAGTTTCAATGAAGGGCTCTGCAGGTGGATTTTCGGACCAAAAAAAATCCTGCAGCATCTTCGAAACCACTACAAGTTTTTTCATTAATTTTATAGACTAGCAATGACTCCCTCGGCACGTATAACAACTTAACCAGTCTTTAATGCCATCTTGCACATGATAAAATAAATGTAGTAAACTAAAAACTTACCTGATGTTCTGATGGACAGAGTATCAAGGATGATTAACAGTATGAAATTGAACATATAACTTCAATTTGTAATGACTTCACACCATCATTTACCTCCTTCAACCTATGTCCTCAAATAACACATTAAATGCAGCATCTCTTATTCATTCTAGTGCCCTGTATATTAACAGGTAGAAAGTAAGGCACGCTGTGCAGAGTTCAACTCTAGAATTCAGTTGTAGAGGGCTAAGTTTAAAACCTTTTAAGCAAATGCTCTCTTAAACCCTTAGCCAAGATTCTGCCCAGCATGAAAATAATACCATCAAAACAGTTGCAAAAATTATCTTATTACAAGTGAATCAAGAACAAATTAATTATGTGTTTATCACCTCAGTTTTATCATTGTGTTAGATGTTTATAAAAACATTTCTTCAGATGTTCTGATTTCATTGCAGGGGAAGCCTTTGAAAGAGGCTCATGGTGAAATCCTGTATTCTGCCTCCTTTCTGGAGTGGTTTGCCGAAGAAGCTCGACGTGTTTATGGGGACATCATTCCACCTGCTGCAAAAGACAGAAGGATCTTGGTGCTGAAACAGCCTGTCGGGGTGGCAGCCATTATCACCCCTGTAAGTAAAGCTGCATCTTTTGACGAAGCTCAGTTAGAGTGTTCAGCTTAGCCCTGAGACTTGGGTAGCGTGCATCTCCATTGCCCCAGAAGAAGCCCCATAAAAAGAGTCTTCTACTTGCTCACTTGTTCCAGGTGGAGTTATATTCTCCTGTATGACCATCTAAGACAGGCCACAACCAAGTTTGAGAGAGAAAGAAATAAAGCGTTAGTCTGGATGCATTTTTATATTAACTGACATATCTTGGAACAAGTAATAGCTTAATATCAAAGATACATTGTGGCATTGAAAATCCAGGGGTGGGTGGGAGGGGTGCATATGGCAGAGGGAGAGGGATTCGTTGCTGGATTAAAGATGCAGGGAGTATTTGATTTATCATGAGCAGAAGGACTTCTGTGTCAGTGGTACTGCTTTTTAGCTTACAGAACTTACAGAGTATAAAAATAAGTGGTCTTGGCCCTCTGCACACACTTCTCTCCTTTTCCATTATTTTGAGAAGTGTTTGACAACATAAAAGAAAACTCTCACTGGTAGTGAGAGTCTCTGCTTGGGTTTTCTGTAGAAACTGCAAAAAATATCCAGTTGTTTGTGCAAAGCTGGAAGTATTTAGCTTTTCTGAGCTTCACTGTATTTTTCTCTCAACTTAGTGGAATTTCCCTAGTGCCATGATTACACGGAAGGTTGGTGCAGCCCTGGCAGCTGGCTGTACAGTGGTGGTGAAACCTGCAGAAGACACACCCTTATCCGCATTAGCACTTGCTGAGGTGAACTTTTCAACTGATTTTTATTTTGATAATGGACTGTGCTTTACACTAGGGATCCATAAACAGGAATTTAACTTTTGCCAAGTCTTCATGCTGAGATTTTACAAATGTATGCCACTAAGATAGTCCTTTAGCTTAAATATTTACCTTGAAACAAGCATTGCAGTATGTTTTATGGTTATATTAGGAGTGTTATGCAGGGTGGGCCTAACAGTCGAGGAGCATTACAAAAAGACAGCTTTAACACTGAAGCACAAGAGCCTACTTGTGTGGGATTCATGCTAGCAGCTGGCACTTATGGAGCCCAATACAAGAGGTGCCAAGCACCTCTTACTTCCATTGGACTTGCGAGTTTCATTTTCAAAGCATTAAGTTTTTTATTTGTATTTTATTACTTTATAAAGCATATAAAATTAACTAATCCTCTTATAAAATGTATCTTTACTGCACTTTTCTTGTTTCTTATTGCAGCTGGCAAACCAGGCTGGCATTCCGGCAGGAGTATTTAATGTTGTTCCCTGTTCCAGACAACAGACCCCCGCTGTAGGGGAAGCTCTATGCACTGACCCCTTGGTAGCCAAAATCTCTTTTACTGGCTCCACTGCAACAGGAAAGGTATGTGATAAAGACAACAAAGCATGCCTTTGAATGGTTTTACTGGAATTATGTTTGGAAAGCCAAGGAAAAGACTGGGGGTAAAGGAAGGGGAGAGGATTATGTACATCTTTCTCATATCAAGTTCTCAGGGAGGTTCTCCTTTACACAACATGCATAACAAACTCACAGAAATCCCCTCCATAGCCTGCATATACTTCCATTTTTCCCTGTATGTTAAATCTTGCCTCTAATAATGTCACAGAAATATGATAATGTGCCATTTGAAATCTGAGGAAGAGCAATTATTCAGGAAGGTTCAGTCCAAGAAACTGCTGCTTCCTGTATACAATGGCACAGTCTAAGAGGAACACTTCAGCATAATTAAATCGTGTTGCCAGGAATGGAGTATATTTCTGAGAAGGAGGAAAAGATTAATGAGATGAAACATTTACTGTAGGTTAGATTTTACCACCCTTGCTGCAGAAGCAATTTTATTAATTTTAATGAGTTGAATTAAGGATAAAAGGCACCATATGATGTGAATAAGGGTGATGGAATCTGATCCTTAAACAGGGAGGAACATAGTCTGAAGTGGTCTCAGAGCGAATGAAGAAAACACGTTGGCTACCTAGAGGAAGAAGTCTCAGTTAAAAGTGCTGTTTGACTGTGGAACAAACGTGGAAGGGAAAGAGTAGTTTAACAGAACTCAAGTGCTTGTACTAAGTCAGAAAAGTTATTGGATAAAATTATGACCCAACTAAAATCAAGGGGAATTTATAACTAGATTCCAGTGGAGTAAGGATTGCATCTCACATGACAAGCATAGGAAGTGGTTCCTTGTACTACTTTCCATAGAAAAGAAGGTCTGTGGATTTTGTGGAGACAACCTGCAGGTCCATTCTGTGCTAGGGTTATTTTCCTCTTCCCCTCTAGTCTGTACTGGCTAAATTCATGGATTATTTACAGACTCATTTGAAGGTGTATGGATTTCTCTATCTTCTGTATACTTGCAGTTACTGCTGCACTATGCTGCTGACACTGTGAAAAGGGTCTCTATGGAGCTTGGGGGGCATGCTCCCTTTATAGTATTTGACAGTGCTAACGTGGACCAAGCTGTTGCAGGAGCCCTGGCTTCCAAATATAGAAACTCTGGACAGGTGAGAAGAAATTTAAATAGTCCTTATTTCTTGTGTTTGGTGATTTTTTTTTTGCTTTGTTTTATTTTTCCTTCATGCTAGTGGACAACATGAGAAGAGGAACAAAGATGAACCCCAGGAAATGAATGCAACAAAGAGGCTGGAATCTGTGGTAGAGTAAAAGCAGTGAATGGGCAACAGTAATACCTGGCCTGAAGCATAGGCCAACACAAGGATAAGGTGTTTTGGAAGCCACCAAGGGAATTCAAAGTTAGGGGAAGGAAGGAGCAAAATGGAGAAGAAAAATCAATGGAAAATTTAGACCAAGAGGTTGTCCTAATTGAGGCAAAGAAAGATAAAGGCTTTGACTAACTGAAAGGCCAGCCTAAAAATACCACTTGTAAAAATCTAGTCCCTAAAAGGAGTAGAGTTTGGACCCTACTGACAAAGTAAACAAAAATCAATGGAAACATCAGCTCGTACCTTCTCTTCTTGCTTGATTGCTGGCTCTACTGCACAGCCTACACTCTCTATCTTCTAATCAGAGAATAACCCCCTCACCTTTGCATACTGGTGGATGCATATATCAGAGTCATCAGAACCTATTTAGCCTTTCAGTAGCACAATCTACACCTGTAAATGTCTCATGCAAACCACATCAGCTTATTAGGGTTGGACTTGTAACGTGTTCTGTAAAGTGAATCAAAATGGTACTCTGCCGCTGCTAAATGGAAAGTAAGATTAGTTGGGAGATGTCAGAGATGCATGAAATTATGTCATCTGTTCTTTCATGTTTGTTTTCAGACATGTGTTTGCACAAACCGCTTCTTAGTGCAGAAGGGAATCCATGATACATTTGTGGAAAAGTTTGCCAAAGCCATTGAGAAAGAGCTACATGTAGGAAATGGATTTGATGAAAGAACTACCCAGGGACCATTAATTAATGAAAAGGCAGTGGAAAAGGTATGAAGACAAACATATGGGTTGCATTTTTTTAAAATTAAATTTCTAGTTTTATGGCCTGATAAGCATGTTTTGCACCCAGTTTTCTTATACCTGTTTTGTTAGATTGTATTTGTTGAAAGGTTGTTCTCACCTCAAGGCCTATGCTGATGTGATCGGGAGCAGCTATGGCCATCTGATATTCCACCATGGGAAAAGAAAAAGGACTCTTCTACAATGAGCAAACCTTTCTTCCTACTTATATTCTGATTTTTCTCAAGAGAACCATTTGCTAAAGACAGCAGAATGCAGGGAATGGATTAGGATGCATACCCCTTGACACTGGGAATAAGCATTTGTTTTGAAGAACAATGTTCCTGCCTATCAAAACTAGGGGGAATAACAAATTAAGGTTAAAAATGTACTGGATCTGTGACTGTGGAAGACTCAGTCTTTGATTATGAGAACTACTGTGCAAGCTTTGGAACTCCCTCTCTTCTAGATGACTGCTTATTTCTAGGATATTTAACTTTTTTTTGGAACCACAAAAGCTGTCTTGATTTTTTTGTTACATGTGGTCTTGTGCTCTTTGAGGTTAAAGCTGATTATGACAGTGTGAATCGCTCCTTTCTTAATGCAATGCAGGTATAGCTGTGACCTTTCAGTCTCATTTAGATATCAACGACAGATTGCTTACAAATTTTCCAGAATGTATTATATTTGCCATAGGAGATAAATATTTACAACCTTTTGGGAAGTATCTGGCATGATATCTTGGTGTGTATAAACAAAGCACCTTTCCATTCATCATAAAGCACTATCTTTCACAAGTGCTGTACACTGCTTCACAGTGTCAGGGCTTCAGCTGCAAGAGGAGAGAGTACTACATTGGCTCTTTTCCTCACCTGGTGATTAAAACACTCTCACCTGGAAAGTGGTCATTTAAACCCCTCAAGCCAAACAAGGCATCAAATCAGGAAATTTTAAACTGCATCACGAAGGGAGTCCTGCCTCTCTCTCTTTTTGGGGGGTTTTTTTTTTTGAATGCCCTGTTTAAAAGCATCAAACAGGAATCTTCTTTCCCTATGAAGTATACGCCAGACACGTAGCAACCAATGCTAGCTTGAGTCTCATTTATTTTGCTCACCTCAGGTAGAAAGACACATTAGTGATGCGGTGGCTCAAGGAGCCTCCATTGTGACAGGAGGAAAACGGCACAGCCTTGGGAAGAACTTCTTTGAGCCAACTTTGCTGAGCAATGTCACAACAAACATGCTTTGCACTCAAGAAGAAACATTTGGTCCAGTGGCACCAGTTATCAAGTAAGCCAATCTATTTTACAGATTAATTTAGTGATAAAGAAAGCAAGCTTCAGAAATATTTTTTTGTGAATATGGATGCATGTGCATTATTATTTGTCAATTATGTTTAGGTCTCTAGTTATTATGATGAGAACATGAGAGCATGCACACCATTCTATGTTTTTACTTCAGTATTTTCTGAATTTTGATTTATTTTCATAATATTAAGACATCTCTAAGTAATGCTTTTATATGGCATCATTAAAGAGGGTAAGAGTAAAGGCCATCAGTTTCATGCTCTGTAAAGTGATGAGGACAGAAAGACAGCATGGATCTTGGCACATGATATGCTGGTCCTAGATTTTTCTGGTCCAAAATACATTGTGGGAAAATTTTAACTCTGGCACATTTCTTTCTGAGACCTTCTTCAGTCTGATTATGTTGGATCTTGCCTGAAGGAAGACTTAGTCTAGGTGGGATGGCTTGTCTAGATGTGGGGGAAATGAATGGCAAGTTCATCCATTTTGGTTAAATGGTTTTAACTGCCACTTAACAGCTAGTGTAGCCAAAGACATTGCTAATAAAAAAAAAGTACATATCCACAGATACATCATGAACCTTGTTTTGGGAAGGCAAAATGAAGAAAAAAAGATATTTCCAGAATCTTAAGTGCCACAGCATAGGTTCACCATGGCTGAATGCTTGGGTCTGCACAGTTTCAGGTTTAACCCTGCCGAATTTGAATTCTGTACTTTATATACTGGACTTTATATATTTGACCAAGCCAAAAGCTGTTGCCAGTTTGGCAGTGGCTATAATAGGGTTGAGCCTCAAACTGTAGCTCCAGCAAAAGGGTGAGTGACCTCGAAGATGGGACTTGGCCTTCATGCACATTGGGGAAAAAAGGAAAGAAGGGAGAGGAGCACAACTTCCTGCAACTAATCTACCATCCCTGTGCCTTCATTCTGGCATTGGCAACCACCTTGCCCTGCACAGATTGGGGGGGGTATGTGCCCCCGGGGCCTCCGCCAGGGTACATACAGGCAGCAGCAAGAGGCCCCTGCGCACCTGGATGAGCCGCCCTGGCTCCAACCCTCCCCTGACTCGACCTGGCCAGGGCCCCCCTCACCCTGTGGCAGGGGGCACAGAAGGGGACTGTCCCACTTATCCGGCCCGGCCCCAGCAGCAAGGGCCTCAGCTCAGCTCAGCCACGTACATCCCACTGCTCATATATCTCACCGCTCCCGGACTGTGTCCCCACGTGCATCCTGCTACTCTGACTGTCAGAGGCTCTGGGATCCAATCTCAGTCTGGGGGGCTCTTTGGGCTACTATCAGGGGCTCCCCAAACAACCAGCCGATCACAATTGACTGGCTGGTGACCACAGTGCTAAATGATGTCACAGTAACAGCTTGTACTGCACCGTACTGGCAGCGCACGGTTATTTTTAACCGCTTTGTCACCATAGCAATGCACTATAGTGAGGGAGCGCATTGCTAAAGCGACATAGCTCCACAGTTTGCACCCACTGATATAATGTCACCATAGTACCTCATGTAGACACACCCACAGAAAAGTAAACTTTAAACCCTGGAACTTGTCACGGAGAACTGTCATATGCGCTTTGCCCTACTCCCCATATGGCAGTTCTGGCTATATCTCAGAGAACAGGAAGATAATGGAGCAAAGGATGCCTGTTATTTTGACTGGAGATCTCATGGGTGTCCATTTCTCTTATGTCGACAGGTTTGATACTGAGGCAGAAGCTGTTGCTATAGCAAATTCAGCCAACGTGGGTTTAGCAGGTAAGTTCTTCCTTGGCAGATAAATACATCATTTTATAAGTTTGAGCTTAGTGTTGCCAGTAAGTGGGATGAATATTTTTACTTAAGAGTGAGTATACCTGCTAGCACCTGTGTCCAAGGTGTCTGCTGCTGCATCCTTTTGACTATTGCTCTCATGAGGTATTCTATGTCCATTTTGCAGGATACTTCTATTCTCAAGACCCAGGCCAGATCTGGAGAGTCGCGGAGCAGCTGGAGGTTGGAATGGTTGGGGTTAATGAAGGATTATTATCTGCAGTAGAGTGCCCTTTTGGTGGTGTAAAACAGTCTGGTCTAGGACGAGAGGGTTCAAAATATGGCATTGATGAGTACCTAGAAGTCAAATACGTCTGTTTTGGAGGCTTATAACAACCAGTGAGAGAGACAATCCATGAAAGCCTGGAAAATAGGGCTTTAGGTCTAGTAAATTACAAATCTAGATATTGGTACATATTAGTGCAACTTTTACTCCATTCAGAATTAAGTGACCCTCTTGTGTAAGTGTTAAGAGATGTTTTACAGTCTTGTGCTAGTATATGTAAAAATACTACTCAACATTGATCTTTACATACTGCATTTTCATAGCATTAGTTAATACCCAGCAGTATAACTACTGTGCCTCTCTTTGATGGGGGCAGGAAAGAATAGTAGTGTCTCTATTATTTAAGCTTACCCTGAGTAAGCAAATAGGGTGGAGTAATTTTTGTCCACGATGAAGATCCATCCTCCATTTCTGGTAGAAGAAACAGACACCTTTTTTCCCTAAAACCATGTATGTGGGGAACTGTTGGGGGAGATAACATTTGGCAAAGCAGGGAAGTTAACACATTCTGTATAAGCTGGATGCACAGCGAGGCAATGGATACAGAACATGCCTGGCTCAGTGGTAGCAGAGGAAAGAGAATTTTACTCACCTTGCAGGGAGACTTCAGAGCTGTTGGAATGAGGAGAAAACTATATCTAAGGTGGTATGTAAATTAATGTCTAACCCAGTGGTTCTCACTTGGGGGGCGGAAGGGCTGGTGAGGGTCATGATGCAGGCACTGCTGCCACTGCAGCAGCCAGGTAAAACTGCCCCACGTGCAGATCTGCGGTATGCGCATACTCCTGCTGCATCAGGGCTTTCTCGTAACACTAAACCAGGACAGGAGAGCTGACTCAGGCTGTAGCCTTTCCCCATGCACTCTCCCTTTTTCCCTTCACCCCCCACCCACGATTTTCCAGAACCAGGGGAAACACCATGTATCTGGGTCCAAGAAGGCCATTCTCCTTAAGCATTCCCAGGGATAACTGTTCTTCTGGCGTGGTTTAGTACCCACCGAGGTGTTGGGGCTCCTCCCTAGCTTGCTTCTGCGGCCATATGGCTGAGGGCAGGCGAAACTTGGGGGCATCTGAACCCCAAGTCTTTGGTCTTGGGCCTGCACTTAGGATGCCTGCCAGAAGGCTTCGGAAATATCTGAAGCACCTGGTGGAAGTTGAGGATGTTTTCTGGTTGTAGGGCCACTTCTGATTCTGGACTGACTCACGGATTTGGACTTGATTTGGCTTGGAACACGAAAAGTTTCTTTAAAATAAAAGAGAACCAGAGGCACACAAGACATTTCCACCCATTTGCCTCTGTTTCTAGGATGAGAACTGGGCAGGTGCAAGGGGAAGGCTGCAGACCAGACTCCTGTCCTGCTTTAGGATGATCAATGATCTCTAATGCAGGAGGAGCATGTGCACATTCCACAGCCCTTCTTGAGCTGGCTGTACAGAAGGTGTGTGGGGCAGTTATACCTGGAGGCAGCAGCAGCTGGGTAAGAACCACTGAGGTAAGTTGAGGCAGCACCAACAGTGGTTCTGAAATGGGGGTACTAGCACATTGAAAATATCAGTGGAAGAGTGTTCTCGCTGAACAGGTTGGGAACCACTGACCTAACCAATCCCCTTTGCAAGACCAATGTAATTCCCCATGAACCAAGGAAAGGATATGTTAATCAACATCCATGATGCCTAACCCCTTTTAGAGGGTGTTTTTTACCACATCTCCACAGCATCTACACAGGCTTCAGAGCTCCTCTAGCCTCTGCTCCCTGAAAGTCTCCAGGCCTTGGCTTGGGCTTTTCCACATGCAGGGAGATGTCTATTAAAGAGTTAGGTTCTACTAAGAATTTAAATACAGATCTGCAGTGGGGAGGCTTTTGTGAGCCATCCCAGTTAGTTAAGGGAAATCATCTTTAGAAGATGAAAGAGTGGTGCATTCCTGAAGTTTTAACTTTATTTAAATAACAAGCACTTTATTCAGAAAACTTCTTTCTAGCTAGCATTGCAGAGGCTGCAGGGAAGCAGATGTCTGTCTACATTTTCTATTTACAAGGCATTTATAGTTGTTACAGTGAGCCAGCCTTCCCCTATCTACACTGAATTTCCCTCAGTCTAATTACACTATTAAGCAGGCTGTTGTACAGTATACATTCAGTTATGCAAAGGAAGGGGAAGTATGAATTTGGGAATGATTTAAGATTGGCAGAGTGGAGCAGAGCTTCACAGCAGACTTCTAAATTGCACACACAGAGTGCCGTAAAATACTACGTGGCTTTTTAATATTGTTGTTATTATTTAGTTTGTATGGCATTATCAAGGATCCTGGTTTTCTCTGATATTCAAAAAAAAAATCCCCAATTTTTTGGTTAAAAAAATAATAACCCAAATACCATGGTTCCCTTTTTTTTAACCTAAAAATTGGGAATGATTTTTTTTTTTTTAATCAGAGAAAACCAGGATCCCCGGACATTATCATGGCTGGAGCTCATACCTTAGTGCCAATGTAAAATGCCTAAGTGCTTCATACTGAAGTTATGCCACCAGGGGGGGTTGAAAGGACACTTTTTGCTCCTGCAGAAGATCCAGATGCAGTACACACAAAGTCACTGAGGCATTTACAATAGCTGATCAGCTACAGGATATGCCCATAGAGGTAATAAAGGAAGTAAGATGTCCTTTTCCTTAGCTGGAAAAAGTTTGTTTTAACTAGTTAAAATATCTTAAGTGAGCACAGAGAGTGCCTTTACTTTGTGTGTACCATGTTATAGCACACATGGAAGTGGAGCATATACTGCAAGATGGTTTACTCTTCCACTTTTAATTTAAAAAAGCATTGCACAGAGATGCATTCAGTAGCTGCTGTCCAAGTCTGTACATCCCTGAGAGTAGTCACTTGAATACTGTTGTTTGGAGGCGCACAAATACAGGTTACACTGCCCTGAGGAGTAAGCCTGCTCCCACTTACAGCTTACCTTATCCGTTTGTGTGCTAAGCAGTAGTATCACAAACCGGGGGGGGGGGGGTCTTGGTGTGCCTTTTACAAGGGTAGAACAAAGACAAAAATAGTGAATATATAATCATTATCCTGCACAAAATACCTTTAAAATGTGACAAGCACAAAAGTTTTACTATATGAAAGGAGATACCTTCAGTTAATTTGCCAAGTTTTTCCTCCCAAGTTGGATTCCAGTGAGTTAGCACATAATATTCTCATGTAAGTAATATGTATAGAATGAGCACAGATTATTTTTTTCTTACAATATTGTACTCTTAATAAAAGCTGTGATCCTTTAACAAGAGTCATACTTAAATGTTTACATTTCAATTATGTATACAACTAATTTGTGACAGGTTAGTCTTTTCCAGTTCTTTAATATGCATAATTGTTAAAAAAAATACATGCTGCTTAGCAAAACAGCTGTGCTTTCAGGTAATAAAATTCTTAACTTCTAGGAAAGTATTAGGTATGTGGCATTCATGTTTTTTTCTCTGCTAAATTGATGATTTGGCTGTTAGCCAACACTTATTTTATGGTTCAAAATCCTTTATATCAGATAAACCAAGCAGTAGAAAAAATACACAGCATCTACATACAGGGCGCATCTACATGAGACGCTTACTGCACAGTAGCCTAACAACATTGCGCAGTAGCATGCTGGTCAAAAACCGTGCTAATACGCTACTGTGCAGTGTTATTAGGCTACTACACAAGAAGCATCACAAAAAACTGCACCGGCATTACTGCGCAGTAAATGTAGTTACTGCACATTCAATTAGTGCTTCATTAAGAAAGTACTAAATTAAATGTGCAGTAACTAGGGCACATTAATGAATGTGTAGATGCACCGACAGAGGCTCCTCTGAAAGTAAAATAGAGTTGAATTCAAGAGCAACTCTTAAAAGGTATGACACTTTGAAAGTCAGTCATTTGCATTTTTGTGTCATTGCATCAAGCATTTTACAGACACTTATAAAATTGGAAGGGACCTCACCTCAAACATTTTTGAGCCCATTCCCCTGCTAAGAGGACACTGTTGTTTCTATAAGCCTGTTTGTAAATTTATCAAGTCCTACCTTTAGACTTATTAGGGGGGTTTGGCCCCTCTGTAGTTAAAAACTTCTTCTAATTTCTGGCTTAAATTTTTCATGGCCAGTGTATAACCATTTCTTCTGTGCCAACATTGTCATTACCTTTTCTTCTCTCTGCTGTATTTATCTATAGCAGTGAGGGCTGACCTTTTTTGGCAGATGTGCCACAAATCAGCCCCACATCCTCTGCCTGATCTGCTTTCTGCTTCTTGCCCTATCTGCTGTTGTGCTACCTGTCCCCTCTCAACGAGCTTTAGTTAAAGCGCCCCCACCACCATTTTTCAGCACAAGGATGCTGATATACGTGATGATCCGAGCACTTTAATTAGAGCAGCTCTCAGAGCTGCTCCAATTAAAGCACCACCCCCTCCACCCCACTTCCAGAGCACATGTATAAATGCCCATAGACACTGTATCCCGAGTAGTTCTAGGACTGCCTTTCTTTTGCCTAATTAGGCACAAGAATATTGTTAGCCACAGTGAAAGTGCTTTCTTGGCAAGTCATTTCAGGTAATCAGTTTCCCTGCCAGCACACTTAACCTCAGCAGCTTAGCTCAGTTGAGCAAAATAAATGGAGAAAGCTCATGATTCTGTGGTTCCCTAAAACAGTGCTGCAGGCACAGGGCAAAGTAAAATGCTCTACTGTGCAGCATTCAGTGAAACAGTGAAAACATGGCCAACATGCTTGGACCAAGTCGGCTTAGGCTAGCTGGCCTATTGTGCTCCACTGTACCTTGCAGTGTCTTACGTCTTATAAATAGCTAGTAATCTGCTGCATATCCATTACCCTGCAGAACTTGTCTTCATAGATGTACAGTTCAGTTACTGGGCAGAGGGCTGTGCAAGTCCATGCACTTCCTCAATCCAGGCTCTGAGCATCTCATGCTGATGATGGGAATATGGCAAACGCAGGATTAAGGAGTTCAAATGGCTGTAACTAACATTTTGAAGAGAGTTAGTTTGTCATGTTAGCCTGATGCTGGGTAGAGGGCAGGGTGGCACCTGATAGATTAACTTCTTCAGAGAGATGCTTTCATTAAAGGCATTAATAGGAAATTAATCTGGTTCTGCAGTTTTTTAGAAGGCCTATGAGGTTTTTCCATCTTGAAGGATATTTTGTTTCTTGTACAAATGAGAGATTTGTAAAACAAAGTCCATAGAGAATTCAGTATGGCATTTAAAACTCACAGCTGAAGTCAGCTTGTCTGCAGTGTTTTCAGTGCAAGTATCCTTTTCTCAGAAATCTGAAAAGAATTAGAAAGGTCTCTCCCCAAGACTTGATCATGTGTAGAGTGACCATACATCCTTCCTGGCTTGGCCAGGACAGTCCTGGATTTTGTAGGTCAGACCTGGCTGGTTAGTGAAAATTAAAATAGAAGTCTCAGAATTGCAGGGGCGAGGTGCAGTCTGGTAGGGAGGCAGAGCAGCATGGTATACCAAGCACCATGTGCTCTGCTCAGTGACCCCCACCACCTCCACCTCCATGCTGGACTGTGCCCCGCACCCCTGCCCACATGCCTCTACCTACAGCAGCACCGCTGACCTGGGAGGTGGGGTGGGGCAGTAACCCAGTTTTCTTAAAAATTATATGGTCACCCTAATCATGCGAGTATATTCATGCCTGAAAACATGGTTCCACTCTGAAAAGTGACTGCAGAAATGGCTCCTTTTTCCTCAATCATTCTGCTTTTAGTGCATATTCAGTCACAACTGACTGCTGAGATGATGAATGGAAGCAACAAGGAGGGACAGTTATTTATTTTTTTCAGTATAGAGAGACAAACACACATGCTTGATGGTCCTTGTTCCTCAAGGGAACTAAGATGCAGGACCAAATGTAACCCCATCCATTACACTAGTTATACATGGAGCCTCCCTGAAAGCAGTGAAGGTACAACAGTGTAAACAAGGGCAGAACTTGGCTCAATCTATTATTTTTATAGATGACAATCTGGAAAGGAATTGATTTTCAGGGATGTGCTGAACTTGTACTGTATGTAATTAGATCACTGCTTTCCTTGTTGAAAACATTATCTGAAAATAAGATTAAGTGGGTGGAGGCTTACTGCACAACTGTTTTTGAGGTCACTTCTCATAGACAAGACCAAATTTCTTGCAGCTGGGCACAGCACAAAATCCATTTCCTACCCTGAGAGTTTTAAAGCCCCTGCTAGTAAATGGGGAAGCAGATTTGTGCTTCTTTTCAAATGTACACTCTTCTACAGGCCACCTCCCATAACACCACAAAATAACTACAACCTCTTACCTGGAATGTGATGCCTTGATCAAGCTCTCAGTGCAAAGGCTGACTTGAGATATTTCATTTTTCTTGAAATAAATAATCTCATGTTAAAAAAACCAGCTTTTAATTAGACAGTATTGACTTTAAAAGAAACACACATCAACTGTGTCTAGGATAGTAAAGCCCTTGATGTTAGCTGCAGTGAGCATTTAAGAGTTTCCAACTTCTTGTCCTCCAGTTCATCTCACTGAACTACATCCTCCCTCTCACAGAAAATGCATTTTCTGTGGCAATCAGAGGAAAAAGAGGTCACAAACAATTAAACCATAATAGTTGCAGGTTGAGTACAGACAGAACAATCTATAGGAGGTAATTTTTTTCATTATCTTGGTCTGACCTCAAGCCTGAACCTCATATGGCATAGAAGAAAGTGTCTTGTAGAGGAGAACAGATGACAACGTTACAGAAGGAAAGACAAATCTTTATTAGGAGGGTAACATAAAGGTAATAGTATCAGCTAAGAACTGGTTCCAGTTACAATACATTATCATTTGCAATAAACAACATTTTCTAGAGATAGGTTCCTATTTTTAAATCTACAGTTGTTCACCCATCCACACGCAGGAAGCCATGCTTCCGTACAGAGGCAAAGTACTACTGCATGCCTCACTTGCACTTAAGTCATTGCCTGTGCTGCAGGAATTTCTTTTTTCCCCACCTTAAGTAGCTTCATGGTTTCTTTGGGACAATTCCTTCTGGTACCTTGGCACCCAGAGGCATCTGAAATGGGTTATGTCTCACTACATTTGTATAGGATGAGGAAATTTAAGCACAATCCTAGGGTACAAATTTTGTGCTTTAGGACCTTCCTACCTGCCTTCTATTCCAGTTTCTCTCCCCTAGAAAAAAGGCTTGCCCTCCATCCCTTTCTCACCAGGGTTCCACAGACTGTTCAGTAGATGACTCTGAAAATAGTTTTCATTTCCTCCCAACCCCAAACACAAGGACAATAATAAGTTCATTAACTTTTCAACATGTAAAGAGATCAAAACCCACAATCATTTTAGTCAGGCAATAATCTTCAGTTAACGTCAACAGGAATTTTACATAAGTGGGGCCTGAAGGATTTGAAGAATGCCAGAGCTGTCTGAGAAAAGGTAAGTGTTGGCATTTTTGCACTGCTTTCAGGTTTGAAGGAGCCAAACAAGGAAGGAAGAAAATGCCAGAGGAGGTGTGGCAGTGCAGTCCCCTCACTTCAGCTGTGCTGCACATGAGTTCTCAGCATCAGGTCTGGTCGGAGCCCCTGCTTTTGCACAGCTCTAGCCTCCTTTCCCCTGCTGCTGGGGTAGGGAAGGGCAAACAGTATTTACCCCTTGGGTTCCAGAACTAAGTGAAAGCAAGGAATCCAGCCACATCCCACCAAGATCAGCTGGTGAGTTGAACTCAGTGCTAGCACGGAGCTCTAGCAGGAGCCCACGCTGACCAGGAAGGGAGTTCAGAGTGCATTGCCCATGTGTAGCACAGTTCCCTGCCCCATTTCTGGGTCTGCTACTGGAAAGTACACCGTTCTGCTAAACCCTTTGCAGATCAGATTCATCCCCCTACTTGCGTCCCCTTATGTTTCCTCAAGACAATCCACTGATAGGAGGTTGGCTAGCATTTTTAGTAGCATGCAAGTGGGGGGGTTGAAGCAGATGTATCCAGTGCACTGGACAGTAAAGCTGGTAAAATAGCTTTTTTGTAACAAAAGATAGATGGTAACTTATTTTACAAGTAAGTATGAAGCAAGGAAGATTGATTTTTCATTACATATCCAGCAACAACTGGGTTACTCCGATTTAATTGTGTCACTACTCATCAACCCATATCAAACAGCTCCTTCAATACCAGAGCTGAAATAGAAAAGAAACGTTATGGTTATTTTTATTTTGTCAGACTTGTCCTGCTAAATTTCTTGTACAACATTAGTATTTTGCCTGCCATGATAAAAGCTGTTGGTCTGTTTATAGCTGGACAGATCTATGTTGTGAGTAGGTATGTATTGCTCACTATGCAACAATTCACATGTAGGCTTATTAAATTAAATTACAGTAACAATCATGAGATCCTCATATATACACTGCACTCACTACTTAAAAATGTTAAAGAATGTAGATAAAGATATGCTTGCAAACAAGTCATGCTAGACTGCAGGACCATAAAAGGTTAACATTAAGGTTTGATATCGCAAATACTCAGAGCCAGAGAAGTATTTCTTCCTGACTCCACAAGAAGTTTCAGATTTCCTTCAATATCAGGCATGCATTTTTAGGCCTAATAATCTGCAAGATAGTGTATCTTAATGCCCAATTACTATGTTGCCTTTCTCCTTTTTTCACTTCTAACTTGATGAATGAGGTTAAATTGGTAGAACTGCAAGCCAGTGCCTCTAATAACACCTTGGAAATTCACTATTTAAAAAAATAATTTTTAACTAAGGTTGTGAGCTATAAAAGTGGCTAGCAATCGCATGTGAATTCAAGTGGAAAGAAACAAAAGGCAAAAAGGTAATTAAGAGGTCCTAGACTGTACAGTCTACTGTCTCCCACCTGCTGGAGGTGGAAGTACTTGGATAAGCTAAAAAAAAAAATAAAAAATGCTCTCGCAGCACTTGAACTTCTTCCAGAAATGATTCTGAGGGTAGGAAAGAAGAGGTGGTGTTTCTAGAACTGTGGTGACTTTGTGATGTTGAACAATGTCCACTAGGAAGCATGCTTCAGACCACAAAACATTTTTCATTTAGAAACCTAAGACACATTTGAACCTTGGACTTCAAGCAATGGATGACTACCTTTACAGTTTAACCCTCTGTGCAGCCTTTTTGCAGGCCTGAGCACTAGGCATTAAATAGTAAAATAAAACCAATGCAAAAAAGACTAAATTTACAAAACTCAGCTGCACCTTCAGTTGTTCTTTTTTTGTTTTGTTTTGTTTTATGGATGCTGACAACTGTGCCAATATGCATAAACTTAAAAGAGATGTTTATATTTGATTGATACAAGGTCACAGTTGTTCACATAATTTTATCTAGTCCGTAAAACACATAGATCTGCAAAGAGTCATTTTCTGTAGAACAAATACAGAACTTGAACACTGAGAGTAGCAGACTGGCCAAAACTTTTTTTTTTTTTAAATATAATTTGGTTTGCTTGAATGCCCACCTACCCTGGACTGCTTACAACCCAAAAATGCACTACTGCATGAATGCTGATGGAATAAAAAGTGAGAGGAGCCAGAAACCGTACTGTCTATGTTTCTAGGCTGAGCAGAAAGTAGGTGAAAAGTAAACAAAGAGTATAAGCTGAAAAAGCTTCCAATAGTAATCACCTTTTGCCTGACATGCTGGCTTCTTTCACTGCTGTGCCCAAGCTGTCTTGTCTGAGAAGGGTATCATTATGGAGCAGGGGGAAATGCTAATTGTCATAGCTTTAACGTTTTTGTAAGGAAGTTATAGGCCAACATGGATCTGGAGGAGCACAGTCAGGGAAAATGCAGACAACATACTATGTTGCTGCTGTTTTCATGTCCCTCCAACCCAACTCCATGAATGGAAGCAAGCCAAGAAGAGAAGTCATGAAGTTCAATGCAACAGCACGTTTTCCATACATATACCCATTATTTTACTTCTTCACCCCAGCAGATAACTCCTTGGGCTAGGAAACTCCATACATTTCCTACAAATTGTTCCTTCCACATGAAGAGGTCCCACTCCCTGAATTACAGAGAACCCTTGTGCCTCTGAACCAACTCTTGGAGCCCCTGTTCATCAACAGTGAAGCTCCACTGAAACTACACAGCCCAGGCTTTCTGCACTGCTGGATTCCTCCGTAATTAGGGTTTTAATTTTTCTGAAGTCCTGCATGAGGGAAGTTTCCCAGCCCCTGCCAAGTCTTCCCTAGTTAATGAAGGGGAACAAGAAAAGGGCAGACAGTGTCATGGAAGCAGATGTATTCAGCCCACCATCCATGAATAGAGGAGTCCTCCAGATAAACTGGGTCCCCCTAACACAGATCTCAAGGAGGCAATGGGGCATTAGTGTCTAATATAACACCCATAAAGAAAATGCCCAGGTGCTGCACAACAATTAAGAGTAGCAAAATCAAAATGTTAACAGTTTTGTCTTTCATTAAAAAAAATTTCCCTGACCCAAGACATCCAGCCATGTAGCAACTAAGCCTTAACACTGTTCACTGCATTGTGCTAAGGCTTGAGACATTCCAATTCTTTATTACAAGCCATATTGCAACTTCCATCTTAATTTATGTGCATGAAGCACTCAGTCTTGATAGAGTCCTCATGCCCCCATTCCAATCAAAGTAAGTTTAAGGTGTTCAGCCCATTGCAGGAGGTGTCTCTGTATCCCTTTCAGCTCCTCAGGTCCAGAGGGGAACTCTCTTCGTATATTATTACAGAAGAAAACAGATAGGATTTCTCTGCTGCCACCACATCTTCAACATAAATATAAGGGACATTTCCATTATACAGGATACAAAATGTATCACATTAACTGGCAGCTGATTAAAGAACAACTGCTAAATAGTCAGCTGCCTTTAAAAACAAAGGCATTTTCACTTCACAAGTGCTACCCTAAAAACCATAGTCACAAAGCAGAGCTTGGAGGTAATACTATGTACTAAAGATGCTATTTATGGATCTCCCTTTTCTGTATCCAATTCAGAAACCATATATGAAGATGAAACTTGCAGTCACACACCGCTCTTTACAGACGCAAGGGAAATTCTGCACATTGGCTTTAATTGTCAAGGTCAGCTTCATAATCAGCGTGTTCCTTCAAGTGACGGAGTACAGATACAAGCCAAATATAGCTCAGAGAGTCTCACAGTCATCACTGTTAGTAACGGTCCTGGATAGGATGGTAGCAGTGATTCACAAGTCTAAGATAGGAAAATGTCTTCAGAAATTTAGACATAAACGTTCAGCACAGAGCATGCAGGGAATTACATGTGCTTCTTGTTCCTACAACCATGACAACACGAGCTTTGCTGTCTAATCCCCCCTCGACTCTGCTGAAAATTTCCCCTTCAGCTGCAATTGGTAGATACTTTAGGAAGCTTTTGATTTTGAAAAATAAAAGGTGGATCAACACTTTCTTGGTGCATCAGACTGGTGTGTCCTTTCTTTTCACCCTTACTCAATTATCTGTCTTTTGCACTGTAGTTGAAGGAAACTCCATTTTTGATGGAGCCGTTCATGATGTTCTTCGGATTCTCTCCTTCAATCTTTTCTCTGCTGAAAATAGTGTCCTGATCACTGTCAAACTCTGACTCTGACACCATCAGGCTGGAATTGTGTTCTGTGCTTCTGTGTTTTATACCTGAAAACCAACAATAAAAAGGCTCTTTGGACAGTCTTAATAACTTCCTTCCTATGTAGTGTTGCACAAGCTAAGTGAACCTGTGCTATAATATAATGAACTGTCTGTACCTACTTCCCATGTTAAATTATTTCTCTAGCAGATACTGAATATCATAGGCCAGATATTCCCTTGGCCTTTGTGTGGAACTACATCATTTATATCACTCGGGTCGTCTTTACATGTGCTCTGGGAGTGGGGGGGCAGGGTACTTTAATTAGAGCGGCTCTCAGGAGCCACTCTAATTAAAGCGCCTGCAGCATCTTGTGTATTCAGTGTCCCGCACTTAAAAATGGTGGCAGGGGTACTTTAACTAAAGCTCATTTGACGAGCTTTAGTTAAAGTACTATCACTGCCATTTTGAAGTACACTGAATACGTGAGGGACACTGAATACATGAGATGTCGAGGCTGCTACAGCATACTAATTAGCATGCTCCAGCAGACTCAGTTAATCAAGTCTGCTCCAACATGTTGTAATTACAGCGCATCGGAGCAGACATCCTGTATGTCTGCAGGTACCCAGGAGGCTCAGCTCACTTGTTCCTTGTCCTGCCCTTATTTTAAATATAGATATTTACAGTTCAATTAAAGCATCTCAGCATGAAGTACAATCCTGTCCAGGTCTTATTGAATCTATCAATTGTATCTAGCCACACAGGCAACTATATGCCTATAAAAGTTATTTATTGCTAAGCATATGAAATATATAATAGTACTAGTAGTAATAGACATGCAAAAGAAAAACAAGCACAAACAATGACAATACTACCCTGGTTTCACTAAGTATTTGGGGAAACTTAGCTCAGGCTTAACTGATACAGTTCAGGTTCAGAAGTTTATGCCTAGAAAGAAGAGAGAACGCTGGGAATATCACCGAGTCCACGGTACCCAGGCTGCAAAGCTGACAGGCACAGTCCGTAGCACAATCCTTGAAGAGAGAGACGATCTGTTCTTCCAGCGTCCCAAGAACGACAGGGGATGGTGTCAGCACAGGAGTTTTCTTCTTCTTCTTTCTTTCTCCTTTTCTTTCTCCCTGCTTCTTCTTCTTCTTTCTTCTCTTTCTTCTTTTTTTAAGCACACACACTTACAGATTTTTATACCCTCAGTTCAGCTGCTTTGAAGCACCCTCAGTAGTGTAAATCATTGTCTTTTCTATTGACAAGGGGTTATCTGGTTTGGACCATCTCAGGAAACTGATTGATAATCAGGAAACACTTAAGATTAGGGAGTAACCCAAATACTTGGGAGCCAGCTTGAGATTCCTATGGATGGCAGATATCCTGATGGGATATCTTATGGTTTCTTCAGGAACAATAGATAGCTTGCAGTATCAGGATTTTGGATTTTTACTTGTTGTGCACAAGCCTCAGCTTAGCATGACTTTTCCAGATTTTACTATAGTCTTTTAACAGACTTAAAGCAATTATTGGGGTGCTCATAACCTTTTGTGGAGAGGACTCCCACCAGTCGTCTCGGGAAAGATACGACAACACCTGGGATTAGGGCTCCAGCAGGCTGGATGCTGTGATGAACCCTTAACCATTGTTCAAATGTTGCCCATACCCCCTCTGACTTGGTCTCTTGCCTCAGCATTCCCTAACCCGGCAACCGAGTTTTAGTCAATCAAGTTTAAATAGGCCTCCCATACTGGGACCGGGGAATGTACAGCCCGAGATGCCTATTAAACTTAGAGCTGTGTGTGTGTGTGTGTCTGGGGGGAGAAAAGTCCTTAGCAAATCCAGATTAGAACTGGTCTGATAAATGCTGAGCTGGGTGTGTGTGAACATGGGTTAATTAACATTGGAAGCACAGATTCCCCATCATGCAGCGCTCTCCTGCTTCTCTGGTCCCAGAATTCACTGCAGTCTCTGCTTCAGGCTTTCTGTTTTCCATCTTTCATGTAAATGAATGGTCATCTGGTTCCATCTCAGATGCAGATGAGACCGAGGGCAGTTGTTCACTCTTATCACCCTTATCTGGAGAGTTTTAGGTGCGTCTCTCACTGCATCTTAATCAGTTTCGTTTATGTAGAGGAGGGGGGGGGGGAGTCCTTTGTGAGTCAGACAGACTGCATCCTGTGCCAGGGTTGCCCAAGAATACAGAGCTGAGGCGTAACAGATGATCCAGGCTGACCTGGACAGGCTCAGCAAGTGGGCGGACAAGAATCTGATGGTGTTCAACGCCGATAAATGCAAGGTTCTCCACCTTGGGAAAAAAAACCTGCAGCATCCTTATAGGCTCGGCAGTGCTATGTTGGCTAGCACTATGGAAGAAAGAGACTTGGGGGTCATCTTTGACCACAAGATGAACATGAGCCTGCAGTGCGATGCTGCGGCTAGTAAAGCGACCAAAACGCTGGCTTGCATCCATAGATGCTTCTCAAGCAAATCCCGGGACGTCATTCTCCCCCTGTACTCGGCCTTAGTGAGGCCGCAGCTGGAGTACTGCGTCCAGTTTTGGGCTCCACAATTCAAAAAGGATGTGGAGAAGCTTGAGAGAGTCCAGAGAAGAGCCACGCGCATGATCAGAGGTCAGGGAAGCAGACCCTACGATGACAGGCTGAGAGCCCTGGGGCTCTTTAGCCTGGAAAAGCGCAGGCTCAGGGGTGATCTGACGGCCACCTACAAGTTTATCAGGGGTGACCACCAGTATCTGGGGGAACATTTGTTCACCAGAGCGCCCCAAGGGATGACGAGGTCAAATGGTCACAAACTACTACAAGATCGTTTCAGGCTGGACATAAGGAAGAATTTCTTTACTGTCCGAGCCCCCTAGGTCTGGAACAGCCTGCCACCGGAGGTCGTTCAAGCGCTTTCATTGAACACCTTCAAGATGAAACTGGATGCTTATCTTGCTGGGATCCTATGACCCCAGCTGACTTCCTGCCCTTTGGGCGGGGGGCTGGACTCGATGATCTTCCGAGGTCCCTTCCAGCCCTAATGAAGTGCCCCCCCCCCAGCACTTCAAAATGTAATTAGAACTAAGGGAACAATCCAAAGACCAATGAAGTTAAATGGGGCATTTGCAGGACATGTGGAAAATGCAGTGTAAACAAAATACTTCATGTTTCCTTTCAAGAAGGAAAAAATTGGGTAAAGGAAAAATTTGTAAATTACTTTAAAATTAAGGTGAACACAAGAATGTAGGCTTACTGCTAAAAGGAGCCCCAATCTTAAAAAATAAATAAATAAATAAAGACAACTTACCATATTTAGGTCTTAACTCCATTCTCTCCTGGTCATCTATATTATCTAAGATGGTATATTTGGTTTTTTTCCTTATTTTTGTCCTCTTCCTGCTAAAAGGAAAGTTAGCACAAGTAAATAAAGTTCTCACACACGGTAAATGCTCTCTCCCTTACACACATACAGAACTACCAATAAGGCTAAAATTTTCTCTCTCGTAAAATATCTACGTATAACTCCACTGATTTCAAAAGTCAGTTCTGACTGCACCAGCTTAACAAGGAGTAGAAATCCAGGCCACCGAGTGTAAATCTTGTGTGTAGAAAGAAGGGACAAAACCTGCTATGCATACCTAGAAAAGAAAAAAAGCTTTCTGCGATAACTGGTGGTAGGCCTTGTCACCGAGCACCATCTCCAGGGGTGGCTATAAAGCCCCCAAAGGCCAAAAAATTCCCTGTACCCTGCTCTATGGGCAGTCCATCCTTCTCTCACAACCACATCTTGATGTTAATCGTTAGTGAAACACAGGAAGCTGCCCTAGAGTCTTACTGTGATGACCACCAGGTTTGGGGTCAAGGCTTTATGGGACAATTGCATGGCTCCATTCCACCCCTACACCATGCCCCAAGCCTCACAGATGTCATCCTCACTGATGTTCTCTCTTTACACACACAGCCCTTCTTGGGGCCCTCAGTCTCCTCAGCCTCTCTTTGGGCGGGTGCCCAAAGAGACACCCCTTGGTGTCTCATTCAACCCCTCCCTGGGCTGCCAGGCCCTTCAGTCTCTCACCCAGGCCCTCTGAGCTGCCAAACCTCTTTGGTCTCTTCCTGAACCCTTTTGGCCCCAAACTTTCCTGGCCCCCTGGACTCTTCTGGTCTCAGCCTTTCCCAGCCCATTTCTGGGCCCCTCTGGCTCCACTCTCTCTAGGCCCTACACTGGGCCCCTTGGCCCTTCTTGTCCCACTCTTTCCCGGTCCCTCTCTGGGCCTTTGGACCCATCTGATCCCAATTTCTCTCTTCCTTTTCTACTAGGGTATGGTCCCTTAGCCTTCTCTCTCTGTGGGGTAACCCACAAGTCAGTGGAAGCTGAGACTTCCAGGTGCCCCATACTCGCCTTTCCCTGGGGTGGCCCATGAATAGCATTTCACGGAGCTTGCCCCACCACAGGAAGCCCCGCCACGCTAACCAGCCACAGTAGGGTGCAGTTTCAGGTCTTGCCCAGGACCAACCTGTTCTAATTATCCTAGCCTCTCTTGGATTCCCCCCGATGTCATATGCCCCTCCTGGGCTGCGGGTTTCCAGCCCTACTCATTGACCAACCTGGGCTATAGGCCTCTAGGCCTGCTAGCCCTGGCTCAATCTCACCTTCACAACCCCTGGGCCCAACTCTCTTTCTCAGACCCCTTTCTTGAGCCCATCTCCTCAGATGGCCCTGTATCAACCATAGATTCATAGATGTTAGGGTTGGAAGGGACCTCAGTAGATCATCGAGTCCAACCCTCTGCATAGGCAGGAAAGAGTGCTGGGTCTAGATGACCCCAGCTAGATGCATATCCAACCTCCTCTTGAAGACCCCCAGGGTAGGGGAGAGTACCACCTCCCTTGGGAGCCCATTCCAGACCTTGGCCACTCCAACTGTGAAGAAGTTCTTCCTAATGTCCAGTCTAAATCTGCTCTCTGCTAGCTTGTGGCCATTATTTCTTGTAATCTTCATCCTAGGCTGCATGCCCCTTGACCCCTTCCTCTCTGGCTGTGGCCACACATGGATCTTTGGCCTATTCTGGTGCCTGGCCCTGCCTAGGTCTAGTTGAGATACCTTGGCTCTGGCAATCTCTGTAGTGGTCTCTTAATCTTTTGGCCCCTCCTGGGCCCTGGCCCCACACAGGCCAGTCAAGGTTCTGGGTCAGTCCTCCAGCTGTCAGCCCTCTCTCCTCTGTGGGTCTCACTCTCAGGCACCTCCATAGGCCTCTCCCTCTCAGCCTCTCTCTCTCTCTCTAGGCTCACCCAGACCCCTCAATAGGCCTCCATATACTCAGCTCTGGGCTCACCCAGACTCCTCAATAGGTCCCATAAACACACCTGAATCCCTCTTATACTCAACTCCTCTCTCAGGGCTCTTGGCCCCACAGGAATCTCCCCCACCCCCATACTTCCTTCCCAAATCTCCAGACTGCTTCTGACGTTATCTCCATGCTGGCATTGCAGAGCTGCAGCTATCTTGCTCCATAAATGTTCACCCAGCAGTCTCCAAGATGTTACTGCCAGCTCTGCTCTCAGGGCCTGGGCTTATATCCTGCCTAGGCCCAGCCCTCCTCCAGTCAGATGACTCCATCACTCAGCCCTAGCACCACCTGCAGGCATAGGGAAGAGGGAGCTAATGGGCCGTGGGCTTCCAGCAACTGCAGCAGGGGTAGGGAGGGATGTGCAGGCAGCAGTGTGGGAGGGAGTGGGGCTGGGGCAGCCGCTGCAAAGTGGGACAGGACATGGGACTGAGCTGTGAGTGGCTCATCTGGAGGGGTGGCTCCCGATGCTACGCATACTCTGGAGGCATGGGGGACCTCTGCAGGAGACTGCTGCACGCTGGGACCGGGGCAGTGCAGGGCTCTTCCCATCAGGGCAGGGCTGGGCCGGGCTGTGTTTGGGGCGGGCAGCAGCAGTGGTGGGAGGGGGACTATGGAGGGGTGGAGCTGCAGCCACCCCAAAATTCACCGTAGCCCCCCCAACCCCTCCTCCCAGCACTGCCACTGCCCACCCCAAGCACAGTGTCACTTAGCCCCCACTGGGAAGACCCCGGCCCAGCCCCAGCCCACAGCAACAGCCTGCCCCACCCCACGCAGATCTGGGGGCACACACCCCCTGTGCCATCCCAGGGTGTGTGCAGTGGCAGGAGCCCCAACCCCCACTTCCCGCACCCTTCTGGATGAGCCATGGCTCAATCCCACACCCTGTCCCACCCTGGCTGTGCAGGGCCTGCCCCAGCCCCACTTCGTCCCCCACCCCACAGCACCTTCTCCTCCCCCCACAGACTTACCTGCTCAAGGGGTGCACAGGCATATGCTCAGCCCCCCCGCAAATTTTTTCTCGCTCCACCTATGCCTGCAGGCTCCCTGGGTCAGCTGACTCCACAATTAACCCTGGCCCACACCTGCCATCTGCTCCACAGGCTGCTTCAGCTCCTAAAGTGGCAGGTGCCCCAAGTGTCCTGCCACAGGCCTGAAACACACTATTTGGCTGCAGATCAAAAAACTCTGAAGATCAGAGCTTTTGATTCTTTGGATCAAGGATTTCAATAGGGATCACCTGGACATTTCAGATTTGCATTTCTGCTCAACTTTGTTTGGGCCCATCTTTAGCTACAAGCCATCTAATGGAGATTTCTCTGCCATGTCCTATGTGTTGAGCTCCCTCCTGACCCAGTGTGCAAAATTAACATTTCCTCTTAATTTCTTCCAATTGTATGTCTTTGACAATGCCGGCAGACGGTCACCTCTGCATGCATTTCATCTATTACTTGTGTGAAGAAAGGGCTGAATGTCTGAAAGAAGGGAACAAAAGGATGAAGAAGCTGAATGGTGGAAGGGGGGATCTAATATGATGCACACTTGACCCCTCACCTCCCCCAAGTCATTTGGCTTATGTGTTGTATCCCTTCCACCTATCTTTTTTTCCACCTGTGTCTTTACTTTGTAAGCTCCTCAAGACAAAAGCCAACTCCCTTTGTGTCTGATAAGTACATAGTGGATGCTGTCAGGGATAAAATAACTTGGACTCTACACTCTTCAGATTGGTAGACCTAATCTGGGATGTGGCTCAAACTACCTAGAAAACCAAACACATCAATAGAAGTCATGTCACCTTCTTGTAAGCTTCACAAGACCAAAAGCACCCCAATCTCTGCTCTGCCTAGTTTCTGCCTCTTCTCTTTACCTAGATTATTGCATCAGTCAGGTCCCTTTTGTGGAGTGCTAAGTAAATGAGGATAGTTTCAAAGGGGCAAATAAACCTTCCCTCCCTCCCACATTTCATAGAAAAAAAACACAAGGCAGGCATCCTTTCAGATAGTATCCTGTCCATATCACAAAAAGATTTCATAGCAAAGAAAACTAAAAACCCAGACAATTAATGTTTTGTTACATCAACACAAATAGCCTCTTGGCTAGTCTGTTTGACAAAGCAGTTGTTCTAATGACAAGAACTAGCAGGGAAAACTGGGTTATTTGGGACAGAATTTCTAATCATCTTGCTGAGATTCATACGAAAACCATTGGGAAAAAAACACAAATGAAGTAAACTGCACTGTTAAAAGCAGAAAGGCCCCAGAGATGTAGGACATTAGCACACTTTCTCCAGACTGGCTCCTTGGACATCAGTTAAGCCCACTTCTTCACAAGGGAGGGTTTGATGCCTCTCTCTCAGGTCTAAAATAACCCATACTTGGTGCCCTTCAGGGCAAACAGCAATGCTCATTTCCTTTCCCTTGTTGTGAGGGATGGTGAGGACTTTGGTAGAAGACTATGAAGATCTTATATATGTTTGCAGCTGGTGGGTTACGATATACGTTAGTTATTAGGTGACAAGAACATGATTCCAGGAATACTTTTTGTAACTATACGGTTAAAGTATGTTGAGAAGTACTTAGAGCAAAGGCCAGAAAGAAATATCTGCAGGTGGCAAAGAGTTGCTTAAGGCTAAGAAATTGATTTACAAGTACAAACAACCTGTAGTGATGTCACAAGTATGCAGTTTTTTTCAAAACAGTTATCTACGTACCTTTTGCAGCAGCAGATGCAGAACCAAGCTAGCCCAACTGTGAGCACAACCAAAATGAAGGCAGATACTGTTACATAGAGTATACTCCATTCTGGAGGACAAAAAAGGAGAGACAGCTGTGAGCAGAGTGGTATTGATGGGATTATTTTAATGCAGTTGTCTTAACAGATGATCCTGGAAGATAGGGAATGGCTTTGCTTCACCTTAAGCATAATTAGAATTTGAGAGATCTTAGCACCTGAAGTTCAGTTCTTCTCTCAGAAGAGAATAAATAAAAATAATAGTCAAAGAGTTCCATGCTGGTCTTCCAGATCAAACATGTTCTTTTGATAAGTATTGGGTTTTTTTTCCTTACCAGCTCAATAAATTCCACCTGAAATCTGAAAGTCAAGGTGGGTTTTCTGCAATTGTGTTACAAACATGAACTTCTCTGCCACCTTCTAAATTGTACAGCTCTCTGATAGGACTGATAACCGGCAATAGCCTTCTTCTGCAACTACACTCTAACTCTTAATGTGGCAGAAGGTAATGTAGGGTGGCACTGTAGGGACTAACTAGTTCAGAGAGGAATAAGGTTTTGTAAGCAACCGCCTATTTTGTTGGATGCTAGGAATCTTGATCTGTGAATTCAGAAAATCTGATATAGGGTCTGAGGCAAAATAAAAGGAAGCCCTATAATCCTCTCAGGTTCTCAGTGGTGTAACTACGGTAAGGCAACTGGAGCAACTACCCTGGATGCTGACTTGAGCGGTGAAAATAATGGCTGCTGCTAGCAGCCACACGATCACAGCAGTGATGCAACAGCAACTGGAAATCACCGCTGCCCTGGGCACCTGGGCATCCAGCTGCATCACTATGCCGCTGCTGATGCTTATTTATTATTTGGACAACAGTTGCATCCAGAGTCTCTAATCATGATCAGGACCCAGTGTGCTATTTATTTATTTATTCATTTATTTATTTAGATTTCTGGTAGACATGCATATATGGCTTCAGCTTCCAGTACCCTTACTCATGGGCAGCAGTATCTCACTCCTCAAGTAGTCCTGTAGAAATCAGTGGGATGAGGAAGAATAAACATGTTTCTTAGCAGAATAATTTCAGAATCTCTCCATTATGAAGAGCAGGACCGTATTTGGGTTCATTTGATGCTACCCAAACAGTCTAATACAGTAAAGATTTGTAAAGCCAAGGACCACAGAGAAGATTTTAAATAGGACATCAAATGTGTAAGCTTAACAAAGCAGGGAAAGTCCTGTCAAAGAAAATCACATGGGTAAACTGGTGACAGGCTGCTTTGACTTCATTAAAGATGAGATAAAGACATTAAAGAAAATGGTGAAAGTGTTCAAATAAAAAAAAATGATTTTTTAGAAATGAGAGTACTTCTTAGCTTAGACCTAACATCTGAACTAGGCCGTATGCAGGCAACATTAGAGTCTTTATATATAATATAGGCCTGCCTCAATGCTCATGTGTTACCCCAGTGCTGTTAATCTCAATCATAACAGGAATCGGAGATTCTTGTGGCAGTAAATGCAGTACAAAGGCTGGAAATATCATTGCAAGAACCCTCCTGAACTATCTCCTTTCACTTGCTGAAGAGCTTCTCCTAGAATCTCAGTGTGGGTTTAGCGCACACATGGAGACGCACAACTGACATGATCTTTACAGCTCACCAGCTGCAGGAGAAATGCTGGGGACAACATAAGCCTCTCTACATGGTCTTCTTTAACCTCATGAAAGCTTTCGACTCTGTCAGCCAGGAAGTGTTGTGAAGGATCCTTCTGAAGTACAGATGCCCACCAAAATTTGTCACCATTCTCTGCCTGCTCCACGACAGTATGTGAGCGGTGGTTCACAGTAATGGACCTATCGCATCCCTTTGAGGTCAAAACAGGAGTTAAGCAAGGCTGTGTCTTTGCTCCAACACATCTCAATATTCTTTGCAGCAATGCTACATCTGACCACCAACAAGCTTCTAGCAGAGTGAAGCTAAACTACTGAGTGGATGGTACGCTGTTTAACCTCAGCTGACTTTGAGTCAAAACCAAGACCACCCTAACCACAATCATTGAGCTCCAATATGCTGATGATGCTTAGTGTGACCTCATTCAGAAGCAGACCTTCAGGCAGTCATCAACATCTTTACCAAGGCATACAAGAAAATGGGACTGACACTTAACATTCAGAAGACTAAGGTCCTCCATCAACTAGCTCCTAGTGAACAGTCCCCAGCTCCAGCAGTCCAGATCTACAGTGAGACTCTGAAGAATGCTATTTCCTGTACCTCAGAAGCTGTCCCTTGCAGAAGGCTGACATCGATGAAGAAATCCAGCATCACCGCAAATGTGCAAGTGCAGCCTTTGGATGCCAAAAGAAATAGGTGTTCAAAGATCGCAACATCAGATCTGAAACTAAGCTCATGGTTTATCAGGCAGTTGTGATCCCCACCTTATTGTACAGAGCTGAGACATGGACAATGCACAGGAGACATCTAAAGTTGTTGGAGAAATACCATCAGTGTTGCCTGTGGAAGATCCTCCAAATCCAGTGAGAAGACAGATACACCAACATTAGCATTCTCCTGCAAGCAAACACTATGAGTACTGAGATGATGATCATCCAACATCAACTTTGTTGGGCCACCCATGTCATCCGGCTGTCCAGCTCCTGAAGCAAGTTTCATTTTTCCAGGTCAGCCAAGGTGTACACTCAAGAGGAGGGCAGAGAAAGCACTTCAGGCACGAGCTCAAGGCCAAATTAAAAAAATACAATATTGATGTCAACTTGTGGGAGACTATTGCCCAGAACCACCCCAAATGGAGGAGGAGTCTGCTGCAGGGATCTCAGTAATTTGAAACCTCATGGCAACAACAGGAGATGGAAAAGCAAGAGCAGCAGAAACAGCATGTCATGGACCAGATCAAGAATCCAGCGCCACCCTCCCCAGACAGAAACACATGTCCAAGCTGGAGTAGAGTCTGTCAATCCTGAATAGGCCTCATCAGCCATCTTTGGACACACAGATAAGACAGTCGTGGAAGACGATCATCCTTGACTGGGAGGGACTGCCAAAGTACAAGGCTGCCTACTACACAATCCTTCCTTCCATTTAATCCCATCCATCAGCTCTGCAGCAACCATGGGACTTGCCACCCATTCAGTTTCTATAGTATTCATCAAGTGTATGACTATGACTCCATGTGTCTGGTTCCAGGGTAGTTTCCTACCCAAGTACTGGTTAGGATACTTCCAAGGTCAAGTAAGAACATCTGTATTCAGTCCAGCCTGGGCCCTCTTAAGCCATCAATCTGGGCAAAAATCACTTCATGTCCCACAGCAGTAACACAGCAATTTTTGTACTCTTTATCTGAAGGTCTGATATAAAATGCTATATATCTGAAAATTATCTGAAAATTACAAGGACAAGTATTATATTGTGGGCACTCAATTATTTTGTAGTCATGTACAGTTTCTTAGTACACTACTGATAGCTGAACAAATGGACAAACAGGCAATATCCTAATCTTTCTTCATGCAGCCCAGGTACACGGGGGGGGGGGGGTGCGCCCTGTCCTCCAATGACAGTGGTGGTGGTCAGGCAGGATGCTGAGGAAGGGGTTAGCTACTAGAGCAGCTTCCTCCCCTCTCTACAGAGCTAGGCCAAAACCAAATACTTAACTATGTACAATTTATTATAAAAATAAATACAGATGCTTAATATAAAATCTAACAGGGACTCAGGCAAGAGTCCTGTTACGTAGAATTGGGCAGGACTGACCCGATGATGAACCTGTCAGGTGTTGGAAATTACACACCTGGGAAAGGATTGGGTGATTAGCCCACAAAAACCAGGATAGAAGATGGTGGCGGGGCATTGGTTTTTGCTTTTGGGCACCAGAAGACAAAGAAGAAAGCTACGGAGACTCCAGAGGGAAGAGGAGAGACTAGATCTGCAATCTTGAAGAACGCCAGAAGAGGAGAACTTCAAGAGAGGTGGCAGGTCAGTCAAAGAAAAAGGGATTACCTCTTTGAAAACCCCGCTGCACGGGTCAGTGCAGGAGCACTGTGAGGAGCCAGGAAGAGGATGACAGGAGCTCAGGGAGAGAAAGAGAGATAGTGCCCCTCAGATGTGAGATGGGGGCCAAAAGGAGCTTACCTCGAGCTTCTGACTCTGGCGGGACACTTAATATCTGAGAACGGAGAGGTAGTCTGAAGAAACAGCAGGGAGCCACTCCCAGCACAAGCCGTCCGTGGAAAAGAGAGATGCAGAGAGCTCATACTGCTAATGAGGTAATTAGCAGCATAGATTAGGCACAAAGTTTCAAAAGTGTATCAAGCACGAAGCGTCCTTCTCAGTAATATTGGCTGTTCTCGCTAATGAAATAATTGGCAAAATTGTTATAATTGTATCACTTTTATTTTGGAAATAAATTAACTCTGTGAGTCTTTCACATCCAGATGGCATTTATCTTTCCTAAACTTCAAAGAACACTGATCTCCTTTTCTTTTCTTCACATCCAAGTCATGGTAGGCGAGTACAGACGGGAGACGAAGATAAGATTGCATAACCCACTCATGTAAAACAGAATATTTACAAGGCTCAACATATAATACTATATATAATATTCCACAATTCACATATAATAACAAATATGAACCAAATAACTTACAACCTATACAACACAATTAACACATAGGGATAGTAACTTAACTATAATATTTCTTTAAACCTTCAGAAATAACAATACCAATATAGACATTGAGCCATTCAAACACATAAACCCCCTTAAAAAAATACCTTTAGCTATATAGCTCTTAACACAACAACCTCAAAATAGGGAGTGCACTCAGCACCTCCCTGAAGCTCCCCCTGCTTTAGGGCCCTGGGATGTGGACAGGCTCCTCCCACAATAGGAGGTGGAGGCGACAGACCCCCCTCACCCGTGTCAGCCTCCCCTGCAGGACCCGCTTCCTCAGTAATTCATGCTTCCTCTCTGGAGAAGTCAAGGCTCATCTCCTGGTGGCCAATCCCACAAGAGCCTCTCCCCAGTGGCACCTTCAGCTCTCCTCGACAGCCTGGCACCCTGCACTGGGCACCCAGGGCTCGCTCTCTCTCGTGGGAGCCAAGCCCTTGCAGGCTCCGACTCCCCGGTCTCACACCAGGGGTTCACCCCTTTCCCATGCCCTGCTCTGGGCACTGGGGCTCTTTTAGTTAAAAGTGGAGCCTCACTGAGGGGCTCCAGTCACTCGGCCTAGGGCCAGGGCTAATGTGAGCAGCCACGAGCTGCTCCCGGGGCCTGCTCTCTGTGTGCCAATCTGCACACCGTGCAGGACCTGAGCAGCCTTGAGCTGCTCCCAGGGCCATCATTCCGTGTGCCAATCTGCACATCAAATGCCCAGTTGCTTGCTGGGTTCGCAGGCTCAAGCCGCCTCGAGTGGCTCCTAGAGCCTGATCCCTGTGCGCTGATTTGTGCACCCCTGAAGATCAAGCAGGGTCCCGAGGATGGCCATCTCTGGAGCTCCTCTCTCCTCGTTGTCCTTCCTCGTCTCTCCAGCCTGCTGAGCATGCTCCCCTTTTGTACTCTTCAGGGGCTCCACCTCTGAAGTTTTCTGGACCAAGCTGGTGCAGTTCTGATCAGGTCCAGCTGCTCCTTGGCCCCTCCCTTCGGAAAAGGGCAGGGCATTGCTTCCCTTGTGCTGCCTCTGGATTGGTGGGTGGGCTCCAGCAATCAAACAGCAGACCATTGATCCTGGGACTCAACCCAAGCTCAGAAAAGGTAAGCCTGCTACATTCATGTTCTTTTTACTGCTTTTCTCTAGCTCCACAAGTAATACACTTACAAAACTGCTATAATGCAGATGTATGTTCTTGGAACATAACACACAACACTTTCCAGACTTACCACAATTACTCTCTCCATCACTGAGGTAACGTTGAATTAAGTTCTCCATCCACAGTTGGTAGCAAATACAACGCTTTGTAATAGGGTCACAGTGCCCATGTCCAGAACATTTTAAAAGGCAAGCTAAAGTAAAACAAAAATGTGAAGATTATCAGTATAAAAAAGGGCAAATTGCAATGTAGGCTCTTAGGGTGGCATTCTTTTGACCATAAATCCAGTGCATAAATTAAAAGAAAAGGTAATTTTCACCTCCCCTGAGGCTACACCTACAATTTTTTTGTAATCCAACAGTGAAAAATAATTTAAATAATTTTACAGTATAACAGCTGTCATTTTCTCATGAAGGAGTGATCTCAAAACTAAGCCATTATAAAAATCAAATATTTTAGAGCTCAGAAAGTTCCTGCTTTATTATTTCTGATCTTCAGCAAATCATTTGATTTGAAATGACAACAAATAGATAGCTGTAATGCTTTAGTGTCCTAGAGCATTCAAATTACCAGAAGCATGTTACTTTATGGGAGACTGAACTATGAAGTTTGACCTAGATGCTCAAGCATTATTGTAAAGAGATCTCATTATGAAGAAATACAAACCAGTCTATATTACACATGTAATCAGATTAAGGCACTGGGTAATAATGTCCAAACATTTTTAGCCAGTGTAGATAGAAAGAGACCCTATTATCATACTTCATGAATTCTGAAAGAAGTGATGCGATAAGTTCTGTTACGGTTATAATAAAGTTTGCTCCATCCAGAGAGATTAAAACAAGCCATGTAAGAGCACATCACAGATAGTCTAATGATATTACCTAGTCCCCCAGCATTGCAAAATTTTGAGTATATAGTAGAAATGTTTCTATTGTATAGCTTTTGTTTATAAAAATGGTAGATAACAATCAAATTGCACCCCAATAGTCTCTTTAAAAGAAGACAACTAGCAGAAGTCTATCATAGGTAGACTGGTATTTCAAGCAGCAGCAACATCTACACCAGTCCAACTTCTGAGCAGTCAGGGACCACATGCTGTATGTGTGACAGGTCCCACAGGCTTCAAGTCACACTGTGCAGGACTCCCCACACACACATGGGCCTCTCCCCACTGCACAGGTGCCCCCAACTCCCAAAGCTTCCCAGATTACAGGCTAGGTGAGCCCTGAGGGCTGATCCACCCCACCCCACTCCTAGGGTCAAGGGCAGAAATAGGAAGCTGGAGCAGAGAGGGGGAACCCAGAGACCCTGGTGGCAGCTGCAGAAAAGTAATGGGGGAAGCAGCACCCGGACCAGGGGCTACTAGTTAATCCCCCTATAGGCCACATAATGCCTGTGGCCACCAGTAGGACAGCTCAGATCTACACCATCTTTCATAAAATTAATGCAAACATCAAGCCCCATGTACATAAAGGAAGCTCTTGCCATATCCCTATGTTGCTTGCATCAGTTAGTACTTTCACGGCTGTAAAAATCAAGAGACTAGAAAGCATCATTCAGAACATACCAGCTGTATCAACCCGCAGAACTTTAAAAAGCAAGAAGTCAGCCTTTTCCTTTAAAAGCTGCACATGCAGAGTCCGTGCAACGTCCGAAGCCTTTATGACTTTGAAAGGATGTCCATTCTGCACATAGAACATGATTGCTGTGCTGCAGAGAGCACACACACACAGACACAAAAATATTTGTTATCCACTGAGTTTACAGTTTTTTAGTTGACTGTCAGAAAACTGGTTCTTACTATATCTAGGCATGTAAGAATCGATCTATCTGTCTCTAGATCAGGGGTGGGCAAAATGCAGCCCGCGGGCCGCATGTGACCCACCAGGCCATTCCATCTGGCCCGCAGGACCCCTAAAAAATTTTGAAAATTAATCTTTCTCTGCCCCTGGCTGCCTGTCAAGCAGCCCTTGATGGCTTGCCAAAACTTAGTAAGCAGCCCCCCACCTGAAACAATTGCCCACCACTGCTCTAGATTAATCAAATCCAACAGAACAATATGGCTATTGCTCTACTATGCAGTTCAGGAGCATTACCAGTTCTATACATAATCAGTTTCACAGGAAAAAAAATGAAGAGAACAAACCCTTCCCCCCCCCCAACTGCCCATGGTTCTTTAGAGCCTTGCCCCTGTTCAAATCCTAGATATACTACAAAGCACAGCTTTTTCCACAAGCATCTACACAGCCCACTGAAGTCAATGAGAAGATTGCATAAGGTAGTGCAGAGGTGATGCCGTTCAACTACATGGTGGAATAGACATACCCTATGTCTACCCCAACGTTGCAGTTGACCCAATAAAAGATAATTTTATCTCTTAGAACTCTTGCCTCTTCCAAGACTGCATAAGGACATTTGAAAGAATAGGAGCTCAGACACAATGGGAGATGGGGATTAAACAAATAATTTTAGGCAAGAACTTATGCTACGTTACAATTGGGTGCAATGCCTCAGCTTTCTTTAAAGAATCTTAAAACCAGAAATGAGCCAGTTGAGAGCTGCCATTTGAAATGTGGTAGGAATTAATAGTAGATTTTCAATTAATTTATTTGTGAAGTTAGGAAGTGCCTAGAGCAAGTGCCAACACAGTTGTTAAAATATCATTTAGCTCAAGAAGATGTAGTTTAAAGTCTAGTCATCTCAAAAGGTTCTGGCAACAATCATGTTACACAGGAACATAGGACTGGAAAGAGCATCCCAGGCTATCCAGTCCAGTCTCCATAAAAAAAGGACCTGGCTCTACACTACAGAGAAATACAAAAAATCCCCACAGTCTATGCCACTCTGACCAAGGGAAAAATTCCTTCCTGACCCCAAATGTGGCAATCAGTCTGACTCTAGGCAGAAGTAAGCCACTTCAGCCATGAAACTCTGGGTTGAATAAGTACCAGTAGGAGAGGAAAAACAGCCTTAGCTGTGGCCAATATCCCAGTACTTCAGAGGAAAGTGAAAAAAAAACCTACCAGAAGCCAGCAGCATTCATGATGGAAAAATATTCTTTCGTAGCCCCAACTGACAACCAGCAAAATCCCCGGGGCATGGGATCACCAAACTCCTTCTATACAGCAAGAGCAAGCTTTCACCTCAATCTGGGGATCACAAACATGTGACTTCACACCACACGCTGTTAAGCCAGAACTCTCTGCCCTATCATAAGAAGAGGTTGCCATTCCCTTAACAAGTGTAACGGCCCTTTTTTGAACAAAATCACATAGGTACATTGGGGTTTTACCAATCCCCTGTAGAATGGTACCAACACCTTCTTGTCTCAGTTGTCTATATCCTGCCTAATCTACTTTAAGATTACATAAGCTTTTTCACAGCTGCATCCCACAGACGGCTCATGGCCACCCTATAATCAATCAATACACACTTGGGTCCCTCTCTTCCTCAAATATCTCCAGGCTATGGGTCCCCATCTTATAGCTGAAGTTTTTGTTATTGGTCTATAAGTGCATAACTTGCACTGCTTATGAGAAGATTTTAATTTCTGAAGACTGGGCTATACTTCTGCATTCCTGCAACTCCGCAAAACACTGACACAGAAAAAGCCATCTCATAAAGAAAGGTTCTGCTTATAATATTATGGCCAGTGTCAGACACACCAGCCAATAACAGTGTTGACCCTTTGCTAAAGTATGAGTAGGTTTGGAGGGCCCAGCAGCTTAATTTCCCACTTTGGAAGTGAAATTAGTGATGCAGAGTAATTTCTTAAACCAAGTATACAAAAATGGCCAATACATTGCAGATAAGACAGCAAATCCTCCTAATATAGACACACTTTAGACTGGCAAACAAGTGCTTGGCCAATTTAGCTTATATCTGGTAAGATAAGTGATATAACCTACTACCAGGCAAAGGGATTTCATACTGATAATTGAATTTCAGTTCAGAAATGTTAAGAAAAATTAGCACCCCCAAGAAGGGCAATTTTTTAGCCTAGACCTGATCATAGTACTTTACAAATATGTACAAGCCCAGTGTCCTTGCACAGAAGTGAAAAACATGGTAGATAATTCTGCAAAAAGCTGATCAGGCAGGACTGCCCTATCCCAAGAAGCAGTTGCATTGGACTTCCTCGTCTTTTCAGAACATGCACATTTCAAAGACCCCACTATTTAACCAGGCTAAGTCTCCCTTTTCCTCCCTCAGTGCCTACACTTTTAATAGGAAGAACCCTTAGTCTTGGCTGCACTACCTGGAAAGGGTAAGAGGTGGCTATTAAACTCCTTGCTCTGCCACACACAAGCAGCTGCCAAAGGTGTAAAAGTCCAGACAAACAAGCAGTCTTTAACCCAAGCAATACCCCTTTAACAACTATCTAGGTGAGTGACTGTTCAGGGTCTCTCTCTGGCCACTTGACCCTGGATGCTTATACAGCCTCATGACCCCAACTATGCACTTTTTGCCATAATTATATTTTTTAAGAATTCTTTATATACTCCTTTGTTTTGGAGTGTTGCAGAAGAGACTGAGCCAGGTGTCATGTTCATAGTTCCAAGCATCACACTGTACCTTAAATCTGAATAGGCTTGTATCTTCTGAACTTTGATGTCCGAATCCAAGACATTCAGTAGCACCGCTAGCTGTCTCACAAGAGTGTCCTTTTGTTGTTCAGTCAGCTGGCCAACTCCAACTTGCAATATAAGCTCCACCAGACCATTTTTTTTAGGGTCTGAAAAACCAAAATACATGCTGTCTGTTTGAAGACCTGCAGGTATTTCAGTATTGATCCAAAGGACTACTTAGTTATCTAGTAAATTTCCCTCAAAAATGTAGACTTGGTTAAATCTGACAATACCTTGTAAAGCACTATAGAAGGGCAAACACTATAGGCCTCACAGCAACCTAGTGAGATTATTCTGATTCTTCAAGGAAGAAAACAAGTCACAGAAACTAAAATTGCCCACAGAAAACAAAGAAAATTGGTGACAAAGACAAAAATAGAATATTACGATCTATCAAATTCCCACTTCACGCCTTCCCCACAACACCATCCGTCCCCAAAGAGGATTCTATAAAAAACACAAGACTAACAGAAGAATGTTTCCAGGCTTTAAATAATGAAATAAAAAAAGAAATGAAGACTTGTTTAAACAAATATATAATCCATTTCAGTTTTAAGCACTCAAACAGTAAAATGTGGAGTTTAGACATAAGAATCAGTACATGCGACTAAAAGGAAAATGACTGAAGAGGTCATCATTTGTCTATTTTTATTATCACAATGGATTAAAATGCAAAAAAAACCCCACAAGCAAGCAGTATAAATAGTGAAAAAAAATCAATTAGCCTTCTAGAAATCTTTCAGGTTAAACAAAGCTGACATTTGTGATACAGGCAAGGAAACAATTAAAAAAACCCTAGGGGCATGATTCTCCACTGCTATGCAATGGGTGCAGCCATTAATATCTGGGTAAAGTGGCTCAATACTGGTATCACCGGTGTAAGGGCAGGAATATGATAGTGTTTTATATCCAATTTGAGCATCACCCCCACAAGGCTGTGGAGAATCAGACCAACAAGTTTTAACTTGACAGGATGTTGCCCACCCAACCATCAAAAGAACATGGAGTTTCACACTACTTATAGATGACCTTTTAATTATCATACCAGGCCGCACTTCAATAGTAGCGGTGTCAATATCTGAATCTCCTTTAGCATCAGTCACTTTCAAGTGGAAGATATATGTTCCCTCCACAAGATTGGTTAGTTGCAGTACTGGCTTGTGGTCTGAGCCATGAATTACATCCTGCAAAAAATGGGAGAATATGGTTATACTCCTGGGACTAATTTTGCCTTAGGCTATGTCAACCTAGGTGGATACTTGCCTTAGACTTTAGAATAAAATGAGAAAGAGGCCACCTTGAGCAAATCCTTCCCAAAGTTTATAATGGGTTAGTGTGACTGTAGAGGCATTAGTTAGGCATATCTGCACATGCAGTTTGTATACTTTCCGTAAAGTTTGATAAAAGAGGATTTTCATAGATTCATAGATGTTAGGGTCAGAAGGGACCTCAATAGATCATCAAGTCCGACCCCCTGCATAAGCAGGAAAGAGTGCTGGGTCTAGATGACCCCAGCTAGATACTCATCTAACCTCCTCTTGAAGACCCCCAGGGTAGGGGAGAGCACCACCTCCCTTGGGAGCCCGTTCCAGACCCTGGCCACTCGAACTGTGAAGAAGTGTTTCCTAATGTCCAATCTAAATCTGCTCTCTGCTAGCTTGTGGCCATTATTTCTTGTAACCCCCAGGGGCGCCTTGGTGAATAAATACTCACCTATTCCCTTCTGTGCCCCTGTGATGAACTTATAGGCGGCCACAAGGTCGCCTCTCAACCTTCTCTTGCGGAGGCTGAAAAGATCCAGTTTCTCTAGTCTCTCCTCGTAGGGCTTGGTCTGCAGGCCCTTAACCATACGAATGGCCCTTCTCTGGACCCTCTCCAGGTTATCCGCATCCCTCTTGAATTGCAGCGCCCAGAATTGAACGCAGTACTCCAACTGCGGTCTGACCAGCGCCCGATAGAGGGGAAGTATCACCTCCTTGGACCTATTCGTCATGCATCTGCTGATGCGCGATAAAGTGCCGGTGGCTTTTTTGATGGCTTCGTCACACTGCCGACTCATGTTCATCTTGGAGTCCACTAGGACTCCAAGATCCCATTCCACTTCCGTACCACCCAGCAGGTCATTCCCTCGGCTGTAGGTGTGCTGGACATTTTTCCTCCCTAGGTGCAGCACTTTGCATTTCTCCTTGTTGAACTGCATTCTGTTGTTTTCTGCCCACTTGTCCAACCTGTCCAGATCTGCTTGCAGCTGTTCCCTGCCCTCCGGCGTGTCCACATCTCCCCATAGCTTTGTGTCATCTGCAAACTTGGACAGAGTACATTTCACTCCCTCGTCCAAGTGTTCAAGGTGGACATGCTCACTTGGCTACATTTTTGTTTCTCTGTTTTTCCTTATTGTTGTTAGCTCCAATTCTTTGGTTCCTAAATAATTCTCCTCCTCTATTAATGTTTATACCCTTCAAGTACCTGCAGACTATTTCCATCGATGCCTATTATAAATAAGCTAAAATTATTTAGGGTTTTTTTGTGTGTACCCACATAAATTATTTTCTTCTGCTCCACACTTGTTTTTGCTTTCCCTCCCCTCCTCCCACCTCAGTTTTTGCAAGCACATTACCATCTTTCTGATACTGATGAGCTCAGATCCATACATGCATTCTGGTGCCAATGTTGTCATTGTCCATTTGAAGCAGATTATCACTGTGGTCTATGATGCAATGTGTGTATATCACATTGCAAGTTCATGTCAGATTTGTCTGCCATCCTTCCACAGTATTCATCAGCATCTTTGGATTTCAAGAAACTTCTTCTCTGTGGCCATCTGGGTTTCAGATTATTTTTCCCTAGATGTATAAGCTTGTATTTATCCCAGATGAACTACATTTTTACAGTTTCATGACCATATCTCCGGCCTTTCTATATAGGGTCCTTTGCATCTCAGTCCTCACTGCTGTGGTCCTCCTAACTAAATATACTCAGCAAACATGATTAAAGGGCCAGGGTAAAAAAGACATTTCTGGTACTAGACCATTGATAGAGTTAAGTAAAAGCCGATGCAACACCTATAACTAAGTTAACTCACTGAACACATGCCAGCATGGAACATTGAAGTCACCAGGGTTACATAATAGGTAAGTGAGGGCAAAATTTGACTTCAGTTAAAAAAAAGACTTCTAAAATACTTACCCCAGCTGCTGGACTCTGGCCATCACGAATCCACACATATGACATAATCCCTTGGTCATCTGTAGACTTTGAGCCATCCAAAGTAATGGAGTTATTGGGAAGCACCAGGATTTGTTTGCTTCCAGCATGTGCATGAGGAGGAGTATTGTTTTCTTTAAAAAAAAAAAAAAATCACAAAAAAGAGTAACTCGGAGGATATTATTTTATAGATTCATAGATTATAGAGTTGGAAGGGACCACAATGGATCATCGTGTCCGACTCCCTGCTTCTGGCAGGAAAGAGGACCATGATCAGATGACCCCAGCCAGGTGACTATCTAGCCTCCTCTTGAAGACCTCTAAGCTAGGTGATAGCACCACCTCTCTTGGAAGCCCATAATCTTTCAAAGCACATCAAATACAAATGACACTAGTGCAGATAAGCTCATGGGAGTGTAGCCATATTTTGACCAAACAGCTAAATCTGATTTACCAACAGTAAAACTGATTACTACCACCCTCATCTTTACAGAGGGGTGTAGGATAACTGCTCCCAGTCTACTCAGACCAAAATACAGAAATCAATGCTGCAGTTGGTTATCTGCAAACTAGGATGCGATGCACACTGGGGGGGAGGGTCGGAATTCATTCTGGTTCTACAGAATATCAGGAAAATGGCATTGTAATTCCCCAAGACTCTCTGAGATTGTGGAGAAGGAGGGACAGAAAAACATTGTTTCTTTATTTCAATATTGCACAAAAATAAGTAAATCTGTTTACTGTGAGGTTTCAGTTTGAATATGGTACACTGAGAGTCTAAATTTCCTCAGCATCCCTTTCATTCACAGCAGGGTACCACTAACATCCTGAGAGTAGAATAATATCAAAAACAATCCATGCCAAAGTTAACATAATCTTTTTCAGCGCGCACACACACACACACACACACACACACACACACACACACACACACACACACACACACACTTAATTAAAAAGAAACACCACAGTAAGTAAATAAACATAGTGGTGTAACACAAGGAAGAATACATCTTTATGAAATAGTAGTCTTATTCCAGTAGGTTTTCTTGAGTTTACTTTTGGAATGTGAACAATCAAATTAAGTAGCAAGTCACATTATACCTCAGATGTGCCTCAATTTACCTTCCTTAACAGTAACAGAGAGTGTAGCTGTGCTGCTTAATCCCTGATGATCTTTCACTGTCAGCCGGAAGTGATAGGTACCAATCTGTAGTCCAGTCACTGTCGCCACTGCTTTGTCAACGTCTTCCATTTGCAGAGTACTTGGCCCACTGAAACACCATAGCCAGAAAAAATCTTGACTATAGGCCATATTCTATCCTCAGTGTTACTCAGTTATCCTTTCTATTTGCTTGCATAAGGTACTTATAAAACATAGGATCTAAGCACTGCCTGTACAGGTATTGCACCAAGCATGAATCTGATCCACAGAATTAGTGGTTTTACAGGGAGTTAAACCAAGGAATGTGGAAGAATCCAAGGTCATACATCAAAGTCAGTAAGACAGCAGAAAGTACTATCCACTTCTCTGCTCTAACATTTCAACAGCACTTATGAACATCTATGCTATAGTCAGAAAAATGTTGTGCAATAACCTAATATGCTGAGAACCAGCAACAAAGTGCCCACTGGGCACATCTACATGTGCAAATAAGCACAACTAAACATAATTCACATTAAGCTAATGTGCATTAAGTGATTTTTGGCAGGTATCTACACATGCAGGGACTTGGGACCAAAGTTAGTGTACTTGGCACTGAAGTAAGTCCCAAGTCCCTTCAGCCCTGCCATGTGCCCCCGCGGCCACCGGCAGGAGCTCCAGCCACGTGGCTGCCAGCACTTGGCAGCCATGTTGAAACCAGACCCAGCTGCCAGCATTTCGCAGCCATCTTGGAAGCTCTGATCCTAGCCAGCCCCTTCCTTACCTAGGAACCATGAGCCAGTGCAGGGGCAGCATGCACCAGCTCCCTCCCTGCCTACCCTGCATCCCCATGCCAGAGCTGCTCCGGGCCCTGCTTACGGTACCAAGTGCCCTGCTGCTCCAACCTAGTCCCTGCCAGCAATGAACAGTGCCCTGTGCTGCTACTGGCCATGTTGCTGGCCCTGGGTCTTTGGCCACATGGTGCAGGGGAGAGCAGTGGGGCTGGGCCCAGGCAGATGGCAGCAGGTCTGGGCTGGGGAGTGGGCCAGGGGGTCTGGTGGGCAGAAGGCACCCTAGTACCTCTTCCCAGGGCCAGGCAGGGACCTGCAGTGGGCCAGTGGGCAGAACCAAGGGGCCCTCTGAGGCCATGGGCAGGGGCTGGGCAGCAGGGGACATGTATATGGCTGTCATGGTCAAGAGGGACTCCATGGCCTGGTGGTTGGCATACCCCTGCTGATGGAGCTGCTCCAGGCAATCCTGCTCCAGGGCCCCCATGTGAGCTCAATGGTCCCACTGGGCCCAGTCCCATGCCTCCATCTGGGTGACATCCTCCATCCACCAGGCCTGCTCCTGTGCCTCCACCACCACCAGCAGCCACTGGAGCAGCAGGATTCAGTCCTGGTGCACTGCTGGTGCATCCGAACTGCTCCAGCAGTGGGTGGTGGTGACCATAAAGCAGCATCTCCACTGGGGCTGGTGAGTTCTCCCCTGCATCCAGATGTTGGCCTTGCAGAGGCAAGAGACAGAAGCCTTTTGTGAGAGTTTGCAACATTTCAGAGATAAGATGCTCTGCATCACGGGCTGTGCATTGTCCAGTCTCAGATTGGGGGTCAGCTGTACACAAGTTTCCTGGAACCATGGTAAATTGGCCAGGCAGGCCTGGGCCCTGGTAGCGGTCAGCTAAGCCCTGCATCCCAGCTGAGCCCACCCTCACAGCTGGCTTGCTGTGACCAGGGAGCCAGCAAACGGAGACTGAAAATAGGGGAAGCAGTTTGCAGGCAGTTCACAGGCCAGTTCTAAGGTAGCTGTATAGACTATTATCATACAATGGTGGGAATGCATCGTACCTCACGGCTTCCCACCTCAGCCCCAGCTGGTGTTCCCTTCCCTTGCATCACTGAGGCCGCCACCCAGATGGAACCCATGTTTCAGTCCTCCACCCAGATGGAGCCCCTGGCACTGGGCTGAAGGAGCTGCCTGGCACAGCTGCCAGCAACTGGGAATGGGAGCAAGGTCACCCCCACCTGTGGTGTATGCTTCTTAATGAAGTGCCTGGAGTCCCAGGTGACTGAGCTCCAGGCCCAGGTAGGCAGACTTCATGCCATCAGGGCCCACAAGCAGGAGATTGATGACTACTACAGTCAGGCTCTTCTCCTGAAGAATGAAGGAGAAGATAGAGGAGAAGGTGGCCAACAAGAAGGCTGGCCAAAAAGACCCATCCAGAGCTACCTGGAAGATGGTTGTCTCAGGCTCCAGGACATGTAGAGCTAGAGCTGCCCCTCCCCTGGCATTGTGCAACAGGTATGCTCCCCTCATCATGCATGAGGAGGCGCCGATGGAGGCACTGGAGGAGGTGGGTAGTTAGTGAACTGCCACCCTCAAGAGGAGACAGAGAGTGGTGGTGGTGGGTAACTCCCTCCTGCAGGGCACCAAGCAAACATCTGCCATCTAGACCCCCTAGCCTGTGAGGTCTGCTGCCTCCATGGGGCCATTGTGGAAAGGATCTCTGGGCTCATCGGCCCTCCGACTACTACCCCATGCTCCTCATCCACGTGGGCACAAATGATACAGCCAGGAGTAATCCAGATCAGGTCATGAGTGACTATATGGCTCTGGGGGCTGGGCTCAAAGGGTTGGAGGCACAGGTAGTCTTTTCTTCTGTGCTCCCAGTTTCAGGCCACAGACCTAGGAGGGAAGAATGCGTCGAAAAAGTGAACTGACAATTGGTGGTGGTGCTACCGAGAGGGCTTCAGTTTCTTTGATCACAGTGCACACTTCAGGGAGAGAGGACTCCTGGGAAGAGACAGCATCCACCTCACATGGAGGGATAAGTCCTTGTTCTCAGCCAGGATGGTCAATCTTCTAGGTAGGGCTTTAAACTAAGATCACCAAGGGACAGGGAAACACTGACTGCAGCATGCCCACGGACCAGCACACAAGAAAGCTCCAAAGTTGGGGACACTAGGAGAGCCACACTTGCAAGAGCTTAGGGAATAGTTCTACCTCAGTGTGACAAGAAATCAAGGGTCTCAATTGGAGGATTTCGGTGCCTGTACACTAATGCCAGGAGCATGGGGAACAAGCAGGAGGAGCTAGCCCACCTACTCTTCAGTGGGCATTGTGATCTAGTAGGGATTACATGGTGGGACTCCTCACATGATCAGAACACAGCCATAAAGGACTACTCCCTGCATAGAAGGGACCGAGTAGGGAAGAAAGGTGGAGGTGTAGCTCTCTATGTGAAGGAGCAGTACACTTCGTTGGAGGCCAACATCACCTCCAAAGAAAAGTGGCTCAAAACCCTCTGGGTCAAACTACTGGGGGCTGCGGTGAGAGAGACCTAACTGTAGGTGTATATTACACACCACCAAACCAGGGGGAGAATCTTGATCTGGAGTTCTCTCAAGAACTGTCAAAGGCCGTGTGCACACAGGACATGGTCGTCATTGGTAACTTCAGTTATCCATACATCTCTTGGAAGGAACACTCGGTTAAGTCAGATCAGTCGCATTGCTTCCTGTATTGAAGAGCTCTACCTGACTCAGGAAGTGCACAGGCCAACCAGAGGTAATGCTTTCCTAGACTTGGTCTTGACCAAAAGAGACAAGTTGGTGAACAACTTCAATGTAGAGGGTAGCCTGTGTGACAGCAACCATGAAACTATCACATTCACTGTCCATCACAAGGCAGGCAAATCAGCTAGCAGGATTGAAGTTTTGGACTTCAAAAAAGCAAATTTCAACAGGCTCAGAGTAACAGTAGGGGAAGCACTGTGGGACCAGGGACTGAAGGCAAAAGGAGTGCATGAAGAGTGATCGTTCCTCAAGGACACAAGCCTCGAAGCACAAAAGAAGTACATTTCCATGAAGAGGAAAGGTAGCAGAAGGGCTGGTGAGCCCTCTTAGCTTACTAGGGAAATCATGGTCATCTTGAAAAAGAAGAAAGAGGCATACAAACAATGGAAGCTTGGGACAGTCCCCAAGGAGGACTATACAGCCAGATTAGAAAGGCTAAGGTGGTGACTGAATTTAAAATAGTGACAGAAATCAAGGACAATAAGAAGTCCTTCTTTAGGTATGTAGGGAACAGGAGGAAAACAAATGGAAGCGTGGAGCCATTGCTTAACAACTCAGGACAGCTGGTTACCAACATTCAGGAGAAAACTCAACTCATGAATGACTACTTTGCTTCAGTATTTCACCAGACTAAGCGGAAAATCATACTAGATAAGGTTCAGAATGGGCTTGGTGGAAATGACCAGCCTTCCTTTTGTTGACATTGAGCTGATACATGATCAGTTAGAAAAGTTAGACATTTATAAGTCAGCAGGACCAGATAACTAAGACGCAGGAGTAGAGGTGGATGTCATTTTCTTGGATTTTAGCAAGGCCTTCGATACAGTATCTCATCCCATTCTCATAAATAAATTAAGAGGCTGTGATGTAGATGTTTATACGGTGCAGTGGGTGGCAAATTGGCTTAGCGGTCACACCCAGAGAGCAGTAGTAGATGGGTCGGTATCGACCTGGAAGGATGTAGGTAGTGGCATCCTGCAGGGTTTGGTCCTTGGACCTGTACTCTTCAATATCTTCATCAGTGACTTGGATGTGGGTGTGAAGTGTACTCCATCCAAGTTTGTGGATGATACTAAATTGTGGGGTGAAGTGCACACTCCAGAGGGTAGGAAATGATTGCAGGCAGACCTGGACAAGTTAGAAAAGTGGGCAGTACACAAGAGGATGCAGTACAACAAGAACAAATGCAGAGTGCTGCACATAGGGTGCAAAAATATCCAGCACACCTACTGGCTGGGAAGTGACCCTCTCAGCAGCACAGAAGCGGAAAGGGATCTCAGAGTCATAGCGGACTCCAAGATGAACATGAGTCATCAGTGTGACAAAATCATTAGCAAAGCACTTCATCATGCATCAGCAGATGCATGGCAAATAGGACCAAGGAAGTGATACTTCCCCTCTGTGCGGCATTAGTCAGACCACAGTTGGAGTACAGAGTCCAGTTTTGGGTGCCATACTTCAAGAAGGATGTTGATAGAGTCAAGAAGGTCCAAAGGAGAGCCATTCATATGGTCAGGGGCTTACAGGACAAGCCCTATGAGGAGAGATGGAGGGACCTTGTCCTCTTCAGCCTCCACAAGAGAAGGCTGAGAGATGATCTTGTGGCTGCCTACAAATTCATTAGGGGTTGCAGCAGGGGGAGGCTGAAGCAGCTTCTGCCACTGCACGCTGCTTGTCTGAGGCAGCGCACTGGCACCATCCCGCGCCTCCCTGCCCCAGCTGGGCGAGCAGCAGGAGGGTATAGCCCCTGCAAGGGAGCAAGGGATCAGAGATGCTCCATTCACCAGGGCTCCTCTTAGGGTAACAAGAAACAATGGTCACAAACAGACAGAGAGCAGATTTAGGTTAGATATCAAGAAAAACTTCACAGTAAGGGTGGCCAAAATTTGGAATGGGCTTCCAAGGGAGGTGGTGCTCTCCCCTACCTTGGGGGTCTTTAAGAGAAGGCTGGATAGGCATCTGGCTGGGGTCATCTGACCCCAGCACTCTTTTCTGCCTAGGCAGGGAGTTGACCTTGATGATCTGTTGAGGTCCCTTCCGACCCTAGTATCTATGAAAACTTAATTCGAGAGTGCTGAAGGAGCTGGCTGAAGTCATCATGGAACCTCTGGCGAAACTCTTCCAAAACTCATGGCACCTGGGGGAAGTCCCTGAAGACTGGAAGAGACCAATGTTGTGCCGATCTTCAAGAAGGGGAGGAAGGAAGACCCAGGCAACTATAGGCCAATTAGCCTAACTTCTATCCCAGGGAAAAGCCTGGAAAAATTCATCAAGGAGTCTATGTGCAATACGCTTGTAGAAGGTTGGATTGTGAATGACAGCCAGCATGACTTTGTTGCGGGCAGGTCTCATCTTACCAATCTCATCTCCTTCTATGACCAGGTAACTCGCCACCTGGATAAGAGAGAGGAAGTTGACACTGTATACCTAGACTTCTAAAAGGCCTTTGATCTGGTACCCCATGATATCCTCATGGGAAAAATGGAGGATTGTGGGCTTAACTTCTCAACAGTTAGGTGGGTAGGAAGCTGGCTGTGGGGTAGACCCAGAGAGTTCTAATGAATGGATCTGTTTTGTCCTGGCAAGAAGTAGCCTATGATGTCCCTCAGGGGTCCGTGGTTGGTCTGGTGCTTTTCAACATCTTTATCAATGATTTGGATGTGGGGGTGAAGAGCTCACCGGCCAAATTCATGGACAACACCAAGTTATGGGGGAGTGTGGTCACGCTTGAGGATACCCTGCAGATACAGGCAGACCTAGACACACTGGCAAGTTGGGTGGATCAGAACCAGATGAAGTTCAACATTATAAAGTGCTCCATCTGGGGGTCAACAATCCAAGGAAAGCCATACAAAGAAAGGCTGAGGGACTTGGGTCTCTTCAGCCTAAAAAAGAGAAGACTGAGAGGGGACTTTTTAGCAGCCTACCACTATATATCAGGGGAATACATCAAGGGCTCAGCAAACAACCGTTCACCAGGGCACCCTTGGGGAAAACCAGGAGTAATGGCCACAAACTCCTGGAAGACCGTTTCAGGCTTAACACTAGGAAAATTTTCTTCACAGTTACTGTCTGGACTGTGGAATAAACTCCCTCCAGAGGTGGTGCAATCACCTACCCTGGAAAACTTCAAGAGGAGACTGGATGGTCACCTCACTGGGGTCACCTCAGGGTCTGGGGCTGCTCCAAGGGTAAGGCAGCTACTGGGCAGGGCTCCCCAAGCTGCTAGTGAATGCAGCAGCCATGGAGAAGGATGGGGCAGGGTGCTAAAGGCTCAAGATCCCCTCCTCTGGTGACGTGTCACCAGAGGCATCAGGGAGAGGCAAGGGCTCAGCCAGGCTGCCCATGCTGGTGGCACTCACAGGGTGAGGCCTGTCTTCTGGGGCACCCAAATGTGGGTCAACTGCTGCATAAAGGGCACCACCTTTTGGGCATGACTGGACTGATGATTGAAGTTGACCATGGCCATCCACTGTGCCTGCAAGACCTTGACCTTTATGCAGCACTGCCACACCGACCGAGTGCCCTTGCTCCCGCATCCCACCAAACAGGGCCTCAACTGTAGGCATTCAAGTGCCTGCCCCATGCGCACTGCCTCTGCACATGAGCATAGCCCCAGAGCACCACAGGGTCATCCACCTCCTCCCGGGTCCAGTTGGGAGCCCTGACAGTTGGCACAGGTGTGCACATGCAGGCAGGGCTGGGGTGACATAGTTGTACAGCTCCACTTCTCTGGACCCGTGTGGCTGTCCCTGTGTAGCTGGCCCTGGACAGCTGCCAGCAGTGCTTAGCACAGGGCCACAGCCAGGGACTGGGAGCTGCATGGCAGAGGCACTTTACCACAGGACCTGCAAGCACAGGAAACAGATGGGGTGAGCAGCAGCCGGGAGCAGATGCTGGTCCTGCTGCCAGAGACAGCCAGGCAGCAGCCCTGGGGACATCTCAGGGCTGGGCAAGGGGTGCAGCAAGCTGCAGCCCTTTGCAACATTCCCCTGTAGCCAAGCAGCAGCTCTGGAGTGGGACAGACCAGGCAGAGGCAGCCTGTGGCCTGTCCAGGGGGGCACATGGGTCCTGCTGGGCTCCTGCACAGAACAGCAGTCTTGTGCAGGCTTCAGCTGTGTGTGCCCCAGGGTACAAAATGGCCACAGGACTTTATAGCCTGCAGCTAGGGGCTGCTAGAGAGAAGCCCAGCCCTGGGGGAGGGAAGAGAGATGACCAACCAGGAGCCCTGGGACTGGGCTCAGGCCAGCTCCCTAGTGGCTGGGCAGACCTGGCACTACACATGTGTCAATGCGCTTTAACTAATTGCATCTAAATTTGCACCTGCATTTTTAGGTGTCATATTTAAATGTGATTAACCCAAATTCAACATTTTTTAATGCGCATTATGAGCATGCATGTGTAGACATGCGCACAATGCACATTAAATTTGGCTAATGCACGTTAACGTGTCTCATGTTAGACGTGCCCACTAAGTCATAAGAGTGAAAGCTGCAAGGGTTAGTATCTGGTCCTTTTTATTAAGAAACTACTTGTTTTGTATGTATAAAAAACAATGACATGATTGGATTATTCAGTCAGGTTTATTCACTGAGACGTCTAGTTCTAGAAGCTCACAGGGAAGCTGTATATTACCATATTTATCTGAATCAAAGATGACTTCAAACTTAAGATGACCCCCCCAATAATTAGATTCTAGACATATAAAATTATAAATTTGTTATGATTGTCCGTGTCTAGAATCTAATTATTTGGGGATCATCTTAAATTTGTCGCTTCCATTACTGTGGTGGGGAAAGTAGCAGCAGAGCAGCAGGCAATAGGGAGGTGAGTTGCTGGGAGTGGAGAAGGTCAGTTTTCTGATCTCCACCCCTTGCCCTACCTGCTTCTCCTAGCCTATGCCTGTCTCCGCCACCTCACCACCTGCCCCCATCACTTGCACCCCCACCTGCCCACACTTTCCACTGCTGTCCTCAGCTGATCTGGGCAAAGGAAAGCCCCAGAAATTCTCCTGACCTGCCCCTGCCCAATGCTGCGGGGGGCAGATGTACAGGAACCCAGCTTTACTGGGGACAGTGGTGGAAGTGAGCACTTCCCTCCTTCCAGCATTTTCTCCCAAACAGCAGGGGAAACTGGGAATTGGGGGAAGCCAGGAAGAGAGAAGGCACTGAAAGAAGGAACCTGTGTGTTACTGCCCCTAGCCAACTTGGGATTCCTACAAAGCTTCTAGCTGCAGCACATGACAGGAAGAAGCCAGGAGCAGTTCTGTGGCTTCCCTAAACCAGAGAGACTTGCTCCCCACAGCTTCTTGCTGGAGTTGTCCCATATTTGATTCTAAGACAAAGCTGTGCTTTCCCTGTGTTGAATTGGGGGGGAACATATCTTGGAATTTAGGAGATACACTAGCTGTGTTAGCTTTTCAATGGGAGACTTGGGAGTTTTTGCCATTTTCTTACAATCCTTCCTTATAGTAATTTGTTTTTACATGACTCATTACAAGATGTGGGCTGAAATCTCACAGGCTTTCAAAAGCTGAATCTAAAAATTCCTATGGACCACAACAGACCCACTGAAAATCAGGCTTAATAGAAGGGCTCATGGATACAACAGTACAGTATGGCATCCAGGAAATCCAACACTTTCATTCTCAAATTTCACTTGGATGGGAAAGGGAAACTTACTATCAGAACCATGTGGCCATGTACAAAAAACAATGTTCTACAGGTGCATGAAATTACTCAGATTTGTAATTATTCAGAAGGGCCTCCAGTCACCATTGTGGGTGGATTCACTTGCTTTATTTAAATACTTTTCATACCCCATCACTCTGTTTGCATCACAGTCATAAATGATGTCCATGCCATTCTCCACCAGAGGCGCAGGAATGCTAAAATGATTCTCATTCTTGCATTTTCCTTACATTTAAAGCTGCAAGAATAAAAAACAAGCAATTGTTCTAATCCCATTTTCACTGACTGCCTTCTCCACATACCTAATATTTTCCCAGTGATAGAAGATAATGCCTTGGTCATCACTGCTTTTGCTTCCATCCAATGTAGTGCCTTCTACCGGAAATGTCAATTCCTTATCTGGACCAACTACAGCTATTGGAGGACTATTATTTTCTGCAAAAACAACATTTAATACATTGTATTTTTTTCTTAAGCAATCAGTAGTGCGGATTATCAGTCACTGGGACATTTTTTAATGAAAAACAGAATTTTTAATGAAAACATCATTTAATTACCAGCTGCTCATAGTTCTTCAAATAATGCTGAAAGCATGAATCACCAAGCAGAATTTGGGGCATCAGGATGGGAATAGGTACTTCTGCAGAAACAGGCGTGCAAGTCAGGTTCTCTTGCACTAATATGGATGGATACATAGAGTGGGGTGTAGAGCAGTGATTCTGGGGTGCTGCAAGATCCTTTTAAGGCTGTCACACAATGCTACAGAATATTAGCACCTACATTTGATTCACAAGATAAACCCAGGAAGCCTGTCCCCACAAGCATGAGTGTGTGGTTTGCGGTGCCTCAAAGCTGTTTGAGGTGCCACAAACTACATGTGGCACATGTCCACCCTTGTGCCGCACTGCTAACTTGCAGCATGGTAGTTTTTTGTTGTTGTTTTTTTTAAACAAACACTGGAGATCCCAGTGTCAAAAAAAAAACCAACCCAAAAAACAAAATAAAACACGCTGCTAAAAAAAAAAGTGGCATAGCACACATAGCAGCAGCATGAGTCACCAGAAACCAGAACCTGGATGTACCCAGAGATTTCAAATAAGGATCTAGTGTGTCAAAAACCATTCTGTTCTGTCATGGTCTTTCTTGAGTTCTTTGCAACAGAAAAATTGCTCTATTATTTTTCCATAGTCAAGAAATGTGTAAAAATTAAGAGCTGGCATATTATGAGAGGTGCCTTTAGTCTAAATCAGGTGAGAATCACTGATGCAGGGGTATCTGCCTCACATAAGTTTATTTTTCACCATTGCGTTTCATGGCACAGTCACACTTCCAGAGCTTTTGCAGCACACAGATTGGTCATTTAAAACAGTTCTGCCACACAAATGTTGAGTTTGTTTGGTTTTTTGTTTTGTTTTTTCTAATTTCAGTGTATTCCATTGACTTCCACCAGGCTGAATGTGGCCTTTTGTCTTAAAGGAGGAACCTTGACTCAGATCCTTAACTAGTGTCAACTGGTATGCCAATTTAAATACAGCTAAAGATTTAGTAAGGCAATGTCTTCTCTATTAATCTACTTTCTCTATCCTTGTTCTGACAGCAAGGTCAAGGTCATCATGTAACCATTTTCCAGAACACTTATTTGCCCTTGGACCAGATTTAATCAGCATAATGTTTATAATACCACAATCTCACCACCTTCAGACATAGAGACTGGCTGTGTTTGTCATTTGTGTTCTTTATTTCTATACTACACATCCAGAATTAAGCTTCATTGCACAAAGCAAAGCATGGCATAGGACCACGCACTCAGAGCCAAAGGAAAGAAAGCTTACCCTATTTACCTTGCTGGACACAGCACTACCAGTATTAATAGAAGTTTTTTTCATATGGACAGAGCACAATGCTACCAAGAGAATCAAAAAAACAGAAAAGACACTATGCAAAGACAATCAGCCTGAAAATCTGAGGAGATCTGGTGCCCTTTCATCTTCAGAAAGTTTGAAAAGCAAAGGTCTTTGAAAACTAATAATGCAATTTATTTATCTATTTGGCAAGCTTAGGCTGTGGTCCTAGGGTACAAATTACTAAAGAATCCTGGAAGATGAATGAATGGCAGAGCAAGAAGAAATTGAAATTAATTAAGTCCCAATTTATGTGCTAGATTATATCAATATGCAGGCCATGCAGGACATTCAGCACAATACAGCTTATAATGTAAATTACAATAGATCTTCACAAAAGCCGGTTAGTAGAAGCATTCACCACATAGATCTGTGTTTCATTTTGTAATTCACCTTTAAAGAAAAAGCCCTTGTTATGGCAACTGCTGGGTGCTCTGCCTGCCAACCAGAGGATTCAAGGGCAAGACATTCAAGACCTGCTGTAATTATCCTAATTTCAGTTTATCACTGAGGAAGTCAGACCTTTTATAGGCTACTTACCAGGCTGTACAATCACTGTGACCTCAGCAGTGGACTGTTGTTTAACTGAGTCTGTAACTGTCAGCTGAAATGTATAATCTCCTTCCTGCATTGCAGATAACTGGAGGAATGGAGTTCGCACTCCCTACATAGTAAGGAGGGGGGAAGAAGAGTAAGAAAGAGAATGCTAGGAGATAAAGCTAGGTTACAAATGCATACAAGATGGGCTGAATACCACAACTTGGCAGAGTAAGCAATTTACAATTTAAATTTCACAGATACTGTCTGAGCAAATGGCTCATGTTGGTTTAAAGGAAAAGAATACATTTAAAACCCAACGCCCAGGCAAATTTAGCATACAGCTCTCTACCTCTATTTCACCTGCAATCAGTAAACCTTCATTTCTTATTTTGGTATAACTGCTGCATTATGTTGAATAACAATGACCCATAATGTCTTGTGAAGCAAGAAATGTTTACATTCATAACAGATTAAATTATGATCCGCTTTACTAAAACTTGTTCCACTTCCTTGCAGATGAGCCTGATAAACACTGAAAGGTTATTTAAATGTTATACTCATGTGTAAAAAGAACAATTTTTATCAATTAAAATGTCATTAAATGCAAAGATAGACCAGACTGTACTTGCTTCTCACAAATGTGTATGGGATTTATGTTCTTATATAAGAACAACAACAGTCTACTGTTAATTATGCATTATCTCCTACTGTAAATCTCAAAAAAGAAAAATTTTAAAATATACATAAAGACCAAAATCCTGGTCCTACTCATGTTCATAGATGGTTTGTCATTGACTGCAGAGGTATCATGATTTAGTCCTAGAAGAAAATGTTCTTCAAATGTTCTACTAAAGCTCATTCCACACATTTATAGTGGATTTAAATATTAAATATAAATGTGTAAGAGGGCTCATTATTGCTTATTTATGGGTCATTATGTTAACAAGTTGTCATTTGTGGCATCATAATACCTATTGATTGTGTTACACCATAATTTCCTTCAATGTCTTTAAATAAATGTTAATGAAAACTATAAATATAAATTATGTTATTAATTATTCATCAGAGCTAACTTTTAATTCAAACAACTGCCATTGGTCAAAGCTGCAGTCCTGATATCCTCAGCTTTATAGCAATGAAAATTATTCCCCATTCTCAAAAATAATATGTAAAATGCCTTCACATTTCAGTATTCAATATGTGATTAACCCTTTGGGTATTTTAGATCAGTGACCCATTCATGCAAGGGAGTCGCTTTGGACTGAAGTAACACCCTAAGCGAAAGCTGAAGTGTGTAAAGAAAAAGGAAAAAAGTATAGGAATACATTATATTGATATAAGCATAAGAAAGTCAACTGCACTAGGAGATTGTACTAATGTAACTATAGTGCCTTAGAAACCACTATAGACATAATTATGCAAAAATTATCTGTAGGAAATCCCTAAAATATCCACCTTCAACATACAAGTTTCCTCTGGAGCCTACTAAAATGACTTCTGTGGTTCAGGTGACCAGGGCTTAACTATGGGCCCTGCAGAAAACCAAGAATTATGGATAGGTTATACAAAATCAGGTTCTTACATTGAAGAAAAAAAAGAAAAAAGACAGACAACCATAGCCAAAAAAAAAAAGTAAACTGACCTAACTTTAACATAACAAAAATGTTACTGAATATGAAGGACGTTAGAGGGAAGCCTCACAGAAGCTGGTAAGTATGATGCCCACCTTTCATTCAAGATAAACAGAAGAAGCACTATCGTTCCTTTCTGAAAGAAAGGTACAACAGCCAACATAAAGGAAGCATAAGGTATGTGGTTGAGAAGTTTTGTCCACTATAAATGCAAGGGGCTGGATATTGTTTGCTACTGCTGTATACACATGTGGCAGACGGAGACTGCAAGAGAAATACCAACAACATGTTGCTGAGGGACAGGCAGAAGGGAACTTTTTTTTGGGTAGAGTGCAGCCAGGAAAAAGACTTGCAACAGAAAGCAGGGAAAGTCCACCTGTTGTTGGATTCCTTCTGTGCTCAAGGAAGCAGGACTCTGTCCACTCCTTGTAAGCAAACAAGATCTTAAAAAATAAACACACAAATTCCTGACTCCACCTCAATTTCTCTTCCTAGCACAGGCATCCAACAAGACACCGAACACTGGCAAATTGCTGAGGTCAAAAGGAATAAGACTGGAGTCACAAAAGTAGGTTCCAGTTTCCAGGGACAGAAATTGTAAGCTAGTCTTCCTGTTGAACTCAGTAGAAAATCACATCATAAGTGATCACAGAAATCAAACATGGGCAGGCGAAAAGGAAACAAAATTTAAAGAGGGAGAACGAGAGGCATCACATGAAATCAAGAAGGTAACAGTAATCTCTACATAACTGCTGGTATATACGGTGGTAATTTCTACACATTTATTCTCTCAAATAAAATAGAAGATCAAACAATAAGGAAGCTTACCTGCATTGCTACAACCTTGCCTTTACTTTTGGGACTAAGTGTCCACTCATAGCTGACAATTTCATGATCATCAGTGCTCTGGTTTCCATTTAGTGTGATGAAATTTTGAGGCAAAGTTATTGCCTGATTCGGTCCCGCATTGGCAATGGGTGGGTAATCCACTGGCTTGTTGACCATCAGTAATGCAATAGTAGAGTTAGCTGCTCCATCTGAATCAATTACAGTTAGCCTACAGCAGAGAAGGGTATCCATTAATCTGGATCTAAACAACGAATAAAGTTCTTCTCCTGTGTCCTTCTCTTGGAAATTGGAGATGAAAAAAACCCAAACACCTAAAAAGACAAGGGAACCCTTTCCTGATAGCCCTGAATTAGAGTATTACTACATGCTGAAAAGGAATCAGAGGTGCGTGACTGCAGGTGTTAGTAGGGAAGAGGAAGAAAAAATTGTTTTTCAAATATTGCAGTACACTACACTACAAATGCATTTGTAGTGTGAAATGCACATATTTAGGATGACAAGAGAAATTCTGTTTCCACTGAGGTTAATGGCAAATCACCAATGAGTTCAACAGAGCTAAGATTTCACCCCAACATCCCAAATTCCTAACAAAACTTACCCAGTAAGACCCCAACCATATAACTGACTGGCTGCAGTGGACAAATTCCTGCTAATAACTAAATAAAAACATTGAGATGTATAAAAATATTTCTAATACAAGCCAGAGCAAAGGAACAGCAATATATGTTTGGAGTTGCTTGGATTTTTTTTCCTTAATGAAACACTGAATTCATTTTACCAGGATTTAACATCATCCCAAATTTGTGTGGATGATGTCACTGGAAGCCAAGTTACAAAACCAAAACCATGCAGTGTTCCATTATATCATTGCTTTAAAAATCACAGAATTGAAAAACAGTTAATACTGAGATAAGTATTACTACAAATAAAAGACATCTGAGGTATGGCATTTATACTGTGCTTCTCACTGTGACATCTGAAAATACCCTTAGCTCAGTGACTAATATAACTGAGCAAGAGGTAGGAGCCCATTTTGAGTGCCCACTAATTTTAGCAATAAGGGAAGGATACTTTTGCAATAAATGCAAAGAACTGAAGGGTTCTATTCTTTATTCTGACGTGGTTTATTTTTGTGACCTGAGGCCCTAGACAAATGTAACATTTGAAATGCTCAACATGCCTTTGAAGCACTCCAAAAAAAACAAATGTACAGACATTCACAACCAGAGAAACATAAGAATTGCTATACTGGGTTAGACTAATGGGCCATCTAGCCTAGTATTCTGACACTAGCAGCAGTGGATGCTTTCAGAGAGCACTGAACCAGGTATATCTACAACAGGAGTGGGCAAAATACAATATGGGCTGGATCCAGCCCGCCAGGTAATTGGATCTAGCCCCCAGCTTCCCCCTGCGGCCTTCTGCATGGGGTCATGCTCTGCCTGCTCGTGCCAAGCAGCCTGTGCCAGGCTCCTGCTAGCCCAGGCCCCAGCCAGGTTGCAGCTTCTGGTGCGGCTGTTCCCGGTTCTGCACCTCCTGCCTCCAGCTGCAGCTCCTGCTTCCAATCTTGCCTCTGCTGCACCCAGTGAGCACTTTCAGCCAGGCAGTTCCTACCCCAGCTCACAGGGCTCTGGCTTCAGCTCCTGGATGCCTTTCACTGGAAGGAAGGCACCTGGGATCTGAAGCCAGAGCCCCATGCACCTGCCAGGATCAGCACAGCATGGTGCAGCAGGAGTCAGGAGGAGCTGCTGCTGGAGGTGGGGGGCACAGAGCAACACTCAGCCGGCTGCAGCCACTCTGGGAACAGCCTGCAGGAAGCTGCTCCTGCTGCACCAAGTCATGTTGACCATGCCATTTCAGGAGGGTGGGCGAGCAGCTTCAGCTGAGTGGCTCCTGCCCCAGCACCACAGCTCTGCCTTCAGCTCCCGGCTGCCTTCCCACTAGCTGGAGCCAGAGTCTCCTTCCTGGAGCAAGAACAGGAGCAATTTTCAGCACCTGTTCCCAGTGTGGCTGCAGCTGGCTGGATGCTGCTCTGTGTCCCCCACCTCCAGCAGCAGCTCTTCCTCCCGCTCTTGCCACACTGCACCACACTGCTCCTGGCAGGCACGTGGGGCTCCAGCTCCATATCCCAGAACTGGAGGCGAAGGGCACAGAGCAACACCCAGACAGGCTGTGGGCACAGGTGGGAGCACAGCACAGACTGCCCCAATGCAAGCAGGCAGGGTTCAGCCCCATGTGGAGCGCCACAGGAGTAGCACAGACCACACTGCCTGGGGGAGCTCTGCTGCATGTGCCCCTTGCCCCCCAGCCCCCACCACAGCAGGATCCCAGGACCTAGTGTCCAGGCAGCCTCCCCTCCACACACATACACATGACCCTCCCATACCTAAAGGGCTGGGTCCTGTGATCCCAGCCTCACCCTCCCACTTCTGAGCACTACTCCCCCCCCCCCCCCCCCATGCACAGCCCCACAGGGAGTTTTGGCGAGTTGTTGTGGGGGCAGGGGGCAGTGATGCTGACTTGGCCTGCGACAGCTGTTCAAAACTCCCTATGTGGCCCTCAGGCCCCAATACCTGCCTGCCCCTGGTCCAGAGTAATCTATCCCCTATTTATTACCCTCCCTGCCATCTACAACCGTTCATTTGGAGCAGTGGTTCTCAACCATTTTAGAATCAATGCACCCATCCATAACTTTTGTGAATTGAGTTGCATCTTATTTCAAGAACTGATTTATTACAGTGCTGACCTTCTTGCAGAAGCCAGGCAGTGGGGGTGGGGGAATGGCCAGGCAAGGAAAGCCTGAGCATGTTCCTATCTGCTTGTCTCCTCCCACCTGAAGCCTGAGCCTTCCCTTGTTTGCTTATCTCCTCACACTTCCAGCAGCACTCTTCAAAGGATCTCACAGCACCCCAGGGTGCCCTGGCACCCTGGTTGAGAATTACTGGTTTAGAGATGCCAGAGGAAGCATCTCAACTGTTGTAATAGCTATTACCAGATTTATTGTCCATGAATTTGTCCAGTCCGTTTTTTAACCTGACTACACTATCTGCCTCTACAACCTCCTATAGAAATGAGTTCCACAAGTTAACCACATGCATGTAAAAAAGTACTTTCTCTTGTTAGTTTTCACTCTGTTTCCCACTAATTTCAGTGGATGCCCCCTAGTTCTAATATTCTGGGATTAGAGTTCCCTATTCACTTTGAGCACTTCAAAAATAATCTTCAAAAACTGAGGAACCTCTCGGAAGAACTTCCTGGACCATCTGTGTACTATACTTAATGTACTTTATGCTGCTCAGTCCCCCAGCATCCCATAGTGCTCCACTCTCCCCCCTTCCTGCCCCCACAGGATAGACAGCCAAACAGTACTCTCCTGTGAGCTCAGCTGTCTTTAGCAATCTCCAGAGCTCAAATGTCATGCACATAATCCTTTTTTTTCCAGCCCCAGGATCTTATATTTCCAGAGTCTTTTGGTTCTGGTTTGTGGGGGGGTGGGGCCAGGAGCATGCCACTGTACTCAGCAATCTCTGGTACCTGGGACTAGAGAGAACATTCATTGAATGACTCTCCACCTCTGGAACCATAAAACTAGAGGATAAGTGCACAAAAGAGTACTTGTTGGCCATCTACCCAGCTCCTCCTCAAGCCACGTGAAGGAGTGGAGCCACAGGAATAAACAACCACTGGCTGTCATGTTCCCTGTCTGTGATCACATTACTTCATACCATCACAGTGATTTTGAAGCAGTCCAGCAGGGCAGGTTGCAACAAGGGGCTGCACACCTGTTCATAGCCTGAAAGCATTTTGAATTTGCAGCACTCCAACCTTGAGAAGAATTTGAAGCGCTTCAAATTCACGCATGCCCATGGCCTTAGACAGGTCATTTTAAGACCACATGTGGATCTCTTGGAAACTTAATTCATTTCTAATTGGTGAGCATTTTGAGTTCTTTTGCTTAGCATGTATTCTAGTAGCATGATGATCATCAATCTGGACAACGGGTCAATTTCCACCACTGCCACCAGTGTAAATATGAAGTACCACAAGCAAAATCAGATATTTACACCTGTATTACTGAGAACAGAATTTGGACCTATATTTAAATGTGTACTGTATTGGCATGTAAAGCTTGCACAAAGCATCACTTTGTTTGTACATACATGCAAGTTCTCTATAGATTCCAAATCCTTGATGATATGTTGATGCACAATCTGTTGTTTGAATTGATTTTATGAATCTGTAGGCAAATTGCCAATTGAAGTCAGTGGTTCTTCTGCCTACAAAAGGATAAGATCCTAAGCTAAACTCTCCAGAAAATGGAAAATCTATCATAATGAATACCCAACATTATAACAGCATTTTTTTTCTGCTGCCTGTAGACATCTGGAATGGTTCCAGCTTTAGCAGGCCAGAATGGAAGATGAATGGTAACAATGAAAAGGCTTTTATTGAAGAAGTTAATGATTCTTGAAGAACTGACATACCAGACTGCTTTGCAAGGATCACTCTTCCAATCCTGTTCTGTCTACAGTTTCTCCTAAAGCAGAATTGTCTACATACAGTTACTGGGGGGCACCTGCCAAATTGCAGGTCAAAACTCTTGAAGAAAAAAAAAAAAAGGAGTTCTCTCCCTAGCTATAAATATAAAATATCTTTGTTGAGTTTTCTGCTGTGTCATTCTGTATAATAGTATGCTGCAAGGCAGGCATGATGCAACACATCCATCCTGTGAAATCAGTTTAAATGTTTCTTAATTAACCTCTTTGTAAGGCTTTTTCACCAAACTACAGGAAGGAAAATAATTTGCGGAAGATGGACACAACCTTCCAAGGAGTCAAATATGATCATATAGTAGAAAGCAATAAGCTTCTAACAGAAATCAGGATGTGCACAATGTGGGGGTGGAAGGGAAGCAGTTCACTTACCTGAAAGTGTAGTTGCCAGGAACAAGGTTAGACAAGTGTAGAACAGGTATGTCAGCAGATGCTTTCTGTTCCCGCAATGGACCTTTAATTTCCTCCCAGTGATAACTCACAATCTTAGTATCATCTCTGCTTTCTACATTTGGTAAAGAAAAATATTAGTATCATGAATTAACAGTAGTAATATAGAAGACACATAATACTCCATATTTAATTAGTTTTCTATTAGCTTTAGGAGAAACATAAACATGTTTGCACACACATAAAAATATACAAAGGTCTCTTTACTAGCAGTTATCAAGCCACAGGATCTGAGTAAGATACTTAAAGTAAGATATAAATGTGCTTGTGTGTGTTAAATGTTGACTTTAAAAAAAAATGGCAACATATCTATGCAAATAGCATTTAAAATGTAGAAGGATGTGTATTTAGCTTGCTTATTCAGTTTAAAAAAACCTGTCCAGGGACATAAAATGCCCCTGAAATCCCAAAGAAACTATGAGTAGTCTCACTCCATTTCTCAAGGCAGTTGTATACTTATTTCTCAACTTTGCAAAACAGGAATGCATTGCATAACTTTAGGATGCTTGCATAGTTCCATTAGCTTTTTTGAGTTCAGTGGGGATACTTCTGTCCATAGATTCATAGAGGCGGAAGGGACCTCATGGGTCATCTAGTCTGACACCCTGCCCCTGGCAGGCAAGAAAAGAAACACCAACCCTGGGGTCATGTGATCCCAGCCAGGTGCCTGTCCAGTCTCTTCTTGAAGACCCCCAAGGATGGGGCGAGCACCACCTCTCTTGGAAGCCCATTCCAGATTCTGGCAACCCTGACTGTGAAGAACTTTTTCCTAATGTTCAGCCTGAACCTTCTCTCTAGTAGCTTATGGCCATTCTTCCTTGTTGTTCCAGGGGGTGCCTTGGTGAACAGATTATTGCCTACTTCATGTTGCTCTCCCCTTATGAATTTGTATGCTGCCACAAGGTCCCCTCTCAGCCTTCTCTTGGAGATGCTGAAGAGGTTAAGGTCCCTTAGCCTTTCCTCGTAGGGCCTTCCCTGCAGGCCTCTAATCAGGCAAGTGGCTCTTCTTTTGACCCTCTCCAGGTTGTCTGCATCCCACTTGAACTGTGGCGTCCAGAACTGGACACAATACTCCAGCTGCGGTCTGACCAGTGCCGCATAGAGGGGGAGAATCACTTCCCTGGACCTGTTTGTGAAGCACCATACAGCTAAGTATGTTAAACATGTGCACAATCAGAGATGAAAAGAATGAACAGATTGTGTGAGAATGAGCAAAAGCATTCAGCACAGGTCCAACACAGGACAAAGAGAAAAACAAGTCTTCAGAAAGCTTGTACCCTCCCTGGAGCTGTGAATAGAAGGAGCAGCCAGAAGAGTGGGTGTGCAAGAGGAATCAGCACCCCCAGTAGGACATGGAGAGATTCCTATGCAGGCTCTATGCATATACCAGGGGTGCTCAACCCCCACCCTGAGGTCCAGATCTAGCTCTTGGAGCCATGTAATGTGGCCCACAGGGCTTCCCATGGATCCCGTGGGGAGTCCTGTGAGCTATGGCCCTGAATTCTAGATTGGGTGCACAGAGTGGCAGGGGGCTCAGTCCCAGTGTGCAAGGGTTGAGCAGAAGCAGTGTGGAGCCCCCAGAGCCTGATCCCAACCAGATTTTATAGATTTCATAGACGTTAGGGCTGGAAGGGACCTCGCAAGATCATTGGGTCCAGCCCCCTGCCCAAAGGTGACTCATATTCATCTTGTGGTCAACCATGACCCCCAAGTCTCTTTCATTCATAGTGCTAGTGAGTGTAGCATTACCAAGCCTATAGGTATGATGTGGGTTTTCTCCCAAGGTGGAGCACCTTGCATTTCTCCATGTTCAAAGTCATCAGGTTTTGATCCACCCACTTTGTAAGCCTGTTCAAGTCAGCCTGAATCCCCAATCCTCTAATACGACCGTGCTTCCCCATAATTTCGTGTCATCTGCAAACTTAGCCAGTCTGCTTCTGACACCTGAATCCAGGTCATTTATGAATATGTTAAAGAGTACTGGTCCAAGTACTGAACCCTGAGGGATGCCACTGGTCACCATGCGCCATGTTGACTCGGTTCCATCGACTATCACTCTCTAGATCCAACCATGAAGCCAGTTCCCCAGCCAACATATCATAAGGTGGTTGAGGCCGCAGTTCCCTAATTTTGTCCTGAGAACATCATGGGAGACCAAGTCAAAGGCTTTTTTGAAATCCAAGTATATGACACTAGCCTCTCCTCCCCTGTCCAGGTGATGTGTTGTGGCAGAGCTCCTTTGGTGTCTGCCACTTTAAGAGTATGAAGAGGCAACCTGCAGGTGTGGCCCCCAGCTCTGATGAGTGGCCATTTTAAGATTCAGGACAACAGAGCTGGAGGCAGCAGTCTGCTGCCTGGCACCGAGGAAACAGCATCTCCTGGTGGAGCTGCTGCTTTGGTGCCAGTAGGAGGTAAGGGCAAGAGCTTATGGGGATGGCTAGGAGGCTCTTGGTCCTGGGCATGACCTAAAACTGCACCCTGCCGGGGATAGGTGGCCTGGTGGGGCTGTTCGTGGCAAGACAGTCCCCCCAGAAATGCCAGGCCAGTTACCACCCTGGTGAAAGGCAAGGAGGGGCGCCTTAACCCCAGCCCCCACCTTCAGGTGGGTTATTTATCATCGGAGGCAGTAGAGGGCCAGGCACACCCAGGGGTGGCACCTTATCCCATGTGCAGTGTGAGACCCCAGAGTGGGTAGTGGGGCCAGGCACAGCTGTGGCCACCTGAGCCCATGCGGGGTGCAAGACTCTGGAGAGTGAGAGTGGTGGGCCAGGCATGCCAATGAGGGGCACCTGAGCCTGCAGGGGTGCTCAACCCCAAGCCCCAGCATAGGGAGCAGAGTATGTGCCTCAGAGGAGGCAGAGGTGCAGAGTGGGATGCAGAGGGACACCTATCAGCCTACACAAAAGTGGCGAGGCCCTGGGAGCAAGGGGGCGAGTGATGTCCAGGTAAGCCTTCAGACACCTGAGGCCAAAAGTAGGCTGGAGGCTGAGGAAAGGCCCCAAGAGTGAGTGGCAGGAGTAGGCGCCCGAGGAATGGGCATTATGTTCTGGTGTGGGGCCAGAGCTAAAGTAGGTTCACAGTTGAGCAATCACTCAGTCAACGCACAGTGGGGTAGTGGGAGATGCTAGAGAGACTGCGCCGAGACTGACCAAAGAATGGAGAACTAAGCTCAAGGATCTCATGCAGTAGATCGGGATGAGTGTGGCCCAAGGGGTGGTATGCAAGAGACCAGGTGATAGCCAGTGGAGTGTAAGAGGCCCCGGTGAGAGACGGGTGATATTAACGTGGCCTGTAACATGGCAGTGTGAGATAGACACAACTGTGTATAGTTGGGCCTGGCCTTGAGCTGGCAATTGAACAGCAGGCCATCTGCAAGGCTTCGGATGCAGTACAGCAGTGGTTGGAGCTGCATACATAGGCCCAAGAGAACAGGACATTCAAAGGGCAGCCTCCTGCCTAATTAAGACCCTAATTATTTAACAAGGCATGGCAGGAGAGAGAGGCAGGCAGCGTGCCCAGGGGCAGGTGGGAGACTAGCACTGTGGCTGATTGGGGAGATCCCACTTTGCCACACATGTCACCTGGTCATAGAAGGAGATGAGGTTGGTCAGACACGACCTACCCATAATGAAGCCATGTTGGCTGTCTCTCAGGATGATACCTTCTGTTAGCCTATTGTTGATGGATTCTTTAATATTTTTTTCCATGCTCTTTCCAGGGATTGAGGTAAAACTGATTGGCCTATAGTCCCCTGGTTCTTCCTTCCTTCCTTGAAGATAGGCACCACAATGGGCCTTCTTCCAATATTTAGGAACCTCTCCTGAGTGCCATGAGTTCTCAAATATCCTTGCCATCTGTCATGCTATTATGTCAGCCAATTCTTTTAGCACTCTTGGATGCATTTCAACAAGGCCTGCTGACTTATGAATGTCCAGCCTCTCAAGGTGTTCCCTCACAAGGTCTTCACCAAATGTAGGCATGTGGTCACCCATACCCTCATAATCCTGTGTCCTGTCAGGCAGGGTGATCCGCTTGGGCTGGTGAAAAACCGATGCAAAGTAATCATTAAGGAGATTAGCTTTTTCCTGGGTATCAGATGGGGGGGGGGGGGGGAAACGACGACGACAACACCTGTTCTGAGCTAGGCAGGACAGCACAGGGCTCTGTGCTGTCTCTGTCTGGCTGGGATCAAGCTCTGGGGCCCTGCACCACCTTTACCCAGCCCCCTGCATATTAGGATCAGGCTCCAGGGATCTGCACTGCCTTCACCCAACACCCTCATGCTGGTATCAAGCCCTGGGGACCTGTGCCACCCCTACCTAGCCAGGATTGCCTCCAGCTGCCTGGAGCTCAATGAGGGACCCTGGGGCCCAATACTGGCATGAGGGGGCAGAATAGGGCCCAATCTACCCTGCAGATCTGCTCCAAACCATTCATCTGGCCCACAGGGCAGCCAAAATTGTACACACCACTGACAAAGACTGATACAAAGGATGACAACAGAGTCTCTGGGAAAAACCAGAATGCCAAGTCTGTACAGCTTACATCACAATTCTAGGTCTACTGCCAACAGATAAACCTTGCCCACTTGCTCCCACAGTGGACGGGGGGAGGGAAAAGGGGCAATACCAGGAATCAGCCATTTGACAGTCTAGATGACTTCAGAGTGGCCCCAAGGAAATTTGAGTGAACTCTCCAGGAGGGAGAGCCACAGCGTGGCCCTGGGTTATGCTCTCAATTGCCTACTCTGCTTCACTGACAGTCTCTGTTTCACCCTAGAATGGATGAGTGGCCGTAGCTCATTTTGTCAGCAATAGACCCACAAGGGGAGACAGGCTCTATAGACAGCCTGGACAGGCCACAAAATTAGCATTTAGGTAGATCTAGTGGCCTCCACTTGGCTACTGTGGGTAGGGAAGCCATGGAATAGATACACTAGAGTCCTACACTCTGGCCCAAAGTTGAAGGGACATATTTTATCTCCCTAGTCTCATCCTGCACTTGGGTACATACAGTTCAATTGATTAAGCTTCAGATGAGAGACGAAGAGAGAAAAAAAGTAAACATTCATGAGTATTCTCTGACAAAGTTCATTTAGCAACACATTGTATGTCCCTCCATGCACCTTATTTAAATCATAAAGACCCGGATTCATTGAGGCACTTGACAACATGCCTAAATTTAAGCAATTTCTATTGACTTCAAACAGGTCCAATCGCCTACTCGAAGTTATACACATAATAAATAGCTAGGTCTTTCAGAGCTTTACCCCTGGGTTAAGGGATGTAGCACAACTTTACTTGAGTGAGTGATTTCTGATTTGACAGCATTTTGAACACACACATACACTGTACAAATGGCAAAATTCAAGAAAATGAAGCCTAAGACTATGTCATTCTGCTTTCTACTTAAAAATGAATCTACAGAAAGGACTTTTTTTTAAATGAAAGGCAAACAAACATTTCTGACAAGGAATGATGACTTTCAGCAGAGAGTATCCCACTTCACACAAAGTGTTGGAGATGGAGTAAACAATCAGAACTATAATTCCTAAAAAATATTACAACTGTGTATAAGGACCATAAGATAAAATTAAAGAGTTCCCCAGTACATACGACTGCCATCAATGAAGGTGGATGTGGTAGGCAATGAGACCTCCTGTACTTTGGGTGAAACAACGGCAACAGGTGGCTGGTTTACTCTGACTGCTGTGTGGAAAAAGGAGGGGAACAAAAGCTATTAAAAGAAAACCTATGCAAATCTATTCTGCCAATTCCTTAGGCAAATCAACAGTGAAAAGGGAAAATAAATGCTTCAACAGGGGGGAAAGATTACGGTGGTTTGAGATAAAAATCAGATAGGAACTTTGCACCTAACAAACATTTTCAGTCACAAGTAGCTGAAAACAGCACTTAATTGTGGTATTTTCTCACGTATGTACAAGCTACATAATTAAATGGGAGGAAAGTTTTGCTCAGAATATCATCTAAAATACAGAAAATCCATTTTCTATATAAAATGTAAGGCCTGCAATTAAGTTTGCTGTATGCAGAAAATGATCCATGCAATTTTGGAGCCATCCTATAAGACCACAAAACAAGTGTCTGACTACTTTTAAATTTAGAATCCAGACTGCACCCACTCTGGTTCCACCCCAGCGCAGAACTCTGGAATAGTTGAGAATTTGTAGCAAAACCCGCAGGTTTTTTGTTTGTTTGTTTTGGGGGGGGGGGGGTTTCTTTTTTTTTTTTTTACTTTTCCTCCCCTTCACCAATAATTTCTGACTCTCTCTCTCTGCCCTCTCTATCCCTTATAAGTAATTACAAGTAGTACTAGGTAAACTATAGTATGTTCTTGTACTCCCTTATAGTAACAAGCCCCTTTTATATTGTAAATACTGTTCTATTATGTTTGTATTGATTTTTACTGTTTTATATTGAAAGTATATGATTTACATCTGTGTCTGTAAAGTAATGTCAAGTAATGTCAAGTTTCGATTTTGTATGTCAAGCCTCCATCTTGTCTCCTGCCCAGGTATAACCTATTGCATAGTATGTTGTAACTATGATTCATGTCTAACCAGTCTCATGTAAATTGGTTCTTGAATGAATGGGAGCGAATGATCAACAAATGATCAACTCAACAACCGGACCATCAACTCAACAACCAGACCACTGACTTGCATTGACTCACCCAGGAACCACAGACCTCACCCAGGAACAGAGACAAAACCCAGCATTTGAAAGATAAAGAACCTACAGGAACCCAACAAGGTGGAAGACAAAGACCCTACAGAAACCAGCAACCCACCAGACAATAAGGACACCTGGATCTGCACGTATGCATCTGAGCAGGTCTGGCCTTGCCTGGGCATGCCCTTCCCATAGGAGACACAGGTAGCCCACCCTGATAAATGGGGTGGTGGAGTGTGACCTCTTTGGGACGCCCTCTCCATCTTGACCAGCACCATGCCACACCACCTATCTACCCAGAGGCCCTGCTGGCAACCCCCTCCGGACAACACTTTGCTAGAGAAGACCCCAACTGGCCATTGAGGATCAACTCGCAGCCCAGAATAGGTAGCTATCACCCACCTTCCTTCCCCAAGCAAAGGACCTGGACTCTATCCCCACACACCGTGACTCTAATCCCTCCACTAAGACTTTCCTCTCCTGCTACCATTGTGCGTGTGCATGTGCGTGTGAACCAATAATTCCATGGAGCTGTATAGTGTGCTGCCTGATTAATAAAACTTATTTTGAAACCCCAAGTTGGGTTTTTGTCTTACTGACCTCCCGGACCTCCTCCTTGATTTCCCGGCTTTCTCCCTCAGTTCATTCTGCCTCTGTTTCCAGCCCCAATATCCCAGCTTTCTGCTCCTCCTTTCAGCCCCGATCTCCCAGCTTTCTGCCCCTCCTTTTCCCAGCTGTCTCCTCCTTGCCACCGGGCTTTTTCCCTCACTTCCACCCCAGGACCAGGTGATCTCAAATAACCCCAGGGGCCACAGTGACCTCAAGTAACCCCAACCCCGTGACCCCGAGTAACCCCGGGGCACATTGACCCCAATTAACCCCAGGGGCCACTTGACCTTGAGTAACCCCAACCCCAAGTGACCTTGAATAATCCCAAGCACCAGGTAACCCAAACGCTCTCTAGTGTTAACACACAGCCACGAAAGTGCATGTTTTTGTGTGTGCATATAGTTTTGTATGAACCCATAGAGTGAGTGAGTAATTTTGTATCACGCCCTCCTGTCTAACAGTGCAATATTGAGATCCTGAGTGTTGATCTGGTGTGTGTCAAGTCAACAAATTCAGTACAATACACTCAATTCAATCTAAAAAAACATCCTTGATGTAATGTGAGAAACTGTGCACACATTCCTGTGTGATAAGGAAATCTGTTACTCTTTCAAACTATTGAGGAATCTTTAAATGAAACAAGCACTTGATACATTGGTCTGATTTACCTGGTTTGACAGTGACATTCACAAATCCTTCTCCAAAGGCATTTTCACCAGAAACAGTCACTCTGAATGCATAGAGGCCTACTGACAGCTGAAGCATACAAAAAAAAAGTGCTACCAATTATATGAAGAATTGCACAAAGATAATATAAATATTTAAAGATACCTATTTGCTTGAAATACTGTAAACAAGCAACTTGAAACCCAGGGCTCCATTTATAAAGTCATGAACAAAGTATGGACCATCAGCCAGAAAGGCCTTGAGAAACAGCCACATGGGGCATTCTTACTTTGCTCTAGGACAGGGGTTTTCAAAGTTTTTAATAAATGTACCCCTTATGACTCAAAGTTTCAGCTCCTGTAGCCCCTTATACTTTTTTCTTGCTTATAAGGGGGGAGGGGGAGAGCAGATTGAGGCTCCTGCAGTGTAGAAGGGAGTGGGGCTGGGGCAGGCACTGCACAGCTGGGGTCAGGTGCAGTGCGGGACAGAACCATAAGTGGTTCATCTGTGGGGCGTGGGGAAGGGGTGGCAGCTCCCACCGCTGCAAGCTCCTCAGGAGGTCATGGGAGGGGGTGCATGCCCCCAGATCTGCATGGGGTAGGGCAAGGCGGGTTGCAGCCAAGGTAGCACCAGGCTCTTCCCAGCAGGAGGCTGGGCCAGGCTGAGCTCAGGGTGGGTGGCAGTGGTACTGGGAGGAGGGTTGGGGGACTATGGCAAATTCTGGAGTGGCTGCATCCCCCCTCCTCCCCTCATAGCCCTGCTCCTATAGGCCCCCTCGGTGAGGGAGGGAGTGGGGCAGGGGTAGGGGCTGCACAGCCAGGCAGGGCCCAGGATTGAGCTGCACACACCCCAGGAGGGCATGGGGAGGTACATGCCTCTGGATCTGTGCGCATGGGGTGGGCTGGGGCTGGGTCAGTACCAGGCTCTTCCTGGTGGGGGGTTGGCTAGGCTGTGCTTGGGGCAGGTGGAAGCAGTGCTGGCAGGGGAGCTATGAGGGGGTGCAGTCACTCCAGAATTCTCTATAGCCCCTCCAACTCCCACTTCCAGTGCCACTGCCAACTGCCTTAAGCACAGTGTGGCTCAGCCCACCCGCTGAGAATAGCTTAGTGCAGCCCCAGCCCACCCAGCGCTACCCTGCCTCGCATGCAGATCTGGGGGCGTACGCCCCACCCATGCTCTCCTGAAGTGTATGTAGTGGTGGCACTGGGAGGAGGGGTCAAATGGGGGAAGAACTCGCAGACAGAGGCTGCCACAACCACTCACCACCACTTATTGGCTGAGGGCAGTGTCCTGGTGGTCAATCAGGAGAGCTAGCTGGGGCGTGGGGAGGCACCACAATGTGCCATGTGGGGCCAGCAGTGCCCAGTGCACCCCTCTCCCTCCCCCAGGTAAGAAGTGAACACACGGGAGGAGATGCTACCGCCATGCCCCAGGGTGCGCTCTGATCCCACCCACCCACACATATCCCCAAAGACGTTTCTAAGTACTCCTGGGGGTACACATACCCCTGGTTGACAACCCCTGCCCTAGGACAGTGGTTCCCAACTGTGGCTTGCAAAGCCCTGCTGCACCCACATCAAATTAAAAGTTTGATAAGGAGGCATGGGAAATTCTGAGGGTTTCAGTGGTTTTAAAAGTTTGGGAATCACTGCCTGAAAAGATCAATCCTTTGAAAAATTGTAAGCAAGGGAACTTTGTCAGTCAGTAAAACTTTTCTGCGATGAGTCTACATGAGAAGGATGCAGGGTGCCCAATATACTCCGATTCTATAGATCATATTTTTCCTTACCATTTGCAAAATGCCTCAGCAGCATTTTGCTGATTCATACCAGTCAAAGATCTATGACTTTCAGTAGAAGGTGAAACCGATTTATAAAATAGTGATTGTATAGGTTAGGGACAGACATTTAAAAAGCCTGAGCCTGAAGTGATTCAATCTTTGCAGGTTAGTCAAACCTGAACCCATTTGTAACTGCACAAACATCCTCTATGGACTGAAGAAATGCAGGTAGATGCTTGCAGTGGCTCAGGCTAGAAGCTGGGGGACACTAGAGCAGCCCTCCCTTCCCTTCCATAATGCTGAGCTGGTGGGGCATGGCCAGGCCCTGGCAGGACAGCCAGATTAGAGAGGGGTTCCCACCACACATTATTCTTGAACAGCCCAGCAGGGAGTTGATAACAGATCATTTATCAGCCCATCAGCAAAACAAAAGCCTCTCTCATTAGTTAGACAAGGTTCCTTGGGTGAATTTGATATCTTTTATTAGACCAACCCAAATGGTTGGAGAATAGTTATTAAGCAAGCTTTCGGGTTCAAAAACCCTTTGTCAGGCTAAGGACGCTGCAGCAGTTGCTGCGTGCTCTTCCTGGATGGAATGAAAAGTAAAGAAGCCAGGGGCTGGGCTGGGCTGGGGAGTCAGTTGCCAGGCAGACTGTAATGTATTAAAAATCCAATGTCTATGTTTAGTCCCTGATCTCTAGTATCCAGCAGGTTGATGAAATGGAGCTCATAGGCTCGTCTCTGGGATGTGTTGTGTAAATTTCCCTTGAGGATCAGGACTGAGAGACTGGAGAGAGAGTGGCCCTCCTGTGAGAAATGTGACCCCACCGGTAATTGGGTGTTTCTGTCTTTGATGGATTTCCGGTGTGTGTTCATTCTGGTGCGCAGTTGTTGTCTGGTCTCTCCTACATATCTTCCATCAGGGCATTTGGTGCATTGGATGAGGTATACTACATTCCTGGAGGTGCAGCTGTAAGATCCTGGGATGCTGATGGCTCTGTTGCGGGGTGTAGTAATAGTGGAGGTGGTGGAGATGTGGGGGCAGGTTTTGCATTTCTTGTCATGGCACAGTCTGGATCCTTTTGGTGTGTTCTGGGCTGAGGAAGTTTGCTTCTTGTGATGAGGTTGGCGAGGTTCGGTGCTTGTCTGAAGGCTAGGATGGGTAGCTCTGGGAAGATTTTTTTAAGAATAGGGTCTTTTTCTAATATGGGTTGCAATTTTTTGAGGATTTTCCGTATAGGTTCAAGGGATGGGTGATAGGTCATAACCAGCGGTGTGCGATTTGTGGGTGTTTTTCTTCTGTACTGCAGCAGTTCTTCACGTGGTATCCAGGTGGCTCTTTCAAACGTGCGATCTACCTCTCTGGAGGAGTGTCCTTGCTGGGTGAAAGCCTTTTTAAGATTGGTGAGGTGGTGATCCCGGGTGCTCTCTTCAGTACAGATGCGGTGGTATCTGAGGGCTTGGCTGTATATCACAGCTTTTTTGGTGTGTTTCGGGTGATTGCTGGTTTTGTGCAGATATGTGTGTTGGTCTGTGGGTTTCTTGTATACTGTGGTCTGTATTTTACCCTTCTGGATACTGATCATTGTGTCTAAAAAGGGGATGTTGGTGCTGGAGTATTCTAAAGAAAGTCGGATGGAGGGATGGTGACTGTTGAATTTCTGGTGGAACTCAATTAGAGATTCCTGGTTCTCAATCCAAACGATGAAGATGTCATCGATGTATCGTAAGTACAGCAAGGGTTTGATGGTGCAGTTCTTGAGGAAGTCTTCTTCCAGGTGGCTCATAAAAAGGTTGGCATACTGTGGGGCCATTTTAGTGCCCATAGCTGTTCCCATCGTCTGGAGGAAGTGTTGATTATTAAAAGTGAAATTGTTGTGTGTGAGGATGAAGTGTATAAGCTCAGTGATATCTTTGGGTCTGTATTCTGAGTTGTAATCTTGTTCCTGTAGATATGTAAGGCAGGCTTGGATGCCATCCTGGTGTGGGATGTTGGTGTATAGGCTGGTAACGTCCATGGTGGCTAGGAGTGTGTTGCTGGGAAGGTGGTCTATGTTTTTAAGTTTCCGTAGCAAGTCTGTGGTGTCTTGGACAAAACTTGCTCTGTGGGTGACAAGCGGTTTTAGGATGGATTCAACAAAACCTGATATTTCTTCAGTTAGGGTCCCATGGTTGGATATGATAGGTCTGCCAGGGTTCCCTTGTTTGTGGATTTTCGGGAGCATGTAAAAAGTCCCTGGGTTAGGTAGCGGGGGGGGATCAAGGTCTGTAGTTTTTCTTGTAATCTCGGTGGAAATGATTTGATGGTATTGTTGAGTTTTTTGGTGAAAAGGGGAGTAGGATCTTCTTGTAGTTCTTTGTAGTAGGTGGTGTCAGAGAGCTGTCTCTTGGCTTCCTTTATGTAATCCTCACAGTTTAGGATGACTATGGCTCCTCCTTTATCTGCTGGTTTTATTACTATTTGGTGGTTAGATCTTAGGGATTCTATGGCCTTTTTCTCTGGTAGAGAGAGGTTGTTGTGGTGGCGCGTGTTGCTGATTATTTCATTGTTCATTCTTTCCCTGAAGTAGTCAATGTAGCGGTCAAGGTTAGGGTTTCATCCACTGCGAGGTGTCCAATCTGATGTTTTTTTGGGTTTTTTGGCATTGATCTTTTCTGTCCTGTCTGCATTTGTCCTGTCTGCCTTACACAGACACTTCTCCACATTAGCTAGCATACCACATGCTAGCTATGATCAGTGATGTGGAAGACGGGAGGGGGGCACCGGGAAGCCAGGCAAATGCTGCTATGCCTGCAAGTCTGTCCTGGAGCTCCAGCCAGAGAGCTGAGGGAAGGGGCCAGCCCATCTCTCTGGAGCAAAAAGCCCTATCCAGGGCTGCAAAACATCTGGGATGCTAGGGGCCTATCGTTTAACTTAAACCAGCAAGGGGTCTGGGACAGACATTGCATAAACCGGTTTGACCCAAATCAATTAAGTGTGATACTACATTCAACCAGTTTTGTCTTAAACCAGTTTCAGCCATTTTTAAACTGGTTTATATGTACTGAACTTATATTCTGTTACAGGTTTAAATCGGTTTCTGATCACTTAAACCAGTTTATGTGTAATGTCTCTCCCTAGCCATAGGCTTTTCAACAGCATGCTGCAGGAAGCAAAACTGTAGCATCTAAAGATAAGTGAAATTTTATAGCCAAAAGCAACACAAATTCATGAGAGTTTTGCTGAATTGTTCATCGTGGGGGAAAAAACCCCAAAACCAATGATTTTCATTGTTCGAGTCAAAACACCTTTTCATTTCAAAATTTCTTGATTTCTTTTTTTTTGTTAATAAGAACACAAGAAAGAAAACATTATTTTTCCCCCAACTTCTTTACTAGCTTAAAAAAAAAAAAATTACCTGGACTGAAATATGAAGCAAACTGAAAAGTCCAGGATTCACTATACATAACAAACCAAACGCAGACATCAGCACAGACTCCAAGACCTCACACAGTGGTTAGATGGGTCAAGTCACACTAAGCCTCAGAGCACCTACCTGTGAGAGTTTCAGTGTCGGTGTATGCCTGTGCTCCATTTCACCCTCATAGTCAGCAGGGTGACTGATCAGGCTCCACTCATAGCTATAAGCAGTTTCTAGGTTAGAAAAAGAAGAAAAGTAATCAATAGTTTTGCCTTCAAGCTAAACATACAGGGAGAAATAATGAAATTAGGTACAGCATCTGTAATGCCAAAAATTTTAGTCAAAACAATGATCTCTCATGTTTTAGCCTCTGAAATAACAGCATGCACTACGGTGCTGTAGCTCACTCAGTATTTGAAGTAGCTTCTTTCCTTCACCATCACTGACCTGAGCACTGGAATCATCTTTGTTTTACAGGCTCACTTGCAGTGCATTTGTTCTTTCCACTATCAGCTAAAAAGCAGCATTAAGAGTTCAATTTAATGCTTTAAAGGCTTAATCCATACCCTCTGCTCCCCCACCAGCCCTGTAGATAATATAAGTAGCTCCCCTGGAAGCAATCAGTGTAAGGTCTGACCCAGTGCATTTCTAGAAGAGGATCTGGCTAGTCCATATGAATGCTACAGCAGAAAGGCTGCAATGAATCGGACTCAAAAGTCCACTTGGAAACCCCTCTCGCAGCTAGAGCCACAGGGTACAGACAGAAGTTACATTTGTCAGTCCCCTGAAAGTGCTCTGCAGCCATGCCGTGACACACGTGCACAGCTGCAGAGCACTTTAGAAGTGGCCAATCACACAACAAATTAATCTTCAACAAATGTGCGATCTGATAAAAGATGCTCCACTCTGGAGTGCCTCAGGGAACTTCTGTCAGGCTGGGCAAACCCCAGGCCACAGCTCGCTCTTTCTTTCTTCTCCCCACTCCCTTCCTGTAGAAGTACCAAAGCTGGGAGAGGAGGGGCAGGGGCAAGGCTAGGGGAGAGAGGATGCAGGCAGTATCTTCAGGCTTGATCATCTCCGAAGTGGAGCTCAATCCCCACCCAACTCTCCCAAACCAACAGACAAATGTATGTTAGGTTGGGGGACACTACTGATGGTGCTTTATGTAAAGCGCTGTGAGTTAGAGTGGGGGCCTGCAGGCCTGTCACTGCCCACAGGGTTTGGCCAAAAGGATCTCTACACACATCGGAAGGGGAAATTGGACTCTCTGAATTCCTTCCTAGTTATAAGGTACATCTAGCATAAAGTCCAACTTCATTCAAATGTCAATATTTTGTGTTTTCTTGTATGACAAGACCATTCAACTCACCTGTAGGTGGTGGTGGGACAACAAAAGCATTCAGTTCAACTTCATTTCTGGGGAGTGTCACCTGGATGTTATCACCAGCTGATACAATGAGCTCTTTTATTGACTCTATATTTAAAAAATAATACAATTAAGGAGAAATTAATTAAAAACATTTTAATAGGGATGTATAATCATCGTTCATCAGCTGGTAACCTTCAAAGTAGGTATGGATGATAAGTTATCAAGGAAATGTAATTATCATATTACAATTGATAAGAATAATCATGATTATGGATTGATTTTCTCTCTCCAGTTTACAAACTGTTTCCCCAAAGTTGCAATAAGAATAAACTTAGCACCTACATTAATAGTACCAGGAGCAGTAAGTGTTAAAACCTCCAATCCTGAAATTCGATGGAAAGCACCAGAGTTCATCCAACCATTTGGAATTTATTCAGGAACATCCCAAGATGGACAGAGGCAGTACAAACTGGTATAACAGATAAGGGAACCACGTAGGTTGGTACAACCAAACTTGGCACAATGGATACAAGTAATATATAGGAATGTGGTAATTAAGTACAGTAAGTTCATTTAATTAGAAAACTTTAAGGTGCTTGGTGTGGCGGGCCAGTAGGGGGTGCTCCTGCGTTGAGCCGCCCACCTCCCTGAGCCCGACCACCTTCCAGGCTCCGAGTGCCTCCCTTGGGGCACCTCACGTCCAGCCCACCCCTTCCCCTGGAGCACACCCACTAGCCTGGGGTTCCTGCTGCCACCATCCAAGGCTCTGGACTCACTCCTGGCTCTGCGCACCTTGGAGAACACAGGCCTGATCGTCCAATGGGTCCTAGACCCAATACAAGCACTTAGGGCACTTCCCCAAGTCAGGGGCTTATTAGGAAAGTCTCCCTTAGTCCGCTGACCTAAGGGCCCTCCTCCGCATAATTTAGACCCACCCCTCAATAAGTCTCCCACACCGGTCACAAAGGAGAACTTTATTGATTACAGGGGGTAGGGCGGAAACAGGGTAAAAGGTAGAGCAATATCATAGAAATATTAGAGGAATATCAAAGGAATCCCATAGAGCAAACCAGCATGGCTGAAGTAGCCATTTAAACACGCATCTGAGTTACTGAAGCTAAATATCTAATCGGATCTCGAGTAGCTTACTCACTCGCATCGTCCAGAGGTGGTTGGAGTTTCCTCTGGAGGCAGGTCGCTCTTGGAGCATGCGGTGATGAGGAGAGAGCCAGTTTCAGATTCACCTGGATGACCACATGGCTAATGGCTGCCTTCTCCCTGGACCGGGCCTTTTTATCCCCTCTCTGACCTCAGCAGCCCGGTCCAATCGAAGCTGCCAATACTGGCCACAAGCCGACCAATCTACCAAGCATCCCTGGCTACCTGGGCCCATGCGCAGGGCTGGGCTTCTCCCCCCTGCCCAGGTGACCAGAGCATCCGCCTCCCCGGCCCCAGGCTTTTGTCATGCAGACAAGGTGGGAGATCCCCGCCCTGAGGGATTCGAGACAGGTCTCTGGAGAGGGGCACCGACGGTGGCATTTCTGCCACACTTGGTACCAATAGTGATTGATCATGTGTGGGCAATGATGCAGGCTTAATGTAAGCATTTCTAATGTATAAAAAGAATAAACCAGAAATGCACTTTGAATTTGCATTTAACACTCCACTATCCCTCCTGTCAGCCAGTCTGATCACCTGGCGATAGTATCATCAGATTCACTGAGTAGCTGCTGCGTCCTTTGAACCACATTACAATAGGAACTAACAGGCCCTCGGATGCAACAAGTGTACTAATAGAAAATATGGAAAGAAAGCCTCTGCCTCTCCCCACATATAACTCTTCTGTATTCCCATTACTTGTGGTCCGTGAATGCAGACCAGGAACCAACTAACAAATCCAGCATTCTAACCCTGTCCAAGTGCAAAGCCAGAGAGTCCACCTTCTCCCAGGTGAAGTCAACACTATTGCTGTGCATTCTCCTGAGCACTTGCCAAAGGACCTTGACTTTCTCTCCAGGACACTTCAGACTCCATCTGCTAAGCCACTTAGGGGCACACAAATCTCTCTTTCTCAGCCCAAGTGCATTTGTTTTGCTTAAGGGCAAAATTTCAGCCCTAAATTGAATCATGTGTGTGCCTGAGTCATCCACCAGACAACACTCAGTGATTCTGATAACAGTTTTGTGAACAGTTTCCAAGAGCTTTATTGTTGGAAGCTCTCCAAAGAAAAATGTAATCAGCATTAGAATAAAAAAACCCATACTAAATAATTCAGCATAGTCTTTACCAAAGCAATAGGCTCTTGCCTTTTCTGTCAAGTGTGTACCATTTACATGTTTGTGTGATGCTCTAAAAGGCATAGCTAATTTGTTATTCAGAGAGTCACTTTTTAAAATTCCATTAAAATAAGAGGCTGCCATGAACCCATGGCTTAACCATGGCTTAACACTTTGCATGTTATTTCATGCTGCTCTTCACCTATGAACAAATCTCCCTTCCTGCAAACCACTCTTATCTACACAGTCAACAGATCTATTCAGTAATGGGGTTTCTTTTTGGCAGTATGCTTTCAGGCAAGGTTCAAACAGATCTACACCAAAGGCTTTCCAGGAGTTGGTAGTCCTAAATTAAGGACTGAATTTTGCTTTTAGATCCCATCCTTGTGAGAGAAGAGTAGTCCCAGTGATGACACAATCATTTCCTGGAAAACACCCCTGCATTTTGCATAGAAGACACGTAAGAAAAGCACTAACAGTTAACCTGGACTATGACTTTCCCTTAGGCTGGAAGTGTTTGAGGAAGAAGGCACAGCTGGAGAACTGTCTGGCTGTTACAGTCGCAGGTGAGTGGAACCCTGCTGCTACATGCTGCAAGGGTTCTGTACAGTGCAGCATTTTCAAAGGTCACCCAATGATAATGGTCAGGTTAAGGCAGGGCATTTTGAATTTCCAGAGACCCCTGCTGAAAATGACATTTCTCAATAGGTCCAAAAATAAATCCATTTTCAAAAACAAAAGTGCTCTTAATATAGAACTCGTGGGCAAAATTCTGACTGGCCTTAAATTGTATTCTTTTGTCCAAGACATGACTGGGATTGAGCCTGGAGTTTATAAACCTACAGCTGAAGAGTGTGGGCTATATACTCACCAAACCAGGATGTGTGGTTTTATGGTAGGAAGCAAACCAGCCCCAGAAAATAGAAATCCAATACGAAAAGGCAGTAAAACCTCTTCCCAGCCTTTGTTCAGAAATGCTTATTCGACAGGCACAAAAGAAAAACAACATTACCCTCTAACAATCAAGGCAAACACTGAACAGGGTTTACTTTTATTTTTTTTTCCAAACAGATAATATTACTATTACCATCTCCACAGAAGCTCAAGTAGGAAGACTATTAAAAAGGACCAGGCTTCAACACACTATAAAAACAGTCAAAGGCTGGATTAAGCCTCTTTGATTTCCTAGCTGACCCCCATTTGACAGAGCTCCTTAGCCACCACAAATAAATTAGTGATCCTTGGATTTTAGATTCGTTGTCACTCAGTATCACAATATGAAGGTTGTGCTACTGATAGCTCATATATTAGTGATAAATTGCACACTTTGGTACAAAGCTTCTGCTCCCCAATCAATTGGGCAAAAAGAAATTTCACTCTCAGTCTGCCAGTCACATCAGGAGTCTGTTTTGGGTTTTTGGCTTAGGAGGCATCAGTTTCTCAATTCTTTCTGCCAAAAGTTCAGCCTTGAAAAAGAGTTACCTGCTTTGGCCCCATTGGCAGGAGATACGAATTGGTGCGTGACAGTAGACCGAGAGGGGAGAGGGTTAGTAGGAAGTGGTGTGGTTCCATCTTGAGTCAGACTATGCTGAGCTGTTGTGGAGACCTGGGTTCTCTCTAAAATAGTTGGTGTGAATCCCAAGTTGTCTGAAGAAGGATTATGGGAAGGTGTTAGAACCTATGAGATGAATTGTAGGGAAAAAGTTATTAAGATAAACCATCGTTCAAATTCAGATATACATTTCTCTAATGCACAAATTGATTTGGAAGTCCCACGTGAAGCAAAACATCTCCCATAAGTTTCTGCAGAAAATTCACAACCTCAACAGTATTTTCAACAAAACCAGGAGATTGTCAAGAAAATAAAGATACTTTGGAAAATTTGCAAGGCCAGCAGTTCTCAGAGCTGTGTATGGTGACAATGATGATGCAGTAATATTACTCAACAAATACTCAGAAATGACCATTGATCTGACATCAAAAAGTCATAATCTTTCACATTCCCACCATTTCATTATGTACTGAAAATTTGCATCTTTTGTCTGTATATTGTAATTTTACTGTTTGTTTCTAAGACCTGATTGATTGGTGTTCTCTATTTCGGTCTTCTTAATGCCTGTAAATAAAATGCCAACTCTGAATCATCTAGCTAATGGAACAGTGTGCTCTTCAGCTGACCTGTCCTATGAACAAATGGTGATTCCACAGATATAAGCCTGGGCAGATCTAGGCTTTTGAAAAGGGGGTTGCAGACAGTGTGGCACATCTGGGCAGCAACCCAGAGAGGGCAGGGCACAAGTGCAACTAGTTTGCCACAGTGAACAGCTAATGCGATTAATTAGGAGGCACCTGCAAGAAACCCTGGAGGAAGTCAGCTGACCAGAAAAGGGGCAGGACCTGAGGGATATAAACCCCATTAAACCACATAATCCTATTTCTAGTCCCCCACCCTTATCCTGCGTCCCTGCTTCCCGCACATAGTTTGTCATACTCACTTCTTGTGTCTGCTCTTTGCTTAAGCTATAAGCTTTTCAGGGCAGAGTGAAAAGGAGAGTGTCCACTAATGCTATTTGGTATTGATAGGGTGCTTTACATGTTCAAAACACTATACAGATACTTATTATTCAGTACATTACCAGTTGCACCATTATACTAGCTTATTTTATGGATGGGGAAACACAGATTGAACAAGGCCACACACTGAATTTAGGCCTGGGCCAAAGCCAAGATTTCAATGCTGAAATTTCTCAGTCCTAACTCTCTGCTTATTCTCCTAAATCCCACTCCCTCTCAGGACCTGTTAAAATGCATGCTATATGCTGAGCTAAACCATCCTACGAGCTCTTCAGGGATAATATGTTCTGAAGGTCAGAATGGGAAAATACCACACAGACTCATTGCAATCCAGACCCACATCTGCAAACCTGAGAGCTTCAAATGGGTTCCTTTGCTCTGACTTACTCCTTAATGGCCGACAGACGTCTGAGGGCCTTCTGCTCATCTAAGTAGCATTGCATTTCAATTAGCTTAGCCTGTGGAAGCAGAGTCTGTCCACTCTCATACAGTAATATGAGAAGTCAGCAATGCAAGGCAGCATTCAATTTCCTTAGGGAGTATTCTACAAAGCAATCATCTGTTTTGATTGAAAAGGAACTACAGTGCAGAACACTACAGGGCAGGCCTCACCACATCTTCTGGGATCTTGGAATACACATACCTCTTGCCTGAGATTATCACTGGCTTGGAAAGGAGGTGGAACAACTGCTTCACTTGCTGTTTTCTTCACTGGCAATGGAGTAGCTTCTGCAAGAAATGGCAGCTTCTCCTTGGAGGATTCAGTAGCAGAGTTGGATTCAGACCCATTTTTATTCATGAGGTTTTCCAGTTTATCGACTCCCCTGTCTTTTTCAGCCAGATTCTCACCATTGTCTTCAGTGCCTGAAGAGTTAAAGCCATTTTCACTAGTCACCATCAGGCCCCAGTCTGTGTAATCAGTGCTCTCCTTCTGTTCATGCTTGATGCTCAGCTGAAATGGGTCCTGCTCCAGTTCCCTGTAGTCATCTGTGTATTCAGGTACCTCTTCGAGGCTGTGATCTTTACTTAGCAAAGATAACTCCTTCAAATTACTCACTTCCTCAGAGGGCTCATTCTGGTGTCCCACAGAATGAACCATATTTGGGAGCACTTGTCCATACCCTAGCAACGTGGCTGGTCGCTGAGAGGGTCTCAGTACAAAGGTAAGGTAAGACTTTACCGTTTCGATTTTCTTAGGTTCACAGTTCTCTTTATGCTGGCAGTTCACAATGTAGCAACGCCGTTCAAACATCCAGGACAAGTCACAACCTGAAAGGTCACAGCAGGCAGCTGTGCAGTCTGCCATTGACACAGCGTGAGGAACTCGCATGATTTTAGTGGTTTCTAAATTTGGAGATATCACTGCATCTGAGTATGTGGCTCCTTCCCTACACTGCTCGCACAAATACCCTGAAACAAAAGGCAATTAATTTAGTCGAAGAACAATCATATAGGTTCTTATTTTATTTGCAGGGCTTTCCCAATGATGGCAAAAATTTACATTGTATTAAATAGACTTGTATTTTAGTTTAAACTACACAAATTTCTCCCGTGTTTTTCTTATGGCGTGCATTAACAGCAACATTTCACACCTTGCATTTGTCATCTAAGGCTCTCAAAGAATTCTGACCCACGTCTCTCACCCTTATTTTCACCAAATACAGAAACAGAGACAAAGAGGTCAAAGTGACTCCAAATGTCACAGAGGCTGTTAGCTGAGGAAGGAGCATAAGAACTCTGTTGACAAAGCAATCATAAAAAAACACTTTTCAAGATTTAAAAAATATCAAGTTATTTTTCCTTCCAGTAAGAGGAAGACAGAGAGCACCACATAGGTAGAGACCTACTGAATTCACAACTGTGCAAAAAATGTGAATTTGGGTGGGCTCCAAGAAAAAGGGTGGGCTTTGCAAAAAACAATAGGCTCACTGCAAGAAAAGAAAAGAAAAGAAAAGAAAAGAAAAGAAAAGAAAAGAAAAGAAAAGCTTATTGAAAATAAAATGCCGTCTCCCCAGAGGGAGCTGGTGCTGTGGCCCAGGGCCGCCATCACGAAGGGCTGCTGCCCCTGCCCCTCACCACTGATTGGCTGAGAGGGCTACCTGTTGTGCGGCCTCTCCCCTCTTCATCAACTGGTGGCAAGGGGCAGGGCTGCATGATGGACAGCCCTTGCAACCAATCAACAGCAAGGGGTGAAGTCATGTGATGGACAGCCTTCACAGAATCACAGCCAATCAGCAGTGAAGGGCAGGGCCACCAGAGCCCCTCAGCCAGTCGGGGCTGGGGGGAAGGTCACTGCATTCAACCTGTGAAAATGGCAGCTGACCCTGGGATCTGCCTGTGAAATAAGCCAGCCACCTCCTTGAGTTAAATAACCTCTGTCTTATGTCTACCTATGCCATTTAATAAACCATAAGAGGACTGGCATATTATTTGAGTACTTGAGTAGATGCTGGTTGGCCAGTTCTAACTTCCGTGTTTTGACCATTAGCTTCTGCTGCCTCCCAGGGTATTACTCCTTCTAGGGCCATCTCCCCTTCTCCTGGCTCTTGCAGTGAAATCACAAGCTGCACCTCTAATACCACAATTGTTTTCAAATCAAGACGGTATGAGGTTATGAACGCAGGATTTTGACATCATGACAGGATGAAATCAAGGCTTGTGAGGGTGAAATCTTTTCAACCAAGCACACATCCAGAGAATGTCTACATCAGCCATACAGTTCAGCCCCCACAATAAATCCACAAAATAAGAAAAGAAAATCAAATTTTTCTTCAGAATAATTTGTGGGAATGTCACCTTAATCTGACAGCCATTGGAAAAGTTGCTGTGTAAAAACAGCACGGTCTCATTAACATGTCTTTGAGTCACATTTGCTGATAAACTGATGAAAACAAGATGTTACTGTTCCCACTGCAGAGCTTGTCATCATCGTCATAACTAGGGATCCTGGTTTTCTGTTTAAAAATTACAAATTCTCTGATTAAAAGGAAAATCAAAATTCTCTGATTAAAAATCCAAAATCTGCATTTTTCCATGATTAAAATGAAATGCTGCTGTATATATAGGTATCAGCTGAACGCAAAGTTTAAATTGATCTATTTACAATTTTAAAGCAGTTTGGAAGTCTACCAGTGCCTCAATCACTATAATAAAATAAATTCTAAATGCCTATAAATGTTGGTATTTGATTTGGGGTTTTTTTTATCATGGAAAAATCAGAGCTCCCCCTGCCCCCTTCACTCACCAAGACGTGGGTCCACCTGCAGCTGTCCCCTGCCACTGCTTTGTGGCGCTGAGCAGCCCCAATATGCTAGTGCCCTGCCCAGGCCATTGCCCCTCACTCCCAACTCAGAGCCCCCCAGTTCAGCTGGTGCCCCTCACTCCCCACCCACAGCCTTCTGGCCCTGCCAGTGCCCCTCACTCCTGACCAACAGCCCCCTGTCCCCCCACCCTCAGCCCTGCTGAAGGTGGTCCCCAGCTGCCAGGGCTACAGGGTCAGGGACCCGGGTCCATAACCCTGTCCCCCCCCAGCAGCCTCTGAGCCCCAGCTGCCCCAGCTGCGGCTGGAGCAGAGCACAGAGCCAGGCTCCCCCACCCCATAGACAACATAGCCAGATCAGAGCCCATGGGGGAGGGTGGATGTGGGCTGCCCACTGCAGGCCTGAAGCTTACTGCCCTGCTGCTATCCCCCCAGGGGCCCCCATGACCCAGCATGGCAAGCCAGAGCAGAGTGGGGCAGGGAGGCTCAGTGCTTGGTGCCATAGTAAGGTGCCCCATCCACCCAGCAGCAGCATCTCACCATGGTGATGTGGGGCTCCTAGCAGCAACACCAAGCCTCCCCACTCCACTCTGCTCTACCCTACTATGCCAGGTCCCACCTGCTGGGACATGGAGGCCCCTGGGGGAAGAGCAGCAAAATGGGGAGCCCTGAGCCTGCAGCCACCAGCCTGCATCTGCCCCCAACCTGCACACAAATCTGGTGGCGTGCGCCCACCATGCCACCCTGGAAGTGCACCCAGTGGTGGGATGCCAGCCCCCAGCTGCCCCCTCAGATAAGCAACCTGCAGCTTCATCCTGCTCCCTAGCCAGGCCCTGCAGCCACACATTCCCACCCCAGCCCTGGACCCCAAGCCCCATGCACCACCCCAACTGGGCAGTGCCCCCAGCCCCAACTCCCTCCCTCCCTCACTTGGGGGTCCCCATCCCCCCTCCCAACTTATCTGAAGACAGCTGCAGGACCTGCTCTCATGCCTCCTGGCTATACATGGTGCCCCCTTTTATTGCACTCCCCCCCAGCCCCTTGCACACTGGAACTCTGTCAGCCTGCAAGGGGAAACCCACTGTTTCCCATATTTTTCTCCTTAAAAGGAGAACATCTGCGGTTTTCTCCTTAAAAAGAGAATATTGTGGTTTTCTGTGATGAATGGAAAACCCAGATCCCTGGTCCTAACAGTTATGAAAGAGGGATTCTATTCTATTTTATGCATCACTGCCAAAGTGTCACTAGAATTCTGATAGGAGTGTCCTTATTACTGATGCTGATGATATAAGGCGGTGTGGCTTTACTGCAACACAGGTGACACAAATCATACAGGCAGCCTTTGCGTGCTCCACGCAGCAGACTAGGGAATGGACAGGCAGCACAATGGCAGATAGAGCAGAAAGTAGAGCATCAGATCATGCAAGGGGCACAGGACAGGAAGCAGAAAGCAGATGGAGCAAAGCAAGAGGATCAGAGTGGCACTCGGAGGTGTGGGGCTAATTTGCCAAAAAGATTGGTCCCCACTGGTATAACAGAAGAAAGAAGACAGCTTGATTGTTGGATCGGAGATTGATTTTAAAAAAAGCCCTTGATAAAACATCCTGCTCTCTGTTATGCTAGTATGGGGCAGTGGAGGAAGGAAAAGCTAGAGGGAGGGAACAGACAAATGTACTTTTTAGCCACTTTAAAAAGAGAAGGGGAGCTGCTACTTGGGAGCACACATCGGACCTTATTATCCAAGTGTAACATCCATATGATCCTGTAGTGATACAGCTTTGACCCCAAATGGAACAAGTTTAAAGTAACAGCAGTTTTGCTACACTTTTATTGTTACAAGATTATAAAGAAGTCACATGTGAACAACAGCGCATACCAGTATCCTTTGATATAGATCCAATTGATACATCTGTCTGTATCAGTCTGTAATGTGAGACAGCTTGAAAAGAACGGAAGCAGCCAATATCCAAGGGCTAAGGAGGGAGGCCAGCAATCTTGCCTGACAGTAGTCCAAGAGATAGTGTCACCCTCATAGAAATGTGTTGCAACTGGCAGCAACACTGATGGAAACTGCCCACTACTCCTTCTGGCACAATTCTGTTACCATCTGTTGGCCATTTGTTACTGGCTTTATGAATGTTATGCCAAAGTCCCAGATAAAAATATTGCCAAAGGAGACTGGTACAAACACATCTGGTCAAACAGGTGGTACAGTTCAGACGCATTGTAGGCACAGATAGTAGAGCTCCCCATTGTAACTTACGGCACTTCACAGGAAGCACCACGAGTTACTACAATCCCCCAGACCCCACAGACATTCACTGTTGGGTCCTGGATGCTGGGGAATCGAGCTGCCATTTAAAGCGGCTGCAAGCCTGCAGCCGCTATCCCTAGCAATGCCCCTCCCCCATCCCAGCCCCACACTGTTTTCAGAATGGGAGGGGGGAAAGGGAGTGGAGGGAGTTCGGTCTGGGGCAGTTTCAGCCAGTGCTGGAGGGTGGGTGGATTGAAGCCCCCTCCCCATTTTAGGGGGGGGCACCAAGTGGGGGGACCCCAATCCACCTGACCCACCCTCCAGCACTGGCTGAAAAAAACCCAGATTGAACTCCCTCCACTCCTTTTCCCCTCCCACCCTTCCACTCTGAAGACAGCACCAGGAGCAGGGCTGCGCAGCCAAAAGTTACTGAAGGTGGTCTGCTCTGGAGTGTTTTCATCTGAACCCTGATGCAATAAGGTTTAGATTTTTGTGGAATCATGCCCTTTTAAAGTGCTCTGCAGCCATGCACTTCTGTTTGGTCATGGCTATAGAGTACTTTCAGGGGCCAGATCAGGTGAAAATTATCACTTCTGTCTGCACTTTGTATGTGCTTTGAGATACCACAACTACACCACAGAGAGGAGAGAGAGATAAGCCCATGAAGCTGGGAAGTGTTCTGCCTTAATGTAACCAATGTGATCCAAATTACAACTCATGCTTTCTGACCTAGTGTCAACATGAACAGGAAAAGGTGGCTGTTTCAGTTAATATGTCCAGCCTAATGCCTCAACTACTTGCCCCCTCACTGAGTTGCATGTAAAAATCACTTCTTTGATAAATCATAAAGTAGAGGCACTGTTGCCAATAGCTAACCTCATGCTCAGTGGCAAAAGAAACGGAAAGTATGTGCAAAATGATGTATTAACACCCTAATGGAATGTCTTCAAAAATGTGCATCTCCACAGTTGCTAGGACATTGTTTAGTTTTCATGGGAATTCAAATTGTAGCCATCATCAGTGTAACATGGCTGTGTTACCTTAAGGCAAGGGCACGCAATTATTTCAGGCAGAGGGCCACTTAACGAGTTTTGGCAAGCTGTCGAGGGCCACATGGGTATCCCTGCCCCTTACCAGGTGCCCCGCCCCCTGGTCACCATCTTGTGACTGGAAATCCTGCCCCCTAACCCCTGACCTTTGCCACCTGAAGTCCCTCCCCCCGCCTCCCAGAAGTACTCCTTTCAGCAAGGGGTTTTGCCATCTTGGAACCAGAAAAATACCAAATTATGTTCTAAAAAGCAAACATCCACAGCATTCATTAATTTGATTTCAAAAAATATTTTTGTCCTGATTTAAATGCATTTGTGTAGTGTACCCAGAGGTGACTGCACACTAGCTTAAAATGAAGTCTTACTTTGTATATTGTGGGAGGGTGTATAGGTTTGTGGGGGGCTGTGGGTGGGTATGGGCTTTGTGGGGGGTCTGTGTGAGGGGGTGTGGGGGTCTGCATTACAGCAGTGCAAGGTGGGCATGGGTGTGAGTGCATGTGTATGGTGGGGTGTTTATGTGGGACTCACCCTATGAACACACACACTGCCCCTGCCTGCGCACGCACACACACACACACACACACACACACACACACACACACAGCCTCTGCCTGTACACACGCACTGCCCCTGCCTACACACACACACACCAGTGTGGCCCTGTGCTCCCCAGTCCGGCAATGCAGCCAGGAGCCATGTGGTGCTGGAGCAGGGCGGGGGCAGGAAGAGTGAAATGGCTGAGGGTGGGGTGGGGCTGGGCTGCTCAGTTCTGCTGAGGGCTCCCCCTGGGTCCTACTGCCCCTGGCTCCTGTCAGCTTTGACAGGCAGCCAGGAGAAAATAAATATTAGTTTACTAATTTTTTTAGGGGCTCCACGGACTGGATAGAATGGCCTGCCAGGTCAGATCCAGCCCGCAGGCCATATTTTGCCCGCCCCTGTGTTAAGGAGGGCACCACTGGTTTCACCCAATGGGCACATCTACATGTGCAATTAATGCAATAAACTCCAGCACACATCACACTAGAATTTATTGCTCCCAAGCACTGCGTTTACACGTGCCCAGGAATGTAACATGTTGAGCCAGGTTGAAGCAGCCCTGGCTGGTAGGGTAAGTAGCAGTCAGCAGACTGGCTGCCTGACCCCCAACCCTTGTCTCCCCCACACCTGCAACCCCTGGTGCCTATCTCCCTGGTGCCTGTCCCTCCTGCCACTCCCCCCAACCCCCTCCACTAATGTTTACCCTATGCAGCAGCTCTGGCTTCAGCTCCGGCCTGGGGCACAGAGCACACAGTGGCTCCAACCCCAACTTCAACCAGGCAGCAGTGACGGTGATGTCAGTATTGTGGCAGGAGCAGATCCAGCTTTGGTCTCCACACCATGAATTCTCCTCTGTGATCCCCCCACCTATACCACATGGTCTCCTCTGCACTCTGCCCCCACTTCATCGTCTCCCCTGTGCTCCTCTGTGTACTATACAGTCTCCCCTACAGTCTTCCCACTGTGCACCCCCTCCCCTGTAGCACAAGCCACCTTCAGTCACCCCAGCCCAGATCGGGGAGCAGCAGCAGCAGCAGCACCAGCAACCGCTTCTGCCCTAGCCTTGGTCTGGGGCAAGCAATGGCTTCAGCTCTGGCCCTGGCACTGGATCGGGGCCAGAGCTGGAGCTGGAGCTAGAGCCACAGCAGTTGCCTGCCTTGAGCCAGCAGTCTAATCCAAAATGAGACCTTTTTTTGCCCCCTAGTTGAATGGGGAAAACCCCTCATCTTGGATTTGAGTAAATTTGGTATAAAAAGAGTAGAAGAAATGCACTTTGGATTTGTGTCTAACCCTGCCTCTCCCTGCTCATCTCTTAGATGATGTTATCATCTAAGCCTATGGCCACTGAAAAGCTGCTTATTCTTATTCAAACCATGTAGTATTAGGGCCTAACAGGTCCTTGGAGGCAACAGCACCATTTACTCAGGATAAATAGCACGTTAGCCCATGAGGCCCACTGAAGGTGCTTACAAAAGTTACATTTTTTATGCGGAGGCCCCTGAGCACTCTACAGCCATAATTTAACAAATATTCACAGCTACAGAACACTTAAAATGGCCAATCATGTGAAAATGTAACCCTCATCTGACGAAGTATCAGACAGAGGCGCTCTAAAGCAGAACACCTTAGGGAACCTGCAAGGGTTAATTCTGGACGATTCTGCCCACTTCCCATGAGGCTTTGTTGGGCTGGGCTGGTGCTCACAAGGGTAAGCACCAGCCCAGCCCTGCTCCCAGGGCTGTCACAGAGAGGAGACAGAGTCTCCTCCTTGTGCAGTGGGAGACAGAGGGAGGAGGGTAGGGGAAGGAAGCTACCTCCATCATGCATGCCCCCCCACCAGATACCCTTGCTGTGGTCTTGGAGGAAGCCAGGCTGGGCCCATGAGATGAGGAGGGGAGAGCTCCCTTCCCCTACCTCCACGCAAGCATCTTGACAGTGACAGAGGCTGCCCAGCTGGGAGCTGGGGCAGGTGGGCACAACAGAGCCCCAAGACCTCAGCAGGGGTAGCTGGGCTGGGCCTACACAGCAAGGGGGCTCCGTTCCTTCCCCTACCTGAGGCTCTTGACAGCAGCAGCCATGGCTGCTGCACCCAGAGCTGGGGCAGGAGGGATGGAAATAGAGCACTCTCCTCCCGATGTGGGCCGGGCCTGGCTACCCCTGCTTGGGTCTTGTGGGAAGGCAGGCTGAGTCCACAAGGCAGGGGTCTCTTCTTACACCCCCATTCCGCCTCTGGGCATGCCAGCTTCAGCCACTGACGAGACACTTGGCAGGAACTGGAGGGGAAAGGGAGCCCCTCCACCACATGGGCCCAGCCCGGCTCCTCTCAAGACCACAGCAATGGTAGCAGGGGGGAACCATGAGGCTGGGGGGCTCCATTCCCCACCAGCTGCTGCTGACAATTAACAGCTGGCAGGGCTGTTAAGAAGCAATGATAAAATGCATTGTTGAATGTGGTACTCCTAGATATCACCAATCTATAGCTCACAGACTTGCTAGTACTGCCCCCCCCCCTCCCATCCCCTATATCCAGCTCCCCAGGATGTCAAAGATGCAGTTGCCATAACAGGAAAAACTGAAAAGGCTGGGATTCATCAGTTTGGAAAGAATAAGGCTGAGGCAGGGCATGACATAAATCTGTAAGATCATTAAAGGTGTGGACCAAGAGAACAGGGATCTGTTCACCAAGTCCCAGAATACTAGAACTAGGGGGCATCCACTAAAATTAGTAGGTGTCAGGTTTAAAACTACCAAGAGAAAGTACTTTTTTAATGCAATGTGTCGTTAACTCGTGGAATTAATTGCCAAAGGAGGAGGCGGAGGCAGAGGCAGATAACATAGTCAAGTTAAAGAATGGATTGGATAAATTCATGGATGAGAGATGTATTAATAGCTACTCAACAGAGTGGTTGGAAATGTTTCCTCTGGCATCTCTGAACAAATAATGTGGAAAACATTATTTGACAGGGAGGGAAGGTATTAAAAAGAGGGAATAGATCACTCTAGAGATATCCAGTTCAATGCTTTCCCTCTATAGCATCTACTTCTGCCACTGTTAGCTACTGGACTAAATGAACCAATGGTCTGATCCAGTATGGCACAACTTACATTCTTAAGATTTTACTTTGATTTTGAAATGTTAGCATCTGGTAGGCAGAGATAGTCTTATGATTTGCACATAGACAAAAGCTGAATGAGGACCTGACAGAGCAGGTAAATGTTCCCAAATCGCAGTCTTACAGCCACAGCTATGCATTTTAACTGGAATTCGGGACCTGTTTGTTTTTTCATTTGACAGTTCTACTGCAAGCTCTATATAACAGTGTATGAACTGAATCACCTTTCCTGTAGAAGATAAAAACAACAGCTTGAACTTCTCCAGGTTATCTGCACTCGCATTTTCACACTTCTCGTTCACACCAAATGTATTATTATTATTCCCCCTCTCTCCCACATTCCCATTCATCTCCAAAATTATACAACTCAGAGAGAGACCTAATACTATAAATCATTATTTTAAAACATGGCACACAGTCCAGAAGCTACAGGAATTCATAATCAAAGCACAGGCTGAGGAGTCAGGAGGCTAGCTTATCTGCCCCATTATTTAAAGCAGTCCATTTAGCTGAAGTGTAACTTTGGGCACTTGTTAAAAATGGAACTAGCCTCTTGTGACACCAGTGAGCATACGGTAACAAGTCAAGAATACTTCCTCAAAAATGTGTACATAATGGGCAAGATTTTCAAAGTTTCTAATCATTTAGGCAGACAAGGTTCCTTGGGTGAATTTGATATCTTTTATTAGACCAACCCAAATAGATGGAGAATAGTTATTAAGCAAGCTTTCGAGTTCAAAAACCCTTCGTCAGGCTAAGGAAGTTTCAGCAGTTGGCGTGTGCTCTTCCTGAATAGAATTCCATCCTGCCTGACGAAGGGTTTTTGAACTCGAAAGCTTGCTTAATAACTATTCTCCAACTATTTGGGTTGGTCTAATAAAAGATATCAAATTCACCCAAGGAACCTTGTCTGCCTTAGGGCACTTAATACTTTCTGAGACTCAAGTACCTTAAGAGTTCCTCAAATTGGGCACTCCAGGATTTATAACCCAAAAATATCACTGCTTTACTCTGACACTGGCCTTTTACAACATCAGATCTCAAAATGGTTCCCCACAGAAGTGAATATCTTTAACCTCATGTGGACAGTGAGGCACAGAAAGGTGACATGATTTACCCAAGGTCATGCAACAAGGCAGAGAGAAGTTGGGAGGGCCCAGGCCAGAACTCCATCCAGGAGGTAACACTGCCTCCCTTATCACTAGGTAACTTTGAAATCTTGACCTATGACATTTCATTGGGAAAGGTCTCTCAGGTTCAGGGTGAAATTTCTGGTTCAGAGAGTACACCTTCCTCCCAAATAACTAAAATCTGGTGAGTGGGGTATTTGTCTGGGATGCAAGAGGCTCAGTTCACATCCCTGCTTGGCCCAGTTTTGAGCCTGGATCTCAGACATCCAGGTAACTGCCTTAGCTCCTGGATTGTAGATTCAGTCGTTCCCCCGCTTTGGCCCAACAGATATTTAATTAATCCTTCAAAAGGGGAAGATTTAATAAGATATACAAAGACAGAGCAGGAACTTGAATCTGGGTCTAAGCAACCCACTAACCACAAGGTGAGGAAAAAAGGGAAGAAATGAACACCTTCTTAAATCTCACAAAGGGTCATGGATGAGAAAGCCATTTCTGCCCTAAATTGAATACACTCGTCTGATCAGACAATAGGATTTTTACCATTGGCCTCAGAGGAATTAGTGGCCAACTGCAGAAACTCTAACAGTAAACTGGGCAGAACTGGATAAAAGGAACAGGAAGTTTCAGCCTAATGCTTCAGTTTGTTGATTGATTTCAGATGAGTGAGAAAGGCCCTACATTCAGAGTGACCTTCATCTGATTCCTGATTTTTCCATCTGCAACCCCACAAATAATAGTAACTAAATGTTTACCTGAGTTGTAGAAAATAATCCGAGAAACGGTACTCACAGTCACCTATAAATATTTGTGCCAGTAGTGACGCCCCTACTGATGACAGACATAAAATTAAGACCTATTTTTGGGGGTGTACTTTGTAGCTGTGTTGGTCTGAGACAAGACGACATACAAAAAACTCAAACTCTTGGTTCCAAAATGATACCATGTATTAGACCAACTGGGAAATTGTAAGAAAAGCATCCTTTTCTGCAAGCTTTCGGGATCAAAGTCCCTTCGTCAGGCTCTAGAAAAGTATAGATGGTACAAGATGGCAAAAAGTCCCCATAGGTAGGAAATAAATTTCATTTTTGCACAGAGGGAGCTGAAGATGGAAGGGTGCCTCAGACCAACATGGCTACAAAGTACACCCCTGAAACATGGAAGATGCCTGAATTTTAGCTGATTTTGGATTTTAAACTTCATTGCAGAACAAGAAGAAAGATTTTTTAATCTCCCAGCCTGCCATCTGACACCTCCAGGGAAGGAATCCTACCTAATCTACACATCAAAGAGCTACTCAACACAGCTCACGAAGAAACTCTCATAGACCCAGAGGGACAGCCTTCCATCTTCATCTCCCTCTGTGCAAAAATGAAGTTTATTTCCTATCTATGGGGACTTTTTACCATCTTATACCATCTATACTTTTCCCAGAGCCTGACAAAAGGACTTTGATCCCGAAAGTTTGCAGAAAATGACAATTTTCTTGCAATTTCCCAGTTGATCTAATAAAAGGTATCATTTTGGAACCAAGACTTCTAGTTTTTTGTATGTCAGGCATGTTTTTGAGAATTTTTGTCTGCAGAAATTAAAATGCCAAGCTACTCTCTTGCAAAAATGTCACACAACCTTGCAGCTACCTACATATTTCCTCAGAATATTTTATAGATATAGATCATACATACTCAATTTATTCTTAAGGATTTACAGCCCTACAAAATCACCATGTGAGCTTCCTAGGTCATGCAGTAGTAGTCTATTCTCCCTGATCACCATTGCCTCTTCTTACACAGCTATGCTATGAAGCTCACTGTTTTTCACATCCAGAGTCAGTGGTGTTAGATATACACTAGTCTAATTTTCCATTGAATTTGGGGTATCTCTGGAAAATGGAAAAGGCCATACATGCGCAGAATAGATTTTATTATCCTCTTTCAGCATAAGTGTATTGAAGCCATTTTAATGAGAGTCTAGAAGCCAAAAAAAGCAGCCTCCTATGCTGAGAAATTTAATTCCAATTTTCAAGCTAGAGTACATTTTTGCATCCAAGTTATAAGCCTCTGAAGAACAGGATTTATAATAAATGCTGACAAAGGCTTAATTAATTCCAATGGCCTTTGCAGAAACCTATTTTAACTCCCCCCCCCAACCCAAAACAAAATTCCTGAAACCAAAAGAGCCAGATTAACCAGAAATTTATCAAAATCTGAAATGTCACTGCGTCACCATCTGTGGCAATGGCATTCACCTCTATAGAATGAAAACGATTCATTCTCTCTTTCTCTGCACACTATTTTCCTTTCACATAGAGCCTCCCCCCTTCCTTTCCTTGAAATCCTGAAAAAAGAAAGATACCTCAGGGACCTCCAAGCACCTATTAACTCACAGACAATTCTGATTGCAGATTAAACATTTTTAAAAAGGCAAATAAAGGGAAAATGCTAAACGAAAGCACATACTCCACACAGGGATGAAACCAACAGCATTCTAATTAGATTTACAAGGAAATCGGCAGAAAAGCTTTTACTGCAATTAGAGCAGCAGTCTGCACTGATGTTTACAATTCTGTTGTAGTGCCCAGAATTAGCAGAGGCTCTCTAATTGGTTCAGTGGTCTTGATCACTCACTCTGAAGGCTATATTCATTTCACAGGTTGCTAGGATCCTTGTCTGCTGCTGATCAACAAGAAGTACACTATTAGTTACTAAAACCTTCCTTTTACTTCCACTCAAGGACCAAGAACTGCGGCTTTCAAAGGGGGGAGGGGTTCAGTTCATGTAAAATTATATCATCTAGTCTTAATTAACGGATGAAGAATCTGCCGCTTCTCAAGGGGGGGGTGCTATTCCATTGTTTACTCGCTGTTAAAAATTTCTGCCTATTTCTGAAAGACTTCAATACCAAGTCCTCTGATAAGAGTCAATTGGACTTGGATGTTTAACCCCCCTCCCCACCTTAGGGTCTTTGGAATTTCACTGCTGAAATCCCAGCTTGCATTGAATGGGGAAGATGGGAGAGGGAGCCTCTTCTTCCCCACAACATCTGCACAACAGCAGGGAACAATTTCTTTAAAATGCTCCAGAGAGCACTGGAGGGAAGCAGGTTTATCTACTGTACCCAGCAGCACTCCAGAGCCCCAAGGCTCTGGAACATAAGAGCTGTGCCATCCAGGAGGTGCTGTCAAGCCCCCAGCACAAGTAAGGAAAGTATACACACTCTGCTTCTTTCTAAAGGAGCTACAGTATATAGAGCCTATCCCTTTCCTGCCTCAGCAAGTACTTCCTTTATTCCCAAGGCTGGATATCCTCCAGGATGCAGCAGATTGGCTCCTGGAATATATACATAGATATTCTCTCTATCCTCCACATTCACAGGCAGAGCCAAAACAGCAGTACCTAGCCACCTGCTTAACAAACGCTGCACATAACTTAAACCCAGTCCAGGAGAGCTGTCTGTGCCATTATCCCACATTTGGGCACCTTTTCCAAGACTCTACACCAGTACAATGCCTCCAGTAAAAGGAAAACATATGGACTGAGGTGCTGTATGCACAGTGGAATACCCACCCCAGCTCTGGTTGCTACTGCATTATTGCTACGTCCACAGCATCAAAACCATTCATCAGACTTCAGAATGATTTTAAAAGCATGAGCTTGAAAAAAAATCCATGGAGGGGGTTGCTAGCTTTGTCTTCTGAGTTTTTGAAGTGTGCTCAGTTCACATTTTCAAACATTCCTGCACAATCAGAAGGCAAGGGCTTGATTTTTTTTTAATGGAAGTTGACATTTCTCAGGCATTTGCTTGATTCTATCACCAGGTGCTTCAGGAAAAAAAAAATCCCACTTTGTAAGACTCGCAAAAGCTGGTGACATTTAAAAATTTCCTACGCACAAGGTAGGTTCAAGGAGGCTAAGAATGCAAAGCCAAGCCCTCAAAACTGAGAAGTGCCAGAATCTTCATTCATCTCCCTTGTGAACATGCACCAGATGCAGTCTTTAATGATGTGATCTTATGCTACTGCTTACAGGACCCCTGCCTCAGTCAATACACAGGATAAACAGTGTTCATTTATAATATAATAGTTAATCATAGTAAACATATGTCTAAAAGGAGTGAGTAAATTACTGGTTTTCTGTCCAGAGTTTCCACCAACATGGATCAATAGGCATATACGTTTTCATGATGGCAGGTAGTTTAGCAGCTAAAACAAGTAGCTTTAGTACCTTACCAGTTAAAACAAGTAGCTTTAGTACCTCTCTGTTCACCAGAGCGCCCCAAGGGATGACAAGATCGAATGGTCACAAACTCCTCTGTGACCGTTTCAGGCTGGACATAAGGAAGAACTTCTTTACTGTCCGAGTCCCCAAGGTTTGGAATAGACTGCCGCCGGACAAGGTTCAAGCACCCACTTTGAGCACCTTCAAGATGCTTTTGGATGTTTATCTTCGTGGGATCCTATGATCCCTGCTGACTTCCTGCCCCTGGGTAGGGGGCTGGACTCAATGATCCTCTGGGGTCCCTTCCAGCCCAAATGTCTATGAAATCTATTAAATCTATTTATAACATTGAGCAACTACTCAATATTTTGCTTTCATCTGAATTTCTGCATGTGGCATTGTGCCTTGTTTCCTGGATGCTACTCAAAGCCTGCTCTCAAGAGGGAATAATTGGATTTCTTCATGGTCTTCATACGACTCTCCTCATGATTGTATCCAAGGGCTTACAAATGTTAAATTAACATATCCTCACAACAAACCTACGAAGAAGGTGGCATAAAAGCGCACAGAAATTAAGGTCAAAACTACTCACTAATTTTAGGTATTCAGTTTAAAATATTTGGAAGCTGAATTTTAGCCTTATATTGCTCTTTATCTGGTAAAAGCAGAGATTCCATTAACTCAGGTTACATCTATAAGTGCTCGTTAATTCTGCAAAACAGACTTCAGGTCTCAAGTCAGACACCTAGAAATAAAGCACACACAATTATGAAAAAGTTTAAATGATTTGCCCAGCCTCACAGAGGAACTCTATGGCAGAGGCAGGACAGTATCCAAACCTCCAGGGCAGCCTTGACCATGAGATGTTCCTTTCTTTCTCTTCAATCCCATGCCTTGTTTGCTACACAATTTACAACTCCTGCAACAAGTGTCAATGGGTTCTAGGCAACAACAGACTCCTTTACTACACAAACCTGATTTACCCCAAAAGCAGGTCCAGCCATATGCTGAGTGAGACATAAGAACATAAAAACTACCATTTACTGGGTCAGACCATGGGTCCATCTTGCTCAGTATCCTGTATCACATGGTGGGACGGAGTAGACACTGAAAGGGAGCCCAACGTGGGTATAACCAGGGTATAATCAGGAATTTTTCCACTGTTCCTCTCTCACTTGCAGCCTCCAGCATTTACGCTCTAGGAAGTTGTGATTCAGAGGCTGTATCACTCAATAACTACTGATGCGCCTTTCCTCCAAGAATCTGTCCAATTCCTTTTTGAATCTGGCTAAACCGTCTGCTTCTACAACATCTGGTCACAATGAGTTCCACACTTGAATTACACACTGTATGAAAAAGACCTTCCTTTTGTTAGTTTTTAACTTACTAAATAACTAGTTTCATTTTGTGATCCTTAAGTCTTACATTGTGAGAGATGGTAAATAATAAATGCTTATTGACTTTTCCTACACCATTTAATATTTTGTAAACCCTTATCACGCCCCCCCTCAAGTATCTCTTTTCTAAACTGAATAGGCCTAGCTTCTTTAATCTCTGCTCATATGGAAGATCCTCCATACCACTAATCATCCTTATTGCCTTTCTCTGAACCTTTTCTAGTTCCTCTATATCCTGTTTGAGGTGTAGGGACTGGGCACAATATTAAATATGTGGACACATCATGGTTTTATAAAAGGTCATAATGATACTTTCCGGTTTGTTTACAATTCCTTTCTTAATAATCCTTAACATCTTGTTTGCCTTTTTGATGGCTGCTGAGCACTGAGCTGATGTTTTTAGCTAACTGTTCACAATGACTCCCGGATCTTTTCCCCGTGTGGTAACAGGTAACATAGAAACCACCATAGTGTAGGTTCAGTTTAGTTTATTTGTACCCATGTGCATCATTTTACACTTACCTACATTAACCTCATCTGCCACTTTGTTACCCGTGCACTCAGTAGTGCCAGATTCTTCTGTAGCTCCTCACAGTCCGCCCTTTAAATAATTTTGTCATCCATAAATCGGGCCACCTCACAATTCACCCCCTTTTCCATATAATTTATGAATATGTTAAACAGCACTGGTCCCAACCCGGATCCCTGGGGACCCCTACTGTTTACTTCTTTCTATCCTAAAAACTGACCATTTATACTCATCCTTTGCTTTCTATCTTTAAATTAATTTATAATCCACAAGATGGCATTCCCTGTAATCCCATGACTACCTAACTTCATTAAGAGTCTCTGATGGGGAACCTTATCAAAGTTCTTTTTGGAAGTCCAGATGTCAACTGGACTTGCCCTGATCCACCTACTTATTGACACATTCAAAGAACTGTAGTAGGTTGGCAAGGCATGATTTCCCTTTGACAAAGCCATGTTGATTCCTCCCCAGCAAGTCATGTTCATCCATGTGCTGAAGAATTTTGATTATTGTTTCTACCAGTTTTCCAGAAAAAGAAGTTAGGCTTGTCAGCCTCTAGTTCTCTGTATCCCCTCTAGAGCTTTTTAAATAAGGATGGGGTCATGTGATCATGTCAAGAAACAATGTATTACAATGCCAACACACAATAAGAGTGAATTAAAGTTTCAGTGGCAATTTTATATTCTGGTGTTTCTGAACAGTTGAGTGCTTGACTTTACAACTTTAATGTGCACGTGTACACATGCACACAACTGTGAAATTTAATCTGAAAAATAATAAGAAATCCTATCAGTCAACATCATATTGACACCCGCACCAGTAGGGTTGGAACCTTTTGATCCACTGAATGGATGTGACATGAACTGATAAAATGAATAATAGCAATAGTAAATTCCCATCCTCCACGTGAAACACTAGTTTACTCCTCCTGGCTTATCTGAGCTGTTCTCCTCTATCATACCAGTGCTAAAACTTCTGAATAGGGGTGAACCAATAAAGACTTTTTTGGCCGATAGTGATGGCCAGTTATTAATGAGCCCTATCGGCCGATACTGATTGGATTGCTGATATGCAGCCCAGCAGCTTGGAGAGCAGCGTCCAGCTGGTAAATCTGTTGGGGGGGGGGTGGTAAAGGACAGGGGGAGGAAAGAGGCCTTGGGGGGCGGTTTCCGCTGCTGATGCACCCCTGAAGGAGGCATGGGGGCCATGTGACCCTCGGATCTGCGTACAGGGCAAGGGCAAGCTGCTGCTGTGGGCTGGGGCTGAGCCCAGCCCATGCACAGCCCTGGCCCAGCCCTGCAGCCAGGAAGAGTTTGGCACTGCCCCCAGCCCCAGCCTGCAGCAGCAGCCTGCCCTCACCCTATGCACAGGTTGGGGGGGTACATGCCCCCCATGCCTCCCCCCATTTCCCCCATTTGTGCCCCCCAGACATGCCGCTCCATCCCATGCCCTGCTTCACCCTGGCTGGGCAGCACTTGGCCTGCTTCAACCCCACGCCCTCCCGCACAATGGAAGCCTAGATCTGCCCCCCTGCGCACACCCCTTCTCTCCCCCTGCCCTTTTCCCACAACAGACTTACCAGCCGGATGCTGCTCTCCAAGTTGCCAAGTTGGTCACATGCATGCTGAAACTGCACGAATGCACGCAACATTTATTGGCGACATTATCGGCCACATCAGCCAAAAAAAGCTGATTGCTGATGATGTCCATTTTCCTTTTATTGGTACTAATACGATATGGACCAATGTGTCAGTGTGCCTCTACTTCTGAAAGGGAAGGTCTCTGTGGTTTTTCTCTTAAACAACAAAACAATACACTTTCTCTGGCTCTGTTCTCAGAAACAGCTGAAGCGTTGTGCTTGACATTTTCCTAAAAGCCCTTCTGCCTGAGGCAGATGTTCATCATAGGAAATTTCAGAACAAAGAATTAAATTTTGATAAATTACAAACGACTGGAAACGAGATCTTATAATCATGTAGGACAAAATAGGTAGTATTATCAGCCTACCTATAAAAATGTGATGGACGTGCTGCGTACTAGTTTAACTCCAAGTACAACATCCATCCAGCAGAGGGCTTCAGAATCCCTCCAGTTCATGGAAGAAAAAAATCAGCCAAGTCATATCATTCTCTCCAGAGATGTGGACACTGCAAATAAGCAGCAGTTGCAGATCAGAGGTGATCATTTTTCAGTGAGGCTTCCAGCTCCTTTATCAATTAGCTGCTGCAAGGGTGAGAGGAAAAACCCCCAAATAGCTATACAAATCTGAGCCTGAGATACTATGGTAATAAAAACAAATAAATACCTTGTGTTCAAATACTCTGCCCCTCTCCTTGCTTTTTCCCTGTTTTAAACACTTTATTGTTCAGTAATTCATGCCAAATGAAACACAAGCTCGATTTCCCTGTATTGTGGTGGGATTGTGGTGTTTTGCATTCACTTCAATAATTCTATCAAATATTTTCAGTTATAACTAAAAAGCTGGCGTAATTTCCAGCCCTGTAAAACCACTCTAGACACTGAAACTCAAGCTGGGTCCTTTCCTCTCTGTTCATGAACAATGACAGTTGAAAGATTTTCAGTTCAAATTCTACATTCTGGCAGACAGCACAATCCCACTGTTGTAAAAATGAAGCATCTTTTCCTTCTTGTGATTATCAAAGGCTAGCAGTTGTGTCTGCACACACAAACAGAGGAAATCTATGGGATACAAAGGTGCTATATTTATAAAGAAACAGAATCCAAATGGAATGACTGCTCTTTGTAGAGGAGGATTTCTTCCTAACAACTCTCACAACTAACAACAATCCATTACTAACAACTGTCCATTACTTTTTCAATATTGGCATTTCTCTTAAAACCTCAACTCCTGGAATCACAGTGTTTCACAAAACTATTTTGTGAGAGAGAGAGAGAGGGAGGAATGGGGATCCTAGCCCCTTCTGTTGTGAAGAAGCTTTTAACCGTGACCCCTGCTGAGTTAAAACACATGGAAAATGTCACTGCAAATAAAAAGAAGCAGATAAGCAAATAAAAAGAAGTCAGTTATTTTAAGCCACATAACTTTGGGTGGGGGGAGTTGGGCTCCTAATTTTTTAGACATCTGGCAGTACTATTCTAAGAACTCACAGCTTGTGGGTATCTCAGGAAAAGAGTGGTTTTAAATAGGAAAGGGATATGGATCCTTTGCAAAAAGCATTGGGAGGCCACTAATGAATACATCACCGCATGGAAAAAGGCAAAAAGATGGGAGTTCCACAACATCTGTAATTGTGACTACAAAGTAACTGGTCTTTGTTAGAATGACTAACCTCAGCACAAAGTAAAGCTATGTGAGTATGCAGCAGCTAAATATTGAGTCAGGTATGATGATTTCTCTGGGCTTTTATTGTGCCCATAGAAATGCTTTATGGTAAAGCTATTAAGTACCGTCTACTTGGGTGCCAGGATGGAATATATCTCTGTGTGCAAGTCATGTTTTATTTAATCCAATATATAGGACTCTAAATTGCAAATAGTTGCATTTATGATGGCAACCCACATATCATGTATTTATCAATGAAAGCTGTCTTTATCAATTAACTTGGCTCAGCTGCAATAGTAGTCAATAACATACATACTGTAAATCCATTTTTGAATACATTAGCACAAAGAACTACTGGGTTTTGGAAGGCCAGAATAATTTAGTCCCAATTAAATGCACAATGATTTTAGCAATTAAGTGGATTACATCATTTTAAGAGACTGATAGATAGAGGTAGGGAGAGATGTTAAATGGTCAGTGTTCCATGGACTTAGGTGACCCAGTCAGCTGAAGTGTCAAAGGAGTGCCAGTTAGACATGCAGGAGTGTTGGTTAGACACTGATATTTGCTGCCACACTAGGCGTAAATCTCACAGCACAACATTGGTGTTACAAAAGGTGAAGCGGCAGGGTTCAGAAACCACTGACCCTAGTGTCAGCCATTCTCTCTTCTCTTGAAAAGAAAAACACGGTGAAAAGCAGTCACCCAAAACAAACACAGAACCATTTAGCTTAGCGGGCAGAGTAGCCAATATCCCCTCTTCTGACAAACAAGAGAGGACTTTCCAAAGCGCATGTCAACAAGGATAGCAAGAAACAGTCAGTGCAAATAGTAAAGAACATAAGAAGACAGCCCTGCAACACTTGAAATGTCCATGCCTAGAGTTGTTAGGAAATTCAACATGCTTAAAAATTGAGGATTTGGATCACAAGCTTAAGACTAAGGCAGAAAAAAAAAATCCCAAAACTGTAGTGTCAGCATCCCACAAGGCTACTGAGCCAATGCCAGTACTTGCAAGTGCCTATGCACTGTCAAGTGGCAAGGGATGGCTTTTATGACATGTTGCAGTAGACATCTCCTGGAAGGTGATGAACACCCTTCAGTTTAAGCGCAGTAATGGGTGACCTGCAGCATCTTACAGAAGCCTCATGCAGCGTTTGTCACAGTACTGAAGAAGAGTCCACCTCTATTTTCTGCCAAGGGTAAAAGGAGTATGGAGGGGAAAGAAGGGACACCATAACATTTATTAACCCCTAATTTAAACATTATAAACTGCTGACTTAGGGCTAAGAAGAAACTTGGAATATTTCCTATTGTACAAAAGGAGCAGAACAATTCTCTTGGGGACGGTGTAAGGGAAAAAAAAGAATCAAAAGATGGTAACAAAGCAAAAACAAAATGCCAACAAGCCTTTCCAAAATGCCTACTGGGGATTTTTTAGCCTGTTAACAATTCATTAAAATTATTTTTAAAAGCCCTTACATATCTATAGTTTTGTAACAATCTTTATGAACCAGGTTCATTGTTCCATATATAAAAAGAAAACTAATGTGATACATGAATCAGGTACTTGGTTATAAAACATATACTAGCTACATGAGAAAACACTCATCTTCACACAGCTGCCAAATATCCTGGAATAAATGTCTTCCTATTTCCAAACTCAGCTGTCTGTTTAAAGGCTAGATATATTAGCAAGAATTTCTTTCATTAAACATATAATCCTGTTTACACTTCAAGAGACTGGAATCCCAATAACTCTGTATTACTGTCTTGAATCCCAGTCAGTAATGGAGATGCTGCTGGTATCTCCCCAGTCAGAATTCCAGGCACTACTCCCTGGAAAAATAAAACCTTTGAATGTACATAAGTGCATACTGAACTTATGCCTTTCAGGGCCATGCTAGAACTGCCAGTATTCAGGTTAAATGATCAAAACATGAAAAGGCAGCATTAAGAATTCTTATCATTTTTAATTTATTTGACTTTAAAAAGCCATATTCTATCCAAATCAGGGGTCCTTCCCTATGTTGCATCTTTAAAAAGAAATATCAATAGCCTGAAAAGGGCACCTTTGTTTCTCTTATAGTAATAGCTTGATCAGGCTTCAGGAGGTATAAGGGAGATATCATACTATATAGCAAAAGCAATGATGCTTGGAGGCATTTACTTTTTCAAGGCATCATGTCTTTCAAAGGAGTACGCTGGCAGATAGACCCTGCTTCACAAGGTACAGTTGCTCCTTCTGATGTATATCCAAGGATATTCCTTTCCTTTTATACTCCCCCATCTTCTGCAACTAAATTATGGCTGTCCCAGTGCAGGAAGGGGTTTCTAAGCCTTCCTTCACTTGCACTGGCCTTGTGCACCCCTTCTTGAGAGGCCATAATTTGTCCCTACAGCCATCAATTTTGAACAGCCCTTATAGAAGCATGCATCTTAATTTTAGTCTTTCAGATGCAAAGCTTTTTACATTACAACAGTCCCCTAACTGAGGAATGACGACAGCCCCTTGTTTTCAGCCTACCCTCAAACAAAAAAAGAAAGAAATCAGTAACATTTACTTCTTGCATTCATGCCTGAGTCACGTACAGAGAACAACACAAACTCCTACCTGTCATTGCCAACAGCAACAAGCAGAGAGTGCCAATCCCAAAAGCCATTCTGCTCCAGGAAAGCAGTGACAATCACCTTGCTTCCAACCAACCGTGTGGAGATGATATGACCTTAGTGTAGATTCCCTCTATTACTGTTTAGTACCCCACTGTGGCCTTCAAGGACTGTAACAGACAGCAGAGGAAGAAACAGGTCAGAAGTGAACATTAATTAGACTGTTAGAGTAGAAGCAGACAGACAGGATAAGTGTAGGCTTCCTATTATTTCTCTGGTATCTGCATGATGGGCAATACAGTAGATTGGGAAAAAAAATAAATTACTTACCCGTAATTCGTTCTTTGAAGGTGCAGAAATAGTCACACACTTGGGTTCCTGCAGCTCCAAAATATGAAAAAGGAGTAACCCAAGATGTTGTTACTTACCAAAGAGAGTTCACCTCAGCTTTAAAGGAAAACTGCAATGCAACCTGAACCCTGAAGTGAAGTGTAACACCTCCAGTAGGAAGAGGTGCAGACAGAAGTGACAATTTTCACCCAATCTCCGCACAGAAAGCAGGCTATAGCTGTGACCAAACAAGTGCATGGCTGTAAACAGCTTAAAAAATGGCTGATTGGGTGAAAATCTGACCCCTCACTGCATGGGTGATTGGTGCCTTGCAAGTCTGGGGGGGCACCAGACTGCCAAAGGGGGGCGGTGGGGTCAGGTCACCAGTGGCGGATCACCAAGCCCAGAACAACCTGTGGCAAAACCAGAAATGCACTTCCACCGACACTTCCAGTTTTGCGGCTGGTGTGCAGCCAGTCTTAGGGGGTGCAGGTGTACTCGCATGCACCCCCTATCTGTCTCCAATGCCTCATTTCATGAAGTATCAGATAAAGATATTACAAAATGTAGCGTTTTTTGTAGCTTGTGTCTCTGGAGCTGGCAGCCTGTCCTGTTTTCAGAATGGGAGGAGAAAAAGAGAGCAGATGGAGTTCAGTCTGAGGGGTTTTCAGTCCCCCCTGGAGGGTGGGGCAGGTATATTGGAGCCTCCCCCCACCACCCCAAGGTGGGGGCAGGGCTCCAGTTCACCCATCCAACCCTTCAGCACCAGCTGGGGAGCCCCAAGAACCAGCTCCCTCTGCTGCCTTTCCCCCCTCCCATTCTGAGAACAGTGAGCACTGGCAGAGAGTCTGGCCATTGCTACGGCAACTAGCTGGGGCTGGGAGCCTGTAGCTAGGATTCCCGTCCCCTGGAACCAACAGTGAATTTCTGTTTGTCTGGGGCAATGCTGCAACTCAGAACACTTTGCAAAAATAATTCTGAGTTACAGCTGGGAACTGCATTTCTAACTGCACCCCTATATGGTCCTAAGCTCCAGTGCACACGTCTATACATGTGCCCGACTGCGCAATTGTTCCTGCACAGTCAGTCGGTTCTTGCTTTAGCAGGAACTAAATGGCCACGCAGTAATTGCCATTACTGAACAGTCCCAGTGGTGCATGGGTTGTATCTGACCCTACTGCACAGTAGCCCATCACTACTTGTGCAGTACTGTCAGGGTCACGGTTCGTGCCCGCCAACACTACGTCGCCTTACTCATTGCTATGGCAACCTAGCATCTTGTGTAGAGTGAATAAAGTGAGAACTTTATTCATGTGGAACTGCTTGTGTAAGAGAAGGCAGAGCCTCCTGGGAATTTTCACGGAAGAGACCAATCTAGTCATAGTCCCTCAGACCAACCTCAGCAATTCATAAAAAGCAAGGAAGAATTCAAACAACTCCCCCATTTCAGCAGGGGAAAGCCAAGGTGTATATAGCCAACTCCAAGCTACCAACACAAGCTTGACCACAAGATGAACATGAGCCTGCAATGCGATGCTGCGGCTAGTAAAGAGACCAAAACGCTGGCTTGCATCCATAGATGCTTCTCAAGCAAATCCCGGGACGTCATTCTCCCCTTGTACTCGGCCTTAGTGAGGCCGCAGCTGAGAGCCAGGGGGCTCTTTAGCCTGGAAAAGCACAGGCTCAGGGGTGATCTGATGGCCACCTACAAGTTTATCAGGGGTGACCACCAGTATCTGGGGGAACGTTTGTTCACCAGAGCGCCCCAAGGGATGACGACTAGGTTGAACGGTCATAAACTACTACAAGACCGTTTCAGGCTGGACATAAGGAAGAATTTCTTTACTGTCCGAGCCCCCAAGGTCTGGAACAGCCTGCCACCGGAGGTGGTTCAAGCGCCTTCATTGAACACTTTCAAGAGCAAACTGGATGCTTATCTTGCTGGGATCCTATGACCCCAGCTGACTTCCTGCCCTTTGGGCAGGGGGCTGGACTCGATGATCTTCCAAGGTCCCTTCCAGCCCTAATGTCTATGAAATCTATGAAAAACACTGTAGTGTTTGTCTTGTTATGTTTTAAAGGACCAGGTTCACCCTGTGTAACCCCAAAGTTACTGATTTATAATATGTTCAATTAAGTAATACCAGGAATTACTCTGGCCCATTTGCTTAACTGGGCATATCAACACAGATGTTTACTGCACAGTCAACTAATTAACCGTGCAGTAAACATATCAGTGTCTACACATGCACCCCTATTAGGGCACACAAAACTAATAAACTCCACAGCAGAGTATTTACAAGTCCTACCCTGCTGTGTAGTTTTTTCATGTGCAGTAATGCGCATGTAGACACTGAGCCGGCTGGCTGGGGTATGAGGGTGCTTCTGTGGGGGGGGCTGCCTCCCAGCTAGCTTCATGCTGAAGCACCCTCATGCCCCAGCCCCTCCACAGTCCATTGAGTCCAGTCAGAATACCTCGGGGCTGGCAGGCTGACCCCCCCAGGGCCTCCTGCCAGCTGGGGCTGCTGTTACCTGGCTCAACATTGCTGCAGTCCAGGCCCATATGTAAACCACATGCCCGGGAGCTTCCTGGAAGCAGTAAACTGGGAAGCAATAAGCTCTGCAGTTTATTGCTGCACACTAATGGCTCATGTAGATGCCATTAACACGCAGAAACTAGGCCAGGAAATACAGAAGCTCACCAGATGAGTGAAGAAAGCTATACTTTTGGCTAGGTATAGCTGTGATTCTCTATATGGAAAGGACCCACCGCCTCCTTGAGTATTATCTGAGTGACATGTAAAGGTAAGGATCTACATGTTCCTGGGACTTAAGGCCCAGCCCTGGCAGAAGTGACCTGCACTTGGCTGCTGCTGCCACACTGCCCCTTACAACATGCATTTTTATATGACAAACAATTGTGCTGCTAACAGGACCATGACAAATGCAGGAAAAAAACGTTTATATCAGCTGGTGTAAAAAGAACAACATCTAAAGAAGGCAGGTAATTTAGCATTTAGCAGCTCTAGACCCCAGCTGGACTTTAGTTCTCCAAGCAGGGATTATTGTTGAGGGGGCTTTTTTTGTTTTTGTCTTGTTTGTTTTTGTTTGTTTGTTTGTTTTGTTTGGGTTTGGTTTTGTTTTGGGGGGGGTTGGGGGGGTGCTAATTTTGCCTTTGTAAAGCACCTAGCCTAGTAGGGACCTGGTCCACAACTGAAGCTCCAAGGAACTGCACTCCAGCAAACAACCAACAACAGACCATTCCTACACAATCTAAAGAATAATGCAACACCGATTAAGCAGTAAAAGAAGAGTCTCCAGGGGCCCCAGACATACTCTTTAGATTTGGAGACTCCTTAAATAGAAAGGTTAAGTAGGATTCTTAAATCCTCCAATGTGAAAAACAGCCACTTTGGCAATTCATTCTACAAGACAAGGAATGAAATCCCTTTTTTGAGAGAGAGAGACCACTACAGAAAATCCAGAATACTAAATATTAAACCAATTCTCCTCCGATGTACTCAAGTAATACACAACCAAGAAAATGAGGGGTCGTTTTCAGAGAACACCGCTTCGTGCCTGACAGTATTTTGATATTTGCAATTACCATTTCCTCTCAAAAAGAAGTTCCTGTAAACAACATGTAAATTGCTTCCCACTCTGCAGTAATTAGTAAGCTCCAAAACAAAATCTTTATCTAGTACTAAAAATGGCCAATAAAAAGCTCTTGATGCTTGTTCTGGGGTTTTGTCCAAAAATGACTAAATTATGATATGGTCAGTTAAATAATACCAGGAATTACTCTGGCCCACTATGGTTACCTGAAAAAGAAATTGGTGCATTTACAGAGCACCTCTCCACAAAAGATTTCAAAGCAATTACAAGCGTAACTATCAACTGTTTTTAGAGCAAGATTAGGGACAAACAGGTAGTTTGGCTAACCTTGACCAATTCTTTCAATTTAAAAAGAGATAGCACTTAAAGGAGTTGAAACAGGAGCTTAAATTTGGCAGTGGGTCAGAGAGGTGCCTTCTTGTGGGCCTGTGAAAACCCATCCCGATTTGAACAGCAGAACTTACTAGAGGCTTGTTTCTAAAGAACATTGAATGCCTGCACTGGCCATGCTTCATGAAGTCCCAGAAACAGCCACAAAGGTCATTTGCATCTTCTTAGGATGGAAAAGACTGATGATCCTTTGTCCCAAGGACTGCACTGGGTTTGGAATTTTAAAAAAGTGAAGTTTCACCTCTCCTTCTGATGGGGGGTTATTAACTCGGTATACTTCACACCTCTCATTATTAATTAAACAAGACTTGAATACCCCTGCCTCCAGAATGCAGGTAAATATCAGCCTTTCCATTCTTTACAAAACAGGTGCAGACTCCTGTCACTTCTAAATAGAAACTAGGTCTCTGATATGGAAGACCCTGGCCCCAGCCATTTAGCTACAGGACAAGTACTGGCTGTATTGTAATGTTTCTGGTTTGCATGTGTTCATGTTGTAACAATGTTACATGCCTCAATTTTCTCTAACTCGTATGGGGGGTGGGGGAGAAGGGAGGTTGAGGGTGGAGGTGGGAGTTAAGAGACAATGAAGCTGGAGTTGCCTGGCCAAGTGACAGAAAACACAGCATTCATCCAGAGCTGTTGACATTTCAACAAGGTAGGATTTGAGGCATACCCAGGAATCCAGGGAAGAGAAAGAGATGAGCATTTCAGTGGATGGAACAGCCCAAAAAACAGGATAATGGCCTGGAGCTAGAGAGTCTGAAGCAAGGGAACAGCCAGGCTATTCTGGGGTTCTCACTCTGCAAACTGGAGAGGAACATCTGATATAACCTTGGGGTATTCAGTGTGCAGGTTGGATTGGGAACAGAGAGGCTGCTTAACCCTTTGGAAGGGGCAGGGTCATCTTGTTCTATGGCCTTTGCCCCCAACTAAATGAGTTTGTTTGTTCCATTTATATGTCATCCTCCCCCAAAAATTGGCAAAACAAATTTAGTGAGGTTCCACAAATACCCACTAAGTCATGTAAACACTTTATCAGCTCATTGCAATCAACCGCAGAGGCTGCTGAAAGATCTAGTAGGATCAGCAGGGCACAGTTTTGCCTGCTGATCTCCAGAGAAGATTGCCAAGTTAAGTATTCCAGCTTCCAGTGGCAAGAATTCAGTCTCTCTGCACAACCTTAACTGCTACTTTTTGGTGTAGGACTTATGAAAAATTCCCTCATCCCTGCCCCTCTGCTGTGCCTTTTTTTTTCTTTTTCTTTTTTTTTTAACTCTAGGGCAGTGTTTCTCAACCTTTTAAGTAGCAAGTACCCCCTCCTGACTTCTGAAAAATTTAATAATTGGTGAAGAACATCAACCAAGGCCATGAGCACAGACTCTTTACTAAATCCAGGACAAAAGCCAGGCTGACAAGTCCGAGCAAGTCATGTTCTAATGACAGAGGTTCCCCTCACATATGGGAGAGCCAAGGCAGCCTAAGCGGAAGAGTAGGTGGTTAAAGCATAGATGGCTCTTGACCTGCTCTGAAGCAAACCTATTCTAAAGGATGTGCTTGGGGGACCGATGTGGGGTGGGGAAGAAGTGACACGGGTGACCCATGAATGGGATCCATGCCTGTCCTGGCTTGTAAAACCAGCTGGGAGAGATTGAGGCCGCTCAGGACTGTCAATGCCTCCCTTTGGGAGGTCGGGGTGCTGGACATTCCTAATTCTTTGATTGCCTGGCCTCTGCTGAAGAAACCATTGCTTGATGCTGACTCCCCAGTCAGTTATTGCCTTGTCTCCAACCTCTACTTTTTGAGGAAGGTCACTGAATGAGTGGTGTCCCTGCCCAAGAGCTTCAGGATCTAATTAAAGAGGAACTGTCTGCTGTACCACTTGGAAACTAAGATGCACTCCTTTCCCTTTGAAGCAATGAAGCCCCTCTCTCAGGACCTGAACTGGAAGGTAGTTCCCTGAGCAAGGCCCTGATGAGGGCTGGGATCTCACAATTGGAAAGAGTCAGGTCTCTCTCCTACCATGCCCACTCCCTCTGGAAGCCATGCCTGGGCTGGTTTCAGGGAGTACTTAGAGAGCAGGCAAGGCCAGAGTAAGCACACCTCTACAAGTCTCCTGGAAAGCACTGTTTGCATGTGCTTAGCTAATGGAGCTTGTAAAGCCAAGTTACCCTTGTGTACTTAACATACTGAATGTGTTATGTCTTCCTCTGGTGGCTTGTCTGATGCCAAGTGCTGCAGCTTTTTCTTTAGAGCAAAATCTCTGCAGCACTGAATGTCTTGGCTTTGGACCCCAATATTGCTGCCTGTGGGGCAAAAAGTGGCAGAATTTGGGTTTGTCTAGAAAGTTAGTGCTTTTAGAAAGTCTCCCTTAAAAACACTCAGACAAGACTGCCAGGTTAACCATTCCAGCTTCCAAGGATTCAGTCTCTCTGCACAACCTTAACTGCTATCTTTTGGTGTAGGACTTATGAAAAATTCCCTCATCCCTGCCTCCCTGCTGTGCCTTTTTTTTTTTTTTTAACTCAAAAGGCTGAGAAACACTGCCCTAAAGTAGTAAGTACCCCCTAACTTCTGAAAATGTGAATAAGTACCCAAACACACAATTTTCCAGGGGATTTTATATTTATAGACTAATGTGTGCCGTATGTTGGAAGAAGGGCTGTGTATATAATGCCATGATATGATAGATGTCTGATCTGTTGCGGGTAGGGTTGCCACCTTTTACACTAGGGGTGCACAACTCAAGTATATACCTGGGCTAGAGGTGATGTTGGCCAAAGCTAGAGGGCTGAATGCACAACAAATGATTACTAGGGAATTTAATTTTTTAACTGCACCAAATTTTTTGCCATAGTTTTGAGAGGAGGAAAGGGTGAGCGAGAGAGGAAAAGAGGGCGAGAGAGATAGAGTGTTGGGCCACATACCCCCTGCCTGCTTCTCACGTCCTGTACCCCCAGAGGTACAGGTACCACAGATTGAGAAACTATGCTCTAGGGCACCTCTGCCTCATGGTTTGGTGATACATGGCTACCCTGTTTACTTTCTGTGTGACAAGGGGCCTCAGCTTGCTTCTATTGAAGTCAACTGCCAAACTACCTTTGTTCAGGCACTGTGTCAGATCCAGTGTACATCAGGTAAGTACTTGATGCACAGGAGGCAGGCAGACAGACAGCCACCAGGAAAAAAAAAAATCAGTGAGCTGGGTCCACGAACACTCCTCCAGAGGGAAGCAGACTACAGCTACAGGGAGAGATTCAGACACAAAACAAGCTCAACGCTATGTGCTACTAAAACAAAATGATTTCTTTCCACAATAATGCCCTGCAATCCTACTCCAACCTACCCTACTCTGTTGTGCTGTTTGCTTCCAAGCACACCTCATATCAGGCAGCATCAGTTTGTTTTCCTTGAAGTAATTAAATAACAAGACATCCAGACACATTTAAAACCAAGTAGATAAGCAGTCTCGTTTAAACTGACAAAGGCAGGAGATTCAGGGTCATAGATGAATCTCTGTCCTTTGGTCATAATACAAGACCTTTTTATTTTCATAACAATATGAGCACAAGAGGCAATGGTGCTAGCATTACCTTTGAATCTGATTGGCTTCCAGACCTTGAAGTTGAACTTGTAGTCTTATCTATGTTTGGGAAGACTGCCTAGAAATGACTCTATGCAGGTTTATGTGACAATAATATATATACATATATATATATATATATACATATATATATATATATATATATATATATATATATATTGCCTTACAGTGAAAACCAATTATTTTCTGTGAGCTAGCTGATAGTTTTTAGCTTTGCATAGCACCTTGGCACCACACTGTAGAGAATACAAAATAAATATAAAACCAAAACAAAAACAGCATTCAAGGGGAAAGGAATTTCTTACATTTCTCCCAGAACTTTTCTTTGAGAATCAGTTCACCTGGATTTTAATACACAGTGAAGTCATTTTCCCTGTTAGAGAAAGGGATCAGCCAAGCAGAAATATATTGACATCTCCCACATGCAGTTAGCCCAGGGTCACAACAATAAGCATTTGCATAGATTGTATTACCTGGATTAGAGAATACATTTAAAACCTTGGGCCGCAGGATGATGAATATAGCACAAGACAGCCTATCAGGGCTTTAGCTTTCTCCTGCTGAAATGAGTGGCAGAACATCCACCAAGATCAGTCAGGCCAATGTGGGAGAGCTTGAAACCTTCAAAGCTTCAAACCCTCTTCATTGATAGTACTCCAATCTGTTGTGAAAGCAGCTCACCTTCCAGGTAAAATAATTAAAGAAAGTGCTAAAGGTTTAGTATAGCCAGCACCATACCTAGACTCCTGGCAGCCCTGGATGAACTTTTAGTATCAGGCCCCCCTTCACCAGAGATAACCAAAATAATAATTTAAAAATTACCATTTTCAGGCCCCACTTCTGTCCAGGCCCCAGGCGGCTGCCTGGTTTGCCCATGCCTGTCTGACCCTGAGTGTATCTATGGACAGTGAAGTGAGCCCTAGGAATACCTTGTGTATCTATACCAGTATATCTATACCTTGTATATCTATATACAGTGGAGTAAGCCCTAGGAATACCATGCCCCTTAGCAACCTCACCTCCGGGCAGAATTTCCACTGCCAGAAACCTGTGCTCTTGAGTTACTCTGCCAGGAAAAAGGAACAGCATGAAAACAACTTGAAACTACTTTTAAAGAAAGCTAACTAGTTTAAGCTGATAATATCCCTGTCATGCAACAGGATGAAATAGCAAAGAGAATGTATTACTTATTAGCCTGGGAGATTTTTTCATTATATACAAAAGAGCAATTTAAAATCCAAGTTCTCTCTCAAAACTATCCTACTAAATAGCCCTAAATAAATCTCTGTAAGCAGAGCTTCAGCTCATCTTTTCTCCAGCTATTATGCCATCACATTAAGGTCCAGGGTTAGTGGGATAACATAGAAGAAAAAAACCCAACATAACAGCAGCACCCACTGGTAGCATCACAAGCAACAGACCCAGGGCATGTGCAAGCATCAGGATGTTGGCCAAGGATGGTACCAGAATTGTCAGCATTTCCAAACTCATATATATGTTAGGCATGTAAGAAAAGGGGGTGATTTTCAGATCATCCCCAACTCCTGCTGAAGACAAATGAGATTTGCCAAAGATCAGGTCCTTTGGGGAAAAAAAAAGTCCTGTCAAGGTGCCTAACAAGACAGACAAGCTTGAAAACCCAGATACCTTAATTGTAGGCAGGAGCTTCTTCATTACAACTGCCTCTATCAATGGCAATTCAGACCTCCTCTTTGCTGTTTTTGTGCAGGCTCCTGTGTGCCCGGTTCCATAAGTGCTGCAAGCTGGCTCATCTCTCTGACCTTACAGGGTGCATTTGCATGAGATACCTCCTGCCGAGTTGCCTAATTAGCGCTGCAGTAAAGCATCACTGTCTACACCAGCGTTTCCCGACTGGTATGCCGTGGCATTTTGGGCTAGAGCCATGCCCCCACCTGCTGCTGCTGCTGTGGACACAGACAGACAGGAAGCATGGCTCCAGCCAGGCAGGGGGCGTGGCTCAAGCCCAAAATGCCATCCAGCTGGCCGCGCACCACCCATCCCCATAGGCATCCAGCTGGCCACACACTACCCCCATCCCCCTGCGTCTGGTGTGCCACAGTGCTTTTTTATTGAGGTAAGTGTGCCATGGGGCAAAAAAGGTTGGGAAATACTGGTCTACACACACATTGCTATTAAACTGGAGTAAGATAATTAACTCCACCATAGGACTGTACTGCCCAACACAAGTACTATTCTATGGTGGAGTTATTTACTCCGGCACACACGTGTAGATGGTGACTGGGGCTGGCTGGGGTATGAGGGTGCTACAGTGCAGGGCTGCCTGCTGGCTAGTCCCACACTGTAGCACCCTTGTGTCCCAACCAGCCCCCCTCTACAGCATACTTAGCCAGGCAGAAGCAGCCCTGGACTGGCAGGCTTAACCCCCCCTAAATCCCCTGCCACCTTGGGTTGCGCTGCCTGGACTCAAAATGCCGCAGTCAGCACATATGTAAACATTGCATCCAGGAGCAATAAACTCCTCTGTGAACTGCATCTGGGAGCAATAAACTCCAGTGTTAACTGCGCCACTAAACTGTAGGAGTTTCTTGCATCAAATTAATTTCACATGTAGATGCGCCCATAGAGTAGCTCCTGCCAATTTCATCAGTCCATTTCAGAACAAAAACAGAATAAATACTATGTAAAACAAACATGGTTAAGAACACCCTCTCATACTATACTGAAGGACTGCATGGCTGCCTGAATCATGTGTCCAACACCCCCAGTTGTTAAATAATTCAAACAACACTAATAAAAAAGCAAAAAAGTAACTCTTCCTTTAACTAGTAATTTTACTCTACAGTTTTTAAGTAGACATGACAGCTGCCTGGATAACAGATGACTGTTATAATTGCTGCAGATACAGGGAACAACAATGAAATTCCTAAAGATGAGACACTTAAAAGGTTACACGGTACTAAGAGCAGTTTGCAGTAAAAATCAATGAACAGTATAATTGCTCTGCTGAGAAATTAAAGTGCCATTATTAGTGCTGGGATTTACACTATATGATGACATACATAGTAACTGGAACCAGGTCAAAACCATCTAGAATTAGTGCTCCTTAAATTGCAATACAGATATCATTTGCACAGCACTTAGTGAATGCACATGCCAGAATGCACAATGCAATGTGGCAAAAGCCAGCTATTCAAAGGCTAAACTCAATAAATCTCATCAGCCTAAGAGTTAAAGATGCCAGACTTCACACCACTTTGGATTCTCAATTGGCGGACACAGAGCATTGAAGTATAAACCCCAATCTTGGGAAAAGACGTACCTGAGGAAAAACTGTTGGGTTATTCCTGCAAATCAACAGATACTTTGGTTTCTGATTTTTTTAATTATTCTTATTTTCATATAAGGGTCTCTTCTCCCATTTCTCTGTATTTTCCTGAATATGCATTCTTCAGAAGGTACTTATTCAGGACTGGAAGGGACTTCAAGAAGTTATCTACTGCAGTGGTTTATAATATTTTGGATCTTGCAGCCCACCTTAGCAACTGTAAAGTGATCGACATTACTCTGGAAGCTGGAATTAATGCAGCTGGAATGAGAAGCAATTATCCAGAACCAGCAGCATAATGGAGCTACCATAGTTCAGAACCAGTGGAGGATCTGAGAGGAAGTGCAGTGGTCTGATTGCACCCCCACCCATTTCAATTAGAGTCACAGTGAGCTCCCACTGCCAAGAACTACGGCCTCAGCCACTCTGCACCCCTGCCTTTTCAAAATCCTAGGACCACTCCTGTGCAGAACTATGTCCACACAAGGAAGCAGCTTGAAGTTACTCAGTTTACCTCTGCAGCCACTATATATCCTGAAGTAGAAACAGAGTGGTGGCATTAGCATGATGCTATGCCTATGCTTTTTAGCTCTACCTCTTAGCAGAGCTAATTAGCCCACTAACAGTACCGCTCTAAGGGTGGCAATAGTGCTTCTCATTCTGGAGCTATCACAGTGTGATGCTCCCTGTTGACCTATAAGCATCTGGTAAGGGGAGCGTTGGCAAATTTTCCTACCTCCCCCTATCTGTCCTTGCAGTTCACACATGGCACATTTTGAGAAATGCCAATCCAGTGCTCCCACCTCCTCCAAGGAACGATAGGATCCCAAAGACCAGGCATACCTAGAACACCCCCGACAGAGTCCATCTCACTGATTTTTAATAAGCCTCAACAAGGATTCCACAACCGCCCTAAGAAGTCTGTTCCAAGGCTTGGCTATAGTTAGAAAGCTTTTCCTGATGTCTGACCTAAATCTCCTTTGCTGCCAACAAAGCTGACTGCTTCTTGCCTTATCATCCTGGTAGACAGGGGCAACATTTGATCGCTGTCCTGTGTTGTCAAAACCAAAGCCAGCTTCAAACTAAGTGAAAAAAGACAGGGTTTGAGGATGTATGTCCATTCCAATCCTCTAGGGATGGTGGCAGAAATACAGCTCAACATTTTCAATGCTGAAAGTCATTGTCATCTGACCAAAGGCTTGTGAGATGAGTCTGCATAATCTATGTCAGTGGCAGGCAGTTATTTGGGCTGAAGGGCCACTTACATTTTGGCCAGCTGTAGAAGGCTGGAGGCAGCCTGGCCTTGACCCCCCATCACTGCAGTTTACACCATGTGGTGGAGGGCAGGAGGGACAGAGAGATGCCAGTTGATCCTATCCAGCCCTAGACCCATCCACCCCTCACTCGCCACCAAGGGTGCTGGACAGAGTGAGCAGAAAAGTGAATGGGGTCTCCATAGAGGCCAGCCTGGGACCCCCTCAGGCAGGGTGTGCTTGGCCAGTTGGGGAGCAAGACAGGCAGGCAAGGCCAGGGCTAGAGCCAAGATCACGGGGTGGTGACAGCGCAGGGCTAGGATCCAGGGCAAAGCTGCAATCTACTCCCCTGCATGTCCCTGCAATGGGCTCTGGCTCCGCAAGCAGAGGCCGGCCCCTGGGAGAAGGGGACCAGCCGCAAGTGCCATGGCCCAGGCTGTTTACCATACCTGGGCCAGGTGGGGTTGAGGGACCTACCATGGGCCAAACAGAATCACTTGTTGGGCCAGATCCAGCCCACAGGTCATATTTTGCACATCTCTGGTCTATGTCCAATTCCTAGCAGGTGTTCTCATAAAAGACAGCAATCATAATTGGCTGCCTATCCCATTAGAAAAGCCAAAATCAAGCCGAAGTCCCAATAAACACAAAAAACCCCCCTGACTTTTGATATCAGAGATGGGCTTTGTAGGCCAGAGTTGAAATGTGTTAGGTAAACAGTGCAATGGAAACCTGAACAGAACAGTGAACAACAATTCATGAACAAAAAATTCCTGACTTCAGAGCACAGTGCGACTCCCTCCATAAGCATCAAAATAAAGATGGAGATAATGTTCTAAACTGTTTTTTTATAACAATTAAAAATTGATCTAGGTTGCAACTAAGAGCACATTTTTACAATTGAGCTTTAAGCCCTTTAAAATGCAAGTATCTTTTCAATTATGAGAACTCATGATTTTATTGCAAATTTGGGGATTTTAAGGGGGTTTGTTTAAAACTCCAGTGTTTGAAGTAAAGTGATTAATTAAGAACCTCAGCCCGAATTTAAAGAAAAAAAGTTTTGGTTCTTATGATCATTGAGAAATCCTTGAAAATTTGAATTTTACTGGCTCAACATCAAGAATACAAGAGAAATGGATAGCTAAATCTTAAATACATTACGTTATGTTTTTCTGTGCTTTAAATTATCTTATCTCAAGTAAAAAAGTAAGGTTTCTCTTTTTGTCTCTTAAAAATAATATCACCTAACTGACAATATCTCATTCAGCAAATACAAGCAACAGTTCTGTGGATTCTAGGTCAAATGGACCTGCCTACAACTGAGTTGTATTACTCCTGGGAATCTACATATGTTTATATTATAGAAGTACATTGAAGGATTTAGGGGTTAAAGACAGGCTCTGAAGTTAATTAAATATATGATTAAATATATTTATTATAGTCTCACATGGTCAGTCACAATCTGATTGGCTGAAATAGGCACATGTGACTAAGGTCAAGTTCAGCAAGACTGCCTGCAGAGCTAATCAACCATTTTTTAGGCTAAAATTATTGAACATCCATTGATTCAGAGTCATTGAGTAAAATGACCTGCAAATGGCTTTGAGACTGCAAAACACCCTGCAAAAAAACCCCCCCAAAACAAACAAACAAAAAAATCACACACAAACACACAAAAAACCAAAACCCTCCTATAACTCATTCCATCTTGTTTCCCGCTCTTTGATAGGGCTTCAGTCTCAGCTGGATTTTACATGTTATTTTCCCTGAACCCTTGTGTGAATTTGCATAAGGGCAGAGAGAGGAAAATTAGGTTCGTCATCTTGGCAAAAGAAGTCTAACCACTCACTTGACTAGAGGCCAGTGTCTTGTTTATTTTTTATTCTAACGAAGTAAAATGTCACTATGATGTTCATTATCTCAAGTCATCCTGGTGAAGCAAATCTCATGCCTGTGCCAGTAAGTTTTCCTGACAAGTTTTCAAAGCTGAGATAGATAGCATTACCCATCACCCTGAATATAGAACATGAAACACAAGATGGAAATTGCAGTGTGCACCACAATCATAATGCCTGAAAGACTAAATCACATCATACATAGCTAACAGATCCTAGGGACAAAAGTTACATGTAAGTGATCAGAAACTGGTTTAAACCTGTAACAGAACAAAAGTTCAGTGCACATAAACCAGTTTCAAAGTGGACAAAACTAGTTTAAGATAAACCTGGTTGAATGTAGTATCAGATATAATTGATTTGGGTCAACCCGGTTTATGGAACTTCTGTCCCAGACCCCCTTCCAGGTTTAAGTTAAATCAGAGTCCTCCAGCATCCCAGCATGCTCTGCAGCCCTGGACTGGGCTGTGCTTTCTGCTCCAGAGAGCAGGGGTAACCTCACCCCTCTGCTCTCTAGTCAGAGCAGGAGTGGGGAAGCAGAGCGGGCCAGATGCTGCCCTGCCATGGCCCCCTGAGGCAATGGGGGCAGGGAAGGGGTTTATTCCCCCCCTCTCCCCTCAGGGGACACCAGCCAGGTTCTGCTTGGCTGGGGTATAGCAGCCCCTGTCAGGCATTCCCCTGCCTTGCTGCTCCAGTGGTGGCGGGGGAAGGAGTGGAGGGGGGGCATAGACTCAAGCAAATGGGGACAGCGGGGGGCTTAGTTCCCCCACCATCCCACCAGCACAGAGCTAGCCTGGGACAGAGCCGGATGAGCGTGCAGCTGGGGCAGCAGTTCCTGCCGAACAGACCCTTCTACCCACTGGAGAGCAAGGCCCTAGCCAGAGCCGGCGTGCATGATGCAGACTTGCTCCCTCAGCCCCGAGTCCTATTACTTACACCTGCCAGGCATCGAGCTGGGTGTGCCCTGCTCACTGGTCCCCTACACAGTGGCGGCAGCGCAGCACGGTACCATGTAGGTGCTACCCCTGCAGCTTCCCTGCTGCTGCTGTTACCATCCGGGGGTCCTGCCCTGGCTGTAGTGGTACATGCTGCCCCCGCTGCCAAACTGGTTTGCCACTGAATGGGCGGACAGCAGTGGCGAAGCCATGAGGGTAGTGCCCCATGCTTAGTGCACAGGGCCATGCTGTGCCTATGGCTTCCCCACCACTGCCACCAGGGGTGTGGACAGATGCTGTCTGGGCATAGTGCCCTTAAGGTGAAGGGGGCAGGGTGGGGGTTTATTCTTCCCTCCATCCCCTCTCCCACCAGGAGAATGCAGTCAGCCCCAGCTGCCACCTCTGCCGCTCACCCCTGGCTAGAGGGACCCCAGCCGGGGTTACTGGGGGGAGAGGGAAATAATAATCCCCTTCCTGCTTGTGCTCCCCAAGACACTATGAGAGGCTACTGTCCCATCAGGGGTCCCCCCCCACCCCTCATTGCTCCAGCAGTGGGGCAGGGGCATGGCCAGACACCAGTCAGCATGGCCCCCTGAAGTGAAAGGGGCAGAGAGGGGGTTTATTCTCCTCTCTGTCCCTTCTCACCCTGGGGGAACCAGCTGGGGTCTGCCTGGCCAGGGACAAGCAGTGGATACAGCAGCTGGGGCTGGCAGACTCTGGTTGCTGTCTCCCCATGGGAGAGGGAATGGAGGGGGGAAATAAACCCCCTCCCTGCCCCCTTCAGCTCAGGGGGCATGCCAGCTGGCATCTGGCCACTCCCCCACTACTGGACTGGCAAGGGGTTTTATTCTCCTTCCCTGGCCCACCAGCAGGAACCCCAGCCGGGGTCTGCCTGGCTGGGGCAAAGCAGCCCATCAGGCATTCCCCCCCTCCCAGCAGTAGGGGCAGAGGCATGGCCAGACACTGGCCTGGCATGGTCCCCTGAGGCAAAGGGGCCAGGGAGAGGGTTTATTCACCCCTCTCTCCCCTCTCCCACTGGGGGACCACAGCTGGGGCCTACCAGCCCCAGCCACCGCCTCTGCTACTCACACCCAGCCAGGCAGACCCTGGCTGGAGTCCCCTAGCTGGAGAGGGAACAGAAGGGAAAATAACCCCCCCCCCCTCTGCTGCCTTCACTTCAGGGGGACATGTTGGTCAGAATCTGGTCATGCCCCTGCTGCTGGACTGACGGGGGGATGGTGTCCTGGGAAGCGCAAGCCTCATCCCAGTGGAGCGTTACACGCTGATTGGGAGCGGGGGCAGCAGCAGTGGCAGGGCTTGGAAGGGGGGGCTATGGGGGCTAACCTGAATTTTGGGGTGGCTGTAGCCCCCCAGACTCCCCCTAGCACCACTGCTGCTCAACCCCCACAGGCAGTGACAGCTCTGCCCACCCAGCTCCCACCCGCAGTTCAGCCTCCCCACCGGGAAGAGGCTTGCACTCCCCAAGACACAATGACAGGGGCTGTTGCCTTTGTCAGGGTCCCTCCCCCTTTACTGCTCCAGCAGCAGGTGCAGGGATGGGAGCACGGCTAGATGCTGGCCCGGCCAGCATGGCCCCGAGTTGAAGGAGGCAGAGGGGAGAGATTTATTCCCCCCTCCATCCCCACTTCCTCCTTGGGGACCACAGCCGTGGTCTGCCTGGCTGCCGGGGCTGGCAGAACCCAGCTGCAGTCCCTTGGGGGAAGAGGGGACAGAAGATGAATTAAACCTCATTCCTGCCCACTTTGCCTTAGAGGGCCATGCTGGGCCAGTGTCTGGCCACACCCCAGGTGACAGCGGGGAAGCCATAGGCGCAGCACGGCCCCATGTACCAGGCGGCCGCTACCCCTACAGCTTCCTCGCTGCCGTCTGCCCACCAGCAGTCAACTGAAGTTTGGCAGCATGGGTGGTGCCTTCCAGTATGGTAAGAGCAGGGCCCCCCCCCCCCCCCCCCCCCCCTCAGTGATGGCAGTGGGGAAGCTGCAGGGGTAGTGCCCCCTACCTGGAGCCTAGTACATGGGGCCGTACTGCACCACCACTGGGCAGGGGAACAGTGAAACAGGGCATGCCCAGCTCGGTGCTCAGGGGGACACAGGTAATATGGCTGGGGCTGAGAGGGCAAGCTAGTGCCATGCACACTGCTGAAGGGGCCAGGGCCATTCCAGGCACTGCTCTCCAGCAGGTACAAGGGGTCCACCAGGCAGGAGCTTTCCTTTATGGAACTTTGCTCCTGGGCCCCTTCCTCCCCCTTGATTGGGCCTTTGCTTCTGAGCTGCCCCAAGCAGAACCCAGTCCCGATGGCTGGCAAGGTCCAGCGATATTGCCCACCCACTGGGAGGAGGGCTCTGGGGGTCCCAGGCCATGCTGAGCCATGGGCAGGAGGGAAACACTGGGCAGACCCTGGCTAGGGTCCCTGCAGAGCAGGGTGAGGGTTTAAATCCCTCCCCACTCATACTCAGCCTGCCAGGGCCTGGCCACACTCTTCAGTTCAGCTTCCCTCCAGCCTGAAGGGAAAGGAGGGTTGGCTCTAGCGCTCCAGCCCCCTCGTCCCCCACCTCTAGCCTGAGCCACTACAGGCATGTGCCTGCATTTCTGAAATCAAAAGTGAATGGCTTTTCACTTGCAAATAAGTTCAATCTATGCAGGTTAGACTAACCTGCAAAGGTTGAATCAATTCAGGCTCCAGCTTTTTGAACGTCTGTCCCTAGCCTGAGGGACTCTCCTATGGAGCTTGCCAATCCCAGGGCATTCTGCAGTTTATCAATATTTTGCAAAAGCCACAATAAACATGGCCAAGGGTCATCTGCTTTTCAGAGTACAGGGAAATATCCATGGAAACCAAGGTTTGATTGACAGGATCTATACAAAACATCAGCCATGCTAGAGAAGCAACACAGCACAGCAAAAGAAGATGCATCTCAGAACTCTCTATTGTAACTCTATGCAAGTAATAAGCAGTTCCAGGAGTGGTCTTTAAAAGGTATTAACAGACCTATGAGTTTGGGGAAGTGCTGTCAAATGATTCTTGAACATCCCAGTAGCACTCATAGCAGCAAAACAGAGTACGTTTGTTCATGTGCATAGTTGTAGACGAGTTAGGCAAAGTAGCAGTTGATCCATGGAGTAAAAACAATATTCGTGCCATATATACAAACAAAATTAACAGAAATGTGCAAATACATACATACAAGCACATACAAATATCACAAATACCAGGACCAAGTGATTAAAAGAACTGTAGTTTTCAAATCAGCTCAACTGGGACTCATTGCAACATGATATTATGAAAGCAGTTTAGCAGTGTTCAAACAGGGATGATATGTTTATATGTGCAAAAATAATCCCTGCACAGATACAGCTTTATAGAGGAAGATATCAACCACTAACTGTATTATGATTGGACATAACTTTTTCATACAAGTGTTGTCCATCTCTACTGAATCTTCCAGTACTACAGCATTTGTAATAAACACTATAGGATACAGGAGATTGGACCTTTGTCCTGATCCAGTGTTTCTAGTGAGAACACACATGCAGTACCATCACTATAAGCAGCATCACACACTTTCTGAAAAATACTCTACATGCAAAGTTCATACAGCAAGGCCCAGCATAACCAACTCCTCTATCTTCCACGTGGTTCAAAAGGATAGCCACCTCCCCTAATGAGAGAGCAAGTGAGACAGGCCAGAATGAAAACTCAGGTGGACACACTGCAATATTAAAATCACTGGCAAAGTCACCAGGAGACACAATGCATTAGGCAACCACAGACCGCAGGTACAACAGACTGACTTCTGAACCGGATTCCTGTGGAAGTCAAAGTGTCTAGGGGTTTTTGCAGTTTGCATGTCTGGCATGCTTTGATGGAGGATTATGGAAGACTTAAGTACAAGAGTGCTCTCAGAAATAGTCACATCCTTAAATCAATGCGCCTTTTTAGGGTTCACTCCCACACTCTAATGGACTTTAGAAGTATAGGACCAAGGCCTGACTATGGTACTCTTTCTTTCCCTGAGTGTACACAGCTTCACAGGTATACTACAGTCCTCATCCTTAGGCCACCCTTAGCCACTCAGTTTGATGTGTGGTGTGTGTCCTCTAAGGGCTCTGCCACCCCCAAGGACTTGGCCACCAAATTAATTTAACCCTTCTTTATATCTGAAATAACTGATTTGGCAAAAAAGTAACAAGATATTACAATAGTCCTGAGATAGAACAGCAATTATGAAATAGCCACTTGAATATTCAGCCTCCAAAAGGCAAAGGAAATTAAAAATAATGGACTTTAAGTAAGTCAAGAGAACAGCTGTTTGCGTAATGCAGTTGTGCTGCTCAGGATTAAGCTCTTTGTTCTAGACACTGTACAAACACAGCAGCAGACACAGACGCTAGCCTGAGGAGTTTAAAACCCAATTTATCATCTACAAAATGGATCAAATTATTAGATCAGTGCCTAGCACAGGGGATCTGAGCAGTGCTTCTGTAAAAATCAACACCACATATGCAGATGGGGATTGGAAAGGGCCAGCTTCTGTTGCCTTTCATTCTCAACTCCCTACCAAGTCTACAGGTTTCCTGCTTAGATGAAACCTTCACTGGGAGAGGGAAACTGTCTCCTTAGCATTTGTAAAACACTTACTATATACAGAGCACCCAAAAACATGCTTAGAATAAAATCATGAATAACATTTCCCTTTCTTTAGATTATGCCCTTCACCCCTTACATTGAAGTCTGATAAAACATTTCATATGTATTTAAATAAGTGTCATCAACAGAAAAGGACAAATTTCTTGCCATTTTCCAGTTGGTCTAATAAAAGGTATAATATTGGAACCAAGAGTTCTACTTTTTTGTAAGGCTCATCAACTGCACATAAATAAATATTGGCACAGTAACAAGCACACGTTTCAGTAGCAAACTGACAGCAAAAAACATTTTTGTAGGGTCTGGAACATTTGCAGGACTGAAACTTCTCAGCTCACATCCTGATATAACACAATGTTTGGAAGAGATATCTCCATTTTTTTAACCCTTTTAGCCCATGGGCAAAAGGAAAAAACAAAACAAAAAACCCTCCCCTCCGGTCAGTACGGCTAGAAATCTATTGTGACATTTCCCACCCCCACCCCCCTGCCTCTGGTATTCCTGGCTCAACATGTTGCATGTATTTGCCACATCCACTACAGAAATAAAAACACAATTACTATATTTGCCAGTTACTATCTATCTAAAATTACTATATTTCTCATTAGATTTTTTTTTATTAAATGATCGTCATGATCATAATGCAACTTTTTTCAGCCACTGCGCCCTTACCTCCCCCCTGCCTCCCCTTTTATGCCTCAGAATTATTTTGCTTGGTGCTAGCTTGCTGGAGGGGGAAGTATTTCCTAAGAGCAGGGGGTTACAAACATGCTTACTAAAGAAGCATACATTTCCTGCCTCCTCCTTGAGAGATGCACAAGTGCACGCAGCAGGAGTGATGACTCTTAGCTTTTTTGAGAGCCCGGCTGGGGCTTAAACTTGTGAAATTGCTGGAGGGGAAAGAAGAAAAAGAAGAGAGAGAAGAAAGAAGAAAAAAAAAATAGAAAATCACTGACAGGTCTCAATCAGAGCATCATCATTGCTTCAGCCCCCTGTGTGTCAGTTCCAGCAAGGAATGCAAGTCACCAAGCAATAGGCTGAATTGAGGAAATGCATCTCCCGGGTGGCAGGTTATTGCTTGTTTCGAGCTAGGCTTGGGGGAGCAAGGTGGGGCAGAAAGGTTGTGGAGGAAGCGGGGTGGGGAGGGGTTCCCTGGTTCCCCACCGATTACAAATGTGTCACTGCTGGATGCAGCACTGAGCCCATCCTGGCCGCATGGCACAAGGTCCTAGCTGCATGGCGCTAACTCCGATCCAAGCCACCTGCTCCCTGGCTCCAGCATCACAGGCAGCCTTTGTGGTATTCAGCACACAGACCTCAAGAAGGTAGGAGAGCAGGGAGAGGCAATTTCCCTACCTGGTGAGCAGGAGGCGGCTGGCAGCATCCCTGGGCCTGGCAGCATCCTTCCGCTCCCCTTCCTCCCGCAGCCCCGGTTGCCTGGAAGCCAAGCTGGAGGAGAGGCTGGGGGCTGCCAGCTCAGCGAGGCACAATGCCTTGTCCCTGCTGCTGACTCAGAGAGGAGCTGTCTGCTGCTGCTGCTGCCGCCGCCGCCTGGAATCCCCAACGGCGGCTGCAGGCAGGAGCCAGGCAGCCAGGGCTGGTCCTGCCTTCGCCCTCCAGCGGCCGCTGTTGTTAGCGCAGCATCATCACCACCCAGAGGTACCCAGGACCCCTCCCCGCCCCCCTGCCTAAGTAATTCAAGTGAGGCTCTCTCCCATCCCACCTCAGGCTGATGCTCTGAGCAGCACAGAGCCTGGGCTCCTCATTAACATCCTCCCAACCCCTTGGGCCTTTTGTCCTTGTGAAGAGTGTTTGTAGCCAAAAGCTTGCAAAGAACTATTTTTCCAACTATTTAGTTGGTCTAATAAAAGATAGCACATTTACCCAAATAACCCTGTCTGTCTTGTGGAGTGCTGCACTCGGCTTAACCCCAGCAGCAAGCAGGGGGCATCTTCTTCTCCCCACTGTACACAAGGGGGAAACTGAGGTGCAGGAGGGTGCAGTACAGAGCCTGGCTATGCCACTGGGCAAAGCTGCATCCCCTAACCCCTCCCTTCAGCTCAGGGGTTCCCAACATGTTTGGAGATGGGATGCCACTCCTGGGCTTGCAGCTCGTGACCCCACTCCTAGTCCAGGCCAGCCTGAGGCAGCCAAATAGCCGTGGGCCTCTGACTGCACTCGAAAGGGCCATGATCCCCGATTTAGGAACTACTACTCAAGAGATGCCAAGTAAAAAGGGGCTGGGTGGTAAAGATAAGAACATAAGAACTGCCATTTACTGAGTCATACCATAGGGCCTTCTTGCCCAGTCTCCTGATTTTTTATTATTATTATTATTTGCATAAAATGGTGTCTCCTACCACTTTTCTGTATTTTGCAGATAGTGAATGCTGAAAGGGAGAGTGAACTGAGTATAACTAGGGATTTTTCCACTGTTCCCTTCTCAGAACTTAAGCCCCAGGAAGTTTTGATTCAGAGGCTGTGCCTCTAACTCCCATGCTCAATAGCTGCTGATGCCCCTTTCCTCCAGGACTCTGTCCAATCCCTTTTTGAATCTGGCTAAAATACAGCATCAAAGGTGCTTGCAGCAGAATTTGTTAGCCTGCAGCAGGAACTAATCCCTGCAGGTGAGGTGGGGAAACTGTGTGCGACTAGACTCCCCCATCTGTAAGACAGCAGCCATAACCAACGTACCAATCTCTGAGCACTCCTGTGAAAGAGTCAGCCACGCAGGGCTCAGTCATGAGGAAAGGCACGTGAAATGAGCACAGCAGGGTGGTTTGAAAGGTGGAGTATGAGAAATTGAAACCTCTAAGAGGACCCCCTAACTCTATAATATTCTTCAACCCTTCTTTCTTCACAGGAGTCTTAACTCCTGAAAGCAGATATTTGCCCCCAAAGCCTAAAGGTGTCATTCATCGTCTCTGGGTAGAACTTCTGAAGTTGCCAAAAATGTCACTAGACAATTTATAAAGCTTGCCATATATTAAATTGATACAGAGTCCTTAACCCCTACATCATGTTGCTAGATCCTCCTAAAATTGCTAAATAGACAACACTGGCTCTTTTAAGCCCTACTAATTGCTCCTGTCTTCAGTGGGTGCTCAGAGACCTCCTTCCTCCATCTTCCAAGGCTGAGGACAAAAAAAAAAAAAAAAAAAGAGGGGGAGACTAGGTGGCTGTGTTTCTTCATCCTGTTTCTTCTACCAATGCCAGACAGACAGATCATTATCCTCTTCCATGCCCAGGCTCTTTGAGAGGGCAAAATAGGGTCTGCATTCTTCCTCTCCCAAACTCCAATACATGCACAAAAAACAGTGTGAGAAGTAAACACTCCCGCTTCCAGAGCACTGCTGCTGCAGTAAGCTCAAAATGGCTTCATTCCCTAAGAGACTGCTGTCAGGAATATCCAGAGAGCTCCCAGCAGTTGGCTTATTAAGGCAACAACTACAAGAAGAGACAGTCTTGCTCTCCTGCTGCCTTTGTGAGAGGTCCAGGGAAGTTAGGGGAAGAGCAGGGTAGAAGTGTAAGAGAGGGGTAGGGCAGTGACTATGTGCCAGCCTACCTGAAATTACAGTGCCAGAGGAAAGGAGGATGGCTCCTTATTTGAAAACCCTGAGAAAAATCTTAGTATTAACCATGTACTTAGTTATTTCACCACTGAATAATATCAATGGGGCAAAATGCACTCTTGAAGTTGCCATATGTAAAACATTGCCATCCATAAGCATGCAAAAATCATTATTTTTTTTAAAAAGGAATAAATTGTTGATTCTTTTATTTGCCTTCACCTTTTTTCTCAGCAATTACGAAGGCAAGAAATTTGATTTTTCTTACCGGAAAGAAGCCGGAATTTTCACAAATTCGCATGACTCCAGAAACTCTAGTTTTAAGAAAACCACCAAGAGGGCCCAAGGCTTACAATACAACTTCCAAGAGCTGACCACATTTGTAACTGAATTGGATTAATTAAATAATGCGGTTTGCAATGTGGCAAATTTAAGATCAAAGGAGCCTAAAGTACGTCATAAAGTATATCCATATGACACCACTGAAACACAGCTACGAGATGTGGAGAGTGACAGCCACCTGACCACCCCACCCTGCATATGGATGGTGTTGTAAGGGAAATCTTACTAAGGATACCAAGGCAAACTCTTACAGAAGTACCACAAAAATCTTTAAAAAGTTAACCCAAAGAATCCAAGAGTTTGGATTTAAGGTCACACCCAGAGAACCTAGACACAGTAAACAGCACAGTGTTCCAAAGCAAATTGAATGCAGAGGCAGAAGGGTTAATTTTTTGCATTTACAATTATAGGATTATCAGAACCAGTAATACTCTAGTCTTTGACAAGCTTCGGCTGAGCTATTTTATCCTGCACAGGATTATCATAAGAAGAGTTTTATCTTTCCACAGACTTAACCAAACCCGGTTTCTGCAGCTGTAGATAAAATAGCAGGAGGCACTTGCAGGAAAAAAAAAAAAAAAGATACTGAGCCTTGGAGTTTTAAGACTAAGTTTTAGGTGACTCAGATTTGTTAATTTAGAACATAAATAGTGGATCAGAGATACTTTCATCAAAGTAGTCAACGTGGCTGTGGAGAATAAGGTAATCGGTTGAACTGTCAGAGATTTAAAACAAAAACATATGCCCATTTAAAAAGGTGTTAGGGATAAAAAACAGCGTCCCCCCACTTCTCTGCCAGGTAGTCAGAATGTGAGCAGACTAAGGAAGCAGTGGGATCATAGTGCTTAGGGTCAGAAGGGACCTAAACAGATCATCAGGTCTGACCCACAAATTGGCTCCTATGCTAATCCAATTTGGAAGTCCCTATAGGCATACATAGCACTCATGGAAGCCAGGGGGTCAGGACCATTAGTTTTGAGGAGCAGCCTGTCCATGTGATACTCGTAGGATGCACACAGCCTCCAACACTCATTATGGCTCCCACAACCTAAAAAGAGGAATTTGAGGCTGAGCTACAAACCTTCACTACTGCTAAAATTCCTCCTGAACAGGAATAGTCTCAGATTACAGATCTGATCCTATCCCTGTAATCCAGCAACAAGCACCTCCACCTACTAGCTGTGTAAAATCACAATAGTTTATTTGCAATGTTTTCTAACTAATAATTACCATGTCATTTTCTGCTATTTCACACTCCTTAAATGTTGCTTCATTCACATATTCAGCAGAGTGGCTATAGCAGTTTGCACTGAAAACTTTCAGAGGTGAGTTTTCACAGGTACCCTCCAAAATAATTGGCCTGTTTTCATTCTGAAAGAGGGCCTTTTGTGCTCAACCCCAGGTCTGCAAAAAACAGAGGTAGCTTTACTTAGATAAATCCTCATGCTTTAGCAAGATTTTAAGCAGGCAACTTCACTTTGAGTGAAGACAACACAAAGACCAGAGACTTTCAAGTATCCAATTATACATACTTCACCCAAGTCTGCTCCAAGTCATCCAAGTGCCTGTTCTCTTCCACTCATAGATGTTTTATGTTAATTCCTGAATTCTGCCTCAATATATAACTATCGTTTCCTTAAGGCACTTATGGCTGGGTGATCACTTATATTCTAGCACCATAGAACAATTTAAGGGAGTGCCCTAAAAGGCAACATTTTTGCATCTTGCACTATGCAGGCACTTTCTGCCCTTCCTTTTTACTTTCTTTCCATCTTCTCCCTTCCAGTTTTATCTTTCTATGACCCCATAAACTGGTCATGGAAAGATAAAATTTCTTGGGGTTGCATCCATCTTATTTTGTTGGAGGACTCAGTAAACCTGGGGTCTGCTCCATGAGACGGTTAGAAAAATTAATCTTTAATATGTATTACTGGATTACTGTTGGGTGTATATGAATGGGTCTAAGGGAATAATCCTATCATCATGCTTAGCAATAAATTTACAAGCTAAACAAGATAGTTTGCTACACTGATGATTTTGCTTTCCAGGTCTGCGAACTCCCTGCCCCCTCCCCTCCCAGTATTGTTTACCTCAATGTTACTCAACCTTTTAAGGCTGATCACCCCTTATTAAAAGTCAACAATTTTTAAAGCCCCTTTACATTTGCTGTAAAACTTCCTTTCCTTTCTCCTGTTCTTGTGACAAGGTATTTAGCAGAATTTGCAGATTTTGTTGAAATCTGTAAGGCTATGCTATGAACGCTTCTGCAATAGCCTCAAAATCGCAATCTCTTGGACTGTCAATTATGTGCCTTAGCACCTATTCCACCCTGCTGTAAAACAAAAAACAAGTTATTTGATAGGTTTATTAAACAATATTAATATAATGAATATTAACACTATATTAATATTAAGTTTATCTAACTTATTTTTGTGTACATGGTCAAAGAGATTGATAGATACGTTTAACCTTGAAGGGCTAGGATGTGTGAGGGACACAGGGAGTTAAGATTTTCTTTGCAACTGTTCACATTCAAACTCAAAAGTAATCAGGGAAATAGTAACAGCAGATATTGCCAACTCGCATTGTGCAAGCTCCAGAGACACTGCAAAAGAGAGGAACAGAAGTGGAAAGGAACTTTGATATAAATACTTGAAGCCGAGGTAAGCAAGCTCTTGCTTTTCGTAGTACTGATGAAATAATGGGCTCTGTATGCAGTAATACTATCTCAAGACAGTTAAAACTTCAAAACGTAGAATTCTATGTACATGTCAGTCCAGTTACCTGTGTTCAGCCCTCCACAATGAGTTAATTCATTTGATCACACAGAAGATGTACGGATATCTCTCTCAATGCAGATCAGTCTGTAAACATTCAGTTATTCTGGAAGCCTAATTTGAAAGCACACCTTTCATCACCACCAAATGGCACTACTGAGCAGTTTTACTTTCATTTAGTAAAAATACAACTCCTCTCATGACTTGGGTTACTTTGGAGAAGGAGCAGTTTGTCCCTGGCTTAGTTTGTCATATACATGGTTGTGGACACAACTAAACCAAGTGCCTTGAAATTTCTAATGGGCCGGCTGTCACAGGAAAGTCATCTCAGGAAGATTTGGGAAATAGGATAGCTTGATTACTCAAGGGAACATCACTTTTGTTGGATTGTTGCAATTTGTTTTGGTACCTTGTTTCAAAGAATCTCCTATTTTATACAACAGTGTTTGTTATGTTTAATCTGCTAGTTTGAGTGAGAGATGGTTTAGGGGAAGATTTTTAAAGTTATTTAATATAGTCTTATTCTGACTTTCCAATGGTTGTGGAAACTTTTGAAAGCCACTGGCAGGTGTTTGCTTTGCATTACTCAAGCCTGCTTGGCTTTGCTGGGATCATACTCACACCTTGCTTACCTTTCAAATTCAGAGGAAGTTTATATCTTAGCACATGTTTGTGGAGTACATACAGTAGGCAGATTCCTGCCTATTCCTCTGTAATAGCATTGTAGAATTCTATTAACACAGCAGGTCAGAATGACAGAGTACATTCCTTCCTTCCATGAAAACATATTATCCTCATCAAGGTAGAGAGATTATTTTCCCTTCAGTCAAAATGGACAGTTTATAATGTCATCTTATTTTATAGGTTATTTAGGCAGGAAAATAATGCATATATACAGTTGTGTTACTACATATTTTGTATGTTAATTGCTGATGCAGTACTAAGTTAGCCTAGGTGTCATAATGTAACATTTTGGCACACAGGTTTCCGTTGCTTTATGCTGTACATGCATTCCTGGAAAAAAGCACATAACATGAATTTGCATAAAGGGAACCCACCTTACAATGTAACAAATAGGGATACGTTTCAAGACCAACACTGTACTGACCCCCAGGCCCATTTCTACCACTTTTACAAGATAATTTTGGTACTCACCAACAGCAGACAGTACACACAAGCACAGCTGCAGCTCCAGAAGCGTGGGCATCAATTGTTTTGAGCAGTGGCCACAAGCTGAACCAGGCCAGGCTACAGAGGCCAGTGCCACAAGCTGGCCTGGGCACCACCACCCAGCTCAGCCCCCCATAAATAATTTTTTCTTTCTCAGCCTATGGTGTCACTCCCACAATGCACCCCACAAAGCAGCTGACTGCGGGCTTCCACCACACTGGTCACATAAGGATGACTTTACCTCACACATAATACATTTTTGGTATAAAAAGGGTCATTGCATAAGGAGTGCATTTGCACATAGAAAACCCGCATAAAGCAAGGGAAACCTGTATTTGTTTTCAGCTTACAGCTAGTCATTCTCAAGCAGTTTTGAAATAGGTGCACTTTTCCTGTGCTGAACTAACATATGATACAGTGCTAGTGAAGACAAGATAGATTCATTCACATTAGCGAGTTCAAGTATCCTTGGTTTTCCTTTAATGTGATCTACCTTACTTAGATCAACTTATTGTGTGCACACATTCAAATGATCTGGGAGCATTCTCCCAGGTTTGTTCTCCTGGTAGAAAAACTTACCTGGAGATTCCTGAACAGACATTCAGCCAGGGGGGGCCCTGTGCATGCATCTTATGATGCTCTGCAGGTGCCATCAGTTTGCCTGAAAAAGATGGTGGTAGTATACAGGGCAGCCCTAATTGGCTCATCCAGACTTCTCAAGGTCAGCCGCTGCCTCCCTGCAGCACAATATGAAGAGGAAGCATTCTTCTTCCTGCTGGTTGAAGCAGTAGAATCCAGCTTGAGCAACACATTGTCTGCAGGGAAGGAGGGGAAGCAAAGCACCCTGGGATGCTGGAGGACTGTACTGTGGCTTCTCTCAGAAGGAAACACATGCAGGCATTCCCTCTACCAGAAGCCATTTAACCTTGATTACTCCTGGGTTATTTTTCTGCTGGTGCAGCCATTCTTGCTCTGGAAGAACAATTCAGAATATCTGTACTCCTGTGGTCTCTGCTAGGAGAACAACAACTCTCCCAGTAGACACTGAAGGTTTGTACATGACCGTAGACTCCCACCAAGGTATAATATAGCCAGCAAACATGGCATCAAAGGATGTATCTTTACTACAGAAAAGTGTCTTCTTTTACCTTGAGATAGTAAACTATGAAATCCTAGTGGAAATAAAGCACAGGTGTTTTTTACCTTGATGTGGTTATACCTGTCACCTGAGCTAAGGACAGAAGTTTCGCATAAACTGGTATAAGTGATCAGAAACCAGTTCAATTCTGTAACACAACAGAAGTTCAGTGTACATAAACTGCTCTGAAAACAGCTGAAACCAGTTTAAGATAAACCTGGATGGATATAGTATTAGACTTAATTGATATAAGGTTAAATTGGTTTATTGAACTTTTGTCTCAGATCCCCTCCAGATTCAGGTTAATTTACAGTCCCACAGCATCCCAGGATGCTTTGCACCTCCCTGCAAACCCTCCCCTCACAGGGTGGGTAGGCTACTTTTGCCCAAGCTGTCTGTTCCAGCCCAGCAGGGAGGAATGATCTGGAGCTTCCCAGCTTCTGGCCTGAGCCACTGCAGACATGTGGCTGCATTTCCAGAAACAAAAGTAAATGCCTGTTCACTTGTTTATCAGTTCATTCTACAAGCTTAGACTAACCTGTGAAGACTGAATCGATTCACCCTCAGGCTGTATGTAGCCCACAGGCCTACCTGCAGTAGCCCCATCAATATAAAAACTGTTACTGCTGTCTCCACTGCAATCTTATATAGAAAAAAGCCAGCTAACATAGTGAGCAAAGGGACTTAAATGGGGTTTTCAATCTCTATATCTATGCAACTGGGGGAAAATGTGCTTTTTATTCAAAATAGACCTTATATGCCTTTATGAAAGTTATGCTCACCTTTCTTGTCTCACCTTTTCATTTCTTGCTAATCCAGTCTCTATGCTTTTTCTTTCATTACATTGCAAGATCTACAGGAAAGATTTTACTTTCTACCACAACCACGATAGATACAGATAGATAGATCTATATATCTATCTATATGTATCTGTAAGCATCGATATAGATAGATCTATCTAGGTATAGATACATAGATCTATCTGTATCTATATATCTATCTATATTGATAGCTATCAATATAGATATAGACATAGATAACTATGTAGATACATATAGATAGTCAGTCTTGTGTTATTATAATAAAAATAACGCTTGTATTTTAATTGAGCAATCCTGGATATCTGATGTATGTTCCTAAACCTTAACTTGGTGCGTGATGCTATTTATACTTCTAATTCTGTTATTTATACCTTTTAAAAGTGGCATAAAAGATTAGAATTAAATTAACCTGATCTTTCATTATATCACATTTATTTGGATAAAACTCTCTCTTTATTTGTATTAAGCATAACATAGTGTTCTGCAATTACCCAAGAGATTGGTCATTTATTTTTTGTACTTCCTTGTTATTTATCTCCCCTGATCCTTATTACTCATTGCACAACAAAACCATTACTTTCAACTTGTTTGGTATTTCCAGACATTTATATATCGGGAATGTTAGAAGCTTTGGAACTTAAGCCCAGAACTTTGAAAGTATTTAGGCACCTAAGTCTCCTTAACTGATAAGACAAAATACAAACAACATAACAATATAATACTGCTACATTTGTAGTATCACATGGTATGGTTGATTTTAATAGGAATGAAGTTCCTGAATACTTACGAAAAGAAAAGAGAGATGCATTTTATACCTGCATGCTTGGCATCAATAGGTTCTAGAACAAGTATGCATTAATGCTGTGCCAATATAATATTACCAGTAAAATATTTAAAAATAAAATTGTGAGAAACAAGGATTTCTAAGAATATATTTTAAAGAATAAATTAAGACCATCTCTTGTAGCCTAAATCTTTTAATTGGTTTTACTTTTATTCTACTTCCACAGCTACTCTGTAAATTTGTATATAGAACGTTCTTTCCAGTTTTACTTATTGCATTCACCAGACAATTCAGCATCTATGCAAGTAATCACATGAAGAGGCAAATTTAGTTAACTGCCATGACTATTCTTAATGGTCAGCAATTTTGGCACTTACTAGATTATTGAAAATATATGCAATTAAAATGTCATGTTTGGTTCATATTTAATATTTAGTGAAACTGTTACCTTTAATATGTCATTTTTCTAAGTATGAACACTGTTTTTGAAAGGAAAAGTTTAATATGCATATTTTTCTAATTCCAGAGGGAAAGTTATTTACTAGTATTTTTGCTGTATCCAGTTTCTCTCTTCCATACCTAATAACTGAAAACATTATTTGCCTTAACACAAAAAGATGTCCTCCCAATAATTAGTAAGCTCACTGGTCAAAGCTCCTAATCGCACTCAAGCCAATACTAGAGACAGGTCAGAATCAGGCCCTGCACATAACCCTTCAATACTGCTTTGTTTCTGCTTTTTGCAAGGTCATGGGTTAAATCAAACTTTGCTCCAAGTCTCCTCTTCTGCTCACCTCTCCACAGATAAGGCAGTCACTGTACAGGGTATCAGCCAGTTGTCCTTCCACATCTTCCATAATAGATTGGGAAGTGCTGCATACAAGGGTAAGCAGCCTGAGCACAGTAGGCCAGGTAAGCGAGTGGCTTCCACTTGCTTAAAGCATAAGCTGTTCAGTATCCCATCCCTCTTTTAGACAATAAGGAAAGGCGAGCCTAGGCTTACAGCAGGCACCTAGAGAGAAAAGATGAGTAGTGAAATTATGAAAGCAAACCTCTTGGCATTTCCTGAGGAGGCAGTCAAAATGTGTAAGTATTAAATATATCCTGGGACGGTACCATTCTTAGCTAAGAAGAACCAGAGCAATTGTAGGGTTCGTCTCATTTCTTAGAAGCACGTTTCTCTGAGAGCAGGAGGATCATGTGCACAGAATGAATAGGGGTAATTAGCCATATAAGTCTAATTACTACAGTGCCACACTGCCCTGATCTCTGCCTAACTTCAGACTAACTCATCCAGAAAAGCACTGATTGCATAGGCTACAGCAGGGGTGGGAAAAATAGTCCACGGACAAGGTATGGCCCACCAAAAGATTTTGTCCAGCCTGTGGCTGGTCCCTTGGCCCTGCCCAGCCCAGGGGGCAGCCTGGGCCATGGCACATGCAACCGGTTCTGCAACCCCCAGTGCACAGCAGGGCTGGGGCAGCATAGCAGCCAGATTCGCTTCTTGGTAGCCCGTGGCAGCAGCTCCTTCCAGCTGCTGCAGTCACTGGACCCATTCCTGCTGTCCAGGCATCCTAGCCCATCTGCCCTCCACCCACCACCAGGGGTGGGATCTGTGTGGGTAGGGCACATGGGTTGGGACCCTGGGCAAGCAGGAAACAGTGGCCAAGACTGGGATAGGTGGGCAGGAGGGGCCGGAGCTGGGATCATGGGGTGGTGACAGTGCGAGGCTGGGGCCCACGCCTGAGGCAAAGCCATGATCTGCAATGAATTGAGAGTGATCAATGAATTGGGGTTCAGGCACCACTCCTCTTCCACAGCTAAATAAAGGTACTAATTGCAAAATTCTGCTGTCAATGTCCAAAGAGTTTTTGGTCACTTTCTAAGCATGAAAACTAACACTTAGCTCTTTTAGGTATGCAGGGTCTGATTTCCTGAGACATTGATTACCTGCATCTCCTGTTGAGTCAATAGAAAAGGCTTATATTCAGCACCTCTGAGAAAAAAACTCATGACCTGAACCTCTCGAAGTTAGTGGATAAGTCTCAAAAAAACTGTTCTCCAGTCACCTTAAAAGGACTGAGGTGTTCAGGTCCAGCTTTACTATCCCTGTAAACAATTACATCCAAAATTGAGGTCCTGAAAGTGCCTACTCAGCTGCTGCCTAACCCTGTTTGAGCCTAGACATGTTTCCACCAGTGAAGCTCCTTAGGCACCTAAATATCTGCTTTTGTGTGTGCTCAGTTGCCTTTCTCCTAATGCCATAGGTGCCTAAGCCTGCTAAGATCCACAAACTAGACACTCCCTGCTCTGTTCTCAGAGCACGCTGCCAGATTAGACCTCCCACAAAATATAGGCAAAGATAAGGCACTTACCCAACATGGGGGATAACTGGGTTCAATTCCCTCCTCTGCCTATTTATATCACAAAAACCACTACAACTGGGCCTGAAACCCACATTTCCCCATTCCCAACTTAGAGTCTTAACCATGAGGCTTCGTCACTCACACACAGTCTCTCTGTCCCAATGAAAATAAATGATTCTAAGGTGAAACAGCTCCAAAACAAGACGCTAAGAGCCCTACCCTGAAATACTCGGTAGCCCAACAGGGAGAGCATTCACCTGGGAGGTACAGGGTGAAAATCACTCAGACAGCAAAGGGAAATAAGTCCAGATCCTGATACAGATATTTATCTTGCACCCAATGGCTCAGGAGGCTACGGACAGAAAGAAAAGGTAAGACTCCTTTCTTTGGGAAAAGCCTGGTTTAAAATGCCTGTCGCGGAAAAGGTTCACATCTGTAAATGCCCACCGCAGAGACGTGCCTCCTGATAGCTGGGAGTCAGGCCAATTAATATGCAAAGGGGGTGATGTGACTAGGCCCCCCACCCATAAAAACTATAAGCCTTTCTCAATTAAAAGGAGGCCACTACATGTATAATAAGCAATTACTGGGGACAACAAATGAGATAACAGGAACGGGAGCAAAGATTAAAGGTTAATAACTACAGTTCTGAGGGGCAGACTCGAGTCAGGCACCTAAAGTCTCTGAGCCGTGTAACAGGACCAGGCCCCCAGGGGTAGCTGTCATGCCCCCCCTAGTGGCCATGTGGCTCCTGCCCAACTCAATCCCCGAGGTAGGGCTCCCTTGATGACTTTCCTGCCACGCCTTGTTCTTATTAAAGATTAGGGTAGGGAGGCTGCCCATGAGCCTTAGTTCATTCAAGTCACCAACAGGCCCTTCCCAGACCCCACTGGTCTCTATTTTGCCCTTAAGCAAAATGGGCCCTTTTGGCCTGTCCATGGCCCCAGGGCACCTATAGATGTAAAGGCTAATTGCACGGCTCTGAACTACCCATACACCACGCCCCATGCCTTGCAGGTGTTTCTAAAGTGCCACTCTCCTTTGTAGGGATCTTGGCTTTATAGGTCTCCTCCCTTTTTGTTCTCATGGGGCCTTTTTTAGTTTAGACCCACACTACCAAATCTGGCTTCTGAGCTTCAGCCTTCTGGTCCCCATCTCCATCCTCCTCTAGGCTGTGGGTCCCTGACCCTGCCAGTCTCTGGCTGTGGCCTCTCCTGGACCTTTAACCCTGCTCCCAAGCCAGCTGAGACCTTCACGAGCTCCCTGGCCCTACTTGTCTTTCCTGGGCTACAAGTTGCTGACCCTGCCTCTCACCTCTTGCAGGCTACAGGCTTCAGCACCATATAGGGAGCCATACACTTGGCTCAAAGCTGTGGACTCCACTAGGTCGCCAGGCACCAGAAACAAAGCATTTAACAAAATATTAAGTGGTGCAGAAAAAGCAAAAAGATTTCTCATCAGGGATTCTGTCTCTCTCTTATAACACCCCCCCTCATTCCAGTTTTAAAGCAGCAACCCAAAATCCACATTTTTCCATGATTAAAATGAAACACCACTAATATCTAAATCTAGATATTAGTGGTGTTTCATTTTAATCATGGAAAAATGTGGATTTTGGGTTGCTGCTTTAAAACCAAAAGCTGGGGATTTTTTTTTTTTTTTAATCAGAGAAAACCAGGATCCCTGTTTATTATTTACTAATCTCTTACAATATCAGAACTAGGGGATATAAAAGAAAACTATTAGGCTGCAGGTTTAAAACAAACAAATATAAGTTTTTTCACACAATGTGCAATTAACTTGTAGAACACCTTGCCGCAAAATGTTGTGGAGACTGATAGTTTAAACAAATTCACAAAGGGTACTGGACAAATTCATGGAGGAAAAACCATGGCAGATAGAGGTGTTGCCTCTAAACTAGAAGTTCCTAAACTCTGAATGTTGGAAGCTGTACTGGCAGAGGAGCGGAAGGGTAGAAAATTTTAGACATGCCCTGTTCACCCTCCTCCCAAGCATTCATATTCTGCCACCATGCGAGACAAGATACTGGGCTGGGCTAAACAGACCTTATGTAAATTGATTTAATAAAAGTCCTCTCTGCCATAATCCTCCATATTTTGCAGTCTGAACTACAATCCTTAAGTTCAAGCACTAGGAGTCATGCTTTCCATTAATGCCTCAATATTTTTTTTAAATGATGCCCTTCGTGCAATTACCATGCCCTTAAAAAGGCATACTGTTTGCTCTCTCTCTGAAGATTTCGTTACAACTGCTGCTCCAGCTTTATACAGTAAGATTTAAGAACATTCTGCTATTGAAAATAAGGCAGCAGCGGGCTAGACAAAGTATGACGACTCAGAAAGTGCATTCCAGGAAATCTAAGAAATCTTAAAGGGATTTCAAAATTTACCTTAAGCAGTTGAAATATGCATCTCCCTCACATCCAGGTTGGCATGCTAAAACAAGCTAATTAAAAAATGAAGAGCATAACTCCCATCAGACTGTGATTGAATTAATTTCTTCTCAAATAGCAGTGATACTGTTCCTAAGTTTGTTCTGCATCTTTTTAAAGCCTTATAAATAAAGAGTTCAAAGGATATGTTTACATATCTACTCATTTCTTTAATAGCTCCACTGTTATCCTTGAAGGCAGGTCATTTAAATATAATTCAAAGTTTAGAGTTGCTACAAAGGGCTTCATGAAAAAGAAAACATGTACTGATCAGGACATTAGTGGTGAACAAAACAAAAAGGTATCATTATAAAAACACTTTAAATCAATATTTATTAAAAGAACATCACAACAAGGTGACTAAAACATGAGACATTTTAAATGAGGCACTGCTCTAATGCTTGTATGCCCTTTTGAGATAATATATTGTTTCTTTTTAAAACAGGCCTTCCATGTAATACTCCATACTCTCATTACAATTAACTATTTGTAAACAAATAAAGTGACAAAGAGAAACAAAGGAGGTTTTGGGTCTAAGATAATTTAGCAGACTTTCAGAGTGTGTACTACTCCTTAAAATTCATAAACTAAACAAAACCTACTTAAGCTAAAATCTGAATATTTTTTGCGGAGACTTAAGATTTAAAAAAATATATATTAATACCCTTCAGTGTACAAAAGTATATTTATAGTATCACATCAAAATTGCAGAGAAGACCCCAGTGATCACTAGGAAATTTGCCACAGTCTAATTTTTCTAATCCAAGTAGGTCCAAGCTTCGTGGAATAAGCTGCCCTCCTGCTGCTGCTGCAGCACGAAAGAATATGCGATCAAACCGCAATTTACACTTGAATGAGACATTCAGGTTGGTATTGGAGCCCGAGTCCCACGTATAGCGGCAGTGTGCAGGTTTGCCCAGAAACTCCCAGATGTCAAGAACGTTGTTAGGTAAGCCACCTATCTTAGTAACCTGAAGAGAAAAAACACAACACAGAGTATTATTTCCGTTAATATACTGTATTTTCTCAAATACAAACACACCCCTGAATAAGAGACGCACCTTGTTTTTGAAAGACAAAATGAAGAAAAAAAAGATCTTTCCTTGAGACCCTCTGCCACAGAGAAAGTGTCCGCAGCTAGGGGATCAGGTGTGCAGCTTTAGTTTTGCTTCCTCCCCTCAACCGCCACCAACAGAAGCAGAAACTGTTGTTACTGTATCTCCCTGCTTATAATGTATGCCCCAATTGCAGCAGCTGGCTTTTGGAGAAAGGTGTATTATATGCAAGAAAATATGGTATTATGTTAAAAAGGTATTAGGAGTTATTTGCTAAGAATAGAACTTGGGTATTACACTGTAAATATTTGTTCTCCTGCAGAGTGCCAGGCATGAAAGTCGGGAGTATCAGAACTCTATTTAAAAATGTGATAGTCCCCAAAGAACTCCAGAAATATGAATTATTTCACAGACCATCAACTCCTGTCATGCTTCCCAGTTCAAGACACAGTACAAGGAACTACTTTGCATTTTCAAGTGACTAATCCAATGCTGTATTCCTTTTACATGCATATACACCCACCCACTCACCCTTTCTGTTCATTTCAAAGGAAGCTTTGGTTATACAAAGAATGCAGGGTTAGTGCTACTGTAATACTCAATTCTCTCACTTGGAACAGCTGCTAAAATTTCAAAAGCAGCATCTCATTTTGAGAGCTCAAATTTAGACACAGAAGACCTGCTTTTCCAGAGCTCACAGAGCTTTCATTAATTCCATCTGGAGTAGCAGATTGGGGGAGAGTTGGAGGGGAAAATCAGGCTCCAGTTTCCAAAGTCAACCATGCTACCACAAAACACTCAGAAATACAGAATACTTTTGGAAGACAAGGTCAAAAGCAACAAAATTATGTATAAAGCAACTTAAGGCAGGAGAGAGAAAAAAAAATGTATCGTGGTACACCACTACAATAATTCTAGAGTCTTCAAAAGCATTCACCTCACGGTCTCTTAGGTTTGTATCCCCTCCAAATATAACAGTGCTCGACTCCGGTGCCTCCTGCATCGTCTTTAATACTAGCTTCAGTTGGTTTACGCGTTCTTCCGAATGGTCTTTCGTGCTCTCAAGATGGGAAGTCATAAGACAGAGGTCATTACCAGATACAGTCGCCTGTTAGAGCAATCAAGTGGCAAACGGTACATTATAGGAATAGGGCAGCAGGTGAAGGACAAAGACAACATGCAAAGCACTGATATATTGAATGGTTGAAATTCTGCGTATTAACACTCGTACTGAAAAGGACAGAAGTAATTTACAACTTGATGTTGGACCTCTTTAGATCTGCTCTTGAAGGTACTCTGCTCAGTGAAGGTACTCCTCAAAAGCAAGTCCAAATGCCAGTTCATAACAATACTAAATCCAGCTGAGTTCCCAAAAATTCCCTCACTCAGATCTTTACTGAACAAAATAACTCCAGCCTTTTCCGAACTGATTTTGAGGACAGATTTTTCAGCTGTTTATTCCACAGAGCAACGACATCCACCTCACAGTCAAGGCACAACGTAGCTTTTAGTTACAAGCTAAAGTAGTATTTCTTTCCCTGCACTTAATCCTGATCTTCTCCAAAGTGAAATACACCTGTCCATATTTCAAACATGCATGTTTTATATTAAGCTAAAATGTTTATAGACCCCCCCTGGATAAATCTAGAACTGTCTAAAAGATCTAAAGGTTGTAAATAAAAGTTGAAGAATAAAAAATCAGTTTGTTACATAAAAGATGCATGCTTCCCAAAGAGGAAAATGAAAAGCGTAGGCTGCAGTTTATGAAAACCAAATATTATATAAACTCTGGAAATGCAGAGGTCAGGTGCCTGAGACAGCTAAAGCAAGCTCTTATATCTCCCTCATCCTGTGTGCTCTCTGTGTAAGATAAACTTCTCTGACAAGTATGAGAGTCACATGACATGATAGACCAGGGGTCAGCAACCCATGGCACACGAGGCCATTTTGCTCGGCACACCACTGCCAGCCCGGGCTCTAAGCAGCTGCTGCCAGCCACGGAGCCCAGGCTGCTCCCAGCACACAGCTGGGAGGCTGCAAGCCCTGCTGCAAGCAGACTGGGCTCCATGGGCCAGCTGCAGCTGCAAGGCTGCAAACAGCTGCTCTGGGCTCCGGCACGTTGGCACTCCAGCACCTTCCAAGGTAGACATTGTGTTTTTTTCAGCACTCCGACCAAAAAACGTTGCCTATCCCTGTGACAGACCCTTTATTTTGATGGCTTAAGTAAGAATCTTAGCTCCTGAGAAACCTGTATCTTGTATACTTTGTAGTTTTACAGCAGTTGTACACCAGTTAAGTACTTTACTCTGAACATACTTACACTAACCACAAAAACATTTAAGGATCAAGAAGTCTGCAGGAGAAAACACCTGCCGCTGAATAGCAGTTAAAGAAAAAGTCTTGGTGTGGGAAAAGGTTAATGAGAAGGTGGAATGGGAATTTCCTAGCTCTTTGGTTTAGATTTTGTAATCATGAGAAACTCCATTGTTTTGCTCTTGTTGAGGGTGGGAAAAGTGCAAAGCAGTTTATGGTTGCGGATGCAATACATATCTGATGGTATTATAATAGGGCAAACTAATGTATACTATGTATTTTGTCACATTTGTCTTACTTTTCATGTTTACTGCTTATTTAACGCGTCTCCCCTCAGTTACAACCTATATATGCAACCTTACAAAGATATGTCCATAAATTAGATGATTAACTGCTTAATAATACATAAGAACCCACTTACATGCACAACTAATAGGTTTCTCATCATGGAAGTTGTTGGAAAGGGCATTATTTCTTGTTTTACTAATTTTACTCTTGAGTTTTTCAGCAGAATGGCAGTGAAATAACCATCTACATTACCTAAAGGGGAATAGGGAAAAGAAAGTTTAGTGTTGCAGGCACTGCATCCAACTGTTACTTCAAAAAGAATATTTTTAGAGGTATGTTAAGAAATACTAAAAGTTTACAGCTAGCTGTTCTCAGCTACACAAAATACCTAGGAAATTGATTTCTTAAAACTAGTCTTTCCAAAAGGAAACGCCTATGAGAAAGGCATGTTAAATCACGAGTCTTTCATCTATAACTTTTACTAAAATTGGAGTTTTAGTAAATCTGGAATCTAGAAACCACAGAAAATAAGGTATCCACTTCCCTTCCCTCCCCATGATTAGCCTTTCATGTTTACCTGGAATAACTGTGTAAGAAGCAGCTCTCTTCTGTAGATAGGAGAGGTATGGTGGAATAACCTCTTGTAGAAACACCACATCTGGACTGTACCTGTAAAAGCAAGACATGTTGACAGTCTAACAATGAAGGCAAGCACAGTGTTTCATATCTTTAGGGCAAGTAAAACTGGAATGAGACTATTTATCTTTCCTGAAACAAGAAGAGCATCCATGGCCAAGTGTGCTTTACAATGTTTCCTGCCATGTAAACATACCACCACAGTTAGAGGAAAACAAGGAGCTGCAAAAAAATAGCATTATAATAATAAATTGCCTGTCCAGGATCTGCCTTTTGCCTTCACATCTGGACCTTGCAAACACCACTGTCTCATTCAAATTTTATGCATGTGGAGAATAGAAGCAAAGTGACTGGAAACCAGGCTTCAGCACATGTTCTGCTCCATCTAAACACTTCCAACCAAGATCACTCAATCACACATTTGTGTAGGAGGCTGCTGCTGCTGCCTTAATTTTAAAAAGTCACTGACTTTCTCAATTTCTCCTGCATTCTACTTTCTTCTCAAGTTTTAGATTTTCAAGATGCAAGTCAAGTCACCACTTGGCGCACACACTGCAAATTCTGTTGTTTTTTTCCTTGTTTGAGTGACCTATTTTATGGTTTGTCTTGGAATCTAAACCATAAAAAAGCCATAAACCAGAAAAACCAAGGCATGTAACATGGTCAAATCACTTGCTATTATGATCATGATCTTTGCATTTCCTTCCAGTATGACCTATTCCAATTCCACAATCAAAGTGAAGCATTACTGTAGTCTGATATTAAATATCAAAGTGGCTTATTTAAAAAAAAAAGTTTAAATGCTGCAGCAACTAGCTGGCAAGAGGCTGATAGCACCCAACTCTCTATTTGCTTCAACACTATATAGGTTCACAGCCACTTCTAGCCAGTCACATATTTTCATTTATCCAGATCGCTTTAGTATTATGCATTCAAAAATACTGTAATCCTGTATTTCTGCGAAGGTACTTTGAGGATTCATATCTTACCAACACTTAAGCCAATTTTAAAATGACAGCACTTACAATGCTAAATAAGAACAGACTCCTCTCGCTCTGTCTTGGAGATTTTCTAGATGTAGACCATCAATGTTCCATGTAATTAAAGAGAAGCTGCTGTCATCTTCTTGTTGTAGGCAGTCTGCTGTGCTGACTCCAGCACTGTCAGTAGTCACAACTGCTGTCAGGTCAATGCTAGAAAAAATGTTTAACATAGCACATATCACACAGAGTATTTTTGCCACAGTTGCTGCCTCACTTTTTACCACAAAATAATTTTAGATATATCTAACTATAAACATTTTCAAAATTGAAGAGAACTTGAATTTATCTTTCATCTAAAAACAGCTGCAATTAATCCAGTAACTGAAATGCACAGGCCTCTATCATATATATAGTCTTAAAACATGGCTATAATTAATGTTTTTCTTTTTCTCACTGACACAAGAGAAAGGTCCGCAATCTGATTTTAAAGTTAGGCTGGTTTCTACCAGCTTACCTTTGCTAACTTCCTTAAATTTCTTAACAGAGCCAACAAACCAGTGCTTCTAACTTACACTTAGCTTGTAATGTGACTGCTTCTTTTCAAGACCCGAAAGGGTCCTTGAAACCTGAAAGATTGTCTCCTCTCGCTCCCAACTATCCAAACCAGCCCAACAACAGACAGTCTTATCTCACAAGTCTTACTTATCTTCAGTTTTTGGCACTGTTTAATACTCAAGAAGCTTATTGAGGAGTGTGGCAGAGCACAGGGTGTCTGCCACTTTAAGGGCCTGGAGCTGGCAGCCTCCAGGTGCCTGATTAGGGCAGCCATTTTGAGGCCTAAGCTGCCTATATAAACAAGGCAGTTTGGCTGGAAGCAGCCAGGCAACAACATTGCCTGGCTGTAGGGCTGCTGTGAATGACCCGAAGGTAAGGGGGGGCTGCAAGGGGATGGTTAGGAGGCTCCTGGGCATGATCTGAAACTGCACCCTGCTGGGAGTGGGTGGTCTGGTGGGGCTCTCAGTGATGTGGGAGCCCCCAGGAAATGCCAGGTCAGTTATCACCCCGGTGAAAGGTGGGTTGGGGTGCCTTAACCCCTAGCTCCCACCACCACTGGTGGGTTACCCATGTGTTTGTTGGGGGGCCCAGATGGGCCAGTGTTGTGAGGGGCCCAGAGAGGGTGGACCCTGAGAGTGGGAGTGATGTGGGCGTGGTGCTGCAGTTGCCCCCGAGAGGATGGGGAGTAGTGGCAGGGTGAGGCCTGAGGAGATAGAGTGAGCGGCTAGAGAGACCCAGCCCGAAGGGGAGAGTACCCCTGACTGGCCCAAGCTGGGGCCAGGACTACGGTAGTCAAAAGGGCCAGGGGCCCACCGTGAGGGATGCCCAAGAGCCGGGGGCCTGGTGTCCCGACTGGCCTTGAGGTGGGCCAGGGCAAGAGGCTGAAGGTTCTGGGGGAACCACACCTGAGAGGGGAACATGGCTTTGGGGGGGCGAGGTAGCCCGGATGAAGGCGGAGAGGCCGCCGGAGAGGAGAGGAGAGGAGAGGATCGTAGAGGGGTCCTGTACGGATAATTGTGGGGCCGGTAACGATGTGAACACCGTGATGCCATCTATGAGGCTTGGGCTGCGGTATTAGGGGAGGTCGGAGCTGCAGAGCGCCCCCTGGCATCGGGGCATTAAAATGGGTAGCCTCCTGCTTAACTGACATCGATATATGAATCAATTATCATCAAAGGTGTGGCGGGCGAGATAAGCGGGTGGTTGCCCAGAGACAGGTGGGCGGGCCATGAAGAGCTTGGCCCTGAGTAGGCCCCCTGTCACGGTGACAGGCGGGCGGGCCACAGAGTTCAGCCCCAGGAGGTCCCCTGTCACAAGGAGACTTAATATTCAAAAGAAAAAGAGCTGTAACCAGTACATAGGTATATGTGCCATGAGGTACCATAGTACCCAAACTGGTTTGACAGTGCTTGAGCATGTTTTACACATGTATGCATGCACCTGGTCTAAAACACCCATTGTACCCAGTATACTTCAACATGGCAAAGTTCAGAATGTATTGGCAGGACTTAAATTTGCTTGTGTAGGTAGAACTAAACAATGGTTAGAACTTAAGTGCGCACTACAACTCAAGTTCCTTTGAAGACAAAAAGAGCTGCAGCCAAACTAGATCCCAAGTGAAATGGGTACAATTAGACCAGAGGCGCCCAACCTTTTCACCCCACAGGCCAGATCTGGTGAATGGCCCCAATTCGGCCATGCGGGGTTTAGAAGTTTGGCAGTGAGGGAGCAGTAGCACTGTTAAATACTACTGCTGCCCCACTGCCAAATTTCCAGACTTGGGAAGAGATCCATGAGCTAGATGACATGGCTCTGGCAGTACAGCACCCATAGATTAGAACAAATTCTATGATACCACCTGTGTGTTTCTTTGTATAGATAAAGGACAGTAGATTGCATACACAGAGAAACTTTTGACCTTTGACCAAAATATTTTCTTCTCTACAACTCGCACAGTGATAAATTACATGGCACAACTGCTGTACTTTGTGCCTAAGAAACAAGATCAGGTTCCTACCCTACCATGCTTACAATCTAACCTGAACAAGACAGTCAAATTAGAAGGTAAGAGAGGGATATTAGAGGAAAACGCATCTCCACGATTTCCCTACAATTAATTTTTAGATGCTATAATATAAAACACAAGCTAAATGGATTATAATGTGAGAACATGACTGTATGCTTAACAACAGAAAGACAGCCATGACTGGGAGGGAAGCTTAGTAGATCAGAGGACAGAGGCAATTCTTTGCTGGAGGTTTTTTGTTCCTAAAATTTCCCTATAGTACTATGACTGGAAGTACAAGCATGGGCTGGGTCCCCTTTAGCCATGAGTGTGCTGTCTACACTGGCACTACTTGCTGTCAGCAGAACTAACACAATGGTGGTGCGAAATCTGCTTAAGTTTCTCAGGCCTCATGCCCACGGGAACACTGTACGTAATTTAAAGATGTTACCCCAAAAGCAAAGGGAGTGTAGAGTGTTAAGCCAGCCCATCCACATCAGAAAGCCAAACTGCTACAGGCAAGCTGGGCATGACACTACAGAAGTATGGCTGTGAACCACGGTTGTTTGCCTCACTACTGAGATACACAAGTAGTGTACCCACCTTGAAGCCAAGCTGGGTATAGCATATAGGTTAAATGCAGGGGAAGTGTGTTACAGCCCAGGCTGACCTCCCAGTCACCCTCCCTCAAGCTGCTGTAAGACATAGGCTTTTATGCCCATTCAGCCTATGAAACATCCAGACAGTCTCAAGGCTTTCAGGTACAGACCCAAGATAAAATGTTCATGTGCTAGCACCATTTCTTTGGGAATAAGGACCTCCTGGCCACAGCTTAGATTTACTCTCTTCAGAGTCCTTCCCCCTTGTGCTCCATTCCCACATAGGACATGGTCCCTCACCAGGTGCCGTTGCCAGGTGTCCCACTCTCGTCCCGCTCATGCACTGGTGGCTCAAAGAAGGAGTCCAGCGCCCTCTGCAAGGGGGAAAGCAGTTAGCTGTGGTCATCATCAGAAATCAGGCAGAAGGTGGGGCAGGGCAGCACCTCCCCCTTTCCCCAGCTTTGGACTCTAAATGACTTGATTCCTTTCTATTTAGCACCCCTTCCCTCTGTGCTGCTGGTCGTAGCAACTGATGACCAAGCTTGGGCTGCTCAGAACCAGCTAGTCTCTGAAGCCACAGTTCTCAGCTTTTTTAGGCTGGGGGCTTCTCTTCACAGGCTGGGGGGGGCCCCCCTTCACATACTGGGGGCAGGGCTAGATTAACTCTTTAGTGGGCCCTAGGCAAACAAACTTGTGGGCCCCTACTTAACACTGTACAGGTATCCCTTGCCAACCACAGCTGAGTATCTATGGCTTAATTTTCTATCCAGGGGGTTTCAACCTTTTACTCCTGGTGAGTACCCACTTCTGGATGTGGAGCTGGGGGGATCCCTGGCAGCCAGTTGCCAAGTAGGGGGGGTGGGCAGCAACCAGATGCAAAGTGGCAGCGGCACAACAGTGGTGGCAGCACATGGCCCCCCACTAATCTACGCTGCCTCTGGGTACCTCCTGGGGCCTTCCCAAGTACCCCAAGGGGTGCATGTACCCCCAGTTGACAACCCCTACTATATACCCTTTTTGGCTACCACGGTATAGTTTTGAGTAACCCAGTTTTCCATGGCTGCACATCAGCCCGTCACCTGCCATTTTTCCCATAAGCCTTTTGTTTTGCCAACCACAGGAACTTTCAGGAACCTAACCCCAGCAGTTGGCAAGGGAAACCTGTATAGTTATATTACTTTTTTCACTTGCTATAATATGCAAAATAAGTACAACTGGGCCTCTTCATCACTTAGGGCCTTAGGCATTTGCCTATGCATGAATCCGGCCCTAGCTAGGGGGGGCCGGTGGAGGGTCCCTTGACAGGCTGGCGGGGCAACCCATGATACACCGGGGCCTTCCGTCCCAAGCTGGGGACTCCTTTCACAGACCGGGGCCCTCCCTCCCGGCCCAGGCCAGCTCTTGGCAGCGGGGCGTGGCGGATGGCGGCGGCCTGGTGGAAGGTTCGGCCCCGCCGCGTGCGGATGTGGAACCTCCGGGCTCGCCCCGCCCCCGCCTTCTCTCGCGGGGCTCCGGGGCCGCCCGGCGCAGCGCCTACTTGCAAGTCCCAGCCGTGCTCCTCCAGGCAGCGCTCGGCCACCTTCGGCCCCGCGGCCGTGATGCAGGAGAACTCGGCGCACAGCAGCGGCTTGCGCTGCGCGAGCTCCGCTACGCCCTGCCCCTGCAGCGCATCTTCCGCCGGCGGCTGCACCTGGCCGCCCCCGGCCCCGGCCACCTCCATTGCCCCCGCGCTTTCCCGCTCTCTGGACCACAGCTCTCCACTTCCCACACCCCCGGCTCGGGTGCGCATGCGCAGCGCTCATAGGCTGGGAATCTGAAACAGAAGGCAGGAGCATTTTCAACCCCACCCTCGCCACCTGTGACGTCACAAAGGCATGCGCAGAGGAGAAAGTTCGGCGCGTAGAACGGGCTTTGGGACCTGGGTGGCGGTGACGTAATAAACCTCGCAGCTGGGCGCGTGCGACTGCTTTGGGGTTGCGGTAGTAGCTGCTCCGCTCTGCTTCTCTTCTGTCCCCGCGGGGCCGAGGCAGCCGGGCCTTCCCCGCCCTGCTGGTCCTATGGGCTCCCTCACGCTGCAGTCCCTGCGGGAGATGATGAAAAGCCTGCTCGACTCCTCCGGCTTTGATCGCGTGCTGGATAAGGTAGAGCCCGGCAGGGGAGATGCCACCAGGTGCTTCTCGGCTCAGCTGGTTTTGCTCGTTTGGCCGGAGAGATCCCCCTCCTTCGTGACCTTGAATGACCTGCTGTAGTTAGAGGGTGAAGGCCTGTCCCTTGCCCTGCGGGCAGGGTGACCTCTCCCGGAGTCTACAGCTGCCTCCAACTGCCATGTTCTCCGCTACACGATTGATAGTAATGGGGGATTGCACTCGGGCTCTCCCTTCTGCCTTTTGGCTGGGGGCAAGTGGGACTAGAGGGCATTTGAGCTCCAAGGCTTCCAGGCTTGGGGCTTACACGTATTGGGCTTACACGTATTAGGCTTACCATAGATTTGGGAGTATCTGAAGCCCCAGGCTGAAGGGTCTGGGAGGTAAGATACTTGCCAGTCGTAGCGCCACACAGACAACTGACCTCTGATTAGCACCCTCCAGCGGATTGCATTCATTGGGCTCCTACACACTTGTAGAGAGGCTGCTCCAATGCTCTGTACTGAAAGCGTGTGGGAGCAGACTCAGTTAATCAAGTCTGCTGGAGTGTGGTAATTACTGCACTCCAGCAGACTCCAGTGTTGCGTGTATCAGCACCCCCACGCTGAAAAATGGCAGTGGGGCGCTTTAAAGCTGGGTTGATGAGCCTTAATTCAAAGCGCCCCACTGCCATTTCTCAGTGCAGGATGCTGATACATATGACACTCCGGGCACTTTTAGTTAAAGCACCCCACCCACTGGAGCATGTCTGTAAACACTCTCCAAATCTTCTCTGACACATGCTAATTAGTATGCATTGGAGTAGGCATTTGGCAGGTGTGTAGGGGCCCTTTGTTCCTAATTGGATAGAGGACATAAAATTTTGTAACAACTGTTCTTGGGTGGAGCGGAAAGTTGGGTTGGGTGGGGGTTGCTGTCAAGGTCTGATCCTGCTTTTCTGCATGCACAAGGTACTGTAATAGGAAAGAACAGCAAAGAGAGAAAATGCAGCTTCTGTCTCTGCTATTGTTGTTTAGACTGTGTCTGTATCATCTCTGGACTATGCTAGCAAGTGTGAAGGTGCCATGCTGTGCTCTTTAGTCCCCAACCTAAGAGCTTTACTAGGCACACACAGGTAAACTTTCTCTTTGGGTGTGCTAATGGCACATGGCCAGTGCTGTTGCAAGGAGTTTATATGACATCTATTTTGTAGTTTAGGAAACATGGAGTAGATATGTCACGCTACTGCAGTCTGGAGATGGTGTAGACATCTTTTTATTTGCAACCTTGCTGGTTGAAAAGCAAGGACACAGAACATGGGGCAGCTTGCACCAGCATCAGGCTATGCAAGGCAGTGTCTTTCTCTGGGCTAAAAGCCTTGTTGCAGAAGAAGCAATAATGGCCAGCTAAGCTTGACTGCACAGAATATAGAAAGAGAAGTAGTAAGGAAAAAAAGTAAAAGGACCCATGGGAAAAAGAGAGCCAGATACTGTTAAGGACCCAGTGAGACTGGTGAAAATGGCAATGTCATTCTAATTCAGAAAGGTCAAAGACACTGTTGGCAGAACTCTTAAGCTGAATGGAAGATTTTTGTAGGCTCTGGTTTCCTGAAGTCTACCCCACTCAGGAGACTGAAATGATTGCTCTGGAAGACCCACATTCAGTCCTATGTTTCTAATGTCCTCACGAACACATTGCACAGGCTTAGAAGAAAATTCAAAATGATGTTATGTAGTACTTAAAATGCTTATTTATTTCCTAAAAAGGAACTTTATAGCAGCGGTTTACTCCCTGCTTGATAATCTGACTGAAAGTAGAAAAGTATATGGACAACATCTGAGAATCAGAACTCTGTGTAGCTCAAATGTAATGCAGAGAGGTTGTTAATATGCCAAAGTGGGGGATCGATATGAAATTTAAGACTGCAGCAACTATATCTACCATTTTGAACATGCAAAATATTTTGTGATACTGTAGAAATAAGCTCTTCTGTGAATGCTTTGAGGCTAGACCTTGCCTTAATGTAGAATTGTACCAGAAATCTGGTTTTAGCCTGATGTTAAGTTGCTGCAATGGTTTTTAGAGGAGGGAGGGTAGAATTAACACAACTAGTTTGGACTGAAAAGCATACAATTTTTTAAAAAGAAGATTCCATGATTGGAGTTCCATAGGAAACTTAATTATGAGCCTCTTCCTTGATGGTTCTACAATTTAATGCATTTTTAGAAGGTCCTTACATATTACTTCCTGCTCAAAAAGCAAGACTTGACATCATTATCCCTAAGCCATATATCTCGTGTCCAACAGACTTGACAATGAACTACAAAAACCTCTATATAGTTTTAGAATAATTGTCTTAAGGTCTGTACCTCCTTTTCCCATGTGATAGTTTAACTTTTCTATATAAAGAGGATGGACAGAAAGGAAAAATCCAGTTGGAGCTGAGGGTAGTGAGACATTTCAAGTCAGAAACTTGCAAAAACTTATTATTTGCAAAGACTTGAGAAATGGCACTTCTGTCTGAGCACTGAAGCACTTGACAAGCATCTTGCAATTAGCTGTTTCTGTATTAAATATTTTTTTAAATGTTGTTTTATTTAATAAAACACTCAAGATGCACATGACGACTGCAAATGTTTCCGTTCAAGCTACTGGCATACAAGGTAAATGAGGCCTTCCTATCTGAAACCATATGCGATTATGGATTTGGCACAACAGACATTAAACTTTAAGTGATGCTATTTAGCAGTGAACCAAAATAAATGTATTCCTTAAGAAACAGGTCAAAATTTTTTTGTAAGTAAAATTGTATTACTTCTAGAGGTGAAGCAAGTTATTTCATGAAGGGTTTCTTAATATTACTATCTTTATTTTGTGATAATTTTTCCTAAAGTTGATGTAGCATTTAAAATAATATTGCAAATCTGAATGTATTTACAAAATCTTTGCTGCTTCCAGTTTTGTGGAGAACCCTGAGTCACTTTGACTTGCTTTAAATTATGTAACACCTGTTGCTACTGGAATGTAGCAGTTAATTAGTAAGGCAGGTTTCTAAACAAGGAAACCTAACACCAGTTGTTTTGTGTCAATGAGGTAGCTTCTTGGGGCCTACTTACAACAGGAAACTTATCACTGATCAACCTAGTTAGTATAATTTTTGTGGGCACGTCTACATGTGCATTAATGTGGCGTAGTTACTGCGCATTAAGTTTAATACCTGTAATAACAGGTACTGTACTAACTCAGTGCGCAATAACTGGCACTACTGTGCAGTAGCACCAGCACATACCTTTTTAGTGATGCTAATGCGCAGTAGGCTAATTCTACTAGCAAAAGCATTAGCACGGCTTCAGCTGTGACGCGCGCAGTAGAATTAGTCTACTGCACATTTAGCATCTTGTATAGACATGCCTTGCATGGACAAAAACAGTTGGGAGTAAGAACATATAACTGATATAACTGCTTATTCTGGATAACTGTCAATACAAGGAGTTAGAGGTATGACTGCTGGTAAGTTACCATGTAGGAGTCCTGAGCATGTCAAACTAATCTTTCTCATACTCCTTTCTGTTTTGTGAGCTACTAGGTTTGGCTATACAATTATAACAGATGGGTAAATCAAATCAAGCCATCAGCTGGAGTCTCCGTTAGCCTTATTCAAGATGTAAAGGCCACTTAACCAAAGTATGCCCCCTCATAAACAATTATTAGCAGTCCTAGAGGACCACTGAAGTGTTGTTAAATGGACAATATGAACACGTGTTACAGTATCTTCCTAGAGGAATTTATATGGTGTATAAAATCTCCAGTCACGATTTTACAGAAATATCTGGGTTGGCCCTTTTTCATTGTTATGTTTTCATCTCTCCTCATGAAATCTTATTTCAGTTTCTGGACTATCTTTCAACTTGATCTTTTCTCTGGGAAGAGGTATGATGATCATCAATATGCTGAGCTCTTGAAGTAACAGGATTATATTCCTCTGTTCGGTTTCAGATGAAGCTTCTTTCTGCAACTCCTGGGAAGGTTGTATGTGAAATGAAAGTTGAGGAGCAGCACACAAACAGGGCTGGCACACTGCACGGAGGCTTGACCGCCACCCTGGTAGATGTTGTGTCAACAACAGCACTGCTGTACACAGAAAGAGGAGCTCCAGGGGTCAGCGTGGACATGAACATAACGTATGTATTGAGCATGCTTGCTATAAGGTGTTAAGTTTTCTCCCTAGTCGCCTTTCACAAACAGACTCTGCTGAGTTTCTCTCTTGTGATCTATGCAGCCCTGGGGAGATGCATTACAATAGGTTGGCTCTGAAACATTTTGTTTCACTGAACTCAGTGGAGATCTTATTTGGGCATCACCTCGGGTAATGGAGGTACTAGTTTGAGTTAGTCTTTTAACTATGTGTTTTGTTTATGCCTTGGCTTTTGTGATGGAGTCCTGATTCTGTAGGCTTTTCACTTATGAGATTGTAGATCTTGAAAACAAGAAGTAACATTCAAATTGGTGAAAAAGTGGAAGGGGTTAGCCTGGGCTCACCTTGTTCCGGTTCTGGCATGGATGTTGCATGGAGCTACCTAATGTGAAGAACAGAAAAATCAGGACAGTTGAGAAAAGCCCCCTACATTCAAGTATTGCTTTTCTCATCAGAGTGGGAGACAACTATGAAATTGCTAAAAATCTGATGAATAGTCTCCTTCTAGTTGAAGCCCTTGGCTCTAAACACACACAAGCTGTTGGGAGCTTTTGCTTCAATGGCATTGTGGCTTATATAAGCCTCAGGAGAGATACTGGAGTAGAATGGCATTAGGCAGTGACCTTTCAATGTATTGTTTGAGACTTTATGTTTTGGTTCCAAAATGGATTGTTATGTAAAGACTGGAAAGTCTGGGTTCTTACCTGTCTTTGGTTTATCACAAAACTAAAGTATTGATAGTAAGCTTCTTTCCACAATAGACCAGTCAGGAACCCTGCCAACCCATGTTACATTTAGAAATGTGGGAATCTGGGTATAGGAATTGTCTGAGGGGTAGCTGACTGTAGTATGTTTTTGGTTTGGTTTTTTAAGTTCTCCAATATTTGACATGTTATGCATAAACTCTTACCTGTTCATTCTCTCTCTTATTCAAGATACATGTCAGCTGCTAAGATAGGAGAAGAGGTACTGATAACTGCTCAGGTTTTGAAGCAAGGAAGAAGCATTGCATTTGCCAGCGTGGATTTAACAAACAAGGCAACTGGAAAGTTAATAGCACAAGGCAGACATACAAAGTATCTGGGCACTTAATATAAGGAAATGATCTCTAAAAAAGAAAGGTTTGCCTTAATATTCTGTATTGAATTACTCTTCTAGTTTCAGATATCCCTGTAGGCTGTTAGATGGCCTATATTAAATGGGTTGGTCTGAGTTCCGTAATTAATGGACTTGTGTCCGTGTCAGAAAACTGCTGTTAAAGTTGGCACTAACTTTCAGCTGATTGTAGTCCTTCAGCCCTTGAGTACTCTCCCCAAAAGCTGAAGACTGATCTGACACTTTTTGTGCCCAAAGAGAATGATGATAAGGTGAACCTTTCAATTCAGGATGCAGACTTGTTGTCAGGACAGTGTGGGAAAGCTTAGTTTTCTGGTGCCCATGCCAGACCTGTCATAAAAAATGACTCTGTCTTCAAGGCTGCCAGACAATCAATCCTCTTTTGGATGCCAGTTTATGAACAGACTGCATTCTTTATTTTGTATAATAAAGCGGTATTTAAGTAACACATCTTCACAAGCTCATAAATACTGATTGAAATTGTGAATCCAAAATAAGAATATGTTGCAAATGAAAATAAAATGTACCTTACTTTCATTTTTATGCTTGAACTCAATTATTTTATAAAATAAAATTCTCAATTATCTGAAGAGAGAAGACCTGTGAAGTGACAATATCTGTTGCTGGGCCAGCTTGTATAGTTGAGAGAGAGAGAGAGAGGAGATAAACTTTCAGATTTCAAGTGCCCTTCATTAGGTTGTGGAAAGAAGCAGTTGCATTCCAAGTCAAGCATAAGTTAAAGCACTTCCCTAGTTTAAAGTTCATTCTGTTAACTTTTCTGACTCTGTCATATTATTTAAGTTGGCAGAAAGTAATTTAATTTAAATTGGACTACAGTTCTTTTTCTTGCCTCAATGATGGAAAGAAAAGGCGTTAGTTATAGCCATATTCTAAGATTACATATGATAGAGACCTTTACAGTTCAAGCAATTGATCTATTGCAGCTGTTTTTAAATTATAGAAGTTAATTTGTATTCCATTTTGAAAATAAAAAGTTTATAGCTGGAAAGACTTGTAAAATTACTTTGCAGTAAAAGGGGAAGCATTATTTTGAACACTGTTTCTAGCACTGACCTGACAAGAGTTGTGACTACTGATACAGTGCCAACACAACAGACTGCCCACAACAAGAAGATGACAGCAGCTACTCGGGCTGTGCGAAACAGCACTGTTCCATTTCAACTTCAGTTTCGCAGTCTGGATGGAATAGTGTTTTGTTTCGAATTTCATTTAGAGTTGAAACAGCCTCACTGTTTTGCCCACCATCAGGCTGGGGGAAGGAACTCAGCCCAGCTGGGCTGACTCCCCATCCTCAACCTTATCACAGCACTTGGAAGGGGAACTGAGCCCAGGCTCAGTTCCCTTCCCCTGCACTGTGAGCGGCTTCCCACAGCCCGGCTGCGGGAGATGGGGAGAGGCAGGGCTGCACTCTCAGCTGCTGCTGGGAGTGCAGCCCTGGTTCTCCCCTGTCTCCCAGCACCTTGCTGCTGGTTGCTTTGAAATTCAAAACATTTTGAAATGTTTCGACTAGCTTCATTTTGTTCTGAGGCTGTTTTGAAGCCCTTTGTTTTGACTCGATTTCACTGTTTCGAGCTCAAAATAAGTCGAAATGGTGTCAAATCGAAACAGTGAAATTTCGCGCAGCGCTAGCAGCTACTATGTAATTACTTGTAATACTGATGGTCTGGATTAGGAGCTAGATTTAAGAGCTCTTTATAGAAAAAGCTAGAAGAGCATGTTCTTAGCTACCATGTATGTGCTACCATCTTGCTTAAAGGTGGCTTAGCAGTCATACACTAAAGTCCACTTTCTTCTTCTACGTGTTGCTAGAACACACATCCTCAAAGTCTCTAAGCTGCAAATGTGCAAGTACAATAATTTTTAGAAGACTTTTAATATTAAAATGATCTAAATAAAAATTGCTGGCCAAAAGTCACTGTGTACCTGTGTGAAGTCTGAGACTATAAGCCTACTTGTTGGCTTGTCACTGCCTCATACCAATCTTCCTTTTTATATGTGCAGCTTTGATATTTAATGTCAAACTATAGGAAGACTTCACCTTGGTTGTGGAATTGGCATAGGTTGAAATGGAAATATTATGATCATAATAGCAAGTGATTTGACCCTGTTGCTTTTTTTTCTGGTTTGTGACTTTTTCTGGTTTCGATTCTAAGATGTAAGACTATACACTCAAAAAAGAAAAACCAGAATGTGCAGGATGTGCAGCTGAGTTGGCACGACTGGCATCATGACTCTGAAACCCTGTAACTTGTAGAAGACAAAAGAATACAGTAGAAACTGACTGCAGTTTCAGGCTCCTTACAATTACTTTCTTAATTAAGGCAGTCCTAGTTTCCTATGGGTGAGTTTAAATGGGTTTAATGCTTGCTTAAAGCAGTTCAGCTTAATGTAGACATGTATCAGTGCAAGCTGACCTGGTTTCAGTAAGTGTAAACCTAATTTAAGTATATAGTAACCTGGTAGAAGCCCCTTAACTTGATTAATTGAAAATTGATGCTATTAACCTGGTGCCTGCTCTTGATTACAGATGAGCACTGGCTTTTTCTCTATGTGCAAATTATCCCAAACCTCACCCTGGGCCCATTGCAAGCAAATATACATGATATGATAAAAATAGCAATCCTTGCCTGAGACGCATCTACCCAAGTGTTTCCCCTGTTGCTATATGCAGTCATGTGGCTAGTAGCATAGGACTGTAAGATTAGAAGGCTGCTTACTGTAGACAAGGCCATGTAGCAGCAGCCCAGCCCATCAGTCATAGCTGGGAGAACATCATGAAGGCAAGTGAACCTGATTGGGCACTACTGAAAATATTTAGATGCAACAGAGCATGTACTTGCTGAAGCCTGGTTTCTAGTCACTCAACTTCAGTTCCCCACATGGCTAAAATCTGAGTGGTGCAAAGATCAAGGCAAAAAGTGCAAAAAGTAGGCACCAGATGGGCAGTTTATTGGTAGAAAGCTTACATGCAGCTCATTGCTTTCTGTGTCTTCTAAATTACGGAACCCGTTCGGATCAGAATTGAAAGACTCACCATTAACACTGCTTCCTTTAAAAGTCCATAACTCTCTCTCATGTTCCCATTGTTGGCACCTATCAAGTATAAGGCTCTTTCCTGAGACTCTTGGATAACCCCGTTCAAGTGAGATGCCTCAGTGCAAAAGTGATGGATGGGGCAACTTAAACTAGGGACAGAAGTTACACATAAACCATCTTGTGTGATCGGAAACTGGTTTAAACTTGTAACAGAACAGAAGTTCAGTGTGCATAAACCATTTTCAAAATGTCTGAAACCGGTTTCAGATCAACCTGATTGGATGTAGTATCAGACTTAACAGATTTAGGTCAAACTGGTTTATGGAACTTCTATTCCAGACCCTCTCCTGGTTCAGTCCCAATCTGGGATTGAGGTGGGGGCATGGCTAAGGAAATTGCTTCAGGCAGGAATGGGGAGTAAATTCCCCACTTTGGGCTTTCCCCCCTCACCCCATGCCTCCTATGTGCACAGGGCAGCTCCCAGTTGGGGATTTGGTGGATGGGGGGGGCAGGTTCCCCCCACCTTAAAGTCTAATACTAAGTCGGGTAACCTTCTCTGCACCAGGGCTGGGCTGGGGGGACCCCCCTGCTGGGGGGCCCTGCTGGGGGGCCCAGCCAGCCTCAGGCTAGCAGGACTGCCCACCCTGAGGTGCAGGGATGGGGAGAAGAAGTGCAAGGGTTTGGGGGCATGTGCTGGGCAGTCAATCAAGGATAAGCCCTGCTGGGCTGCATTCCCATGCCTTCAGACAAGCTAGATAGCATTCTGTATCTCCACCCAGCTACTGGTGTGGGCCACTGCAGGGGTCTGACTACCTTTCTGGTTTCAAAAGTGAATGTCTGTTCACTTGCTTCTTGGTTCAATCTATGCATTTGGGCTAACCTGCAAAGATTGAATTGATTCAGCCTGGGGCTTTTTTAATGTCTGTATTTAGTCTTAGAGGCAAAACAGCATTCACAGAAGAGAGTGGAGTTTGCAGACAGAAACATCCTCATCCAGCACAGGCTCTGACATCACAGTGTGGAAGTCAAGGCTGGGCTGCAGTAGGATCATACATACTTACCTCCACCCAGTTACATTTGCAAGAAGATAATACAAGCAGTCAGCCAAGAGGGTCCTGGTAGTGCAGCATTGGTTTTCATCCCAAAGCCAGACACATGCATGTAGGCAGCACCAGAATCTGCTGTGTTGTCAGGATCCTTTCCCCAGGATGAGGGGAAAGAACCAGGTGTATCATGCTCTCCACTCTGGTTCCCCAGGATCTCTCCCCAGGTGGTATAAGGGCATGGCCCACCCCTGTCCTGGTTGGCCACACATGGTTCCACAGAGCCTGGTGCCCCCAGGATAGCAAAGGCACCAGTGATCAGGCGCATGGGCCAGTGCCACCTGACCCTGCACACACCTTGGCCAGCTGCTGCTGCTGCTCTCCTATTGCATACCAAGTCTCAACTGCACCACCCATTGGTTCCCTGCACCCTCCTGGCAAGGCCCTGCCTGCACTCCCCTGGCAGGGTAAAGTGGGGCACCCCAACCCTGCACAGCTGCAGCATCTCCTTGTACACTGGCATCAGAAGCCCCCAGAGGGGCCCTGTACTGCATAAAATGCCATCAGTGCTGAGCAGGGAAGGAAGGCAGAAGGCTTCAAGCAGAACTAGTGTGCTAGCAAATAAGTTTTGCAACATGCAGCCACAGAAATAGGATCATCAGTGGAGCAGCCGATGTAGAGAGTTCACAATTTTTTGCCAAGGGCAGAAGGCAGGGTAGCTGAATTGCTCTTGGAGGGTGGTGGAGGCAGTTTGTTCCCAGGATCAAACGTGAATGTTACACCTTCCAGAGCATTCAGACTTTAGGTTTATTCAGTTCTGTATTTCAGATGCTCCGTCTGACCATCATACACATTAATGCCATTTGCCTGTATACCACCTGGTACAATGGACACTCAAGTTTAAGTGATTCCAATTAATAATAACCCAAAACAAATGTATTCCTCGGAGTATGTCATACTTTTCCACCCTAAGTAAGACATTATTTCTAGAAATGGGATTCTTCTATCTTTCTTTTGTGACAATTCACCCTAAAATTACTTTGCCCTTAAAAATTCCAGGAATATCACACATCTGAATCTATTTCCAGAATCTCGCCTTCTCCCAGTTCTTCTTGCTTTGAAATATGCAGCACCCCCTAATGGTAGATCTGGGATATAGCAGTTGATTAGTGAGGAGCATTTTTAAACAAGGAAGCATAAAAACAGGGCCATAGTATCAAGGAACAGTTGTTTATACAGGGAAATGTATCAGCCTGGTTACATCAGGAGAGGTGGCTGGACTTTAAAGAAGCCTTACTGAAGGTGCAGGAGCAGTCCATCCCAATGTGCAGGAAGACTAGCAAGTATGGCAGAAGACCAACTTGGCTTAGCAGGGACTTCAGTAAACTAAATCACAAGCAGGAAGCTTATAAGAAGTGGAAACTTGGACAAATAATTAGGGAAGAATATAAGAGCATTGCTTGGGCTTGCAAGGATGAAGTCAGAAAAGTCAAAACACAATTGGAGTTGCAGCTAGCAAGGGATGTAAATGGTAACAAGAAGGGTTTCTATAAGTATGTTGGTAGCAAGAGGAGGATCAGGGAATATGCAGATCCCTTACTGAATGGGGGAGGCAACCTAGTGACAGAGGATGCAGAAAAGGCTGAAGTACTCAATGCCTTTTGCACCTCAGTCTTCACGGGCAAGGGCAGGTCCCAGATGACTGCACCTGGAAGCACAATTCGGGAAGCAGGTAAGCAGCCAACAGTGGTGAAAGAACAGGTTAGGGACTATTTAAAATAGCTGGACATATACAAGTCCATAGGGCTGCACGGGATGCACCTGAGGGTGCTCAAGGAGTTGGCTGATGTGACCGCAGAGCCGCTGGCCATCATCTTTGAAAACTCATGGCAATCAAGATTGGTCCTGGATGATTGGAAAAGGGCAAGCATAGTGCCCATATTTAAGAAAGGGAAGAAGGAGGATCCAGGGAACTACAGACCAGTCTGCCTCACCTCAGTCTCTGGAAAAATCATGGAGCAGGTCCTCCAGGAATCCATTTCTAAGCACTTGGAGGAGAAGGTGATTAAGAACAGTTAGCATGGATTCACCAAGGGCAAGTCATGCCTGACCAACATAATTGCCTTCTATGAGGAGATGAATGGCTTTGTGGATGTGGGGAGACTAGTGGATGTGATATACCTTGATTTTAGCAAGGCTTTTGATACGGTCTCCTGCAACATTCTCACGGACAAGCTAAGGAAGAATGGACTGTAAGGTGGGTAGAAAACCGGCTGGAGCATTGGGCTCAGAGGATAGTAGTCAATGTAGTCTAGTTGGCAGCTGGTATCAAGTGGTGTGTCCCAGAGGTCAGTCCTGGTGCTGGTTTTGTTCAATGTCTTCATCAACCATCTGGAAGATGGCACAGAGTGTACAATTGGCAAGTTTGCAGATGACACCAAGCTGGGGGGAGTAGTAGATAAGCTGGAGGGTAGGGGTAGGATTCAGAGTGACCTAGACAAATTGGAGCACTGGGCCAAAAGGAATCTCATGAGGTTCAACAAGGACAAGTGCAAAATCCTGCACTTTGGACAGAACAATCCCATGCACAGGTACAGGCTGGGGGCTGACTAGCTGGGCAGCAGCTCTGAAGAAAAGGACCTGGGGTTTACGGTGGACAATAAGCTGGATATGAGCCAGCAGTGAGTCCTTGTTGCAAAGAAGGCTAATGGCATACTGGGCTGCATTTGTAGGAGTGTTGCCAGCAGGGCAAGAGAAGTGATTCTTCCCCTCTCTTCAGCACTGGTGAAGTCACATCTGGAGTACTGTGTCCAGTTTTGGGCCCCCCACTACAGAAAGGATGTGGACAAATTGGAGTGTCCAGCAGAGGGCAACAAAAATGGTTAGGGTGAGGGGCACGTGATTTCTGAAGAGAGGCTGAGGGAACTGGGTTTATTTAGTTTGAAGAAGAGAAGACTAAACAGGGATTTAATAACAACCTTCAACTACCTGAAGGGAGGTTCCAAAGAGGATGGAGCTAGACTGTTCTCAGTGGTGACAGATGACAGAACAAGGAGCAACAGTCTCAAGTTGCAGCAAGGGAAATTTAGGTTAGCTATTAGGAAAAGCTAGGAGGATAGTAAAGCACTGGAACAGGTTATCCAGAGAGGTTGTGGAATCTCCATCCTTGGAGGTTTTTAAGACCCGGCTAGACAAAGCTTTGGCTGGGATGATCTAGTCAGAGATGGTCCTGCTTTGAGCAGGGGGTTGGACTAGATGACCTCCTGAGGTCCCTTCCAACCCAAATTTTCTGATTTTATGTTGCAAACCCAGCTCCTGCCCCCTCTCAAGCCTCTCTTTTCTAGACTGAATAGACCTAGCCTCTTTAATTTATCCTCACATGGAAGGCCATCCATAGCAATAAGCTCCCCTGTTGCCCCTCTATTCACCCTAGTGCAGCAATCTATGAAAGCCACAGCCCACAACTGTGCCTCTGTAAACAGTGCCCACTTGGTAGCATGCAACTGGGTGCACTAGAATCTAGTTCTTGCCCTCTGGGCCTCGTTCAACATCAAATGCTTATCTTAATATTTATACCTGTATGCTAGGCCTCCATACTTGCCTGCCACAACTTGGATTTTATTCATTTAGACTGGAAGGCTTCACCCAAGTTAAGGTCTTCAGGCAAGATTAATGGCTGCTTCCTCGAGGCTCCTACCTCCCCTTTCACCCTGTCCATTCACCAACCAGTTGTTATTCATTAATAGCTCGAAGTCCTTTTATACCAATTTGATGTTAATCGTTATAATCATTCAGGTAGCTCAATAACGTCTTATCGTAATTTAGAAAGGAAACTGTATTATTAATAGAAACTGTATTATTAATAGACTCACGATTAGAGGTTTTCTAGTATCATGTCTCTGTTCCTTGTCATGGACCTTTTTCAGGAAAACCACAGTCTGGGACTCACTTCGCTGTCCCTTTTGGCCAGTCACTCCAAGTGACTGGACTTAAACTGCTCAGCATCTATCTTCTCTCTGGGGTAGGCAAGCCTTCAGGTTCAAAAACCTTTCAGGCTGAGGAAGTTTCAGTGGTTGGTGTGTGCTCTTCCTTGATGGAATGAAAAGTAAAGAAGCCTGAGGCTGGGTGGTATGCATACAAGACAGGCAGTCAGTGAAGATGTAGATTGAGGAGTCAATGGCTGAGACTCCTATGCAAATAGACCTCTGGTGTACGTGAGCAGATGTGTTGCCAATAGATCCAGAGAGGTGCTCTTCCCCCTCTATTCAGCGTTGGTGAGGTCACAGCTGGAGTACCCTGCCCTGGGAGTGTGTGCAGTGATGGGGAGCCACTGTCTCCTGGGGCAGAAAGGGAGGCACATGCCCCTCCAGATTGGTGTGCAGGGTGGGGGTAGATACAGGCTGCCTGCTGCAGTGGGGGTGGCAGCAGGGAGTAGTTTCCCAAACAGGGTAGGCAGGGGGCTCCTTGCCATGGCAGCATGGGGCTCCCAGTGGCAGCACCAAGCCTCCCCGCCTCACCCCTCTCTGCCCTGCCATGCTGGGTCTGGCATACTGGACTGTGGAGGCCCCAGAGGGAGGGTAGCAGGATGGGGAGCCCTGAGCCTGCAGCCACCAGGCTGCATCTGCCCCTGCCCCATAGGCTCCGCTCCAGCCATGCCACCCGTTGGGGAGGGGGAGCTGCGCTCCGCACTCCGCTCCAGCCTCAGCAGCCACTGCCGCCCACAGGCAACAGCTGGGGTCAGGCACTGCTGGGAGGGGCAGGGGGCTGTGGCCCCAGGTCCCTGAACCCGCACTAGCACCTGGGGGTTCCCTCTAGGGAGCTGTGGGTAGGGAAGGAGGGGCACCAGCAGGGTGGGGGTGGGAGGGAGGCTGCAGGTCAGGAGTGAGTGGCACCAGCAGGGCCAGGGGGCTGTAGGTGGTGAGTGAGGGGCACTGGCAGGGCCAAGGGGCTGTGCATTTTGACTGAGGGGCACCAGCAGGGCCAGGGAGCTGTGGGTTAGGAGTGAGGGGCAATGGCATGGGCAGGACACTGGCATGTAAGAGCTGCTCGGCATCAAAAAGCAGTGTAGGGGGGACAGCCGCAGCTGGACCTGCATCCTGGTGAGCAAAGGGGACAGGGAGAGCTCTGATTTTCCATGATAAAAAACCAAACGTCAAAATCTATAGATATTTAGAATTTATTTTATTAAAGTGATTGAGGCACTGGTAGGCTTCCAAATTGGTTTAACATTGTAACTATATCAATAAAACATTGTGTTTAACTAATACCTATATATATATATATATATATATATATATACACACACATACATACATACATATATATATATATAGTGTTTTTCATTTTAATCATGGAACAACGTGAATTTGGGGGTTTTAATCAGAGAATTTGCTATTTTTAAGCAGAGAAAACGAGGATGCATGCATCTGTGGCAGAACACCTTCAGTGCCTGCCATTTTAAGAGGTTTGAGCAGGCTGTGGAGCAGCTGGCAGGTGCGATTCAGCCTAACAAGGTGGTCACATGACTGCAAGAGGGCTCCTGGATTGGAGGATAGGGCTGGGCAGCCTCAGTATAAATGCATGCCCTCAGAGGTGAGCTGGCAGTTGCTGTAGGGATATTGCTGGAGTAACATCGCCCAGCTGGAGAGCTGCTGCTTCCAGAACATCTGGAGGTTAAAGACAGGAACTATGGGGATGGAGGAGGTTCCTAGTCCTGGGGCATGACTTAAAACTGCACCCTGCTAGGCTTGGATGGTGTGGTGGTGCTGCCTGTGGCGGGGTGTTCCCCAGGAAATGCCACACCAGTGCCTCCCTAATGAAAGATAAGTATGGGGTGCCGTATAGCCTCAGACCTGATGACCTTGTGGGTTACCCTGTAAAGGGGACAGGCAAGGGGTCCAAGTGTTGGGGAAAACTTGTCCCCAGGTTCGTTAGGCGGAGGCTCAGGCGAACAACAACATAAGTTTAAAGACTTGATTTATTAAAGAATGCATTCTGAACAGACAACTGCCCCGAGAGGTAACTATCTGTTGTTCTACTTCGCGCACAGCTTGATTATATAGTGAGTATGATATAGGAAGTGACATCATATGCATAGTAACAGATACATCAATCTATTTAATAGCCACACACTTTCTATACTAGTATCCTGTTTTTACTAAACTAGAATTGTTCCAGTTTCTGCTTAGCCTAGCAGTTTGGGGTCATGCCCTTTGACTTCCTCACAGCTTAAGCTGTGTACGTGACCTGCTTGCTTACACATAATGGTGATTGACTCTGTTCTGTTCCCCTTCACAAGCATGTCATCAGAGGAGCTGTACCTGCACCACTACTGCTACTCCTTGCCCCTACTCCCTAGCTGGGGAGTGGCCAACATTTTCCTGCTGGTGGGTTGCTCCACCAGAGCTGGATGACTGCCAACGGTGCAGTGGGAGCACAGCTGGAAGCTCCTCACTAGCTGGAAGCTGCACCCACACCACAGGCAGAGGGAGGACAGGGTGGAGAGAAGTCATAGTGGCAAGCTGCTCACTGTTTTGACCTGGCACACCTGTGCACTGCCAACTTAGGTGCAGGTAAAGGCAAAGCTCTCCAGCTTTGCAGGCTGGAGCTAGTGGCTCTATGTTGCTAATCCCTGTTCAACATTAGCTTTATTGCAGATAACAGGTCACTTAACTGAAGTCTGCCACTCCACAAACAGCTACTAGCAGTTCTGGAAGATCATAGAGCTGCTATTAAGGTAACCGAATATTTGTTTTTTTCAATTGCTCCATCAAAACAAGCTTCAGCCATAAGTATAAAAATATCTGGTGCAACACTTAGAATTCCATGTTTCTTTTTTCATAAACCTCATCTCAGCTTTCGTGCTAGCCTTCAACTTGTTCTTTTCCCTGGGAGCTCTGTCACTAGCATCCATATGCTGAGACCTTGAAGTAACAGCATTTTGTTCCTCTGTTCTGCTTCAGATTAAAGTTCTTTCTGCAACTCCTGGAAAGATTGTTTGTGAAATGAAAGTTGAGCAGGACTTCATAAGCGAACATGGAGTAATGCATGGAGGCTTGACAGCCACCCTGATCGATGTTGTGTCAACAGCAGCACTCATGAACTCAGAAAAAGGAGTACTGGGGCTCAGCACGGATATGAACATAACGTATGTATTAGGGCTGTGCAAAGTTTTGCCAGGTGTTTCATTTCAAAGCTGTTTTGATGCATTTTGAGCTCGAAACAGCGAAATCAAAATGAAACAAAAGGCTTCAAAACAGCTTCAAAAGGAAACAAGGGGCACTCAAAACTTTTCAAAACGGTTGAGTTTTGAAGTTGGGCTTTCTTGGCTTCAGCACTGGTCCCAGGCAGCAGTGGCAGCCTCCCCTCATCTGGCAGGCAGATCCAGGGGCCTGCACCCCCGGGAGGGCTGCCGAGCTGTGCCAGACTCCTCCTGGTGGTGTGAGCCCCCAGATCTGCATGCTGGATGAGAGGAGGCTGCCGCTGCTGCCTGGGACTGGCAGCAGCAGCAATTTTCCCTGGCACCAGGTGCAGGCTGTACCCAGCGCTAGTCCCAGGCAGCAGCCTGAGCCTCCTCTCATCCAGTGCGCAGATCCGGGGGCTTGCACCCCTGGAAGGAGTCTGGCACAACCTGGCAGCCCTCCCAAGGGTGCGAGATCCAAGATCTGGCTCCCAGAAGAGATGAGGCTCAGGCTGCCTCTCCTACCAGGAACCGGTGCCCCCCACTCGACTCCCTGCTCAGCTCCAGCCCTGCCTGCATGCCCCCCTACCTGGCTCCAGGCTGGACCCTGAAGCTTACCAGCAACAGCAGCCGCACTCTTGGCCTCATGGCACAGCCCCTCTGCATGGACGGGGGCAGCACGGCTAAGCCCCGGCTACCTGATATCTCAGTATCCTCTTCCGCGGTGTGCTGCTGCAGCCCAGCTCGGTACAGCTTGGGGCTGTGTGATTTTTGGGCAGCTCCAGGCTGTCACCTGGGGCTGCACACCACTCACAGAGACTGCCGGCCACACCAGGTGCCGCACTGTCCTGCTAGGCTGCTTCTGTGCACACAGGACCCAGGCCAGTGTGGCTGGTGGTCCCCGTGAGTGGCATGCAGCCCCAGGTGATGGCCTAGAGCTGCCCGAAAGCACACAGCTCCATGCCACACCAAGCTGGGCTGCAGCAGCGTGCTGTAGCAGAGGCTACACGGATATTTGATGGCTGGGGCCGAGCCGTGCTGCCTCCCCGGTTTGTAGGGGGGTTGTGCCATGAGGCCAAGAGTGTGGCTGCTGCTGCTGCTGGTAAGCTGGGGGGGCATGCAGGGGGCAAGTGAGGAGGCTGGAGCCAGGCGGGGGCCAAGTGGGGGGTTGTAGCCAAGCAGAGAGAAAAATGGGGGGTGCCGCTCCCTGGTGGGAGAGGCAGCCTAAGCCTCCTTTCATCCGGGCCACGGATCCGTAGGCTCACAACCTCAGGAGGGCTGCCGGGCTGCGCCAGACTCCTCCTGGGGATGCAAGCCCCCAGATCTGTGCCAGACGAGAGAAGGCTCAGGCTGTAACAGCAGCAATCTTATCCGGGGCTGTGCGCAGCACCCCCAGGAGGATTCTGGCACAGCCCGGCAACCCTCCCAGAGGTGTGAGCCCCCAGATCTGCACCAAATGAGAGGAGGCTCAGACTGCAGCAGCCAGTGCTTGTCTGGCATTGTTCCTAGGTGCGAGAAGCAGCCTGAGCTTCCTCTCATCCAGGGCCCAGATGCGGGGGCTCACATCCCTGGGAGGGCTGCTGGGCCATGCTGGACTCCTCCCAGGGGTGCGAGCCCCCGGATCTGTGCACTGGATGAGAGGAGGCTCATCCAGCAGCAGCAATCTTCTCAGGTCCCAGGTGGCAGCAGCAGCCTCCTCTCATCTAGCATGCAGATCCAGGGGCCTGCACCCCTAGGAGAAGTCCAGCACAGCCCTCTCCAGTGTGTGAGCCCCCAGATCTGCGCGCCGGATGAGAGGAGGCTGCCGCTGCCCGCAAGTGTCAGGACTTTTGGTTTGAACATTTTGACATGCAGTTTCCCAGAAACCTCTATACCTATCTCCTTGAAACTTGGCAGGCTTCATGCTCTCAGAAGGGGCTAGCACACTTGTAACTTTCATCCAAATCAGGCAAGAAATGACAAGGTTTTAGGCATTTTCATGATTTCCTATTATAGCCTATAGGCAAAATATTGAAACAGTTTCAACGAAATGGGACAGTGCTTCGAAATGAAATGAAACAACTAAACAAAACACTGTCCCTTCAAAACACCGAAACAGATGTCAGAACGAAACAATGGTGTTTCGCACAGCCCTAGTATGTATTGCCCATACTTCCGGGAAAGTGTTAAGTCTTCACAGTTGTCACCTTCCACATATAGAGTCTGCTGAGTTTTCTTCCTTGTATACTAGCTACTATGTGAGTTGATGTTAGAACTGGAGAGAGAGGGATTTCAGTTTGAGCACTGTCTGCAGTTGTTGATACCAGCTGACTGTAGTAGGTTAATTTTAAATGCCTGAATGGTCTCCAATACATGACATATGTATAAATCCTTACCTCTCTTTCATTCAAGGTACATATCTGCCGCTAAGTTGGGAGAACTATTGATTACTGCTCAGATTTTGAAGCAAGGAAAAAATATGGCCTTCACCAGTGTGGATCTAACAAACAAGGCAACAGGAAAGCTAATTGCACAAGGCAGACACACAAAGTTAATGGCATATTGATATAAGGAAATGAAAAGAGAAACCTTTGCCATAAGAAATTGGTCTTGAATTAATCTTCTAGTTTTAAGCTATATCTGAAAGCTCTTGGTTAGCTCATATAAAATGGGCTGGTCTCAGTTCCACGATTAATTAGCACTAATTTTCAATTGATTGTAGTCCTTCAGGCTTTGACTCCCTTGTCAGAAACATGTAGATTGATTTGCCACTTTATTGTGCCCAAAGAGAATGATATTATTAAGGTGAATTTTTCCAGTCAGGAGTTAGCTTTCCTGACCACATGGGAAGCTAATATTTTGATGCCCATGCCACCACACCTGTCATGAAAAAGTACCTGTCTTCAAGACTGCCAGGTAATCACTGTTAATATCCCAAATTCATTAACAGACTACTTTTGGTTGTCTTGTACAATAACATGGTATTAAAAACAACAGGTCTTTATGAGCTCATAAATTGTGAGCACAAAGTAAAAATATGTTCCATTGGGCAGTGGAGGGGAGAACCTACCTCCCTATTCATCATTGAATTCAATGTTTAAAGAAAAAGTCCCAGTGGTCAGGTGGAATAATTTGACACATTAACTATTTAATGAAAGCCAGTTTAATTAATTTAATAAACACCAGTACAGCATGCAGAGGATGTTGATGTGGTTTGGTTTGGTTTGGTTTTTCTTACTGATGAAAGGGTATCCTTTCTCTCTCCCCTACCCTGGGGGTCTTCAAGAGGAGGTTACACGAGTATCTAGCTGGGGTCATCTAGACTCAGCACTCTTTCCTGCTTGTGCAGGGGGTCGGACTCGATGATCTATTGAGGTCCCTTCCGACCCTAACATCTATGAATCTATCCTGCCATCCTAGAACTGCATATAACTTGGTACTTCAGCAGAGTACTGAAATACATCATGCTTTACCTTTGTTAGGCCACTTAAAAAGCCTGGTGCCTGTGGAATCAAGTCTTTTTCACTTCTTCCCATACACACTTAGACCTCTACACCCATACACATGTACCTGGTCTAAAATTCCATCAAGTGTCCATTCTGTCATATTACTTTGGGAAAACCAACCCTAGATACACAGCAACATGGCATTGCTCAGACTGTACTGGCATATGACTTGAGTTTGCTTGTGTGCCCAGGACCACAGCACATTGAACTTGGTCAGAGCAGCCCCAGCTGGCAGGAGGCACAGGGAGTCAACGTGCCAGCCTGGGGCTGTTCTCCCTGGCTCACCATGCTACAGAGGGGTTGGCTGGGACACAAGGGTGCTTCAGTGTTGGGGCTAGACAGCAGACAGGCTCTGCACTGAAGCACCCTCGTGCCCTAGCCAGCTGGGTCAGTGTCTACACGTGCAGGGCTGCAGAGTAAAAAACGCTGCAGCAGGATAGTACTTATATTTACAAGTACTACTCTGCTGCAGAGTTTATTAGTTTATTTCCAACCTAATTCCAGTACCTTGCTGCTACTGTGCAGTAGCGTTTAAAAATAACCATGTGTGGACAGTACTGCGTAGTAACTGGCTAAGCACGTACGAAATGACTGCGCACTAACAGCTGCACAGTCAGCTGCTCGTGTAGACGTGACCAGTAAGTCTGTCGTGTAGATGTGTCCTGTATGTTTCACCACATAGTTTAGGCAAAGTAAATAGTGTATACACGAAGGTCTTAAACAGAACACTTTCTACTCTACAATTCTATAGCCTACGGTTCAATTGCATGGTGCCATTGCTATATTTTGGGCCAAAAACCAAGATACAGTCTCTGCCCTGACACGCTCACAATTTCAGCTGAACAAGGCACAGCCATCGGAGTGGGTGAGAGGGAGAGTTTAAAGGAAGACCTATGTTTGGACGGGTCCCCAAGATTTCTCTGCTATGTGTAATGTTTATGTTTTACAATACAATACTATGCAAGCTACACTAAAGAGACCTGAATAGGAAATCTAGGAACATGGTGGAATACTTAGCAACAGAAAGAAAAACCAAAGCAGGGCCTTTTCACAAATGACTTGGGGGGGAAGCCTGGAGGATTAAACCACAACAATTCTTTACTGGGATTTTTTTCCCTTAAACTTTCCTTATACTTTCACCACCAAATCTGCATCACCCTTAGGCTTGGGCCCTGTTAACTACCTGTCTGCAGTGGGAAATTTGCTACAGACCTTGTGCCCACAGGAACATTGACTATGGTTTGGAGATCAGTTATCCCAAGAAGGGAGGGAGCCCAGCAGAAATTTAAGACAGTCTGTCCACATCAGTCAGCCAAACTCTGCTCTAACTGAGTGTCACTCAACCTAAAGCATGCTAAAGCATGACTGTGTGAACCAGGGTTTTTGCCCCACTCCTGAGACAGCCAAGTCCTTGAAGACAACCTGCAATACTTAGTATAGCACATAGGTTAAGTGCAGGAAAAAAGTCTTTTACAGCCTAGGCTAACCACCCCCACCGACCTTCAAACTGCTGAAGCAGACATGAGCTTTGGATCCCACAGTCCTTTAAGCAAACATCTCCTGAGCAGTGTCCAAACAGTCTCAAAGCTGCTGGGTATGGTACCAAGGTGAATGTTCCTATGCTAGTACTTTCTTAAAGAAGATGCTCTAGTCCCCCAGAACAATACTGGCATCTCTGAATCTCCCCTGCTGCTTAGGCATGCTCTCTTCCAAGGACTCCAGCTTATAGGAAAACCATTTTTGGGCCTTCTCCAATTAAAGCAAGCGACTCCCAAGCCTTTCTAGACCAGCTGCACTCCACTTACAGAAAACGCACCTGACTGACAGATCCAGGCAAGTGCACCAAAACTTACTGCAAAATAGTACTTGTAACAGGGGGCTTTCTCAGGGCCAATCTGCCATTGCTCTGCCCACCTGTTACTGGGCCAACCACCTGCCTCCTCTCCTGCCATGCCTTGTTGTTATATAATTATGTTGTTAATTAGGTGGGAAGCTGCCCATTTCTTGGCCCGATGCCAGGGGGCACTATCTTGGCTCCGTTCCTCCCCGACACCACAGTCCAAGCCTTGCAGATGGCATCCACAGTTCTTAACATCACCAGCCCCATACTAGGCCCCAAAATCCTTCCAATCAGACCCCAACTGGATCCCTCCAATCAGGCAACCCACTCTATTTTCATTAAGGGCTGCCTAGCTCCCTGAACTCTGCTCCCACTCGGGCGTGGTCCCCCCGGGACCTTTGGCCACAGGCCCTGGCCTTACCTCCAAGGCCAGTCAGAAACCCCAGGCCCTCAGCTCTGGGCATCCCTCACGGTGGGTCCCTGGCCCTTTTGACTGTTCTGGTCCTGACCCCAGCATTGACCAGTCGAGGGTATTCTAAGTCACAGTTCTGAGTCTATATCCCACTCTCTAACCTGGGTCCACCTTCTTGACCCTACCATGGGGTAACCCATCCGGGTGTGGGAACTGGAGTTATTAAGGTGCCTTGACCCGCCTTTCACTGGAGTGGTAAATGGCATGGTATTTCCTGGGGGCTTCTGCACCACTGAGACTCCCGCCAGGCTACCCACTCCCAGCAGGGTGCAATTTTAAGTCATGCCCAGGACCAGGAGCCTCCAAACTATCCCCTACAGTTCCTGCCCTTACCTCTGGGGATGTTGCATACAGCCTTGCAGTCAGGCGATGTTACTGCCTGCTCTGCCAGCAGCAAACTGTTCTGTTTATATAGGTGGCCAGAGATCTAAAAATAGCCATGGCAATCAAGCACCTGCTGACTGCTTGGCTCAGTCCTTAAAGTGGCAGGCACCAACACTGCCCTGCCACAGTACCCCTTGGGCATGTCCATATGAGCATGTGCATGCCTGTTGCAGCATCTCAAACCAGTTTGAGATGCTGCAAGAGGCACACTAAGAATGAAAAAATGTTCCCCATGCTGCATATTTGCAGCTCAGGCTCTAAATTTGATACTGGATTTCCAGGTATCAAAAATAAACACCCAGAAAAAAAACAGCGCAGGGCATGGTTTTGCAGCATGCCCTAAGGCAAGCGGAAACTGGGTCCTCCAGAGACACTCTGGCACCTGGCCAGAGCACCTGTATGATGCTCCTGCTGCCCCAGTATGCTGCCTCATTGTGCTAGGGCAAACAGAAGTGGGGCAAGGCTGCAGCATGCCCTGGACCCAGGCACTGTCCCAGGTAAGCAGGGACTGGTTGGGGGGGGGGGGGGCTGTGTGGTTTCTGGCAGGGTTTCTGGGTGTGGGGTGTGTAGGGGAGATGTGGGGGGATGTGGGCTGTGTGGGTGGGTGTGGTGTTTGTGGGAGGGGTTGATGGGGGCACACCCCCCCCACCCCTGTGGTGCATAGCCCCCAGCACTGGCAGCAGCAGCCAGCTGGGCCATACAGTCTGTGCATGGAGAACAGGCCCCGCCCACCCCGCTAGCACACCTTGGGACAGGACCGGGATGGCTCCTTCCACCACCTGCGGGTTCTGCACAAAGCCATGTGCTAGTGGGGCAGGGCGAGTCAGGTCAGGCTGGGCCCTTTCTCCATAAGGGTTAGGTGACAATGTGCAGCTGCGGAGCTGTGCCTACAGTGGGCCATGACCTCTCTGATGGCTTGGCTCATTGCTGCTGCCAGCGCCGGGGGCTGTGCACTGCAGGGCATGGATTGTGGTGGGTGGGCGTGTGGCAGCCCCCCCTCAAATCCCTACAGAAACCTCATATCCCCCCCACACCCACCCACACACCGCACTCCCACCTACATCCCCCCACATCCAATTATACACCACACATCCCCCCCCACACTCAGCCACACACCCCACATCCCTTCCCACCCCACCTCCAGCAAACTCCACATCCCCCCATCACACACCCAGCATGCCCAGCTGCCAGACAGGATGAGACCTGCTGGCAGGAGCTGTGGCTGCAGGGGAAACTGTCCCTACTTCCTGGTTAGTGAAGGGGTCAGGGGGAGCTCTGATTTTTCTATGATAAGAAAACCAAAAGCAAACATCAACAGGAAGAACATCCATATAAAATAAGTCATACTAGTATAGCTTCTTATTCTGGATAATTACTGTCAACACAGCAAGCCATGAACATGTCAAGCTAACCTTTCTCATACTCCTGTCAAAACACTTAGTTCCATTATGTAAATATTCACTGAGGTTGTTTCAGGTAAAAAAGAACAAGCTAGTTCAGAATTTTTGCCTTTGTTTCCATTGTGTACGCTCCCCAATGTGCCCACCCAACTATAGCAGATGGAGAGATCAAAACAAATCTTTACCATGACTCTATATTAGCTTTATTCCAGATATAAAGGTTACTTATTTGAAGTATTCTCCCTTCACAAACAACTACCAGCACTTCTGAAAGATCACTTAAATGTTACTTGTCTGCATGAATATTTGGGTTTTTCTTTGGTGGTAATCAATTTCTCCAGCAAAACAACCTTCAGTCACAATTCTATAGACATGTCTGGGTTGACCCTTTTAAATGGCTGGGAGGGTAGGGTTTCTTATAAGCCTCATTTCAGCTTTAGTGCTAGCTTTCAACTTGAACTTTTCTCTGGGATCAGTGGCTGGACTAGTCAATAGTCTGAGAACTTAAAGTGACAGGATTTTCATAGATTTTATAGAAATTAGGGCTGGAAGGGACCTTGAAAGATCGAGTCCAACCCGCTGCACCAGGAGCAGGAAGTCAGCTGGGGTCAAAGGATTCCTGCAAGATAAGTGTCCAAACGTTTCTTAAAAGAATCCACAGTAGATGCTTGCACCACCTCTGGAGGCAGTCTATTCTAGGCCTTGGACAGTAAACAAGTTTTTCCTTATATCCAACCTGAAACGGTCTTGAAGGAGTTTGTGACCATTGGACCTTGTCATCCCTTGGGGCGCTCTGGTGAACAGGTATTCCCCCAGATCCTGATGCACACCTCTTATATACTTATAGGCTGCCACCAAGTCACCCCAGAGCCTGAGCTTTTTTAGGCTGAAGAGTCCCATGGCTCTCAGCCTCTCTTCATAAGGCCTGTTCTCCTGCCCTCTGATCATGCGCTTGGCTGTCCTCTGGACTCCCTCAAGCTTCTCCACATCCTTCTTGAATTGAATTTTGATTCTTCCCTTCTGTTTCATCTTTCTGCATCTCCTGGGAAAATTGTTTGCAAAATGAAAGTTGAGCAGGACATCATTAACTGTCATGGCATAATGCACCATGGCTTGATAGCCACTTTGAGAGATATGGTCATCAGTACCATTGATGAACTCAGAGAGAAGTTCTAGGTGACACCATGAATATGAGTGAATAATTTCCTGTGCCTTTCACCTGAGCGTCAGGTCTGTGTGATTTTTCTGGCTTCACTGTGGCTTTAAGGAAGGAACAGGCTTGTTAATAGAACAGACCTCGGTTGGTACTCCTTGGGGGTCTTCCCTGCCACATCTTTGATGGAAAATTACTTTTTATGGGAGGAAGATGGTCTATCCTGCCTACCATGGGTACCTTTCTCCAGCCATTCCGGTTGTCCTTCCTGCTTGGGGCTCCACCTCCCCTACACCCCACCTAACACCAACCACAGATGGTTTTGTCTGGCCCACCAGGATTAGTATCATGCACCCTTTTGGTGTCTTGGCCCCTTTTGAATTTACACTGGTGGTATCGGGACGTTGATCTGACCCGGTTATTCTATGCCTCACCTTGCTTTATTTATTGGTCTCATTGGTCCCAGCCTGTTGTGTTCTCCAGCGTCCCACTCTTAGCTCGAGTTTTGTACCTCCCATAAGTTGTGTCTGCTGGTCCCTTCTCTATCTGGTTCTGTCAATATCCAGCCTGTGTTGAGGATCTCCGATGTCCACGGAGAACCCTCTGATAAGCTGTGGAGCTGCTTTGGCTCTGATGCTTTGAAGAGGCCCCCTCCTGGGGTAGCCGCCACGTCCCTGAGCTGGGACTGCCTTCAGTGCCAGGCCCCTCCAGGCCAGTTGAAGACCTCACTTCCGGTCCTCGCCGCTGATTCCCTGCCGAGCCTTTTATCCCGGCTGCAGGGTTCCAGCCAGCGAATCGGCCCTGGCACGCTCCTTTGAAGTGTGCCCATGCCAACGTGGGAGCCAATCCCAGCTCCTGACTCAGCATTTTTTTTTTCTTCTTCGCCACAGCGAATGGGAACGCTGCAGTTTCACTTTCACTGCGCTCCGTTTCCAGCATGGCATCCCACCGGCGCCTCTCCTCATCAAAAGGAGGTAAGTTTTTCCCACAGAGTATAATGTATATATTGAATCTGCTTGCTTGAAGGTGTTAAGTCTTCATTGTTGTCAACTTCCACAAACAGAAACTCAGTAGAGTCTTTCTTGTGTTCTAGTCAGCACTTGAAAGATGCATTACAATAGCTTGGTTCTGAAAGACTGTTCTACTGAACTTGTCTTAGATTTTGTTTGGGAATAGCCTCTAGCAGTTAAGATACTAGTTCAAAGTAGTCTTTTAATTACACATTTGGCTTGTGCTTTGGATTTGTTACCAGTCCTGATTTTGCATTCTTTTCATGCATGGACTATCACCAAGATCTTCAATGTAAGTCCTTCCTGAAGACACCTCACCTAACCAGAACTAAGCAGAACAAAAGTTTAATAGGCACCTTGGGCTGTACATTCTCTGGTCCCAGTATGGGAGACATGTTTAAACTTGATTGACTAAAACTCGGTTGCTGGTTTAAGGAATGCTGAGGCAAGAGACCGAGTCAGAGGTGGTATGAGCAACATCTGAACAATGGTTAAGGGTTCATCACAACGTGCAGCCCATTGGAGCCCGGACCACAAATGCTGTCATACTTTTCCTGGGATGACTGGTGGATATCCTCCCCACAATGTTTATGAATACTCCAAACAATCCCCTTAAGTATGTTTCATGTGCCCTTGGGATTTCCTGTTTTAGAAAACAGATCAAATCAAGGCACCAGTAAAAGACTACAGTAAGATCTGAAAGTCACGCTAAGCTGAAGCTATTCACAACAGGTAAAATACAAAACACTGAGGCTGACTTCACAGTGCAAGAAAATGTGAGTTCATAGGCCACCTGAGAAGAAATAATGCGGTATCCCTTCCAGTTTATCTTTTATATGCATAATAATTTCAAGCCGGCTCCTAGGTGTCTGGTTACTTCTTAAAACTTTATGTTTTTTCCAGGTTATTAATCAGTTCCTTGAGACATTCCAAACCAGATAACCCCTTGCCACTGAAAAAGGTAATTCATGTAAATTAGAACTGTTTAAATAACAGGATTTTCCCTGTAAGTTATGGCTTGGGACTCTCTTGATTTACACGACTAAAAGAATGTTTTGAAGAGGCTGGACTAAGGGTATAAGAAAGCAGTAAGCAGAAAACAGTATGTGCTTCAAGAGGGAAAATCTCTCTGACACGATCTGCTGTTGTTCTCGAGAAGCTGAGATAAACAGATCATCTCTTTTTGTCGCCTGTTTAACCTTCAGCAATCATGCTAGGAACTTTGCCTGTCAACAAAACACCTGAGTGCCATGGATTGGTGAGATCCCAGCTCTCGCTCTCGGTCTCTCTCTCTCTCTCTAGGCATAGCTTTCTGAACTTGAATTGTATTAGTTAAGCTTGAGGTAGGTTTCCCCAAATACTCAACTGAACCAGGGTAATATTGTAATTGTTTTTGTTTGTTTTTCCTTGCATGGCTGTTACTACAAGTACCATCATAAATTTCATATACTTAGCAATAAATAACTTTTATAGTCAAACTGGTGGTAACCAGGTGTCTTTTTCCTTCTCTGCTTCCCCTTCCCCACTTGGTCTGCACCAATGCTTCTTTTACCTAGTCAAAGATCCCTGTAAAACTCCAAAAACCTGTGGGGTCTGCTCATCAAGGGAGTTACTACCAGGACAATTGTGACAAGGGCACACAGCTGTGGAAGCTGCCACCCCCTTCCCTGCACAAGTGCCCCCCAGACAAGCTGCTCACGGCTCCATCCCATGTCCCACTTGGAGCGAGCTGAGTTCACGTGCATGCACATACATGCTCAGCCCCCTGAATAATTTTTTATTCTTCCACCTATGCTTACAAGTCAATGTTGTGGTTGTTTTTGGCACTGCCCAGAAATGTTGCTGACCTCTGGTTTAGGCATAGTAAATAGTACGTACAAAAAGGTTTTAAACAAAACATTTTCTACTCTACAACTCTTCAACGCAATGTTCAATTCTACAGTCAGAAGACCAGGCAGATATGCACCTTTACAGACTAACTAATTAATATGTGTATATATAGAGAGAGTGCACGCTTTTGTGAACCCAGGTTCACTTTGGGAAAAATTGGTGCATTATGTAGATTCATAGATTCATAGATGCTAGGGTCGGAAGGGACCTCAATAGATCATCGAGTCCAACACCCTGCATAAGCAGGAAAGAGTGCTGGGTCTAGATGACCCCAGCTAGATACTCATCTAACCTCCTCTTGAAGACCCCCAGGGTAGGGGAGAGCACCACCTCCCTTGGGAGCCTGTTCCAGACCTTGGCCACTCTAACTGTGAAGAAGTTCTTCCTAATGTCCAATCTAAATCTGCTCTCTGCTAACTTGTGGCCATTATTTCTTGTAACCCCTGGGGGCGCCTTGGTGAATAAATACTCACCTATTCCCTTCTGTGCCCCCGTGATGAACTTATAGGCAGCCACAAGGTCACCTCTCAACCTTCTCTTGCAGAGGCTGAAAAGGTCCAGGTTCTCTAGTCTCTCCTCGTAGGGCTTGGTCTGCAGGCCCTTGACCATACGAGTGGCCCTTCTCTGGACCCTCTCCAGGTTATCCGCATCCTTCTTGAAGTGTGGTGCCCAGAATTGCACGCAGTACTCCAACTGCGGTCTGACCAGTGCCCGATAGAGGGGAAGTATCACCTCCTTGGACCTATTTGTCATGCATCTGCTGATGCACGATAAAGTGCCATTGGCTTTTCTGATGGCTTCGTCACACTGCCGACTCATGTTCATCTTGGAGTCCACTAGGACTCCAAGATCCCTTTCCACTTCCGTGCCACCCAGCAGGTCATTCCCTCGGCTGTAGGTGTGCTGGACATTTTTCCTTCCTAGGTGCAGCACTTTGCATTTCTCCTTGTTGAACTGCATTCTGTTGTTTTCTGCCCACTTGTCCAACCTGTCCAGATCTGCCTGCAGCTGTTCCCTGCCCTCCGGCGTGTCCACTTCTCCCCATAGCTTTGTGTCATCTGCAAACTTGGACAGAGTACATTTCACTCCCTCGTCCAAGTCACTGATGAAGATATTAAAGAGTATTGGTTCAAGGACCGAGCCCTGCGGGACCCCACTGCCCACACCCTTCCAAGTCGAAACCGATCCATCTACCACAACTCTCTGGGTGTGACCCTCCAGCCAATTCACCACCCACCGGGCTGTGTAGTCATCCAAGTCACAGCCTCTTAACTTGTTCACCAGTATGGGGTGAGATACCGTATCGAAGGCCTTCCTGAAGTCCAAGTATACGACATCCGCCCCTCCTCCTGTGTCCAGGCGTTTCGTAACCTGGTCATAAAAAGAGACTAGATTGGTCAGGCACGATCTGCCTGCCACGAAGGCTTAATGTAGGCCTTAAGTTGTTAGTGGCAATATGATATAGAAGTTGTTTGCATTTGCTTGAATGGAGTTTGGGTAAGTGAAGAAGAAGCAAAGAAAATAATCAGGTCAGAGGACATCACAAGTTGTAGAGCCATTGTAGAACTTTTAAGAAAGATGGAATGGAAAAAAACCCTAGGTTAAAGGTGTCGCTAAAGTTGCTTAAAGTACACTATGTAGTCAGACAAGGCTAATTTTTAGACAAACTATAGCTTAGAGATGGAATAAGAATAGGCATGTGAATACTAATCAGAGTAAGACCTATTAGGAATGCTTTAATATTTTTTTTTACTTTAGTTAGTAAGCTTTTTGTTATTTTAGCTAAGCCATAGAGTATAAAACTGGATTCATCTTGGAGTCTGTTTTTCAGCCTTGACTTACAGTTTATGCTGAATAGCCCATCTGTAGATGAACTAAGATAAGAGCTTTATAAAAATGCAATTCAAAACCTAGGTAAAAAGTCCTTTTCCCTAACAGGCTGGCCACCTGTTGGAGGCTTTTTAAAACTTTAGGACTCTGAAATTTTAAGATTAATTTGCTTTCAAATATCAATAAGATTGTTATGCATTTAGATAAATGTGTACTTAATAGATGTTTAATCAGTTGCTTGATATGCATCATCTATACTCTTCATTTTCTGTATTTCATTACTAGATTTGCATTGCTATAAATTTAGCTACATTTGTGTGTGTGTGTATTTAATTTTGTTGGCACTGGCTCTTTCAATATTTCTTACCATATCATAACATAACTTACAACAAAATGTATAAGCACAGTCGTAGCAGGAAAATCCAAATGTAGCTTTTACTCTCCCTTGTTCAGTTTAGACTATAAGCATGTCAGAACAGAGATCTTAAATTAGTTCTTAGTGGTGACAATCTTGGAAAAATTGGAGGAAAAAAATTCCAGAGTTGCTCCTGTTCTCTAAGGGCCCTGCTGTACGTTCAAATTAAAGCTGGATAGAACATCTACATGTGGCCAGTCTAAATTTATCGCACAATTCACCAGTCAATTGTGTGATATATGTAACATGGGGCAGGGGCCTAACTGTTGACCCTCAGAGACAGTCCGAGAACCCTCTAGACCACCCGTGAGTTGGTGATAGGGGCAATGCAAGGGCACCCTGTGTACCACCAACACTGCCCTTGCTACGGGACTGGCCTCACTGTGGTAGCTAAACACACAAGCGACTGGGTGCATGATGTGCTGGTGGCTTGCACCAAAATGTGTCCAGTCCAGTTACTTGTGGGCAGGGTGGGAGCAGAGCCAGGAACTCGTCCCCTGCTCAGCTGGGAAGGGGCTCCCTGTCTGCATCAAGCCCTTTAAACATGGTGCAGGTGGCAGGGGGCAAGCGGGACACGGCCCCTTGGCTGAGGGCCCCCCTGTGGCCACGAGTTCTGCAGGATAGGATGGGCCAGCCCTGCTTGTGGGCTAAGATCAAGTGGGGGCATCTGGATCCCAAAACCTCTAGGCTTGGGCCTGCATGTAGGATGCCTGCCAATGGATTTGGGAGTAGCTGAAATCCCAGGGTGAGAGCCTGGTGTGCAGGATGCTCACCAGTGGGGGCACCATATACCTAGTGTTCAGAATGATTGAGTTCTGCCTGCTCAGTTGATACGGGTTTTGAAAGATTGAGTGCTCCTCAGTCAATCCAATTTGGAACTGAGCTGGTTGATTTGACCTGGAATTAAAATAAAACAAAAATCTTTAGTTCAAGGCAAGCAGTCATAAGGAAGTGCTGACAGCAAACCCAAAAGTCAGTTAAGACTCCCCACGAGTGACTTGGGTTTTACACATGCTGCATCAATTGGCTGCCTCAAAAAATGATCCTACATTTTGAACAGTTTTGCTGTCATTGATCGTACATTGCACAAGGGTTGAAATGATCCTGCAAACACGATCATTATCATACACCTGGCCAGGCTGCTCAGGAGCCACCAGCTCGGGGCTCCCTGCATGGGGCACCTGTCCTGGGAGGCAGGGCAGGGACATGGGGAAGCTCGGCCTGAGGCAGGGGTGGGATGGGAGGGGGAGATGGGTGTCCCTGGGTTGCGGGGGGGGGGGGGGGGGGGGGTGGGCAGCCAGGACATCTCCGCATCCCCGGGACACTCACGTCCCCCTCCCATCTCATCCCTGCCCGCCGCGCTCTCCTGCGCATGCGCAGCTCTCTCCTTGGGGCCCAAGCGAGTCTGAGGTCCTGCTTACGTCACAAAGCCAAAAGCGGTGCCAAGCGTTTGAAGCGGCCCTGAGTTCGGCTAATGGAACGCGGAGGGCGTGGCTTGGACCGCGGAGGAGTAGGAAAGCCTTCCCGCAGCCCTCCCTCAGTCCGGGACCGGGACAGCGATAACACCCGCCCCGGCAGCAGTAAGTGCAGTCACTTGGGGGCTCTCCGCCCTTGCCCCGCCATGAGAGCCGCCCTCACGCTGCAGTCCCTGCGGGAGGTGGTGAAGAGCCTCGTGGACACGCCTGGCTTCGATCGCGTGTATGACAAGGTGGAGTCCCCGGGGGCAGCTTGGGCACCTTTGCTAGCGTCTCTCCGCTTGGGACTCCTTGCTGGGGATCCCGCTTAGGGGGGCGGGGAGAGGCGCTTTGCAGCCTTCAGGACGCTGGCTGTGCTGCCGGCTTCTCCACCAAGCCAAGCGGCCGAGGCAGAGCTGTGCCCCTAAAAGGATCCGCTTCAATAGGCTTGGTCACCAGAGGGACGGACACCCCTATGCCAGCGGAATTGGGCGGGGGAGGGATATTGAGTTGGGTGGGAGTTCCTGATCATCAGGTCCGATCCTGCCTCCCTTTGGACATGGGAACGTGCAAGAGGATAGGAAAGAGTAGCAAAGAGAGACCCTGCAGCATGTGCTTAGGGGGTCCCTGTCCCTTAACTGATGTGCACCAGAGACTACAGCATGGCAGCTCCACCTGCATCTGCTGCCAAGTGGAAGTGGTGCCACATTAAGCTGCACTGGATACACCTCTGTGAGGGTAAAGACTTGAAGTGGAGTGGGTGGTTTTTCTAGGCCAGTGGCTCTCAGCCATTTCAGAGTCCAGGTGCCCCTCCACAGCTTCTTTGGATTTGGCAGCACCCCACATTGACAACCACCTTGTGCTACCTCCCTTTACCTCATTGGTTCTCGCCCAGGTGCTGTAGCATCCTCCTACCTGGATTAGGCTTATCTGCTAAATGTGAAGCAGGCAGAAGCAGAGGCATAACTAATGAGGGGGGGGGGGCAATGTGGCCCCTGTCCCATCCCATCCCTCCCCTACCAGTTGCCTGAGAGTAACAGGATTGTGTTTGTTTGGTTTCAGATTAAACTTCTTTCTGCAATTCCTGGGAAGGTTGTATGTGAAATGAAAGTTGAGGAGCAGCACACAAACAGGGCTGGCACACTGCACGGAGGCTTGGCCGCCACCCTAGTAGATGTTGTGTCAACAGTAGCATTGATGAACACAGAAAGAGGAGAACCAGGAGTCAGTGTGGACATGAACATAACGTTATGTACTGAACATTTGTGCTGCAAGGGGTTAAGTCTTCACCGCTGTCACCTTTCACCAATAGGACCTAGACCCCTTTGTTGTAGGAGGATCTAGGGTGGCTCTGAAAGACTTAGTTCTACTGAATTCAACCCAGATCTGGTTTAGGGAAAACTTCAGGTAACTAAGATACTAGGTTGAGGTGGTCTTTTAATTACAAGTTTAGTTTATGGCTCAGCTTTAGTGACAAAGTCCTGATTCTGGAGTCTTTTCATGCATTAAATTTCAAACCTTAAAAACAAGTTCTTCCTGAGGGTAGGAAGTAATATGTAGGTACAAGGGGTTAATCTGGGCTCAATTTGTTCCTTCTCTTGCATGGATGCTTTGACAAACAGGTCTCTGATCCAGGAGCCATAGGATTTGAGTTTAACCTATTAAGTAGGCCACCTTGTATAAAGCCTTTAAGTAATGACAAACATCTACCTTGCTGTACAGTCTTTGTTCCTCTTAGTCTCCTACCCTCTCCAACTTTATTGTTTAGGGGGGCTGGATGTTTTTAAGTATGTATAGGAGCACCTATTTTTTTTTCCTTAGAGGAGCTGCCTGTTGTGCAAAAGTGAAGGCAAATCAAGAAAGTTATGAGAAAAGCCTAAATTCAAGTGAGACTTCTCTTGGAGTGGGAGAAAATTATGAAGTTATTAAAATCTGATGAGTAGCTTCTGTCTTATTGAGGTTCACAGCTCCCAAGAGACAGAGCTCCAATTGCATTTTGCAACTAGGCTAATTTATAGAAGCCTTAGGAGAGATACTAGGGCAAAATGGGACTAGGCACTGACCTGTCAGTGTATAATTTAATACCCGTTGTTTTGTTTCCAAGAAGACTAGAAAGCTGTCCCCCCTCCCTGTGTTTCATCGGGGAGATGTGGTATCAATAGTAAACTTCTGTTCAAAATGGATAAAGCAGGAGCTCTGCCAACTGATGCCATCTCTGGAGAGGTGGGGATTTGGGCCTGGACATTGTCTAAGAGGGCATGGGGGGTGGGGATGGTGACTCTAGCATGTTTATTTTAAATGGATGAATGTTCTGTGGTTTGCAACATGTGTATAAACCCTTACCTGTTCATTCTCTTTTCTTCAAGATACATATCAGCTCCTAAGATGGGAGAAGAGATGCTGATTACCGGTCAGGTTATGAAGCAAGGAAGAAGAATTGCTTTCACCACCGCAGATTTAACGAACAAAGCAACAGGAAAGATAGTAGCACAAGGCAGACACACAAAGTACCTGGGACCTTAGTATAAGAAAATGATCTGTAGAGAGAGAAAGCTTTGCCTTAAGAAATCCAGTCTTCTGTTTTAAGGTATAACTGAAGGCTAGTAGATGGCCTATATTAAATGGGTTTAGTCTCAGATCCAGTACTAACTGACACTAATTTTCAACTAATTGTAGTCCTTGACTACTCTGACTGAAAGCTGGAGTTTGATCTTGCCATTTTTGTGTCTGAAGAGAATAAAGCAAATCTTTCAAACCAGAATTCAGCCCTGCTGGCAGGGCACCATAGGGTAGCTAATGTTTGGTGTCCATGTCTCCAAAGCTGTCAGTTAATCACCTTTCACATGTCAAATTCAGTATTAGACTGCTTTTTGTTTTGTACAACAGAATGGTATTTAAAGTAACATCATAAAGGAACAGATCAGGCAGAGGTGATAATTCTGATTTAAATTCTGAATCAGAAGGAAGAATATGTTGCAAAACGAAAAAACAAACAAACATGCTTTACTTCTATTTTTACCATGAAATTCAATGGTTATTTTAAAAAAAGTCTAAGCCAGGTACTATAAATGGGATTTTCACATTATTAGAAATCAGTTTAGCTTAATGAACACATGTATCACATTCAGATGTTTTATTTCCTGTTACTTATTAAAAGAAACCCTGCCATCCTAGACTGCATGTACCTTTGCCCCTTAGCAGTGTACATGATCTTATTTGAGTACTGAAATAAATCAACATTCAACCTTTATCTTTGTTGGGCCACTTAAAGTCTGCTGCCTGTGGAATTGAACAATTTTAGCTCTCTAAATATTTGTTGGAATTTATTCCTTGAACAGCTTATTTGAAATGTTTTACATCAATCAAACTGTTTAGTTTATATGAAGAATTCAGAGTTGTCAACTATTGCAGCAAGTAGGTTAAAGGAAAAGCAATAATTGTGTCAATTAAACAAGACTTCTATTGAGTTCAGTCTCTCCTACTTCCTGACATCACTTCTACCAAAGCAGCTACCCAAAGCCTGGGCTGGCTGCAGCCAGGAGGCTGCAAACATCTGCTCCAGGCTCCGGCATTAGACCCATACCAGCAGGTGCATACATGCCTGCCTCAGAGCAGACTTCTATTCTAAATACGCCCATCTCTTTTCCACAGGCAAAAGTAATAAAGTGCAAAGGATAGAGGTTTTCAGGGGACTGAGGAAATGGAAAAACAAATACAGAAATAATTAAGGTTTGAAGAGAAATAGGCAGAAACTACAACTTAAACATGCAATAGGGACTTTGAGATTAAAAGGCAGAAATTGTTATAAGGACTTAATTAAAATACTTTATATATAGTTTCCAACTGTTGCTGTTGATGAGACACTGCCACTACGTGCGTATGGAATTTTCCCACTGAAACTTAAATCCGTGCTAGAAGTTGCTTTCTTGAATCAAGGTCAGAGGCTTCGGGGCAATACTGTAATAACTGGTCACATTCTAGCACTTAGAATTTGTCATGTCTAGGTAATTGCAATAAAAAATGCCCAGACATATTAAGAATTGAAAATCTGATTATGTATACAATGGTATTTGACTGGCCCTGTTGAAATATGACACTGTTGCAGGTGTTCTACTAGCAGAGGGCATGGGGAAGTTTCAAGAGGTGCCAGTGATTTCTACTCTTCCTCCTAACAGCCTGTTCATTGTAGTAGTACAAGTGCTGCCTTATGCATAAGAAAACAGGACATTGTTATTAACCAGGCCACTTATTTTGGATCAGTCCATTAAAGATTCATAAAAATTATCAAAGTGTTTTTCATTTCTCAGTTGTCTTAGATTTAATGCAACTTGATAAATGAAAGTAACGGAGGGACTGAGAAAGGCTGATTAAAAGTGTAGGGTAGGGGCCAGCAACCCCCGGCACATGTGCCGAGACCATTTTGCTCGGCACACCACCGCCAGCCTGGGCTGTAGGCAGTTGCTGCCAGCCACGAAGCCTGGGCTGCTCCCAGCAGGCTGCTGGGTGGCTGCAAGCCCTGCCATAGTTGGCAGCAGCTACCCAAAGCCTGGGCTGGCTGCAGCCAGGAGGCTGCAAACATCTGCTCCAGGCTCCGGCATTAGACCCATACCAGCAGGTGCATACATGCCTGCCTCAGAGCAGACTTTGTCCAGTGGTCCAGGAGCCCAGCTCCATTTGCTTATCTGCCTCTGTCTGGTCCTATGTGTGCACGTCTGGTTCTGGATGTGTGCGCGCATGTGTCCATTCCGAGTGTGTTCTGGTTCTGTTTGTGCACATGGTTCTCTGCGTGTGTGTCTGGTTCTCTCTCATTGTCTCTTTTTTCTCTCTCTCTCATTGCAACATGCTCAACAAAAAAGGAATATGCAACAACAAAGGCAACATTTATGATTATTAAATATACTAATATGTAGTGCATCCTGCCATGTACACACACACACCCTCCCCCCTCATTTTGTTTTTCTGGCATGCCAGCACTTCGACACTTTCCAAGGTAGACATTGTGATTTTTCGACACTCCAGCCAAAATCGCCTACCCCTAGCGTAGGGTGTTGTTCTGAATGTTAATTAATTTGAACACTTCACCTCTGGGTCTGTATGTAGGACAGGGGCTTGTAGAGCAAAATGACCACATGCTGTGTGCTATGTTACGTGAAGTTAACAAGTGAAATGTTTTTAAGGCTCTTACAAAATTACTTTCACCATTTGTATGTATTGCTAACCTATTAATTCAAAGATCCAGTTTAATGAATTTAGCTTCTGTGGCATTTAACTCCAGCACTAACTAGAAAGAGGAAGATTAATTTATTTGGGGAAAACTAGTCTGATCAGGAGTCTATGAAATGGTACAGGCATGAATGGTGCATGCTCCCAGCAGCTGGGGGGGGCACAGCTACACTGGCAGCGGCAAATAGGGGAGCTCCTACAGATGCCACTGGCGCTCCCACTGACGCCAGCGACCAGGGGCTGGAGACCACTCATAGGCACTACCAACAGCATTGGCGGCGGCCAGGGGCAATCGTGGACTGCTTGCAGACGCTGCCAGCAGTGGGGTGGTGAGCAGCAACCACCCGCAAGCACTGCCGACACTTTTTGCAGGAGGTGCACCACCACACTTAGGGGGTGCACATGCACCCCACGTGTCACCCCTGGGTACAGGTATTTTTTTTAAATAGATTGAATTAAAAATCTACACAAAACAATGCAGTTTCAAGAGAATTTAAACTATCCTAGCTACCAGATTGTCTTTTGTAACCGTCCAGTACAGATTGTAAAAGGTGCTTTCAATGATGAGTATTGTTTCTAAGATGACAGACGAGTTACAGTACATTACAAAGGTAACGGTTTCTCAGTAACTATTTTTGGTGAGTAAAAGCTCAGCAGAGGCAATTTACCCTAAATGAAACAAATGCTGACTTAGTGCAATTCAGTTTTCACCTACCCTGGGATAGGAGCAGACACAGAGCAGGTACCGCAGAACAGCTGGTATACAGCAAGACTGCTCCCCCTCCACCCCTTGTTCATAATCCTTAGGACAAAATAGCTTTTCTAGAAAAGCTGTCATCCTGTACAGGCATTGGGTCTGTATCTGCAGTTAGTCAGTGATGTAGTGTCCTGAGACTGGCCCCTGTATAAATCAGCACCCATTTTCAAAACACTTGTTCTTAGTCTAGACAGAAGGAAACTCATGAACGATGAGGAAACTCATCCAATTGCTAGGAAGAGTGAGTGACATTAGGTAGACAAAAAAAGCTATTAAAGAGACTTGCTTTCAGGACAAATGCTCTGGCAGTAGTGGGAAGTGCATGTGATATGGTATGAAGGATTATCTACTCTAGTGCGCTTCTTCCCAGGTTTTGGTTATACTTTGTTTACATCACAGCTTCTAGCTATGCACTAATTAGCTTGTATTGGAGCATTCATTCACTTACCTGAATGCTGGCTTTATTAGTCCAAGATAACAGGATCAAAAATGCAATTACCCATATTTCTACAAATCTGAAATAACCCTGACTTTAAGATGACCCCCCCATAATTATATTCTATACATGAAAAAATTTAAAAAATTGTTATAATATGCCATGTATAGAATCTAATTATTGGAGAGTCATCTTTCTTTCATTCCTCTCACCACTGCAGGGGCAGACAGCAAGGAGGTCAAGCAACTTGGCCCCTGCTTGTGCCTTCCCCTTTGCTGCCCGTCTGCTCCCTGCAGCCTGTTCTGCACCAGCAGGCTGTGTCCCCATTCTAGTCTGAGGCACTGAGCATAGCCCCAGTCCAGCCCCATAGAAGCCATATGGGCTGCACATCACTGCTATGGAGGCCATGCTAGGGCTATGCTCAGCACCCCAGGCTGCAGCATGGATGGAGCCTGCCAACTTGGACCAAAGATAAGAGTAGGGAAACAGAGGCAGTGCACATGACTGGGAGAAGAAACTGCAGGGGAAATTTGTCTTGTTCCCCCACTGCACAATGGGGAAAGTGGTGGCAGAGGAGGAATAAAACAGCAGTTCCCATTGCACTTTGACCCTAGCTGCCTCTCCCCTCCCACCACTACCTTCACAGCTGCGTACTGGCCAGATAGGGGCCATACTCTAGGCCAGAGCCAGAACCATGATCCAGTAGGCAGTGGCAGGGGAGGGAAGCAGGGCAGCAGCTGCAGCTGACTCAGAGCCCAGGTTAGGGCTCAAGTTGGAACTGCAGCAGCTGCCTGCCACCCCTCTGAGGCACTGTGCTCAAAGCAGGGGATTGCTCCCGACCCTCTTCCTTTCTATAAATCCTTTTTCCTCCTCCAGAATTGGGTTGAGGTAAACTACAGTGCTTATGGCAACCACCGCCATAGAACAGAGGTATGACACCACACTGACCTCAGGTTCACAACCTTAGCTGCCCTAAAGGGTTCTTCTATATATTCCTAGCTCCAAACTCCAGTCAGAAGAATGACCAGCTGAGGCTACTGTAAAATGGCATAATAGTGGGTGGATGCTCTTCTCTTTGACTAAAAACTTGGTGCTTGCAGTTGTCATTACAAATACCAATTAGAATGTGGTTGTGCTCCTGTAGCAGCAAGTCAGGTAGCCATAGTCAAGACTGACAGAGCAGCAGTTACTTTGAGAATGAAGGGGTTACATGCCCACAAGGATGTTGGCACCACTCCCCTTCTGGACAGTAGAAGGTATAGGGGGTATAGAATTAGCAGTGTTATTATACCTGTTATTACATGTTAATGAGAGAGACAAAGAAAACCATAACCTAGTGTTGCCTTATTGCAAGTAGGCCACTCTACTGAAGCTGAGAATGCAAGGGTTTCCCCCTTGCCCCACAAAGGTTCTCTTTAAAAATGCAAAACTGGATAAGAGAGACATGGGCTTTAGTCAAACTTGTTGAAATACAGGTTTCCCTTGCCAACTGCTGGGGTTAGGTTCCTGAAAGTTACCGTGGTTAGCAAGACAAAAAGCTTATGGGAAAATGGCAGGTAGATACTCAAAACCGTGGTTGGCAAAACCATGGTTTGCAAGGGAAACCTGTATAGTATTTCTGAAATGCACTTCAGGCTCTTCATCACTATTACTGCCAACTGTCTCCTCTGCTATTAAGTCTTCTTCATGGCCATGCACTGGCTTCTGAGCTTGAATTTCCCCTCAAAATGGCAGCAGCCGTAGTCTTTACATTTCAATGGAGCCTCCTCAACAATACTCCCGCACCTTATGAAAGAGCTAAGTTGCCAGAAAGAGACAACGAGAAGACTACCGAAACAAAAGCAGTCTAAAGTGTTGCTTACTCCAGGCTAGAAAGTTTGCTAAGAAAACCCTTGTCACTGCCAAGGTGAGGAGCAGCATCTTTCCCCAAATGCCTGGCTCAACTTAAGATACAGAAATATCTAGCTGGATTGGAAGTTAATTTCCACATTAGTTAACTTCCATGCCTGTACGTTTATCTAATCTTCCATCAACTCTTAACTTGCAGAACAAATGCACTCTTCCACCTACAAAAAAGGTTTAAGGATGTTAGTAAAGGACCAAACAGTAATAAAACATTGAGAGTGCAGACCCTTACTTCAGTCCTCTTGTGTATGTACATTACATGCTGTCTAACATGCCTTCTAAAGGATCTTTAAGGGGCAAATTAAGGCAGATGAATGCAAATGACCCTCTGGGCTGTTCATTGGTGGGATGCACATCTAAAGTATAGACCTCTAATATTTGAGTTGAACTGGGAGTAGCTGGATAAACACACTGAACCAGCAGATTACAAGTGCACCATCAAACCATTTTTACAGACAAGCACACATAGGTACAGAACATTCTTTGAGGCAATGTTATACATAAATACTTGAATGTGCCATATGAGAAAGTTAAGTCTATATGGTTTGGATCATAATTAAGCATTGCAAAAGGCACAGAATTGTTAATGCTAATCATAAATATCACTAGGACTCACGTTTCCTGGTTTTCAGTCCAGAACACCACCACCAGTTTGATAGCCATTGGCTTGCAAGTAGTCCAAGCCGGCCTGCCCTGAAGAGTTTAGTCAGCTTAGCTGCTTTGGAGTAAACAGATTTGAGAACATACCTGGTATAACTGGAACCTTAGTAAAAAAGTATTTAAATATATTAACTGGGCAAGTGCCAAATCTAGAGGGACTTACAGGGACATCAGAATTACTTGTCCCCAGGACTGAACTCCACTTCTGTTCCTAATCTGGAGCACAATAGTGCCAATCTTCCCCCCCCCCCCTTTCAGCAGTGGGGGATGGGATTTAAATCCAGAAAATTTAAAACTGGTAAAACTGACTACCATCCCCAACCCGGTTCTCTTTTCTGCTCAAATACAAGACCAATCGGGTGGCAAAAATTAGCTGCTTGCACTAGCATTTTCCTATGTACAGTTTGGCAACAGTATGAATAAGTGAAAACAGGCTTAAAACTGAACTCATATAACCTACATGTGTCATTACTGTTTAACCTACAGTAGTTTGCCAAGACAATTTACAATTGTGGGGGAAGGGAAATTTGCTGGACAACTGTGGCAAAACTAAGTAGCAGTGTCAGTCTAGGTGGGTTAAAACCTAGTTCACACTTCAAACTCATGGCTTCAGTCCCTTTTCATTGGCCAACCCTCATGTAAACCCTTCCAGATATTTTGTCTTTATTTTTGGCAGTTCTCTTGCCTGAAAAGAGTCTAGCGATGCTGTAAAACAGAAGCTATGCAACTGAATGCAGGTTTGGCATTATGAAGCTTAAGAGGAACACCAACAATGATGCAACAAGTAGTTGTTAGATGAGCATCCTTTTCTAACAAGTCTCCCTTCCCTACTCTGATCTCCATGAATGGTCAATTTTCTGGACTAGGCAAAAATGGTCCTGTGACTCTCAACCTACTCCAAACTACCCAAGATCCACACATCTCTGCCACCAAAACCTCCAATGTACAGGATAGGTAGTGAGAGTGATATTTAAAAAAAAAAAAAAAAGTGAAATATTGGAGAGTTTTACTTCCACCCTTACGAGGGCAGCCACATACACGTTTACAGTTGTCAAAGGCTAATAGCCAAAAGGATCGACCTTCTGAACTCTATTTTGGCATTTATGCACCACAGCTGCAATGAGAAATTAAAGTAATATTGTCATAATATAGCTTCACAAGCTTTAATTTAAGATGAAGTCTAGCCTTTAGACATGCAAAGAAAGCCAGCCAGGTATGTCTGAACTGATGCAATACATGGCCTTTAATTGCATTATGACATGAATTGTTCCCATTCACCTCTGTAGATAAAGAAGAGATGATGCCTCCTATTCACGGTGCTGTGAAGACTTAAGTTTCCTGGATCCATAACAATGGCTCCCTTCACTTTTCCTGGAAGTCAGAAGGGCTACTATGGCACTCATGCCCTGGCTCTCAAAGCCTGTTTCCCTTCAATAGGTGTGCAGAACAGAGTGCACTTTAGAATAATAATACCTGCTGGGGATGGGAACAGGTTCAGAAGTACAGTGCTGTCGCTGTTAATGTAGTTCCTTGCTCTTTAAATCTTCAGCCTCCAATGTAAATGCACAGAACAGCAGCAGTATGATTAAGTATTGATTACTTTCCCTAATACAGAGATATTATATCAAGATAGAAGAATATTGCCACTTTTTAGTGAAACTTCTATAATGCCCACACAAACACATCTTCATTTTTCTTTTGTGACATCGTAGTTTAGGGGAAAGGGGAGGGTCAAAATCTCTCTCCAAGTGACTTGCTTTCTCAGTGTTCAAAATCTCAGCAGAGAAAGCAAGCGCCTGAAAAGTCCAAAAAAAAGTGAGAGACAGTGACACTGACTTCCAGCCTACAAGAAACCATGAATAGCCTGGGATTAGACTGCATAATTCAAGCTATTGAAACCTGATTGTTTCAAGCAATATCCTGAAAATGGAAAGGAAATCTGATCAAGTTATATATTGGTATTTGCTATTCCTCGTCTTACAGGCCAAAAACAATTTTTTTTTTTTTAAATTGCCTTACTGCAAACTAGAGGTTGGATCCTGTAAACACTACCAGCAGGAACACTGATGTCCAAGTATTCCCAAAAACTAGCATGAAGTGCAACTGACAGTGTTGTGTATTATTTTAATTGCCAATTTGATTTCATATTGTCGTAATCATATCAGCAATGTTAAGAACATCTCTTTGCCACTCATTTTCACATTCAGATTGCTTTTACAAGGCTAGAGTATCTGTTATGGGCGATACTGTCAAAAGATAACAGGAGCCATGTAATAAATTCAACTCATGGGCTTTGCATAAAATAACATTTTTTTTCACCTAATTTATTTAAATTTCCAATTTTTCCAATTCCAAACAAAAGCTAAATACAAATTTGAAACAGGTAAGCACTAGTTTTATCCAAAGGGAGCAGGTTTATATAGATTTACTCCAGTAAGGTACTCAACCCTTAAGCAAAGCCTTCGTCATCAAAACTATACAGTAGTCTTCCTTATTTCATTGCACAATCTTAATGTTCTGTCAGAACCAACTTTTGACACTCCAAACACTATTTTACAGTTCACTGCTTTATAATGTCTATTCCAAAAAAAACCTCAAGGGGTTTTCCATAAGAAATGTTTTAGAAACCAGTATTTCCTGCACAGTTCACCAGCAAGTTTACAAGTCTCAACTCTCAGGAAAAAATAATCTTCTACCAACATTGTTTCTGCAGCTATATTTTTACTTCAATTTTAGCTGCTTTAGTTACTTCAGACTCCAGGTCTGCCTCATAATCTGTATAAATGTATCCAACTCTCATACAGTTATACAGCAACTTGGGGAAAGAGATCCAAAAATGAAAGTGCCAGTAAACTTAAACATGGCCCAGCAAAATAAAAAAGGCAAGAAATGCCTACGTTAAATGAGATGCTTTTTTCCTTAAGATGTCTTTCCCGTGTTTACTTTTCTATTGTTAATAGCCACTTTTCTGTTCATTTAAATGAATCTGATAGTGCTGTTTAATACCATCATTAACAGCAAAGCTAAGGCTTTATACCTGTTACATTCACTTCTCACCCTTTCAATACTGATGACTAACATTATAGATGTTAGGGGGAAAATGACCAGCACAAATGGGAATACCACCACAAATGATCACCTTGTGCTTTCAGATACATTTGTTTCAGTGTACAACAGTCCCTTCATTTCACATTTAGTAAGATGCTGATGCAGTGCAGAAGTGTGCAGAGCATCCTCTCTTTCATAAGGTCCATGCAGAAAACATTTAAAAAAAATTAAAGTTCTGAGATACAAATGAAAAAAAAATCCAGAATGACCACGTTTCACAATGTATAGTGTTCTGAACATGAGTCCATTTTCTTCTACATTCTGAAAGAATAAAAGTGGTGAGGAAAGTAAGAATTCACTGCTGCTTTCTGTGATCTTCCCCATTTTGCTGGCCAGTACCCTACTCTGGCATATAAGGACGGAGGTGCTCCTCTATGGTACCAACCGCCCAGTGGGTGAGCTGTTCCTGTGGCAGGTACAGGCAGATGCTGCATAACTTGAAGATTGTAGCTTTGTTTTTTGGAGTCTGGAAATGGAAATACATATAAAAAGTTAAGTATGCAGTTTTTTTTCTCACCCTACCCCAGACACAGTTACACCAAAAAAAACCTTGAATATAGTGTAAATTCTACACGTTTCAGCTCCTTCTGTATACATGTCAGTGTGTCTGATCAAAACTGGGCAACGCCAACCTAAAAAGTTTTTAGAACTCTGGGTTGCAACACCAGGATAAAATAACTAGCACAGGCCTTGGCAAAACAAATGGAATTTGGTAACTTCTTTCCACAATTTAATATTATCTGTACAACAATGGAAGGATTTATACAATGTATTTTGTAAACAAAACAAGTCACACACTTCTATATACAAAAAACAAACAATGAAACCATTTCAGGTTCAAATTTCAGCTCTCGCAGGATATGCAAGATATTGCCTACTAGCCTACAGAAGGGAGAAGCAGCACTGTTTCCTGCTTCAAGATCAGATCAGAGTTCTAGCACTAAAGGACACTGATGTTTGACCAGTTTTTCCAAAAGAAACTTCAATGGTCATGGGGAGTGCATGCATGGTGATAGATTCATAGACTCACTTCTTCAGTCAGGGTGTCCAGATTGTGGAATAACCTCCCTCCGGAGGTGGTACAATCAATTACCTACCCTGGAATTCTTTAAGAGGAGACTAGACATTCACCTTGCTGGAGTCACCTGACCCCCCATTGTCTTTCCTGCTTGGTACAGGGGGCTGGACCTGATGATCTTCCGAGGTCCCTTTCAGCCTTACAATCTATGAATCATGGCCCAAGTCATTTGGCCCTTTGAGACAGTCAGGCTAGAATTCTACTGGGGTAATTAGAACCTACTTCTCCATTTCCTCTGATCACACTTAGTGGATACTACAGCATCACACATACTATTTATGCATTATACTATTCTCTATACCAGGAAGCCTGCATTTGCCTCAAGTTTAGCAGGAGAATAGCTTATTTAAGCAACACAGTGTTCATTTAAGCACCTATTCTGGTGTACGAGAAGCTGGTGAAAAAGAATAGGTATATAGGAAGACTTCTGCAGTCTCTCTGGATGTGGGGCAAGGAAATAAACCCAAGAAGATCAAGAGCATTTAGGCCAGAAACAAAAGAGTTTTGTTTTTGTGGGGTTTTTTGTTTGTTTTGGGGGACAGTCTGTTTGTTTTTAAGTACATACATTTAGAAAAGTAAGTCATGCCTGAATAAATAAGGGTCACACAACTTGAATTACAAATCTTTGGACCCTGAACTGGCAGACATACTTCACAGGAATAAGTGCAGTAGCCGAATGAGGGCTTAACTTACAACTATTCATTATCTTCAAAATCTTATTTGCTTTGGTTTTACACAAAATCATTACATTTTTAAACATGTTAATTTCAATGAACAGGATGCGAATGTTGATACTGATTTTAAAAAGTTTCATCCCATTTCTGCTGCAAGAGGGGAACAGTATTTTTAGAGACTACAAGACACCAAAATGAACACAGCTTTCCAGAAAACTAATAGTTAGTATTCTGATGCCCCTGAACACATGGCAAATCTATTTTTCTCCACTGCTGCTTTAACCAAATCTAAAGCAGCACGAAAGAGCATTAAGAGTAAAGAGATTTAGCAAGCAAAATAGTATACCATGCAAGCAGCAAGGCTCAGAACAATCCCTGAATTTTGTGGCACAATCCACCAAAAGAATTACAATACAGTAAGTGTTACTGTTATGCAAGTCCCAACTTAAAAGGTTTGTTTTACAGTGCTCCAAGCAAGTATTCTGATGAGTCAGTGACTGCAGTAAGATGTTTTACATACTATGTAGCTTAAATGCGGAAGAACCTGAAAAGCTAAAGGGAAGTGAATGTTAACTGTCTCTTTCCTCCTCTGAAATTCTCTAATCAGAGAGGTTTGGTGAGGAAAAACAAAAAACACTGAACGAGCTTCTCTACTCTAAGACTGGCTGGAAGTGGAAGCAATCCCAATTCAGCTACTGAATGTATACTTGCCCTGGAAATCATTCCTCATGGAATGAAGTGTTTTTTTTCTTTTTGTTGTCATGTAAAATTTACAAAAGCTCTGATATCTGTTTTCAGAAAGGTTATAAAAAATTACTGAGGTCAAGGCTATTGCCTAATGAAGGCATCAACTCAGACCACCACTATTTGTGGTAGGTTATGCTTCTAAAGCAATTCAAAGCTGTAACAGAACAGCAAAACAAATCAAGCTCCAACTACGTGCCGTTAGGACTATGCAATCAGGTGGACCTGCAGAACTTGGGACCTTAGCAGCAGAAGATTTGGGCCGTTAAAAAAAAGTTTCTGCATGACATATGACCATAGTACTCTCACTCTCTTTGACATGTTTACTAGAATAAGCAAAAGTCAAAGAAATGGACCTAGGATTTAGAGTAGAATGTAGTGAAGCTTGTGATGGTCCTCAGTTCCTGTTGAAGTTTCTTCTAGACTTGAGACTAATGTCTAGAAAAACATTATCTAAGCATATGAAGTTTGCTCTCCCTCCCAGGGGAATGCTCCAGCATAACAAAGGGAAAAATTTACCAAACTGCAGTCCTCATTTCTGAGTTTTAGTCTAATCATTTACATACGCAAGGCCAGTGGTTCCCAAACCTGTTCAGGGCACAACTGCATTTTGGTAATTTCAGATGACTCCATGCAGTGGTGACTGCAGGCACACAGTTAAAGAAGCTACTCTACCCACAAGTAACAGGGGCAGGAACTTAACCTTGCCTCAACTGTACTATTAACTGCTCGTGTGCTCTCATACCTCACAAAGGCAGTGAAACTGAATAAAATAGAGCTAAGACTGTCCTAGCTTTCACTTACCATAAGTGTCAGTTACCTCTCAAACGAAGTGCCAGTCCCCACCCCACTGTCAAGTGCCAGCATACAAGACAACTGCAGGTTCAGGGGAATTTGGGATTTCCTGGGGCTCATGAGCCCACTCATAACCATCATCCCTAGGTAAAAAACTGCTGCCTCAGTCTGAGCACCTTGAAGATGTTTTTGACAGTTCTCATTTAAGCTACTCCCCTTGTCAAATGGGGATTTTTTGTAGCTCTTTAGAGACAGTGCAAAGGTCTCCACTGTCTTATTAATTTGTGACTAGAAGAGCGGGTATTTAACAACCATTTCTTATACTCATAATCACTCACCCTTTCACACTACCCCCATATTCTTGAACGTGAAAGCCTCAGAAAGCCTTTCAATTGTTTTAAGAATGTGTTGTTTCAATTTGCTTTCATAAATTTCTTACTAGTGAAGACAAGGCACCTCTTTTTTAGTTTTCTAAAATAAGATCGTATTAAGTCTGTTTTAGATTCTCCCCTTCCCACTACTGTCTCAGTAATGCAAGAGCATGGAATCAATCTTATATAGCAGCATATCATATTTTCTCATATATAACAAGGCCCAAATAAAATATGCACTGTCTGTTAAGAAGACAATGCAGAAAAAAAAAGATTTTTCCAGGGTCATGGCTGACTGCGACACACTAATTCCTCCTGGGAACACAGAGTCCAGGAAGCGTGACATTCCAAGACAGTCTGGTGAGGCAGCAGGAACTTCCTGGTGGGGCAGACAGTCTCTTGGGATGCCATACTCTTATGTTTCCAGGAGGACCTACTCTGTCACAGAAGTTAAGACTCAGATCCCTGCAAGGGCAGTAGCAAGACTTAGTTCTTTACTGTAACTAGCACTTTATATAAGTACTGGTAAATAAAGTAATATTTCTACATTGTAAGCCTCATGGAAGTACTACCAACAGCTCAATTTCTGCTTCGGGCACAATCTAGTGCTCAGCCAAAAGCTATGGGCACGACACTGTTAACATAGGACTTTGCCCCTTTAGTTTGCTGAGTAGACAGAAATTGCAGTCATCTTGGAAACTGCATGGCATGCAGTGTCTCCAGCAAAGAAAACTGCTTCCTCACTTAATACCTGCGCCCAAATTTTGGGGGAGGAAAGGTGCATAATGTATGAGAGAAAATAAGGTACTTTTTTGCCTCATAGTCTGTTTTCAGACCCTAGAATTCTGTAAATGGCACAGGTTTGTTTTGAAACTGCTTAACTGCAAACATGAACAAAATCTTCTCTCTTTTTTTCCACATATAAATTAAATATTTACAACAGAACGAATAATTTGGTTGGGGACAATTCTACAGTATTTCTATGACTTTACAAAGGCTATGTGTTTTCTTATGAGCAAAACCTAAAAATTCCACCCCCTTAAAGAAAAAAAACCCCAAATACACACACAGATATGCTTTGAAAAAATTAAAAGAAAACAAATTTACCTGCAAGTGCTGTCTGTCAATGAAGAGAAACACTGACTGGTTAGGGTTGTTGATAACAATTCCAGTCTTGTCCTTTCGGCTCAGAACATGCAGAAACTGTTTTTCATAGTCACCATGGTGAAATTCAAACTTGGCCTGTGCAGGAATGAAATAAGTGCTTATAAACAAATAACATCAAATTACTAGTTTTGGTGCTTATCCAAATAAACCAAGACTACCACAACCCAGATTTCTCAGAGATTTCCTGAGCTGCAATAAATCAAACAAAAAACAAAAAATACAAGCCACACAACTATCAATCTCACTTCCATCCACAAAGTTATAAACAGATGATCTGACCAGCAATCGTGTTATTCATCTGCTGGACACAGACATGGGCAACAGAAGACATACATGAACCATTTTCTGGGTTCATACATGAACCCAGTTTCTCTCCTGCCCAGGCAGGGGGTCGGACCTGAAGATCTACAAGGTCCCTTCCGACCCTACTTCTATGATATGATTCATTTGCTCTAATATATCTGTAAATAAAAACTGAATTTCTATTGCTACTACCTTGACTAAAGTTTGTTGTACAAAACAGAAAGGACATTAGATCTTCTCATAAGCAAACGAGAAAAATGTAGGCTAGATAAAACTACTATACAGTGGTTAACCAAGCAAACGGCAATTATTAACAGGTCCACATCAGAATGACAGGAGGTTGAGTGGAGTCCCACAAAGGTCTGTCCTGGGCCTGGTGCTGTTCAATGTGTTTATTAATGGTTTAGATGCTGGCATGGAAAGCTCCATGAGCAAGTTTGCAGACAACACAAAACTAGGAAGATTGTGAACATGTTAGAGGATGCAAGAGCAATTCAGAAGTACCCTGACAAATTGGAAAGTTGGGTTAGAACTAACGGGATGAAATTCAATGAAGAGTGCTACACCTTGGGAAGAATAATCAAAAACACAAATTTTAAATGGAGGGCACCTGGCTAAATAGCAGCTCTGTGGAAAAGGACTTGGGAGTCTTAGTAGTCTACAAAACTCAGTGAGTCTGCAGTGTGATGCAGTCGCACACAAGGCCAGTGCCTTGTTGGTCTGCATCAACACAAGCATTAGGTGCAAGACACGGGGGGTGACAGTGATCGTTTAACTTGCCACTGGTAGGACCTCATCTGCAGTACTGTGTGCAGATCTGGGCTCCACATTTTAAAAGGACACGGAGAAGTTAGAGAGGGTCCAGAGATAGGCAATAAGGATGATCAAGGGCTTGGAAGGCAAGTCATATGAGGATAGCCTAAAGGAGCAAGTCATGTTCAGCTTGTATAAAAGGAGCTTAAGAGGGGATATGATAGTAGTATTAAAATACTTGAAGGGCTGCCATAAAGAAGAGGGAAAGCACCTTTTCTGTCTTGCTGCAGAGAAGAGGATGCAAACCAGTGGCCTGAAGTGGCAGCAAAGTAAATTTAGATTGGATATCCAGAAAAATAAAACAAAAAATTCCTCATGAAATATATTCAGCATTTTACCAACAACAGAACTGGGGAAAAAAAAAAGTAATTCTATCCAAGTGCAAGTGTCTGCCTGCAAATGACTTAAGGGGTTGAAAGTTAACACATGGGAGCACCTTGAACTGCAACTTCTTAGTAAAACATAAATAAGACACTACTGAGCATTTTCCTCTGCAGTCCATACTCAGTTAATGCATCATCTTAAAAATGACTGCATCATTTAGCAGAACTCTAAAAATGTATCATGTTTTCTTCAGTAGAAAAGCATCCACAATTTATACCACCATTTACCAAGTATACAAGTAATTAGATTTTGGTAGGAAAGAATAATTTAAGAAACACTCACTGCACTGAGTCAAAAGCTCAATGCAATTTGTCCGTTTGCCATGCACTAAGGAGCACCAATCATGCTCAAAAACAACTAAAATGAAAGCTGGCTCCTTTAGTCAAGTAGAGTTGCAAGTAGTAGTGACATCAGACAGTGAATTTCTTGGCCAATTTATAGTTTTACAATCTATCTTTCCTTTTGTTTCCCACAAAGCAGAAAGAGTGAAACACACTAACAGGGGAAAATAATGCTGACTACACACAGAGTTAGAAAATATACAAGTTCACGAACTAAAAGAACTTCCCACCCTTTCACTTTGATATTATCATCATCAACTGCAACAGCAGCACATTAAAAAATTCAGACAAGCAGTTACCACTTAGTAAACCTAACCCTAACAGAAAATGTATTGCGAACTGATGCATCACCTTGTACCCAAGCCCTTGTAAAAATATTACTACTACTACTACTACTACTACATGTAAAGGAAACACAGTATGTAAAATAATTTAGAGATTGGAATAAAAAAAAACCTGCCAGAGCTGCATGTGGAAAAATCTACTTTAACATGCCTGCAAACCATTAATTTCAGGCAAAAATGCAAATTCTAGACATGATTTAAATGCATCTCAAGTCAAACTCTCTTCTATACAGGACAGTAACTCCAATTATCAGAATTTTCATGACTTTGTCTTGTCATTTAGGTGCCTTGGTTATACTGAACAGCCACAACTAGCTCCAGCTTCTCCAGTTACTAATTTAAGCATCTGTCCTTTGTGAAGACCTTTCAGATAGTTTGCAGATACTGACACTGAACCAAGCAATGAAATGAAGCACAGGCTAGCATTCAACATTTAAGCTGCTTTGTAAAATAAGTAGCTTACATGTCTCTAGTGTTCACAGAGTAGCCATCACTGGTATTTCTGCACCAATTGATTAATTGTAAAAACAAATACACCTCCACAAACAGTGTGAGAATATTATGCTCACTGGTTCTTCTCTGTAGTCAAATTAATTTGTTGTAAGAGCCTGATCCAATATCAATGACAGCTTTGGCACTGACTTCACTGAACACAAAGATCCTAAAAGGTCAGTTTGACAAAGATTGAACAAAAACAATGTTCTTCAATTCCCTACGGTGGTCTGGAATTTCTTGCATGTTTTTTAGCTGTTTTATCTGTTGCTTTAAGATTAGTATAAATATGGTGCAAAATAAAACAAACTCTATATACACTGCTATGACTTTAGCCTGGTGCACAGATTCTCAAATCAGGGCGCCAGGCGATCTTTTTAAGCCTACCACAGGGTGACATGCAATATTAGCACTGCTAAATGTGCAAATACCTTCACGTGATTCACAAGATAAACCCAAGAAATTTCAAATAGGAATCCAGCATCAAAAACATACTGACTTATAGTCTTTCCATGTTCTGTGCAACAAAATTGTTCTAGTTTTCCCTAGTCAAAATACAAGTGAAAGCTTAGAGTTGCCATCTTCCACAGGCTGCCTAGAGTCTACCAAGGTTGAGAACCGCTGGTCCAGTAAATTAGTTGACACAGCATAGCAAAAATGTAAAACTTGTAATCTGAAATTGTTTTAAAATCTAGAAAAATACCTGAACAGGCCTAAAGGGCTCATCAGATCCCTTCCACCGAGAAAACAGGAGACAGACTATTTTCTCAATATCATTACGAGGCCAAAGAATGAAGTCCATCTCCTGGGTACAGCCAATCACATCCTGCAAGAAAAAAAAATTGCACATTGGCTTACCTGTGACTGTCACAGCAGATCTGTAGAAGAGTGAATCTACAACCAACTTATGTAGGTGCAAATTAAAAAGCAGAACAAAATAAAACAAAAGATACAGACACAGTTTGTTACTGTCTCCAAATTCTTCCTTTCCCACAAGCTTGTTTCATGTAATTCATACATAAAGGGCTGGAAGGGACCTTGCAAAATCATCAGGTCCAGCCCCCCTGCACTAGGCAGGATTCTAGGGCAAGTATGTAAATCATGTTTCAGCTTGGTTACAATTCAGATCAGCTACAATTTTAGATCAAGACTAAAATTCTGAATGCTAATCTAACAGAAGACTCGGGGACATAGAAATGTAGAACTGGGACACAGATTTGCAATACAATGTATACATGTTCAAAATCCAACCCCAAACTAGAAAGTATAAACAATAACTTTACCCTGCGCATGGACTGGTAGCGGGGTGCATGAAGCTGTACTACATCTTTCTGCAGAAGCTCTATGGAACTTTCCAAAGAATAGCTGGAATCCCGCACACCTTTCAGGATATTTTCTTCGTAATTATTGGTCATGACTGGTATCACTTCAGACACTTCAAAAAGCGCTGACTTTTTCTTCTAAAATGAAATAAAAGTAGTAATGTTAATGGTCCACCCTTTTTCTTGGCAGATAAGAATTATCTACTGAACCTTGTACATTTTCCCCCTTAGTACTAGTGTCCTCATGTAAATTAGGCACTATATTACTGATTTATGACTTAACATCATAACTTAAGAGTTACACTATTACATGCAGAGCTCTTAAGCGAGCAAGTCAAAGAGCACTAAAACCTTGTTTAAAATAGCTTTATTTTGGATAGCTTCTTCATATTTACAAATTTAGGCTCCAAACCTAAAAAAACTTCAAATGAAAAGCATGAATAAACATTGGCAAGACTGGAGTTCAACTGTCTTCTTAAAGGAATAACTTTCAGCCTTACCAACAGTGCTGGACGCAGATTTCTGTTGGTGAACCAAGCCAGTAAGACACATTTTTTGTATTTAATGGTTTCAGATTCCATTAAATGGAATTTTATGCTCCAACCTCCCCCAATCGGTGAAAATGGAGGCAGATCTAATCCAAGAATAATTTTAGCAACCATAAATCATCAGTGTGTAAGAAGTGGTTTCACAGTTGAATTCTGCACTATTTCATCATCAACAGTTGGTTAGCACTGTTTCAATATTTCCTGTACGTGGAATAACTACTCTTAAAGAGCAAAAGCAGTTTGCCACTACAGCCACCTGTAAACAAATTTATTTAAAACTTACTTTCTTTCAAGAATTACATTAGAGATGAAACAAATTCTATTGAATGTAGGACAAGACCATTAGGCCCTCATACATAAGTAACGGACAAACATTTTTTTCTTGTTGACCAGACTATTTTAGATTCAAAGTAAGCACTTAGGTCCTAGTACATAGGTACTAGATCAACTCGCATCCAGTGTCATCTTGGACTTAAAACCACTGTAATTTCTAAAATACACATTTGCGGGACGTTGCCACATACAGCCAGAAAGTTGCACCTGTTTGCAAACATTTCAACACTGTATTGATTAGGAAGCTCCAATTACTATCACTGCTTAAAATGTTAGTTATTTTAGACTTGTGACATATGCTTTTACCTAGCTAACAAGCAGGGCAACATCATGGAGAAAATAAACTTCACCCACTAAATAAATATAAGATTCTCTGCCCGTGACAGTCACTAGAAACTAGAACATCCCCAGTATCACACAAGAGTGGTGCTCTTACCAACTTATTAGTTTATGCTCTGCCCAACTGAACGAAGTACAAACACTTTTCTTCAGTTAATGAAACTTTAGTTCTGTAACATCTAGTACTACAGTCCTTAGTTCTCCAGTTGCCCACAAAAACAGACTCAAATATTAATAAAAAGTCCACCCCCAAAACTATTTTAGAAAGCCTTTAAGGTCTTTAGAATTCCACAGCCCTTCCTTGTACCACACATACTTTCAGCCTCAAAAAGCTGGTAAGTTTAACTTTACTGCCTCCCCCTTACATGAGATCTTCCTTAAAACTCTACATTTAATAAAATATCCCACTGCTATTCACCTTCCATCTTTCTACAGACAAAGTAATTTTATCAGCTGCTCAGTGCATCCACTACTTCTAGTAAAACAACTATGCGTCACCTTGGCCAAAACATCATTCCTACAAACTTGAGGTTAGAGTAGATACAAATGTATGTACTGTTGAGGTATCCCAGGACAGACTTTAAATAAGGTCTGTTGGCTCAGTGGGAGACTTCTATACTGTGATAGACCCCACTACAGCCAAGTAAAGACTTGTTCATAAAAATTATGATAGTTGCAGATGTTGATGTGTTTGCAAGGTTTCCAGATGCACTCTGAGGGAGGGGTTGCAACTGTCCGAATGCCTTCTGCTTTAACCTGATAAATATGATAATTTTAGTAGCTGCTGCAGCCAGTCCTCTCTCTCTCTTGCTCAAATTGACCCTTTCAGATGGTCAGGTTGCAGCTCAGACTTCATGAACAGCCTTTAAAGAATCTTAATTCCTTCTCCCATTGGAAAGCCATCTAAAAGGGATGTTTGAACTATTACAAGACTGTAAGCACATGAGAAATGAAAGACTGAAGTCACTATAAAAGAAAAAAGCACCAGATAGAGACACACAACACAATTAGCTGAAAGACTGATTAAGTGGTAGGAAATAAACTGGATTTAAAGTTTTTCATATTAGGTAGCAAGGTTTTTTGTACACTGTTAATCATGTTTTACAGAAAAAGAGCTAAGTTACATTGAAACAGACAGCAGAGAGGATTTGAAAATGGAAAGTTACCTTGTCTTTGAATACAAAGGCAATATACATCTTGAAGTCAAACTGGTCAGCTAGAGATTCTTTTTTCTTTCTAAGCTGAGCACGAAGTCTGTTCAGAGCTTGTTTCTTCCGGGAGTTTGGGTCCCCCATTTTTGTAAGGTGGTACTAAAGCCTTTGGAAACTGTCACTAAGCTATGGGCACTTTTTCATAAGACTCAAGTACAACAGAAACAAGTCATTTTATTCCTGCTAATACAATTGAATAGATAAAACGCGAATGTAACCCAAAAAACGCACCTCAGGCAATATTTTATGAGACTGTCATATTAAAGGGGTCAAGAAACAAAATAAGTCGCTGTCCAACCATGGTTGGACAAGGAGAGATTCGGCAAAAAGTACCAAGAAAAAAAAAGCTAACAATTTTTAAGATACATTGGTGTGAACAGTTTAACTGCAGGAATAAGTAGGTGAGAACAGGGATGGGGGGAAGTGATCACAATTTACATGTACAACAAAAAGCAACTGGCACAAGCCCAATCCATGTGGGGATTATTTCTGCCCTTACAAAACAAGAAAAAAAAAAAAAAAGAAAAAAAAAGAAGAAACTGAAATTACAAATTGCGCTTTACCCCAGCCAGATTCATGACTCTGCTGATTATTATTCTCAGGTTTCCACTATTGCTAGGTTGCCTGTCTCTGTCCCTCTTTTTTTTTTTCCTTCTTTAACCTTTAAAATTATTACACTTGGTGGAGAGCAGAGAAAAGGGTGCAGAGGAGGAGTGCACATCCTGGGAGGTACAAGATTTCCCTGCCAACAACAGAATCATCAACTACAGACAACGTGGTGCTGGTTTGCAGGGGAGCAAAGAGGAAAAACAACGGAGTCATTTCTAACTTCATCCTGCTCATCATCAGGCACATCATCGCCCTGAGGCTGCCACTGCTGAGAAGGGGGATCATGATGGCCACAGACGAAGGGTGGGTGGGGGGTGAAGGGACGGGACTCTCTCCCCTGGAGATTTGAGCCCTATGCAAGCCCCCAGTCCTGGCTGCCCACCACAGTGAGAGCTCTACATCCCCCAAAACCTGACAGGCTCCTTCGGAAACTGAACCCCTGCCCCGGGATCCTCCTCTCTCTGCCGCCCAAGCCCGGTTTAGCTAGGACCGTGCATGACTGACTTCTGGCCTCTCCTCCCGCAACTGGGCAGGCTGCCAGAGGCAGCGAGACACCCGCTAGGTGCGGCAGGGGCGCAGCCCTCTCACTTCATGGTGACTCTAAATCAGGAACAAACAAACAGGGGGTAAAAAAATCTGGGGGGGAGAGAAGGGAAGATGGAAATAAAACACTGAGGGAGCCCGGGGAAGGGCAGATTTCTGTGCCAAAAGGAACAAACAAACAGGGAAGGGCGGGGAAAAAAACCTGGGGGAGATGGAAGTGAAACACCGGGCGCAAACCCCTGTGCCAAAACAATCCTAATTTTTTCTCCCGCAAGAAAAAATATTGGGTTTTTTTTAAAATTCCCCTTGGCAAAAAAAAAGGAAACAAACCGAGCTGCAATCACTTCCCCTCACACTTCACTCCCCAAACCCGCGGAAAGGTGGTGTCGGCTTCGCCCCACGCATCCCCCCGCGCCGGGTGTCACGCGGGGTCCAAGCCCCGGCCCGAGACCCGCGGCGAGGCAGGAAGAAAAGAAAGCGGGGAGGGGGGAAGGGAAAACCCCCGGCCGCGCGTGTCCCCCGCGGGGCCGGGCGCTGCGGGGCCGGGCGCTCGCTAGCCGCAGCCGGCGGGCGCAGCGGTGGTGGCGGCGGCGGCGGCGGTGGTGGCGCTGGTGGCGGCGCGGCGCGGAGCCATGTCAAGACGAGGCCGCGGCGCGGCGCAGCGCCCCCATCCCCGCGGCGCCGGGTGCGCGGGCCGGGCCGCCCGCGCGGCCGCTGCTCAGCGCCAGCCTGTGGCCCATCGCCTCGCGCGGCGGCCCGGGGCCGGAGCCGAAGCCGGGCGGGGGGAAATGGCGGCGGCGGCGGGGGGAGGAGGCGGCCGAGGACTGGCCCTGCGCTAGCGGCGGGCGGCGGCGGTCTGACGGCTGCGGCAGCTGCTGCGGGCAGAAGGGAAGAAGGGAAGGGGCTGCCCCGTAGAGGGAGAGTGCAAAATGGCCGCGCCTGAGTCACCGACGCCGCCCGGCACGCACTGCGCAAGCGCGCCGCGCCGGGCCGTGCCAAGTTCGGCGCGGGGGGAAGCTGAGGGAGTGTGAGAGGGGAGAAGATGTGGCTCTGAGAGGTGGAACGAGGAGCGGGGAGACAAGGTCACCTATCTTAGTTATTGTCTGCCGCCCCGCCCCCCCCGCGTCTTAATTCAGGTCCCAACACCCCCCCACATTGGCGAAGTTGGTAGCGGCGCCCCACGTGACCTACAATCCCCGCTCAGGTGGGGGTAGTGGCTGGAGCTGCTGAACCTCTCCCTTATCGTTCGGCGCGTGGGGTCGGCCCCACTGCCTCCCGCGCATGCGTGCTGCCTGCGGGCGGGCTGTCACGTGCAATTGGAGCCAGGCGCCGCCTGTTGTGCGGTGACTGATAGTGAGGGAGTTTGTACGTCGACTGCAAGCCTGGCAGGGTACGCTACCAGTAAGAGCAAAAGCGCTCACCATGGGCAGTGGTGTACCTGGGAGCCGAGTTGAGCTGAGACACAAAGAAATGCAAAAATCTAGAATGTGGACAGTAATTCTTGAGGCAGTTCATTGACGCAGCCTTTGCAAAACCCAAGTCAGTGGCGGGGAGTTTTGGGGTTTGCTGCTAGTGCTTTCTTATGCCTGCTTTTATCAAAATGAAGACGTATTTCAATATCGATGAGTCAGTTCTCACCCACTGGCAGTTTACAGTGAGCACTATACAGTAAATAAGAAGATTCATTTGTGTGGTTATTTGCATTTTGATTTACATATTTGTTTCAGCAAATACAACCATGTTGAGCTTCCAAAACAATAATTTCATAGTTGAGACCTGGCAACGCTGTGTTGCAGGAGCCCTGCTGCCCCCTGAGGCATGGCAGGGAGTAACTCCAGCCTCTAGTGCAGGGGCGGGCGATTATTTTGGGCGGAGGGCAGCTTACTGAGTTTTGGCAAGCCATCGAGGGTGGCATGACAGGCAGCCTAGGGCATATAAATATTAATTTTCTAAATTTTTAGGGGCCCCCGTGGGCCAGATTGAATGGCTTGGCAGGCCGCATTTTGCCCACCCCTGCTCTAGTGCCACTGTCACGTGTTACGTGTGTCATTCAGCTGCTTCTGGTTAATGGTACTATAAACTTAGACTGGTCACAGTGCAGAGTAATGATCATACCATTAACTGGTGAATCTCGCAGTAAATTTAGACAAGCCACAGAGGCGAAAGTAATGTTCACAGGACTGAAAACCATCCAGCTAGGAAAAAAGCCACCTAGCTACAACTTGATAGTGTCTGAAAACGTGCAACCACTCTAGAGCTGATTTCTCACCATCTTAAAAGAGAACATGTTTGTGGGGATCCCTGTGAGGGGAATCCATGGGCAGAGAAACCTTTTGCCCAGCAGTGAGTGGCATTTAATGGAGCCTGAGTTTTCATGCCTGCTGGGCCCTGCGTCGTTGCTGTCTTCCTGTCTCCCTAATAAGATCTTGTCCTCAGTGAGTAGGGAAACAACCTGGTGCAGGGGGCAGAGGGGGTTCCTGTTAGTAATATTATTATTCAATGAGGCTGGCACCAGCTGGTGGCCGGGCCCAGGTGAGGGCCACCAAAGGCAGCCCCAGGCATGAGCCGAAGCTTCTCCCGTGGCAGCCGCAGGTTCTCACGTGCCCCTCCAAGGGCCCCGTTAGCACCTGCATGGGTTTGCCCATCCCTAGCCAGCAAAACCCCAATGCAGCCTCAGCCCCTCTAGCACCCATCCCAACTCTCCTCATGGACTATCCTGAGACTGTACTCTGCCCCCCTCTCCCCCAAGTTTGGGCAAGCCAGCCCCTGTGATTGGTTAGTCTTGGAAGGAAGTGCTCCATTAGCTCCTCCCGCAGTGAAAGGAAAAGCATAGGGAGCGTGGTCATGTAATGCAGCTCATGTGATGCGGGAGTGCAGTGCTATTGGGCAAGCAGCTGGCCTACGATTGATCAGCTTTGGAAGGAAACACACCGTTAGTCCCTTCTGTCAGTGAAAGGAAATGCAAGCCATGTGGCAAGGGCCACGTGATGGGCCTCACGCGAGGAGAGCCCCATGGCATGGTCCATGCAGGGCAAGCTGGCCTATGACTGGTTGGTCTTGGAGGGAAACACTGCATGAGCTCCTTCTGGCAGCCATGGTAAGTGTGGCGTCCCACGCTAGCATAGGCGTCATGCAGTAGCACTGGATCAGTGTGACATCATGCTCTGGCACAACGCTAAATTGTGGAGTGACGTGCACACTCCGGAGGGTAGGGAACAATTGCAGGCAGACCTGGACAGGTTGGAAAAGTGGGCAGAACTCAATAGGATGCAGTACAACAAGAACAAATGCAGAGTGCTGCACATAGGGCGCAAAAATATCCAGCACACCTACTGGCTGGGAAGTGACCCTCTCAGCAGCACAGAAGCAGAAAGGGATCTCAGAGTCATAGTGGACTTCAAGATGAACATGAGTCATCAGTGTGATGAATCATCAGCAAAGCTAACTGCACTTTATCATGCATCAGGAGATGCATGAAAAATAGATCCAAGGAGGTGATACTTCCCCTTTGTGCGGCACTGGTTAGACGGCAGTTGGAGTACTGCATCCAGTTTTGAGTGCCATATTTCAAGAAGGATGTTAATGGACTCGAGAGGGTCCAGAGGAGGGCCACTTATATGGTTAAGGATTTGCAGGTCAAGCTCTATGAGGAGAGACTAAGGGACCTGGACCTCTTCAGCCTCTGCAAAAGAAGGCTGAGAGGTGATCTTGTGGCTGCCTACAAATTCATTAAGGGGTGCAGCAAGGAACTGGAGATGTTTCATTCACCAGGGCGCCTCTTGGGGTAACGAGAAACAATGGTCACAAACTGACAGAGAGTAGATTTAGGCTAGATATCAGGAAGAACTTCTTCATGGTAAGGTAACCAGCATTTGGCATGGGCTTCCAAGGGAGGCAGTGCTCTCTCCTACCTTGGGGGTCTTTAAGAGAAGCCTGGATAGGCATCTGGCTGGCATCGTTTGACCTCAGCACTCTTTCCTGCCTAGGCAGGGGTCAGACTCAATGATCTGTTGAGGTCTCTTCCGACCCTAGCATCTATGAATCTATGAACATGGCCCAACACATTGGAGTAACAGGCTGTTCTGGCGCAGAGGGTGATGTCTTTGCAGGCAAAGCGCGCACAAGTGATGGTTCCATGGACACTTCAGTCATGCGTTTTGTCCTACGGGGGTCAGGTCTCAAGTGGCAAGGGAGGAAAGGGGGAAGAGGCACGTGGGGCATTCCCTCTTGGCCCCGCTGACTGGCTGGAGGCAGAGTCGGGAGTGGGGGAGCGGGGTCTAGTCTCAGCAGGGTGCATGTACTATGAGCCCATCCTCAATCACGTATCACTGAGATGGAGCAGGGCCCTTGGGGAAGGGAGAGAGAACAAGACCTCCCCCCTCAGGGCTTTCTCCAGTGGCTGGAGACCCAGAGACCCCTTTACCCCCACCCCCAGGTGCTGCAGGGTCTGCAGGGGTTCCTCTCTGTGGCTACGGACAGACATTCAAAAAGCTGGAGCCTGAACTGATTCGACCTTGGCAGGTTAATCTATCCTGCCTAGGCTGAACCAGTTTGTAACAGGACAAACATGCTCTCTGCACTGAGGCAATGTGGGCACATGCCTGCAGTTGCCCATGCCAGGCGCAGGGGGCGCTAGAGCTGGCCCTCTGGTGCAGGGAAGCTGTGCTGGGGGGGGTGAATCCAGGCTGAACCGGCCAGAGACGGGCTTAATTCCCTGCTCCCTTTGCCACTGGCAGGGACCTGAGCTATGTCTGCCCGCACTCCCCTCTCGCTGCTGCAGCACAGGGGCACCAGAGACCCTGATGCAGAGCAGCGCAGGGAGCAGAGTTCATTTCCCCTCTACCCCACTGGCAGCAGGGTGGCTCCCTGCCCGGAATAGGCTGTCCCCTCCACCGGAGGCCGGAGAAATAACCCCATCCCTGCCCCACCAGGGGCCCTGCCTGGCCGTGCCCCCTCCCCGCTGCTGCAGCAGGAGAGGCAGAGCCCTTATTGGGGGCAGCAGCCCCTGTCACACTGTGGGGGAGAGCAAGCCCCTTCCCGGTGAGGGGCTGTGCTGTGGGCTCAGGCTGCGTGTGGCAGCACTGGGGTGTGGAGCAAACCAGAAAGCCCTCCAAGCCCCCACAGCACTGCTGTACTCCACAACCGCTCTGTCGGCCCAACAGCGCAGCCCCGCTGGGAAGCAGTGATGGGCTCCAGCCTGTCGGGCACTGGCAGTGCCAGCCTCTGCAGCTCTTCTGTGCCGGGGCAAGATACTGAGGGGGCTTATTCAGCCCCCATTATTCCACCCCCACAAGCTTCAGCTGCAGCCTGGCCTGGCAGATACCACGACCAGCAGCTGAATAAATCCTTCCTGCCAGGAGGGGGCTTGCTCCAAGCACAGAGGGTCTGCTCGCACCGCAGCAGGGTCTACCCAGCGGGGCCTGCCTGGCCCAGCTGCTGCTGCTCTGTGCTCGGAGACAGCCACTGAATAAGCCCCCTTTTGCCAGCAGGACTGTGGTCAGGGTTCTTTGGGACAGTCCCCCAGTGGCATTGACAGGAAGTTTGGGATGGTCCAAGAAGTATTTTGCCCCGTAATCCCATCCTAATCTGACCTTCATTTAGGGCTCTGTACTTGATGCGGGATATAATTTTACATATTAAAGTAGTACATATACATAAAATTTTCTGTTTAGGATGTGTGATTCATTAATAACAAGCTTTTATTGGTTATAGAGTAGCTTTGAAAAAGGAACCGGGAATAAGGAACCAACTTCAGCTTCATGTTTTCCTAGAAGTACTATGTATGCAGGCAGCCTGCATAGCACAGCCCAAAGGCACACTCATACAGTGATTCAGCCTTCAGCAGCAAGGCTGCCTTGTTGGCAGAGGCAATCAGATATGGATTAGATTAGAAGGTGCACTTAATCTATATCATAAACCAAATATTGTGGGGTTAATTATGCATAATGTTGAACTATAACCTATATTGGGGGATAGCATAAATTGCATATGCTCCATTATGCGGTCCATTAAGTGATAGGTAGTTTAAATTGTGTTTGTCCTTCATAGTTCTGGGGTAATAAATATTAAATTTAGCGTGATTGCTTCAAGTGGTTTGAAAGCACTTCAGAAGAGCCACTTGCTTATCAGATCAAGTCCCTGTTCCTGACAGATATACAAATGAAGAAGACATTCCTTGTTGCTATAATGTAAGCAAGTTCACAAGATTTTAAAAATGTTAAATAAAAATAGTATCTCAAGATCAGCTGCTTCTGCATCACAGCCTGACAAATTCTCAATCAAAAGGAAGTTATCTGGGCATTGCAAAGTTTCAAAGAGTTGCAAAACTGAGGGAATGGTCAAAAGAGAACAAAGAAAACGAGAATCTAAATGATGTCACTCAAGCTGTGGTAAAAGGGAAAAGTAAAGGCTAATGGTAAAAGCTAAGTGTCATTCTTGTTTGGCGTGCAAAAAGCAATATGCTGTTGCTAGTGGAAACTTCAGCTCCATGACTTTTTCTCATTTTATTGCTGCCAAAGCCAAATGTGGACTTTGTATTGTTACATACTGTTGCTATTAGCCAACATTTAATAACAGTTTAAGTTATTAAACCACCCTGCAACTGTCTCTGCCTGCAGCAACACCAGTGACTGGGGGAAAGGGGGTGGAATATCTGGGATATTCTCTTTCTCCCATATAGTTGCCCTATGACTAAGTGCCTTGCAAATGGAATCACCTTGTAATCCTTATTTCCTTACTCCTAGAGGCACCAGAAAGTTCTCTACATTACTGGAACCAAAAGTCTAGTCTCTTTCTATGACCAGGTTACGAAACGCCTGGACACAGGAGGAGGGGTGGATGTCGTATACTTAGACTTCAGGAAGGCCTTCGATACGGTATCCCACCCCATACTGGTGAACAAGCTAAGAGGCTGTGATGTGGATGACTGCACAGTCCGGTGAGTGGCGAATTGGCTAGAGGGTCGCACCCAAAGAGTCATGGTGGATGGGTCGGTCTCGACCTGGAAGGGTGTGGGCAGTGGGGTCCCACAGGGCTCGGTCCTTGGACCGATACTCTTCAATGTCTTCATCAGCGACTTGGACGAGGGAGTCAAATGTACTCTGTCCAAGTTTGCAGATGACACAAAGCTATGGGGAGAAGTGGACACGCCGGAGGGCAGGGAACAGCTGCAGGCAGACCTGGATAGGTTGGACAAGTGGGCAGAAAACAACAGGATGCAGTTCAACAAGGAGAAATGCAAAGTGCTGCACCTAGGGAGGAAAAATGTCCAGCACACCTACAGCCTAGGGAATGACCTGCTGGGTGGCACAGAGGTGGAAAGGGATCTTGGAGTCCTAGTGGACTCCAAGATGAACATGAGCTGGCAGTGTGACGAAGCCATCAGAAAAGCCAATGGCACTTTATCATGCATCAGCAGATGCATGACGAATAGGTCCAGGGAGGTGATACTTCCCCTCTATAGGGCGCTGGTCAGACCGCAGTTTGAGTACTGCGTGCAATTCTGGGCGCCACACTTCAAGAAGGATGCGGATAACCTGGAGAGGGTCCAGAGAAGGGCAACTCGTATGGTCAAGGGCCTGCAGACCAAGCCCTACGAGGAGAGACTAGAGAAACTGGACCTTTTTAGCCTCCGCAAGAGAAGGTTGAGAGGCGACCTTGTGGCTGCCTTTAAGTTCATCACGGGGGCACAGAAGGGAATTGGTGAGTATTTGTTCACCAAGGCGCCCCCGGGGGTTACAAGAAACAATGGCCACAAGCTAGCAGAGAGCAGATTTAGATTGGACATTAGGAAGAACTTCTTCACAGTTCGAGTGGCCAAGGTCTGGAACGGGCTCCCAAGGGAGGTGGTGCTCTCCCCTACCCTGGGGGTCTTCAAGAGGAGGTTAGATGAGTATCTAGCTGGGGTCATCTAGACCCAGCACTCTTTCCTGCTTATGCAGGGGGTCGGACTCGATGATCTATTGAGGTCCCTTCCGACCCTAACATCTATGAATCTATGAATCAAAAAGCAAATCAGTACAACCCAAGAGCTTGTCCAGTTGTTCAAGATGCTCGACTTTCCCCCCTCTTCGCCCTCCCCCCCTTTTTTATTTTTTTAAACAGAGCTCATACATATGTGCTCATATTTACAGCTGTTAGTAAGTATGAGCTCTACTGACAGTAAGCATGTGCGCAACTGCTTTTTAGCAGGTTACAATGGAATGTCTAGTAACAAGCAACTGAAATGCCCCAAACTTCTAGATATTTTCAAAGCTGTAGGAATTGGCCCTCTTGAATTCAAGTCCTTGTCACACAACACCTCATATCAAACTCTTACTGCAGAAGTTCCCCATCTCAGTACTGGAAGGAAGTGGCTGAAGAAAGGAGGAAGGCTCTGTATGAAGTAGTTCAAGAAAATGAAAAGGTAGTTAATTCACTCTTCACAGTTATTTCTATTACCAAGTTTTGACTACTGTCCTACTGAAATGCTTTTAAACCTGCCTTTCTCCAGCTCCACAAAGAAATTTTCCATTTAAAAGAAGAAAATGATGAAGTGATGTTAGTTGCAGAGCATGTGCAGTATATGACAAACATGACTGAGGTAACCTGTTCAGCCTCAGCAAATGGAGGATGAGGTGGGGGACTTGGTGACTGCCTACAAATTCGTTAGGGGAAATCAGCAGCAAATAGGAAGGGCCCTATTCCCCCCAGCAGCACCTGGGGTGATGAGGAACAATGGCCAGAAGCTGCTGGAGAATAGGTTCAGGTTAGAGATTAGGAGGCACTATTTCACTGTTAGTGGGGGCTAGGATCTGGAACCAACTTCCTAGGAAAGTGATCCTTGCTCCTACCTTGGGTAAATTAAAAAAGAGGTTGGATGAACACCTGTCTGGGGTCGTGTGATCCCAGCGTGTGCTCTGGCCAGTGGCAGGGGGTTAGACTAGATGATCTATTTAGGTCCCTTCTGACCCCAAACTACTATGAAACTATGAAGTAAAAGGGACTGGGGAGGGTTTGTTTTTCTAATCTATATTAGAAATGTGGAATGTCTACTGAATCATTGGTTTTGGGTAGTGATGCCTACTTTCATATTGTGTCAAAAACCAGACTGACCATAAGGAGGTTATCCTCATTTTTTTAATTTTTGCTTGTGTGTGTGTTCTAGGAGACTGTAACAGGGGGCCTACTCTGGGGCTGATCCCTCTGTGATCTGCCCACCTGTTCCTGGGCTAACTGCCTGCCTTCTCACTCACCACACCTTGTTGGTATAATTAATTAGTAGATGTTAATCAAGCAGGAGGCTGCCCATTTCCTGCCCTGATGCCAGGGGGCGCTATTTGCAGCACCATTCCTCCCCTACACTGCAGCCCAAGCCTTGCAGATGGCATCTAGTTGTTCTCATACACACTGGGCCCCAGAATCCTCCTGACTGAACCCCAACCTAGAATCCTCTCCTCAGGCAGTCTCATCTGCCTTCATATTAGGCAGCATAGCTCCCTGAGCGACTTCCCCTTTGGGTGTGATCCCCCCACCGGGACCTTTGGCTACTAGCCCTGGCCCACCACCAGGCCAGTCGGAGCCCCAGGCCCGCAGCTCTTGGGCATTCTTCGCGGTGGGCCCCCAGCCCTTCGACCCTTCCTGTCCTGGCCCCAGCATGGACCAATCAGGGGAAGTCCAGACAGGTGTTGAGTCTATGGCCCTTTTTCTCTCTCCAAGGGTCCACCCTCCAAACAAAGGGGTAACCCACCTGGTTGTGGGGGCTAAGGGTTAAGGCACCCTGACCCACCTTTCACCAGGGTGGTACCTGGCCTGGCATTTCCTGGGGGCTGCCACGCCACTGTGAGCCCCACCAGGCCACCCACTCCCGGCAGGGTGCAGTTTTAGGTCATGCCCAGGACCAGGAGCCTCCTTACCATCCCCTACAGCTCCTCCCTTACCTCCAGATGACCCCAGCAGCCCTCTGGCCGGGCACTGTTGTTGCCTAGCCTCCAACGTCAGAACTGCCCTGTTTATATGGGCAGTCCCTGATTCAAAATGGGCACCCTCATCGGGCACCTGCCGGCTGCTGCCTTCTGGCCCTTAAAGTGGCCAGCACAACCAGTGCCCTGCCACAGAGACATATGTGGTTTTTACTGAAAGTAAAATGACTAACTTACCTATTCAATAATAAAGACTTGAAAGATGGATGTTGGAAAACAGGACCCTGTCACTAATTTGAACTAGTCACGATTCACCTAATATGAATGACCTCTAAACATCTGATCTTCTCGGGTCAAGAATCAACAGATCCATTCTAAGCTTTTTTTAGACTTTTGGCCTTGCAGCACTTCAAAAAGTCAGAGCCTTCTCATTCCTATATTGCTGTGACAAAAAAAAAGTTATAGGTAAAATCAAGGATACAGTCATGGCAGTACAGTGTAATCAAACCTAATTTGGAAAATAGTTCCTTTAACAATTGGCAGACTCATTTCCTGGAAAACCTCAAGCAAACTAGATGTAATAAGCTGGAAATAGCACTTCTGGGTGAGATGCCAAACAATGGTTTAATACTTGACTAATCAATGAAAACTCCAGTTTAATTTGATAGAAATCAAAATGATATTCTGACTGACTCCTAATGCCCTTAATATTTCTCCCCTGTATCTTCTAGAGACTAACTGGGAAGGCACCTGAAGCTTAAAAGATCTAGACTTCAAAAAGCTTAAACAGGAGGATGAAGAGTGATGTAAACTAAATAGTGATTCTCAAGAGGAGTCTTCAAAGTTATGTCATTGTAACAAATCTAAGATCAACCCAAGAAGTCTGTGAAACTGGCTTGGCAAGCTTAAATAGATAGTGCTTTATGTGTGTGCAGCTATTAATTCTGAACTCCATTCTTGGAGAAACCTAAGGTGTGCACAGAAATTGTTTTTTTTCACTGTTTAAAGCACTTTATTGCCTTGATTTTTTAAACAGAAGTGCACAGCTTACAACACTTTAAATGGGTATAGTGCTTTAACCCTTGTTAAATGAGGTATTAAATTCTGAAATGCTGTATTTTACAGAACTTAAGTAACCTACAGCACTTTAAATAACTTCTGTACACTGGTCAAATTTCTGACCACTCACCACCATACTTCTGTCATGTTTAAAAAGTGCTGTAACTTTATAGTGCTATAAAAAGTGATCTAAATTACAGTACTGTGAAACATGTATGGAGCAGTTCTGTACACACCTCTACTGCCAAACTTATCCCAGGTACAATGGTGAATCTTGTGGAAGCTTTAAAGATACAGTGGATTGTACCTGGAATAGAAGTTGTAACAGAGATGATTTCAGAGGGTGATACCAGGTAGCTCCATGTGCTTAGAGAATTTCAGAATAGCTCCAAGCACTCACTGTACTTCGTGACTGCAAGCAGCAGCACAGAGCACACAGCACTTCTAATAAAGATCCAAGTTGTTGCAAATGGAGTCCAAATGGAGTCACTTTATTACTGCACAGAGCTCTGCGCATGAAACAACCCACCTCTGCTAAGCAGACTATGGCCGAGGGGGCATATGGGAGCAGAGTAACAGTGGGCAGCACCCACCAGGGGTTTGCTCTGGAAGGTGGAGTGGGCAACAACGAGGGGAAGGCCGGATCTCTTCGTTAACGCCTCCCACCACCCCTCTGCAGCTTCACTCGGGTCCCAACATTTCTCCCACAACCCGCATTGCCTAAGTTGGTGGCGGTGGCCTCCAGCACCCCATGTGATCTCCAGTTCTTGCCACTCCCTGGTTGGGAGGTAGAATGGGGTTTTTGTGTGAGCATCTGCTCCTCCCCATTCCTCTCCTAGTGCCCAAGGCTGCAAGGTCCACGTTGCATGCCAAGGCTAGGGCTCGGGCCATGGCTCCCTCCCCTCCCTTCAGCATGCACTACCTGTGGCCAGGGTGGCACCTTCCATCAGAGCAGGTGGGCTGTCATGTGATGTTAGAGCCATTGCAGAGGCTCTGCCACCCCCTGAGGCACATGGTGGGGAGCTCTGGCCTTTCTTGCCCCTGTCATACATTATATATATCATGCAGTTGACTGGTTAATGGTGCAATAAACTTAGACTGGCCACAGTGCAAAGTAAGAGGGGCCACAAGTGAAAAGTAGTGATTGCACCATTAAGTAGTGAGTCTGGCAGTACATTTAGAGGGGCCACACATGCAAAGTAATGCTAACAGGATTAAAAATGACTGTCCAGCTAGGAAGAGAGCCACCCAGTTACAACCATAGTGACTGAAAACATAGAACAGCTCTAGAACTGATTTCTTTCCAGCTTAAAAGGGAACATGTGTGGGGGAGAGGGGGTCCCCGTGATGGGAATCCATGGCCAGAAAAGCCTCTTGCTCTGCTCTGGGCTCACTGAGCTTTTGGCAACACAAGACTTGCTCCGGTATTTTTTCCATGGTCAAAAAAAATGAGTGAAAGCCAAAAGCCAGCATTGTCTGAGGGGGTGTTTAATTCTAATGAGGTTGAGAAGCACCCATGTAGGCTGTGGAAACAGGCACACAGGGCAACAGGGTGACAGCAGTCCTTGACACACACCTAGATACAGTGGGAGCCCAGTGATGCATACTGGGGACAGAGCTGTGGCAGATGGTAGCATTTTTTCCACTCGCATTTTCTCTGCTGGGTTATTCTTTCTGTTCCCTAGACAAACAATATATTCACACAAGCTTCAGTTATGTCTGCATATGCACCAGTTGAAAATTTCACTGAAATCCAAGAGCAGATGCACATACAACTACACCAGGTGGCTGTGCTGTATGTGCTGCTACAAGTGACAGCCTCCTGTCTGGGACAGGAGTGGCTGGTGGGCAGGCAGGAAAATGGGGAAAGTGGCAGTGTGAGGTGGAAAGGAAGCAAGTGGGCATGTGGGAGCACAGAGGAGAAGGAGCACCAGGCATGGGCTAGCAGTGGTCTATGGAGCTGGGCTAGGCTGTGCCAGCAGGGAGAGAGGGGAGCTGGCCTGGCTGTATAGAGCCCCTGCTGGCCGGGACCCCACGCTTTTGCCGCCCCACTCTATGCCCCGCTGGTGCTGGCCCTGGGGCACCGGCACAGGCCCCGCGCTCCCTTGTGGCTGCTCGCTCCCCGTCTCCCCTGCCCCAGGCCCATGGTACAGGTGGGAATCAGCATTCATAGCCCTGACCCTGCTAGCCCATCTGGGCTGAACAGCGGCAGTGCAGGACACACTGCTGCTCAGTGTGGGAGGAAAGCGGCCCCTCCCTCTCCCACTGCTGGCACTTCCTGGTGCAGCTTCCTGAAGCCCGCACAGGGCTGCCCTGCGGGGCAGTGGTGGCAGCACAGAGCAAATACAGGGCAGCCCCACCTGGGCTCTGAGCAGCTGCACCAGGAAGTGCTGGCAGCAGGAGGGGGAGAGGCCACTTTTACTCCATGCAGAGCAACAGGTTCTGTCCCATGCCACCGCTGCTGAGCCTGCGCCCCAGTGCCAGTCCTGGGCTCGCCTGTCCAGGCTGGGCAGAAACTGCTGCTTGGTGCGGGGAAAAGCAGCTCCTCCACCTCGCTGCCGCCGGGCAGTTTTTGGTGCGGCCACCTGGAACTTGCACCATGCTGGGCCACCCTGTGGCTCCATTGCTGCCGCCTCTCGGCTGCCCAGCGTGGCAGCAGTAACAGTGTGGAGTAGTCGCAGGGCAGCCTGGAGCCAGTGCAGGGCACACAGCGTCGTGGCTGCACATGCTGGTCCCTGCCATGACCACTGCATGCCCAGGACTCACCTGGCCAGGCAGTGCAGAACAGATGCGGTGTGCACTGGGGCTGCGCGCTGTTGGTGGTGGCGGGGAGGCACCGCAGGATGCTCGGGCTTTGGGCTGTTGTGGGCTGGGGGTGGGTGCTGACCAGCTCAGGGGGACATGTGCAGGGGGGGTTCCCATGAATACCCCACATACCCTCAAACCCTTCCCACAAAACCCACAGCCACACCCTCCCCCACATCACACACCCCACACACACCATACCCCCACACACATCCACAAACTCCCCATACACACATACCTCCCCACAAACCCCACATCCACCCACACCCCCAATACCCCTGAACACCCCACACAATATACAAGAGTAAGACTGCATTTTGACCTATTACTAGTGTTCCGCATTCTTGGTTTTTACCCATTTTCATTGATAAATTCTCCGATTCTTTATAAGTCATTTGTTTTTTACTGATTTACACCCATTTTTCAGTTCAAATCCCTGTTAACCAGCACGAGTGGGGAAAGGCTCATTCCCCACTCATGCCAGTTAACAGGGATTTGAACTGAAAACTGGGTGGTGCCGGTAAGCTAAAAGTGCCACTGTGCCAGTTACCCGAGGCACAGGTTTCCAGTCGGATGCAGGGGTTGGGGGTAGCGGTGGCCGGGGGAGGGTGGCTGGAGCTGCTGCCTGGGGGTGCAGGGCTCCTGGCTCTGACCCCAGGTGGGGCAGGGCAGACCAGGCCGGGCCAGGCTGGGGCGTGGGAATCGCTCCTGGGGCAGGCGGGTCCAAACTACACCCTGGAGGCTCCGGCTTCGGCCCTGCCACCCCACCCTGTGCCCTGCACCCACTGACAGTTCCTGCTGCTTTGCTCCCTGCTGCAGCTCCAAGAGCGGCTGACGAGCCATGCCACACCCTTCCCCTAATCCCAGCCTTACTCCCTCCCTCCCTCACTGCTGATTTAAACTGATTTTTTCCCCTTTTACCTAGATTTCATCCCAGTTTTTATGTTTCGAAGGTAAACCCTGAAAAATTCCCAGATTTTTTTTTTTTTAATAAAAACTGAGAATGAGGAACACTGCCTATTATACAATCACTTCTACATATACAGCACAAACACACACAAATCAGGACAAAAATATATTTTGAATTAAATTAAAAATATATTATTATGGGTTTTTGATTTTTAGTATATAGCCTTTTTTTCCCCCTGCTCTAAGTTGGCAAACCTTCTTCCCCAAAGGCGTACTTCCAGGGGCAAGGGGAGGGACTTCTGGTGGCGAAGGTCAGAGGGTATGGGTGGGACTTTCAGGCACAAAGTAGTGACCAGGGGGCAGGGCACCTGTCAAGGGGCAGGGCTACCCATGCAGACCTCAACAGCTTGCCAAAACTTGGTAAGCAGCCCTCCACCCAAAATAACTGCCCGCCCTTGCAGTAGCGTATTAGCACTGTCCATGCTGTGACATGCTACTGCTCAGTGTTATTAAGCTACTGCACAGTTAGTATCTCATGTAGACACACCCTGTGTCTGTTCCCTTTTAACACCAATGTAAATATGCCATGTGTCCATGTCCTTACAATTTCTGTTATGTGCTTTTTTGTATGTGTGTGTGTAGGGGGGGGGGGGGGGGGAGGAATTTCTGACTTGCCTCTGTCTCCTCCTCATGTGTCTCTGTCCTTTAGTCTTGCCTCTCCTGCCTACCACATGCTGGCCCTAATGTCCCATCCCTTCTAGGATACAAACATGGCCCCATGCACCCCTTCTTGTTGAACAGCAGCACAGAGAACATTGTTTATGGTTATATAAAATCACTGCTACAGAAAAAAAATGCTGATCTGTTTTGCTGTCTTTTTCATAGCCAGACTAGTTGAAAATAACTCTGTACTTAGAAGTAAAAAAAATCAAAATAGGAGTACAAAATTAGTCCTGGACTGTTGCGACTACCACAGAATGTCAACCATCTTTAATTATGATACTAGGCTGACCTTAACCAGAGCTATACTTAGTTGCCCACATTTTTTTTAATTCATCCAAACCAATTTAGTTACCTTCAGATGGCAGCCCTACATGCCAGAATTGATTTTAAAATCTCTGGTTGTAGCCCTTACTATATTTAAGGCCTGAGTCACAGTTGCCCTAGGCCCCTCTATGCAAGTGTAACCAATGCAAAAAGCCCGCAGAGCAATTGTGGTCCCCAGTGGGGATTACCACTGAGGCTGTAAACCTTAGGGAAATGGCACTGTTCCTGCCTGCAGGAGGGAAGAAAAGAGCATTCCTACGCTCCAGTAATCTTCACTGTCCAATTGAGGAAACTTGCAGGTGCCAGGGTACAACTACAGCTGCTCTAATATGCTACAGGAGACTGAGCTGGCCCTAGCAGTCTCAGAATAGAGGAGGCCCAAGACATCCTGTAGGATAATGCTGACACAAAGACAAAGTCCTCTCCTCAGGGCTTTCTTGTGATTAAATTAAACTCCTGTGGCAGGGAAAAATAGAGGCTTAGATGCATATACAACATTAAGCAGTAGCCAGGTATCCTTTTTTAATCATTAGGTGCCCAAATCCTTGCACAAACTTTGTGAAGGCTAACAGGGAACTAAACCATTCAAAAGTCCTCATGTACAGACTGTCAGTCTTCCTAAGGCACATACTTTCATACAGCTACCAAACAGCGCAGAGAAGAATTCCCTCATTTTATCCATCAACCAGTAAAGATAAAGCCCCTGATCCTGCAAATGCTTAAAACTTTGTCCTCAAACTTCTAAGACTCAAGGCACCCTTTGGAAAATTCCGTCTCTTAGCTTTTGCTCACATTTTAAATATGGAAAAATAGAGCAGTTCTTCTGCTGCAAAGAATTTGAAAGACCACAATAGGTCAGAAATGTTTTTGACATTATGATGGATTCTTCTTTGAAATCTCTGGGTTTACTTTGTGAATCATGTGTAACTAGGAACTTGACTCCTTTTTCTTCACTTTTCCATTACTTTCATGTTTTCCACAATATCCCTGGGCTGTGGGAAGCAAGCAGAGACTATCCGCCCAGGGATATCTGCTGGTGTCTTTTACTCCTTCCTTCCTCCCAGTTTTAACTTATGATAAAGACTTTATATGTTGGTGGGTGGTCAAGACCCTGTAGTCTTTGGATTCAAGACCTTTTGAATATATGTACATCTTTAGGAACTTCAGTCTCTTATTTGCTCACTGTAAGAAGCAAACAGAATTGGGCAGCTGGAGAATACCTGTAGTGAAAAGACAGAACAGCCTGTTGTGCAAACAAAAACCCATAAGAGACATAATTCTGGGAAGAGCTACATGTAAGGAATTGAGGAGTTGGAATGCTGCTTTAATTTTGTTTTACACACACACACACACACACGTGTGCGCTCTTTATGTTATGATTGATATACATTATATCTTTTAAATGCTGGAAATGCTGCTTTTTCTATATTCCCGGGGGGGGGGGGGGGGTGTTCTTACCTTTTCAATGTAATTTTGCAATGCCTTCTCCTTTTATGTTAATTTTTGCTTCTTTGAGTCTTTGCTATTGTGCATAAACTTTTTAAAAAACCCTCTAAGACAGGGTTTGGAAATCTATAGATCCAATTTGCCAAGTGATTTTATCTGGCCTGAAAAGCTGGGATATCAGCAGCAGGGGATGGTGGTACTTGGGGGCAGCAGTGACCAGGTCAGAAGTGGTGCCCCCCCTGACATAAATCTGTTAATATGGTCCACTGCTCCTAAAAGGTTGCCACTTTTACTCTAGGTTAAATTATTCATGTCCTATTCTACATCCCATTTTCAAAAGTGCTTTACACATTTAGGAGCTTACATCCTACTGAAAGTCAATGGGACTTAGACTTCTAGATCAATTCTAAGAACTTTTGAAAATGTTACTCTTTGTCTCAGTTGCTCAGATTAAGATAAACTATACTAATTTTAAATATAATATTTCCATGGCAGTGAGTGGGAAGTGGTGGTATCTTTGTAATCCCTTTCCTCTTGCTCTTTCTTTGTATCACAAGTCAAACCTAACACTCTGAGGTGCAGCTGCTTCATTTTAAGTGCTCAAATTGTGCCATTTACTTTAAAAAGAGAGGATTTGTTAACGTTAAGCACATACATAAGTGTCTGCAAGACTGTGGCCTATTTCCTACAGTGATAACCTACACTCTAAATCTAACTGATTTTATACGTTATAGCACTAAATTGGAATAGATAAGCTCTCAGTAAGTAGACTGCTCTCAGTGCTATACTTTATCTGGTAGCCATGGCTTCCACTCTATACCCTGGATATCTGAACACATTAATGCTATCATCACCCCTGAACCTATTTGTCCCTTGCCAGAAATAACTACATTGTTTCAGAGGCAAGCAGCCATTCATTCATCGGAGACAATGAACAGCAATATTTTCTGTATTTAGACAAGAAAATTTAAGTAGCAGTTCAGGCCTGCTGTGCACTTTACAGTACATACTTTTTTTTCTTGGGAACAAATATTTATTTCTAGGAAGTAGCTTAAATGCTTTGGGCAAAGGCACGCTGCAGGATTCCTTCCTCCAGTGCACCGTAAAGATCCCTAGCTATTACTGCAATGGTAAGCTATATTTCACCATTGCTGTGAGTAGTCTTCCAGCTGCACACATCCATGTGCTTATACATTTTTTTATTCCAAACCTCATTCCAGTGACACCACCCTTCACCTTGGCGTGCATGTTCCAGTATAACAACTATTGTTGAAAAGTGGCCATGGATTGCACAAGCCTTGTTTTGGCTTGCCCAACTTAATGTGCTGCACAGCAGATTCTCAGAAGTGCTGAGCACTTACAAGCCAAACACAAACAGTAGCCTCTCAGAGCCCTATAAGGAAGCACCCAAAAGCAGCAACATACACAATCTGTGGCCACTTTTGAAAATGTCAGCCTTGGGCTCCTAAACAATTTTTGCCTTAAAAGTGTCATGGTAGATAGCCACTTTCTCTCTAAAATCTTGTTTTCATCCTTCATTCACCAAAAGCTTGATACGTATTTAAAACAGGATTCTTCTGATCCTAACTGTAAACAGCCTGCAGCTGCACATTAACTACTGAAGTCACACCAGTCCAATTATTTGGTGTCTCATTTGGCTGACCCTCAGTTGCATCTATGCATGTCATTATCTTCAAATTGTGTCCTCAGTGACCGCTGTGCAAACCCATTGCATTCACAAAGTTTGCACAGTTGTAATTGATTGACCAGGAATAAAGAGCAGCCTGCTGTCTTATCATTAGCTGCATTTACTTCATAATATTAAAAGTTTATTGTAATTACTGAACCAGCATTTATGGTTCCAAATTTTCATATGGAAGGATCACTGAACTTACATGAAAAACTCTCATTTTAATACTGATGTTATTGTGATCTCTCAGAGAAATGTAATAGCAAATGACATCATGTACTGTGAATAATTGCCCTTTGAACACAGCATATATGTTCTTCTGGGAATTTTTTTGACTGGAATTCAGCTTTCTTAAACAAAACAAAACAACACAAGTAATGGGGAAAGACGCAAACTATGGACTTGAAAACATAGGCCACCTACTAACAGGGAAAATAGTCTAACCAAAGCAATTAAGGTAAGCGAATTAATGATGTGCTGCCATCTACTGGTACTCTTTTCATAACTTTTCTGAAGCACAAATACACTTGAGAACCTTTATTGAGCTAGCTGCACGATTGTTCCGGTCAGGCAGCTTTTCTCTTTATCTCCTCCATGAGCATGCAGGAGGTGAAAAGGATTCCAAATCAGTGTGGATACCTGCTCATTTGAAGGTGGACTGAGACCACCCAGGCATGTTTTTATAGTGCAGAACATATCTTTTTAGATAGATGGGGTGAAAAACGTTGCTCTGGTTTCTTTACACAGGGTAGAAAGGCCAGCAGAGCAACCTGAAGAGGTCCTAAGAGCCCCAGTTTTTGCTGTAGAAGAATTTTACTGGGGCAAAGTGTAACTTTACAGGTGTCTCTTTCCCCTTCTTCCATGAAAAAAATGGTATCAGGGAAACATTTAACATATTCATCTTTCATGTGAATTAAGATGCACAAAATAAAGAGGACACTTAGCTGCATATGGCCAGCAAATTCTCTGTAGATCCGAAGCAAGGATTGTACAGATCATGCTATTGGGAACCTCTCACAAAGGCTGCGATACAGTTGTCAAATGGAAATGACTTTTGGAAAGGAATTCTGTTTTCCTTTACAAACTCAAATGGCAGTTTTCCAGAAGCATAACTGCCATTTTTGGCACTTTCAAACAGTTTGCAATCCTACTCCACAGGCAGTGTGGACACATTAGGCACCACATGTCTACTGAGCATGCTCAGTAGACTTTATTGTAGATGGACCGGTGAGTGGCTTCATAGATGTGCCTGGACACAAGTCTTGGAATTCTGGCCTGAGAGTATATAGGAGGGAGGAGAGGAAAGCGTTTTTCAACCCCTGATAGCTGATTGGGAAGGATACTGGCCCAGGAAGCAGGAGGACTAGCTTCTGGGCCAACCTCACCCAAAGCGGTTTGATCTTCTGGACTTCTCAGTATACTGCTGTAAGCACCAAACTACAGGTTTGGCATTATCTAAACTAGGACTGTCCAACTGGCTGTCTGTGGGCTGAATGGGGGGTTAATGTGAAACCCCCAGACTTCTGCCTGGTTGCTGCTGTTCCTATCACTGGCTGCAAGAGCAGCTGGAGTCTCAGGGCTTTCCCTTCCTCCTCCAGCTTGCACAGCCTGCAGTGCCAGTGACCCAGAGTGCCCTTGTGGAGTGATTCAGAAGAAGAGCCTGTGGCCAGGAAATTGAGGTGAGGCAGGATGGATGTGGAGGTGGGGTAGGTGTGGGGATGCCTGCTTATGCAGTGCAGTGGGGGAGAAGGGACACTCATACACATACTATGCAGCGCGGGTGGCCTGTGACCCCTGCTGGTGCAGCCTGTGAAACGTTTGGCCCCTCACTGCTCAGAAGTTGGACAGCTCTCCTCCAGCACTTCTTTTGAGCCTGAGCCACTGAAACATGCATTTAGTATTTACTTGAGAATCTCTGCCCTCTTGGGAGCAAGGCTCCAAGCTGCAACCCAACACTGTACCTAGACTCCTGGTGGCCCTGGGCAAATTTGTACTAGCAGGCCCCCCTTTGCCAGAGATAATGACAATCATTATTTTTACCATTTTCAGATCCCCTTTCTGTCCAGGCCCCAGGTGGCCACCTGGTTCACCCATGCCCATGTCCAGCCCTGCTGCAACCTGCTCCCTTCTAGAGGGGTATCCATCCACTGAGCCACATATGATTATGCTGGCCTTTTTTCCACCTGGACTCGCATATCTCCTCACTTTGGCTACCCTGGGGCAAGCTTCAGAAGAACTGGAGAAGGACTGAGCTAATACCTGACCTGAGGCATGGTGGTTAGCATGCTGTGCTGGAATATCAGAGTACTGGTTCAAATTCCCTCATTCAGGGTAGGAATGGAAGCTGGGTCTCTTGCTTCTTGGACGAGTGCTCTAACCATTTAGCTTTTGGGGTAATCACGGGTCTTTGTAGGTAGAATTTTATGATATATGTTGGCCAAGCATGTGAAGTGAAACAGAATTCTGGCATTGGTCACTGCCTACCTGAACTACTATCAGAATCAGGCACTTGGGCTTCAACTTTGCAACAAGCTCCACACCAGGAAACCCATCAAGTTTCCATACAGTTGCATGGGTCCACCTAGACATAAATGATTGCACGATTGGAGCCCTTAAGGTTATTATAGACCCCGCTTTAAAAAAAAATCCCCATATCCTGTTAGTCCCTCTAAAATGCCACATTTCAATTGCTACGTCCTATAAACTAGATAGTACTAGAAGCAGTAAGTAATCAAACAAATTGGCTGAGCTCAATGGGAAACCTGTGTATTTGTTCAGGTTCTATTGAAGTGCAAACAGTCATAGCTATTCATAACACACAGAGTTATTCTTTTTGAAATGAACAAGCAGAAAGCCAGTAGGATACAATGATTTGAAGAGAATAACACAGCTAAAGTTGAGACCAACAAATATCTGAATCTAAAAAGGGGTCATGATGTCTGTTTTGTTTGTTTAAATCAAACTTTTCTGCTTGGTGGGCTAAATTATAATTATGCAACCTGAAGCTTTTCAATGTGACTTCTCATGTAATTACAGTGGTTCCTCACAATTATCCTATCAATAAGCTTTTGAGAGAGAGAAATTTGTTGGCATCTGGGATTCTTTGCAAATCCTTCAAACTGAAGAAAGAGAAAACTCACACTGAATCACAATGGTCCATAATAGCAGATGTTCTTAAACTGGATAAATTGAAGGAGTGGCTCCATTGAAGCACCTGGATAATACACCTCAACCAGGTGACAGATTAAAAGGATAAACAAACAGAACTCTAGTTTATTAAATCAGAGCCTTCTCTTATTACTTTAGCCCTTTCCAATTACTAACATTTCTAAAAACACGTATGCCACTTTTGAGTTATAAAATTCCCATACCTCTGAATTACTTTCATAAATGAAAATGTTGTTTTGTGGAACTAAATGCAATCAAGGGTGAACTACATGCAATCAAGGGACCTGAATTTGAAAATAACTACATTGCAATGTTATATAGTGGTCAAGAACTATTTATATAACACCATAAATGCACATGAGTATTACAGATAAAGATTTCCTTCCCTGTAATTGTGAATTCTAATCCTGCAAAGAGTTACCCACGTGCATAATTGTATATGGTCAGTGGCCCCATTGAAGTCAATGGTATTTCTTAGGTAAAGCACAAATAGAAATCCTTGTAGGATTTCCTTGGACCTAGGGACCCAATTTTATGTCCGGATCTATTGGAATGGACCCAGTATGGACCTATCCTTGTTAAAAAGGCAAGTCAAACACAAGAAATAACACTGGAAAACACTATAGAAAGAAGATAAATTAGTTAACGATTGGAAGGGGAGAAGGGTTACAGATAGTTTAACAGTTCAGAAATAGCAAACAGATTTCACTAATGGAAAAAAATTTAAACAGATTTATAAAAACATTATACTCAGTATAGAAAGGAATGAGTAGATTTGTAAACCTGTTTGGCCTATATATAACAAAAAAAATCAGCATGAAATAATTTTGCTCTGTTCTAACACTAACTCTATGGACTTAGCCAGCTGGGTTTTCCCATCAGGTAACATCCATGGACTTTGCTGGGAAGGCCCCAAAGATTTTGCACAGGATTTTGTGCAAGGTGACAATTCTCAAGATCAATTAAATTAGTTGCAGTTATGCCTTATTTGCCTGAATTTTGTTCTGTTTTTTAACTGATCTATCCTCTTGATTCCCTTGATACTCATAATGCTATTAACTAATATTTTCTTCTACTAGCTGCATAATGCTTATTTTTTACATTTATTTCTGTTTTCAAAATCCTTACTTCAGCAGTTTTAATGTTACATATTTGGTTCTCCTGCTGGATCACAGTAGTTTCTATGGCATGTCTCATAAGTAGTGTGGGATCTCTTTCTGTATATTATCTGTGACTGTCCAAAATGTGGTCCACTACATTAAGCTTCTGTATTTAGCACTCCTAATTTCCATTTACCCACATTTCTAATCAATGTTTTGTACTAAGTGCTAAACATGCTGGTGACTGTTTTATGCTAGCACTGCTCCTCCTGCTTCTAGTGGAAGATTCTTGACAATCGCTATTATAAACTTGGTCCAAATCAGTGATTCTCAACCAGGGTGCCATGTGGTCATTTCAAAGGTGCTGCAGGGTGCCATGCAATGTAAGCACTGTTAGGTGGGCAGGTATGATTCACAAAATAAACCCAGAGATTACAAATAGGAATTCATAGCATCAAAGCTACTCTGACCTGTTGTGGTCTTTCTGGAGTTCTGTGCAACAGAAAAATTGCTCTATTATTTTTCAGTAGTAAAAAAACAAGTGAAAACTTAGAGCCCACACTTTTCAAAGGGTGCCTTGAGTCTAACAAAGCTAAAACATTTGAGAACTACTGATCTAAATAATTGCAATAAAAGCTATGGCTCTCTGTCCTGCAAAACCCATACACAATACATTTACTTATCAGCATAAATAAAAGTTAAATAGGTATCTGTAGGATCAGGGTCCCTGCTTGTAACACAAGCTGTGAAAAGCATAACAGGATCTTTGCTTGGCTGTGTTTGTAGTACAGATATGCCAGGGTCAGTGGAATCATTGTCATCTATCACATCTTTTGCTATTGTAAGAACCAAGATGTTTCGCCCATATGAATCTGTCTTGTAACTGGGTTATTTTCTCCTGATTATACAAGTAACATGTCATCTATATGATTTGGTACCATGCTGATATGGAGTATGTATCGGAGACAGCAGGTTTACAATCAGTTTTGATCAAGATGGAATTTTCTGTTCTAAAGTCTTAAGTGCAAATTTAATATCGAAGATAAAAGTGATTGCTCTTTAATATGGAATCAGAACTTTGGGTAGCAGTGACATCCTTTATTAGACCAACTAGATATTTGCAAAAAAAAATTCCTGCAAATGAAGAATTTTTTTTTTTTGCAAATATCTAGTTGGTCTAATAAAAGATGTCACCTCTATCCAGAGTTCTGATTCCAGTTGCCTGTAGACCAATACGGCTGCAACCTGTACTCTCTAACATAAAATTAGATTCAACAGTGGTTCCTGGCAGTTTGCTGGCACTTGAGCACCATAGCAGGCAGGGATTATTTCAACTTTACCTACAAGGAGAAGCCAGCTATGGCTTTGTTCCTACAAACTGCAGAATTGAGACCTATATCTGTTTCATAGCAGGAACATACACTTGGCTCATATTCTGCTCTGTCTTGTTTCTTCCAGAATTTCTAAAGCCAATAATACAAATATCTTCTCTAGTCTGACCCCCTGTATAACATAGGCCAGAGAACTTCACCCAGTTACTTTGCTTTTGGAAGTGCATCCAGGCTTGCTTACAGAATATGGAAGATCCATCACTTCCCTCTCTAGTCTGTTCCAGTGGTTAGTCATGCTTGTTGTTAAAAATGCATGCCTGAGCTTCTCACTTTATACTGCAGCAATTTATTTCTTGTGCTGCCCTCTCCCAAAAAAGTTCAATTGGGTCTTGTTATGCTTTTGGCTTGGTTGACACTACTAAGTTCTGGAGCAGAACTCAAGTTTTACCATGAGGCTGAAGTTGGTTCCTTATTCAGCCTCATAGTTTTACCAGAGGAAGCTTATGTATGTCTACACACAGAGCACCTTGAATGCAGAACAACCCTTTTTGTGCCAGTTGGGCTACACTGCTTCTCAGCGCCACAGAAGTCCTCACCATAGAACAGCAGGCACATGAAAACATGCTTAAATCTTTGCCTTCCTCAGCAATTTGCCAGAAGCAATCTTATGTATGCCACTTTGGACACTAGTTTGAAATGTAGTGGCAAGATTCAAACTAACATGATGTCTGTCCCATTCTTTAAAATCAGCATATCATCTTGAAAATGCTTTCGTCCATCTCACCCACTCTCCTGTATCTCACAGTAGCAGTGACTGGATAGTAATGGGAACAGTATTTATGGGATGTAGAGGCCTAAGAAACATTTAGTGTCTTAATTTGGGAGTTAAATCTCTCCTACTATGTTTGATGGCCACTAATGAACTATATAAATTTGTCCAAACCCCTTTGGAACCTGGTTAAACTGTCAGCCTCTGCAACATCTTATGGCAATGAGTTCCACAAGTTAATTACATGCCATGAAAGAAAGAGCTTTGTTTTAAACCTGTTCCTCACTAATTTAATTGTATGTCTTCTAGTTTCAGTATTGTAAGAGATGTTAAATAGTAAACCCATATTTGACTTTCTCTACACCATTACAGAACTCTTTCATATCCCTCCTCAGTTGTCTCTCTCTAAGCTGAAAAGTCCTAGCCTACTTAGTCACTCCTCATCTAGAAGTCTCTCCATAGCACAGGCTATCCTTGCTTTCTCTCTGTACCTTTTCTACCTCTACAATACCCTTTGGAGGTTGGGGGCCCAGAACTGCATGTAGTGTGGGCACACAATCCATTTATAGTGTCACAATGACATTTTCTGTTGTTTGCAATTCTTTTCTTTATAGTTCATAACCCTCTGTTTCTTTGTCCGTTGGGCTGCTACTGAACACTGGGCCAACATATTCAGGGAGCTGCCTGCAACCATTCCAAGATCTCCTCTTTTTTTTTCAGACTGTTAGGGGGACTGCAACTGTTTGAAAACCTGCAGAAAATGCCTATGGGGCAGAAGAGAAATACATGGTAGGAAGAGGATGGCACCCATTCACAGTTCCCTCTGGCAGGCCTGAGCATGCTTTGAATACTTTTGATTTAGTCTACGCATGGCACGGACAGAGAGGGCACTGTAAAAGACAGCCGGATGCCTACCGCAGTCCACATTCACACAGGTGGAAACCAACGAATTGTGGGCTGCGATCCTTGTGATGCAGACCTGTAGTCCTGGCGTTGGTGTGCCAGTGCATCTGTGCTCTGGCAGTGCAGCAGCAGGGGTTGCTCTGCACCCAGAGGATTCCTGCTGATGAAACCTTCAAGGGTAGATAGGACCCTCCTCCACCAGGCTAAAAACCCTTGGCACCCGGTATTTACTTCCACTGACACAAAGAACACCCCCGCTGGCTATTGAGGGGTGCAAAGACCTAGCCTAGGCCTGAGGAGACCAGAAGGGTCAAGCACAGTATCTGCGTAGGGGATTGCAGCTCTGCAGCAGCCGGGGCTATTTAATGGAGCCTGAGTTTTCATGCCCGCTGGGCCCTGTGCCTTTGCTGTGGTCTTGTCCTCAGCAAGTGGAGACACAACCATCATGTGCATGCATGACAATCTGGTATGCGTGTGTGTGTACATGGAGACCTGGTGTGCACTTGTGTGTAAACAACCTAGAGGGGTTTTGTGTGTAGACAACTTGATGTGTGTATGTATGTGTGTGCATGGAGACAACTTGGTGTGTGTGCGTGGAGACAACCTGGTGTGCGGGTAGACAACCTGGGGCAGGGTGTATGTATCTATGTGGAGACAACCTGGTGTGCGTGTGTGTGCTGGTGGTTGTTATCACTATTATCACTCCAGGCAGTGGCAGAAGCTTCTCCCGTAGCAGCCCCGGACTCCAACTTGCCCCCAAAAGCCCCACTCACTCCCTCCACCGCCCCCAAGGGCTCCCCCCTCCAACCCCTTCTTCTCCCGCCACCAGAGCCAGCCGGCCTCCGATTGGTCGCTGTGGGAAGGACCCGCCACATCAGCCCCGCCTCTCCCCAGTAGCATCACAGAAGGAGGGTCACGTAATGTGGCGGGTGCGGCCTGCCATTGGTCGACCGGAGAGGAAACAAGCCACCTCCCGCCTCAGCCAAGGGAAGTGCGACACTGGAGGCGGGTCACGTGACGCGGCGGGGCCCGCCCGCTTCCTGGCTGCTTAAGCAAGCGCGCGGGCGGTCCTGCGGGGAGTGAGTGAGGTGCGCGGGTTTGGAGGGTGCCGCTTCTTCCCTCGAGGGGTGAGGGTGGTCCCGGTTCCGGGGGTTCCCCCTTTTTCCTCCCTCTCGGGGCTGACGCGGCAGTTCCTTCCTCTCCGCAGGTATGGCCCCTACGTCGCCTGAGGCCGGGAAGGCGCCGGGCAGGATCCAGGTGGGTGCCGGGGACGAGGCCTGAGCATAGGGCGGCGCTGTGGAGGGTGCCCAGCCCCTCCTGCTCGCCACGCCCCCGAGGGGCTGCGGGGGGCCCTGGGGGCAGGGTGCGAGCAGCGGGCGGTGTGGGGTGCACCCACAAGTAGGGTGCGAGGTGGGGGGTGCCCCTTAGCTGCCCTGCCGTGCTGTGGGCTGCCTGCCCCGTATGTTCCCTCCTGCCCCTGCCCCATCTGCAGCTCTGCAGTTTGCCCCCTTGGGCCTAGTGCTGTCCCCGTGCTGACCTACATGCCACCCATGTTGGCTGTGCTTGTGCCCTGGGTTAGCTATCTCCCTGCGTAAGGCATTGTAAAGCTAGGCGCTGTAGTCTCGGGCACATCCCTTTGTGGCAGATGGGTGTGAGCAGGTCCCCGGGTGCATCTGCCTACAAGCAGCAGGACCTGAACGTAAACTACAGCTCCACGTTGGCAAACTTGGAAAACTGATTTGTGCCATTAAACCAGGCTTACCTGTGAATGCTGCAAAATCCTGGGGAGAATGCGGGGGGGAAGCTATTGCTACAGCGGAGGTGCTCTAATGGAGAGGTTCCCAACCTCTTTTAGGCTGAGGATCTGCAAGCCAGTAGCGACCGGTGTACTGTAACTACATGGCCAACTCTCTTTTATACTCGGTATAAGAAAGGATTGGCTGCTGGTCTGCAGTATGCCGATCCCTTCTGGTTCGTGGTTTGCCAGTCCACAGTCATTTCTGGTCTGGCAGCCAACCCTTCATGGTCAGCAGCCCGGGGGTTGGGAACCCCTACGCTAATGGTCGGTGAGGCCTTGGGACTGACCTGTAAACATGGAAAATTAATAGTCATCAGTTCAGAGTTCATGTAATAGTAAAAAAGGTGCACAAGGAATAGTTATTACGTGCCTGACTACATGTAATCAAACCACTGGTCTACAATGTACTGTGAAATGCCAAGAAGATATTTATGGGTTACCCTTGGGGAAAGGGGGTGAAGGGGGAAACACCAGTTTCTTTTAAAGATGACTTAAACTTGAGTGTGGATTTCAGAAGTTCCAGCCCAAAAGAAAGAGCTGTCTGCACATACCTTGCTCCTGGTAGGGAAAGTAACAGGGCACATGCTACTAGCCTGTTGCCAGAAACACTTCAGTGTCTTGTATTCAGTTTTTAAAACAACTTATAAATGGTTTTACCTGAAGAAAGCATTTTCTTTAACAAGGATGTGGACCACCAAAGATTAATCTGTTAGATTTCTGGATGGGTTCAATACCTACAGCACTTATCTTTGGAAGTCTTGTGTGTTCAAGCCTGCACCTCCCACATGAGCACAGCCTAGAGCAAATCTAGGGAGGTGTGTTCTTCACCACCTGTATTGTTGAAGATTTGCAGCAAGGAATATGGGGTTTATGGGGCCAGAGAGAAAAAGGCTGACAGTAGCCTAGTGACTGAGGCACTTGCCTACGAGAATCCTGGATTCCTGTCCCAGGACTGTTAATATACTTTATATTAGTTGCTAGATAAAATACTGAGGTCCTGAAAAAGGCAACTAAGTTAAACTCTAGACTCCTCTCAGGTGAGAACCTTTGATACTAAGCCATGCAGTTCATCCAATCCAGCAGTGCTTGAACTCTTTTGGCATGGTGGCTGGCTTTCAACAGGAGGTGGAGTATTCATCTAGCAGATAGCTAGGTGGTCATGGCATTCCCTGGGAGATGCTTCAGGCATGTTTGAAGCATGTTGCGATAAGGGGAACAATTGAATCTGGGTCTCGTACTTCCCAAGTAGTTTACCTGCTAGGTTATGTAAAAGCCAAGCATTTCTCCTCCTGACTATGGTTTTAGAGTTGGCCCTTCTCCCTTGTTTGGCAGAATAGATAGATGTTGGAAGACTCTAATTTGTTGAATCCCAAGCGAATGGATGTGATCCAAATGTTTAAGTTCAAGAGAAGGGTAGGATTTCAGACATTCCCTTCTCTACTCGTATTTCCCATTCTTCCCTGCTTTTAAAGCGGGAGGGGTTAGCAACCTGTCAGATGAATCTGGCCTGCAGGAACCCAATTTGGCATGGGGCAGGTGGTGTCATGGACCTGTACTACCCATCCTCTCTGCAGCGGAGCATTGTGCCTTGCTGTAGAGGGATTGAGTAACAACTAGTTGCTTGGTTGGTAGAGCTTGTTGGGGGGACAGGGAAGACCAGGTCATGTCACAGCTACCCTGGCAAAAGTTGCTGACCTCTGCTGTAGAGCTGCCTGCTCAGTATTGGGGTAGCTGGGTTGCCATTCTGAGAAACCAAAATATTGCCATGAATAGCATCAAGAACCTGGTGTTTAAGGTGGGGTTCTCAATCCCATGCCAGGTCCTTTTCTTTAAATGTTTAGAGTTGGGTGCTGAGGTACCCTAATCCTTCACTGAGGACTAGCCAGTTACTTTTTTTTTTTTTTTTAGAACTGTCCCCAATTAATTTAGAAGCTATCAGGCAAATGGTATGAAGTTCATGCTTCTTCTTAACAGTCACCCCTTTGAAGAACGTTGGCCACCTTTTTATTCAAAGTGGGTTGTACCTCTGTTAGGGGTAATATATACCCTTATCAGAAAACAAAGGCATAAAAGTTGTAAGCGTATAATAATGTCAAATGGTAACTTGCTTCAGATAGAAATGGGTGCAGTTTTCTTGCTTTCCTCCAGGAAAAACTTTATAGGACCCTTAAAGTGTTTAGTCCTCCCCACCACAGGGTAGCAAAATCTCAACACCACTACAAATTTGTAATGCTGCTGTGGTTCTAATGGGAATCGCCAGATATTTGGATAATTAAATGTTTCCACATAGTCTCATCTTCACTGAGCATATGGCCTTAATCTTGTTTTATAGTGGCTAGCTGAATTAAATCTCTTGTTCTGGACACTTGTCTAAATCTGTTCAAAGCAAGGGGTTAACTTGTGCACTTGGTATGTTTTTGCCAGAGGAGTACTGACTAACTGTAACCTTGAATAGCAGCTAGTAGAATCTGAAATACGGTGTAGTGTTTGTTCCCAGAGTAGTTGGCATTTGTCCTTTACTTCAATGGTAAGATAATTGGTGGCAGAAACTTTACCGTGGGAAAGGTGAACTCCTGTCATGTGAGTTACGGTGTGAATCGGTACAGTGTGAATCAGTAACTTTCTCACGCTGGCATGGTATTGTGTTCTTGCTGTCTGTGTTTGAGTGTCTGCCATTTGTTTGCTATCCCATGGTGGCAGTGTACCTAATGAATAAGAGAGATTTAATGCAGGAAATAAGTATTTATGCATGACAAGGAAGGTGATAAACATTCTCTTGTGCAGAACAATAGTCTGGCTGGATCTTGCCAGATAAAATTCTAAATGCCATTTGATTAACTAGATGAAGCAAAACGTCTCTCAAATGCAAGTGATCTTTCAAAGACTTATTGGGATGTATAGACAGTGAAAAATGAATCTCAGACTTCTTGTGCATCTTAGGCGATTGAATTTAAACTGGTGAAATTATCTTAAGGCAAAATTAGGGACAGCCTTGATACTGTGTCAAGAGACCTAGAAAGCCTGCTTGTGGTGATCTTTAAATACCACTCTTTAAATGGGTTGCTGCACTATGGTTGAATTAAGGCCCCAGTACAAACATGGCTCTTGTCTGACCTGTTACTGCAGTGGGGCCTGGCTTTGTGGCACATCTGCCCAAACTTAGTCCTGCACCCTCCCCAAATGCCACCCTAATCACCTTCTTCTGTCCTATCTACTTCTCTGCTTTCTGTTTCCGGCCCTATATTTTCACTGTTCCATGCTCCCTCCTTTATCTGCCATGTGCTGCAGGTTGGCCACTCTGAACACTTAAGGTCTTTCATACTTCATACCTAACCCAGCTAAAGCATATGTAGGACTTGCCCCTGGAAACACAATTGGTAGAACCCAGCCATGCTACAAATAGGAGTCCTGTCTTAACAAGGTCCCTTTGCTTGGCTGGAATTACAGTGCACTCAGTCTGAAAACAGACTCAACAAATGCTGTTAATCCTTATCGTTGAGTAATTCATGTCATGTGACAAGCTTAAAATAATCTTCTGAATGGAATAAAATAACTTTTGATATTTTTAAAAATACTTCTCTCTTAGAAGTACTTCACAGCTAGCACATGTAGCTCAGCCCCGAGGCGGACTCTTACAATGATTCAGCCTTCAGCAGCAGGCTGCCTTGTTGGCAGAGGCAATCAGGTATGAATGATAAAACTCACTTAATCTGTAACATAAGTCAAATGTTGTGGGGTTAATTATGGATAAGGTAGAACTATAACCTACACTGAGTATACGGTAAATTGCATATGATCCGTTAGTGGTGTAAATGGTAGTCTAAATTGTGTTTGCATCCTTCATAGCTCTGGGGCAACGAATATTAAATCTAGCATGACTGCTTCAAACGGTTTGAAAGCACTTCAGAAGAACTACTTGCTTATCAGATCTAGAGAAGTAATACGTTTTTTAATATCTCTAGCATTAGATTTGCCAGAATTAAATTTCAGTACAAAAAATCTGGAATAGGTGCAGTTGTGGCACAGAAACTGCTGCGCTTTGAAGGACAGAGTCCCTGTTGCCGAAAGGCATACAAATTAGGAAAACATTCCTTGTCACTTATGATATGAATTCGCAAGAGTACTATTTCTGTTCAGCATTTTAATATCTGAAAATCAAACTGCTTCTACATCACAGCCTGCCAAATCCTCAATCAAGAGGAAACTTTGGAATAACCAGTTAATTTCAAAGAGTTGTAAAGCTGAAGTTGTCAAAAGAGAACAAGAAAATGAGAGTCTGGATGACATCGCTCAAGCTGTGGATCTTATAGTAAAAAGTAAGTGGCATTGTTGTTTGGCATGCAAAAAAAGTGGTGGTGGTGGAAACTTAAGCTGCACAGCTTGTCCTCACTTTATTTCTGCTGAAACTAGATATTGATATTGTATCATACTGTTGCCAACAGTAACAGATTTACCAAGCTTAATCAATTCTATGTCCTTTCTGTGAGCTAAATATGGTATATGGAATTGGTCCTAAGGAGGTGGTGCTTGGCTGTTTCAGAACCAATAACCTATGCTTACAAGCTAAGCTTGTAATCCTACAGCTCAAATCAGCTAGGCAAGTAGTATTCATGGGTTTAAGACATGGGTTGGTAACCTTAAGCCATGGGCTGGATCTGGTCTGCAGAGTTATTAAATCTGGCCTGTGAGTCTTCTGCTGCAGGTGGGGATAAGCACCTGCCTGCCTCTGATCCAAAGTGGGCCATTTTGGCTTGCATCTGGAGAAGGCTGCCTACCACTGGTTTAAACAGTGTTTAAATAAAGCTGCACTTGTGCTTTGGCATTGACCTATGACAGTTTTGTCTCCATGAACACTTGTTAACAGTGCTGTTCTAAACTAGTTCTACTTGAATAGCATCTTTTAGTTGAGGAAAAATTCTTCTGGTGTGGGGTAGTCATTTTGGCAACTGAACCTCATTTAGCTAGCTTTTTTTCTGATTTGACAGTCACTTTTGTGACTCCTAAGTAAAGTGACCATATGTCCCGATTTTAGCCAGGAGAGTCCTAGATTTCGAAGGCTGGTCCTGGCTGGTTGGTGAGAAATTAAAACTAGCATCCTGGAAACAGGTGCAGGGCACAGTCCAGCAGGGAGATAGAGCGACCAGTGTGCCAGGCAGATGGGCAAGCAGGCAGGCACCAGTGGCAGGCTGCCTTGCACACCATACCACCCTGCTTCTACCTCTGTCTGTACCAGTGCCACTAACTTGGGGGAGGAGGAAGAAGGGGAAGTGTCCCAGACTTCCCTTTCTCCCATATGGTCACCCTATGACGAGTATCTTGCAACTAGGATCATCTCATAATGCATGTTGCAGATTCTTACTTCAGCCTCCTACAGTCACCAGAAAATTATCTTTAACACTTGAGCCAAAAAACAAATTGCTACAGTTCAGGAGCTTGGTCTGGGTGTTGGAGATGCTTGATTTTTATTTATTTATTTATTTATTTTAACAGGGCTCAGAAGTGCTCCTGTACAGTTATTAGTAGATATGCACACCCACAGTAGTTAGTAGAGCTCATAACTGCTTTTTAGCAGGTTGCAATGGAATGTCTAGTAATAAGTGGCAGAATTGCCCAAAACTTTAATGTAACAATTTTGAAAGCTTTAGGAGTTGGCCCTCTTGAATTCAAGTCCTTGGTACATAACACCTCTCACATGAAACTCTTACTGCAGAAAGTCCCCCATCTCAGTACTGGAAGGAAGTGGCTGAAGAAAGGAGGAAGGCTCTGTATGAAGTACTTCAAGAAAATGAAAAGGTAGTTAATTCCCAGTTTGCAGTTACTCGTAATAGCAGGTTTTGGCTGCTGTCCTGCTGAAATGTTTTAACCTGCCTTTTTTCCAGCTGCACAAAGAAATTGAACAAAAAGATGGTGAAATTGCCCATTTAAAAGAAGAAAATGATGAGCTGTTGTTACTTGCAGAGCACGTGCGGTATATGACAAACATGATTGAAGTAAGTACAAAGGACTATCGGGCCTCTCGTTTTTTATTCTGCTGTTGTAACGGGTTTTCAGCCAGGGGTATGTGTACCTCTGCAGGTACTTCTGATAGCCTCAGGGAGTATTCCAGCTGTGGGTGCTGCTGCTGGCACTTCCATTCGGACCCACCCACCCCTGGGTCGCTGATCGGCTGCTGGGGTTACAATGACCCAAAAAGGTTGAAAACCCCTGACCTAGAACATTAACTTTGGAATGTCTGCTAAACTCTGACTTCCATTTTGGGTAGTAACTACTCTTCCATGTTGTCAAAAACCATCCTGACCATGATGTTAGCCTACTGTATTCTGGATATCTGCTTTTCCCACAAATGTGCTGGAGGCCTAGTTTAATGACTGATTGCCTTAAATTGCTTCTCAAATTTGATTCTTGCCTGCTGGCCCAAGCCCATGGGGAATGTTGAACACGCTAGAGCAGTGGTGCTCAACCTTCTGGTCCCACGAGCCGAACAAGTGGCACTGTGTTGATCTGTGGGCTGGATCCAGTACAGAGTTACTGCATGGGGTTGGTCCACAAGGAACAGCAATTAATACTACCACTTTTCCACCTGCCACCAAAACTATTGGCCAGTAGGGAGCCCCATGGGCCAGATGTGGCCTGCAGGGTAGAGGCTGAGCACCACAGCACTAGAGGGATGAGCTCCTTGGCATGAGCCTTTGGTTAAAGCAAGAGGCTCCTTAGCCAGCTTGGGGGATGTCTGCCACCATCTCTCAACAGACCAAGCAAGGAGAAGACCAAAGGGATTCTGCTTCACCAAATGCTAGCAAGGTCTCTGAATGGGGTGTTGGTCTATCACAAGATTCATGGAAATCTATAGCTCCTGTTGCATGAGTGTAAAGTGGGTTGTGGTGTGTGGCTCTTAATTCTTTGCTAAGCACGTGTTCCTTTTGCAACTTAAACCTCTTGGGAGGACAACACATTAAATGACTGAGCACCTGGGGTCATGGAAGGTCTAAGGCCTTGGCTCAATGGCCAAGACAGCTGGATTGAAGAGTTTTACAACCAAAAGGCTCAGCCCAGAGAACTGTAACTGCAAGTGGATTAAAACCAACTCTTAAGTTTTGTGGTAGTATTGTTTTTGTTAAGCTATTAGGGTTAAACTTTGCTTTTCCATTCGAGTTTGTGGCACTTAATTTTTTTTCCTCATAATTACTGTATTTACCCAAATGCAAGATGACTTTGAATTTAAGATGCAGCCAGTAATTGTATTCTATACATGGAAACATTTTTTTTTAAATGTTAATCTTTCCACATATGGAATCTAACTATTGGAGGGTTGTTTTAATTCATCTGTCCCACCGCTGCAGCATGGGAGGATGTGGGGGTGGGGAGGGAGAGTGGGACAGGTGAGCCCCTGTCCTTGCCACAGTCTCTGGATGATAATAATAAGACTTCAGTAGCACTTGACAGGGGGGAGGAATTTGGCTCCTCATGCTGTTGTGAGGAGAAACACCTGCTCACTTCTAACCCAAGGTGAGTCATTCAGACCTGCAGCTGGAAAAAGTTCCTGACTTGCTGTTCAAAGAGTCATGCTAATGAAGTTCAGACATAGTATGGGTGTTGTCTGTGTAGCTTGCAGTGATAAGTATTACCACATTTTTGCCTCGGCGTATCTAATTGAGTTGAAATCTTCTAAACTGGCATCAGTTGTGTAGACAGTCTGAGACCTAAAGGCCTAACTTTAGGTAGTTGCCAGTTGCATGTGAGCAGCATAGTAGATCACAAATGGAGTGTAATGAGAAGTTTTAAGCATTTGTTGAGCAACTGACATGTTTCTATTGCAGTTTCACTGCTTGAACTAGTATGAGTTCAACCCTACCTCTGTGTTTTTATAGTCCTTTTGTTTGCTGTTCATCTGGATAACAAGATAACGTTAGGTCTATTTTTTTTAAATCCAGCTACAACCTAAACTAGTGAGGATTATGCAGGATGGAGGCAATGATGGTTTGGTCTTGTGCGTTTTTCAGGGGACACTTGCCTGGGGTGGTGTGTGTGTTTGTTTTGTTTTTTACTCAAAGTAAAATGGCTAATCTAGCTATTAATAACAAAGGCTTGGCAGATGGATGTTGGAAAACGGATCCCTGTCAAGTTTGAACAAGTCATAGATACATAGATTTTTAGGGGCTGGAAGGGACCTCGCAAGATCATCGGGTCCAGACCCCCTGTACTAGGCAGGAAAGACAACTGGGGGTTGGGTGACCCCAGCGAGGTGACTGTCCAGTCTCCTCTTGAAGATTTCTTGGCTAGGTGATGGCATGGTTCACCTAATATCAGTGACCTCTAAACATTTGCTCTTCTCGGGTCAAGAATCAACAGGTCCATTCTAAAAAACAAAACAAAAAAACTACTTGCCTTGTAGCACTTCAGAAAGCCTTCTCATTTTATATTGCTGTGATGGAAGAAAACTGTATATGTAAAATCAGGATCAAAGAGAGTCATGGCAATATAGTGTACTAAAACCTTATTTGGAAAATAATTTCTTTAAAGTTTGGTAAATTCACTTCTGGCAAAATAGACTTTGCCTAGGCATCCTAGAAAGCCTCAGGCAAACTAGATATAACTGCATACTGGAAATAGCACTTCTGGGTGAGACTTCAAAGAATGGTTTCTGATTCGACTAATCAGAAAAAATGCTTCATTTTACAGAAATCAAAATTATATTCTAACTGATTACTAATGTCCTATATATAATTTTTCCTCCTGTATCTTCCAGAGACTGACTGGGCAGGCACCTGACAGCCTTGATGCATTAAAGGATCTAGACTTGGAAGAACTTAAACAGGAGGATGCAGAGAGGGATTTGGGGAGTAATTTAAATAGTGATTCAGAAGAGGAGTCTTCAAAGTCGTGTGATTCTGAGGAGAATGCTACAGTCTCATGTGTGAACAATCCAAGAAGTCTGTGAATCTGGCTTGGAAACAAATAGCCAGGGTTTGTGTTTTGCAGCTTCCATTTTTATTTTATTTCTTAATTCTGAGCTCATTCTTGGAGGAACCTACTGCCAAACTTACCTCAGGTACAATTGTTGAATTTTGTGGAAGCTTTAAAGATGCAGCAGATTTTAACTGGTGATATGTAGCAATGGAAATATTTGTATACTGCCTAAACAAGGTTTTAGAAGTCACTTGTATAAATGCAAATACTATATATTTCTAATTTGTTTTGTAAATAGTTATCAGTTGGTCTGACATACTGTGTCACGCATACTTGATTTAAATAAACTTTAGCAACCTTTCTATTGCTTGATTAGTGTGAAAGTATTGCTATGGTGTCCTTTTTGAAAGTGTAGCAGTGCAGCAATCCATCAGTGTGATCATAGCACTTGATGTGTGCCACCCAGATCTCCCCACAACTTTGAATAATTTTGTAGAACTTCTGCTGTATTAAACCCTAAGTAAAAAAGGTAACAAACCATTTTACAGGAGGGCCTCTAAGAATTCTGCAGTAAGATGGGGTTAGTAAGCTTTAGAGCAAGTATCAGACTTTTGTGCTGTGTAGCAACACGTGGCTATTGGACTAGTATCATGGCACTACAGCTCCTAATTATACAGGCTAAGGCTATAGTTGGTATGTAATTAGCTTCTTGCTGTCCTTGGGGTTTGCTGGGCATATGTAACATGACTAGTGTTGGAAATTAAGTTCTTCATAGGAAAACATAAGCAGTTACTACTACAGGCACTTAACGTCAGTACCAAACACCTGTAGTAACACCAGTGCTTAAAATCCTAGAAGTGCCCTGCTTGAACCCACTACAGCTTGTTATATAGTTCTGCAGCAGTGGGGAAGAGGAAGAAAATGTATGAGAAATATCCAGTTTCCTGGGAGAGGGAGAAATATCTAGTTTCCTAGTCCAGGAACAAAGAAGCATAACACTTGACTCCATATTCTGAAACAAGTTCTGGGCATATTTGTTGTCTATTTGTCTGCTTGGGGACTAGATGATGATTTTTTCAATGCTGAAAGAATCACTGAAGGATGATGCTGTAAGTCAGGCTTGTCCAGCATGCGGGCCTCCATGTGGCCCACCAAGGCATTTTCTGTGGTCCACGGTGCTGTGACAGGAAACAAAAGTAAACGCAGTTTGCTTTCGTTCTCACCCCTTATCCCTCCCCCAGCCCCATAGCAGCTTACTAATGGCTGCTGAAGGGCTTGGGAAGGGACAAGGTTACTACCCATACCATGTCAGTTTGACGTGGTGCGTGTGGGAAGAGGAGAGCAGTGTCCCACTCATGATGGGATGGGCACAGCTGCACTCTTTTCCCCCTACCTGCGCTAGTCAGTCCTGAGCGACACAGCTCTGCCGCCACCTCTGGTGGCTGGTGCCGACCCGGGTGGGTCTGTCCCATCCAGAGCAGCACCCAGCTGAAGCCGGATTCCCACGTGCTGCTGGGGCTGGGAGGAGTCCGGCCGGGTCCGCACCGGCCAGCAGAAGCGGCGGCGGAGCCATGTGCCACTCGGAACTGACCAGTGCAGGCAGGGGAAAATTCAGCTGAGCCCCTGCTGCTCCGGCCAGGCTTGTCCTATCCCCAGCGGCACACGGCTCCGCCGCTGCTTCTGCTGGCCAGTGCAAACCCGGCCGGGCTCCTCCTGGCCCCAGCAGCATGTGGGAATCCGGCTTCAGCTGCATGCTGCTCTGAATGGGACGGACCCAGCCGGGTCAGCACCAGCCAGGAAAAGTGGCATGCAGCTGAAACGGGCTTCCCACATGCTACTGGAGACGGAAGGGGCCCGGCTGGGTCTGCACCGGCTAGCAGAAGCAGCGGCGGAGCCATGTGCCACTCGGCACGGGATGAGCCCAGCCGGAGTGGCAGGAGCTGACTTGCATTTTCCCCCTGCCTGAACCGGTCACTCCTGAGCGTGCATGGCTCTGCCACTGCTTCTGCCGGCCGGTGCTAACCCGGCTGGGTTCCTCCCATACCCAGTAGCATGTGGAAAGCCAGCTTCAGCTGCATGCTGCTCCGGATGGGACAGACCTGTTCGGGTTGGCACCAGCCAGCAGAGGTGGCGGTGGAGCTGTGTGCTGCTTGGGACTTGCCAGTGCAGGTACATACGAGCTTCTGAACAGAAGAGCATAAGTGCCATGCTTGGTCAGCCCCATGGTCCATCTAGCTTAGTATCCTGTCCCAAACAGTGGCAGAGGTGGATGCTATAGAGGGAGAGTTTTGAACTGGTTAGACCCATTTCATTGTCACTTCCTGCAACTTCACTGGTGCCAAAGGTCACGTGACATCACTTCCTGATGTGATACCACTTCCTGTGAGGTCTTTGAATATGGCTCGCCAGCCCACTGTGTGATTAAAAAGTTTGTTATCTAGCTCCACATTCAAAATGGTTGGAAACCCCTGCTGTAAGTGCTTGGAATGGAGCCTATCACTAAGTTCTCTATAGAGTAGAATTGACCTGCCTTTTGTCTTAAGCTACTACACCGTAAATTTTAAAAAAACCAGGAACTGGCTTACTGGATAAGTATGAAGAAGGTCACTCCTCTGCAAGATAGCAGATAATGATGTGGCTAATGTCTGCTTGTATTTGGATCTTCAGCTTAAGTGAACAAATACCCATTTACAGCTTGGTCAACTGGAGATCGCCTTCTATGCAAGACAGCTTAATATGTTTGGCTCTGGCGAGATGCCTGAACTACCCTGTATGTAGCCCATATGTTAACTAGAACAGACTTGTTTACTTACTGCTACTAAGTATTTACAGGACCTTGTCATTAAAGCATATGCAGTACACCAACTATGATGGCTAGGTCTACACATCCACTTTTAGGTAAAGAATGGAAATACTTCTGGAATTCATTAGAACTTTTCCCATACTTGAAAAGATGGTTAATTCAACTAGAAACTCTTGTAATAAAAGGTGGAAGCAGTTGCTAGTAATGAATACTATTAAGGACCTATGACTCTCTACTAGCAACTGAGCTCTAATTTCATTTTTCTTGGTGAGGTCCAAATTTCAGGCTGCAGTAAATGCTAATGAAAAATAAAAAAACTTAAAGCTAATTGCCCAGATCTGGGTTGTTGGGTTACATCAGGCTGAGTGGGTGGGCCAGTCACTGGAGTATGTCTTGATTTATCCTATGTACTAGTATGGATAGTTTGTTACCCTTACCTAAAGGGAGGATGGAAACATGTTAGACACTCAGTTTGAAAAGTTAAACTTTTGGAAGGTCCAACTATGCAAACTACTTTTAGTTACCATTTGTGAGCTCTTCAAGACAAATGTGTATCCCGTAGTAATAGTCTATAAATCAACAGCCTAAGTGAAGTTTCTACGGGCTATCTTTCAAAGCTAGAGGTGCACCGATATATCAGTTGCATATCACATCAGCACCGATAACAGGAAAATTTAACATAATCGGCTTTTTTATCTGAGTTGAAAATGTCACCAATAAATGTCCTGTGACTGCACACAGTCAGGAATGCAGCTTGGAGAGCAGCATCCTGCTGGTAAGTTGTGTTGGGGGGAGGCAGTGAGGGAGGGAGTGGGGCAGGAGCAGGCCCTGCCTGGGCAGGGTAGTGAATGTTCTCTGGGGCTGGGAGTGGGACTGAACTGTGGGTAGTTCATCCAGGGGGTGAGGTGGGGCAGCTCCCTGCTGCTGCTGCTGCTGCTCACACCCCTGGGAGGCATGGTGGTTGTCTCCCCCTGGATTTGTGTGCAGGATGAGGCAGGCACCTGCCTCTTCCCAGTGTGGGGGCTGGGCTGGGGCAGGTGGCAGTGGCACTGGGAGGGGGTGGTATAGGTGGGCTACAGGGAATTTTGAGGTGGCCATAGCTCGAGGGTCCCCTCCCCACAGTGCTGGCCCTGCCTGGGGCACTCTGCTCTGCTGCCTTTCCCTTGGGAGCCCTGATGTCCCAAGGAGGGGTGGTGCTAGGTGGGGTGTTGGCTCCATCCTGATCCCAACTCTGGGAACTTATTCACTGCCCCAGCTAGGTAGCGCCTGCCCCTACCGTGGCCCCACTCTCTTCATCACTGTGGGGGCCCCGATCTGCCCCTCTCTTCGCCCCCCCTGACTTACTGGCAGGATGCTGCTCTAGCTGCTGGACTGCAATCCTGTAAATTGGCTCTCGGATCAGTATCAGTGGAAATGGCTGACTTAATGATCAGTATGGGTGTGCGAAGCAGTTCATATTCAATTCACATTGGCCTACTGAATTGGGCCAAAACTCCGCCGCATCAACTCAGGAACCGAAGCTTTGCACTGCCCTAATAATCGGCTATTGGTATCGGCCAAGAAAATCTTGATCAGTCCACCCCTATTCAAAGCTTTTCAGCTCAAGAGCAAGTCAAGTAGAGAACAATAATTTATAATCATTTCTGTAATTCTAAGACAAAGATGTATTGGCTAGCCTAGGCTAAGGCTGGCAATAAAAAGATATGACCAGGTCAGGGCAACAGTAGTGTTATGGCAAAAAAGTAAAATAAAATAAAGCCCTCTTTAAAAGGGATAGGGGAAAAGGAGGGAACCATAATTAACATTTTGAGCGCCTGAGTTTTCATGGCATTATAGGACCGTAGTTGTCTAAATAAGTATCTAGGGCATTTGTACATGCCAAGTTTTTTGTCCTTTTTTATGCTGCAACTGTGACTTGTTTGCACAAGAAGGATTTCTGGATGCTTTAAAAGTCTTTCTGGTGCATTAAACTAAAACTTCTTGGATGTTGTTTAGTTTAGTTCCCAGCAAGCTGGAGGCTCCTTGATTGGTGAGAGCTTTATTTCATACTTGGAAAGAATTAGAAACTGTTTCATAGGAAAGTTCCCCAAAGCATTTTCTGCTTTATGGGACGTCCAATACAAATACAGCAGTGGGGGAATAGGGGTTGCCTTCTTTGGGAAATGTTTTATGTTGCATAGAGTACTGAATTAGAAGGTTTGTAGGAGTATATGATGGCAGATTTTTGATTGGGACAAGGGAGGCCTTTGGTACTCTATTGGTGCCTGTAGATGTGCGGGGACATGGCTCTGCTGCGCTCAAGCATGCTAATTAATGCACCCCATCAGCCTCCATATCTCATGTATTCAGCATCCCCTCTCTTCAAAGCTCATCAAATGAACTTTAGTTAAAGCACCCCTGCTGCCATTTTGAACCGCAGGATGTTGAATACACAAGACGCTGCAGGAGTTTTAACTAGAGCACACGTGCCCCCAGAGAATGCATAAAGGCACATAACGAGATTTAAAGAGGGTCTGAAATCCTCTGCTGAGTTTAGCACATGCCTAACTCTAGAATGTAGTCTTGCAGTATTTCATGTGAAACAGTTGTTGGATAAAATACATAAACAGTCCTTGGAGCAGGAACTGGACTCCAAACACTCCCTTCCCAGGTAAGTACTCTAATCTGCAGCTTGGAAGTTGCGCAGTCTTGCTCCCATTCTGTGGCCCAGTGACTCTTGAATGTGTCCCCGTCCCCCCCCACAACATCTTGTAATTTGGTGGGTAGGACCCTTTCCTAGGAAATGAGAGCTGTGGGTTGGAATTCCCTCAGAAATCCAAGGGACTCGAGCTTAGAGCTTCCAATCCTGGATGAGTTCTCTAACCACAGTGACCACTGATGTAGGTCACCATGTTGGACATGCTCTGAGAGCCTGCCAGATTGAAACCCTCAAGCAAAATAGGTGGAGGAATATCTAGTTTGTGGATCCCTGGAGATGGTTCTGAGAAGGGTCCTCGACTGCTCAGTCATGCCAAGATTCGGGTTTTCTGGGCAAGCGCAGAAGCAGAACTTTAGGCATTTAGGTAGCTCTGATGCAAAAAAAAAAAAAAAAAAATGTTTCCAGACTTCAGGTTCCTTTTAGGTTTAACAGCAGGTAAGCAGAGGTTTGGAGGATGGCAGTTTTGGCTGTAGGTGTGTAAGTTGTTTGTTCTTTTGCACCTTTATTTATATGCATATCCATAAAACCTGGGTGCTCTATAAATCAGAACCTCTGGCCTCCTTACATTCTCAAGACCACGGTCTAATTCTAAGGGTGAATTTCTATCTTCACTATAAATCTTTGCCCCAGGAGCAAGGTAAGGCTGGCAGCTGTAAAGTTTCTTGAACCTGCATAGCACAGGATAGGTTTGGCTGAGATAAGGCTCAATATTTATGTACCTAGATAGGTAATTAGACCAGGTTAGTTTTTAATTCCCGACTAGTTTTTTGAAGATGGGGAGGAAAAGGAAAAATGGCATTCAGTTTAACATTCTTAATTTTTTATTATGCCATGTAAATGATTATGTCAGTTAGCTTCAGATTATAACAATTCTCAAGAGCGCTGATACATTTTAAGTATTGGAAGTATTTTGAGACTTCTGAAACCCTAGAAGGGAGGATAATAATTCTGCATAATTACATGGCCAACTAGACCAGTCCAAGCTAGCCAGGAGTTCCAGCTTATTTTCTAGCATTTCACCTCCCTTTTCATGAAGTATTTTAATGTAAGGGATATTGTTGTAACACATGACAGTCAGGAAGTAACAGGTCCAGGATTTAACCAAGATGCCCTCTGGCTTATCTGAAGAGGAAACTTTGTCGTCTTCAAGGCAAGCAAGAACAGCATCAGTGAGATTTAAGTCTTTTGCTTTGTTTTGGTTGTTGTAATTTATGTAGCAGATACCAGCCAGCCCTTGCAGCACTAGGATCTTCACTTTGGCTGAAATATCTGGCAGCAGCAAGATATCATATAGGTCCTGAATATACTCTGAAGCATATGTTCCAGCATTTGGCTCACCTGTAATTGAAGGCAGTTTATAGATGGTACAGTTTTCTAGGTTTAATCCAGACTATAGCTGTTAACTATGAACACATGGATGTCAAAATTAAAATTGGCTGCAGTCTGAATTAACTAATCCTTGTTGAATGAGGATTAAAGTTAATGCAGACTAGGGCAATCTGAATTAGGCAATTTAAACTGTATTAATTTACATGTATATACAGCAGTTGATTTTAGGAAAAACAGTCCTTAGGAACTCAGAGAAGAAGTTAAGCATTGCAAATATCAGTCCTGGCAAGGGACAGTCCAATTGAGTTTCAATTGGACTGTTTCAGAACAACAGAGGTTATCAGGCACCAAGTAACACCTTTACAAAGTCAAATGTGCCAACAACACCTCATCCTGCTAAGTATCAGGTCATTTACAGGTTATGGAACAGCACTTCAGCTAACTGCAACAGTGAGTGCTTACACAGGCTTATTATCCCCTCCTACTTACTTTCAGCCTCTGTTAAGGGGCTGTCAAATGTATAGACTGTATAACCAGTGCCCCTGCCATGATGGTCCGTGATCAGCCTGCAAGGGAAAACCCGCAGTTTCCTCCTGTAAAGAGGGAAATCCATGTTTTTCTGCAGCCAGTGGAAAACCTGGATCTTTGGTAAACATGCATGCTGCTAGGGCAAGCTGGGAAATTCAGTTCTACCAGCAAAATACTGGACACTTGTTCATATTTCACAAAACCTCCCAGGCGGAGATCAGAGGACGCAAAAAGAGGACACATCCGGGAAAACCCAGATGTATGGTAACCCTGATCTAGTTCAACCCCCTGCTCAACTAGATCATTCCAGACAAAGCTTTGTCTAGCCGGGTCTCAAAAACCTCCAGGGGTGGAGATTCACAACCTCTCTGGGTAGTCTGTTCCAGTGCTTTACTACCCTCCTCATGAGAGAGATTTTCTACTATCTAACCTAAACTTCTCTTGCTGCAACTTGAGATCATTGGCAAATGACAGAATGAGGAGCATCACAGAGAACAGCATTATGTCTGTGTATATACACAACAGTGTCATGTTGTTTGTTTCATGATTAATATAATATTTATAGTTACAATATGCATGCATGCATGCATGCATGTATCTAATTTCTATACTTGTTGTAGGATGTTTGTACGTTGTGTATTAAATGTATATGGAACTACTTTATTTGCCAGGGACAGTCATATAAAGCAACATTCCTTAGGACAGGAACTGAGAAACAATTTGACCCCTGGTCAGAGTGCAGAAAGAACTTAAACTGACTGGTGCTGGGATCTGGCCTGCTTTTCAAAAATGCAGGCAAACTTTTGTACACCTAAACATGCCAGCTGACTGATTCCTCTGACACTGCTCAGAGCCACAAGCCAATCTTTCACTGAAGTATCCCATTACTTTCATAGAACTGAGGCCCATCTGCTGCTATGTTGGGCCCTACCACTTCTAACTTAAAATGCCTGTGATCTGATGAGGATGAGATTTTGAGTGTTTTAGACTTCAGTGTTGTCATATAGAGACTTAGAACTCCCTCAGATGCCAGACATTTCAACAGGAAGCCTCCACACATGGACTCAGCACGAAGCTGGTAGACGATTATTTTCTCTAAACTGGAAAGAAAGGCATTTAAAGGGGGATCATTTATGGGCTTATTTACTGGCAAATAAGCCAAGTTAAAAAATGAGGGTTTAAGCATAACTCCCCAGGCTATGCAAGCGGTAACACCAAGGACGTGCATAATATGGTAACAACTACTTCTTGGAGGAGCTATTTGGAATCACTCAGCATTTGGCACTGTGCTGCCTACACCTGGCACATGTTGTTATTATCTGCTATTGCCTGTTGTGCAGACTGCACGCAAATAAATATGTCAACCAGCCATTTCTGCAAGGAGGATGCTGTGCACATTTGTTTGCTGCTCTTTGAGGGTCATCTGAGATTTTTTTTTTAGAACTCGATTTGAAGTGGAGAGCAGACGGCTTGAGAACCTGCTGAGCCATCCTGCTGCTCACATTCTGTTGTTCTTTAGTCAGACCCTGACAGTATTTTTTTGTATAGAAAATATTTATCCCACATTATTACTTTCTCTGTTTATTTAAGGCAATGGCAAAGTACAGTTTAACAAAGGCTACTTGTGCCCTGAGGGAGACTCAAGTCTTTGGCCCCGGCATGAATACTGAGATGGTACTTTGTGCTCTGAGTCTGAGTGATTTCCAAAGTGAGATATACTAATGGGAGATAGTACTGCTCTCTCCACCTTCCCCACCATCCCACTTTGCCTGCAGCACAGTCAAAGTAGTTCCACTGAATAATAGCAGTGGTGGTCACTTCTGGGATCCTATCCCAGCTGTCTACTCCGCATGCCTTCTGACTAGCCATGTAATCTGGAACAGAGGCTGGCTGATGGAAGAACAACAGTATTGACCCAGTAGTCGTTCTCATCAAGGGAAGGTGTGCAGGTCAGGGAGATGTAGGATACCTTCCATAACCCCCAGCTGTTATACTTGTGGCTACTCTGCTCTACTTAAGTTACACAGTCAAAACTTTGAGTGCATCTACTCTCGAATCTTTGTGCTGGCAGAACCTGTAACAACCTGCTGGTTGGAACAGAAGTTGTAGTGAAGATGATTCGAAGGGTGACACTAGGAAGCTCCATGTGCTTGGAGATTTTCAGAATTGCTCGAAGCACATGCTGTACCTCATGGCTGCAAGCAGCAGCACAGAGCACACAGCACTTTTAATCAAGATCCAAGTTTTTGCAGTCCAGATAGAGTCCCTTTACAACCCACCTCTGCTGAGCAGACTATAGCTGTTTCTACACTAGGCTGTCTCTGCTGCTGGAACTCAAGGGTAGTGGAAGCAATCCTGCCAACGCATCATAGTGCTCAGTGCAGGGTAATTTATCCAATGTGCTTCTAAGCTGTTTCTAGGACCTAAGATAACTTATTTAAAGCCAGCACAGGTATCTCTATGTTACTCTATGACAGAGACAGGCAAAGTCTGGCCTGCAGGCTGGATCCAGTTGGCAGTGGACTCCATTTACCATCTGCCCCTGTGCATGGCTGGGGGTTGGTCTCCATGGAGACCCCAGCTACACCTGTACTGTGATGGTGCAAGGCTGGGGTTGCCATGGAGACCAGGCCCAGCCATGCTGTCAGGGCGTGTGGCCAAGCAGGGCAGGTGGCTGCTCTGCAGTCGCTCGGATCTTGCAATGAGGGCAGCTTACTCTGGAGCCAGGGCAGGGCCGCGATCTGTAGCCTGCATGCCCTGAGCAGGGGTGTGCAAGCGGGGGATTGTGGTTCTGTACTGGTTCCGTGCAGCAGTGACAGCCTGGTCTGGAGCAGGAGCAGAGCTGCGATCCCCTGCCTGCATGCCCCTGCTTGGAGTGTGCAGGGTACAGATCGTAGCCCTGCCCTGGCTCCCGAGCAAACTGCCCCCATTGCAAGATCCCAGTGGCTCCGGAGCAGCCCCCTGCCCCACTCTGCCACATGTCCTGCCAGCGCGGCTGGGGCTGGTCTCCATGGGAACCCCAATCTTGTGCTATCACAGCACAGGTGCAGCTGGGGTCTCTATGGAGACTGGCCCCAGCCATGCAGGTAGGGGCTGCTGGGAAATGGAGTCTGGCTGCCAGCTGGATTGGCCATTTTGCCTACCCCAGCTCTATGATTTTTATTCCCCCCCCCCCCTTTCCTCACAAGGGGGGAAAACATAACAGTAGTTAGCAACAGCTTAGAAAATGTGGTGAGAACACCCTGCTAAAACTAAACTACAAGAAAAAAATAGCTAGGATATGTTGATAAAAAGCAAACACTATTTCAGCTCCTTTCCTAGCTATGCTTTTCTTGACAATTTCATCCCTATCGAGTCTTCCCAGTTGTTCATGGACAGAGCTGTACTGTATTCATCCATTGGCTGTAGCAGTGATACCTTTGCTAAGACCACTGCTTGCAACCATATTGCACACTTGTACTCAGAGCATTGGTCACATAGAGCTTCCTGGAAGTTCACTGGCCGCTTCCTGCACATTGTCCCTCTTACAACTCCTGTTCCAGCCTTCAGGTGGTTATACCTAGCATGCCTTTCCAAGGGTTGGTTCTTTCAATCTGGCAGAGCCAAGCAGCTGCAGCTCTAAAGTGGCCATTTTGTAACTGGTAGCTGTTGACTGCTTCTTTCTTCTCCCTGCTGGTGATTATCTACCTTGTTACTTCTATATGTCTTGTTATTTCTGTAACACTTTGACTTTTGGGGGGGGGGGGGGGGGTTCTTTCATTGCTGTGGAGATGGCATGTGGGATGAAATAGGTTAAGTTCTACCCTGCAGCATTGGCAGAGCACATGCTTTAGTGTAGTTTCTAAGCAGGACACCAATGCGTCCTTTTCCCCTGAGGGGCAGATGGCAAGTCTTGGCTCAGCCATAGAGGCTGCTCCCTGATTGGTTCCCTGTGACTTTACATTTAATTTTGTTGGCTGAGAATTGCCCCCATGTTGACTACTATAGTTTTGTAACAGTTTTGTTGGCAAACTAGTTAGAACAGTAGGACAGAAAAAACCTAGGAAGGACAAAAAAAAAAAAGTAGTCCCAGGCAGGGCAGACTACAGAGAAATAAATAGTCCCGGGGAGGACAGAGTGAACTCCAAAGAAGCACAGGGGGAGCTGAAGTAGCACAATAAAGGCTCTTTGAAGCCGGAGCTGTCTGCTGTGCTGTTTGGGTTGTCAGCACTCTGACCTCCCACCTTCTTTGAAGAAACAAATACCCTTCTTCCTGGCAGCTGAGCAAAGAAGGAGCACTCTGACTTGCTGGTGCTATGGATTTCTGGGAAAGCCAGGGTCTCAGACCAGAGACTTAGCATCAAGAGTCCTCCTCGAGCAGAGCTTCTGCTGAAAGGGGTATAATCTACAACAGCATGATCTCGCATCAGGCAGTTGGATAAAAAGTAGATGTATTGCTAGCCCCAACTATTACTAGAGTGGCTTCAAACCAAACCCAAATAATAAATGTTGATTTATTTGCTTTTTGGCCTTGAAGGCTTTCTTTCAAGCTCTCTTCTATAACCATAAGGGCTGGAAACCTATCTTTGTTTAACGTGAAACTGAGATTCTCATGCAATTGCGCAAATCCTTGAGTTAAGATAAAAAGCCCAACCACAAATTTTAAGAGTTACAACACTGAACTTCAAAGTGGAATTTAGTCTATGTCCTACATACCTGTACATTATCATTTCAAACTTATCAGTGTCCCAAGCTTCAGTTACTTTGGGGGCTAATAGCCTGATTCTGCCCCCATTGAAATTGATAAAAATGTTCTTACTGGCTTTACTGAGAACAGGTTTGGATATTACACTGGGTCCTTATACACTGCTTTTCGGTGTTGTATGTGGGAGACTAGTCTTACCCTGCTTATGAAATCCTGGCTTAAATTATCCTGGAACAGCAAAGAAGAATTTCAATTTCAGTGCCCCTGCTTGTGCTGGTACCTGTGTATGCTAGCAGTCCGATGCTAGCTGCCGCTTTGGCTCTCTGCTCCATGGGCAGCTCTGTACTTCTCAGCTGAGTGCCATATACTATAATATTTTGCCTGTTAAAAACACTGTCAGTTGAATCATCAGGCTCATCCTCCTCAGAAGAGAAAAGGGACTTAATGAAAGTTTCATAACAACCTTTGAGTTTCTTAAACATACTTTGCCTTGCTCCTCAAAGCCTTCCTTAATAATGCAGAAATCTGTATTGTCTGTATTTAAACAGGAAGTAGCTGGAAAGTCAGAGTATTATTTCTAATTTTGAAGGAAACTGTTAAAGTGTTAGTAACTAGGCAATACTTCGGAATACAGTTAATCAGTAGAATGAAAAATGGAACCGGGTCTCTGTTGCAATTGGAATCTAATGACACCATAAGAGATCTATCTTACCAAATCACTATTCTATGCTCTCACTTCCTGTAATGCATGATTAACTCCATGTATCTGAATGCAGAGGCCTTCTCTTCTTTTAAAAGAGCATGTGCTGTGAAGAACAGTTCTGCTCTGGGAAACGTGGACTGTAGGCTCACTTTAGGACAGTGAGGGAAGGAACAACAACATAGGACTGGAAGGGACTGCCTGGGTTGCCAAGTCCCAGGCACCACATTATATCACGCTTTCATAAACTGATCAAGGTCCATTGTGTGGCTTCTATTGGTTGTCAAAGACTCCTCTTAGGTTTTCAAAATCATAGATTCGTATTTTTAAAAGATTATAGAAAAGATGGTTTATTTGACTTTGCAGAAGTCAAAATAATACCACCACTTAATGTTTTCTTCTGTCCCTTCCCTCCCCAACAAGGGCCTAGTTTAATTTTAAAAAAATCTATAGGCCTTAATTAAATCTAGCCTGAAGTCTGTGGGTGGGTAATGGAGACTAGCAATATAGAGTACCAGCTTCACCCTTCTCTGGGGTTGGCTAACCATCTTCCTCCACCTCTGTTGTTTTCCCCTCATTTGGGTATGTATTTTGAGCTTCACTGATTAAAACAATTTGCTAGTTGAGCTTCCCCTGGCTCACTGAGAGCTAGAAACTACTGAACCAGTCAACCACCCAAGGACCAATGATACTAGCAAGCAAGTATCCTGCAGTTGCTCAGTCCAGTTCCATGAAAAGCTGTAGTATTGCATATCTGTCCAGACTTTCAGGTGATACATTTATACTAGTGTAAAAATGCCATGGACAGATGAGGCAGACTCCTAACCCAGGGTAACATTACACCCAATCAAGTGGAAAATTATTCCTGAAATAATCACGGGTAAATCTATGAGTCTGTCTATCTGCAGTTAATCCCAAGGTAGCCATTTCCTCAAGGCAAGCAGGCCATTACATCTTTCCGTAGCATACAGGGATGATGAGGCACTGTAATAGCTGCCTTTTGCCATGCAGCTATTCAAGGATAAGCTGAATGTTTGTCTGTCATATACCTTGGTGTAATTTACTTTGGCGTAATATGCATTTATTTGTCAATCTACTCCAGTGATACTCAATCACCATGCCGTGGCACTCTGGGGTGCCTTGAGATCCTTTCAAGGGGTGCCCCACAATGTTAAGACTGTTAGGTGTATAAACATGATTCATAAAACCCCCCCAGGGATTTCAAATAGGAATCTATAGTGTTAAAAAAAAAAAGAGTGAAAACTAAGTTTTGGCATTTTCTGAGGAGTGCCTTGGGTCTAGAAAAGTTGAGAACCATTAGATGTACTTGAAAGATGCTTGCTATAGTATTGCTGGTGCTTTGTCCAGTACCATCAATAGTAAAAACCTAGAGCTCTAAGACAGTAGTAAAAACCATGACTAACTGACATGATGCTGAAAAAGAGTTGTCCATGAGCAGAGAGCAGATTTAGACTGGACGTTAGGAAGAACTTCTTCACAGTTCGAGTGGCCAGGGTCTGGAACGGGCTCCCAAGGGAGGTGGTGCTCTCCCCTACCCTGGGGGTCTTCAAGAGGAGGTTAGATGAGCATCTAGCTGGGGTCATCTAGACCCAGCACTCTTTCCTGCTTATGCAGGGGGTTGGACTCGATGATCTATTGAGGTCCCTTCCGAACCTAAAATCTATGAATCTATGTCTATGTTGATTGTAAAGTTAACGTGATGAAACTTTGAGAAGAGAGAGGTAGTTAGCCGTGTTAGTCTGAAGTCAGGCAGAGAGCAGGATAGAGGTGAGAAAACTTGAGAGAGCTTACACATTTCTGACAGACAAGGTTCCTTGGGTGAATTTGATATCTTTTATTAGACCAACCCAAATGGCTGGAGAATAGTTATTAAGCAAGCTTTCGGGTTCAAAAACCCTTCGTCAGGCTAAGGAAGCTTCAGCAGTTGGTGTGTGCTCTTCCTGGATGGAATTTTTTTTTTTTTCATTCCATCCAGGAAGAGCACACAGCAACTGCTGAAGCTTCCTTAGCCTGACGAAGGGTTTTTGAACCCGAAAGCTTGCTTAATAACTATTCTCCAGCCATTTGGGTTGGTCTAATAAAAGATATCAAATTCACCCAAGGAACCTTGTCTGCCTATATCCTTAGACCAACACGGCTACAACCTAAACCCCTACACATTTCTGATTCATTTTCTTTATAAAGTGCACTTCTACCCTGCCTTCTGCATCATTACACTTTTGTCATTGAGGCAAGATGTGACAAGACAGAGGTGCTATCACCCCTTCCTTTGAAGGTATTATGAAGTATCTTTGTGACCATGTATCAGTGATCCTTGCTTGTTAGGCTCTGGCATTTATACTCCATAATATTCATAATATCTGTTTCTTGGAAGAGAGTTGCCACAAGGAATAAACTACTGCTTTAACTGCATTAGGGGTTCACCCCAGTTCCAGCCATCAGAAGCTAGCCCCAGGTGAGGGGCATTCCCATACGCTCTGATTTCTATATCTCTACCCAAAGGAGTTTTTTCCTGATGCAGCCACAGTCATCAGTGGTGAGTTTCAGGGCCCAATTCCTAGTATAGATACATATTCTCAGGTGGTATGGAGAAACTTGGACCACTGATAGAAACATGCATCCAAAATATAAAACTATGTTTTAGTATTTCAAAAATAATCTTTATTATAACTTAAATGTGACAGGCAATATGAGTACAAATACCACAAAACTAAATGGCAAAAAAATAAGCAAAAGTCAGTACAAAAGAACACCATGGCAGAATCGGGTCATGCAATAGATATGATATAAAAACCATAACATGGTTATCTCACCTTTGATAAAAAGGGATTATTTCCTCTGGTAAACAAGTAAACATTTTAAACTGTACAAATGTAACATAATTGAAAGGAAGAATATATATATATATTTATAAATATACAGATATATGTACATCATTGTAACATTCACAGTCAAAAACTGTCTGCCAGTGTATTTGGCGTGCAAGGTTTCTTTTTGAAGTGAATTCTTGGTAACCTTTCTCTTAGATAAGTCTATCAAAATCTGGATGCTTTAATTGACATCTAAATAGTATTCGATGTAAAACAAATTGCTGCACAGGAACACCCTTGTGTTAAAATTGCACTCACCTCTTTTTCTGTTAACTTAAAGTCTGTAATCAACAGCTTGAAGTATCCTGTCTCTTACGAAATGGGTAGAAAATGTATTTCTTTCACACTACATTTATTGTAGCCTCAAGTTCCTTTTTGTATGCTGTTCTTTATGATGGAACTACACTATAGCAAGCTGCCATCCACTAGTCAGCATGCATGAAACCCACTCCTAATTGTTACCTAGGGAACAAAACCAACTTGAGGGATTTATGCAATTAATTGTACTATATTAGCCTTTCCTTGGTTTGAAAAATGAGCTCTGTTAACCTTCCATTTATTTCTACAAAACCTATGTAATAGTTTGATAGCACAAGTAAATCCCTGGATTAATGGTGGTTCATTACTTGAGGGCAAGAGAGAGGAAATAAAAGATCAGCAGAGGCATTTAATGCAAATAGCTGAAGTGACATCCCCTGGGGCTTACGTCATGCTGTTTCTGGAGGCAAGGCTTGATTTGAAGAAACTCATTCTATATTTCATTATTAAAACAGAACTGAGTAGCTGAGTGGTATGTTAGGCTGCAGCAGAGCTGCTGAGGGACACTACAAGGCATCAGACATTTAGCTTAGTATGCAGAAAGCAGTGCTCTATAGTCCTACTTGGGTGGCCTCCCACTTCTCGTTTTTAGATACAGCATCAGATTCCAAGCTTTTACAACAACTTCAGCGAAAAATAGTACAAAGTCCTGTGAAATATATCCAGATTCTGATTTCTAAAAACTCATACAAGTTTGCTGAGGCTCATCATTCACTCCGAAGCAGATGGAATTGCATTATTCTTCAGCACATATCCATTCTGTAGTAAGCTATGGCAAAGGGCCAAGAGGAATTTAGGAGCTGCATTTTGCATGCTTTTTTTTCTTTAAAAATCTAAGCTGCTGCATTTCAGGACAGTTTTATAACATGCTTCAAAAGTTGGATTATATTTTTACTGGCAGTTTAAATTACAGCACCACCCTGGTAAATGAAGCCAGTCTTTTTCACTGGAAAATGGTAGGTGAGTTATCTTGCACCTAAAAGGCTGTGGCAGCTTCAGTCCCACGACGGCCTCCAACTTTAACAAATTCCCGAGGGAATTTATCCAGCTGTTCGTATGCCAGCCGCCCATCTTCACCTGAGCACAAAAACAGTAAAGCATACATAAATTGTTGCTTCCTCTGCATACGCAACATTTAGCAAATAAGATTTCTTCTTGTTAGGGAGAATTACTTTTATTGCTTACTTTTTTTCCTCCAGGACTTTTAATCTGATAAATCCAAATTTGGAAATAGAGTCAGGAAAACAGAATGCTGCTGCGAATGTTCAAACTATTCCTCAAAACCTTTTACTCTGTGTCACGGGGGTGCTGGGTAGTCACCATTTTGGTCACTTGCAAGACTATAATGAAACATCATCTACTTTTTTCATTCTCTGTTTCTCAAAAAGGCTGCCTTCTAGCTGATCCTTTTGCTTCATATAAAAGCTTTCATAAGGCATTTTTGCAGGATATGGATTGAAGGGGAAAGGCATGGAGAATAAGATGATTTTTTTAAATTTGCTTGTCCAGACAAGTGTGACAAGTTCACTGATTGTGTAATAAGAATTGGAACATAAGTGCCATACTGGATCAAACCAATGGTCCATGTAGCCCAGTATGTCTCTGACAGTGGTGGGAGTGAGTACTTTATAGGGAGAGCATTGAGCTGGGGCATTTAATTCTATATGATGTAGCATAAAAGCATCTAGAGCAAGGGTGAGCAAAATATGGCCTATCGGCTGCATCTGGCCCACCAAGGGATTTTGTCTGGCCCGCAGCAGATCCCTCAGTCCCACCCAGCCCAGGTGCAGGGGCGGAGGCAGCCCAGGCCATGGCACATGTGGCCAGTCCCAGGTGTGCAGCGGGGCTGAAGCAGACTTGCTTCCCGGCAGCCCCAGCAGTGGTGGCTCCTTCCAGCTGCCACCGTTGCTGGTCCCAGCTCCACTGCCCGGGCACCTCAGCTTGTCTGTCCCAAATTCACCACCGGGGGTGGGATCCACACAGACAGAGTACATGGTCAGACAGATGGGATGGGGCTGCAGGCAGGTGGGGAGCAGTGTCTGGGACCTGGATGGGCAGGCATGGCTATAACCATGTGGTGGGATTGCAGGGTGGTAACAGAGCAGGTGCCAGGACCTGCAATCCATTACCCGCACATCCCTGCCATGGGTGCCGGTTATATGGGCAAGGACATGAAGGGAGCAGATCACAGCTCTGTCTCAGGCCCCAGCCCTGCGCTGTCATCACCTCATGATCCCAGCCTTGGCCCCAGCCCTGACCCTACCCACCTGTCCCCCTCCCACAGCCCCATTCCACCCCATCCCTGCTGCCTGGCCCAAGCAGAGCCACTTAGGAAGTTTTGGTGAGCTGTTTGAGGGGCAGAGGCGGGCTGTGTTGACCTGGCCCACAACAGCTCACCAAAACTCCCAAAGTGGCCCTCAGGCCCAAATACAGTAATTGCCCACTCCTGATCTAGAGCTTAGAAAAGGGTACTTAAAACAAATAGGGCAGGGGCAGATTTGGTAAATTAAAAGTGTTTCTTGACTCTGAGAGTAGATCTGTACTAAGGTTTATGAATTTATTGTTTGTTTTTTAATCACTTTAAAACATGTACAGGGTTTACAGCTAGGAAGGAGTCTTTGCTGCAAAATTGAACCAGGTGTGGTTTGTGATCACGTGCTGCTGTTTGCACAGCTGTATTGCTAAACAGTCTGTGTGCCACCAAGAAGTTTGCCTATGAAAGAAATAAGAGCAAGCAGTATTTTTTCTGTGTTTTGCTAGCATTTGTTTTTCATGTGTAATTTGTTTGAACATGAATATAGTGTTCAGCCTAATGTCTCAAGTGTGCCTTTGGGAATTGAATAGGGTCGCATAATGTATTCTTTTCCACTAACGAGTCTGGGCTAACGTTTTGCTCCAAGTAATGGAATAGCTTATAGAACGTTTAGTATTTGTGTCCAGGTTGGCATCAAGGCATTTCTGCTTGGGCCAACTCATTCTCAATCATTTTTATATTCTCTTCACACCATCCCAGTTTTGTGTTATTTTTTTTCTTCTCTTTGGTCCTTTTTATTGGGTTATTTTACATTATTAGCTGTTGGAGAGTCTTGGTTCAGTTTTATTTTGATTTATTGTCTTAAATTTTGTGTCGTCTTGGATACCCATAATGGACACTTTGTAAGACAATTTAAAAAAATAGAGAGCAGGCAACTCACCAAGAGAGAGCAGAGTTTCAGATGCTATTTTTCTGATATCTTCATCCTCAGACTGGCAGAGTGTGGCTAGCATTTTAATACTTTCAGTAGCCTAGAAAACATAAAAAGAAGCTGTATTAACTTTACCAGTTATCCTATGTTTTCATTCCACATTCTTGTGTGGTTATACATCATCTTCTCCACATCTCTCTTCCCGTCCTACACACACAGGCACACTGATTTCTACGTTTGAATACTTCCCTGAATAGAAAAAAAGCTATACTAGCACAAGAAATTTTTTGCCTACTTTAGGGTTTTTGCTGGAAAGCTCTATTGGTTAGGAGTGTGTCGGGGTGCGGGGTAGGGTTTGACCTTCTAACCAAAATACTTATGCTGGCACAACTCATGCAAGTCAGTCAAACTCAGCTGGTAAGCTTTTTGCAGATAGAACAAGCAGTAACTTTGTTCTACAGCAGTAATATCACAGCTTTGGCAATGTAGCCTCTGTGGCATGTCCTTACCTGGAGTGTGAAAAGAACTGCACCATCAGGTTTTTGTGCCTGTAGAGGCAGAATTTTACTTGGATAGGTGCATCTATGTTACTGGCACAACTATGTTGGTTAGGAGCCATGCCTCATGTATGACTTACAGAAACCTGTAATGTAGACTTGGCCTTAAAGTCTGGGATTACGTTTTTGGGGGGGGGGTTTAAATTTGATGTCATTTTCCCTCAAAATAATTGCTTATTCTCTGTAGGTTCCTGTACTACCCTTACCACTATAGTATCTGAGCGCCTTCCAGGAGTCTATTATACAACATAACTGACACATTAGACTAATCCTCTTATCTCCTCCCTAGAGAAGAATAGCAGGAAAACCCAGCCAAGCAGATGCACCTTGGGTAAAGGTGGGTAGAGAGGTCAGCTGAGGGTATTTTGGGGTATGTATGCTATACTTTTGTTTGTAAATACAACCATTTTTTCCTTTCATGTATTCAGGTTGGATTAATAGTTTTCTTTGCTTAGTAGGAGACAGAGGGCATTGACAGAAGATACATTTTTTTGCATGACAGGACCCCCAAAAGTGCTCTAAAGCAGTAACATAACAAATGTTGATGGCTGCAGAGCACTTTTAAAATGGCTGATCATGCAAAAACTTAACCATCATCTGATGAAGTATCAGATAGGGGCTCTCAAAGGCAAAGTACAGGTGTACTGGTGCCTGTGTACAGGTTCCTTGTGAGAGTTAATTTTGGGTGATTCTGCCTTCATCCCATGTGGCTTTGTGAGCTGGACTGGGGCTGTCACAGAGAGGAGACAGAAAACCTGTCTGGGGGGAGCCACTGATGCAATGGGGGGGGCGCTCTGTTTCCCTCCCCCACCCCAGTTCCAGGCGCAGCACCCTCTGCTGCTGTCAAGTTGCTTGCATGGGGAACAGGGGTGGGGAAGGGAGTCTCTCCTGCCATGCGGGCCCATCTTTGCTCCCATCAAGACCACAGCAGGGGTAGCTAGGGGGGGTGGGGCTCTCTCTTCCCCTCTCCTTCTCCAGCTGTTGCTGACAGTTGCCACCTGGCAGGAGGGGCAGGACTGGGGAAAGCCATGGTCTGGCAGCCTCCTGGGAGGCTGCTGGAGCACCCCCCACCTGTACGCCTGAGCTGGTCCAGGCAGACTCTGAGCACACCCCCCGCCCCTTTCCCCAACAGGCAAATACCTCTTGGGTGCAATGGTGCTCTAACTCATAGTGCTTTGTGTAGGGCACCATAAGTTACAACACCTCCCCGACAGGCAGTGCCTCCCCTGCCCTTGTGTACATGCCCAGAGGGTATCTTTTAAAACTAGTAACACAGGGTTTCTTGTCATCAGAGCACAAATAAATGGATGCATAAAAACAAATTAGTATTGTCATGGAAACTCTTTGCTTTAGAAACCAAGATTCTAACCCAGTGGTCAGTGGCGATGCATAGGAGATGCATGGGGGTGCATGTGCAACCCCTGACCAGCCGCGCTCACTGCTTAGATGATGGGCAGGGGGGGCAGGTGAGAGCACCAGCCAATCACTCCTGGAAGTGGCTGCAGTGATTGGCCGGTGCTTGCTCCCAGACAGGGGGCAACAGCTGATTTCTGTGATTGCTACAGCTGCTTCCGGGAGCCGCTGCAGCCACTCCCAGAAGCAGCTGTAACGATCACAGCAATCGGCTGCCGCCCCCCATCAGTGGGACTAAGGCAGCACCAGTTACCCATGCTAGTGGTTCCCAGCCTTCTTAGTCAGGGCATTCCTCTCCCCAGTTTTGAATTTGGCAGTGCCCCAGTTGAAAGCCACTGTTGTGCTGCCTCAGCCTACATCAGGGGTTCTTAACCAGGTGTTGCTGTAATCGTACCATTCTGGGGCTGGTAGATCAGCCTGAGCTGGGGTTAGGATTAGAGAATGGGAAAGGTTTAGAGCTGTTTTTCTGCTTGAGATCATTGGGACTCTAGGAGTTCTGTTTAGGACACAGGCAGGTGGGGCAGTCTGTGCTTGTAGGAGAAGGGATAGATTCTGGGGCCCCTCACCTAGTGTTGGGGCTGGGAGATCTCCCAGTAGTAGGGTCAGGCCTGAGAGTGAAAGGGCTCTTCCTTCTGATCCAGAGGTGCTTTGGCAACTAGGGATATCCTAGTGATGGGGCTTGGGGGCTTTTCAAGTCATTTCCCTGTGATGCCCCAGTTCAGAACCACCGTTTTAACAAGTTTGTCAACACACCACTGGCATTGTGGCAGCAAATGCTGTATAAGTCTCTTGTGGTTGCTGTTTGTCTCTTTGTAGTTTGTGCATCTTTGTTCAGCCAGGTCTACTGTGAAAGAATCTTTAATTTTATTTTTGTTAAACTTCCATGAGAGAGTAAAGTAGAGGACCACAACTGATTTCCCTGGTTTTTACCTTGAGGCATTTCAGTGCCATGCAAGCTGCTTTCTGGAGATGGAGACTAGGCTGGGTTAATGCTTCACAATAATACATCAAGGCCTAGAAAACAGAGAGAAGAGAACACTAATGAAGATGTCTGCAGTAGTGTGCAACAGAAAAGTGGAAACCATATATGCAACTGTGTACTTCTGAATGGAGAAAACTGATATACCTAACAATGTGAATCTCAAACTGAAATAGCAAAATCATCCTTTACTAGGGATGGAATGGCTACAAGTCCAGTAATGGGATAGGTTGGCTCTAATCCAATACTGGTCAGTTGCTGTAGTCTGTTCCTAATCTTTGTGGAAAAAGCTAGTGGTCCAAGTCCAGCCCCCCGGGAAGAAGCACACACGTTATAGCAATTGCCATTAACTGGAAGGCAGTCCCTACAAAAGGGGTCATGGAGAGCAAGCTGCACTCTTCTTCTCCAGGTGCACCCTCTAGGACAGGCATTGGCAACCTTTTTCCTACCACAAGCTGCTGTTTATGATCCAGCTCCCTACTGAAGGCTCAGCCCTCCCAGCCCTCAGCAGATGCTGTGAGGGGAATACATAGAAAAAGGCAGGCACGAGGACTCTGGGGATGTCTCCTCTTCTGCCCTTCCTGGAACGAGCTGCTGATTCCATGAGCTGCTGTGGGCTGGATCCAGTATCTCCACAGGCCAGATCCTGCTCATGGACAGTAGGTTGCTGACCCCTGCTCTAAGATGGTAATGACTTTGCATGACACCTGCCTGAGACTGAGCCAGAATGCAGAGGCACTGGAAGTGATTCCTGCAAACCCAGCCCATCTGCTACATGAATTTACTGCTCCTTTGTAGAGAAATGCCCTTTACTGCTGAGCAAACAGTAGTCAATGTTAGCAGCAAATCTCAGCATCAGACAGCTGCATAATGATTTCCAGGGTGCTTTCATACAGGCACCAGTGCTGCAAACCAGACATGAATTCAGCAAGTGTGCAATAAGAGAAGGGGACACTCATTTCAAGCAGAGGGTGGGGACAGATAGCACGGATACTGAACAACTGGAAGGGAAAAAAATGGAGACAGGATGAACAAAGGAGATTAATTTTGACACTTGGAACTTTTGGATATGTCTACACCACAGAAGTGCTGTCCCCTGGGTATAATCCAGATCACTTGAACATCCCAGAGTCCTAAGTGCGGTGCCAAGGGCATCACCCCACCTTAGGACATCAACAACATCTCATTTCCAGGACTGAAGCAAGAACTGATGGATGGAATTTATTTCCCCAAAGCATGACTAAATATTCTGCCACCACAGTGTAGATGTATCTTTTGTCTTGCAACCTTCTTCATTTCTGCATTTTTCTTCCTCCTAGTCTACCTCTCTTCTCAGAGTGGGGCAGTCAGCTTTCAGTGGGGCAGTGGCTGAGGGCACCAGAGATATGAGGAACAGGAAACAAGTACAAGGTACAGGTACAAGTCAGTCATCTCCCCCTCCCTGTTTTTCTGCCTTCTTAATTCACTTGTTTACTGCAACCCTATCTGTTGCAGTTATAAAGCCTTAATCTTAAATCTCATGTTTTATTTAAAATCACATCTTTGATCTAAATTCTTTTGATCCTCTCACTGAGAACTGTGAAGCTGACTCTCGGTTGCTCATCAGCAGTTCCTCTTTTGTAGGAATCAGGATGACTGCTAAGATCTTACCGCCTTCCAAGCTAGAAGTTTTACACCCTTCTCTTTGCACAAGCTTCTTCCCAGTGGCAGTGCTTGAGTGATGGTTTAGCAAGAGTTTATTGAAGATAAACCCCAGAAACAACTCACCTCATTCCCCCTATATAATGCTCATATATGGTATATGGCAGGAACATAAAATGCAAAACCAAACAGCTAAACAACCTCTGTTGGTGCCCAGAATATTAACATGGTATTTGTTCTAGAAACAGATCTGAACAACTACAGAAATATTTGGAACACCTCTTCAGACTATATCAAACATCTCCCGCAGGTTGGCTGATCTCCTCTGAAGAGCTTTAAACTAGACTCGATGGGGGACGGGGAACCGGTGGTTGATGTGAACCCAGGGTTGAAAAGCCACAAACAAGGCACTGAACCTAACCAGGTAAGTACTAAGGGGAACACATGCCATCAAGGCAAAAGGACACCAAGAGCACCCACTGGGGGGCTAAAATGTCTTTACACAAATGCCATGAGTATGGGGAACAAGCAGGAGGAACTCGCACTCCTGCTTGCTAGCGCGCAGTATGACCTAGTCGGCTTAACTGAAACATGGTGGGATTCTATGCATGACTGGGTGGTAGGCATTGAGATATAGGTTATATAGACGAGACAGAGTGGGGAGAAAAGGCAGGGGTGTAGCTCTCTATGTTAAGAAGCAGTACACATCTTCTGTCATCAAGGCAGGAGTGAAGGAAGGGAATATCGAGACATTTTGGGTCAGGATCCAGGGGGGGCCAGGAGAGGAGGACTTGGTAGTGGGGGTCTACTACAGACCTCCTCACCAGGATGACAAGCTAAACGAGGTATTCCCCAAGCAGCTTTCAGATGCCATACACTCGAGGGAGGCAGTGGTCATGGGGGACCTAAATTACCCAGATATCAGCTGGGAGGAACAGGCGACCAAAAGAAGCCACTCAAGGAGGTTCTTACACTGTGTGCAGGACCTCTGCCTAACCCAGATGTGTCCAGTCCCACCAGGGGTAGCACCCTGCTAGACCTGGTCCTAGCAACAGGGGATGATCTCGTGGGGGACCTGCGGGTACATAGTAACCTGGGTGATAGTGACCACCACTTGGTAGAGTTCACTATCCAGCGAAGGGTGACAAAAATATCCAGTGATGCTAGAGTTTTAGACTTCAGAACGGCCAACTTTACTAAACTTAGGAACCTAGTTAGTGAGGTGGCTGAACTCAAGAGCATTGGGCTAGTGGGGGTCCAAGAGGGTTGGAAGTTTCTCAAGGGAGTGATCCTTGTAGCACAAAAGGAGTCTATCCCCTTACACAAGAACGGGGCTAAGGGGATAAAAAAGCCCCCTTGGCTGAACATGGAGCTTCAGGAAAGACTGGGGGCAAAGAAAGAGTTATATAGGCAGTGGAAGCAGGGGGCAGCCACCAAGGAGGCATATACCACCCTAGCACGCTATTGCAGGGAGTCAGGCAGGCCAAGGCAGGACTGGAGCTTAGGCTGGCTACAACAGTCAAGGACAATAAAAAGTCCTTCTACAGATACACAGCGAGCAAAAAGAAGGCACAGAGTAGCATAGGGCCCCTGCAGACCAAATCAGGTCAGTTGGTGGTTGATGCGGACAAAAAGGCAGAGCTCTTCAATGAGTTCTTTGCTTCAGTATTCCTTAATACTGACCAAGACGATCTCCCAACCTTGAACATAGACAGATATCCAAAAGGCACCAGGCAGCCAAAGATTAGTGCTGACTTAGTTAAAGAGCACTTGGAAGGGCTGGATGGGTACAAGTCAGCCAGCCCGGATGACCTCCATCCATAGGTGCTGAAGGAATTGGCTAGTGTCATTGCTGAGCCACTGGCACAGCTGTTTGAGCTCTCATGGTGCTCCAGACAGGTTCCTGAGGACTGAGAAAAGGCTAACATGGTGGCCATTTTTAAGAAGGGGAGAAGGGAGGAGCTGGGTAACTTTAGGCCAGTCAGTCTTACCTCTATCCTTGGGAAGATACTAGAAAAAATCATCAAAGAGCATATTTGTGAAAGCCCAACAGGGGAAATGATGCTGAATGGAAACCAGCACTGGTTCGTCGCAGGTAGATCCTGCCTGACAAACCTTATAGCCTTTTATGACCAGGTCACACACTGCCTTGACACAGGAGCAGAGGCTGATGTCATCTACCTGGATTTTAGCAAGGCCTTCGACACCGTTTTTTATCCTAGTCTCATAGGGAAGCTAACGGGCTGTGGAGGGGATGCCTACAGTCAGGTGGGTGGCTAACTGGCTTAGGGACCGCACCCAGAGAGTGGTGGTGGACGGGTCATTTTCAACCTGGAAGGAGGTGGGTAGTGGGGTCCCGCAGGGTTCAGTCCTTGGGCTGGTGTTATTTAATATCTTCATTAGTGATTTGGACAAGGGTGTGTTGAGCACCCTCTCCAAGTTTGTAGATGATACCAAATTATTGGGCAAAGTTAATACACCAGAGGGCAGGGAGCAGTTACAGACTGACCTGAACTGGTTAGATCAATGGGCAGAACGTAATAGGATGAAATTCAACAAAGATAAATGTAAGGTACTCCACCTAGGAAGGAGGAATCCCCAGCACACCTATAGGTTGGGGGATGTCCTCCTCAGCAGCTCAGAGGCTGAGAGATGTTGGAGTCATAGTCGACTCCAAGATGAACATGAGCCGGCAGTGTAATGAGGCCATCAACAAACCCAGTCGCACCTTGTCGTAGATTAGCAGATGCATGACCAACGGATCGAGGGAGGTGATGGCTCCCCCTCTATGCGGCATTGATCAGGCCGCAGGTGGAGTACTGCATCCAGTTTTGGGTGCCGCACTTCAAGAGGGACATGGAGAATCTGGAGAGGGTTCAGAGGAGGGGCACCCGCATGATTAGTGGTCTCTGTGAAAGACCATACAAGGAGAGGTTGAGAGATCTGGATCTCTTCAGCCTATACAAAAGATGGCTGAGGGGTAACCTTGTGGACGCCTATAAATTTATCAGGGGAGGACAGCAGGGAATTGGGGATGCGCTGTTTTCCAGAGCACCTCAGGGAGTAACTAGGAATAATGGGTGCAAAGTAGTGGAGAGTAGATTTAGGTTAGACATTAGGAAGAAATTTTTTACAAGAAGGGTGGCCAGAGTCTGGAATGGGCTTCCAGGAGAGGTGGTGCTGTCACCTAACTCGGAGGTCTTCAAGTGGAGGCTTGACAATCACCTGGCTGGGGTCGTCTGACCCCGGTCCTCTTTCCTGCCAGGGGCAGGGGGTCGGACATGATGATCCATTGGGTCCCTTCCGACTCTACAATCTATGAATCTATGAAACTTTGAGAAGTTATTTTGAAGACCTACAGACAGAGAAGTGAACAGGCTTATATAAGTCCCTGATACCATAAGTGGTTTTCACTATTAGGTAAGGGCTGTCACTCACCTTTTCTCTGAAGTGCCTGTTTTCTGCTGTAGTTGACAGGAGTAATGTCACGGCCTCACTGATTTCATTTTTGTTTTCAATCAGAAGTAAAGCCAAAGCCCTCAGCACTTCCTGCTGAGGTGGAAGGTTGCTAGAGGTCATTTCAGCAATATTTTGCTTCAATTTTCCATTTTTTAATGACTGTAGCATCTGAACCACTGCAGCTAGAATGCGTAGGAAAGAAATGTCAATATTCCTTTTTTACTCATTTATCTTCCTTATAGTTTATGCTGTGTCTTTCCACTCAGTAACTGGCCCTGGTTACTGGCCCAAAGGATAGGGGCAAAACTTCCTGCTTCGGTATATGCCAGCATTGCATATACCATATGGGTAGTGTCTGGCCTCCCAGGAAGCAGTTTCCAGGAACAGGCATGGGTTCATGAGGGATGTGTGACATGGGATGTTGGGGATCTTATTGCCATTCCTGAGGTGGGAGCCTGGTCATCAACTGCAGCTGGAACATTTCAGAAGTTTGGAGTTGCTCTTATTCTAACAAGTAAAACTGAGCATCCTAGGCAGATGGACTAGTTGATTTAAATATGTGTATTTTCCTTTGGCACTTTCCATTTCTAAGTTAGTGGGACTCTTGAATAGAGCATGCACTGGATACTGATATTGGATAATACTGCATACTGATAATGTATGGGACTAGACATGTTATAAGATTGCTGCTTTTATTGTTCCTGAGGGCAAAAGTTTAAGCACACTGGCTTCAGCCAGGCTCTTGCGATCAGGGTCTCCTGTGCAACCTTCTCCAGAGACCAGTGGAAAGGAAGGCATTGTTTTACCTTGTTTTGAGGCAGCTCTTCCCCTTTATTGTCTGTGATTCCCAGGCCATCTTAGTGCAAGTTTTTCCTACCTAGTTTCATGTCAACAGTTTCCACTGACAGCCCCTGCTAATGTACCTGCCTGAGCCATTTTCCTTCAGTACGCACATCTATTCAGTCAGTCACATTCAACATCCAACACACTTGCTTCTCTTCTTTCCCTATCTTTCTGAAAAACCAGCCTAAGACCTAAACTGTTCTGTGCTCTGCTCCAAAGGACATTGATGTATTTTTCTCTTAGCAACCAGACATAAGATACGGTATTATACCTTCTTTTGCAAGCTGTAGCAAATAGTTTCCCAGGTCGTTAGCACTGTTGCTGGTAAAATAATGGTAATACTGAAAGACGGTTATAATTTCTGACTGCAGGCTGGAGGGGAGGATCGGTTCTGTTCGGTCCAGGATCTGAGACACCAGGGTTCTAAATACTATGTTCAGCAGAAAAGACAAAACAGCATTATTAAAGATGTGCTAACAAGAACAAAACTGCAAGCAGGCAGAGCACTGTGGTTAACTTCAATGCACCAAAGGAAAGTAGAACTCGCTTTTTTCGCCCCCAAAACCAGACACCTTCCAGGATTTCTAATATCCTCTAAGAGCAAAACTTCCTCCTCCTGTCTGGGCCTGACCACTATATTTGATCTGCTTATAATCATTGATTCATTCCTCACCAATCATATAAGGTAGGAAAGACCTGCAGCCAGGTGACAAACATCAGGTAGAGTCTATGGCTTGTTCCAGAGCAGCGGTTCTCAACCTTTTTTTGTACCAGGACCCATTTGTAAACATTGATGGCCGGTCCTGACCCAGTTCCCCTCACCCCTGATGTTCTGCTCCCCCCCCTCCAGGCCCCAACCCCCCCCTTTTTCCAGCAGGAGGTAGGTGTGTGTGTGGGGTGGGGTATGAGGGGCCCCCAGCAGCCCCTTGCAGGCTGGAACTCTGCCAGCCTGCAAGAGGAAAGCCACAGTTTCCTCCTTTAAAGGAGAATCCCTTTTTAAAGTTTGTTCATAACTCTTTCATATATTCTTGCGAGCCATGGGTTGAGAAACACTGTTCTAGGGCACAGTTGTATCTGTGGCAAAGCTGGGAATTGAACCCAGATCTCTCGAGTCCAGTGCAGTGCCTTTCTCTCTTCTCCAGCTGACATATAGCCTCAGTGGTCAAAGAACCAAATGCTGTATCCTGCTTATACCTCTGTAGTATAGCAATAGTCAATGAGGTCACCCAGGGGCAGGATTTGGCTTTGTCTATTTGATGTTCATGTGCAGAGCTTCTGCTGACCTCAATGAACAGCTCAACGGCAGGACAGGCAACAGAAAGAGCCATGCTACTCGGGAGATTTGCAGTGCTGATTAGAGAGAGAAATTTTGGGCAGAGGTTGGTCTAATGTGTTCTAGACTCCAAAATAAGTCATTGGGGTTCTGCACAGAGGCTGGGGGTAATGGTAGAGCAGGTTGAAGGTAGTGCAGCTCCATTGTGGGGCCAGGTTGCCTGGCTTTTCATCAGTCTTTAAGGTAGGGGTAGGGGTCCTCAGCAGCAGAAGTGATTATGAAAGGATTCTGTGACTTAGGAAGTTTGAAAACCATGGCTCTAAATCCATTAATTTTTTAGATTCAATATTTTGAACCTTTTTTTTTTCAAATTTCATATTTAAGGCATTCACTGAGATAAGATGTTTGTACTACAGCCCAGCCAACTTCCTGGGGCCTGAAGTGTAACAGAGGGAGAGCAAAACACAGCTTCAGAGGATGGACATTTACAAATGCCGATTGCAAAAAGGGATTCTACAGGATTGACCTTGAGTTGCTCGGAGATTTATTTTTGGCAGACTATACCTGTTTCTGCAAGTCCTGGGCATTCTTCATTCACAGCAGCAGCAAAATTGATATCCAGCTGTTTTATCATCTTATCAGCAGAGGTATGATACAACCCTATGGGACCAGTGCATTTAGTCCAGAAGGACAGCAAGGATAGCTTGCTATGAAATTCTGGAATTGCTAGAGAGAAAAAGCAAAACAGATAAATAAAAGCACAGAATGATATTGTAGTGCTGCTGTGGAAAAAAGAGAAAGGTAGAGGAATATTTAAAACATCCCATCTCACTGGTAGCCATGATGACTAAGTAAGTTCCCCCTCAAACAGCATCTGCTGAACTAAGTTCACTGCTTATAAAAACTTATGCTATACATCTCAGATGTAGTTAGTCTATGATGCAAACCTACCTTGCATTCTGCACGACTTCAGACTAACATGGCTCACTATCTCTCTCTAGGTTTCCCCATACCATCAACCTCACAGTGGGTGCATCTACATGTACTGATTTAATGTGCATTAGCCTAAGTTAATGCACATTAAGGATGCATGTCTACACATGCATACCTTTAATGCACATACAAATGTCAAATTTAGGCTTGAATAGTTAAAGTGTATTAGCAAACGTGTAGATGCTTTAAAGCGCATTAATGCTGTGTGTGTCGACCGACTCGGGACTAACTTTACTCCCACATCAGTCCACACACAGCATTAATGTGCTTTAACACCTGCAGTATAGACATGTGCCTAAACCCGCTTAATGCGCATTAAACTAATGCACATTAAATTTATCTGTGCTTAAATGCACGTGTAAATGTGCCCAGTATGCAGGAGTTGCCAACTTCTTGAGATCATAATGTGTTGCTCTTATTTCTCAGAGCAAAAATCCAAATGATGTCAAAAGCAAACTCACTAACTTGGTACTTGAAACTGGATAATAGTTATTTAATTGCCATTAAGTCCCAGAGGAAAGCAAAGTTCCAGTCGTAACACAGGACTTGGGTGTTAGGTACTCCTGAATTTGAACCCTTGATCTGGCATAGCCTTTGGCCGTGGGCAAGTCACTTGATTGCTGGCCTGATTTTTCCTGATCCATAAAATCATACTCAAATCACCTGTAGTATGAGGGTCTTGTGAAATGAATAACTGGCTGTAAAATATGTTGAAGATGCTATAAATCTGCTGTTATTCCATAATAATTGAGGGTAAACTTCAAGCAAATATTTCAGAGCTTGTGTCATGCCTCTGATACTGTAACCCAGAGATCTGCTAAAGAGTTTGACCCTCTCAAGATACAGGTGGGGAAACGATGCCATACTTTGCTGCTTTGACTGTGTTCTTGATCACTGCAGCCGTTTGCTTCTGTGTGTTGGTGTGGGGGGAGAAATGAAAAGAAACGCATATTCCTCAGTATCGTACCCCAGTTTATGGTAAGCGTTCTGGACATCTTGATTGATATTATCTATAGATAGATGGATAGCTATTCATAAGCATGTAGTTCCTTGTGGTTGCAGTGTTTCTTAACAAGTTTGTCAGTCTACACTGGAATTTACTGTACTGCCAAATGACTCTTTAGGATGATTTCCTTGCACATATGTATATACCTACATGCAAAGCTCTAATCTCAAACCACAAACCTCTATATTGCTTCTTACCTTCAGTGATGGAGTTGATGTTTCCCAGATTTTCACTACTGATCTCTGTTATGTTCTCCATCACAAGGATCTGCCTGGACAGCTTGTCCAGGAGGCTTCTTGCTACGAATGGAGCTTTACTGGAGAACACAATTTGCTACAAGCAGTAAAAAAAAAAAAAATGCATGGGATGGTGTTACTGAACTATAACACTCTGAAGAATTTTTATCTTGCCGAAATCCTCTGATTTGAATCCATCTAGTTGAGCAAATGTACTGATAAATTCATTGAACAGTGCCTCCTTAATACTGGATGCTCTTTTATTTCTTATCTATGACCTGGCTTATCATCTATGGGCCACAGTTTTGTGCCTGATGCCTACATTAAATGCCTAAATCTGAAACTAGGGACCAGAGTAATCATTTAAATAAAGAAGTGCTAATTTAGGCACCTTGCTTTTCATAAAGGCCTTATCTACAGGGTCAGCTTCCTATGCCAGACAGCTGTGCCCTCAAGTGCAACAACCTACCAAACTCGAAGCAGTAGAGATAAACCTGCACAGTAGGCAAGCTAACTAGCACTGCTGAGTCACACGGCTACGTAGCCTGTTTCCATGCTTGCCTGCCCGCAGTGACTCATAGTGTTGTTTCCAGCTCAAGGAGCAAGCTGCAGGAAGCAATGCAGTGTGCCTGAGGGCACTGCTGCCTGGTACAGTGAGTTTGCCATATATGCATGGCTATAGATGATTAAAATCTATGGATCTGAAGGCCAAAAAGGAAGAGTAATCTGATCTCCATTACACAGGCCACAATGTTAATACAATCACTCCTGTACTGAGCCCTAAATACCTTCCTTACTCTACCTCTACTTGGTAGGGATTTGAGCATCATCACTCAAGATGCTGGAATCAGCACTCGCTTTCCATTGTTTCTGTGGGCTCTTGGAAACGTATGTTAATGGTATGAGACCAAAGAGCAAAATGCAGGAAAGAGGCTCTAAAATGTTTTGAAATGACAGGAAAGCACTGCTCTGTAAATGAGTTATGGATCCTGTGAGAAACAAAATCCTGTGATACATTACTGTGACTGTGACTCAGTGACTGAACGTGTTACTGAAGGTGTCACAGAAGTTGCTTTTTTCAGTATTTAAAGCACTTTATTGCTGTGATTTAGCAGGGTTTTACAGCATTTAAAAAATGGGTACAGTGCTTTAAATTTAACAATTTAAACCCTTGTTGAATGAAGTATTACATTGGAAGCACTGTACAGGCAGTCCTCGGATTTACGACACAATTGGTTCCTAAGAACCGCATCTTAAGTCGAAACGTTGTAACTCGGAACCAGTTTTCTCATAAGAAACTATGTTATAAATGGGGGATTGGTTCCTGAATCAAGGCCCGATAGCCTATTTTCACCTAAAATACCCCAGAATTTTGTATTTGATCAATTATACATGAGTAATATAGCTACATGAATGTATTTATATTGTAAATAGCAATCATATTGATTTGGAAGGACTTTGAGGTGACTTTGCTGGACTTTTTGAAAGGCTCTTGGTTGGACTTTTTGAAGGGTTCTTGGTTGGAGTCGTTTCAGGAGTCTTGGCTGCAGGTTTTTCTGGAGTCTTGTCTGCTTTATTAAAGAAAGTATCCAAGGAAGTTTGGACAGATGTTCTCCAGGGAGATGAGCCACACAGTGAACTTGTTCACTGCCATGGCATTGCATCGGATCAAGTGTTGTAAGCTGAAACTGATGTCATAAAGTTGAAACAGGGTGTCAACTTCTAAACATTGTAACTCGAAACATTGTAAGTCGAGGACTGCCTGTATTTTACAGCACTTTAGCAACCTGCAGTGCTTTAAATAACTTCTGTATACTGGTCAAATTCCTGACTAGTGAAAAAGCCCTAGGAGGCTGCAGAGCACCTCCTGCCTCCTAGCCTGGAAAGTGCAGGGGGGCTCAGAGCCCCCCCCCCCCCCCCCCCCCCCCCCCCCAACACTGCACTTCTGTCATGTTTAAGAGTGCTGTAACTTTATAGTGCTATAAAAATGCTCTAAATGTCAGTGCTGTAAAACGTGCACGGAGCACTTGTATACATACCCTGAAGGCATATGAGTCAGTGCTGACAGATGCTGCCTATTTGATTTCTCGGACTGATTCATTGACTGACTCTGGTGCAATGCAGTATGTTCTGTGGTGCTGGTGCCCAGAGCATAAAGCAAATGTAACATTTCACATGGCATCCCTGCTTATCACGTAAAATCTGAATTATTTCACACACACAACACCTCTGGGCTTTTCAGCATCACAGATACTTGGTTGTCAGTGATTTTCTTGGCTGGCAGTGGTCTGGGATTTAGCTAGTGTGAATGGTAGGTCAGTGGGCTTTTCATTTTACCACAAAAAATCTGAGTTCACATAATGACCTGGGTATTGTGGATGCCTTGTGTGTGGAGTTCCAGCCGAGGTCAGTGGGGCTTCAAACATGGAGCACTGTTAGGTTTTGGGTCTCAGTGAAGGTGTGCTGGATAGGTTCAATCTTTGTCCTTAGTGGCTGCTAGTAGCTGACTGCCTTACTTTGGTTTGCCTGGCATTCTGCTGGCAAAAGGGCTAGGAGTGGAATAAGTGTTTTGCAGGCTTGGCATGATTGGAATTGCATTTGGAGGGGTTTTCCTGGTTCCTGACAGGCTTGACTCAGTTCATTGCTACCACACCCTCATTTCATGAGTGCTTAATTTGCAAGCGAGTTCAAAATGTTCTGTAAGTGACAGACACGCATGCTTCTAGGAATAGTTTAAAGAAAAATAAAACCCAAAGAGCAGTTGTACCTGAACAAGCTGTGTGCAATATTGCAAATGCTTAACTACGGTTACATCAAGACTCTCATTCCCTGTGGTCAACGGAAGAGGGCTTCCAGCTACACTGGTACCAACTCCCGTGTCTTCTGTCAAAGCTTCGCTAAGATGCCCTCTGGCTTCTGGGTGTTCTGTCCTGTAACTGTTAATGCAGGAAGGTGAGTGAGGAGTTGTTGGGTTTTTATCCTCCTTATGCAGACAAAGCACATGGTTAGCTCAACATGACTAATATCAAGCACAAAAATTGCTGAAAGCAGTGATCTGTAACAAGCAGCTATTGATAAGCCAGAAACCTTTTAATGAATACATCATATCTCAAATTGGTAGTAACATTGTGTAGAAAATGCAGAATGATTGAATGATTGTACACATTTAAAAGACAAATTGCTTCCACAGTGGTCCACTTCTTTCTCCAGAACAATACATCTTTTGTGGTGAACTCACCATGAAGTCTCTGAAATCTGCCCTCATTAGCACTTGTTATTTTTTTCCATCTGTTGGCAGCATTGTTACTAAACTGTTCTGGATTAAACTGCTTTCAAATTTTGTGAGCTCTCAAAAGTTAAGCCATTAAGAACTAATCTGTCAATGTGTTTCTGGCACCAAATTTAATTGTCAGCCAAGGAGCAAACTAGAACTGGTGCTGGAGTAAGAGACATGATGTTTCCATATGCTGTTTTAGGCATGGTGTGTATAACTCAAAACAGTTCATCACATCTTTTATGACAGCATAAAACTATTATCACTGTGTTTAAATCATTATGTTCAGTTTCTCGTGCCTTCAACCATATTCTCTCACAGTTTTGAAGGCAGAGCCCAGTTCTGATCTCAAATATGCAGGCAGCTACTGCAATGTGTACTCAAATTACAGCACCTGCTGGCTTCTAGTTGAATGCTACAGAATACATACTGATGTGCACACTTGCGTATCTAAAATCTGAAACTGGCATTTAGGCTGAATTTCATAGTCCTCATCAAGGGAAAAATGAAACCTTTGTTTAAATTAACCTTTGTTTAACTTAAATATTTGCTGTTTATGCAGGGCCTAATCATGTTGACTGAGAGAAGTCATTATAGTTACATCATTACCTCAAAAGAAGCAGGATAGAGTCAATAATACCTAATTTAGCAAGCAACATCATTCTAGGATTCCCCTTCCTACCTTCCCCCCCAACAAGTTATATGTTTTTGGAGGGAACGTGCAGTTAGGTGGTAGTTTTATTGCTAGAACAATTAGTTTCTTGTACTTGAAATTCTTTTAGGTGACCCATGAGATGCTGAGGGCAATAGACTCCCTCCTTAGGAGATTCTGCCTGGACTGATTGCTTCTTTTCAGCCATATTATTTGTGTATATGGTTTATTTGGCCTCGTTTTGCCTCTCCTGGATGTACACACAAGGATTGAATGATAAAACACAGTCAGCTGCCACAGGTGATGTGAAAACAACAGGCTACAACACAAACATGATGAATTGCTTTCTCACATACACAGAAGTGATGAAAGAAGGGCACACCACACACAGGGCCATGGACAAAGTACCAGCCATCACTCTTACATTCCAAAGGAAACCTACACCATGCTGCTTAAATCTGGCCCTGTGTTACTGTTACTGACAAGTTTAATCCACTGCAAAGACTCACTGGGCTAGAGAGAAGAGACAGGGGGAGAAGAAAACCACAAAGGAATTAGTTATTACATCTGAATCGAAGAAAACCAGGTCCAAACCTATGTCAAGGAAGAGGCTCTGTAGGCATTGATATCCAGTTAGTCAATTTAGCCTTCTCTTTTTTTGGTGGGGCAGAGAGACTGTAGATATTTGAACAAGAAAAAATGATCTAGGAATTTGAGAATTTGGTGTGTAGTAACCATGGTCAGAACTGCTAATCTGTAGTCTCCTCAAAGGTTTAGCTTCATCTTCCTTGAGTAATGAGTGCACCAGGATCCAATGTTAGTGAGAGAGAACTAGTGTAGCAGCTTGACTTGAGAAGCGCAAGCTGGCAATTGCTGCGGACTTACCTAGTCTTCTCAGTTTCAGTGTCTGAAAATACTGAGTCAGCACCTCCTTCACCATTACAACCCTCATCACCTCCACCATCCTCATCATCAAAGTCAGAGGTGTTCAGGAAATCAAAGCTTTCTAAAGCACTTTCAACTGTTAGACTTAAAGTGGAGGACCTGCTCCGGTCTACTGCTGGCTTGCACTGCAAAGGCAGAACGCACCAATGAAAACCAAGAATATTACTGACTGCAGAAAAAAATGGATTGACTTAAAACATTCAAGTTCTATTTTTTATTTGTATAAGATCATTTTATTGGGTGCTTTGTATTCATTTCAAATCTTCATATTCATAAGACATACAATGAAAGCCTGAGAACTAAAAAAAAAATCCAAATACCAAGAGAAGAGTATTAAATCTAATATTAACTTTCTGCTATCAAAGTGACAAATGTATAACTTAAAACTCAGTGACATGGACTTCAGTGACTTTTTAAGAGATCAGTCTGTTAGTTAACATATGGGATGCTGAAAATATAAGGCACATTTCACAGGGATAATCTAGGTACAGAAGCTTGATTACAAAGATTTAGTTAAGCTGTACTGGGCCAAAATTCATTTCTGATGTAATTCCAGTGGAGTTGAATCAGCAATGGATTTGGTTCCCTTTTCACAGATCACAGTACAGGATCAGAAGAGTGAGATGGAAAAATGACCCCATCAACTTTCATGCTTCTTTAAAAGCACAGGATACTATATTTAGTAGAGATCAACCATGCATCATCAAAGAGGTTCCTAATTACAGAAGAGACAACTTTACAACTCAGCTGGAGGGGAACCACCTTTCCTTACCAATAGAAAGGAACTGACTGAGAAACTTGGAATAACAGAGAGGAAGCTTGATCAAAGCTGCACAGCTACAGTTAGATGTCTCCAGGCAGGCAGACTTTCTGCCCTCTGGAGAGACCCAGCCAGTGGGGCTCTGTATAGGCACAGAGGTTTGCTTTTGAGCGTCATTTTCCAGGATCGCAGCCTAAGGCCAACACCCTGAGGCTCAGCTCCAGCAATTTGTTTAGCAATTATTTTACAGTCTTAACTTTACTTAAACATATAAACAGAGATGACCTTACACCACAGCGTGTGCTTCCAGACCTGAACCTCCCAAAAAGTTGGCATTCAGATTCAGAGGTCTGATTTGGCTGAGATGAAAGATGGGCTAGCTATAAAGTGCAGATTCAGTTCCCAATGAGAATTGGGATGGCTTGGAGTTTTGCTTCTAATCTACCTACATAACATTAACACTTTAACATTTACATGCTTTTACATCTTCAAATTACTGTACAAGCATCAACTGATCAGACAATCCTCACAACACCCCTGTGAGATAGGTAAGTAGCATTCAGCTTTTCATTTAATTTCTATGTTTTTACCTATGGTTTTGTTATGGGCCAGAAAAGCAGCTTCCCAGCTTCCTGCACAAATGCAAATCATAGCAGCCATGCTACCAACTTTCTCTGCCCACTGGCATAGTCAAGAGAAGCTTTCTTCAGCTAGAGCTAGCTTCTGTTTTCAGCCCTTCTGCACGTGACTTCCAGTACCACGATTAGGGACACGTTAGTCTTGGTTCACAAGCAAACAGGCTGAACGGTGGAACAAAAGTATCCTTGAAGGAGCAGTCATCTCAAGTATCCAAGTATTCCACCTGCACACAAATCCCTCCCTCTGTTCCTTAGCATGATACATGTTCTAGAGAGAAGATGAGTGCTTTCCCCTGTCCCTCTGCTCTAACAGCTGCACAAGTAGTGAAGGCAGCTAGGAAGTTCAAAATTAAATGATACTTGTAGTTTCTCACGCACATTTCTACTTCAAAGCTACTTCATGGAGCAGAGCTGAGAAGGGTCAGGCTGTGAAAAAAGCACTTAACTGGGAAAAGTGTCATGTAGCTGCAAATGGCAATGGAAACACAGATGTTAAAAATGTTAAAGCAAAAGGAGAATTACTTCCCTTTCCTTGGGCACATCCTTCTTCTTAATTTGCATGGCTGTGTCTACACATCTCAAATCATTGTAAAATGCTACCTTGCATATGAATATGAACCATTTGAAATGAGTTCTTCCCACGTGACACTGTTCTCATGATACCGAATCCTGTTCTTTTTATTTATGGAGAAAATGGGGAGTCATAGTGAACAGTTGTGAAAATAATCCAGGGTTAATGCACTTTGTTGTGGCATACATGCAAAAGCACTTTTTCTTGTTTCTACCTTCTGTCACACACATGGTCTGTCCTAGACTAAATTATAGGACTCAATGTTTAGTTGCCTGGAAGAAGAGGGTTTTCAAGGCGTTTATGTGACTTAAGAGCAAAAGTCCAAATTACATTTGATGCACTTTGTGCACCTGAGTTACCTAGGCATTCCAGAAAATATAGTTATGGCTTCAATTTGTCAGATAATATAAATTGGCACAGGATTGCTGATTTTTTTTTAATGGAAATAGCTCAGTACAGATATGGCACATCAGTTTTTAGGAGTAAAATGGACTGCTATGATCTGCCTTCTTGCATAATGCAGACCATAAAGTTTCTGCAGCAGAGAAAACTATTAACTGATTATGGTAATCTCCTGTTTTCCTCTGTTCCTCTCAATTAGAGTAAAGCACAAATAGCTCAAGAATAAAGCAAATAGCTTAAAAATGTGTCATTCCAAGGTGACAGCTCATGCGTCATTGGAAAAAAATCAGTTGATTCTTAGGAATTTTACTAGCAGTCAGAACAATTCATACTTTGATGTTTAGAATCATCATTCTGACTTCTTGTATCATATTTATATGATATGCATTCAGATTTTTTTGAGGGAGGTACTTTCTGAAAAGGTACTCACTTTTAGGATGTCATCTAGATGCATCACTTCTTGGTCCAGTTCCTGAAATTCCTTATACTGCTCTTTATGTGGGTCAAGTACTAGAAGAAGCCCTTGCAAGGCTTCTTCTATGCTTCCATCTAAGTAAGACTTATATCCTTCTGATTCCCCACTTATTGATCCCTCACACTGCAGCCTTTCAGGTATCACTGGAGCCTCCACTGAGGTAAGACTTTTTACCAGCTGTTTAGTGATGTTGCCTTCATACGTGTCCAGTTCTACAGGTTTTAGCTCTGACACTTCGTCTGTATCCTGGAGAAGAGACACAGGGACACTAGTATCTATAAAGAGGGCATCATTTCCAGGACCTGAAAGCTTTTGGCAACCTTCAGAAACAGCTCTTGAAAATGTCTTGTTTTCATTTACTGGTGTGTGCTCTAGCTGTGATTTGAAGTCTTTTGACTCAGGTGTGGAGTTCATGGATGAGTTTGTACTAGTACTGTCCAAGATTGAGTTTAAGGATTTGCGGGCACTGTGCTCTGTAGTAATTTCAGGATTGGAACTGACAGTGGCTGAGGAAGAATCCAAGTTGGCTGGGGGAACTCCATCTTCATAGGGCACATCACCAAAAGTGAACGAGAGGGGTCTCTTCTCAATGGATGTCATCCCATTTTCAAAAATGTCGTCTGGTGAATTGGACTGCAAAGATATTATAAACTTGTTAAAAAAAATATATAGTGAAAGTTTTACATTCAATACTGAAAAAAGCACCACAATGAACGATGTAGGGCTCACCAAAGAAAATGAAGGAAAAGAGATTAAAAGAATACTCAAGATTTGAGAGAGTGTAGCAGATTTAGCTGGCAAAACTGACATTGGCGGGTTTTCTACCTGCAACATTGGGTCTGGAAGTTTGGTCAGTATCTTCCTGTGCAGGAAAAGTAAACTGGGCCTTCTAACATATGTGGCACAAATTAAGATCCAAATATATACCATATTAATTCATAGATAGCCATTCAATTCGTATTTCTTAGTTTACTACAGTACTTGGTGTAATTTTTTAAAGTTTGCTGGGATTTTATGCCATTTACTTTCTATATGTTTATACCCATTTACTGGTTGCTTATAATTTATCATTCCTTTTTTTTTTTCATGTGGAAAGTAATAACAAAGGAAAATTCCACAATCATGAAGCTATTTAGCTACTTGGTTTATTTAGTGTTTCTATTATACCATTTTAATAGTGCAATTATTTGTGCAATCCTTTAGACAAAAAAATGTATTTGTTAAACAAATATCAATAACTATTAGAGCATGGGCAATATAAGATACTAAAGGTAAGAACAGGACACTGTTTTGCATAGTCCTGTGCTAATATGACAGGTAAAAATCAGAAGAGTGTACAGATAAAGGTGAAATTCTACTCTTGGTATGCATAGAGGAACTTAAGTTCTCAGATGTATAAATCTAGCACTGATGTCTATAAAAGCTTTGCACATGTAGGGAGAGCAAAATTTGGGAGCCAAAAGCTGCTATGCAGACCTGTCTGAAACTTTTGCTTGAATGCATAAAAACAAGAGAAATGTGGCCTTTATCACAAGGCCATGGAGACAGCAAAATGTATGCATGCTTTGTATTTAATATCTTTGGGTGCATCTACGCATGCAACTAATTTGAAGCAATAAACTCTGAAGCAGTTTCAGCTGAAGTAAAACACTCCCAGGCGCAGCATCTACATGTGCGCCCAAGACAGCAGTAATTTGAGGTGGGGCAGAGCAGTTTACACCAGGGCCACTCCTGCCCTTCTCTGCCCTGGGTCTGGGTGGCAGTGTCAGGCGGCAGAGGGGCTGGCTGGGGTACAAGGGTGCTAAAAGTGCAAAGCCATATGGCTACACAGCAGATGGGAGTCTGGCCCCCTGCTGGCTGGGCTGACCAGGTGCAATTTATGCCTGTGGTCAACGTCTATGCATACATTTAATCGCAGTTAATTAATCCGCCATAAGATAGTACTGTCTCTGTCATAAGATAGTACTGTCTGGCTCTGACATTACTATCTGATGGTGGTGTTAATTAATTTACTGTGCCATAATACCATCACACATGTAGCCAGTAAAGCCATTAGCTTTACTCCACATTACTAAAATGCCATGAAGTAGCTAATTAGTCTACTGCACAGTAAAGTGCACGTGTCGATGCAGCCTTTGGGTACAAAATACATAGGGGATTAAAAGATTTCTAATGACTTTTTATAGCATGCCTTTTTATAGTTTGAACCATCAGGAGCTTTGGAACAAATTTTATCTAATCTTTTAAATGGAGATTGGGAAGTGAAATACAGAATATATTAAAAGTATAAGGAAAAATGTAGAAAAGTGGGAAGTGTCAGCATTATTCAAAAGGAGCATAGGAAACATGAAATCTAGGTTCTAGAATAGGCCTTGAGTTTTCTGAAGTGCACTGCAAATGTTCCTCACACAAGGACATAACACAGGAGAAATGACTAGTTTTTGCTGACAATTAGCTGACAGTGTCCATAAGCATTTATACGATGGCTTAGTTCATATGATTAAAACATTAAAAATTATCTTGAATTATTTTCCAGTGCTATTAGTATCTTTCAGTCTGAGTCTAACTATATTTAATTTTTTTTTTACCCCCTTTTATATGTGTAATTTTTTAAAATAAATTATTTCAGTGTTGGAATTTGGGTTACTAGAAAAATGTTGAGTACCACCCACTCTAGCTGTGTGTTCCTAAAACCAGTTAGTTTCACTTGCATGTGCTCTTGTCTCTTTACTTCTGCCTCATCCCTAGATAGAAAGCTGCAAGCCTGGCTCTACTGAAGTCAGTGGCCATTTTGCTATTGACTTCAACGAGAGCACTTTTGGCTCAGCTCACTAGATGTAGTCTCTCCTGTAGCCAGTCAGCAAAATAAGTGAACTACAATGCAAAAGAGCAAACAAAGCATGCATAGAGTTAAAAGACACTCTCAGACCTGAGATACTCGTTCATCGCACAGAGACCTCTCGCCAGCCAAACCCACATAGAGCTCAAGCCCTGCTTTAGGCCTCAGCCTGAGAGATGGCAGGTCACTAAAAGAGCGACTACGCTGAAGCTTGTCAAAGAAAGTGTCTTGCAGAGCATCAAAAGCTGTCAACTGCAGCTTGTCTTGTGGACGATGCAACCATTTCTTCACCAGTGAAAGCAAAGTGCAGAGTTAGTTGAAGGCTTCACAGTTCATAACACTTAAATGGCTGGCTTTTACACATACCGGTTATGAATGAAATTCACATCAGTGCAGATAGCCTATGGAAGGCCAAACTCTTGTTTAATTCTTCAGATTGAGATTTAACTGGGATTTAAAGTGGCATATTGGCTTTGTTCAGATCTCTTGCATAGTGGTGAATTTCACCCAGAATGAGATTAAACAGGATTTTTGTTTTTATTACGATTTGTAGTTGTGAAGTTTGACATTTTGTAAAGTCTATGCGAAGATTATAACACATAAGCAAGAAGTGTGGGCAGCAAATAATTTAACATATTTTAAGATTGTAGGAACCTAGTCATATTTCTCCTTTTAGGCTGAATGGCTAATAGTGTGTGTATTTAAATAAAGTACTTGTAAAGAGCATCTTGCTTAAAATGGAGAAAATGCATTATGAATATAAAGCAGTTACGCATTTACTCTGCTTAGTAAGGCACTATGTTTTCTCATTTGATAGTTGTGAGGCTAAGTTTCACTTACAAAGAATGAGCGATCCTTGAAGACTGGTGTTTCTGGAGTGCCTTGGCTATACATAGACATCCTCCGCTGGAGAGCAGATGCCTTGTTCACATTTCCCGTGGAGGGAGTGAGGTCCTCAACATCAAATGGGCTGCAAAAATAATGCCACACTTATTAGGGCAAGTGAGACTGAATTGCAAATACAGGGAAGGGCGGGGTATGGGGGAGGTTGTCCCTTAAAATTTAAAAAATAAATGTAATTAGAACAGTCTATTGAAATGCTTATTTTTAGCATCAAGTTGAGAAAAAGATTTTTTTTTCAAGCAAAATGGTTTTTTTTAAACCCTGTTTGTTAGGCAGCTAGCTTAGAAGTGTGATTTTCATTTATGATAAAAGTAATCCACCGCCAGGAATAATTTTATGTACTCTCTGAGATGCAACTCCTACAGCATGAAGAACATTCTTGTATTCGAGTTGACAAGAATCATGAATAGCAATAAGATGCTCAACTTTTAAAAGAGCTGTTGCATTATAAAGAGATGAAGGAGTTGTCATCATTGGTTATGTACTTCATCGCAGTATAAGGAATAAAGTACACTAGCGTAAAAGCTAAATGCTTCAGGGCTTGTTTAAAGATAACAGGTAGCTGCTTCATTAAATGCCATGAAGTCTTTCTTTGAATTCTAACTGTATCCGTCTATGCTTAGTGCTATGAGAGAAGAACATCAGGATTGCCCTGAGGCACACGTCAGGCACACGAATGCTAGTTTTCAACAGCCTGACCTAAATTCTGTTCTTGGTTATGCAAGTGTAAATCTGGAGTAGTTCCACTAATGTTTACACCAATGTAAAATAGGATTTTCATATGTACGTTAAGGGCCCAATTTTGCACTCTGATTAACTGAGTTTGAAGTAGTATTGTTCTATGGCAGCAGTTGGCAACTCTTTCAGGTTGCAAGACAGAATGACTCAACTAGGATCAGAGGTGAAAGGGTGGGTGTTAGGATCTAGCCATGGCTACTGCTGCTTCTCCCTACTGCAGTGTAGTATACTGCAATAGCCCCTCATCTGCCTTGCATCTGCAGGCCAGGTCCAATGGCTCCTTGGGTCAGATCTGACCTGTGGTCTGAAAGTTGCCAACCTTTGATCTATAGTACTTGTATGGCTCCCCTTGCTACCAAGTGTGAGCACCTTTAATGTTAGGGAGGGAAGTGCTATTATTCTTATTCTGGAGATGGGGAAAGGAAGCACAAACAGACTTGCCCCAGGTCGTGCAGAAAACCTAGAGCTGGGGAGAGAACTTAGCCCTGGTCTCACAAGTCCCACCGGTGGGCCATCATTCTCTCTCACTGCTCTTCAACAAAGAATCTAAAGAATGAGATTCCATTGGGGGTTGAGAAGCTACTGCACCACAAAACTGTCCAACACTTCTACTTACTACCAGATGATTTCAAGGTTCAGCTTTATTGTGCCAAGATCATTGATGTCAACAGCAACCACCTGAGGTCGGGCTGCAAACAGATCCTTTGTTTCACAGGTCACGCTTCCCACCAGGATGTGAGTAGCAAGTCCTTTAACTTCTGTGACCTGCAAAGGAAAACAGCTGTAGTAGGGAATATATATATATATATATATATATAGTGTGTGTGTGTATGGTTGCATTTAATGATATATATGCACATATATGTTTAATTAAAAGCTAATTATTTGGCTTTCTTGCTGGGAACATGGCTAGGTGTCTTCTGAAACATTGGTATAAGATATTATAAGGCTATTTTTAATTTTTTTTTCCATACGCTATAGCATATAATAAAATGCACACTCACTTATGACCATGCCTGCAAAATGCACGTGATTATTTTGTTTGCATGTGCAAATCATGTTTGCAACCACATATGCAAGTTACTATGATTAGGCGAGTGTGGTGGCAACCGTCGATCCTCCTGGATCATGGTGAATGTATGAGGACCACCCAGACCTTCGATGCATAAGACTGGGCAGGAATTTTGGTGCCTCCACGGCTGTAGTTGTATAAGTGTCTGAGAATCAAACCCAGGTCTCCTGTGTGGTAGACAAGGATTCTACCGCTGAATCACAGGGTGAGTGTAAACAGACCCAAAATTGTGTACAGATTGGGAGCACAATTGTCCATGAAGTTGCTTGAAAATCAGGCCCAAAATCTGTTAACTTCAACTCCATGGATAGAATAGTCCATAAAGCTTAATGGTAAAGGTGTTTAGCATGTCAAGCCTAAATAATCGTAGTTCACACTTGCCAAACATAACATTTTTCATGTACTTACATTAAAATTTAGGAATTGTGTTATTAGATCTGGATTTCCCTTTCTTCACCAGATTAAGTTTGCACACACATCTCATTCATTTGAGATTTCCTTTAAATCAGTTTTTAAAGCAACTCATATTTATGCAGAGTTTTATGGAGAGTATTTCAGAGAGAGATCATTTTTAGGACTCTCCCTTATTTAAATTGTCCCAAACCAAGAGCTCTGCATATGCTAAAGAAGTTAGTGAAAAAGTATAAAAGCAATGTTCTGTAGGCTACCCAATCTTTAGATTATAACTTAATTTCACATACTTGAACAGATCAGACATTCTATCCAGTGAAGATTAGTAGTATAGACAATACCTTGCAGGCCTCAAATGCCTTTCTGTCTAAGTTAAGGTTTTTTGATAGCACCCTTTCCTATTGCAGTTAAGCACTTACATTTGTGTTGCCGTATCAATGCAGCCATGTGGAAACTGGTATGCACTGAACCACTCAGGGTTAGTCTGCTGTGCAAGCTCAAATCAGAACATTCTATATCTCTTCAGCCTACCATGCTTAAAAGTTGTCATTCCTTATTCCAGCAAATCAGTTTGTAAAGGCATGCACAGTTTTCCATTTTTTTGCTTCAGTTTGTTTGAGAAAAGTAGCAGTCTGAAGCCATGTTAATGAAGGTTTGATGTTAGTTCAGTGCTAAGGGAGAGTCAGGACATAATTTCCCACAAACTGACTGATATGTAGATGGTATCATAATATAGCTATGATTGTAGTACTTTATTATGATACAATAAGGTACCCTAGAAATGCCAGAGGTAACTGGTCTCTGTCATTGAGTGCATAACAAAAAAGGTGTGCATCTTCATTATGACTCTGGAGTGCAAAGTGCTATACCAATGTTCCAGCTTTATAGACAGCTTTTAACAGAGCATTACTCAAACTGGAAACTGTGATTTTTTTTACCTTAATGGAAATCAGCCCAGCAATCAGAGGAAGGAAGACCATTTCTTCTCCATCCCAGCTCTGTTTGCCATTCACTTCTATTTTGCCTTTTAGTTTCCATCGCTGTCGCCCGTACCTCATAAAGATCTATGAGAAAAAAAACCCTCTTATTTTCTAAATGCATGTTCTCCAGTTCCCATGTCTTCTCAATTTTGCTTCTATGCTCTCAGCAGACAAATATCAGGCTACAGAAGTGGAGAAAGGGTAACTTCTAAAATGCACCTGAAGAATGAACTCTGTATCCTTATTAAGCATGGAGAAAAACGCACAGGAAAGGACATTTTCTCGTTCATTTGAAAAGCCAGGAAAGCAGCAGATGAAAAGAATATCTTTTCCTTTTCAGTCATTGGGGCTGAGAAGGAGTTGATGTCACTGAGTAATAATACTGGTGCCAGACAGACAGGCTTGTACAGGTTCAGAGAAGAGGTTTGCCAGGTTAATATGCTGGTTAGAAACCTGTCTGCATGCTGTGAATCTCTGGGGAGTACCACATACCAGATCCTATTCTGGCTCCCACACAACCTCCTTATGTCACAGGGCCCAGCTTCCTCATCAGCTGTCTCCTCAATACTGGATATCACCTCTCTCTCCAGGAAGCAGGATGCTCCAGGAGCTGCGAGATTCTCACAGGGCAAAGGGAGGAATCTCAGATCTTGCAAGATTTTGTGTAGGCAGCGGCACCAATTGAAATAAGGTATAATGCTATGTTTCAAAGTGGTAAAAGGACCAGGACACCATAGCAGATGATCCAGCTAAGACAGATGTGGGACGTCTGGCCAGTGTTCTGTACAGAAAACCTGCCATCAACAGAAGACAGAAATGGGCTAGTTGCTTGTCTCCCCCCAGCAGGGGACTTGCCACTGCAAGTAAGAAATGATGCTAGGTAGATTAATACGTGGGTGTTTTTTAAATGAGGGGTAGGGCTCCTTCACCATAATTTTTTTTTCTTAATCTTTATAAAGGTTTGAGTTGGTTTACCCTCCTGGTTCGCCTGTGTCTCAGTACACGGTGGTATTTGCCACTGTGAGAACACAGTCATTAGATACTGACACAGTGTCACAACAGAATATCTGGGCCTCAGCCCTGGTAAGTCTGTATGTGTCTGCCCCTCAAATTCGTGATAGAGTTAAGTTTCTGTAACAGGGTTAGATTGATGACAAATGCTCAAACTGATTTTGGTCCATTCAATCACCCAGATGGTGTAGGAAATGCCATCTATGCAGAGCAAGTGGAGACTAATGTCAAAGTATTAAGAGACCTGCCTTCCAGACCTGTTTTCTTAATAGCTATCACCCAGGGCTTTGTATGTGATCCTGAAGTTTTTACACAGGTGAAACCTTTGACGTGTTCACAATAGAAAGAACAGCAGGACTTTTATTACGCATGTGAGAAAAAGCAGCTTGTTCCTGAAGCATTAGTACAAAATTGACGTGTGCGTTCATGTGCAAAGTAATGGATGTCTGCCTTTTTTATATTGTGCAAACTGACAACACGCTCACCTCATACTGATCTCCAGGACAGAGACGAGCAAAGCCAGCCAGACCTAGGAAGAAACAACATTTGAGATCAATTTCAGAAGACTTCCTTTGTTTCAGTCATCCTTCTGTCAGTATAAACGCATCATATTTAAGACCTGAGCAGTACCCAGACACTCCCTCATGATATCAGTGCTTTCAGGCCATATGCATCAGAAATCTGTACTCCCTTAATGAGGGGCTGAACCCACCCCACGTGTAGCCCACAGGGGATTATTCTGTGGCCCTAGGCTCCTCCTGTCCACCACTCCCCTCATTGCTCTGGCTTCAGTCTCGTGCGTCCCCCTCTCTTCTCTGGCTTTCACATCCTGCCCCAGTGGGGCAGGGTGGTGCAGCTCAGTGCAGCCTATAGTGCTGATGCAGTGGGGAAGGAGGGGGCAGGATACCACCTGCCTACATGATGTCAGGGTAAGCTTGCGGCCAGGGAAGTGTGGGGGGCCGCCATGGCCCCTGCGGAAGTGGTCCCAGACACTAAGTTGGACATCCCTGATGTGATTGATCTCTTGAAATTGCAGAACATTGAAGCTATGTCCAGCAGCACTAAGCAGCTTATACTGATATAAGTGCCAGATGGCACCACAAGATATTGTGGACCAAATTCTCCTGTTCAATACCTATAATAAATGCAAATATTTAATAAAACATAAAAAGGGCATACTTTGAATTGCACAAAGAAGGTCTGCAGGTAACTCGATTCCAATCTATGCTGCATGGTTTATTTTATATAAAGAGAGACCACCATCACTATCTAGACTGTATAGACAGAACTGAGTAAAGTGATCACTGTAACTAAGGCTATACTATAGGCTTCTGCAAGTTGGTGAGGAGTATAAAAGGATTAACTAAAGGTAGCCATGCTGGCAAGAGGCCTTGCTCTTTTACCACTTTATCTTGTTCCAGTTGGGGGTTTTAGAATAAGCCATACCAGCAAACATTCAGTTTTGCTGACAGAAGATGGTCTATGCTAAAAATACTTTCATGGTATAGCATACCACCATTCTAAGACTGACAAAGTGCTACTGACTGTACACATATTTATACTTAGAGAGAGGCTGTTATGCTACATGCCTTTCATACTTGAAGTATTATTGTGTGCTATATCTAGTTCTTGTCTGTAGGTGGCAGCAACCCTTCACAAGCCAGTTCAGTAGGTGCCAGCTCTATGAACTGAAGATGCTTTTAGAATTTGATATAAAACTCCAACAAATGCTAATGCTGCCTTCCATGAACATTCAGAAACCATGCATCAGTCCTCAACTGATCATGAGATTAGCTTAGAAATAATATTTTGAAGCCATCAAGGCTCTCTTATTTTTTTCTCTATTTTTTAAGCCTTCAGGATTCACACTTCCAAGCTTTACTCTGCAACCAACAAAGGCTGGAAATTCTCTTTAAAAGAACAAGAAAAAGAATCTAATGTAATCACAAGACTCCAGAAGTGGAGGTTTTAAGAAAAATGCCTAATATATCACAAGGCTCAGGAAAGTTCCCAAAACAGATAACAACACATTGCATACAGATTCAAATGATAAGGAGCAGAATTATTTATTTTATCTTCTTTTTATAGATGCACAGAAGTTAGACATAGCACTATTCTATCTCGGTTCCCAGATCACACTTGTCACAGTATGCACATAGTATACACACACACACTCTGACTACAGACTAACATATGTATATGGATATATATATATATATATATATATATATATAGCCACTGGATGAAGGATCTGGACCCAACTTTCCACAATCCCTTTGTTCTTTTACTCATAAGGGCCCTTCCCTTGCACTTCCTTGATGGTTTCTTTCACTAGAGCACAGCACATCCTCCACTCTCTCCTTACTACTCAGCAGAACAGTGCAGCTCTCTGCTTGGTACTCATATTACCTCCCACTTTCTAATTTATTTATTGTTTATAAATAATTTACATTTACTAGCACTCTGCCCCTGCTTCCTTCTCCCCACTAGTGCTTTTATTAGCTAACTTGATCTCTGCTGGGATGACTCGCTGAAAGGTTCTGATGTAAATAAAAGGTCCTTTTTCCTCCAAAGGGACAGAGGGAGGGGGGAGAGAGGGTGGTTTAAAAATGTAGCTCCGTCTTTGTTTTTAAACAAGCCTGGTGAGAGGTAGTTGGCCTACCAGGCATTTGTTTGGGAAAGGAGACAGCACCATGGCTGTGATATTACAGTAGCCCATAACATTGAAGAAACTCAACCTGTTTTAGCTTAACAAAGAAAAAGCTGAGAGGAGACTTGCTCATGGTTTACAGATACAGACAGAGGGAAGTGACATTTTGATAATGGAGGGCTGTTCAAGAGCCAATGGCTGGACATTGAAGTTAAAAAGAAGCAAGGCGGACAATTTTAACTGTGAGCAAAATTACCCATTGGAACAGCTTAGCAGAAGCATTCTCCATTATTGGCAATTTGTAAGTAAGGCTGGATGCTTTTCTAGAAGACATGCTATAGGTTCAACAGAAATAAATTCAGGGAGATCCTCTGACATGGATTTATATATGAGCTCAGACTAGCTGATCACAGTGCTCACTTCTGCCCTTGTAATTTATCCTCTGCTGTCATTCAACAGGCTGCAACTTTCTATTTTCAGGCAGGCCGGGAGAAGAATCCTAGAGAAGGTGCTTCTGGGAAGGGGCCCGGGGGGGGGGGGGGGGGGGGGACTTCTTATGATATATGATGCTGTTTTGTTAATCCTTGGAACACCAGTGTGGATCCCAATAGGAGGGCTAACCTTTCTGGCAGGGTCATTTTAGAACAGAGAAAAGTGATTGTGCCTTCTTTTTTTTAACAGCATATATTATGAAAATACTGCTAGTGCCTTTTATCTCCCAATAATGTTGTCCATGGCCTTCAATTAATGCATGTGAAAAACAGTGGGGTCTTCCCCAGTGTTAATGCATGATGCACAAAATAAAACTAGCTTGCACTGAAACAGTGGAAAAGGGGTAAGGTTTGGAGTTCACCCTCAGAGTTACTTGGATATGTCACAGTGTGTGTGTCCACACGAGACACTTACTGCACAATAGCTTGTTACTACTGCACAGTAGCATTGCGGGGCATGAACTGTGACATGGTGCTACTGCACAGTAGTAATGAGCTACTGCGCAGTCAGCATCACCACAAAGCCATGCGGGGAGACCACTGCGCAATAGCTCTGGTTACTGCATGGTCATTTAGTACTTGGGTATGCAAGTAGTAAATGACTGCACAGTAAGTGCGTAGTCAGTGTCTCATATAGATACAACCAGTGTCACAAACACAGTGTTGTTTTATACCCTGTATTTTCTAGTGCTGTTGCTGTTTGAAAGGTCCAGTAGCACCTCTGACTGGATTTAATCATCTATGGCAGCAGTTCCCAAATTCAGACACATTGCATGCCACCAATTTAAAACAATACACCCTTAAGTGCCACCAGCAAAGTTTTCAGTTCAAACTTAAGTACCACCAGCAAATTTTTGTCATATAAAATAATTATTATAAATCTGTACCACTGACAGGTTGTCTGTGTACCACATATTGCATACCACAGATTGGGAACCACTGATCTGTGGGATGGTTTCTGTTGAAAAGGTGAAACCATCCTGTGGAAAATCTTAAATATCTTAACTAGAAAATATTTTGACTTTGTTCTAGTCTACCCTGCACTACAGTTCTGCCTGCAAAACTGAGGCTGTGCTACCACTTGACACTCAATAGAAGACACACACAAGCACTTTCTGGGCCTTTTGTCAGCTGCCACAGTCCCTTCAACAGCAGTAGCAGGTGTCTTTCCCGGAAGCTGCCTGTGCCCTGGTACCACAGCTGCTGAATGGAGCCATGCAGAGCTGCCATTAAAGGGCATGCACTCTAATGGCTTGGCTGTGGTGGCTGCTACCTGGCAGCAGAGCAGCATAAGTATGAACATGGCCTATATACTCTTCCTCATCCTCAGAGTGGGACTTCTGCTGGTAATTAGGATTTGTATTTATGACTATTATATTCCTGCTTATTTTTCCCCGTTTAAGTGCATGGTATGAAAGATCAAGCTTCAGCAGGGTTTCCATTCATTTTACTGGAAGATATGAGTATTTGATGAGTGCAGGATCAAGTCTTTGAAGCCATGTCATTTGTGATGGCATCTCTAGCATAAGCAACGAAGAGGTCAAACCCAAAAGTGTGTGCATCTACAATCAGGAAACCACAGCAGGAACTCTGACTGCCAGAACAAGCTTTTGCAGTGCCTGTCCTCGTCACTGGCATAGTGTCTCCACATAGCAGTTTTAGGGCAACAGGGTTGGGGGGTGGGGGTCAGCCTAAATGCTTTTATTGTTATACCAAAGTGTACTGGTAGACTCCTATTTCACCTGTAGTTCCCCACTGAAAGCAGGGACTTTTAAATGTGAGGCATTGCAAGGATGAAGTTGGAAGACTAACCAACCCAACCTAGTTGCAATACTTGTCACTTTCCATCTTTGCTGGGAGTAATCATTGCAGATCACACCAGTTCAGCTTGACCTTGTCTAAACAGAGCTCTTGTCTCAGGTGCTATAACCAACTGATAGAACTAATGCTTGTAAAAGACCTGTAGCATGTGGAAGTACAGTGCTGCACATGCATAGCAAGCTCAGGATCCTCCAACCAATGGTTTTTGCAACATCCTTTTACCCAGTGTGGATGGGAGCCTATGTAGTTTCTCAATTTGAAATAAGGCGTTCAAAAAAAGTTGAAAGATTTTGTTTTCATGTAGAGAAGCATATAGTTAGAAGGAACCTCAAGGGCTGCCCCCTGCATATAAGCAGGGTTTATGTTTTAATGATCACAATTGATGACGACAAAGAGAAACATGATATACAAGTAGAACTGAATCCAACAGATTTTTTTCCCAGTTTTTTCTGCCCCGAGACCCTGAGTCTTAAAACAACACTTTTGACACCTAATGAGTCATTAAGGTTGTCAAAGGATGTCTATTTCAGTAAGATTGGCTTCAGGTAAAAAATACTTCTATTGTATTCAGAGTCATTAATCTAGTGAAAGAAGTCAGACTTCTACCATAAAAAAAGACATGGGTCTTAAGATTGAAAGGGAGATTATCCTCTTGACCTAGATGAGTTGTTAAAATGTAAGACACCACCACTCTTCAAATTTTGTTTTAAAAAATCAGACTCTGTAAATGGAAAGTGACTTTGAAAACACTGGTATCAAATTAAGAACATATCTTAAAATTCACTTCCATGGGCATGACAGTTTCTTAGTTATAAAAGTTGGACTGTTACTAAAATAGAGGCAAAAGATCACAGTAGTCTTAGAAATTGCATTGCTTTGGCTATCAAAATGAGTGTGTGATGTAGTCTAATTAGCTCTTCTCTCTCAAAAATCAGAAGAATGATCTTTGAAGAGCTCACTGTGCAACTTTGATGTTCATATCTGTGTGATCCATTCCATTGGGCGTAGGTGTAAGTCACCGTTTTGAACGCTCAGAAATTGATGCAATGGGAAAAACAAACCTATCGTACATTAAACCTAAATTAGCTTGTGCTCTCAAAGCTTTCAGGAATGCATACAGAGAGCTCTTGCAGTTCTGTTCATGCAGAGAAGGGGAGGGGGGAAGTAATTACCTTTCATCTTGATGCAAAACTCCCCCAATAGGCTTTCCAGTTCTGCTTCAATGGTACACATGTTCTGTGTTGGAAAACAGAAGATTGACATCAGACCAACCCCCACTTCTGACTTTTAAAGGAGTATTTGGAAACTGTTGGCTAGGTAAAAATAAGTATTTTCAAATTATAATCAATATGTCAAGTGTGCCCTGGGTTAGACAGGTACAGCTCACTAGATTTCAGGTCAGCAAGCTTTGCTTTACTTCACAGCTGAATATAGCCAAACATTCTTTTTTTTTTGCACTGGGAGAAGGGTATAAACTGGTTACTTTTCTTCTTCTCTCTTGCTCCATCAAGGACATGTACCAAAGTGACTCTTAACTTGTTTCTTATATTTCAAAATATATGGAATACAGCATGAAAATGGCTGTATGGAGAGATGGGCACCGTGGACACTACCAAATGCTTTTTCTATATCAGAGGAGATTGCAATGGCCTACAAGCTTTTATGGCTGCAATGCTACTAAAAACTTTTCCATATCACCCTCCTGTTAATGAAATACATTTGACCATAATGAATAAGACCAGAAAAGATATATGGCTTTACATTAATGGGTTTCCAGCTAGTGGGGACTGAAATGTACTGTTCGATTACTGAAAGCTATTAAGATGGGAACAACTCAGTTGGAATACAGGTACATTCAGGATAGATTTAGGCTTTTTTTCTGCCCAGTGGCCCCAGTGTACATGTTTAGATAGTGATATTGGTATTGGTATGCTGCAACATAGATGTCATTTAGAGCACTGTGACTACTTCATTCATTCTGATCTACAGTGTAAAGCACGTATTTACAGTTCTCCAAATGTCCCAGAGAATTGGACGGGCCTGTTTTTCATTTGCTTCTGTTCAGTCACATTTTATAAAACAGAAAGTAAATTATCGGACTTATAGACACCGCTTGGAAGTCCTTATTCAGGCAAAATTCCCATAGAAAGCAATGACAATGCACCTGAGGGAATTCTGTGTAGGCCTGGCTAAACAGGTTAGCACCTACCTCTGTGTACTCCTTGTAACTTCTGTTGATTTCAGACAGACTCTCTCGAGCTGCTTTGCTGGCAGGAGACATTGCAAATGCTTGCTTCATTTTGTTGGCACCATCACAGAGTCGTCTTTGGATGCAATAGGCTTCATACAGCTCATCCACCTGGTAAGGAAAATGAACGCGCTTTAAACAAAACAAAAAGGGCCGGGGGGGTGGTATCCAAAGAAACCATCAAATCATTTATTTTATTAACGGAAGCTGAAATGAAGATGACTCATACATTTTATCCCAGAAACACTAATGGGGTAAACAGTTCTATTTTGTGTGTGTGTGTGTGTGTGTGTGTGTGTGTGTGTGTGTGTGTGTGTGTGTGTGTGTGTGTGTGTGTGTGTGTATATATAGTATGATAATGAAGTTTCCTCTAAAATCTTATTATGGAAACAACAGAGACATTTAGCAGTTCTTACCTTAGTTTTTCACACCTCTAGCCACTGTTTCTTGGTTTGTCTGGGATTCATAGTATTCTCTAAAGCTCTTTCAAAGTAAATATAAAGCTTTCAAAAGATCTTGGCTTTGACAGCCCTGGATGACTAATGTCATATGCTTATTCTCAAAAACAGGTGTAGTGCAATACTGTCAGTACAGTCTTCCCCACAATGGACTGCTAGACTGCAGTGAAGGAGCTCTAGTTAAGAGTTATGTCCCTGTTTCTAAATGGAGGTGTGACCCAAATGACATCTTCCATGATGTGAACACTAAGATGTGAACTAGGAGCATTATACCGTATAACATTGCTTCCAGTGTCATTTGTATGAGTGGTTCTCAGTACTGATCAGTCACCTTCTAAAAATCACATCCCTTCAGTGTCACAGATAAGTAAATCACTGATTGCTTTTGGAAATCACTAATTGCTTTTGGAAATCTTGGTCCAAGTCACTGTCACTGCCATTGCTGGTTAGACTTGGACTATAACCTAGATGAAAAAAGCTCTGTATCCTAATTGTAATTATTTGTGTTTATTCTGCACTCCAATTTATTTGATCTTTTACAACCTTGTACTGTAAGCACACATTTATTATCGCACTGCTGTTTTCTGGGACCTTGCAGTAATGCAACTTCCCCTTGTGCGTGTTCAAGCAGCCTCCTAATCTGGTGGTCATTTCGTTTTAAGAGCTGCAGATTTAACTTCAGCAGAAGAAAATGAAAGAGTGCTGTCACATTTCCTGTTGACGCAGGACAACGTTCAGTTTTTACCTAGACCAGAGGTTCTCACCTGGGGCATCGTTGCATCCATACCCTTTCAGGGATGCTATGGTGCAGGGGCTTCCCATGCAGCGGCCAGGTGGAACTGCCTTGCATGCCCCATACACAGCCAGATGGGGGAGCACTTGCTCCTGCTGCATCCCTATGCAGTGTCTCTTGGCAAGTGGAACTGTCCCATGCCTCTCTGTTTCTGGGATGAGCATTGAGGGTAGGGGCAGACCCAGACGGCTGTGGCAAAAGCAGGCATTCCTGCTGCAGTTTATCCAGTCTGGCTTTGCACAAGGCAAACGGGGCAGTTCCACCACCACCAGGGCTGTGGCAACAGCAACACCCCAGTTGAGAAGAACTGAAGCAAAATGAGGCAGTACAACTGTGGTTCTCACCCAGGGTGTCTCCAAATGAAAAAAAATAAAGTTATAGAGGGGTGCCCTAAATCTGAAAAGGTTGAGAACCACTGACCTAGGTTAACATGCTTTTGTTTTATCCTTTACTATGTAGTGACTTAAATGCTGATTGATCAGGAGTGGATTTTTCAGCAAAAGTGATCTCAATTAAAATGTGCATTAGCCTGGCTTCATGTACTGACCGTGTCACTGTAGTATGTGTCTACAGTAGCAATCTGCCTGACTCAAAATCACAGATCTGAAAAGCCCCAAATTCAGGCATGTCCAGCTTTATCTCTCATGTAAATATTGTGGCTTGTTTATAGGGAAACTAGGAATGATCCCACCTGATACCACCATGGCAGCTTCAGAAATTTTTTGTAAGGCTGCTTAGCATTCATAATGGCTATTGTAGTTTATCTGAAGAACCGCCGATTAATAGAGGAGACAGTCTCCAAGTGGACTATTTCAACAAAGATTGATGGAAGCAAAAGTAACCTTATTAGCACTTGAGAATTACAAAACAAACCTTTCTGACAATCAAGTCCCCTACACTTAATCTTTTCAGCTAACAGCCCTCCAGTATCCATTCTGAAGAGCTGCTATAAATGTCGCTTGCTATTTGCTTCTCCAGTCAGGGTGAGGCATAGGTGGATCTGCATGTGTGAGTATGGTTAAGACCAATATTTCTGCTACTGCAAAATCTGCCATCTGTACTTCCTGTTTTCTGTGCTTTATTTCCTGTACAAAATGATAACTCAGTAATAGGGTGTTGCTGTTAACAGAAGACACCACACTTTGTCCTTGGGGTGAAAGATTTTGTTGTGTCTAGCTATTTTGAAACAGAAGAGTTTGATGTTATAAACGTGTCTTTTACAATGTTGTATTTAGTTGTCACTGTCTGTTATGGAGCAGTAAACCAACAGAAGAGAAGGCTGAGAGGGGACCTGGTGGCCATCTACAAACTTACCAGGGGGGACCAGCGGGGAATGGGAGAGTCCCTGTTCACCTGAGCACCTCCCGGAGTAACAAGGAATAACGGCCATAAATTGTTTTGAGAGTAGGTTCAGGCTGGACATTAGAAGGCACTACCTTCACTGTCAGGGCGGCTAGGATCTGGAACCAACTTCCAAGGGAAGTGGTGCTGGCTCCTACCTTGGGGGTCTTTAAGAGAAGGCTTGACGATTACCTATCTGGGGTCATATGAGCCCAGTATTCTCTCCTGCCTGGGCAGGGGGTCAGACTAGATGATCTACTTAGGTCCCTTCCAACCCTACTTCTATGAATCTATGAATCTATGAACACTGGGCAAGTAAACTGTTCCTCTTATGTTTAATGCCTCTTTTTATTCCTATTATAAATACAAAAATTGCTAGCTCTGAACAGGATGGAGTGGGATGGACTTGAATAGAAAATGTGCTTCAGTCTGTAATTTGGGCATGCAGGTTACCAGCAAGGAAATGCTTGGTTTTGTGGGGAGAGATTCAGTCTATTTCCTGACTATTTTTTTCACAGTGTAGGATGAGAACTATCAAATGAAAGTGTTCGAAATACCTTGTAATACTTGAGTGTAAGCAGCATATGTGTTTTTTAGATAAGTCTGAATAGAAATTTATCCATCATATGAATTAATTAATTTGTCAAATTGGGGGGAAATATAACTGATAGCTGTCAGACTTTGTAGGTAAAAGTTAACAACTTAACTGTGCAAGTGTCCCTTTATCTATACCATAGAAATTAATGTTTTAAGATCTTGGTTTTCCATCATGGGCCTGACTTTGTATTCCTGGACAGCCGTTGTCGGTTGCATGTTTGCTGTGCATGTAGAACTGGTAGATTGCAGAGATTTTTATAGCTTTTTAAAACTTCTTCTTTCCCTCTGACTCCTGTCACTGCAGAACTTAAACTGTGTTTAGGAGAAGCTTAGGCAAGGAAGTCCCTCTGGAGTAGAAAGACTAATAGTAGCCAAAGGTTTCTTAACAACATTAAAAGCAGATAGATGCAAAGGAAAGATGATAGGACTGTTTATTACCTGACTAATGTGGAACTCCAGTCTTCTCATATATCTTTCAATTGCTTTGATTTGCTGAAAAAAAAAATTAGATGAGTCATCTGATTGCATTTTATATCTTTTTCATTTTTCCCTAAAATGCAAAGCTCCTTTATATTTCAGAAAGATGTTTGCCCATAAATGAAAAGTGAGATGCTTCATCTTATTGTCATTATATTTTTACTCAAAAGTAGGGATAATTTTACCCCCCCAAAATTTAAAAACCCATTCTCATCTTTTTCAGATTTTTTTCTGATTTACCAATCAACTGGAAATGGATTTTTGTGTGTGTGTGAGAAATGTGTTGTTCCCTCTTTTAGGTTATATTTAAAATTTTTCATTTTTTTCTGTAAAAAATTGGGGTTTTACCATAATATTTTTTGAAACACTGACCATTGTTGGCTTTAATTCTTTCATGGAAAATCCCAAATATTTTCAGAAGAGTATTGGGAGAAAAATAACATTGTGTCAAAGTTTTTGTGGCACTTGAAGGAACTGTATTTTGTATTTGATCATGCCTGTACAGAACAGAGACACTCTGAGGATTCAGTGTACCATTGTGTCATAGGGCACACCTATTCTGAAGTGTTCTATTAATTATTTTGGCTCTTTCTTGAATAGAGAGACCGTGTCAGATAGCCTTTCCAGACTCTAGATCTGGCTTGATGGCCAGGGTTGAGGCAGAGTGAGGTTGTTTGCTCTGACCTCCTACACAGGTCTTGGGTGTAATGTGGGGGTTCTATGTAATCTGATAAAGAAGCTTATTGACGTTACTAGGACTTGTTGACTGACCCCTCAGGGTTTGATCCCCTCCCACTGAAGCCATGACAAGCTGCCCTGGCCTGCTGACCTGCAAGTATCCGGAAAAAGAAAGGCTGATTGCAAGCAGCCTGCATGGATTTAGGAAAAACAAATAGTGTCAATCAAACCCGATCTTCTTTGATAAAGTAACTACTTGGGTGGATGAAGGGAATGCTGTGGATATAGTAGTGTATCTGGACTTCAGCAATGCTTTTGACAAAGTCCTACACAATGTTCTCATAAACAAATTGGAGAAATGTGAGCTGGATAAAGCTACAAGGTAGATAGATAACTGGCTTGATAGCTGCAAGCAAAGGGTAATTATTAACAGGTCCATATCAAAATGGCAGGAGATTTCAAATGAAGTCCCCAGGGGTCTGCCCTGGCCCCAGTGCTGTTCAATGTGTTTATTAATTATATGAATGCTAGCATAGAAAGTTTCTTGAGCAAGTTTGTAGATGACATGAAACTAGGAAGGATTGTGAATACGTTGGAGGATGTGAGCACAGTTCAGAAGGATCTTGACAGGTTGGAAAGCTGAGCTAGTAATAATGGGATGAAGTTCAATGTGGACAATTGCAAAGTGCTACACCTCATGAGGAATAATCAAAAGTAGGGCTGTGCGAAGCTTTGGTCGTCGATTCGATTCAGAGGAGATTTAGCCTGATTCGGCAGCTTAATCTCCAAATGTGAATCGAGTCAGGAGACCCATTAATCTCTCCAAATCAAATCAGAACCCTCCAAATCAATTTGGAGAGATTGAACGATTCAGCTATAGACACAGCTTTATACATTTTTTTCTATGTACCTCGAGGTACCAGGCACAGTTCGTGAATGCTGATATGTTAGGGTGGATGAAGCATCCCACAGGAGTGCCGGGACAGTAGTAGAAGTAGTTCTGGTCCACTTCTGGGTCCACTGCAGAGCGCGCAGGGAACCTCCTGGCTCAGCGACTGGTGCCTCCTGAGTCTGGGGGGGCACTCAGGGTCCCCTTGTGGCTGATTGCCGAGCTGGGGGGGCAGGGGACCCTCCCGCACTCCCATGAGATGCTCCATCCACCCCACCATCTTAGAGTACATGAGCTGCACCTGGAACCTTGAGGTATGCAGAAAAACGTATAAAGCCATGTCTATGGCCAAATCACTGATTCGCTGAATCAGAATCAATCTTCAGATTCAGCCCAACTGAATCAGGACAGTGACCCAAATCAGCAAATCGAACCACTGTCCCCCAAATCAGGCCATATCTGAATCGAATACTGCCCACTTCGCACCCCTAATCAAAAGCATAAATACAAAATGAGAGACATCTGGCTGGGCTGGGGCACACACTTGCATGCACATGGGCACTCAGCCCCCAACCCCAGCCTTGGATTAACTCCCAGAGGCTCTGAGATCTACCAGTGGAACGAGATCCACTGGTTGGTGACCACTGTCCTAGAGGCACCGGATATTGGCTGGGGATTTTGACTGGGGTGTGCCAGTGCTAGAACCAAAGCTGGAGGTTCCTTGCTAGAGGGTCTTGCCCTTCTGCTCAGGGTCAGATTGATCAGCACGGATACCGGTTTTCTCTGATTAAAAAAAAACCCCCAATTTTCAGATTTAAAAAAGTAACCCAAAATCCACATTTTTCTATGATCAGAATGAAGCACCACTAATAGCTAGATAGATATAGCGCTGTTTCATTTTAATCATGGGAAAATGTGGATTTTGGGTTACTTTTTTTAACCTGAAAATTGGTGATTTTTTTATCAGAGAAAACTAGGATCCCTGCTGATCATCATATTTAGGGGCAGGAAGGAATTTTACCCCATGGTTAGATTGGTATGGAATGTGGGGGGTTTTGCTTTCCTCTGTAATGGGGCACCTGGTCCTCTACCTGGGACCTCTTGAGCATACAGTGACAACATTTTATAGAAGCAGGACACTGGCGGCCGTGGTTCCCCTGCTTTACCTGTGGCAGGTTAGGGCATTAGGTCTATGTTGTGTCAGGGCTGACACAACATAGGGGTAGTCTGAGTTAGAGCTTAGATCATGGTTGTATGGCATGGTTTGGATAGGGATGATCTTGCCTCAGGCAGGGGGTTGGACAAGATGACTTCTGGAGGTCCCTTCCCTTCCAGCCCTGCTTCTCAATGACCCTGTGACCTCTTCTCCCCCTCAGAACTTTGATCAATTAAGGATTCAAGCCGGCTGCATCCATATTAGAGTACATAGCTTTTTTAAATGTAATGTTTTCATTGTGGCACCAATGCTCAGGATGGTAACATACCTTATCTAGATCATACAGCACTCCCTGCAATAAAGAAAATTGAGATAATTAACTTCAGCATCACATTATTGAATACTGTTCTGTCACAAGGTTTTAGACCAGCTATATTTCACTAGCTGGATTTCAGAACATGAGCGCAGATGGGAGCTCACTATTAGGAGCACACAGAACTGTATGAAAGGCCAGCTTTTCTCTATCCCCCTTCCCTGCCTCTTTGATACCTGGAAAAGGTTATCCTTCATCTGCATGATTAGTAAATAACACCTAATTTTTCTGAATTGTGGGATAACACATACCAGGCGGGAGTTTCTTTTCATGTCTTTTAACTGAGTAGTCAACTTATCCAGCTCTGTCTGGTGAACTTCCAGATACTCACTGTAAATACAAACCAGAAAGAGAATCATGAACTCTAGTGCATTCCAGTAGAGAGTAACTGCTGACCTCTGAAAGAGGAAGATTTGTGCAACAAATGATTGTTCTTGATATCAGCTGGTTTAACACATTTATAAGCAGGAAAACACATTCATATGGTCTTGAATATAAGAATGTATCTCCCTAGTACTTCAAATGTGCAACCCCGAGTCCCCATACCATATAACCAGACAATAGGAGCTACTGTTGGATAACAGGTTAATTTTTTCAAATGCACTGAACTGCTGGCTTTTGAATGAACTAATCTGCCATTTAGTTTGTGGGCTGCCTCTAATCACTGCTTTTGTACTGCAAAGGTATTGCTGTCTTCTGTGAGGCTCTCTTGTGTTACAGCATGGTACCCATGAGGCAAATGCAGAACAAAAAATGTAAGAAGAAATCCTAGCCGTGTTAGAGTGGCAGTTTTGCCACTGACTTTACTGGAGTCAGGATTTTACTACAGGTGTTCTTGTTTTCCATATGAGAGTGGGTTTAATGCTCCAGAGCAGAAGCAAGTAGTTTGATTTACTTGCGTATGACTGAGGGTCTCTGCTCCCAAGATGCACTTTTTAAAATCCACTAAAAGTAGTAAAGAGAGTGTCAGCATCCACAGTAATAAAAGCTCTTACTCCAGTCCATTCTTTAAGGCCCTGTAGACCTCTTCCATCCTTTTTGGCTGCGGCTCTTTGGGCATGGTGCTGTTCTTATGTCCCAAGTTATGCATTTTCTTCACCTTTGCTTGGGGCTTCTTGAGCCCAGAGGAATTTTCGATAAAGGAATTACATCTGCAAAATGAACATAAAAAAAACCCAAAACAATAAAACAGCCAGCTGTAAGTTGGGATGTTCTCAAAGGACTGTAATATCCTAAGAGAATTGTTCTGACATTCTTCTGGCTGAAAGCAATCTGCTTATATGTCTGCCTGTTGGAGGACTGTGCTTTTTTACAGATTAATAGGTCTGAGCAGTTCTGTATACAGGCTATCAGTGTTTGATGTGCCAGTTGCTGAGACATGAATAAACACTCCCTTAAGCCTGAGGCTGGCCTCTGTCAGACACCTCTGTGCATCTTATACCATGCCTTTCTCGTCTGACACTGCCCAGGAAAACAGCAAAAGACCAGGTGATGGGAACAAGGTCATTTTTAGTTATATAAAACTATGCTCTCCAGAATACTAAATGACATTGTTTTACAGTATGTGTTTATATAGTGTCTGGTACAGTGGTACTCTGATCCCAGTCCCAACATCCAGAAACGAATGTATTGCAAATAATAATTTTGCTTTGTTTGTATAAAAAAAATTTTCTCCCTCAGATAAAGGTTTGAATGAAGAAAACTGCCCCAGAATTGTTGTTCCCTGGTTGATTGACTGCCTGGCACTTAGATTTTTACATATGCTCTGGGGTGGGGATGGTGCTTTAATTAGAGCAGGTCACAGGAGCTGCTCTAATTAAAGCAGCGTTTTGCGTATTCAGTGTTCCATGCTTCAACATGGCAGTGGGGGTGCTTGTTTGATAAGGTGTAGTTAAAGCACCCCTGACACCATGTTAAAGCATGGGAACGCTGAATACACATGATGCCAAGGCTGTCAGAGCATGCTAGTTAGCACACTCCAGCAGACTCAATTGCGTCTGCTCCAACATATTCTAATTGGAACATGTTGGAGGAGGCATTGGGCACATGTATAGGTGCCCTTGGATTTTAAATACTTTAACTCAAATGTACCTATTAGATCCAAAAGAGGTTAGGAACTGGTTTTTACAATGAAAGTCTCATTCAAAGCCCAAACCATACTCTAGCAGTTGCAGGCAAAAGTCCAGGGTAAAGAGAGATTTTTGGGGCCAAATCTGCTCTATTACTGGTATCAATTTGCAATAGCTCCATGGTTTTAACTTGATAGCAGTTTAACTGAGAGCAAGGTGTCTTTTGCCTTTTATATGATACTGAATTAGAGATATGGAAACTATCTCTTCTCTGGACAGTCTACATATTGAAAAGATTACATGAATATAATGAATTTAAACCTATTCTTTAAGATGTCAGCAAAACTTTTCTGAGGTTGAGGCCAGGGAGAGCACCCAATATTAATGGGGCTCTTGATAATCAAGACATATAGTGGCTCACAAATCTTAGCTGCACAGAGAATAAGAAAAGAGTTTCTGACCTATGCCATACCAGATTCACCTCTGAATGCCAGAAAGCAAATCTTCCTTTTGTCCCAAGCTCCAAAGATTTCCCTCAGTCAATACTTGCCTAGAGCGTCTTTCTTGCAGACCGCTGAAGCCTGCGAAGGACTGACTTCTAATGATGCCATTGGGGCCTCCAGGGGAGAATGATTGTGATCCTACTGACATGATTTCTGGGAGCCTGGAAGATATTCCTGTAAGATAATAGCAAAAGAAAGTCAGTGACAGTGGTGAGTTACAGGCAGCAACTGAAAGGCATTCATCAGAAGTAATAAAAAGCAAAAGGAATCCCACAAGGTGATGTGAGTCATGGGATGAGTAGATGTTTACGAGCCTAGCTCTCTACTTCTAGTCTGTTTAGATCAGCTGCTCAGTTTTCTGAACAAGTACAAGAATGCCTGCAAAGGCATCCCTCTCCTGTTCTCATGGAAAATAGAAAAGATTGCTTAGCAGTTGATTTCTTCATACTACTAAACAATACCCTCAGACCAGAAATCTTCCAGCTTGTACTTCTGGACACTTTTGCCTTGAATTCTAGGATTACATTATTAAAAAGCTCCAAAGCAACTCATTCAAAAATTAAATTGTAAGGGAGGGAAATGAGCTAATGAGAGAAACATAGCCTAAGTTTCATGGCACTAGATTAGATAGCCACAGTCTTCTGCTCCTAACTCTGATATAGATTTCTCCAGTGACTTTAAAGACATCTCCCTCTTCCAGCTTTGTTCGTTTCTCCATCTGTAAAATGCAAATATAAGCTTACTGTCTCTCGGGGATGCCATGAGGCTTGATTAATGTATATACAAAGAGCTAAGTAATAAGTAGTTTTAACAGGAAAATGATGAAGGTTCATTCAAATTCAAGGTCATAAACCTGTTCTCTCATCTTTTTTCACCTTCTCGGTATCTGCTACTTAATGCTGGGGAATGAGTTGGGGGAGACAGAAAAGAGGCTGTAGATGCATGTGTAGCAGTTTTTTATCTGAAGGGAAAGGGATGCTCTGTGCATTTATAAGGAAGGGCAAGTGAAGTCCAAGCAGCATACAATCCACATTTCATGTACTTAAGGGGACTCAGCAATGATGAAAGAGACTTTCTATGGCAGTTCTTCAAACCATCCCAGCTGTTTTCAGTGGAAGAAAGCTGAATATACCACTCAGAAGCCTAAGTGAAATAAGCTACAGATCATTCAGTTCATTTCCTAGTGAATGGTTACCCTCATAAAAAAATATCATTGTAACTGGCAAACCCAGCAGACCTGCAAGCACTGAATGGACAAGGAGAACAATTAAACTAGTTTCTGACCCTTAGAGATGCCCAACAACATTGAAACATAAGAGCAAGGTTCACTCAACATCGTTATCAGGCAAGTGATCTAGGGCCATTAATATGCACTAAATGCATTTATTAAAAATAAATAATGCAGCTATGGAGTAGTTGTATCCTTAATGTATTTCAAGTGCACTGGGTGAAGTAAGCTAATTATATTTTTTAATTGTTACTTGCAGCTCTGTTCTAATTTGCAGTGTAACTGTAATATAGCTAAAAAGTCTTTAAAGAAGTTGTTAAATGTCATAGCTTCTGGTGATGCTTAAGTTTCAGTGGCAATTCTATTCAGTGAGAAGAGATGCTTTTAAAAACATTTTTACAGTTCTGTCAAATATATTTCTATCCCCAGAATTGTTACCGCTATTGGTAGCCTGAAAACTTGTGTGTGATCCAACCACAGTAGCACTAACCTGTGTGCCTCAAGACTAAGTTCCCACACTTGCAGACAATCCACAGGAGAAGAGAGCCTGGCTTTCTGTCATGTTGCCCTTGTGATTCAGGGAGTGGCTTGGTTTAATTTCTGTCATAACTTCTAGGTAATTATGATCTGTAATAAAAAGGCTTAAGCAGCTCTGAATGAGTCTTATATGCCTTTTGTCTGAAAGGGAGAGCCAGAAGCCTTCTGCCTTACAATGGAAAAAATATTCTTTGTAATGCACAATATGTCCCCTCAATAGGCAAATATATAAGAGGCATTATGCTCATTACAGTTCATCAACCAAATTTCCAAATGTGTGCAAGGAATATGCATGAACAAAAATTAATAGTGTTTAAGTGCAACATCCTAGGAATGCTAAACTTGCAATACTTTGTGCTAGCCCTTCTCTGAAGCTGTAGTGCTTCTATGGATGCCTTCTGTTCAGCTGTTACATAGCTATAAAATCTGCATAAAATCTTTTATCAGTAACATTTCCTAAGGCCTGTGGCATGCTGCTATTAAGCTCAGATGTAAGTAATGGTAAGAATCAATTTTTGAAAAATATTATACTGGCTTCAATGTATTCCATGCATAGCTGTTGAGACTCTAGCATTACATCAGAGCATCTGGGGCCAAAATCTTTTTAGGTTGGGACCCAATTTTTCAAGGCACTGAGAACCTCCTCTGCAGTACTGTTTGTCAACTTTGACTTGATGAGACAGTATCTGGCAGCAGCTCCTCAGTGCCACACAGCATAGAGCATTCATGTGTACCGTTACTTACAGTCTTGAGTCAAACAGTTCAAATTCAGCTGAAAAACAAATACTTAAACAAAATAGGAACCATCGGATTCCAGGAAGTTTTCTCTATTTTCTCAAATGACCTTAAAATGTGTGTCATACTCCAATTTGCATTGTTTCAAAAACAGGCCCAGAATACTAAGAAGAAGAAAATCAAGAATAATTGTTCAACGTTTGCCTAGTTGACATGATGATTAATGCATTCCCAGACAGTTTGTAGAGATGTTGTGAAGGTAAAAACTAAACAGCACTGACAGTCATATAAGGTTCATCCACAGTAACATCAAATGTTCTGCAGGCAAATACATGGAATGAAAACAAACTTAAATCGGGATGGCTTTGGCTGCATAAGGTCAGTTGCTTCAAATTCAAAAATCCGTTCAATGGACCAAAACACTCCAAAATAATACTAAACCGTATTTTCTCACATATTCCAGGGTGTGTATATAACACACCATATAACACACCTTATTTTTGAAAGGGAAAATGAAGAAAAGAAGATCTTTCCTTGTAGTAAGTAACTGAGTACCAGCAGCTAGGGAGCTGAGCTTACTCATTGCTCAGCTCCCCATTGATCCCTGCAAATTTTACTTTAGGTTTCACCCAGTAAGCAGCAGAAACTGCTCTTACTCTATTTCTTGCATCTAATGCACACTCCAATTTCCAGCAGCTATTTTTGAGGGAAAAGGTTGTATGCAAGAAAATATGACATTCTAACAAGTCCTTGTTAATCATTTGAAGCAGTAAGATGCTTATAAAATCACACCTTATCATATTACATATGTATTTATCTTAATCAAAACACTTTGTGTTTGCATGCAAACTTGTATGCATTTAAAACATGCACTCACACATAAATGTTTTCTGCTTTTATCAGTAAATAGGAAATTTAAAGAAACATTGCTTTCAAAGAGTGTTTTAAAAAAATGTTTTTGTTATAAATATTTCAATAATCTCTACTCCTAATGTTTTATGCTGCTGTATTAGCTACTCATAAAATCAACCTGAAGTGCAGAGTAAATAAAATGGATGGGTTTTTTTATACTAAGACCTCTTTAGGTCTACTTTTGTTGTTTATTCTTTCCATTTGCATGAAACCCTCTAGCATCAGGTAGAGAAAACATACAAGGACAATTAGCCAGTAAATTCTCTCTTCATATTTGGTCAATTTAAACCACATTTGTGATTACGGATAGCACTGGAACCTGCACACCCTCCTTAAAACAATTGCTGTAAAGCCCAGCCCTCAGGTCTTTACTTGGACAAATCTATGGACTTATGTGGAATCCTGTGGGGACAAACATTTATCAGAAGCAGAAATGTAATTAGGCAGTTCTGTGCCCTAGGTGGCTGCAGCACATGGGACAGCAGCTGAGCCAGCTGCCAGCAGCTGATATTTTTGTACCCCCCCCCCACCCAAATCACTGCCAGGGTTGGTGCTGTGGCTGTCCCTCTATTACGCTGCTGATTGGAAGAAACCCTAAGGGGATTCAGTTTATTTTCTAACGTGATGTTTGAGTTCCTAATTCCATTTTAATAGTTACCTGATATGATACTAATATAGTTCAGATATGAGATGCATTTCCTTGTCTTTATATACAGCATATTTTGACAGTAGAATTAATTGTAAATGCTATTGATGTTTATGGATTCTGTAATGGCTATAGATCACTTCATGTCCTTAAATTACTGGCATTTGAGCTTAAAACAATGATCTTCTTAATGCTAATATAAACATTCACCCTGGATGGGCATAATTAACATAATTAGTATTGCCTACACTGATTGTGCAGTAGTGATATGATTTGTAGATCAGCACAGTGTGAACGCAAAGGGAAATTGGAGTAGCATTCCTTTTTTCCCTTTCAGTGACAGCTTAGGCTAGGAAAGTGTAGATAATTGACAATGTCTCTGTCTCTAGGGGAAATCAAATCTCCATCTCTCCTTTCATTCTGGGAACAGAGATGAAGCAATGGGGTCTAAGCTAATTAGAAGAGAAGGGTTTGGAGGGTATATTATCTCTCCTTTTCAGCTCCTTTTGCGATCATTATGAATAGGGTTTTATCTTCTAAAAAGCCAAAATATTTGATAACTAGCCTTTACTTAGGTCTAGACAAATAGTGGGAAATAGCTATAAACATGTTCGCTCCATCTGACCCATGATACAATCCGACTATATTTGTACCCTTTTCTTTTTGCTTTCCGCATGACCTATTTCAATGACTGTTGTTGTTTTGTGCAGCCACATTTTAAGGGAGGAGCCCCATCCCTAGCTGTATGTTGGCACCCTTTAAGCAGCACCAGGGATATATTATGCACCCTGCTTGCCTGCCATTTGTTACTGCACTGCTAGATTGTGAACAAATAGGGGGTGTGTACAGCCATTTGCCATGCCTGGTCTATGTTCACATGGCTTAATTTAAGCTGCATGAACATAGACAGGGAGTAACATGTGTAGCCATTTGTTGGGTGCCAGGAGCTGTGCAAGGAACCCAGAATAAGTAACTTAGGGTGGGAGGTGAGGTGGGTAGGATTGAGGGGACCCTAGCTGGTCTGGTGTGGGTTGGCAAGATTGGGTGAAGGCTCATGGGTCTTCGTTGGGGGGACGAGGGGTTGGTGAATCCACAAGGGGGAATTGTCCATCTGGGGAAGGGAAGACTGGAGAACTAAAAATAGCCCAATCAGGGTCAGGAGAGGGGGGTTAGAAGAGCACAGCCTCAGGGCTGGGATGGGTGGCTGGGTTTCCCCAGCCCTGGGGCTGTTCTCCAAACACATGCAGGCATTCAGTAGATCGGGTTCACCTTCTCAGGTGAACTAACTTAGATTGGGTTAACCATTTTTTTCCACATTTAACACTTCTGAGAACCTGCATATGTGGGCATTTAAATCAACCTTACCGTAGGTTGATCTAAATGTAACAGCTGTACATTACATGTTCCCATGAGGCAGGCAAAATCAATACCTAGGGATAATCCCTGGAGCCCAGCTATTTTTAAATGTGGAAATAGAACATAAGACTGATATTTTTCTTCAAACATAATAGTATATTTTATTATTTTCACCAAACATAGAAGCAAAAAAGATCTTAAAGACCATATTCTTTTCAAACAATCTTGAAGCTTCTGAGATTTTGTTAGAGGCAAGGAATTTTGGGTGATATCTTTTATTAGACCAACTGCATAGTTGGGATAAAATTAGACAAGCTTTTGAATGCAAGGCATTCAGATTTTGTTTACATTGTGACTTGCTTACTAATAATTTTATGATTTGCTTGTGATATATCCAGCAGCTTCTGTTAACATTAGGGTACAGTTGTTCTAGGAACTGCACAATCTGTATATAGGAAGAGAAAGTCTCTGTACCAAGAAATACTTTGACTGTAGAAAAATATCTGTTGCCCTACATCCAATTAAAGTGTTATGATGATGCATAGCACGGCATAGAAGACACTCTCTTCAGGTTGTGACAGACTAGAGGAGTTCACTAGAATGATTAACTGTGTTTAAAATAATCCTATAACAAGAATAAATTGGTTCTATTTGCATGCTAAAAACTGCTCTTAGTGGACAACTTGATAAAAAGATGTCAATGGAATGAATTGGTGACTCCCTCTTGAATATAATGAATCAAAACGCTCTGCTGTGCCTCATTTATGCTGATCCTTATGGTCCAGCTAATTAGCATCATTAAAAATGTAAAATTCCGTGCCATAAAACCCTTCTTAGAAAGCTGCATCTGGTAAAAACAAATAAACGGATTATCGCCTAGGAGCCACATCCTCCTCTCCACTATCCAAATCCAATTCTTTTTCTATTGCACCAATATATTAAATAACATTATTTAGACCTACATCTAAATTGTATGCACTCAGCTAACTATGGTATTTGGGGTATGAGACCTTAACTTCTCTAGTACAGCAACTTTTCAACTTCTCCCCTCTAACATGCCTGAAGCACACTGGAAGCTTACTGCCAGCTTGGTCAGTATCTCCAAGATGGTATATGTGAACTGCCAAGTATTTATGGTTTCAAAGTTCATGAGTCTCCTGGAAGGTATGGATGCCTGCTTTCTGGGTGACTGTTTCAGAAAGTTATTCTGTAATAAGACTAATGAAAGAATTATCTAAATAGTGTACAGAAAATACGGATATCCAAAATGTATACATGTTAAATATTTGAAACAGTAGAGACCTTCTCGTGTCAGGGCATAAACCAGCCACGTGTTATGAGGCTTAAGAGAGGATTCTTTTCCTGGGGGCTAAGTTTTGTCATAACAGCCTCTTGATTTTCCTCCTGAACATCTTGTACTGGAACAGATGGACCACTTTTATGGTGATGTTTATAACTGAGTTGTGGCTCCCTTCTTCTGGATAACATTTATAGAATCATAGAAAATTAGGGTCAGAAGGGACCTCAGGAGGTCATCTAGTCCAACCTTCTGCCCAAAGCAGGACCATCCCCAGCTAGATCATCCCAGCCAAGGCTTTGTCGAGCTGGGCCTTAAAAACCTCCAAGGATGGAGATTCCACCATCTCTCTATGTAACCTGTTCCCCTGCCTCACTACCTACCTAGTGAGAAAGTTTGTCCTAATATCCAACATTTGCTGCAGTTACATGGGCAAGTGAGCACCATCTGATGAACTATTCTTGGGTGCCAGGAACAAATCATTTGCATCTGGTCCATCAGAATCTAAAGCAAGGAGACCTCCCTAAATAACAGCATAGGAATTCATTAAGGAGCATGCATTTCAAAACTACATGGAGTGGTGCTTGGCTGACAGGAGCTGTGAGATTAGTATATGTATTTATTAGTTCACAGGCTGACAGTCCTGTGAGGCTACTTGGTTTCAGCAACGTGTTAATGGGTAACCAATATTTTGCAGAAATTAAACTAGAAGTGAGAGAGCTTATTCCTCCAGACTCTGCTTCATTACTCCTCCCAGTAAGAGTAAGTTGCTAGCAACATTCTCCATCTCCCACAGCAACAAGAGTCCTAGGTTAAACCACAGGCTTAGGCTCTGCCTTTCTTATTGACACTCTGAATGTCTTTAGTTACCACCCATAAAGCTCTGGGCCTTATTTCTAATTCTAGTGAAAATATTTAAGATTCAGTGGGTGTGTCTACATGTGAATTTATGCCAGCTTAAATTTACCATGCAGTAATTTACTGCACAGTAAGTGGGAATAGGCTGGTGTCTATACATGCACGCATTAAAGCGCACTGACGCTGTGTGGACTGACTTGAGACTAAAGTTAATTCCAAGTCAGTCCACACACACAATGTTACTGTGCAGTAAGGTGTCTACATGTGAGTTACTGCGCAGTAACTAATCAGGCGTAAATTTGATACTTGCATGATACATGTATCAAATTTATGCACCATTTGGCGTAAGTCACCATATTTATTGAGCAGTATGGGCAGGGCATGCATGTGTAAACACATGCAAATGCTGTACAGTGATTTTGGTTACTGCACAGTAAATGTGCATGTGTAGACACATCCAGGGTGATTTACTTAAAGGCTTGCATTCTGTTTTTGTTTTCTTTATTCTGTGTCAAAGTGTTACAATGGGGTTGTCTTTTTGTTTATATTTCAAAACAATTCATTAGGGTGGACTTGATTTTTCAGAATACCTTTGGGAAAATACCAGACATCCCTCGATAACTCACTCTATGGCCCCATCCACACAAGCATGGATGCTTGGTTCCCTGGGGACAACTCGCAGTGGGGCACCTTGTGCTGCTGCTAGTTGTCTCTGGGAAATGCCTGTGTCATGCACTCTCTGGCACATGGCAGGCTATCTTGGGTGGGGTGGGGGTGGCTAGGGCCAGCATTGGGCTGGCCCCAGCAGCCTTATCTGGGGTCCTGGGAGCCTCCTGCGGCTGAAGCAGCAGTGATCCTGATCCTCAAAGCCCAGCTGGCAGCTGGAGTGTGGCTCTGGCTGGCCAAGTTCCAGTTTTGAGTGGCACATGCTGTCCCCGCGTGCATTGCTCTGTTTTTTGCACGGTGTTTTTATTATATTATACATATTATATTATTTTATTACATATATTATCCAGGAGCCAACTCCCGCCCCCCCCCCCCCATGCTGCTCCCTTACAGCACAGATAACAGCTGAATGTGTGGTATGTGGCACCACAGATGTGTCTGTAGCACCACATCCTGCAGTGCACAACCACGCTCCTCTGGACACAGCTTATATGTTTACAACTCTACTCAAGTTCATAGCAAAAGCTGTGTTGTAAATCTGAGGTAATGAGAAATGATGAAACATTGTCACATTTCACATAGTGGGATGTGGTGGTATTGAGTAGCTTAAAACCCAAATCTAGATTTTTGTTTCAAGTAATATTTTTTTCCACAAAACTCAATATTAGCAGCAAAAAAACACCATTTCATTCTTTAATGTCTTTAAAAGAAAAATTAATTGTCCAGCCTCTGGGTCAGAGTTATCATTGTGCTCTGACTGTTTGATCTGTTCCCATTACCCAAACTGAGTGAAATGCATAAAGCAGAAAGTAAAATTATTTCCACTTTAATAATCCAATTGAGTGGCGACACAGTAAGATAATCAGATCTATCTATTTTTAGACTCCAATTTTTACTTGCACTTTATACTAGTATAACTCTATTGACTTTACTAGAATTACTCCTATTTTATATCATTATAAAAGTAAGCTCACTTTTATGACTTTTTAACCTAACAATATATCTTCATATAAAGCACCTGCATAGCTACACCTGCTGTCTTATTAATGCACAGTTGCAACTAATAAAGCAAGCAGTATTTGTCCCTGTTTTGTATAAGACCATCATTAACTTATTTCCCGGGTTCCCTTCCATTGTTTTAATTGTTCCTTGTATCAGTGCTCAACACATACCATGTTTCCTTGCCACAGAAGCATAAACTACTCTTCCATCTGCTTTCTTTGCCTTCGAAGAAATTGCTATGGTATTCTCTTGTGTGTCACTTTGTTCTAACATCCTCAAAACATACAGAGGGAGAAATGTAAATGAGTTATTTTGCCATTAAAAATACCAGTTTCTACAGATACTGAATGGCTCCCAGAGACAACAGATGGGTTTTTAGTAACTGACCTCATTTTTTAGATTCAACATTTGTTTTAAATCAACAGCTGAACCTAGTATTCATATAAAATCCAGTCAGTAGTATCTCTACTTTTGTTCTTTTATATGGAATAACTCCAGTGAATTTACACTGAGGTAAATGAGAAAAAAAACTAGTCTTTTGGAGCGGCATTCATGTAACTGAGTGAGTAGAGAGTGATTAAATTGTTTATTTCCTACCTGTGGGGACTTTTTACCATCTTGTACCATCTACACTTTTTCCAGAGCCTGACGAAGGGACTTTGCTCCCAAAAGCTTGCAGAAAAGGACAATTTTCTTGCCATTTTCCAGTTGGTCTAATAAAAGGTATCATTTTGGAACCAAGAGTTCTAGTTTTTTGTATATATTTTTATTTTCATGCATTCTTCTAAACATGTTAGATACATTTGTATTGATAAATACATGTATATTTGGTTCGTGCTACTTATTAAAACTCCCTCATACACAATCACATTTTCCCATATGTAACAGTTTCTATGGGTAAGTTTCTTAATTAATGTTCCAGTGACCATCAGTTGATCTGTCAATCACACTACCAATATAAAGCACTTTAAAACCAAAAAAAGTACCTCACCCAGTGCTGCTGAAAAAAAAGGCAAACCTAAAAACCATGCCAAAAGCATATAATTTGGATTTGGGTTCCAACTTTCATGAGACGGCATATGATCGCTTGAACCCTGATTTCAGTGGTTTTGGACTAGAGTGAACAGAAAGGGATCTTGTTCCAACATTTAAGGTACAGCCATTTCTTAGGGACTAAACTAAAGGAGGAGTCTTGAAAAGATTTTCTTTGCCATTACCAGAAATAAGCACTACAGAACTGGTTAGGAATGTCATGTGGAATCTTGCAAGGTTAAAAATCCTGTATTCCTAAAGAGAATGTATTCTGCATCTCTTTGCTGATGGTAATATTATTGTTGGGCCCAAGGACTAGAGAGCTGGTATTGGTAATGTGCACTGCTGATCAAAAGTGACATTCAGCAGAGACTGGAGAGTTAAATGTGCAAATAGTTGGACCAAGTCAGCCCTGGGTGGCACAAGTGCACTGGAAACCTTTTGGCAAAATCTGCAGTGATATTAAGGAGAATGCATAATTACTCATCAAGCATGAAAAGTAAAGTAGTGCAGTTTTCCCTAATTTTGAAATTAGTGGATACAGAAAGCTGCCAAAAAGGTAGAAGGGAAAATATTATTAGGAAGAGCAACTAAGGAGAGAAGATAAACTCTTAACACTTCTCCTTTACCTTATTTCCTCAAAAGGTTAGTCTTTTTGCAAGCAGCACCCCCACCCTCCCCAATTTACTGGTATCTGAAGAACAGCCTGATGTGGCTGCATTTCTCTGTATGCATTTTTCTCTGAAAAATAGCTAAGCACTGCTTTGGCAACTGGAGGCTATTTGTCCTGTTCCCTCTGTACAAAGTATCCACTTCAGGGATGTTTTAATATAAGCACAATAAGTTACAGTAAGGAAACAAGCTTTACCTCACTATGGGCACACAAACTATCATTGCTGTCAAGGCCTTTCCATCACTAAAATGACAGTAGTGCTTTCTAGTTACTCTTAAATGCGTATTTGATTAGAAAGTAATTAAAATGTATTAGACATTCATACAGTAATTCTTTTTCACTGGTGGAATAATGTCATAGCTACTAATTAATACATTGTTAAATGCACCCTGCCAGGGCCTGAGGACAAACCTGAATGTTCCCCTTCTGCTTGTGTGTTCTTCTACCAAATACAAGTGTTATTACAACATCACTCCAACACCACCATTACAACGGAGTTTTCTTTAATCTGGTCACTCCAACACTTACCGAATATGCTGGGTTCAAAAGCACCTAAATAAAAACAGTGGAGCAATGTGCTATCTACTGCCGTAACACGTTGTCTGTTGAGTACGTGCATAAGGAACCCCATCTCTAATAAACAGTCATGTCATTAAACAGCATATTATAATAAAGTTCACGCACAGTGGGAAGCGTTTAGGCAGTGCTCCTAAATGTAACTTTTAAACTTTCTCATGTTGTGGCTTCTGATTCATGCAACATTCAGGTTCTGAATTTAAACAGAAAAGTTTTCGTATTTCCAAAACTTATATGAATTTGTAAAACTTAAGCATCTTATTTTAAACCCAACCAGAGCAGCCCACCAGAGCATCTTATTTTAAACCCCACCAGCTTATTTCTAAATTTAAAATTCTCAAAGGGGGGGACAATAGTACATATCGGAGATAATCACTGATACACAGTGAACATATCCTTAAGCCCCCACAAATCCACTTAGAAGCCAGCCAGCTCTGTTAGAATGGAATAATTAAAGGAGCCAGGGAAGGGGTTGCAAGAGACCTGGGGCATGCTGAGGGCTGAGAGTACCTACATTATATAAGAGAGTGGGTACAGGAGCAAAAACTGAGGGCAGAGAAGCACATACTCTGGCAGAGAACTGCACCCCAGGGACACCACTGCCTAGGGATGGAGGGAAGGGAATGGGTATCACCACTCCCTCCCCCTCGTACATGGCTTGTTGCAGACCTGGCAGCATATATCCTACAGAACATGACTGGAGTGAAACCAGAGACATTTTATGGAAATGAAAATGTTCTCTGGAAACTACTTTAACAACACAAAGGACTTTATCAGGAATGAGCTCTTTCATATTTTCTAAATGATACCACTGTTTTCAAGAGCAAAAATATAAATTTCTCTCAAATTGTGTTGGATAGTTAAAAAATCTGGAGGAAGCTTATTTCCTGTTAACTTCTACAGGTCTCCTCCAGCCAACAGCTTCCTTCTTCCTAAATGCAGCTCCTTGGGAAAAGTGGTGGGGAGGGGGGCTCTAAGAAGAAAAGACAATGTTTTTTCTCCATAAAATTTCACTGTCATTGCTATCAGGAATTGCACTCATTTTAAATTGGTTACAGTATAACTGTGGACAGGTTTAACATCGCATCATTTTAAAAGCTGCAGGATTTATCACTTAGGAGTGTATATTAAGTTAATCAGTCTAACTACTGTATTACAATTGCAGGAAGGTGGTTTAAAGTTACATTGGTTTAGATCTCCACATTACTGTTGATATAGGAGCAGACGGTTGAAACAATTGTATCAGTTTGGCATGGTGTGGTAAATGAATGTAATTATTTTGCCTGTCCAAACTTTATGTGGGTCATATCCTCTGTTCATTCAATTCATGTATATCATAACAACATGGTGTTAATGCTATTAGAGGAATTGGAGTTTACAAGTAACTTGGTAGAACCTGCAGCAAGCGTACTTTGGGTACAAACAAGCATTGCAATTAGATTGACCTAAATAAGGTTAGATCGATCTAAATGCCCAGTCATGCTGGCATTCACAGGGCTTAAATCATCCAAAAATGGTGCACCTGGTATAACTTAGTTCACTTCCTTTAGACCAATAAATGGTTAACCAAATCTGTCAAGGGTTAACCCAATCTAGTGTACCCTTGCACACGTTCACAGCATATCCCCAAGGCTGTGAAAGTCCAGCCACTCACCCCAGCCCTCAAGGCTGTGATGTTTCTCCCCCACTTGTCCTAGTCCTGACTAGGCTATTTATACCCAGTGACCCTATTTATAGTACCCCACTAACCTGCCACTTAGGCATCTGACAGGATCTGGCCCTATTTGACTTGCTTAAGATGTCAGCTCACATACAAGGTTAACCATAGGGGCAAGGAACTGAACTTGAGTCTCACAAGTTCCGGATGAACACCTATATCCTTTTCCCCCAATACCGCTGCACCTGTGTTACTGAAGGAAATATGGCCCTATGCATTTATATGCCTTTCTACTATCCTCAGCATACATATGTGATTTTCTGAACATGACAAAATCCTTGCAATGGTTCATTTAAATCTAGTAATATAAATTAGCAAATTTCAGGTTTAAAATGCAAGGGGTACATTCAATATATCTACAAGATTAGCTACCACTTACATCTTTTAGGTACAGAGACAAAAAGGTAAATCAACCATGGATTAACCAGCTCTGACAGCATTCATTAATATTGAACGTCAAGGTAATTAACTTGCATAACATTATTTGCATAAATTGAAGCTGTAGGAAATTTATTAACAACCCCATTTTCTCACATTTTGTCATTAAAAAAAATTGTTAATCTGGCACACCCAGGAGTGTCTTATAAGAATCACACCAAGTCTCGTCCTCCAGTACTGTCGTCCTTTTCTCTTTTACTCCTCTTTGCGGCTTGTTGTGTTCTCCAGTGGGTATGGCAGTGAGATATTGGCATTTTTGTCATTGTGTGAGCAGGAAAATTAAGCTATTCAAGTTTGCTGCAGTGCATTGCTTGCTCAGAAATAGATTTGTTCTGCCCTTTTGGCAATGAAAGATTCTTGTGTAAAGAGTGTTTACATGGGAGACATCTATTTGTAAATTCATTAGTGTCTGTGAAGTGCTTGATATTACAGTACCAGTATATCAATACCTTGATAAAGTTTTCATTAGCCATATCTTAACTGACAAGTAATGCAAAAGGGCTCAAGGAACCTATCTTTTGGCACATTCAGGCCATGCTAAGTCTACATAACAGAACTGTAGTCAATGAAAATATTAAACTACAAGAAGGCGGCACTGCATTTGAAAGCTTGTTCAAGTCTTTAACAGCCATGGAGTTGCTCCATTAAAAGACAATATCCACAGAAATCCTTGCCAAACTATAAATAAGGATCACCAAAGGTGCGATTCCCAAACCAACTGTGACTCTTCCCTTCATGTGAAAATGCTGCTCAGTGGCTGTAATGTGTGTGTAGTTGCATTGAATTACTAGGCAGTGTTCTCCAGTGGAATTGGGGGAGGGGAGAAGAATCACCAAAAACATTGACTTTACCAAAAAAATTGAAAACCTTAACATTTTTGGCCCTCAATCAAAATATTTGTGTTTAGAAATGCCATCAGAGTGTCTCATTTTCACTGTCTCCTCTGGGGGCTGGGCTCCCTGTTTGGACTGTACTCCCTATTATGCATGATGGTCTCTTCTTTTGAGGAGAAACAAGGCATCACTGAAGACGAGGTGGGGAGCTAGAAGAAACTGGGATAATGTACAGCTTTCTTGAGGCACTGTAGTGATCAATCAGAATTAAAAGAATTAGGTTCTCAGACAAAACTGGAAAATGTTCTGGGTTTGAGGCATTCATACTTTTTTTTCCCCTAGCAAAAATGGATATTATCTGCAGACCGCAGATACCCTTTGAAAAAGTTCACTTACTTGAAAACTTTTGGTCAAAAATGTTTTTTGGCCAGCCACATTCTCTACAGCTGTGTGCTTTCTGTTGTCATTTGCACCTGAGTACAGTTGGTGTAAATCATTACAATTTGCATGCGGTAGCATTTTGCACCAGTGTTGCACAGATGTCATTAATGGAGTTAGAAGTCAAGGTAGCAGAGAACTGGGGTCCTGCTTTTAGAAGACTGAAGATTTATATATAAGGTATCTCTTCTTTAATGAAAAAGTCAGAAAAAGGATGGGAAAAAGGAAACCCTAACTGGGTAACTGCACAGTGAAAAGAAACCATAAACCACAGGAGGGCTGGACTTCCTGTTCAACCTTCAGCTGTCAGACTTGGGATTTGAATACGCTGAAAGCCCTTGCAACTCAGCACCTGCACTTAATAAAATAAGAATGCATCAAAACAACTGTTTGTGGGCAAACGGATGCCTATATCTCCCTCTGATTTCAGTGAGAGTAGCAGTTGGACTGGAGGGCAGAACATGAAATCTGACTAATTCTTAATTCATAGTATCAACTGAACTCCTACTAGACTTAATTATTTGCATGTCATCTATTTGGCATCTGCATCCTGCACAACTGGTACAGTGGATATTTGCAGTTTTTGCTTATGTTTATCTGAAAGTCTAATACCTAAAATGAATGTGGCTATGTTTATTTCAATGGGTGACTATGCAGATTAATGAAAACTCATATATATTTAAATAACTGTCCTCAGTGAGCACTAAAATTACTCAAGGAAATGTCATGTGGACCTGTGAACACACAATGGACTATTTCAACCAATTAGTGCTAATTTCCCAGCCAATTTTTGGCTAATGTACTGAACCACATACTCCTTGCTATAAACTACGCCTTCTCTTGCCCCTTCCAGGAGGTCCTAAATAACCTGGAACTGCATGGCTCTACTGAATACAATGGGGAGAGTACAGTCATTCAGAGGGGCTCCACATCCCACAATCATTGTTGAGGAGTGGTCTCTCTTCACAGCACGGCAACTTAATTAATTTGCTTTGTGAAACCCTTGCATGTATGTGTGGGAAAATGCATCCTGCGTGGTGTTGCTAATCTAATTCAAGGGTTCTTTCACTAGTCATCTCAATAGTGGCTCCTCCAAAACTGACAGGAATTCATATTTAATCAACCCGTGGCCCTGTATATGTGCCACATCTGGACACTTAAAACTGGCTCATTCTTAACTGAGCCTGAAACAAGCAGGTGAAATGACTTATAGCAAGGAAAATGCCGTTTCTGTCATGATGGGATGACTGAAAAAAACGGGCCAAATACCATTTCTCTAGATTTTCAACTGTCACACAGGCACACAGAGCTACCTTCTTACCCATCGATTTCTGTATGGCCTAAGCACAAGCACGGACATTTCAGCACAGGTGTAATTTTTACTCAAGAAGTTCTGAGAAAGTGACCAACATCTTACATTTTCTGAGACAGTCCTGGATTTGGGGGCTATGTTTCAGCATCCCAAAATAGTTCCCAAAGCAGGAGCACTGCTTTCAGGCAACATTGCATGTTGGCTAATTAGTTCTGCCTCTCGGGGGCTAATTAGACTGGCCACTGGCAGCACCACATGGAGGCATTTACGCTAACTGGAGCTGGAAGTCCTGCAGCTACTTCTGGTTCCAGAAGTCTGCAGAGAATCAAGGACTGCATCCCAGATATTATTCCCCAAAATTTAGTTCCTATATTCTGGGCCCCCCTAGGGAGATTATTATATCAAAAGCATTGATTATAAACCAAAAATGTCCTTACTCCTATGTTATCAGCTTCTGGAAACAGGTGCTTTTTTAATGTGAAATAAATTCCGCAAAGTAGAAAGCCACTTTACTAAGAGAAGAATCAAGCTGCTTGTACTCTGTGGCGATATTCTAGAGAGAACAGAAAAGGCAGCACTTAACCTTGCTCCAAAAGTGGAAATAATAATCTCCTCTGGCTGTTTGCAAATGCTTATTTGCCTGTCTGTCTCCAAAAGATTTTGATGTAAATGAGTTCAACCTTCTGATCAGCCTGAGTGGAAATGTTTAAATAACATGTCTCACTTCACCAACACAATCTTTTCTTAAAGCTAGTCTGTAGACCAGTCCCAGAACTTTGCAATGTGCATCCCAGTGACAAGATTTTTTTTTCCTGTTGGAATCCCAAAAGCTGTTTTGGCTGAGGGATGATGTGAACTTTTCTTTGTAATAGTGTCTTCAAGACAAAATTTAATTTGAAGGGTCTCCAGGTGCTTTGGCAAAATCTGTTTCACTGTGAAACATAGTATTGCACAAGTGATTATGGGAAATAGATATGGAGTCACATAAGAGTTACCAGCAGGCTGGACTGACCTCAGAAGCTGCAGCTACTGTAGTTAATCTGTCTGTATGAGTGCTGGGAGAGAGATCGTACTGTGAGCAGTGGGATAGCAGTAATTAGGTGGCTGGCTTTGTCAGTCAAGGTCAGCTTACTATACGCATCAGGGAATGTAGCACTTCTGATGCTTTAAAAGGCTGGGAGATAAAATGTATTATTGTGAATGCTTCATGTATTGCACTGGTTCCAGGGAACTGTCAGGTTCAATTTGTTCCTCCTATTGAAAAGAAGAAAGATGCTCACATGCTTTTGTGCTAATCTATCGTTTCTTTTATGTCTACCGGGAGGGGGGAAAAATGAGGATACTTTTATACCACAAAAACACAAAAGGCAACTTAAAGCATCAATTAGCTCTTTTTCTTGCTTCATGCTTAAAGGATTTACTTCTTCAAGAGGCACCCGATGCAGAGTTTCCTCGGGGTTGGGGTGGGAAGGAAAAAGAAACTCAAGTCTATAGTTGTAATTGCTAGTACCAAACTGCAAGTATTGAACACAGTTAATAAGCCATGTGGGTTGCCTGCTTTTCTCCATACTGTCCTGTGGGCTGTGAGAGCTGAAGGATCTCAGTAGTTTCTCTGCTACTCCCTAATTAATCTGATATGAGAGAGGAGAGAACTCCCAGTGTTTTGAGAACTGTGCCTTATTTCAGTATCAGATTTTTAGAAGCTACAATATGTACTTTCCATTTTCAGTTAGAACAATGAAATTAAATCTCATACAAAACAGTGCGAGGGGGAGGGATGGAGCAAGTGAAGTTGACAGTAATGGGAGCTACCCAATACAGTACTATAGGCCTGGTTTACCCTGCTGGCATCAGGATATGGAAATTGCATGTAACATCCCATTCCCTCAACAGCAACATGAACATCTATCATTTCTTGCATGTGCTACCACAGAAGGGGACTGGAATATTAAAATGGACTAGAGAAAAAGAGTCTCTGGAGGAATCTGTATGGAGGGCAAGACCTAGATCTCAGAGGCTAGGGATAGATGTTCAAAAAGCCTGAGCCTGAATTGATTCAATCTTTGCAGGTTAGTCTAATCTGGCTAGGGTGAACTGGTTTGTAACCAGACAGATACTCTCTCTGGACTGAGGAAATTCAGGCACATGCCTGCAGTGGCTAAGGCTAGAAGCTGGGGGTGGAGGGGGTGTGGACAGGCCCCAGCAGGATGCTTTGATTAGGGAGATATGTCTGCATCATCCCAAGCTGTTCCCCACAGGTGCTCAAGGGGCAGGAGTGTTGCCAAACCCCAGCCCCCCTGCTAGCATTCTGAGGCAAAGGGTGTGTGTGCAATGCATGCATCTGTTGGTGATACGGAGCTTTTCAATTTCCCTCTCCTTGCTTCTTTATATTGTCTGCAGCAAACTGACAGACAAGCAAGCCAGCAGGGATCTGATAACAGTGTTTATCACCCCATCAGCAAAACAATAGCCTCTCTCCAATAATGCAAACTCTTCTTAAACAGCCTACCAGCTGACCTGTTGATTAGCTCAAAAAACCCTAAGCAGTCACTGTTATGTCTACCTGCCCTGTGAAACTGGAGACACATACACACAGAGACACCTCTCGGCATTAGCTAGCATACCACATGCCCAGGGTACATGGGGCTGGGGGCTGTGCTGTGGGAGTTGGGAAGAGGGGATTCTTGCTTGAGAAGCAAGCAGCAAGGTGGAGTAGGGCAGAGGGAAGCCAGGCAGACCCTGCTATACCTGCAGTCTCTGCTGGAGCTCCAGCCAGGAAGCAGAAGGGAGGAGCCAGCCCCACTGTGGAGCAGAGAGCCCCACCCAGCCCAGAGAGCATGCTGGGATGCTGGGGGAGTCTGATTTATCTTAAACCAGCAAGGGGTCTGGGACAGAAATTGCATAAACTGGTTTGAGCCAAATCAGTTAAGTCTGATACTACATTCAGCCAGGTTTATCTCAAACTGGTTTCAGCTATTTTCAAACTGGCTTATGTGCACTGAACATTTGTTCTACAGGTTTAAACCAATTTCTGACCATTTAAACCAGTTTGTGTGTAATCTCTGTCCCCAGCCAGAATGGAAACTGCTAACAGGCAATTCCAGGCCTCTCAACACATACGTCTAGCTTGTGTGAGAACTGCTTCCTCACTGGCAAGTGGCTTGAACTGGGGGTTTCTGGTGTCAAGAGCCTGAGCTGTTAACAGTCTTGAGTTAAAGAACTCTGCAACTGGGGCTGCAACCCCTCATGTTCTGTATGGATGAGACCCAGCAGGGGACTTCTAATATTCCCTCTCCTTGGGTTTATGAGCGCACACTGATGATCTTTTTCCTACAGTTCTGTCTGCTGCCTGAATGCTAATGAAACAGTCAACTGTTGATGTTCACTCAGGGCTTAATAAGTACCCCATTGAGAGGGTTTCCCTCCAGGGTATACTGACTCAGCATGTCTTCTGGGTTCTTTATCCGCATTCTTCCCTCACCCATCTGATGTTGCACAGCTGAGCAGTGGCTAAAAAGTCCTTATGCTTGTGATTCTCAACCAGGGGTCCTGTGAGATCATTTCAGGGGGGGCTGCAGAGTGTCACACAATGTTAGCATTGCTAGATGTGAAAACATGATTTACAAGATAAATCCAGAGATTTCAAATAGGAATTCATAGTATTAAATCCATTCTGCCCTGCTATGGTATTTCTGAGTTCTTTGCAACACAAGAATTGTTTGGTTTTTTTTCTGTAGTCAAAAATGAATGAACAGTCAGAGTTGGCATTATCAAAGGGTGGCCTCGAATCTAACAAAGTTGAGACCCACTGAGAACCTCTTCTTCTGCCCCCTTCCCTGCCTCCCCCCAAGATTTACAGATGCCAGTAATTTGCACCTCTAAAATTTGGAGCGTCCTGATTCTGAATTCAACTTGGCAGGCTTACTTTGCAAGCCTTTTCTGAGCTGTTATGAAGACAATGGGAGAAACACAAAGTAGTTAGTCTCTGCTTTTAGGGGGTCAAACTCCATTTCTACTTTGTAAAATCAAAGTGAGTACATTGCAATCAGTGGAGTTATTTGGGATCTGGGCAGGATTGGGTCTTTTATCAAAAGACCTTCCTTTTTATAACTCGTTGTGGGCCTGATTCTTGTGTGTCACTTTCATTTGTGTGAATCTGGATTAACTGTGTAAATCAGGGAGCTATGTATATACAAAACTGGCAAAAGCCAGAGGCAAATCTGTCCTCCTGACTTGTTATAATATTTAGAATCTCTAACCAAGATAATTTCTTTTTAAAAAATCACCAGCTGCAGAAGGGGAAGGAGACTTATTTGGAAGCTGAGGGGACATAATGGAGAATTCTGAGCTCCTGCTAAAAGAGCAAATATCCAGAATTCTTTACAATGCACTGACAAAATCATCCAATGATTGTATAGCTTGAGGCAGAAATGCCAAGAGCCTGTATGACACTTGTACACATCCCAGCCAACCTCTGCGAACCAGTTGTATGCGCATGCTCAAAAGGCATTGCTACATTCAGTTGCTTCATTGTCCATTTTCAGTTAGTAGTCTTTGCCGGTTGAATGACCCCAAACACAAGCTGCCTATCTCATACAGCTGGCAGCTTAGATTGGCAGATAAAAACCACCCCAGTAAACAAGCTGTTCAGGAGTAGACAGTATTGCTTGCCACAACTGCATGTAAGAGCATAAGAATAAAATCAGATTAGAAGAAGTATTGGACAACTAAACGCTGTCTTACTTCTTACCCTCCCTCACTACTTCCCAGCTGAAAGACAAGCTGGCCCCTACATAGCTTTCTCAGAAGTATGTATCATGTGAAAGTTAACTTTCTTCCTGATCAGATTTAAATGCATCAAGGAGCAAAAGACTGCTATTTATGTTTCAGTGCTAACAGTTCCACTCAGCATGATATAAATGTGCAGATCTTTCAGCACATGATCAAGGCTATGCTTTGTTCAGCTGTTAGTTTGAGTATTTGTTCCATGATGCAAAAGAATGAAATGGTCACAGGCTTAATAACAGAAAAAGGCAGTAACAGCAAACTGTTTCACTTGTATATGCTGGGCTTCTCACCCTCAGCTGTCTTTGTAAGTGCCACCCACAGGCATCTTCCTTTGAAGATCTCAAATCACTTAGCAACTATTCATTCAGTCACGGAACCCCCTCTGCTGTACATGAATCCTCATTTTATACAGCTGTAAACCAAGATGCAGAAAAGTTAAATAACTTGGGACAAAGTGTTGGGTGGAACCCTGAGCTGAACCCAAGATTGCTCACTCCTGCCCCCATGCTGTAAATACCCCAAAACCCTATCAAGAAAATGTTGTGTGGATGCAAAAGATAAATAAATAAATTAAAAATTTCAGGTTTGTTTTCACATATTGTATTCAAAATGAAGGACTGAAAGTCCAGGTTGCCAAAGAGTTGATGTAGTAATGAGCATTTGGAACAGTGTCTCAGTTACTCATTTGTCTGCTGCAAATGCTAGGACTTTGCAGAACGAAGTACGATATGATGGGTATGTTTTAGAGCTATGGTGCATCATTTATTTACCTTTTTCTCATCAGCACTTATTGAAGGGCAATTTGCCATATTTGCTTTTCACCTGCAAACAGGGATCCTCATTGTTTTCCATGGGAGTCCTGTTTGAATATAGATGGGACAGTATAGGTCACAGTAGACCCAAGAGGCATATTCTGCCTGTTGTGAAGAGCAGGTGTTGTGATATCTCAGCTTGGGTTGACAGCAAGCACAGAGTTTTTCTAGAGGACAGCAACTTCCTCACCTCTGAATGCCACCCTCATTGGACACACCCCTGCCTTTTGTTTATTGAGAGAGAGAGAGAGAGAGCGAGAGCTGCTCCTGAATCCTAATTAGCTGCTGGAGAATACTGATGATGATAATACCCTTACTTGGGAGTGTACCCGGCTGTGGTCTCCTGTGGTGTGACAGCAGCTCCAACATAGTAATTAAGATCAGCATGGCAAAATGCATGAACAGATTAAATAGTGCAGAAGTGATGCTTAGAGATGCATGTCACTGAATGTTAAATATAAAGGTATTTGGGGAAAAATACATCAATATAATGGCCAAGGGAGAAAAAAAAAGTTTCCAGAAGGCTACCACAAAGCTTGTTTAAAACCTTAAAGGAGAAATAGCTGAATACTCAGTAGGCTAATAGAAAGATCAGTCAAGACTAGAATGACCTTTTGTATCTAGTGCATTGAAAGGTAATGAAAACGGTATCCTAAAGTATAGTATGTTTGCACCAATTCTGTTTGGGCACAATCCAAAGAGAGAAGAGTTCAAAAGGGTTTAAACCTTCCTCCAATAGGTAATGTCGTAAAAGCTTCCTGAAACTAGAAAGACAAAACTGAAGGGAATTCTGAGATGTTTCCTGGATGGAAACAAGACCAAGTCCTTTCATGCACTGGTAAAAATGATTAAACAGGTTCTCCTGAGACAGCTATTGTTCAGATGCTTGAAGAATACATGCAAATGAAAAGTTCCTTCAAATATACAGATTAGAATTACACAAAAGAGTGTTTCAGGTACTTACTTTCTTTTAAAATCCCACACTAATACCATGTAATTTCTATCACCTGTTCAGTTAGCAGAGCAACCACTTCTGTGAAAGCAGCTTGTAAACGAAAATCCTTCCTTTATCAGCTTGATTGCTCCTAAGCACTATAACATTTAAGTCTTTTTTAATTTTTCATTTAAAATATTTTTTTCTTTACCTTTAATTCCCTGCCATATTATTTCCTTGCCAAGACAAATGGATTGATAGTAGTAGTAGCCTAGGCAGAAATCTTCTCAGAACTCAGTGAGTTATTGCATGCTATTTACTTTTAACTAAGCAGAGACATGAGGTGAGTTTACTCATACAGTATATGTGTTCTTTTGTGTAATTTTTCCTTTCTCTTGAGTGCTTCCCTTTACTTGGCATATTCATATACAAGAATTTGCCAGTTTTTATGGAGACTCCTCACGGCAACAATCAAGAGATTTTGGGATGCTTAGTTCAGTTCATAACTCTGAGCTGCTTGCCTAAGTTTCCTGGGGCATTGTAGTGTCAGACTAGCTTTGCACTATATTAATAGCAAGGGTAATAACCATTTATCTGGCTCCAATGTCAGATTTGTAGTTAGGAAGGTGTTTATGTTCGAGCGTACCTGCTAGGATTTACTGGCACACAGCCATCAGCATGTAGCTGCAGCCCCCAAAAGTGCAGCATTCCAGGTGACAGCAAAAACATTCCAGGTTTATGATTATCATTAAAATGAGGGTAAAAAATAAAATAAAATAAAATAAAAGGGTACTCACCTAAATATACAGGTTCACATTCATAGCAGGGATGATGAACACACTGGCTTGAAGACCCAAGTTCCTCTTGCACAGTGCAGTCTCATTACAGTACCCTAGGGTCTGATTAGCTGGTCTGCTGTTGTCTTCGCAGACAGCCCTGGCTTAGTGTTTCAAATGCAAGGGGGGGAAGGACTGGTGGGGAAGGTAGTCACCAGCCTATCTTTGATCGCTGCCTGGACTGACTCATTCTTCTGCCAGCAAAAGCAGCAACTACTCTATTCCCCTTGTAAAGTTTCGGGAGGAAAGGAAATATGTGTGTGCAAGTGTGTGTGTGTGAGTGAGAGGGGGCGGAGAGGAGCCGTGTCTGACTAGCATCATGTGTGGTAGGAACACAGGACTTATAAAAACAGCTGCCTGACAGATACTTTTCAATGCAAGAGGCTGGGTGCTTTCTTTCCTTTTTGCCTTCTGCTGATCACTCTGGCATTCTGGTCAGCCCTATAAATATTTCTGTAATGCAGCTCCCCATCTCTCCATGGAGATTGGGCTTTTCATTTTTCAGGGTGATTATTTAAATGAAAGTGTCCCCCCTTTTTTTTTTTTCTTTTTTAGCATAAGCTAACACAGCACAACCCTTTTTAAACTTTGCTGTTTTATAAATTGCTTAGTGGCTAAATCACTCTATTAAGCCATACAGAGATTTATTGGGTTGTTTTGCTTCAAGGCTTTGTTAACTTTGAAAAAGAGGCTTGTTGTTGTTGCTTGGAATGATTCATTTTTAATATTCAAATGTAAAAGGGCACTAGAAGAATGGGGCTTTTTTTACTTCTAAAAATCTTGTTACAGCTGTAAATCCTAGCAGTCAATTATGCCTGCATTAGATACCCATTCTAAGTTGTTGCTGTACTGAGGGTTCATCAAAACTGATCAGCTATTGGCATGGGTTTTGTAGAATAATCAACATGAAAAGGGCTGTGATGCATCAGCCCACAGCCCAGGCTCTCAATTGCTTGATGCAAAGGCACCCTACACATCAGGTCATGTGTTTGGCTAAGCGTGCGGTGTTGTCAGTGAGAGGCTTTCTGATACCCTTGTCACTCAATTAACATAAGATTTGGTTGCCCTTCTCTCAGCATGTAAAATTATAAAGCCATTCGTTGTATGTAATTTAATGAATTCTTGTGGCAATAAGTTCCACAATATGTTGCCTACATAGACATTTCCTTCTTTTATTTTGGCTTTGTTATGTATATAGTGCCCAGTAATGTTCCGTGTGCTTTACACTGCTCCAAAGATCTTACATTCCAGGGTCCCTGATGCTACAAATGCATGCTACTGGTCACAGTGTTTATAACCATGATTATTTAATGCCAATGAACTACCTGTAGTACTGTTTAATATATTCAGAAGTGTCTAAGGCTAGGCCCTCACTTCAGACACATTAAACATTGAATAAAGAAAAGCATACGAAGGTGGACCAAGATGTTACTATCAAGCAAGATGAAAAGAAGGGAGGGATCAGTTTTAATGTCAAGTACCAGAATACTTCTTTCCCATTAAATGGACTTTTTTCCATGGTAAATGATCCTAATTGTTAAAAATTTTTTATGTAGAATTTCTCTCTGGCAGGATCAGTCCTGCAAGATCTCTGAGCACAGTTATTATTTGCGTCTGGGCCTTTTAACTTTTCTAATGTAGCTTTCCCACAGGGAGGTGGCCAAAGCTGGACACACTACCTCAGTTGTCATACACTATGATGTCCATATAGTAATGTCTGTATTTGTTAGCATTCCTTTAACAGATTTTTTTAGCTGCCGTGCATTGGGCAAACTCCTTCAGTGAGTGATTGGCAGTGACCCCTAAATCAAAAAGCATGGCAGTGTGGGTAGAAGTCACAAACAATTAAATGTCCTGGGTAAACAAGTATGATCTTGAATCAAATCTAGAGCTTGCCAATGTTGACACTCTCCCTTTGGATCTGTTGTTGTGATAGCTGGGTGAATACCCTTTGAAATGCAAATACTTTTCAGTGGCCTCCTGACCTTTCATAAAGAATGGTGCTATAGAAGCGAGTTTGAAATCATCACAGAGAGGTTCATAATTAGGTCCTACTATAACACCTTGTACAAATAAAAACATGCTCTAGAAAACATACAGCTTGCTGATTCAGGTTACCCCTTGATCTTAATTGACTTTCCATCCTCCTAATGAAGTTGCTTTATTTGCACTACATGCTGAAGGTATGCAGTACCCTATTGTTGTAAATAGGAGTGGAAATGGAAGCAAACTTCTTCAGATGTGTTTAAAGTGTAAGTGGATGCTCTTCATTGCAATAGAGACATTCAACAAAGCCTGAGGCCAAATCAGCCTAAGTTACACGGGTTTCTGTAAGCGATGTAGTTTGGATTGGCAGTGAACAGAACACATTTTTGCCCTTTGGTGGGCCTTAGGCCAAGTTCCACCATTCTTAAACCAGTCTGTGTGCCAAACTTCTGTTCTATTATGCCTGAAGACCAGTTTCCAATCATTTCTACCAGTAAAAGTGTAATGTCTGTAGCTGGCCCAAGAGAACTGAACTCTGTGCAATTCAGAAAAGTTACCACCTGCAAAACAGCCACTGTACACTTCACACTGTGGAATATCAGAGGAGCTGGAGAAGGTATATATGCATCAATGCCAAAAGCTATAAATGTCTCATCTTAACATGCTTAATATGCTTCTGAGACTAATTCAGTCTTCTAAGGTTATAGAGGCAGTGGTTCTCCACATTGGGGATGATTTGTTAAAGGTTTTCTATCTTGCATTCTACCTGCTATACTTCACCTTAACCCTGACACTCCTGCAGTAGCTGTTCAGCCAGTATGTTTCAAACTTACCTTGAGTCTTGTGTGTGTGCAAGCTCTTTTTTTTCCAACTTCATGTTTCAGAAGTGAATAGCTTATCTGTTCCAAGCCCTCTCTTCCAAAGGAATATTTTTCTAGCTTATTTATGTGCATGACCTGAGAGCCATATAGTCTATCCCTGTGGGACTTCTCAGTATCATTTTGCAGTAGCAAATGCAGAAATCTAATTCCTCCATTGCTCCCAGCACTGTAACCTCCTGAAACTGTGAGGAGTCTCAGTAGTTTTGTGTTGTTGTTTTTTAAACAAAGCTCTAGATAAATTCTTTGTCCCACTCTCCTTTTGCACGTTCATTGAGCTGATGTTCCTGCTTTTGAAAGAATCTGTCATTTCACGTGTATCTTGTTTTGCTAATTCAGTGGAAAATGCCAGAGAATACTGCCTCTCTCCATAACTAGAGAAAAAGCTGCCATTGTATTGCTATTATGATAGTGCTCCTGTACCTATAAATTATTCAGTCTGTTGCAGTATAATCTGCTGTTATGATAAAAATAGGTCACCTATAATGTCATAAGTACAAATCTCAAAGTGACAACAGCAGAACTGAGCCTTGCTTGACCTCTGTAAAGTACGCTGCATTAAAAATAACTCTGAATTGCAATTACATTTCTTTCCCTTAATACCTAGCAAGCAGATTATATTTATCAATTTCAAAGTGCCTTTATAAACATTAGTTCTTGAAATGGGCCAAAGTGTTGTTAATCCCACACAATGGGACAGAAAATGAAATGACTTGTTAGGTTCCTTCCAGCCTTCTTTTTCATGTTCCTTTTGAATAATCTGAGGCCAAAGCGAGAGTCAAGGTTAGAGGAGAGATTAGATTGGAGTCCTGTGCTCATTCCAGAAGTCTGTGCAGCTCAGTCTCTCAGGGCTGAGAGGTCTGCTAGCTAGCACATACTCGAAGCTAGGAGTATCAAACTCTTCCGGCTCCACAGGCTGGATGAGAGGTGTCTCTTCCGGCTCCACAGGCTGGATGAGAGGTGTCGGGCCAGTCCACGGGCTGAATCAGGCCTACAGAGCGGCCCCATGTGCCAGATACAGAGCGCAGGGTTGGTGTCTAGGTTTTTCTGGTATTTTTAATACAAGTTATATTCTTTTATATATATATATATATATATATATATATATATAATACTTTGCTTTTGAAGAAGCTTCCTTACAACCTTGATCACAAGCTCCTGAAGAGAAGTCTATGGCAGGCATCAAACCTAGTTGGGCCTGCTGTGCAAAGAAAGTTGCTAAACATGGGAGTGTAACAAGTCAATCCAGCCTAAAAGTGAAGTGATTTCCCCTTTAAGAACAGCATGAGCACCTATGCCATTGCCTGAAAGGGGCGTCCAGCAGCAGATAGAACAAGACAATGGTAGCCTGAATGCTGACAGTACTCTTTCTGTGAGAGGTGAGTATCTTGACAAGAATCAGGACTATAACTTACATCTGGGCCATCCAACTAGCAGCTTGTGGGCCACATGTGGCCCTGATGGGGTTAAGTTGCAGCCATCAGGTTCCCACCTGCCCGTTGCTCCCCCCTATTACTCTGGCTGCAACAGCAGCTGGAGTGTTGGGGCTCTCCCTCCTTCCTCTAGCTTTCATTTCCTGCCTCTGTCCTAGGGGTGGGGCAGCACAGCATGGGAAGCTGAGGGTGAGCCTGGAGCCATATGGTACAGCAATTAGAAGGGGACACCTGTGAGGGGGTGTGGTGCAGTTTGTGGGTAGGTTGCAGGCACATGGCACAGCATGTGGGGCATCCCTGGGAGGAGTACCCACATGGTGCAGTGAGGGGTGTCCATGTGGCGTGCAGCACAAGGAGACCTGTGGCTTGCCCTGTTGTGGCTCCTACCCATGCAGCCCTTGGGGTATTGGGCCCCTGGCTGCTTAGAAGTTGCACAGCCCTGACTTACAGTACTGGGAGGTTCACCTGGCTATCTTCAGTGTAAACTTAGCATTCCAGTAACCTTTTCACTCTCTGCCCTCTATGCTGCCCTGCTCCTTTGGTTTCCTTCAACTCCCATTTCCACACTGCCTGTTAGGCTAGGAACAGACATTCAAAAAGCCTGAGCCTGAATTGATTCAATCTTTGCAGGTTAGTCTAACCTGACTAGGCTAAATCACTTTGTAACTGCCCAGACATCCCAGAAATGCAGGCACATGCTTCCAGTGGCTCAGGATAGAAGCTGGGGGGCACTCGAGCAGCCCTCCCTTCCCTTGTACAAGGCTGAGCTGATGGGGATATGGCCAGGCCCCAGCAGGATTAGGGAGGGGTTCCCCTCCCTCATTGATAACAGAGCATTTATCAGCTATGTGATCAGTATTTATCACCCCATCAGAAAGCAAACACCCTCTCTCATTAGTTCAAGCTCTTCTTAAACAAAGAAGGAACTGAGGGACATTACCAGCTGAGCTGTTGTCTAGGTCCGAAAAGTCCTAAGCTGACACTGCTGTCTGCCACAGCACAGGCTGTAGCCAGCATGTGGTCTGCTAGCTAATGCTGAGGTGTCTGTGTAAGGCAGAGGGAACAGGGGATCCCTGCTTAGCAGGGAGTGGTGGGGGGAGAGGTAGAGCTTGAGGAAACCAGGCAGATGCTGCTGTGCCTGCAGACTCTGCTGGAGCTCTGGCCAGCCCTGCTGTGTAGCAGAGAGCCCCACCCAGGCCAGAGAGCATGCCGGGATGCTGGTGGAGTCTGATTTAATTAAAAGCAGCACGGGGTCTGGGACAGACATTGCATAAACCAGTGTGACCTAAATCAGTTAAGTCTGACACTACATTCAACTAGGTTTATCTCAAACTGGTTTCAGCCATTTTCAAACTGGTTTATGTGCATAGAACATCTGTCCTGTTACAGGTTTAAACCAGTTCCTGATCATTTAAACTGGTTTATGTGTAATGTCTGTCCCTTAACTCAGCCTTGTGCTCCTCATTTCCCCTCCCAGGTGCTGACTACCAAGTATTCTGTCTCTCCTCTGTAATGTTTTTCTAAACATACTTGTTTCACATCACATCCTATATCAACCACATGCAACTGTTTCCTCCCCTCTGCTTCCCATCACTGTGTGGTTACCCCACCCTTAAGTTCCTCATTTGAAATATGTTACCATCTTTTGTGATCTATTGCACTTACTGTGCCCTTGGAGTGGCATTGTGTGGTAGTCCACCAGGCACACATTAACAGAGACTTAACCAAGGTTGCATGGTGAATGAGGGCAGCAGGCCAGCCAGGTACTGAGTGACTGCTCCACAACTCCTTTGCAGTGGCTAAAGTAGTATGTGCCTTGGGGTGGAGAGCTGCACCCCTTACTGCTGCAGATCTGGAGAAGAGGGAGCAGCAAGAAAGTGCTGCTTCCTCAAGCCAAGGACAGAAGGGGGAGCTTTCCTCAGATCTTACTAGATGGGAAGAAGCTGTGTTTTCCCTTGCTTTAACCGTGGCGTTTTTACCCTGTGCTTCCTATACAGTGGTCTTAGATTGTCTGAGCAACCTATCTGTGAGAGTCTGAAGGATACAGCACACACCTATTAGCACTTCAAACTAATGAAGGAGAGCCTCAGGAGAGAGACACCACATATATCTTCCTGCCCTTATGCATACAAGTCTGGAGAGGGAGCAGGGAGGTGTGGAAAAGCTGCTGATTTCTCCCCCCCGCCCCAAAATCCCACACGTCAAAATAAGACATTCTGTGCTACCAACCCCTCTTATGTGCAGGTTTTTCTGTGGCAAATGAACAGAGCTCACAAGAGGGCTTGACTGAATTGTACCTTCCAATTTCTCCTAATGCTTAGCAACCAGTACAGGCTGAGCTGCTCTGAAGTGCATGCCAAGTGTGTGTATGGTGTGTCTATTACTGTGCTTTTATCCTCCCCCCCCCAACCCCAACCTTGTTTTTGAAAAGCTTTCCATGTTCTCTAATTAAGATGCATAAAGAGCTGCTGGAAACTTTATTATGTCTCATTGGACAGCTAAAAGTCAGCTATGTGATGAGATGATCAAAGCTAATGTATTAATCTGATACCTAATGTTCCAGGTACTGCATTTCTAGTTTGTTTTCCACTACAAAGGCTTTGAGAGGGGCTGTTCCTTTGTTTGCTAGTAATTGGTTCAGGGCAACGATTTGTGCTGGGCAGCTGAGTGATTCTAGCTTAGGACTGTACTGAGTGCTCTAGCTATTTCACAAAGCCACCCAGTGGAGGAGCTATCACAGAGTAAAGTGTATCATCTACTAAAGTGTGTAATGTACACTAGTAGCAGATCCGTAAGTCTCTAATAGCCTAATTCTAGGGAAGGAAAAGGATTCAGTTTTGGAAATGGGGAAAAGCACATTCCAACTCCTAGCTTTGGTTTCACACCTGCCCACCTCCTTTTGGAACCTGGTATATAGACTTGTGGCTATTCCAGAAGTCTATGACTTCCGTCTAATAGTCTTTCTCCTGCATACGCAGACCCTAGACCCCCCAAACCTCATGTTCTCTCTCCACACCAATCCCTCAGCTCCCACACCATGTTCTAGGAGCAGTCACGGCAACCTATAGCTCCAGTGCCAAGTGCTGGGCTGTCTATTAGACTTGGTAGGTGCATCTATAACTGTGGTGCCTAAACTTCCAGCCCTGTGAGCCAAATGAGTGGTGCAGGGTTGGTCTGCAGGCTGGATCCCACATGGAGTTGGTCCATGGATGTGATCCTCCATGCTGGTCTGCTCCCAGTTTCCAAATGTAGCTGTACACTGCTTTGAACCAGTGTGCTGTGCCTGGCCACATACCAGCCTAATCCTATGCCAGTGGGATCCACACAGGGCCATGTTATCTGGCTTTTAGGGCTTCCCACAAGTCTGAAATTTGACAGCAATTAGCACTTCCACCACTCCCTGACAGCAAATTTCTGGACCCAAGGGGAGCCTCACAGGCTGGATGACACAGCTCTATGGGCCTGATCTGGTGCACTAGCTTATAACATGAAGACTGTCAACTAGGGAGCATCATAGTGAAGCATGCCACACCTACTCCCTGTGCTTTGCCCCAAAACTGATGAAATGTAGTTTCTGTAGTGGGATGTGTGCTATATCCTCTCCCAAGAGAGCAAGCCCCATGCTATCCTAAGCCTACATTACATTCATTTTGGGGTGTAGCATACATGGAACAGGTGTGGTATGCTTTGCTACAGCACTCCTTAGCACTTGATAGCATGGATGAGCCATTTTGCTTGTTCTTCAGCATAGTGGGTGCATCTACATATGTAATTAGAGCACCAAACTGCTGTGGTCCAGGGCACATGTGTAGACGCTGCACCTGGGACTGCAGCAGTTTGAGCTGGGGCGGAGCAGCCCCAGGCTGGCAGGGGGTCCAGTGGGTCAGCTCCAGGCTCCAGGAAATGGTATCAGGTGGTGGAGGTGCTGATAGGGGCACAAGAGTTCCCTGTGTGCACTGCCCTATGGTAAAACCACAGTTATTCTGAAATCAAGCGAGTCAGTTCAATATTACATTGGTGTAACTAAGAAAAACTTGACCCTCTCCATGTTAAAAGGCATCTAAATTTCCATATTTTTTCCTGTTTCATGGGACCAGAGCAAGATTTATTTTGTGATATTTTTCACAACCATTTTCGCTGCCCCCCAGATACAGCCAGTGCTTTTTTTTCAATAAACGTTTTAGTGCATGTTCTCCGGCTTAAATATAACAAATATGAGACGCATACAAAACTGCTGTGCAAATGAAATGCCATTCTGTGGAGTGCAACGGCAATTCCACTTCTGTAATGCAGGGGCCGAAACTGCATCTGTTAAATGTTTAAATAAAAATTCCAAAGCCGATATGGTCCATAGCAGAAATGGTCTGGAACCAAAACCCCAATCTCAGCACTCCTACACAGCCTGTGGCATGAGATTAGGGAGTTTATGGGTTCCAGCTTTAATGTGGAAGCAGAAATTTAATCCCTTGTAAAACTTTGATTTTAATGTTGAAAGGCAAGGGACAGTTTCCTCATAAGACAGTAAATTGCTCCATCAGTACGCAACTCACTAGCAGAAACTAAAAAGTTTTCCATGCCATATAGTGAGTCTGTCAGTAGAGCTCAATTGCAAAGGATATATAATGTAACCCCAGAAATCATGTTAGTTAGGTCTTGGCTTGGTTTCATAGCTAAGGTTAAATGACAAAGAGACTGGTTTTCTAATATATGACATATGCGTACTATTTTCAGTGCAGCATTTAAAGTGATTAGTGACAGCAGCCCAGCACTAATCAATGGCTCGTGTCTCTGATTAAGCTAAACCCCTAGTTTGCAACAAGCCTTAGGAATAGAAAGGGCAGGGAGCTTCACACACAGATATATAGGGGGATGAGCATGTTACTGGTAACAGATTGCAAGTCTGCTTGCCATTCTGTGTCTTAAAAAAATGGACCAGAGTTAAACAGCATTGTAAAACACAATCCTTTTTATTTTAGTCAACTTTGAAACATTTTATCTGCACCCTTTTCTCCATTTTTCCCTAAAGAAAGAATGCATAACATATACAAATAGTATCTCTTGCCTGCTGCTCCTTTTCCCTATGTGTGTCCCTATGTGTCAAAAAGCCCAAGGCTGAATCGATTCAATCTTTGCAGGTTAGTCTAAGATGCATAGATTGAACCAATCAGCAAGTGAATGGACATTCACTTTTGATTCTGGAAATGGAGCCACAGGCCTGCAGTGGCTCAGGCCAGAAGCTGAGGGGCTTGACCAAGGCTAGCCCGCCCATCCTGTGTGAGAGGGAGAGTTGCAAGGTATGTGCGAAGCATCCTGGGATGCTGGGGGACTGTGAGTTAACTTGAATCTGAAGGGGCTCTGGGACAGAAGTTCATTAAACCAATTTAACCTAAATCAGTTAAGTCTGATACTGCATCCATCCAGGTTTATCTTAAACTGGTTTTGGCCATTTTGAAAGTGGTTTATATGCACTGAACTTCTGTTGTGTTACATATTTGAACCAGTTTCTGATCACTGGTTTATATGTCATTTTTGTCCCTAGCCTAAGTGTTTAAGAGGAACTTAGAGAAATGGCCCGGTTTTCTACAATTTAAAAAAAATATATCCTTACTACAAGATGCTTATTGGAGTATATTCTACTAGCTCCAAGTCAGAAAAGTAACGGTAAAAATGACAACATGGCTTTCTACATTATGATTTGATCCTACAGTCCTGAGTTGAATGAAACTCCGCAGTTATTTAGTTTATAAATTAAAAGGTTCTTTTACCTTCCTCCCCTCCCCAGCCCCATGCAACCTAGGTAATGAAGACCAAGCTGTGCTCTTTCTCCTTTTGACAGTAACCACAGTGCTAAAGAGTTTGCAGTTGGAATTCTGCTATCAGTTCTGCTGGTGATGCGTGAGGCAGAAGAAAATCCTTTTTACTTCCCTGTAGCTATATGAGCATTGTGATACTAACAGGGGGGTAAACTCATCCTTTAGTCAGGAAGTTCTGTGTGTGATAGCCTAGGAGCACTCTGGTTAAGATTATATTGCTACATAGCCACAATAAAGCACACATCTGAATAAATAGCATGCTTTTTCAAGTTCATCTGCATCCCATAACTGCAGTTCCTCACCACCGAAGCATGCTGAAGCAAGGAAGATGAAGAATAAAAAATTCATGGAGTGTAGATGCAAAACCAGCCCATTAGCCAAGGGTCTTGAATCATGCACTGTGAAAAGCTTGATGGAAAAAGTCCTGAAGAACTGTATAGTGATGACTCCACCAGGGCTCAATAGAAATCACTCTGAAAACCTATTGAATTTAATGTATTATGATTGCTCTCCATAGACTTTTAAATCATTGTATAGAACTCTCCAGGAAGGATGTAATTCTCAATTAAGTTCTGTGGGTTTGTTCAAAAAACCTGTAGGAAGGCTTTCAGTTTCAACAGGGCTTTTTCAGAACAGAAACGCTGGGGTAACTCCAGGTTGTCCCCTGAGTTGATTGATACTTGCTGCAGTTCTTGGGATTTCAGAGGTTCCTGTTAATTCAGTGGTGACCCAGTGTTGGGATTCAGGGATGGATCCCTGATGCACCCCCTTTCTGCCGCTGTCCCTGACTGATACAGGTGTGGAGGGAGCCCCAGAGCTGCTCCTGCTCCACTCCAGCCCTGGGCTGTGGCTGTGCAGTGTGCCAGGTTCAGCAGGGGACAGAAGCAGGGGCACATAGATTCCTCCTTTCAGCATCTGCTCCCTACCTACCCCACTCTCACAAGTGTCCCCTGCTGGCAAGGAGCGTGGGCTGGAAAGAGGAACCTGCACACCACGGTCCCTGGTGAAGCACAGCTTCCTACACAGCTGCTCCCCACAGATCCTGGCTGGAGCAGCAGGTCAGCCAGGGACAGCAGCAGTGGTGTTGGCAGGGGGCAGATGTACACCTGCTCCTTGACCAGTTCTGTGGTATCCCCTGCCATACTGGGGGCTCCAGCTGTGTGTCATCCCCATCCCTTCATCATTTGAGGAGTGGCATACCACACCCTCCTGGATCTGCCCATGCTGAGATTGTTCATCTTGAAATTATGCATCAGAAAAAAGAGGGCTGTGACATTTCCGGAAGTAGAGTCATTTTCACAAGGAGTTTATTAAAATTCAGGGTAGCATGGAAATAGTTGCACAAAAGCTTGTCATTTTACTGTTCCTGTAGTGTTACTTCCTCTTAGGTTTGGTAAGAGGAGAGGAAGAAGCAGACCCACCTAAAAGGACAGCTTTGCATGATGAAATTAGAGGTGTTGCAAGTACTTGTTTGTCCTGTGAAGGTAATTTATATAAACGGAGTCTTTTTTTTTTATAATGTTGGGCTCTCTACACAGTGCTAACAATTAGCAAAGGAGAGCATCCAGGGGCCCGGCAAGTGCAATGAGCTGTATATGGGCAATATTGTCAGAGCAAGTATGTTTTACGCTTATAGTTACAAGGGGAAAGGTCCCATGAGAGTCTTTCTCCTGGACTCAGTATCTGTTCTTTTTCAACTGTGTCTGATCGTTTTAGGATGGATCTGGATGCTGCAATAGAAGGAACTTGGATTAAATGACCCATAAAGTCCCTTTTTGTCCTATATTCTCTTATGTGGACAATGAGATTCCATGAATAGTGGGCATCATCACCCTAAGAACTCACCTAGCATTCCAGGGAGTTTTTCTGGCATTGGTCTGGTAACAACAGCAGTGGTGCTGTAGACTTGTTACTAAAATGTTTACCTATAGGCAGGATTAGCTACTGTAATGACAAAAAGGCAAACTAAGCTGTGCTGGCAGTGCCACTGCCACTATTGCTACCACCACCTGCTCTATGCTGGTGCTAGGCTAATAAGAGAGGCCACCAGATTTCTAAGAGTAGAAGCAACCATAGTATCTTTGTTCTGCTATGTCCTGAATGTTTTCTCTTGTTCCCAGATTTTAGTGCATTTATGTACAGTTGAACTGGTTTTGCATGCACTTGGGTTGCTAAATCCCTTAGATGTTTTGAAAACCCTGTTCTTTATTTTCACTCTGTTCCTTGCAGGATCCACTAGTTCTATGTTTCCCCCCTGGCTTCAGTAGGAACCACTTTTGAAAGTTAAGACATAATAGCCTGACTTCAAGCACCCATTTGTTTAAACTCTGAACTTTTGAATCCTTTAATTTCCAGGCTAATTGCAATTGAGTGAGATCATGTCCTCTCCAGACACTTTTTTTAGTTGATACATGTCTGCATGCTACAAGCAAATCTGTTCCTCCCAAGTTTTCCTTTAGCATTTCAGTCTTGCTCTTCATCCACCTGAAAAATGTGTATTGACTGTAGGTAAGAAGGTGGTTGGCTATTCAGGGTGTAAGTATTTCCTCTTGTGTGGCTCACAGAATATTCTCCAGAGTGTACACGTATTTTATCCTATAGTAAACTTCAAGATTGAAATGGGATTATTTTATTTACAGCCGCAAAAGAAGTGAATTCAAACCTCTTGACTAAGGGCATGTCTGTTCTGTGGTTGTGGTATGTTCCAATTAGGCCACCATCTGAACACACACACACACCCACCCACCCACCCCTTGCACTTCCTCGGGCACTTGTCAGATCTGGCAATAAGCTAACATGGTGTTTCTGTGGTAGACCCCAGCAACCATTTTCAAGCATGCTGGAGGCCAAGGGCTAGAGTAGCTGCAATGGGATACTCCAAAGCATCTTCATCTGTGTATTTCTGGGTTTGTAAGTGGAGGTGCATTGTTGGGTTGCATGAGGATTGGGTCATAAGTGGGCTAGTCTAGTGGTTGGCTGTTGGGGAGAGGCAAGAGCCAGAGGTAGAGTGCAAAGTACCCAACTCAGAGACAATTCCAGGAGCAGAGACCAAGTTACTGATCAAGTCAGGTTTTTCGAGTCAGAGACCAAACGAGAGAAATCCTAGGGTGAAATCCAAGTCACGGGCTAAATCAGGGTTCTGGACTGAGTTTCCAAGGCCAAGGGGAATTTCCATGCAACTGGATTCTAGAAACAGAGCTGAGCAAGGTCAGAAGTCAGAAAACCAAGAGTGCGGGGTCCAGGCAGGTTTTACCACAGCAGACCTTCAGCAGGCCTGCTGTCTGCTGCCACAGGTGGACCTCAGTGGGGAGGCTGTTCTCCCCTGCAGCCCATAAAGAAACCCGAACAAGAGCCCAGGTGGCTCAACAGCTGGGGTATGGCTCTCAGTGCCTCTGGCAGGTTTGGTCAGCTAGGCAATTACTATGGGCTGGACTGGGCTATACCCTCACTTACTGAAATGCTGGAGAACCAGACTGACCTCCAACTTGGATGCCTAAATCCAAGTTTTACACTTGGATTTAGGCATCCTAAGAAACAGGGCCTGCCCAGTTCATTTAACTGGAAAACATGGTTAAATAACTAGCAGCCAGGAGGTCATTTTCACATTGTCAAGTGCCTAACAGTTGTAATCCTTCTTCCCCATACTCAGCCTCTTGAACCATTTTCCAGTTCTGCACAAACATGTGAACTACTTGTAGCCTTAACTTAGAACTTCCTGGCCTGGTTGCAGTGGGTGTGTCACACCCTTGAAACACCCACCACAAAGCCATATTTACCATGTGGGTATGGGGAAGAGCATTTCTAGCAGGCTTTGATATTGCCCTGATTTGTTAAAGGTATGAAGTTGTGCATTCCACTGAATCATTCTCAATTTGGTTTATTACTTAAATAATGTGAATAGAAACAATAAAAAACTTACATGTTACGGAGCAATATACTGAGAAAAGGAAGCACAACAGTTGGATAAAACTTGAAGGAAGGAAGAGGTTTGGTTCAAATACTGCCACGGTGCTTGTTTAGCAGCTGAAAGTATTGTCTGAGCATATCTACTGAGTTGCTTCTCTAGCCCATAAATACTTTGCTCTTTTCCCTGAAGACTGGCTAAGTGCCGCTAATTTATGCGACCTGTTTTTTTATTAACATTCACCCAGTAATAATGTCAAAAGATAAAAACAAAAAAGGCTGGCATCAAGGCACAGTGAAAAATAAGAGATCAAAGATATTTAATTACAAAGAAGAACCAACAAAGCAAAAACAGTCTGTGATTTCAGTCATTTTTTAAAATACAGACATTAAGCTGTCAATCATTTCTACTTAAAATACAGAGCTTATTGCATTGGTAAAAATAATACTTCAGCTGTCATGGGACAACTGGGACTCCTGAAAAGCTCAAATCATCATGGGTCATTTAGTGTGTGGGTGTTTAGGGTGTAGATGGGTGAACAGGTATGTCCTACTATCTCATTGTAAATGATTGAACGAAAAATCAGAACAGGTTATAGATTCCTTCGGTGTTCTGTAGAACTTTACATTTGCATGTTAACTACAATCAAGAACTAGTATAATAAATTGCCTTATAAATATTTGATGTAGGCAAAAAAGAAAAACAAGTCAACAGCAAATTTGTTGTGTAATTTTATAAGCCATCCTCTTTTTTATGATAGTGAGGGATATAAATGTTTTTGGCTAAATGATCTTGAATCTTTGTCCAAAGGCTAAAAGCAGTGATTAAGTTATGTATATTCTATAAGAAAACACTGTTGTCTTGGTGATGAACTTACAGTAGAGCTCAGCATGGCATAAAGATTCTCCATCTCTGGGCATGAGAGATTAGTTGGTGGATGGTTGATGAGCCATAAAAGCTTTCAGGGAAAATTATCCCTAATTTCCCAATAGCTAGAGAGCAGCATATGCCATGGTTAATACATTTTACTGTTGTGGAATATTCAGCATGATGTCCTTAATCTTTTAGGAAGGAAGGAAATGTTCAAGGTTGGTTTTTATGAAAATTTAGAAAGCTGGGTGGGGGGGGGTGGAGTATATCTATACCCATTTGAAAATAATTTTGAAATACATACATTATTTTTTCAAGTGTATACCTATCAATTTGATAATACGCATGTGAAGTTTATGTGCTCTTTGCAAAGCACATTACATACAAAATACACCTTGTCGTCTTGGGTAACAGACTGAACAGAAAGAGCCTGGGAGGAAGAATGGTCCAGTAGCTAAGGCACAAACCAGAGAATTAGAAAGCCTGGTAAGATACTGACTTCCTCTGGGCAAGCAACTTAGATGTAGATCAATAGGAGTAAGATACCTAAATACTTATTAGGATCTGGGCTCCAGAACAGAAGACTGTTCTATTCTTCATTAGTTAAACTGGAAATGCTACTTTCCTACTTCCTAGGCATGTTGTGAGGCTAATACACCAAAAACAGCACTCAGATACTACATAGAAATGGTGAGATGGGTACATGAATGAGGCAGAAGTTTTATATGGGAAATAGGAGAGTGGAAGCCATGTGCAAAGAGAGGAGTCAGTGTAGGTAAGAGTCAGGTTCATTCTCTAATGCAAAGTCTGCCAAAGCCCCAGGTAAGTTTCACCAGACTCCCTGTAGAGCTAGTGGTACATTTTTTGAGGATTATTGTCTCTTTGGCATGTTCAAGGACTGTTTCTGTGAGCCAAAGAACTTGCCATGCAAAAACTTTGTTAATCCACAATTAAAACACACTTAGCTGAAAAGTCCATGGCAGAATGCTATTTTCCCTAGAGACAAGCAGTCTGTAAATTCCAAGATATGTTCTACTTGATAAAGACGTTATCAAACATTTGTCTTCATGGCTGTGGTTATCCAAACAATGTAGGACTTTAAAGGTGTCACTCAGGTAAGTTTTATGCAAGTGCATTAAGAGCAAGTTATTGTTTCTGTGTCACTAACAAGCTCAACCTATGTGATGGATGGATGAAACTTCTTGTCTCATTGTGATACTATGGGAACAGTTAAGGCAGTTTGTGTACCGTAACTGTACACTTCTGTACTTGAGGATGATTTTTCTTGTCAGTGGACCTTTCACATGGAGCTTTAGCTTGTCACACTTTTTTTCACCAACAGATTTTTTTAGCTATGTATGATTGTTGCAACTTAACTTCAACAGAATGAAGTTTTTGTCTGTGAATAATGGCATGGTGCTAGTCTTTTAAAGGGAAGATCTTTCCTAAGTTTTTCCAAACATAAAAAGTGTACAGTAGTTTACACCATCAGTGCAAATAAAGGTGACTTCTGTTTGCATTCTAATTTCACTTAAGCCTCAAACCTAATCATGAAACTTAAACCTAGAACGTTTATGTGTTTTCAAAGAGGCAGTTTCACCAGGAAGCAAACTCATCTTGTACATTTTTTAAACATACCTTGCTACTCAATGTAATTGCCATTCTGTGGGGAGCTCTTCACTAGATGGTAATGTGAAGAGAATGGATACATGACCTACTAAGCTAATCAGCTCTGAGCAGGCAAAGGACCTCTGAGACTTCTGGTACAATGTTGTGGACGGTCTATAAGAAGACATTTGCTTACTAAATATTATGAAAAATAGGTGGGGGCAGGGGGTTCATGCTTTAGAAAATTTCAGAAGATTTTGACTTAGCTGTAGGGAAAGTACTGAAAAGTAGGCCAGTTACTGTAAATGCAATCAAGGAGCCTATTCAGGAGGTAAAAAGGGGGAGATCAGTTATCACAAGCCTAGCAGACCACAGGCTAGTTTGGTGTAGCTATATAAAAAGGCTGATAATAACTATAATAAATTAAGTTCTAATTGGTATGATTCATCTGAGAACTCATTAATAGTAACAATTAATAATTGTTTACTATATGAGTATTCACATGCCTGCAGCCTTGGGCTGTAAGCCTGCCAAGCTTGTGCAGAGACAGGATACTAGAAAACCATAATATGGAGGATTCCACCTCTCCCCAGACTTCTGTAGAATTTCTGACTCTTGTAGAAAACATGGAAATTCATTATATTTCAGGGTTTACACTTCATATTATTCACTGGTGTAACATAACATTTTTAAAGTATAGTAGGGAAAGAAATGAACAGTAGCAATGGACTAATCCAATCAATGCAATGACAGAAATGGTAGCGTTCTCAGGGATAATGCAGAAAAGATAGAAATGTTTACTAAATATTTCTAGTCTATATCTGGGGAAAAAATCCAGGGGCTGGATTCCTATCGTATAAGACAATGGAATACTTTCCATTTCTATCTTTCACAAACAGGATGTTTTAGAGCAGCTGCTGAAGTTAGAGATTTTTAAATTGTCAGATCCATGTAATTTAAGTCCAGCAGTTTTAACAGAGCTGGCCAAGAAGCATTCTAGATCATCACTAAGACTTGGAGCACTGGGGAAGTTCTGGAGGGCTAGATGGGAATGTCTGTCCTGCCTCCAGGAATGTCTGTTCCTGTGGGTGTGAGCAAGATGCATACCCTGCCCATTAGCTGTGCACACACCAATGCCAGACCTAAGTGCTCCCTTGTGCTGCACTCAAGCTTATTGCATAGTCTTACTCACAGGGCTAAAAGATAGAGCACCACTGACCTTAATAGCGCTACTGAAAAGGGAATTGCATTATTACTGTACTTCTTCACAGGCCTTCTTCAGCTCTGTGGTAGAGCTGCTGTAGTGGAACCATGCTGTCGGTTCCTTTGATTGACTGGTGCTGCTCTGTGTCTTCTCTGTGAACTGGAAGGGTGCCCAAGAACCTGGCTCATACCTCCTACCTGAAACTACCCACTCAGTGTTTGTGACCGGGGCAGATCCAGAGCGAGTGCACTGGTGCCGTTGCTCTCCCCTTTGATTCTTGCTCCACCTAAAATCTACCCGATACTTTCTAAACTCTTCATTTCACCGATGTTAATGACTCTGTCTCCTTTTTAATAGATTTGATGATCCACTAATCAAGCTAGCATTTTATTCTATAATTCTATAGTCTGTTAGCTGCTCCTGGTAATGTAGTTCCTATTTCACAGCCTTGCAGACTCTTTTTAACTCATTGCAATAGCATTGTATTTGTTTTTGCATCAGTCTTAGACTGAATAATGCAGCCCTTGGCCCCAGACATATTAGTAAAGCTTCTAGTTCCTTTTTACCTGGAGAAAAATGTGTTGTGTTATATGTGATGATGCACCTCACCATGTGCCCACCGCCCTTTTCAAAATCCTAGATCTGGCCAGGGGAATGACCTCAATGTCACACTGAATGGATTTAGCAAATGCTTAGGGAAAAAAAGCAGACCATTCCAAGTTTACTAACAAATCTATTTGGGGAAAAAGGATTGGGGTGGAGGGAACAACATAGAATGAGCTTCTAATCCATAAAGTATGGAAACTTGGTTCTAACATGGTGGGTTCAAATCATATTACAGCCACAAACAGAGTGGTGAAGGGAAATCTCTGAAAGGGATGATTCTTCTGCCTCTGAAAGAGGCAACCCTTCTACAGATAAGTCATCAATGCCAGAAATGACTTATCTGTGGGGCCCAAAAGGATTCAGAAGAGCTACAGTTTTAACTTCAGAATGCATGACACTACATGAAATTGCAGGCATATGTTTTTGACTACTACACCTCTGCCCCTATTTCATATCCGTATCAAAATCCTTCTCAGTGACTATGGAGCCTAGAACACGTTGTCCTGAATGGATCATAGGTGCTTTTGAAAGCTTTACCCAGATGAATATGCACATTAAATCACAGCAATGAGCTATCCCAGTGTCTCTCAACCTTTTGAACTTGAGGCACTCTTTAGTGGACTCAGGACCCCGCCCTGTAACTTTTGTGAATTGAGTGGCACACCATTTCAAAAACGCTTTTATATATTACAGTGCTTACTTCCTTGCAGAGGGGACAGGTGGAGGGGGCCAGCCAGGCAGAGGGAAGCCTGAGTCTGTGCTTATCTGCTTAACTCACAACCTTAAGGCACCTTTCAAAGGATCGCACATCACCCTAGTTGAGAATCGCTGATCTATCCTGTAACCAGTAGTATGTGCCAGTTGCCTCAAAGGAAGTTGTAAGAAATTGCAGGTGTTGGTTATGGAGTAGCTTGTCCCGGGGAAAGCTTCTTCCCCAACCTTAATAGTTAGAAATTATCTGAGAGTTTATAATTCCTTCCAGGCTGCACAAGCTGAATTTTATGCCACATGATCATAGTTTTCAGATACAAGCTATAAACCTTGTCAGCAAAGTACCCTTACTGTCAGTTGATTTGCCCAGTGTCATTCCCTTCTTTGCTATGATTGTTACAGACTACTTTCACAGAAATGAAAATGCATGGATAAATGTCCTGACCTCTCTTTTCTGCAAATATTTGCCACCTCTGGATAAAAAATATATCACAGGTTAAGAAGCAGGGGTGTATTTGTGGGAAATGCATGACCTATTAATAGGCTGTACACATCATTGACACAAGGATTTTAAAATGTGCTCTCCCCTTCTGTTTAGTCTTTGCTCAGGCTAAAATATCTGGGTTTTGCCCTCTTCTAAAGTTTCCCATCAAAGGCAAGCTTTGCTTTACTGCAGTTGCTGAAACAGTGCTGCAAGTGCATTTAGAAGTTAGAAGTCTTGGGGCTCTGCCTACAAAAATGTTTGTGTTTTTTCAGGTAGAGTCAATAGCAACTCCTTCCAGAGAGCAAGTGCCTGCAGAAGCAGGTAATTATTTTCCAAGGCAATATAGTATAGCAGGAAGAGGCACAACGAGACACTACCGTGTCTTGATTCTCCTGAGCCTCCACTGTGTGTAATCACTCATATTAATGAGTGCCAAGTGATCCCTTCTGATTTAGTAGCCTTTACACTCCCCTGGCATGGCAGCAAATGACTGCCCAAGGTGTAAGGCAATGGAGCATCGGGCTCACAGTGTCCATCACTGACCATGGTCCTTCACAGTTGCTTTACAAAGTGCAGCCAGATGAGAGGATACTTTTTTACACATTGTTCCCCCTTGTCTTTCTCTTCTAAATTAATCTCCCTATGGTGGAACCCATCTGCCTATTCAGTATGAATCTCAGTCACTATATTTACACCCAGAATGCCTCGTTCCCATTGTTTCATAGAAAGTAAGGAAGTCCGCTAATGCTTGTCCCTCTGTGAGTCCCAGTGAGTCAGTGGAGAACTTTAGTCAGCAGAGGACTTCAACTTTTCCCAAATAATTAGAGCACAAGCTAAAAACCTGTCTTCACTCTATACAGGAAAAAGATTATGTGTAATAAAAAGGGCTCTTTACCTTCACAGAAGACATCTGTTTCTCCAGGTATGGTTAGATCTTCCTGTAGGTCCTGCTGCATTGTGGCCACAACTCAGCTAAAGGTAGCCGTTACAGAGCTGAATGCTTGAAGTAGTTTCTATGCTATAAGAGGACTATTTCCTTTCACCAGTTTCCTTAAACATTTTAGCAGTGGCAGCTTCCGCATCTGCACTTACGAAAACAGCCTCATTCATATGAATAAGCCTTCTTGTTTTTATTCATGTGCTTTGAGATTGGGTTTGAGGTGGGGTGTTTCTTAATGCTGAGAGAGGAAGAAGCTAGAGGGGAGACATAGACAGGACTGGCTCAGAATGCAGGATGCATTTTCAGCCTGGCTGGAGTGAATACTGTTCCAAAGCAACAATGTCAAGCAGAGATGTTATTTCAAAGAAGAGTGTGGGGTTGTTTTGCATATGAATGTGAGTCTTTGCTGGTGGCAGCGGTGGAGTCAGGGAGCAATTCCCATTCATCTTTCTATAGAAAAGTTCAGCTTCCTGACAAGGACAATTCAACTCAAGTACTTCTTCAGTGTCCTGGTTTCAGTGGGAAGCTTCTTAGTTTAGCATGTTAACAGCAACAGTATTTTTTTTCTTTCTTTTGAAAAGGAAAATTTGTGGATTTACATATAGGTAACACTAAGCTCAGTTGTGATCTCAGTAACAAGAACCCAGTAACAAGAAGGCATTGGTGGCTGCTCAGGGTATATGACTTTTTCTGTTTTTGCTCCCCTAAGTCATCACTTTGGGTACATCACCAACTTAAAGCATTACATTTTGTGTAGCTCTAAACTGCTGATCAAAATCAGAATGCCTATCAAGCCTAAAGTCAAAAAAGAAAAAGACATCTCATTTACATTTGAACATCAGGAATATTATTTTAATACCAAATCAGCCCTGCTGATGACTTTTCCAATTGCTTACTTCTGCAACATATTGCTTTTTTCAGTGGCCAATGTTTTGGAATGATTAAAGCAAGGAGGTTCACTCTTGTTAAATGTTTTGTTGTCTGTAGGATTCTCATGCCTAGGAACTATCTGCTTGCTAGACTTTTGAGCCTACCATTCAAAGGCTTACATTTCTGCTCAAGTTTCTACTGACATCATCTATTCATTAGAATAAAAGCGTGTGTGTGTGGGGTGGGGGTAGTGGAACCTGAGAAAATTACTCTCCCATTTTTATTTGGTTTTTTTGTTGGGGGTTTGTTTTGTATTTTGGTTTTTGGGGGGTGGGGCTTGGGTTGGGTTTTTTTTTTGCTATTAGTGCATGTTGTTCCTGCAAGGAGAATGAATCCCATTTGACATCTGCCTATTGATTGATGTCAAACTGGACTGAGATTTCCTCAGGGAAGGGACTGCTTCTAATGTGTTGGTACAGTGCCTAGCACAATGGGGCCTAATCTCCTATCCCAGCTGGGGCTGCTACATACTACTGTGATATAAATAATTGGAAAGAGAATAAGAAGTGACAAAAGGAGAAGAGGCAGTTTTCTGGGAAGACAACAAGAAGGACAGAGGAAGATGGGATTAGGAGCAACAGGAGTCATGAATTATGAAAAAGGAAAGTGATAGGTGAACAGAAAAAGGAGGTGGAGAGGGGAGGGATGAAGTGGGAAAGAATCAGTCCAGAGGGAAGGGAAGCCTAAAGAAATCAACCTCTTCAAGTGCCATCCAAAGAACAGATAAAAGTTGAGGAAGAAGTAGGAGCTATTGGAGTCTCCTGTTGGAGACTCAAGTAACATTGGGCAAGTGTGAATAGGAGTGTCACTTGCAAGTCAGGCAAACCGTGGCAGAACTAGAGTGCGGTGTTTGGGGCAGTTGTCCTGGGCACCAGCTTGGGGAGTAGGCGACAGAAAAAAATGGCTGTTGCTGAAGCTATACAGTCACACTGGCAGCAGTCATGACAACAAAAGGTTGCTGCTACCCCTGTGTGTGGCAGCTGCCCAGGGCATCAACCATGTCATTATGCCTCTGAAGGGAAGTGACTCTTCCACGCTAGTTGGCACCAGTGAGGCCTCATTTAGAGTACTGCATTCAGTTTTGGGCACTGTGCTTCAAGAAAGAGGTGGACAAATTAAAGTCAAATGGAAAGTAATGAGAAAGATTAAAGGTCTGGGAAAGACAACATCAGCAAAGACAGAAAGAACTGGGATCATTTAGTTTGGGGAGTAGAAGACTGAAGCTAGGTACAGATATTCAAAAAGCCCGAGGCAGAATCAATCTAAGTTATGCGGTTTTCTATCAGTGGCGTAGTTTAGATTGGTTGTGAACAAAACACACATTCACCCTTTGGTGGAGGTGGGGATTGAAGAGCAAATCTTAGACCAGGTTCTGCCATTTTTAAGCCAGTTTTGTGCGCCAAACTTCTGTTCTGTTATGGGGATAGACTGGTTTCCGATCCCTTACACTGGTAAAAGTGTAGTGTCGGTACTTGGGATACCCCTGAAGGGGTATGTGATAACAGTTCTCAAATACATGAAGGGTGGCTATACAGAGGATGGTTACTGACTGTTCCCAGTGACTGCAGGGGACAGGACAAGAACAATGCTCTTAAATTGCAGCAAGGGACATTTAGGTTGGCTATTAGAAAGTACTTTGTCATGGTGATGGTGGTTAAGGATTGCAATAAATTATTTTAGAGAAGTGGTATAATCTCCATCTTTGGGTATTTTTAAGAGCAGGTTAGGCAAACACTTATCTAGAATAGATACAGATAATTCTGCCTTGAGTGGGAGGTGGACTAGATGGCTTCCTAAGGTCCCTTCCAGCCTTGCATGTTCTATAATTCTGTGGATGGGAAAGCCCCAAAAATAAGTGAAAAGGGGGAGGAATCAGGACAGAGGAATAAAAGAAAGGTAGAGTGTCATATTTCCATTAAAATATTTCCTTCCCAGAGCCACACCAGGATTTAAGATTTAAATCCTCCATCTATAGTGACCTCTGCCTTATCTCCTTTGACTGTTATGAAGGGAATCCTGACCCTGACGGAATCAGTGGCAAAAATCTCATTGATTTCATCTAGGCCAGGATTTTACCCAATGAGGACCAATGCTGGGCAAAATCAGCTTACATTTTAAACCCATTATGAGGTGTTTTGAGCACCTCATAATGCTGCCATTCATGGAGACATGGAATATTTGAAACTCACAGCTGGCGTGGAAGGAGTAGGGGAAAAAGGACAAAACACACATTATAAAAAAGATGCTAACTTCCATGTTCTGTCTTGTCATTGCGGCTCATTTGTAAATTGAGCACAGAAAACTTTAGCCATTTAGCAAAGTTTCTGAAACACTAAGGAACAGGGAAGGCTGTCTTGGTTATTGTGGCACTTCCCTTTTGTACTTCATTTCCCCTAGGACTTGAAGTTATTTCCTTGTGCACTGTGTTCAGTCAGCCCATCTAGATGCCTGTTACCTTGACAGCCCTTTTTAATCTTTTATTTCCAGGAATTAAAAGGCATCAAAAGCTGTTTTCTCTCCAGAAAACAACTGTCACCCGAATGAACACACAAACTAGACTGGTGGTGAATGGTAATGACTCACCCGTCTCTGCAAATGCATAAAGAACAGCCTCTTTGATTCATTCCCTTTCACTATACTGCCTCTCCCTGAATGACAGGCTCACCTACCACCACACTAGCTTGTGAAGCTGCTGGAGGAAATCTGTCTTGAAAGGAAAAGGAGACCACTTTATTTAAAACTGAACAGTTTAACCTGCAAAAATGATCTATATTCTGGTGGCCAGAGTTGGTTTTCCCTTCTCTCTGCTCTCTCTCTGATTTGTGCTTGGAGGTTGGTATTTCTCTAAGTGTTCAACCTCCTGATCTCAAGTGTCCAAGAAGCTGACCCCCCTACTTTGACACCACCTCCTTTTTTTCTCTTTCCCTCCTGCCCATTACGCAAGAAGCGCTTAATCTCTCTCTCAGTGAAATAAATAGTGCTACTTTTCTTTCCAACTGTTGGTTAAGTCAGCCACTCCAAACAGAATCGAATGCAGTTTCTGCAAGGCTCTTGTTCTTTTTATATAACCACATCTGATGATTGTTATCACAAAATGTTACCGCCCATCCTCTAAGAGCATGTAAACAAAAACTTGAGGGCAGCAAGGTAGCAAAAACAAGGGTGGAGAGTGTGGACAGGGCAAGAAACAAGTACTCTGAGCCAGCTTTCAAAATAGCTTATGTGAAGCAATATTAGACTTTATATGAAATGTTTTCCTTTGTTGTTTCCTCTGCAGCCTATGGAAGAAGATGCCTATCTTGTTGACCTCTGTGAGATTTTATACTAATGCCTCAGGAGGAACTAGGTAGTCATATCACACTGTAATTAAGATCTCCCTTGGGGCCACTATATTGAGATACTTCCCCTCTATGCGGCATTGGTAAGGCCACAGCTGGAGTACTGTATCCAGTTTTGGGCACCGCACTTCAAGTAGGATGCGGATAACCTTGAGAGGGTCCAGAGGAGGGCTACTCGTATGGTTAGGGGCCTGCAGATAAGGCACTATGAGGAGAGATTAAGGGACCTGGATCTCTTCAGCTGCCGCAAGAAAAGGCTGAGAGGTGCTCTTGTGGCCATCTACAAATTCATTGGGGTGGGGGAGCAAGGAATAGGAGATGATCTGTTCACCAGGGCGCCCCTTGCAATAACCAGGGACAATGGCCACAAACTGATAGAGAGCAGATTTAGATTGGACATCAGGAAGAACTTCTCCACAGTAAGGGTTACCAGAATCTGGAATGGGCTTCCAAGGGAGGTGGCGCTCTCCCCTACCTTGGGGGTCTTCGAGAGGAGACTGGACAAGCATCTGGCTGGGGTCATCTGACCCCAGTGCTCTTTCCTGCCCAGGGCAGGGGGTCGGACTTGATGATCTACTGAGGTCCCTTCCTGAGGTTGTTGATAACTCAGGGGACCCCATCTCATCACAAAATCATGTTTAGTGTTACACTAGGTAACTTATTTTCTAACATGATGCATTTTTACAGCATAGACAAGGTCAGGTGCTTTCAGCATAATCATTCAGGCTCTCAGGAGGCACTTTTCCATCTGTGTGTGCATGGCTGTTCCTCCTGGGGAGATTTTAGCCTCTTTTACAGTAGACCTATGTCATGACAGTCACATTGTGAAGAAGGAATTTTTTGTCCTATTTTGGCTTTGTGAAACCCAGGATTCAGAATCAATGCTGGAAACACAGATGAAGAAACATTGGCATTTCTGATTCTTAGATACTTTGTTGTTATCTCAAAATCAGGACAAGAAGTTGAAATAAAGAAATTAATTAGCCCTCAGCAGAGCTAATTGAACTGTCCACAGCACCACACTGTAGCTATACTCTTTCTGCATGTATGGAACTGGATGGTGTGTTTCAGTCCAGGGTCCCCTGGAACAGTAAATTAATGGTAAAGACACATATTCCCTAGAGTAATGAGTTCAGCTTCCATGCTGGCTGGTACTCACGCCTTTAGGAATGAGTGACACCTCTCCAGTGCATGCGGTGCGCATCCAGCCTTCTGCTGTTGTATGAGACAGGTGCCAATCAAGTTGTAGGTACTATAAGACTATATAAAGTCTTTAAGACAGAAACCATCTTCTTGTATGTGTTTGTAAAGTGCAGGATAGTGTACACTTTGTAAAGTGTGCTGTGCATAATGAGGTCTTCTTCCCTGGGTAGGTGCTAGCGGGTGTGAGATGTTCCTCTTTTAAGGAACAGCCACATGCATCTGGCAATGTGTCCTCCGCTTCCCCTGTGTCTTCTATATTGTGAGGCAGCACAGCCAACACTACTTCTGTAGTCCCTGTACTACTGTTCTGTAGTCCCTGGGTGTCTTCATGAGCTAAGAGCAAAGTATCATTGCTGAGTCCAATCTGGAACCCATAGTGGAAAGGATCCAATTAAAAAAAATTAAATGAACCAGTTTTCCTGTTCATCTGGTTAAAATGCACTGCTAAATAACACCGCTAAGATGTTTCCAGAAAGAAGCAAAACTATAGCTTGTGTGGGTTCAGGGTACTGTAACATTTTCTGCCATGGCCCTTGCTAGATCAGAGAGAGGTAGAAATTCAAGAGCCTGTAAAGCAGGTGTAAACCATAGCTCTCCATTTGGGTGGTCTCATAAGATGAAGATTTGCTTCAGACTTTTAAAATGTATTTTATGGCCCTGAAAAGAACCCACAGAAATGCTATTAGTGTGACAAGCGTATAGATTTGGGCAAGGAGGGAGGGGGGAGGCAACCTTTCTAGCAGGTGTGCCATAAATTAGCCCCATATCCCAGAGGCCTAGCGAGCAAATTATTCACCTGGGGCTGGGGGTCCCCTAGGAGCAGGTGGGGGATCACTCTGCTTGTTCACCCTCCTGGCCCCCAGATATGTTATATGGTACAGTGCTGTGCTGCCCAGCTCCTTTGGCAGATACACTGCTTAGTGGGGCACTGCCCATGCTGGGCCACAAGAGCTGGGCAGTGCAGCACTGCACTGAGCAATATGTCTGGTGACAGAGGGGAACATCATTGTGCTTACCCCACTCACCCCCAACTCCCCAAGTACACTCCTTAGCATGGCATTGTACTGCACAGCTCCTGTGGCCCAGCAGGGGCAGTGCAAGCCTTCCTCTGCTGCTGCAAAGACTCCAGGGGATGGTGAGGGGATATCCTGGTGCCCACTCCTCATCAGCAGCTAGGGGGGGTGCCCTGCTTGCCCTGCTCTAGTTACACTGCTGTTGCACCCTCCCCAAGGGCCACTCTGATCCCCTTCCCCTACCTAATCTGCTGCTCTGCTTTCTGCTTCCTGCCCTATCTGCTGCCATGTTGCCTGGCCCCTTCCTGATCTGCTGCAGGCCACATAGAGCCTGCCTGTGCCACTTGTGATGCACATACCACCCCTGAACTGAGACATCCAGCACGGCAAACAATGCATAGTCACAGTTGTGCTGTGGCCTGGGGTTATGACTTCCAACTGAGTCTGCTCCCTAAGTGCTAGGGGATAAAAGTAGAAATCATAATAACCAATAGCCATTGTTTCTTGGAACTGGATTGAACTTCAGAGTGACAAACTGGATTCAGGATTATTAGTCATGTTTATTACAGTAGCCCCTAAAGACACACAGAGACTAGAGATCTGTTATGCCATCTAAATAGACAACAAAGAGCAGGGAAAATGTCAGGCAAATGTCCTGTTGGTTACATTTTTGTTGTTTGGAGGTTCAGAAAGATGGACTTGGGAAGGGACAAGCTACAAAGAAAACTAAGTGGGGGAAGGGGAAAGGGAGAGAAGTGAAGGAGACCATGAGAGAACAGAGGGATCAGAGGAAGGAGCGGGGAAGGATGCATCCCCACATGCAGGGGTGTGCACTTGCAGTGGCAAAAAAAGTAGCGGCACAAATTTGTACCACTACTTTTTGCTGCTGCTCATGCCCCTGCACATGCACTTTGGTGTGCAGCAAAATGCCCCACTTTGGAGAAACTGCCATTTCCCTGCTCCTCCTGGCCCCAGGCATGCTGGAGGAACTGAGGTGGAACTAGAGGGGAGATGCTCTGGCAAGCAGCCAGAGTCTCCTGGCAGGACCAACCCTCTGTGTCTGCTGGTGCATGCTCCTGTGGCGTACGATGGATGCAGCACTTTTTTCACAGCTTTTTTTTTCTTTTTCTTTTTGCTACCAGGATTTCCTAGTAGCAAATTTTGCCCCTGTGCTGCAAATTTGCAGCACAGGGCATGTTTTAGCATGCTGGGTATGCAGTTTGTGGCACTGCAAAGAGGTTTGTGGTGCCACAAACCACACATACCTGCACATCTGGATCCAGCCGAAAAGGCCAAGGTGAGAGACTGAAGAAAAGACAAGAGAGGACAGGAATGAAGCAAAGAGCCAGTCAGCATGGGAGAGGGAACAGCCACTCAAAATGTTGAGCATCCTTGCACTGAATATTCTTCCGATTTCAGATCTCTTGCTCATAACATCCTCTTTTGAAACTTGAGAAACAAACCACATTTGAAGGTAACAGGAGACTCAGGTTATGTACATGTGAAGATATTCTGAAGTTCAGCACCTGATTAAAGTTGAGCCTGGCAGACTTTTGTATTTGCCAGCTTCTTGAACTATTTTGCAGTCCCAAAATGTCTTTTCCCATCATTTTAAATTAATTTCTGACAAGGGCTATTCAGTTAAAAAGGCACTGTTTTCTAGTGAAAAAAAAATCTCAGCTGTGTGTTAAGGAAAGAACAACTCCCCCAAAGGCTGTCACACAATAGGTTCTCATTAGCTTCTCTCTGGGGTCTATTTTTTAAAGAGTTAGACTTTTTTCCTCTCCTGTTCACTAATTATCTCGCCCCCACCCTCTCTCAGTCCCACAGCAGAACATGAATCTAACTAAATCCGAGTTCAGATTTCAAATCCATGATGTCTGTGTGGGCTTGAGCTTAGGCAATGTCTTTTCGCCCACTCTAAAGACATCATGGTTTACTGCACACACTGCCTGTGTAGTCTTAGTCACATTTGTTCTTTTGTTGTGTGGTACATATTTGCAGGTTAGTTTTAAAGGAGTAAATTATGTCAAATCACATCCAAAATATGTCTGGTCATATTTTAGGGCAATTCACAATAAGCACTGCAGGAAGATGCACCGTGTCTGAGATGGTGTGACCACCTGTTCTGTTTTGGTGTCATTTTGTCACTGCCAGTCTACTTCAGGGTTTTTCCCAAGAGCTGGAGGCAGTGTGTATCCATTCTCATACTGCAAGCACTGTAAGGCTTGTCCACAGTGATGGGACAATGTGTCTTGGCACGCAGGGGCCCAAGCACACTGCCCCACACCCTGCCCAACCAACTCTACCAGCGGGCTCTAAATCAGACATACATCTGTGTAGCTGCCCTAGGCTCCTCCATCTGTGCTAACTCTCATGCCCTTGGTCTCTGGTAAGCTTGGCAGGGGATGCTGTGAAAGAGCCAGCTGCACACAGTATTATCAGTTAGGAGCATGCCTGCAATTCAGCTGGAGGGTCTGGGGGGCCTGGGGCCCAAAGATGCCAGAACACACCGCTGCCCTGGTGTAGACGAGCCCATAGAACATGTGAACAACACGTGCTAGTTATAGGCCAGTTGTTTTCCTCCATATATCAAGGTCTCCTCACAGCCCTGTGCAACATGACACTTTTTGTCCATTCAGTACATGAGCGAAAGCACCATGGTACTCATGGTACTTGGCAACAGACCCTGCAAGATGTTTCAGGAATTTTCTACTTCTCTGCCTCATGTATCCTGCACATTTGAGCTGTCTTTGGACATCTTTGGTGCATCTTCATGAACAGGAATATGTGTTTCCCCGGGGACCCGGGGAAACACCTTGTGCCACTAATCCTTGTCCCCAGGGAATGCCTGTGCCACACATGCTCTGGCAACTGTGCTGGCCCCAGAGGCCTTATCTGAGGCCCTAGTGGCCTCCAGGAGCTGCAGCCACAGCGCTTCTGCCACAGGGAGCCTGACTGGTAGCTGGAGCATAGCTCCAACTGGTCAGGCTCTGGTTTTGGGCAGTGTGTGCTGCCGCCATGAGTACCACCCTGCTTTTTTTAGGCATGGGGTTTTTTGACCCTGAGATTTCCTGGGGTCAACCCCCCCCCCTCCCCCACACATACACACTGTAAATTAGTAGTGCAGGGAATGCCTACATGTGCGGTGTGTGTAGCATGTGGCATCTGGATGCACCCCTTAAGGGTAATCCAATATTTCTCTGTTTAAGTGTATATCTGAGTGATTATTGCCTTGTTAGTAAAGTGAGATGTAGCTAACATCTCTTGTGGCATTTCAGTGCTATTTACCAGGGCACCCCTAGGAGTAACTAGGAATAACAAGTACAAACTAGCAGAGAGTAGATTCAGGTTAGACATTAGGAAGAAATTTTTCACAGTAAGGGTGACCAGAATCTGGAATGGGCTGCCAAGAGAGGTGGTGCTGTCAACTAACTTGGAGGTTTTCAAGAGGAGGCTAGATAGGCACCTGGCTGGGGTCGTCTGACCTCTGCGCTCTTTCCTGCCAGGGGCAGGGAGTCAGACACGATGATCCTTCGTGGTCCCTTCCGACTCTACAATCTATGAATCTATGAATTCAAAGGCAAAAAGCTTCTTAATATCCTGTTCCCTTAATGTCTGTGTCTGTATGCATGTTCAAGAGAGGAGTTTCATTTTGCACTTCATGTCAACATCTCAATTTCCCAAAATGTGACTGCATTTTGATGGAGCAGTAGTCCTGAGTCCACCTTTACATTGGACTTTCAAGTAATTTTCAGTCTCTCTTGCACTCAAGTTAGCCAGGTATTTGAAATGCTCAGTACACACCAGGGTCACTGGGTTGGGGTAGCAATATCTTTGCAGTTTCACAGATTCAAATTTCACAGTTCTCTTAGGGGTTTTTTGGGAGTATTTTTGCCTGGTATCTTTAGACTTTACTTCTCTGTTTCCACTCTTACTCTTTCTAGCAAGTTTTGCACCACTTATGGAAAAGATCCAGGCAGGACAAATTTTTCATCCACCAGTGGATATGTCCTGTCAGCTTTCATCATTGGCTCTTGTTAGGATTTCACCCAAATAACAGTTGAAGAGGGTCTAGCACATCACCCTGTCTGAACCCCCATTAGTACCAAAACCACCACAAGTCCATGGAGATGTAGCATCTTTCTTATGTTATTTTCACTAACTCCACCCAAGGCTGCCCCAAGAGGTTTCTGCCATGTGCAACAAAATGCCCTAGCAAAATCTACAAGGATGTAGATCTCCTTCCCCGCACTCTCCAGCACTTTCTTATTTAACATATGCAAAGTAAGCATTTCCTCTTTTTGTTTAAACTCAGTTTGTTCTTCATCCAGAAAGTTGTCTATTTTTGGTGCAATTCACTTCAAGATGATACGCAGCAATGTTGGGCTAGTGTGTGTCAATAATAAAATGATGCAGTTATTACCCGAAGTTCCTAGGTTCGCTATTTGATGAACAGGAGCCATCAGTGTCTATGTTAAAACCTTGGGCTATTTTTCAGACTCCCAAATCACACTGACAGGCATATGGCATGCTCAGATGAGTGCCTCCCAAGCACTTTAAATTAATGCTGCTTATATTTTACCCACTGTAGGGACCTTATTGTTCTGCAGTCTGTGCTGCATTAAATTGTTCATCATTGTAGGAGATGCATTAGTTTAGCTTTTCACATAGATCTCCCCTGTCTACTTTCCTTCCAATGCAGAATTATATTATGCAGCTTATATCAAACCTACCCCAGAGAGATGTTTTCTTCTGCCTGTGAAATCTGTTGAAAGAAGCCTAATTATTTAGTAGGCCCTACTTATGGCATTCACTGTAAAACTGAGGTAGAGTAGGAAGCTGTGTTCTTTGGATCTCAGCTTGCCAGTGGATGCTAGAGACCATAGTGTACATTTCCCAAAGTAACATGCTAGCAGAGTTCTTCATTCTGGGCCATTACAAGACCCAAATCTTTCAAATATTATCATTCCTGCCCACTGAACTCTCTACTGCCAGGTTTTACATTGTCAGAAGCCAGGAGAATGCAAAGCTGGATCTGGACCATTTTGTAGAAGGATGTAGCTGCACCAGTTTTGATTTTACCGCATAGGTAACAACAACAGTGATGTCATGAATGTCAGCAACTTCAGCGTAGGCTGTACAAGCCTGCCAGGGACCTTGGGTGTGTACTTGGGTTGTGAGCTTTCTCTGAACTGGTTCCCACATCCTCACTGCTACTAGTAACCAGGCTAGCTAGAGTAGAGCTACATATGCTGCGGTCACGTTTCTAATAGCGGTATAAACATCCCCTTAGCTTGAATATTTAAGAGGGCTCTGAATGTACTTCCCACCTGGAGATGGGCCCAAGCTACAGAGCTAGAATTAGGTTGCAGATTTTCCCAACTTGGGCTAATTCAGATCTGGTTCAGAGTTTTTTCTCTATCCCAAGTCTTCTACATTGCAATGTGAAATAAGCAGAAACTACCTTATCCTGAACAATGAATCAAACCCCTTCCTCCCAGTCCCTATTGCTTTTCCTTATCCTTCTACTCCTCCATATAGTTTAATTCTTGTACCTTTCCCCTTTTCTACAGCTCTTCCAAAACAGAGATAGGAGGTGGATGAATTTTTAAAGTATGAAGCGATATGATATGGAATATTATATTTGTACTTTGACTTCAGGCAACACTCTGCAAATCCTTATGAAATGCATTCTCTTTGTACTCGCCCCCTTTTGGTACTCTTGAAGCCACTATAAATGAAGTTCTCTAAATAATTGCAACAGTAGGGCTTGCTTCTGTTTTCTGAAACCACTAGAATAGGAGTGCATGGGAACGGAACTTGTGGTAAAGGAAACCTCACCACAAGGCATCCCCACCCTTTTTGCCTTTCCCCTTAAAATAATGGTACAAAAAGTGCTCCAGAGTAGATGTACATTGGGTTCCCAGTATCTGTCCTGCAGGGGTTGCTTCATTGTTACTCCCATAAGCTGGGAGAGAAAAGTCACATTTTGAAGCACTGCAACTCTTTTGCAATGTGGTGAAGCAATGGAAAACTCAAAACCGGTGTGGTGATCACAGCATGAAGTTGTAAACAGCTTGACAGAAGGCAGCTCCCACAAGAAAAATTGTAACCTAAATAGCAGGGTGGGTTTGTGTAAGGGGTGAGGATTTGATACTTAATTGCTTCCTCTTTGCTATAAGAATTAATATTAACCTACTCTATAGTCCTTAAAATCTGACTGGGTTTAAGCAAACAACTTTGTTGCAGATGTTATTCCATAATTCCCAGCAATTTGGACTGTAATAGGTTACTGGCATGCCCACCTTATTTTTGTTATTTTATTTTAAAATAAGAAAAATAGGCAGAAGAAGGTCTAGTGATTTGGTGGCTATTATAGGTGAAGTGCAAAGGTTTGATGTAAAGAAAGAAAGAATAACAGCAAGAAAACCTCCCAGGGTTCAGCAGGGAAGCCAAATGGACCCATTCTTATCCTCCATTTGAAAAGCATCTTTCATCCTGAGAAAGCCTTCAAGGATTTTACAGAATTTAGCTGTGAATGAACAAATGAAAGAGCCACATGACTTGTGATCACTTAAGTGTATTTGCAATTTCACAGTCAATCACAATGCTATATAACAGTTTAGGTCAGAAAGCAAAGAATGGCTTTCTCCAATTGAAGCCCTGGTTGGGTGCATAATTAGAAGGACTGTTGACCACAGGGTTCCGGCTGAATTTTTTTGAGTACCGCTACTACTGCTGGAAAAAAGTACCCTGAGCTCTATGTTGACCCTAAGTCAATGATTCTCAACCAAGGTGCTATGGATCTTTTCAAGGGTGCCATCGGATGCAACATAATATTAGCACTGTTAGGTGTGCAAACTTTATTCACGACATAAACTTAGAAATTTCAAATTGGAATCCATAGCGTCAAAAGCATTCTGATCTGTTGTGTTTTTTCTGAGTTCTTTGCAACAGAAGAGCTGTCATTGTTTGAGGGTTTCAATAAGCCTATTCAGGGGTGGCTCAAGCCTAAAAAGGTTGAGAACCCCACTGTCCTAAGTGTTTAGGATCTTGGTTTTACAAGAAAACCAAACAGTATCCCTGCTACCACACTGGTGGACAGCTCCTAGAGTGACTCAGAAGAAAAGCAGACACCCGCTCAATCGCTAGTAGGATTTCCTACAGTATTCTTAATTTTTCCTTCCAGGGCTGTGTCTTGTCCAAGTATTGATCTGCCCTGGGTTTGTTCACGTGTGAATTCTGCTTGAAGGAGCTTATAGCCACATATAGTATTTATACACACACACATCACACACACACACACACTATATAATATTGCATGTGTGTGTGTATAAAAATACTAACAAAACATTCACCAAAATGTTACATTATCATGCCCAATTTTCTTTTGCATCTCCCCAAATTATCTGTTTTGAATCAGCTTCCCATAGGCACAGGAAACCCTGACATGTCCTTCAGCAGTACCCAAGTAACAGGGAAAAAGGGCATCAGCATCTCAAAGTATCACAAAATAACACAATAGTGGGTGCATCTACACAAGATATTATGGCGCGATAGTGTCCATTTGCAAAAACTGTGACACTGCCACTACATTAATGTAGCAATGCACTCCCTCATTATAGCATATTGCTACAGCAATGTAGAGGCCAAAAATAACCGTGCGCAGCCAGCATGGTGCAGTACAGGCTGTTGCTGTACTGCCTATAGTACTTCCAAAAGGAAGTACTAAATGATGGAGCAGTTACAAAGGCACCATATGGCCACATGTAGACACACCCACTGAGTAGCACTGTTAAAAGTTTTCGATATTTTATAGTATTGAAATTGGAAAGTTTAGTGTCTGGGATAATAAAAATAATACAAGTATTATTATACAAGTAATACAAGCTGATCAATAGGAAATAAAGCCTAGTTTAGCTTATGCCCTTGGACAGATTTCTTGCTATAGTGCTGAATAGAAGTGTGGTATTATTAATAGGCTAGTACGTGCTTTGATAATGCAACACAATCAAAATAGTATCTACAGTGAACTGCAAAAAGATAAGGTAGACATTACTATATAAAATGTTAGTGTGAATTCTTGTAACTTCACTTATCTCACTCCATATTAAGTGGAAAAGTTTAAAACACAATCCAGTTACACTTCAGCTCTAATTTGACTTAATTCTCCTTATCTGCATGATTTGAAGAATGAATTTTTAGCAACTAATACTCTCCTTCAGCAAGATTGGCTCAGTATAAGAAGAGTATAAGTAAATCAGAACATAACTGGTTATGGCTTTCTGATTTTTGTGCATAGCCCTAGCCCTAGGAATGGTTAGCACAGCTTTGGGATTGCTTGAACTGCAACATTTGGAGATGGTCTTCGGGGGCATCTATACACAGGCTCTGGGGAGTGGGTGGAACTTTAATTAGAGCATCCCTGAGAGCAGCTCTAATTAAAGTTCCTGCAGTGTCATGTGTATTCAGCGTCTTGTGCTTCAAAATGGCAGTGGGGGCACTTGAACTTAAGCTCGTTCAATGATAGTTCAAGCACCCCCACTACCATTTTGAAGCACAGGGATACTAAATAGACATGATGCGGAGGTTGCTTGAGCGCATTAATTAGAACTCTCCAGCAGACTCAGTTAATAGAGTGTGTTCTGATGCAAGCTAATTAGCACTCATCAGAGCAGACGTCCAGCATGTGTATAGGTACTCCAGGTGACCATCATTTAGTTGAAAGTCACCAGAGCACAGTGCATTCCTAGCCTGCTGCTCCCATAAGAAAACCTGTAACCTGAATAACACAGTGGGTGTGTTAGGGCCTGGTGTGAGGACTTGATACTTAGTTGCTTCTTCTTTTCCTATAAGAATTAGCATCAACCTACTCTATAGTTCTTAAGACTGGGTTTAAGCAAACAGCTTTGTTGCAGGTGTTATTCCATAATCCTCAGTTCGTTGTACTGTAATGGACTACTGGCCTGCCCACTATGCCTGTGCAAAGGCTGGTCCTTTAGGGGAATTCTTTCCCAGGTGGATGGATCTGAGACCATGAAGGTCACCTGATAAGGGAGCATATGACTATTGAAGCTTGCTGAAGGATATTAAGGCAACCCGTTTCCAATTAGAGTGAGGACTAGTCATGAGCAGGGCGATTTGGGAGGGCTTGTCCAGAGGTCCCATGTAGAAAGCCCTGGGAAGAGGGACTAAAAATAGAAACCTTAACTGTGAAGGCAAAGAATAAAAAGCCTTAGTCTGGAAGTGCTACAAGACTGAGGCAGAGCTGCACAGATGTTAAACCGTATTATGAATACAAAAGATTAAACAACAGGGAAAAGAACTAGAGGACTGGCTTTCTAGTTCCAAGTAACCCACAGAAGGGCTTCATGTACAGAGCTCTGTGCAATCATAAAGGATGCCATTTGGACTGCAGCACTTTGGGTCTTCCTCTAAGTGCACTGTATTCAGTGCTGCTGCTTGCTGCCACACGGTACATGGTGTGCTCAGAACTATTGCACAGTTCCCCAAGTTCCTAGAAGCTTCCTGGTGTCACCCTGCAAGTCATCCCCCTTACAGCTCCCCTTCCAACCTGTGGGTTGTTACAAGAAGGAAAGTTTGACAAGAAAAACTCCAACAAAGTGAGGCACTGAACGGGCCTGATGCTGAAATTGGAGGGTCCCTGCTGTGAGGAACTGTTTCTTTTAAGTTCTGCCAAGAATCAGTTGTGTGTTGTGAAGGCCCGTGTCATGATTGTGGATTAGTTAAAACTCGGGCACTGAACGAAACAGACTCCTTGGCTCAGAGTGATTACTGAACGATATACCCCTTTCCCCTTGAAAATTTATACAGGGTAATCAGTCCACTAAAGTTATTGCTTCTTTCTACTGTGCCTTCCTGTCATCATAAAAGGAAGGGATAAGAGGACCTACCGCTAGATATTATCACTCTAGACTGCAAAAAGGCTGCAGTTTTTGAGCGCTATATGTGAAATCTCTCATTCACTCCCAGTGCACACAAGGTCAATTCCTTCCCTGAATGCAAAACCATGTCGACACTTCCGTGGCTCCATCCTCCCCTCACCTATCTCCCAAGAAATAAAAAAGTTGGAGGGAAAACAAAGTTGATTTTTCACATTGCTGGCATCTATTCTCTGAAAAAAATGGAATCAGGGATCCTGCCACCTACATTTTTGCAAGTAATTAGCAGGTTTCAATTTAAGCAAGAAACAGGATGGGGATGTCAAAACTGACACACATCAGCACTTTTCCATTCTTCAGGGGGTCCATAGCGTGGGCCTAACTGGTTGGGGAACAATTCCTGACCCTTTCCCTGATCCCCAAAGAGAATTTTCTCTTTATCACTTTTGGAAACTGGCTCTCATTGCTGGGTTTGGACTGGGAAGTCTAGGGGCAGGTATGAGAAACTTTTTTACCTTTCTGTCTTCTTCCTCTAGAATTTAGTAAAAAGGTAGAAAGAAGCCAGAGAATAATCTCCCTGTGCGTGCACCCAAAATTGGGTGAAGTTAGGAAATTTAAACAGATGAGTGAACAGGCTAAATTCAGACCACCCAATCTTTTGCTTTAAGGTATTTGTAGTTAGTCCCTTTTTTATTGTTGCCACCTGCACCATCAGTGGTATTGCACCTGCTTACAGCCAGCCTGATTTTAGCTCAAAATGCTTATTTGGGGCAAAATTCTGCTCTCAATTTCCCTGTGCAACTCCTGTTGCACAAACCGGACCTGCACCTGGGTGGCCAAACTGTCTTTGCCCCCTGCTTATCAGTGTTGGCAAACTGAAAGGGGTTCAGCACAGGGCTTGCAGAAGAATAAAAATGAAAGCACCCTGTCCCCCAGTTATGTGGTTTGGGGGAAAACCCTGGAGTGAAGCAGATGCATAATTCTTCAGAAAGCTGAAAAACCAGTTGGTGCCTCCATCCTGTTTGTGACTGTGTAATAAATCCCTCTGCCTCTGTGGCCCAGAAGGAATGATTTAGAACACCAACCCACTAAACACCAGAAGTGTTATAAATATAGAAAAAAAAGTGCAGGTATATTGGCAAACATTTTATTTTAACAAAATGAAATGAACTGAAGCAGCAGTTATAGTTCCTCTTTCTTTCTTTTTTTCTTTCTTTCTTTTTTTTCTCAAAGCACCGTGAAACAGTTACCAGGTTGAGTACTAAATTGCAGCTTGGTGAAAATGGGCTTCTCAAAAACATCTGAGAAATTTGAAAATGATGGGTGCTTGTTTTAAATAGGCTACCATTCAGAGCACAGGAGAGAAGGTGGGCAGCTGGTGGGTGCCACCGTCAGCGAGATTCTGCTGTATCCAGTCTGAGATAATGGACATGATGGGCTGCATCTTAACAGGAGCCTCAATCTGGCCTCTGGTCTTTGCCTAGAACTTTTCCTGTAAATTAGCCAATTAGACATCTTGAGTCAATAATTTGTGACTACTACTGTCAGTTTGGAAAAAACAGCCTGCCAAACTAGAGATGGGTGTTGAAAATTTGGCCTGGTGAGTGTAGGAGCTGTAGACACGCTGAAGAGGCTGTATTTGGCTTTAATAACTCCAACAGCAAGCTTACAATAGTTGAGACTCTCATTCTGCCTGTCTAATGAATTAACTATGTAGACTTGCATCTTTTTTACTTAAGGAGGAAAAAAAAATCTGAGGCAAGGAACTCAGCTCTTGATTTATTTTTCTTTCTAAAATCAAGTGAGTTGGCAAATTCTTTTTTAGCAGCCAAGCAATAAAATGTCTATCTATTCTGCAAACTCTTCACATTTGCATCTAGCAAGGCAAAGAGGCTGTAACATGATTGGAAAACTTGGAGAATGTTGTCAGGGACAAGGATGAGATTGGGGGAGGGGGAGAACAAAGGCTCAGGAGGAAAATACAGAGGATCTGTTTCTTTCAGTGAGAGGTTAGGAAGCGGAATTCCACAGAAGTTTGGCTTTACATTAGCTAAACAGTGCATGCAGGGACTTTTCTCTCCAGGTGATTTTTTAGGTCCTTGATAAGACTCCTAGGGCATGTCCCCATGAGCAGGAACATGCATTCTCCAGGGACAACTAGCAGCAACACAGGTTTGTGCCACTTCTAGTTGTCCCCGGGGAACACGCCTGCATGTGCGCCCCGGCACGCAGCAAGTTGCCCCAGGTGGGGTAAGGGAGGCTGGGGTCAGCACCTGGGCTGGTCCCAGCAGCCTTACCTGGGCCTCCTGGGGCTCCAGTGGCAGTGATCCAGGCATGCAGAGCCTGGCCGGCAGTGGAAGCATGGCTCTCGCTGGTTAGGCTCTGGTTTCAGGTGGCTCATGGTGCTGCCACATGCACTGCCCTACTTTTTTCTGGTGTGGGTTTTTTTTTACACCAGCATCTCCCAGTGTCAAAAAAACCCCACCACACTGCAAATTAGCAGCTCAGTGAATGCCTGCATGTGTGACACGTGCAATCTACAGCGCCACAGACTGCAAGTACGTGCTCATCTGCCCAAGGTCTTTCCCCTTCTCCTCTGGGCCACCAACAATGGTACATCCACTTCCAGCAGAGGAGGACCAAGGGAGGCTTCCATTTAGAGCCAATAAATGTAAGGTTTTAGTCAGTTTTGGAGAAGACAGTTTGGAGTAGCATCTTATTGGCCAACTAATTCAGAGATACACAACTTTCTGTATGCACCAGCTCACATATACATCTCTAAATAAGTTCAGGAGCTGGCAAACTTATACAAGCAGCAGATGGGAGCAACCTGGTTTTGGTGCAGTGCAGACCAGGTGGCTTCAGTGGTGCATCAGCGGCAGAGGACTTTGCTTGAGCCTGTGCCTGGACCAGGAAGTGGGGAGGTATGTCTGTGCCACTGCCACTTCTTCTAGCCCTACTTCCTGGCTGCAGCATCAGTGCAGCTTCCAGCCTGTGTGGACCTGTGCTGGGACCAGCCATCTGCAAATTGCATCTGCACTGCTTCTCCCCATTCCCCCTCCACTGAGGCTGCGGTGAGGGCACAGCTAGAAGCTGCCTTGCCTTTGCGCAGCTTCCCACCAGCTGGAAGCTGTGCCCATGCTACAGCTGGGGAGGGGGACAGTGGCAGCAGCACATATGCAGCTGGCAGCTGCCCGGTTTCAGCACAGCTCCCCATCAGTTGGAAGCTGCACCCACATTGCAACCAGATACTGCAACTTAGATAGCAATGAAAAGGAATCAGAAATCAAGTCTGGCCTTCCACTTGTTAGCATGTGGAGTATCATGGCACCATAAACCTGCCCTAGGACAGGCACATTCATAGGTGCATCCATTTTAAGGCCAAAAGGGGCTGTTAGATCAACCCGTATCACACACCATTACATTTCACCCAGCTACCCCTACCCCACCCTAAGCCCAGTAATGTGTGTTCAGTTACCACTTACTTTTCAGAAAGTCATTCAGTCTCGATCTGCAGACTTTCAGAAGACTTGCAGAAAGTGAATCCACCATTCCCTGTTAATCATATCTCCTCTTAAAAATTAGCTCCTATTTTGAATTTTAATGTCTGGCTTCACCCTCCAGCCACTGGTTCTTGCTATTCCTGTTTTAACCTAAATTTAAAAAACCTGCAATGCCTGCTATTTTCTCCATGTGAAGGTGCTTGTCCACTTCGCAATCTCCTTGTTGATTAGCTAAACAGATCAAGATCTTGGACTTCCTTTGCATATTGCATTTTCTCCAGTCCTCCAAACTGGTTTGTGCCCTTTCCTGCACAAAAGAGGACACTATTAAAGAATTGACATCGGAACTGTACACAGTATCCATGTATCGTTCTAGCAATACCATACATAGGAGTAAAATCACTTCCTTACTACTATTAACTGTTTAACTGTTTGTACAGCCAACACATTTAGCCCTTTGTGCTACACCATTACACCGAGAGTTCATAGTTTGCCTGCTATAACCCTGTCATAGTCACTGTTTTCTGTGGTTCAGTTTCCCATTTCTTAGGTATGGCATGCACTCTGTTTCCTAGATGTGTAACTTTTGCATTAGGCTATATTAAAATACATTTTTCCTAATATGGTCCCAGTTTACCATAAGGATCTGCATGACCATACTATCCACAGCATTATTCACCACTCAGCCAGTCTTTGCATCATCAGCACATTATCTCAGACATGACTTTTTATTTACTTCCTGATCCTTGATGAAGATGTTGGATAGAGTGATCTGGTCCCAGTCCCTGCAGAATACCACTGGAAACACCCCCAATAGTGGTGATTCCCCCTGGACAACTGAATGTTGAGATCTTTCCATTAGTCAGGTCTTAATCTACTGAACATGTGTTTTGGTGGTCTTGTATAGTACAGTTTTTCTTGTATCATGTGATACTAAGTGAAGTGCCTTTAAAAATTCCAAAAATAATCTCTCTGCAAAGCTGTTTTTCCCAACCAATCTTTGAATCTCATAAAAAAATAAAATCAGGTTTGTTTGCTAAACCTGTTTTTTATAAAACTACATTGATAGGCATTAATTATTTCCATCTACTTATTCTTTATAAATTGGATCACATACCATTATTTTGCTCATGACTGATGTCAGGTTAATCAGACTATAATCATCTAGCTCAACTTGCTTGGCCTTTTTTAAATATTTGCACAGCACAAGTACTCTTCTAGTCTTCTGACATTTCCCAGCATTCCAAGGTTTATTAAAAATTTATTTCAGAATGCCAAAGATCTTCTCAGGCATCTCTTTTAGGACTCCCTGGTGCATTTAACCTTCGTCTGTTGACTTAAAAGTGTTCACCCTTGTTATATGCTTTTAATATCCTCCCTAATTAACACCTAGTATAGGGCTATCCAACTTTTGAGCCACCAGGGGCTATATGCAGTGCCAGCTGCAGTCCCATGGGCCATATGAGGTACAGGCCATGGTTCCATGGGCCACTAACTGCATGGGTGCCCCCTCCCCAACTCTCCCCCACTGCATACACAGCACAAACAGCCCAGCTCCCCTCCCACTCTTCCCCAACCCCATCGCCTATATGTGCCCTGCAGGCAGCCTGGCTCTCCGCATCTCCTGGCCTCATGTGCTCTGTAGGCAGCAAACTCCCATCCTCCTGGCTGTCCATGTTGCATGGACAGCCCAGCTCCCTTCCACTGCATGTGTAGCACCCACTCCCCTCCCAGGCACACATGTTGTCCACTTGCAGTGCAGGCAGATGGTATATGTATTTGATGTACTCAGCATGCACAGAACAGGCACCCTGGCTTCCCGGTAATAACAGGTACTAAATGTGCTGTAATCAGCGCTACTGTGCAGTAGTGCTGGCACACATCTTTTACGTGAGATGCTAATGCGCAGTAAACTAATTCTATTGCACATTAGTGCATTAGCATAGCTTTCACTGTGATACACTAATGTACAGTATAATTAGTCTACTGCACTATTACAGTCTCATGTAGACGTCCCCATGGGGTTTCAAATTAGAGGTCACTTTAAGACACATGTCATTCAGTTGTCAGTGAAATCTCAACCCACTGTCAGCTGTGTGCAACAACCATGGCTGACAGCATTGCTCTCCTGGTTCAACAGAACTTTCTAAATAAAGGTTAAGGTTGTTTTTCTGGAGACTGGAGACTGCTTTTTCAAGGGTGCCACAGTATTAGACGGTATATTTAAAACAAAACAAAAAAAACGTCTACCAAAACAAAACACTTCATTGAACACACTTTCTCCCTTGGGAGAGGACAAAAGAATGAACCAACCATGACAGATGTGCCATATCACTTATATGACTTAGTGACTGGATGGTGCTCAGATACTGTGGTGATGAACACCATATAAACAATACTTTACAACAGAATGTAGAAGTCACGCGTGTACAAAGCCTGCTTAACCTCAAGTTGAGAAAAGCTTTTTAAGCAAGGTTGTTCATGCATGAATGGAAGCTAAGCTCTGAAAAACAAGGATGTATGAAAAAGTGTTTTAATCCATATTATATTATAGCATGGCCACATATGCTCCTAAGTTATTTATACTTTACATAGTTAATTGCACTCTTTGCTTCTGCATATCACTTTGTATCGTGCACAGATTTTGGCTTAATAGTATTATAATCATGAAATGTCATTGGGTTAGATGCAAAGAAGAACTTGGGTATTGCAACATCTCAGTTTTAATCATTTATCTGCCTAGAGGAATTTACAGCCCTGAACTAGATACCTTGGATGTGTCTACAATGTATGCCAAAAGCTAGGCACTTAACAATGGGACCCACACTACACAAGTAGTCGCCAAAGCTGATCTCTAAAAAATGCCAGTGATGTGTCTTAAACCCTTAGCCTCCTGCAGGACTTAGGGGTCTTACTCTGGGTTGCAGGAAGATGTCTGTCTTTAACTGGGATTGAAAACCATGAACCAACTCCTGGAGGTGGGCACCTAGAACTGGCCCTTTATCACAGAATACACCAGGAAGAGGAGGAGGAGGAAGAGATGGTATCTGGGAGGAACTGCACCTTTTAGAGGCTCTAGCATGGGCCATTTGCAACTCCTTGTGCTGTGCGGAGGCTCATTTTATGTATTGCTGCTTGTGTAGAATGCAGACCCCAAGTGAAGCAGACCTCTTGCCAGACTCCTTGATTGCAATTAATAAATAACACATTACCACTGCCCTCCCCTCTTTATCCAATAGTTGTTAGAGCACTGCACCAGCATATGAGAGACCCTTCTCTGCTGGAGGGGACCTGAGCCTGTCCCTCTGGCCTTCCCTTGTGAATACTGTGGCTACCAGACCATAGGTTACTTGATGGCATGGCTCCCAGTCCTTCCTCCTGAATCAGTTCCACCTTGTGAGGAACGCTCAGATATTCACTGGACAAAGGAAAGGGTGCACAATTCCATAGCCTATAGCGAGACTTGAGTTCCTGTCCCTGCTTCAACGAATGTTTAGGCATTCAGTAATTTATATCTGCTGGAGCAGGAACTAGATTGTAGCCCTCCTCATTTTCAGGTGAGTGTTTCAAGCAGTAGGCTGTGAAGTCTTGCTCATTTGCTCACTTTGTCCTAACTGAATCAAATCTGGAGCTCCCCTGTTCTGTAACCACTGTGCTGTTGGTTAAAGGGTGCTACTGGTGCTTCCTCCTGCAGTGTTTTGTGAAGAAATCAATCTAGTAGGTGTACTCTGAGAACAGCTGTCTGATTAGGTGCTACAGATGAGATAGGCAGAGGAGTGCATAGCTGTGGCATCCAATGTGACTGAAGTATGAGCTTGGTACCCAGTTGTTCAGTCTTTCCAGGTCTTGGAGAGCAGATCCTTAGGTGCCTGGAGAGTGTTCAAAATTAGATGACTAGGCACCTCCATTGTTATGCTCCAGGTGAAGAGGGAGAGCTGGGCTGGGGGTGTTTGAAGATCTAAAAAACTTGGTCTTACCAAGGGGCATTTAACTGGTACTTAGCTGCCTAAGCCCTTTTGTAGATTCAACCTAAAAAGGTTAAAGAGAAGCAGTGTTTGGCTTTGTTAATCAATTTGGAGAGTATAAAGCTAAAAATGGACATGTAGAAATTATTATGTGGGCTGAAAATACAATAGAACCTGGATCATTCAATTCTGGGTGGTTTGCAGCCTGCTGTTTCCCAGTGGACTAGCAAATTAAAGATGTTCCACTTGGCTGCTTGCTTTAGCTCTATATATTTTAGCCCAGGAGACATCAAAGGTAGAGCCCATGAGCTTGATCTAGCCCACACAGCTGTGTTGTCTGACTCATGGGGCTCTGGGAGGCACAGTGAATTTGGGCACAGTGTGAGCAGGGTCAGAGCCTGCTGCTGAAATCCTGGGTACGGATCCCCCTTGGGAATGCATGCCACAGCATTTGGGAGCAAGCAGTGACTTCATTAACCCCTACAGCCACCACTGCTTACCCCACTGCTGGCATGTCCTGGTCCAATCCATGAGGGAAGATGAATTTGACACCCTTGCTTTAGCTAATTCACAAACACAGGGGAGTTAATGGGAAGAGTAAGAAACCTAACCGTATGAAGTCTTAAGGCCTAGACACAAGTTTTTTTGTCACACAATTGACCCCTTGAATGTGTTCTAAAGCCATGCCCTAACAGAAGAGCATGCCTGAAGACCACTTTAAAAGGGCCTGATCCCATGACAACCTGAACCCTCATTTCATGAGGGTTCATATGAAAGTGCTCCAAAGCAGATCACATTTATTAACTTGTGTCTGCATGTGCCAGGAGCAGGGCTTGGCTCACACTGCCCAACTGTGCTCCCAGCCCTACCTTCAGAATGGGAGGGGGAAAGGGAGCAGAAGGAGCTCCATCTTGGGGTTTTTTAGCCAGTGGGAGAGGGTGGGGCATGTGGATTGGAGCCCCCCCCCCCCCAAAGGGGCTCCAATCCACCTGCCCCACCCCAGTGCCAGCTGAAAACCCCCCCAGCTGGCACTCCCTCTGTTCCTTCTTCCCTCCCATTCTGAAAGTAGGGCTAGGAGTTGGGGAGGAGGCTAAGAGGAAGCAGCTGCAGACTTGCAGCTACTCCAAATAGCAGGTGCCCCTCCCCCAACCCCCTGAACCCAACTGTGAATGTCTGTTGGATCTAGGGAGTTGCTGTAACTCATGGAGCTTATTGCAAAGTGCCATGAGTTACAGCAGGGAGCTGTACTTCTGTCTGCACCCTTAAATTCACTGGATTATTGCTGATTATTACCATCCCAGAACAGCAGGTAAAACATATAAGCTCCTCATAATTCACAAAAACAAGTCACTTTAAAGAAACAGTTTGTCTGTAAGCGACAGAATTATAATGAATGGTCCAGTGTACTGCACTCAGAATGCACCCTCTGGTTTTTAATTGCACTGCACAGCTGATAAAAGCACTGCTTCTGCAGTTTAGCCCATAGGTCAGGATACCTATAGACAGCTAATGGGACAAAGAGCTCAAGGGCCTGATTCTTATCTTTGCTACATGATCTCCTTTCTTAAAGGCCAGGTCCTCCTCCCTTACTCTCGTGGAGTAATAATCAGAACAGTCCACTGGACTGATTCCCAATTAAGAATTGCTTGTGTCTTTGGAGAATGTTCTTAAGGTAAGCTTGTCTAGGCATTTTGGAGCAAAAAATAAGTCTTTTTCACTGCAGCAGAAGAGATTGGTTCTACAGAGCTCTTCCTAGTCCAGTCTGTTCACCTTATTTTACAATAAGAAGGAATTTCAAGATGTTGAAATTACACCCACTCATGCATTCTATATTGCAACCAATAAAATCTCTGTTCACATTTTCTTAGTTCTGTTTTCATGTGCTAGCACCCTTGTGGGTTACTAAAAACATTTAAAGCAGATTAAATCATAAATTATTAATTTAATATTGTGATTGCCACTTTGCATATGTTATGAACAGCTAAATAATCCTCATGTTGAATTACTGTAGTAAAAATGAAATCTCATGATCAATTTACATTTTCCTGGGGGCTAATCATTTTGTCACCTGTATTTTAGATACAAAATGTAGGAAAGAGAGTGCATGTAGACAGGAGCTCCAGTGATAGTTATGCACACATTAGGAAGGCATGATAAATATGTGCTACAGCTAATATAAATAATCATTGTCAATCCCTCACAGTCGAGGATGATTGTCTTCCATGACTGCCTTATCTGTGAGTCTGAAGATGGCTGATGAGGCCAATCCAGGATTGATGGACTCTGTTGCAATTTGGACACGTTTCTATGTGGGGTGGGTGGCTCTGGGTTCTTGATTCAGTCTACAACATGCTGTTTCTGCTGATCCCACTTTTCCATATCCTGTTGTCATAAGGTTTCAAAGTACTGAGATCCTTGCAGCAGACTCTTCCCCAATTTGGGATAGTCCTGGGTAGTAGTCTCCCATAAGTTAATGTTGATTTATAGATTCATAGATGTTAGGGTCAGAAGGGACCTCAATAGATCATCGAGTCCGACCACCTGCATAGGCAGGAAAGAGTGCTGGGTCTAGATGACCCCGGCTAGATGCTTATCTAACCTCCTCTTGAAGACCCCCAGGGTAGGGGAGAGCACCACCTCCCTTGGGAGCCTGTTCCAGACCTTGGCCACTCGAACTGTGAAGAAGTTCCTCCTAATGTCTGATCTAAATCTGCTCTCTGCTAGCTTGTGGCCATTATTTCTTGTAACCCCCGGGGGCACCTTGGTGAATAAATACTCACCAATTCCCTTCTGTGCCCCCGTGATGAACTTATAGGCAGCCACAAGGTCACCTCTCAACCTTCTCTTGCGGAGGCTGAAAAGGTCCAGTTTCTCTAGTCTCTCCTCGTAGGGCTTGGTCTGCAGGCCCTTAACCATACGAATGGCCCTTCTCTGGAACCTCTCCAGGTTATCTGCATCCCTCTTGAATTGTGGCACCCAGAATTGCACACAGTACTCCAACTGCGGTCTGACCAGCGCCCGATAGAGGGGAAGTATCACCTCCTTGGACCTATTCGTCATGCATCTGCTGATGCACGATAAAGTGCCATTGGCTTTTCTGATGGCTTCATCACACTGCCAACTCATGTTCATCTTGGAGTCCACTAGGACTCCAAGATCCCTTTCCACTTCCGTGCCAGCCAGCAGGTCATTCCCTCAGCTGTAGGTGTGCTGGACATTTTTCCTCCCTAGGTGCAGCACTTTGCATTTCTCCTTGTTGAATTGCATTCTGTTGTTTTCTGCCCACTTGTCTAACCTGTCCAGGTCTGCTTGCAGCTGTTCCCTGCCCTCTGGTGTGTCCACTTCTCCCCATAGCTTTGTGTCATCTGCAAACTTGGACAGAGTACATTTCACTCCCTCGTCCAAGTCGCTGATGAAGACATTAAAGAGTATCGGTCCAAGGACCAAGCCCTGCGGGACCCCACTGCCCACACCCTTCCAGGTCGAAGCCAACCCATCCACCACGACTCTCTGGGTGTGACCCTCCAGCCAATTCGCCACCCACCAGACTGTGTAGTCATCCAAGTCACAGCCTCTTAACTTGTTCACCAGTATGGGGTGGGATACTGTATCGAAGGCCTTCCTGAAGTCTAAGTATACGACATCCACCCCTCCTCCTGTGTCCAGGCGTTTCGTAACCTGGTCATAAAAAGAAACTAGATTGGTCAGGCACGATCTGCCCGCCACAAACCTGTGCTGGTTTCCCCTCAGCATAATTTGTCCTGCCGGGCTCTCGCATATGTGAGCCTTGATAATTTTTTCAAAGACTTTGCCAAGGATGGAGGTGAGACTGACTGGCCTATAGTTGCCCGGGTCCTCCTTCCTCCCCTTCTTGAAAATGGGGACCACATTGGCCCTTTTCCAGTCCTCCGGGACTTGGCCCGGGCACCACGAGCATTTGAATATTCCCACCAGTGGCTCTGCAATGATGTCGGCCAGTGCCTTCAGCACCCTCGGATGGAGCTCATCCGGGCCTGCCGACTTAAAGGCATCCAGTTCTTCCAAGTGACTCTGCACCATCTCAGGGTCTACGCATGGAAGTCTGGTGCCTTGCTGCTGCCTCTCTACAATCCCAGTGGGAGACTTGTCCTGCCCCTCATTTAGGAACACTGAGGCAAAGAACTCGTTGAGGAGTTCAGCCTTGTCCCCCCTGTCCGTCACCAATTGTTTCTGCCCATTTAGCAGGGGTCCTATTTCTCCCTGGGCCTTCCTTTTACTCCCTAGATATCTAAAAAACAATTTCTTGTTGTCCTTTACTTGGGATGCCATCCTCAGCTCCATGGTAGCTTTGGCCCGTCTAACTGCCTCCCTACAAGCACGAGCAGAGGAGGTATATTCATCTTTGGTGATCTCTCCTTGTTTCCACTTTTTGTGTGCTCCCCTTTTGGCCCTTAGGCTGCCCTGGATTTCTGCGGTCAGCCAGGGAAGCCTCCTGGCCCCTTTCCCTCTTTTACCCCGCACGGGGATTGTCTCGCTTTGTGCCCGAAGGATCGTTTCCTTAAGGTTGATGTTAGATTTGCAGAGAATACACACTTTACCTTATCTCTTTAGGTAACCTGAGCTGGATACATTCCTAAGGGAGGGGGGAAACCTTCTCCCTCTGCCTTCGTGACTGGTATCACATACCTGGGTGAGGGGCTTTCTCCCTGAGGAGCTAGGAACTGCCAGCCTGCCCAGCAACTAGTGATGCATTTCAAATTGGTTGGCTGACAGCCAACAGGTTCTGGCCTCCATTGGACCAGGTAAATGAGGTCACAAGGGCTATACAAGTTAAGGACTGCCCAGGAGGAGGGGCAGCAGCCATGAGGAAGACTCAGGGAGGGAGAAGAGCTGAATCATCTGAAACTTGCTCTCTCTCTCAAAACTCATGATCAAGGAACTGCCTGCCTCCAGACGGAATCTCCATCTGCCTCTGGATGATACTTGTGAGTAAGCTACCTGAGATCTAACTAGATATCTAGCTTGCAGTAACTCAGATGTGTGATCAAAGGCTACCCAGCCATGGGAGTTTGCTCTGTGGGATTTCTCTGATATTGCTCTACCCTGTACCCTATTCCAACCCTACCCCTTGTAACCAATAAAGTTCTCCTTTGTACCTGGTGTGGGAGACTTATTGGGAGTGGGTCTAGATTATGCCTTGGGGTCCCCTTGGTTTGGCTAACTAAGGGAGACCACTACTTGTGCTTCTGACTGAGGGAAGCATCCCAAGTTCTTGAAGTTAATCAAGTACCCTTGAGGGCTACTAGGCCCGTGTGTCCCAGAATGCACAGAGCCAGAATCAAGCCCAGCCCTGGGTGGTGGCAGTGGAACTCCCAGGCTAGTGGGTGCGCTCCAGGAAGGGGGTTGGCCAGACGTGAGGCACCCCCAGGGAGGCACTCGGAGCCTGGAAGGTGGTCGGGCGCAGTTAGGTGGGTGGCTCAACGCAGGAGCACCCCCCTACTGGCCCACACAACAAGTTCACACCATGTCCCACACTGTTGATTTGTGTCCATTTAGCATGCTACCTGGTGGCCTTCAAGCTCTTCACACTGGTGATGATATTGCCCTAAGATGGCTAAAACAATACACTAAAACTGCGTAAGGTAAATAAATAAAGTGTAAGTCTGCTTTTCTCTAATTTGTAGTAACTGTACAACTATGGTTAATGTGGCAACAGATATGTTGACAAATCAATATAGCCTGCTTATATTTTAATTCTTAGTATATTACCATTCAGTTGTATTCTTTTTGGCTAACTGGCTTTCTTGACTAAGCTTACCAAATAAACGCTTCACTTAGCACTGATCCAGGTCTGAGTCACATTAAAGTCTTTCTGAGAGAGTTATTTTACTTTCTATCTCTTATACAGGTGGCAATGTGTTAATGCACCATAACAACTGCTGCAAATTCCTAACAGCCTGATAGTAATTCAGATGGAGCAACCCATCTATTTCTTACAGTTTTCCTGTGAACTTTTATTGCACATACTTGGAATGAATTACAGTGTATTATCTTGGAGTTCACTAATCTGATACCTAATGTGCTTCTGCAAAGAAATGAATGCTGTTCAAGACTACAAGGCATTTTTCAATGTCTTATTTGTACTTTTCTTTTTATTGGTTGTAGATGGATGAGGTATCCCACTATGGGATATTTGGAAGCAGGTTTGTTGATTTACTATCGATTTGTTCTATATGATAGAAAAAATATATCTCTGCTTGCATAAGGACACTGAATTTCTCTTGCCCGGTGAGATGGAAACAAGTAGATTCCCTTCACTAAGGAAGTATATTTCTAGCAGAAATTGCCGGTATGAGCATAAAACATGTTTAGATTAGAAGGAATAAAATATACTTTACTAAGTCTCCTTTTATCCTTCGTGAAATATAATGCTAGATAGCAGAATGTATTTTTAAATATTCAATAGAGAAACTCTTACCCCCATATAGTACAAAAGACCCAGATTTATTTTGGGGTCCAAAAAACCTGGATTTTATTTTATACCCAAAATCTACTACTCTGTGCTATAAATGTTAACTAGCTAGTTTCAAAATCCCCATATTTAAGGAAGTTCTGCTTCTGGCTATTACGAATGTCTAAGTTGAAAATAGTTGAGGACCACTGGTCTAGACTCAGGGTTAGGAGCGTGCGAAGTGGGCCCTATTCAATTCAATTATTTGGATCATTGTCCCTGATTTTGGTCAAATCCAAATCTGAAGATTCAATGCTGATTCAGAGAATCAGCCACTTGGCCATAGACACAGCTTTAAATGTTTCTTCTACATACCTCGAGGTACCAGGCGTGGCTTGTGAACGCTGCGATGCTGGGGCAGATGGAGCCATCCCACAGGAGCGCAGGCCCCTTCCTTCCCCCCCCCCCCCCCGTGTGCTCAGCAGCAGACCCAGAAGTGGACCAGAAGTACTTCCAGTCCACATCCCAGTCCACCAGGGAGCATGTGCACGGGGGGGAGGGGGGGGGGCACTCTCTGGTGGACTAGAAGTGCTTCTGGTACACTTCTGGGTCTGCTGCTGAGCACACAGGGGGTCCCCCACACTCCTGTGGGACACTCAATTCACCCCAGCATCACAGCATTCGTGAGACGCCTGCTACCTAGAGGTAGGTAGAAAAAACATTTAAATCTGTTTCTATCTCTGAATTGCTGAATCTTTCCGAATCTCTGCGAATCAGTTCAGAGGGTTCCGATTCGATTCAGAGAGATTAAAGGTTCCTCTGATTTGATTTGGATTTGGAGATTCAGCCACCGAATCAGGCCAAATCTCCACTGAATCGAATTAGGGACCAAAGCTTCACACAGCCCTATTCAGGGTACCCCTTAGAAAATGTCAGCTCTTAGCTTTTTCTCATTTTGTGACTATGGAAAAATAATAGAGCAATTCTGTTGCAAAGAACTCAGAAAGACCACAACAGGTCAAAGGTTTTTTACACTATGGATTCCTATTTGAAATCTCTCAGTTTATCTTGTGATTCATGTGCTGATGCACCATCATTGATTATCACTAGTTTAGACTGACAGATTGGATCTTGGGGATGTTTGTCCAGGTTTAGGCTTGGTCTTTAAAACAGACTTTTTGGGCCTGTTTACTGTCCTAAACTACAAATACTCCACCACGCACCAGGAATTTAGCAGCATGAATAAAGTTATTAATCCTTATTTAAACAGAACATAATTCTCATAGACATTATGAGGAACTAAATGGAGATGTATAGAGAATAATTTCAAAATGTGAAATCCCCCTCCAAAAAGAATTAAATGCACAATGGAATTGCATCTCATAATTCAAGTATCTAAGAAGAAAGAGACAGCTTAAATAAAATATGAATTAATGCCTTCTATCTTAAATCATCTTTCTTTTGAAAGAAGGATATAAGTGAGAGAGAAGAGGGTTTATATAGACTGAAATACAAGAGAATTCAGAAAATAATTCAAGATATCCAAGATGAGTCCAAAAAGAAATTCCATATAAGACAGTAATTGAGCTAATTTCATAGTTTCATAGCTGGTAGGGTCAGAAGGGACCTGAGCAGATCATGAAGTCCGACCCCTTGCTCTGGGCAGGAAAGAATGCTGGGGTCAAACGACCCTGGCAAGGTGTCTATCTAGCCTCCTTTTGAAGACCCCCAGGGTAGAAGCGAGCACCACTTCCCTTGGAAGATGGTTCCAGATCCTAGCCACCCGGACTGTGAAGTAGTGCTTCCTGATGTCTAGCCTTAATTTATCAGATCTAGATGGATTTTTACTGTCATTATTCTAGCGTTGCAAAAATAATTTGGACTTTGAAAACCACGTTACCCAAAAAGGAAATGTTCTGAGAAGTGAATCCATCAGCTTCTCTAGTACAGTGATTTTCAACCTGGGGGTCTGCAGACTGTGTCTATGGGGTCTGCAATAGATTGCTACAATCAATCAAAGGTATGTGACTACCCACACTTATGATTCAAAGGGGTTTGCACCCGCACTTGAAATTTCCAAAGGGGTCCACACCTTCATTCAAAAATGTTTAAGGGTCTGCAAGTGTAAAAAGTTTGAAAACCACTGCTCTAGTACAATTGCACAGCCTGATTTTGGTATCATACATACTGGGGCAACTCATTGACTTCAGTGGAGTTGCATACTATTTACTCTGCAGTAAGCAAGTCCATAACTTACCCCAGAATAACTTATTTTGGAACCTTTTGGAATTTGCAAGCATTTAAAAAAACCTATTTAAAGCATTAATAAAGTAAAAATGAGTTCATGAGGCAGACATCCACTTGCATCTTTGAGGTGTCTCTCAGCATATGGTCAGAGGCATTGGAAAATACAGGCTATAATGCTGTTGAGATGTTCCTTCATACATTTCTTGAGAGAGAATCCCAATGAAATCAACAAGGGTGCCTGTACATGTGCTGCAAGGCTGTAATTACAGTGCATTGGAGCAGACTCAATAAATTGAGTCTGCTGGAGCATGGTAATTAATTACTGTGCTCCAGCCAACCTCTGTGTCTTGTGTACCAGTGTCCCTGCACTTCAAAATGGCAGCAGTGGCACTTTACTAAAGCTCATCAAACAAGCTTGTGTTCAAGGGCCCCCACCACTGTTTTGAGGTGCGGGGACACTGATGCACAAGACACTGCGGTGCTTTAATCAGAGTGGCTCTCTGAATCACTTTAAAGTGTCCCCACCCCTAGAGCATGTGTAAAAGTGCCCTGAGAGTTTTAGCTGTGTAAGAAATGACAGAAAGTTCCAAGTACCACTTAGGGGGACAAGTTCTCTCATCTCCTTGAAGTAACGGATACTTTTTCTATTGACTTCAGTTGCAGCAGAATCAGCTTCAAAGTGAGAATTGGGCCTACAGAGTTCACATGCACATTGCCATTGCTAAATATGGACCCATGTATCTTATTCCTACGCAGACATTCAGGGGTAGATCCAGAGGCGGGGCAGTAGTGTGGCTGTACCCCGCTTTCTGAACATGCCACAGGAACAGCAGCTAGGAACTTAAGTCCCAAAGGAGGAAAGAAACCCCCTCCCCCACCTCCATGCTCAAAGGCATGTCCGTTCTCCCCACCTTTTCATCCCCTCTCCTTCCATCCTGTTCTGCTACAGTCTGTGCTGTCCCAGGAGCCAGGGCAGCTCCTGCTCACTCCAGCTGGGCTGCACAGGGGCTCCCTCTGGTGGTCCCCACTAGCTCAGGAGCAGGCACAGGGAGGGGCAATATGCCTGTCCCCACTGCCGCTGCTGCCATGGTCCTGAGTGAATATAGCCTCTGCACAACCCAGCCTGAGTGGGACATAAGCTCCCCTTACCCCCTTGACAGCAGAGCCACTGGCAGCAGCAGGCAAGGAAAGGAGGCATGGGGTGGGAGCAGACATGCCTTTGAGCGCAGAGGGGAGGAGAGGCAGGGAATTCGTACCATCTTTAGAACTTCAGTCCCTGACTGCTGCTCCTGCAGTGTGGTTTCCCCACCCTGGTGGTGGGGAGGAGGCTGGGAGTGGGAGGGTGGGCCTCACCAGTCTCTGTAACTGACCCCCCCCCCCCCTTTTTAAAAGCCTGTATCCATTTCTGCAGACATCTGTTTAATAGTATGGCAATAGGAGCCTGCTTATGTAGCCTAGAATAAAAGGTAAAGAATAATACATGACCACTACAATAGAGACTAGATGGAACTGACATGACCTCATCCTGCTCTGATGCCATGGCTAGGAAGTGCTGTTTTTAGCAAAGCCATGCTAATGCTCTGGATCTGAAATTGTAAAAGCAATGACTTCCCGGTTAGGAATTATGAATTGTGATGACTATTTCATGTTCCTGGGGACAGGGTGGAGTCCCCTGAGGGCAGTGTCTCAGTGCTGCTTTTTGTATGGTTTCACATACTAAACAAGTGTTCATACAAATTGTGGGTATGAAACTATCAACTGTGCTTACTATAGTTCTAGAAGCATAGTTTTTAGCAAGGCAGTTCACAGGCATTTTGTATATTTATAAACTATTCCCTGTGAAAGCACAGAGGTTTCACAGATGCAGATGCAATTGATGATGTTAATTCATGCTGTGTGCCTTCAAATTATGCCACTTCAGTCCAGGGTTAATACTGGGCTGTACTACCTAGCTCGTGTTAGAATACCTTCAGTCTGCTCCATGGCAATAAATAATAACAGAAGTCAGGAAACTTGAATTTATATTGTACCTTCCACTTGGATTATACCTCTTTTTTACAGAAGTAAATGAGGTATTTACTTCTGTAAATTATCACACATAATTATCACACGTTATCATACATAATAAGTGTGATAGTTAGAGGCAGGAAACACAGTACAAATTATTAAGTGCTCTATACTTAACAGGATCAGTCCTGAGCCCTATAGGGTGGTGTGAAGAGTTGAATCTCCCCAGCTGTGGATTTCACTTGGTTTAGTGGATGGCCCAACTGGCCGTCATCTGTGTAGACCTTGCAGCAGCTGGTGTGCCTTGGTGGCCTGAGTGCAACACTCTGGGTAGCTCCTGCTGGTGGGTCATTGGGCATGATGCAAAACGGTAAAGGGTCTACTTTGCAACATGTTGGGAAGCCAAATTGGACTCTTTATATCTTGAAGAAGCTATTAATAACTTCTACCAGTGCAGCTGCACTGAATGTATAGTGGACACAATTCAAGACAGAGGCCAATGGAAGCACTCACTCTCTATTTCCTTTTAACACAAATACTGAATTTTTATTTTTGGAGACAGTATGTGGAGCAGAGAGAATTTTCTTCACTGTTCCTGAGTAATGCAGTTAGAAGAACACTTCAGTCTTGAGAATCCTAGGCCCTGGCTGCCAGAATTGTTCTTATGAACCCTTGCGTAGCTAAATGATAGGACACAGACATTGAGGTGGATGTTTTAAGGAACAAAAGCTGGTACATTTCTTTCATGAGACAAAGATTTGAGTCTGAAATCCCCTTTGAAGTAAAATGAGCATTGTGGTTCGAGGTGCTTTTATATGTTAACGAGTAACCAAATGCAAGACTGGACTTAAACAGTCAAGACTCTCCTACCCAGTGGCTCAAACTCACTGTCAGATATCCTGCATACAATACCATAGCACAGGGGTTGTCAACCTTTTTCAATCATTGTACCCCCAGGCAGCCAGATACGGAGCAATGTACCCCTGCACACCGAAGTTGGGGGTGGAGATACATGGCCGGGCACTAAGTGAACTTCCCCTGCCCCCTGTGTCCAGCCGGGTACCCCCTGCAGGGGGAAGCTTGCACATGGCAGCTGCCCGCACATACCCCCTAGAGCCTGCTCAAGTACAAGTACCCCCAGTTGACAACCCCTGCAATAGCATAAGCCCTAAGGCCCTGTCTACACAACACAACAGACCCATACTTAACACTTATTGCTTGCCAAAGGAGATGAGCAAGATTGTTTCATTAATGCATTCAGCTCCATCTGCTGCCCACTGGTGTCAGCAAAGGCTTGATATCATACTGTAGATAGGGCCTAACTGTGAAGAGCCCAATCCACAGAGAGAAGCTGAGAAAAAAAGAAGGCAGTAGGATTTGTGTTTGCTTTGTCTCAGTAGGAGGGCACTTTATACATGATGTACTAAGGGCACTTAAAACATGGGTGTCTGCATGTTAAAACTTGTTAACTCATGGTAAGCCCTCTTTGAGCACCTCAAAGTTATGCCACTTCAGGTGAGGGTTAAGGCTGGGTTGTGCTACCTACTACCTAGCTCATGTTAGGATACCTTTGGTCTGCTCCACAACAATAAAATATGTAATTTGCAGTCTGCCAGCAACCCAGGATGCACTGCGTCTAGGACTCTCCCCATGCCCCCAGAAGGGAAGGCTCCTAGCCACACCCCTGGTCACCAGCCCCCTAGTGGCATGTCAGAGCTGTGCAGGCAAGGAATGGTATTAACTCTTAATGTGTGACTGCTCACAGCACATTCCAACTTTAACACTGCTTAATGTCCCACATATTTAGTATGGCCTATGTATAGCACGTAAGCTCACCCTTATAAAACTCAAGCTACTTCTAATGAGAATCTAAGTTGGGGAAGGAGAGGCTGACTAAAAGAAACTTTGTTATGTCTGTTAATGGTAGAGTGGTGAGAAAAGGTTAGCTGAGAAAAATAAAATTAGATCTTACACCAGAATGAAAAGGTTGGTGGGAATAATATTCTACAGAGAGAATCAAGGCCATCACAGTTCACACTTAAACTAGGATACTTCATCTAGAAAAAATATATTCAGGGTACACAGAGCAGAATACCTTGACCAACAGCCTGAACAGGTGGTGCTGCGTATATGATTCTGTAGCTAATTAATTGCTGCTTATAAATATCTCAATTGCAGTTTTTTTCTATGAGTAAAATGAATCAGAAGCAAGTTGTTTATTGGTACAAATGTCCCAGCAGGAGTACATTGTTTTACAGAAGGCTTGAAATCCTAGTACAACTCTGCTGGAAACATGAGAATTAATACAAGACTGCAAAATTTGCTCCTACAACTCAAGTCATAATCCAATGGGCAATGAGTCTTTTAAAATAAAATATAGTACTCAGTACTATAGTTTCATTAAGTCTTTGGGGTCTGATGGGGTCCTTATCACAAGTTATTTTTGGAATGTAATTTTAATCTGCCTTTTCTGGCCACATAATAGATGGGGCATAATGTGGACAAGTCAGATTTTGCTCACGTTGCTGTTTTAAAGATGGTGATGTGTCTGAGTTCAGGGGGAAATTACTAGAAAACCAGTCATTTTTTTCTGACTACATTTTTTTGTATTTTTAAATTGGGAATGTAGTGGGGCACACAGTGGTATTTTGAAACTGTATCCCTCCATGTTCTGTTTGTCTAATCATGCTATGTTGCACCTGTAGGACAGCTTAATGTTCTCAGCAGCCTAGCAGGTTCAGATCCTGGCAGGTCTGACTTCCACCTTCTGAAGTGGATAAATGAACTGAATACATTTCATTAAGGGAAAATGCACTTTATTTCATAGCAGGGGGGAAAAATAAGAATCCTGCCTTCTCTGTATGCACTAAAGAAATGGCATTGTTCTTCCTAACAACTTATGGTTTTCCCAGGGGCTCTAAGCTATGCATCTTCCTTTCTATTCCCAGCTGGTGTGTATGCTCTTTGGTTGCTGCACTGTCCCAAAGGTGGCTGTATTACAGCAATGATACATCTCTATGACATGCAAAGTATTTTGGTTCCCCTGCCTAAATTGTTTAGGCAGTAGCATTAAAGTTTTAATATCAAGTACAGCAACACTCTAACTGGAAGAAAGAACATCGCTCTCTGAAACCATGATAGGAATGTAATAGTAAAAATTCATCCCTGGTGTGTTTTGCTGAATTCAAAGGAACAGTGACCCCTTTCACCAGGGAAGAATCTGACCCCACATGTACTACATATAACTGTTTGCTACATTTAGAAAACGAGGATCTGTATCAGCTTGTAAAACCAAATAAGAATATGAACTGTATCAGGAAAGAATTACAAAAAGTTATCAAATGAGGGACCATCAAGCAGTGTGTGGAACCCTTTCTAGTTCAAAACGAATGTCCCTGGATATGAGAAAACAGGCTTAGGAGGGCTACAGAACATTATACAAAACCTAGAATATCTTTAAAAAGAACAAAAGTTAACCATGCAGCTGCACCAAATTGCTTAGGTTGTTTCTGACACCTACATGCTAAGGCACCAAAGCAGGCCCTCCTTATGAAACAGCTGAGAATTACAGAATGTTTGTATGAAAGAGGTTAGAAATGCCAAAGCTTTAATTATTCATATAGAGTATTTTAACAACTGGAGCCAGACAGCTGTGAAAGGAGCTCTCTTCTTCTGGATATTCAGTCTATATTCTGTACACAAGTATTGTGAGGTCCAATATGATCATTTGGTCCTCCTCTTGATTTTCACATCTATGCCAGCATGAGTCTCTCGGAAGAAGAGCTTTCTACTTTTAGAACAGAAAATTTCAGCTATAACAAAACAGATGTATACTCAAGGGTAACTGAAAATCCATGTCCCCCATTCGTATGTGTTATCCTTTAATTCAGGTGTTAAAGTGAGATCTCTCCTGCTTAGAAGACTGTTAAAGCTGAAGCAAAAAAAAAAAGGCATATCTCAGAGGGAACTGAGTCAGATGTTCTAGTCAGCATTTTTTACCTTCAAAAGCAATAAAATATCCAATACTATGGAGGCTAACGTGTCAGGGCATGATTTCTGAAACAGTTTAGCTCCAACATTCAAGGCCAGAATGAATTCTCCAGAAGAAATAAAATGAAATGGGTGCCAAAACGGGACCTGTTAGTTTCTAACCTGTTCCAAAGCCAAGACCTTAATTTGTAGGTGTTAGATTTTTGAAAACCTGGTCATGTATTTATAAAAGGAGATTTTTTCTTGATATGGACGTTCAGCAATAAAATATCTAGCTGACTGGTTTGTATTTGCATGTGATTCTTTTCTTCTGTGGTATTAACATTGCAGCAGCAATTACAGGTAATTTTGTGTTTAGGAACACCTAAAGCCATTATACACAGCTAAGGGAAATATTATCATGGGGATAAGTTCAGCATAATTTAAAACCAGACTATTTCAAAACTTGGCAGCATTTTTTTACAGGAAGCCCGTGAGGGGAAAAAAAGACCAGTAGTCACACAAAATGATGGGAAATGTCCAATGAAATGTCCAATAAAAACTTCAGGGGTGTAGGTTGTAGGACATAGGCAGACAAGGTTCTTTGGGTGAATCTGGTATCTTTTACTAGACCAACTTAAATAGTTGGGAAAAAATTTTTAGCAAGCTTACTTCAGCAGGAATGCACAATAACAACATACTCTTTTGATTTTAAGGGAAATGCATGAAGTAGCTAAAAATGGTGTTGCCACAAAGGACCACTAATCAAATTCTTTAAAAACATCAAACAAAGATAAGAGGAAATCTTCCTGTTGGCCAAAGATAGCTTCCTTTAGGACAGGATTCAGAGCTCAAAGTTCGCTGGGACTGAATTCCTGCCTTCCTTCCCATCCACCAAACAGCAAAATGTGTTTATTACATTTCTACTGCAGTAGAAGGGGGCAATCAAAAAAGTATACAATTGTTACAACACAGAAGAAAATTACTTCAAGATTCTAGCTGAATCTACCCTGCTGTCATCTCCTTTCATCACCTACTTTAGGCTGTGAATTTGGTGCAAACCTTCTAGCTGTCTAGGCTCTAAGTCACAGCACCACTTAGTGGCCACCAAAGTTAAGGGAAGACAGCAGTCTTCTTGATCCATTTTTCATATGTTTGGGATTTCAAATCCTTTTTTCTTGCTTTGATGTTTAAAGAAGCACCACTAGCAGGAACTGTGCTAACCATAGGTTCTCCATTTTAAAACCAGGGTATCTGACTTTTTAGGTAGCACTATTAATTCCCCTTTCTCATGAGCTATTAATTCCTCTTTCTCATTCAACCAAACAACATCAAATAGAGAGGTGAGCCCTAAAGGCTCTTTATTATTCAGCCATCCACAACAGGAAAAAATGGCAGTGTGTATACACAGGGAGGCCAATAACATCAGCAATGTATGCATTCATGCTGTGCATGAACCACACCCTTCAACATCAGGACTGACCCTATACCTATCGTACTAATTCATTTCAGGTCTTTTTGAAGGTGTTGTCTAATATCATCTGCACATTGAACAGAATCTTCTTTAAAGAAGCTCGTGCATGGGTGGATATGGGGTGGGGGGGAGGGGAAGGAGGCACTCTCCCACCCCACTTTGATTTCTGCTCCACCCAAATTTTAAAACCAGCTGTCTGGAAGAGGTAGAGGCTTTTCTATTCAAACAGTGCTGTGGGAGTCAGTTGACTTCATGGCTCATTGTCACATCCCTGATTCCTGCTAATCTTTCTCTACTCAACATGGGATAATGAGCCTCTATCCTTTTCAAGGGATATTCCATTGGTCAAACTGTCCTTTCTGCAAATGTGCTCTCTGTTAGCCATTCCTGGTAATGTCTCTCTTCCTTTTCACAGCCCTACACACTGATTTAACTCTAGCTAAAACCTTAACTCATGCATGGTCCTATTAACTCAGGTGATGACTGACCTGTGAACTATTGGAGACACTGTCAAGATGCTCAGTCTGAATAAGAAATGTACATTTAACTGTAATGACTACAAGACCAATGATACAATATTTGTTTACTATTTTTACCTGGTTATCTAATAATAATAGATTGTATTGGAAAAATCATACATATTTCATAAATTTCATAGACACTAGGGCTGGAAGGGACCTCACAAGATCATTGGGTCCAGCCCCTGCCCAACGGGCAGGAAGTCAGCTAGGATCCCAGTTCATTTTTACAGGATATAGAGTACTAACCTCTGTGATTCCCATTCTCAGTGTCTTCCGGAGGGTAAAAAAGGGGAGGAACTGGGAGAGGAGAGCTTAGGTTTTAGCTAGGTAAAGAAAGTTTGACAGTGGGTTTTGTTCAGCTGTTCAATAAGCAAAATCCTTCATACCAAACCAAAAGACAAACCCAGAGTGAAAAAAGGAGAAATATTATTATGTGATATCAGTGGTGAACCTGCAAGGTGAAACTTCTAGAGGACACTGGACCTGCTTTGAGCAGGGGGTTGGACTAGACGTGACCTGCTGAGGTCCCTTCCCACCCTCGTTTTCTATGACTTTTTGACACGGCATAACCACCTCAGCAGCTGTTACAGACACTGAAAGAGCAACTACAAGAGGAACAAGAAGTACTGAGGCATCAAGCAGCTGCAAGCTTTAACCATCAGAGAGCAAGAAAAGCAGAGGCACGAGCTGAGTAACATGCATCCTCTTTACGGAGAGCACCATCTCTACTGGGGATGTCTTTGCTGTAGAGTGAGCTCAGGTTACTGGCACCCAGACCGATGCACCCTTCAACATCCTGTGTGTGAACCACCAAACCATTAGACCCTGCACAAGTTAATATTTCCTTAGTGGTACAACACTCCCCCAAATAGGCACCACTAGGGCTTCAGACCTCTGCTCCTGTGGTTCTCTGTGTGGTGACAGGCTGAGCCATGAATGGGAACTTTCCCATTGAACAATGGGAAAAATCTGTAAATGTGCCACACAGGAGGTCTCAGCCCATGTTGCCAGACAAGCTGGCTACACCAGGTTCCCAGTGCCACTAAACACAAGAGGGTTTGTAGGTGGATGGGACAACTCTTAAGTAGGGGCCAGGTTATATACATAGTGGGTGTGTCTACACATTCATTAATGTGCAGTAGTTACTGTTAGTTTAGTGCTTGCTTAATGAAGTACTAACTAAATGTGCAGTAATACAGTTACTGTGCAGTAGCACCAGAGCACATTTTTTTAGTGATGCTTCATGCGCAATAGCCTAATACGACTGTGCATTAGTTTCCCCTGTGCATTAGTTTCCCCCAGCATGGTTTCCCCTGGCACACTACTGCACTTCATTATGCTATTGTGCATTGTTATTAGGTTACTGTGCATTAAGTGCCTTGTGTAAATGTGCCCAGTGTGGACCCTAGGGCCCTTTATGGCCCATTCCTTCCTTGTCCTCTTGGCTGCAATGCTGTGACCTGTTCACTCCTAACCAGCAGAGAAGAGTAAATCTGTGTCCTACAGGTGAAAGGTGAAGGTGGTTCCTGAATAACCAATCCCTTTAGCCAGTCAGCAGCCTCTGTGGGGCAATTTTCAATTGATCTAGAAAGTCAAGAATCCTCTTCCATGCTGCCTTGCTATGTGGGAGACATGCACGGTACATTTTAAATATAAGTGTGCCTGAACAAAGTTCAGAGGAAGAGGGAAAGATGCACCCAAAAGAGCAGTCTCCCAGCCTCTCCGACACTTCACACTAAAAGGATGAGCCAGGTCTATGGTCCAAACCATTATGATCGCTCCAGGGGCAGCTCTGGCTTAAACTTTCTTTAGGCAAGGAAACCCAAGATCCACCAGTGGAAAAATATTTCCTTCCCTCCCTAAACCAGTTAGTAAGAGGAAAAATATCCTCTGAAAGGGAGCAACACTGTTGAACCAGCTCTTCCCCATACCCAGTGTTTCCCCACACTGTATGAAGTTAGCCCAAAAAACAGACAGAGTCAAAACCCTGCAAACCAGCACTTTGCAGAAGCTTGGATCTGTGGTCAAACTCTACACCTGGTCCTTAATACACATTCATTTGGATCAATAGGTCCTAGACAGCCTTATTCAGAGACAATACAAAAGAAGCATCATTGAACAGTTTTGCACACAGCATTTGGATCACCTACACCAGCAAAGGTCTCGGCAATGTCCGCCAAGACCCACATGGCAGCTTTCAGACTAAGGTCTCATCTGGGAAAATACACCATTGCCATTCTCTCTCAGTGCCACTGCCACCTGCTTGCAGTTGGAAAGGAGGAAGAAAACACTGACATAGGGGAGATAAGAAGTTGGCAAAAGCACCCTCAAATGGGTGATGGGACTGGTAGAAAGGAGGAGCAGGAGGAGGCATTTGGCTGAGTCGGGTGTCTGCAGGGCAAACCCCATGCATAATATAAAGTAACAGTATCCTGCATATGCTCTGGCAGCCATATATTTATCTAGTAGTACTCCAGAAGTAACAGACAGTATGGGCACAAAAATCAGTTAGCAGGACATAAAAAGGGGCATAGAAATTTACCATTTTTCCACTGCTCTAACTGCCTGCATGCAGGATCTTACTGCTCAGTAGAAAAAAAGCTAGCCCATAGTACATTATCTCTCTGTGATAGAGGGCTAACCTAATGCCCTCCATAACTAGTACCTAGGTAGGCTCAATGCACTTTGACCAAAATGACTCAGTATTTCAACACTTTTACTAAAGAAATATCTTGAGTGTTGCTTCTTCTTTAGAGGACAACAGAAAGATAACATAGCCTGGATTGTATACTTTTCAGGTTCCCTTTGCTTCTACTGAATTTATGCAATCCACCTTCTGCTTTGTTTGGGGCAGATAAGCAAAATGTAACAAAATTGCAAAACGTATTGCCTTTACAAAGACAAAAGGTAGATCTTATACTGAAACAGCCATCCTAAGCATCACCACATGTTTAAGAGAAATGGACCTTGCATTATATGTTGACAGTCAAAAAAACAGCTCCATTGAACCAGTGCGTAATATGACTCTCAGACCTAAAGGCAGTCCACTAAGAACTGTCAGCGTTGGCTCCAGTTTTTAAATGTGAAGCCTGTCATCTCATTAGCTTCAGTTCAGCTTCGATACTATAGTGGCACACACATGAGAGAGCACCCCATACCTGGGTCCATGCCATTATATCAGTTTCTAAATAATTTGCCACATTTTGAACTACCCCCTGGGTAGCAATATTAAGCCATTATAACTCCTGAAGAACTGATCTAATATATTCTGTCAGTTGATGCCACTTAATAAGGCAAGTAGTTGCACTCTGCAGCACCAAATGATCTTAATAAGTAGCATTTACAATTAGGGCCTTCTGCCATAATTCAGTGTCTACGTTATAGTGGCAAGATCAAGATATGAGATAAAAGATCAGTGTCTAGCCAGATGGTGTTGAATCCTTGTTTCCTGCTGGAGGAACAGTGGTAGCATTTCTGAAAAACTGCTTTTTTTCAGCTAGATTCACTAATTGTGAGCCTAATTTGTGATAATTTGCACAGCAAATGATTGTTTCAAAATGCTGCTATACAGTCACCATATAGCTTGTACTTGTAAATCTTTGTATTGACTTTCACTGAGACACCTGATTGACTTTAAGACTGTGTATGCATTTGCTTATTCGTATAAAAGAGTAATGTGTCAAAGCTGAGGTAGGCCAAAATTTGGCTTATTTTCTTTTTCAAAGATTATGCTATTATTTAGGCACATTCTATTCGAAATGAGATTTCATAAAATAAAACTGCCAATTCTGAATCTATCCGAAATATGGTTACTACCACATCTAAAGAAGTACAATACATGAAGAAAAACTGGCCAGGGAATTGTCAGTAATTTTCACACTTCCAAGAATTATTTTAATTTTAATTCTAAGTTTAAAAATACTGAAAAAGATGGTTGTAATCCTGACTCCCTAGTAATCAATGACAAAACTCCCATTGACTTTAATAGAATTCAGGATTCCATCCATTATCTTTATTGTCTTTAATACTCATAACAATTACAACTCAGCAAGAAAATGATTATAGATGCAAGTAATAACTGACATAGGCTGTGCAGTGAAATATCACTATACATGATGACATATTATGACATTTCTAATATACAGTAGTGCTTTCTTCACATAAGAAAGTTTTGTTATTTCTATTAATATTTATATCATCTCTGAACATTTAATAGTGGACCAAATGTGATTTATTATAAAAATAATCATTATAATATTATAAACATATTCCATCATTTAAAAACCAAATGAAACTATGGAGTTGAGAGATGTTTACAGTAAAATCAGGAGCTATTAATTATTTTAAAAATAAGCTTCTTTATGAGAGCAGCAAATGTTTGAGCATCAGGAATAACAAGACACAAATCAGACAGCATGAAGAGATCAGTCAAACTGATAGCAATCCCTCTCCATCCCTCATCATGCACACAGTAATTTTAAGCAGCTTCTGGAGCATTTAAGCCCTGCAATTGGCTGCATATTAACAACTTCAGGTGGCTTAAAGCACTCATTATTCATCTTAAAGTTACACCACCTTAAAGTTACACCAGGTGGTGGCAGTGGTGTCAGCAGCAGAGGCATGGTGGTGGCAAGCGGGGAGCTCCCACAGGTGGCCACAGCAGTGTTGGCAGCAGCAGAGGGAGTGAGGGGGTAGCGAGCGCCGACCAGTGGTCAGCAACCACCTGCAAATGCCATTGGCAGTGGCCAGCAGCAGTTGGGGAGTGCCTGCAGACAGTGTCAGCAGTGCTTTTTGCAGGGGGTGCACCCCCAATCTCAGGGGATGCATATGCCCCCGCATGCACACCCTACACATCGCCAATGATCTCTAATCTGCCTAATATTGCTCCTGCTTCATTAAGGTGTGGCTATGCCAGGCAGCTATTCCACCCAAGTTAAAGACTTCCAGCATCCCAGAATGCAGTGACCTCTCCTGAGTCAGGGCGAGTGGGGAAGATGGGGTTGTGGAGCTGTACACAAGTCCTCTGCCCTGTTGCTCCTACCAGGCAGAGCCAGTACTGCAGCTCTGGAGCTCGCTCACTCTGGTCTGGCCCAGCAGTCTGGGAACATGCCTGGGGGGTGGGGGGCAGGTACAGGGACAGGACATCCTGCCTCTGCCAGGCTTGGAAGGCGGCTCTGAGCAGCACAGCTTCCTTGCCTGTTCTGTGCAGTCCCAGCCTGGACAAGCAGCTCTGTACCCTATGTTATGTGTCCAGAGCCACCTGGATGCAATGGGGTGTTCAGAGGCTTTAGGTGCCTGATAAACTGTGGCTGCTGTCAGGTGAGGGGAGCCAACAGTGGGGCTCTGCACAGCCCAGCGGAGTGTGGAATAAGTGGGAACCAGCCTTGGGCTGCCATGCTGCAGCTGCCAAGCTCCGCTCTGCTCCATCATTTGAAAATGGCCCCACATTAGACATAAGCCAGTCTCAGAACAGTAGGTAATTGGCTAGCTGTATATACCAACATAAGGCCTGGGCAAACAACCAGAAATCCAGTTATCTAACAACACAGACAGCTCATCTTTTCTAGTAAGGAGCTATTTTCTCCAAAGAAAACTAAAGCTCAAAAGATTGTATTGCGGGAAATCAGAAGCCTGTTTCTCAGTCTAAGGGAAATCTGTTCATTCATAACCAGTTTCAATTTAACTCTCTGAGTCACAATATTTCAGCATCCTCTGCTGAGTTCAGTCTGCTTTCAGTTTTTAGTCTCAAAGTTATTCCACGTAAATGACAATATGAAAGAGTAAAACAAAAAAACTATCAATTTTTAATAGTGTAATGTAACCCAATCAGGAGCCAATTTTAAGAGGAAGTTTTTTCACGGTGATTATCAATGTATTCTCCAAGCGCAAAGAATTACACAGATGGCTTGCATGGAAGATTTTTTTTCTGAAGAAAAAGATAAGTCAGTTTTTATCTATGCGTTCATTTTAGAACTTCCTCTTCAGATGGTCCATGCAGGGGGTGTTTCTTATTTCCATGTCAACTGAAGCAGAACAGATATTTGCTTGGAGCGTAGACTACAGACCACCCCTCAGCAAGAACTCTTACGACTGACTGCTGCCAGAATAGAACTAGCCATAAATTATCTGACAGATGCTGCTCTAGTGTGCTCAGATTGCTTCATCCAAAACTTTTCAGGCTGGATGAATTTTCACTGATTCCAGTATGGGGTTCTGATGGGCCCTTCTCTGGATTCCTAGATTACTTGTCTGCAGCTCTAGGGCAGGGCTATTAGGTGTGGACTGCCCTTGATTCTGATGTGCCCCTAAGGCTGGACTGCCTCTCCCAGCCTCAGAGGCACATTGGAGCCAAGACTGCAATCTGATCCTTGTCTTGCCCCCTGCTGTATATGCGTAGCATGGCAGGAGGTACAATTGTTGGGATTGTGCATCAGATCTCATTTTGCCTTTAACTGAACATCTGCCAGGAACGTATTGCTCATTCTCTCTAGCCCACATTTTTTCTCAGCTTATTTATAAGGATGTCATGTTGGCTGGCAATGAAAACCTCACTAAGGTCCATGGTTTTTTATGTCCTTCATATTCCCTTTATCCTCGAAACTAGTTTAAATGTCAAAAAAGAAAATCATTATGGTACTGCATGACTTGTTTTTAACAAATATATATTGGCTGCTATTGTTCACCACTTCATACTGCAGGTATTTACAAATTAGGTGCTTTCTAATTTGCTCTAGTTACTTCCCAGATATTAAAATCAAGCAGACCAATCTGCAATTCTCTGCATCTTCCTTTTTTCCCCTTTTTTTTAAACAATGGTCACAAAGTTAACCTTTCTCAAGTCCTCACTTGTAATGCATGAGTTTGGAAATATTATTGCCCATGGCTCTGTGGTTTGTTCAGCTGTTTTGCTCACAAAACTAGCTAGGATGAGTTCTGTCAAAGCCAGCTGACTTAAATTCATTCAAATTTATCACAAGTTCTGAAACACTCTTTGCTTACCATGATCTGTAGCCCTTCCTCTTCTCTGCTTATATTAATTTTGTTAGTTCTCCAGTCTCAGGTGTGTGTGTGCACATGTGTATGTGTGTGTAAAAACCAAAACACAGCAGACAGAGCATATCTATCTTTTTCTATTAATAATACACCTTCTGTTAAAAGCTCACCATTTCTTGCCAGTTGTAGCTTGTTTTTTGCTTTTGCATTTCTCATTTTGTCCCTACATGTGTGTGCTATTTCATTTTACACTTCCTTAGAGCAATGTCCTTCTTTCCATTGCCTTTATGTATCTTTTAAAATTTTCATGTAACTGCTTGTGCATCCATGTTGCACTTCCATCTTCTTGCAGTTCTTATCTTTCCATTGGGTTGGGATATCTTGATGTTCAGTCACCAATATCCTGTTTGTTAGAAACTGTCAGCTCTCTTGGGTTTCTTTTTTTCTTTTAATGCGACTGTCCATGAGACCTTACCTATTATTTCTCTGAATTAGTTCAAATCTGCCCTTTTGAAGTCTAGTGTCATTATTTAACTCTTCTCATGTTTTCCTTTCCTGAGAGTTATGAATTCTAGTAGATCATGGTTAGCTCCTCCTAAGTCTCATATGACAGTCATGTTTGAAAACAGTTCATTACTATTGGTCAGTATGAAATCCAGAATGGATAATTGTCTTCTCAGCAACTAGCACTAGCATGATATTCCATTTCTGAATACTTGTTCTGTAGTTAGAAGCCCAAAATGGGTCTGTATCAAGTGGATCTGTATCAAAAATGCTTTTTATTGAAGTAGGAATTATATTATTTCTGAATTATTCTTTCCACTTATATCTTTGGTTGACTTCCTGGGGGTTACTTCCAAATTCTGAAGTTTAGTGAGAAACATGGAAAAGAAAAGGAGTAAAGACCTATGTGCTTGTATCCCATTAACCTGACAAGTCTGCTAATTAATGTTGGGTTAGAAAACTTCCTGGTTTAAAATAATACCACATTGAAGGAAAATATAAACTTTTCTCATTGCTGTTTGTCTTGCTCAATAGATTATGCCAGTGGTAGTCAATGAACCTCTTATTAGAATCAAGGTACCCTTGGAATATGCCAGCTCTTAGACATCACTTGTTCTGTGGCTATGGAAAAATAATAAAACAATTCTTCTGTTACAAGGATCTCAGAGAGACCACAGTGGGTAAATGCTTCTGATGCTATGGAAATTAAGTATCTGGATTTACCTTGTGAATCATGTGTTGGTGTTTGCATGCCTAACAGTGGTTTTATTGCATGGCACTCCATATCACCCTTAAAAGGGTCTTGTGATACCCTGGTTGAGAATCACCGGATTACAAAAAAACACCATTAATAAGATGTAAAGAATATTAAGAATCCTCTATGTGGTTTGTCACTTTAAATTAGCAATCATGAGGAACCAATCAAAATTAAGGATACAAAAGCAAGGCTCTTATTCATATGGAAGTAACGTATGTTCTCTTATATATCGTGAAACTACAAGCAAGTCCTAGTCATGCCACCAAGTAAGATAATATTGTTGATAATTCTCATACTTTAATATAACTTAGTTCAGATCAAGTGCACTATGCCTAGTATTGGAGAAGAACTACATAGCTTTTAAAATAAGGAACATTTATTACTTGAAAGACTGAAATGCAAAGGGTGCTTGTAACAGACTGTTACTCTATGGTTTATAGTGTTGTCCACTCATTAAGACTGCTAGAACCAAAATCAAATGGTACCATATTCTTGATCGGTTTGAATTTTTCCCTCTTCCTTTGGATACTGACATTTTAATCATCCACAGTTTTCGTTCAGCGTTCTTTCTATAGATTTTCTTCATCTGGCATCTTAATTCTGATAGCCTTTTAATCCATTAGTAAAGAAAGAACTCTTAACGGGCTTCTGACAAGGTAGATTTCCCAGGACCAACGAAATATACCTTTTTTTTAAGGATGAAAGAAAAGCACACCCACCACAAAAGCTAATTCATTCAGTGCGACTCTTTGAATGCATAGCCTAGTAATACACAAGCATTGAAGTGGCACAAAAGATCCTAAAGAACACTTCTAATTGATTAATTTAGCAAGGCCGCACAGTGTAAATGACTGATTTTGGTTTACAGGCCTCCCTCCAACCTTTTCAGAAGCCCAGTAAGAGAAGCACTTGAATAGGGAACCTATCAAGTAACAATAACACCCAGATTCTTTAAGCAAACTTTTCCCATCGTTTTCACTTACTAAATTAACTGCATAAAGTTAAAGAAATCCCTGAAGACTGACAAACATTCAAAGATGTATTTAAATAATCACAGTGCTTTTGTCAGCTGTGAATGACTGATCTAAAATAAGTAACCTGCTTAACAAATAACAATGAATAAATCATTCTTCTGAACCACAAAGTAGCACTGTGGAAAGGGCTCTATTAAGAAGAGAAGACTGGAATCATTGCAAATGATTTGTGATGTGAGGAAGCTTGTTTTCTTTTTTGTGCAGCACTGAGACATGTCCTAGTCAAACCAAATCAAGATGGGGAAACAAGACCACCCATTACTTAAAATTAAGCTCATTCTGTTTTATCAGTCAGTAATATAAAGTTTTAGTTCCATGTGCTGATATTTCTGCTTCTGGGTCTATTTGGTATTTTGGGGGTAATGTGGTCATAACTATACTAATATGACAAAACTATTAAATGACAGCATATGAAACAATTATAGCAAAGAAAGGATAAAAGTATTTTAGATGTGCTCAATCTTTAATGAAATATCACACTTCAGTCAGTCAGTATGAATTCATTCATGGGCCCTCTGAACCTTCTAACTGAATATAAAAGGGAAAGTCACTTAGTATATAGTTTACACACATCTTTTCAGAAGCACATTGGCTCCCTGTTAGAAGCCCAAGCTAAAGACTGCTAGTCTGTGTAGTCATAGCAACTGACATACATACTGTTTACCCATTAGGTGGGGAACAGAGCTCAAAATAACAAAGTCTTTTCAAAGGGACAGACTGTTACATTAGATGTACAGCAACAGTAAATACAAAAGGTCTGAACCTGTGGTCATGATACTCAGAACTCCCAATGAATGTCTGAAACTTGTTTTGAAATCTCTATAGATAACATCCAAGTAAAGACTATTGCACCAACTGTCCCCTCCAAACCCACGTTTTCCATTCCCTCTTTCAACTTGAGTAGTTGGCAAGTATGTTCAAATGAGTAACTGAAGTCAGCAAGATCACTCATGTGAATCACAGTTTGCCGGTGTGAATACAGGTGAGCTTTGCAGCAGTCGTTTTAAAAGTCTCTGATATTTGGGTAGGCAACTGGGGAATGCTGCTCTGACCTCGACATAAGTCTCTTTCATTCTTGGCCAGGCCCCTGCCTCCTAAATTACAGTTCTCGTATTCTACACTGATCAGGGCAGGCACAGTACTCGTACTGTCTGCTGGAGTGGCAAACACTCTGACAGCAGAAGGTATCCTTTTCAGTAGTGGAAGAACATAATGAGGGGAGGAGGAATGAATCTGTTAATTAAAAAGTGAAATCTCCATTTCTGTTCAGTTTTCATGGGGAAAATCTGCTCCAAAAGGAAATAGAACTGAACAGCATGTGGTCAATGCTACTCATGCACAAATGCAAAGGGAGGAAAAGGTGGGCATGTGGCATGGGAATGCAAGCTTATCAGTTCCATCCCATAACTTTTGGATAATTTTGTCATCTCCTTGAAGAGTGTCCCCTCTTCCTGACCTGGTGGCCTATAATAAATGCCCACCATTATGTCAGGGCTTTATTTTTTTTAACCCAAATACATTCTCGTCTGCTATCTTCTTCTATATGAATCAGTGAAAAAGTGCATGTATTTTTGACATTGAGGTTGACACCACTACCTTTTCTCCCAACCCTTTTCTTCCAAAACAGAATGTAGTCCTCTCTGTTGACATTCCAGTCATAAGAAGCTATTCCACCAGGTCTTTGCAATGCCAATCAGATCACAGTTCCTTTAACAGGCTGTGACTTCTAACTCATCTTTTTTGTTTCCCATACTTCTCGCATTTGTGCATGTGATATAAATAGAAAGCTGGCCTGGAGCTAATAGGATGAAGTTTAATGCTAACAAATGCAAGGTGCTATACCTTGGAAAGAATAATCAAATGTACGAATACAAAATGGGTGAAACTTGGCTGGATAGCAGCATGACAGTGAAGTATCTAAGAATCTTGGTGGATCACAGACTTAATATTAGTCTGCAGTGTGATGTAGCTGCACATGTGGACGAATCTATAATTTTAAAATGAGGGGTGCAGGTGCTGTGGTGCATCATCATCATCACATAAAATTAACACACCTTTTCCTCCAGTTAAACATAAACTAGAAGCTTTACTAAGATGCTAAGGGCCTATGTCTGTATTATTCAGTTTAAGATTGAAGCAAAGACAAATGACATTGGAATTAGTTAAAAACTCTGCAGGGCTGTGAAATAGGAGCTTCAGGAGTAGTGAACAGACATCAGAACTGCAGAACAAAGGATAGCTTGATTGGTGAAAAGGTGGTTAAAAAAGGAGAGGGGGTTATTAACACCTGTGGAATGAAGAGTTTAGAAGGGAGCAGGTAGATTTTGATAAACCATGAAGTCAATTGACTCCCTCACCACTGCCTGACTACAAATGCAGTCAGTTGGTTTCAAACTTTGAGGGGAAGCAGGAATCAAAGGGTGTGTAAGGGTACCAGTAACACCCCCCTTCCCCCTGATCTGCTCCTGGCTTCACAAACAGTGAATATGGTTTTCAGCTGCATCAGTAGAAGCATTAAGTGCAAGACGTGGGAGATGATAGTGCCTCTTTACTCCATGGTCAGGTGGTGGGGTTTTTTGCCCTCCTCATTATGTGTGTCACTGGATCACTGGTTAGGCCTCATCTACATTCATTACGTGCAGTTTTGGGCTCCACATTTTAAAAAGGACATGGAGAAACTAGAGAAGGTCCAGAGGCGGGTGACAAAAATGATAGAGAGCTTGGAAGGCAAGTCATATGCGGAGACGTTGATGGAAATAGGTATGTTTAGCTTGCAAAAAAGATGCTTAAGATGTGACATGATAGCAGTCTTCAAATATCTGAAGGGCTGCCACAAAGAAGAGGGAGAACACCTTTTCTCACTTGCTACAAAGAGCAGGATGTGGACCAATGGCTTGAAGATGTAGCAATGTTGGTTTAGATTGGATATCCAGAAGAAAACTTCTTCACTGTTAGCCACTGAGGCAGTGGAATAGACTGCCTAAGGAAGTTGCAGAGTCTCTGTCACTGGAGGTGTTGGACAGGCATTGGTGAGGGATGATCTAGCAGTAGCTATCACTATGCTCTCCTATTGGGAATTTCCCATGCTTCTGGACTTTGCTGGTTGCTACCTGGATCTGGTTTTCTACTCCTGCTGCTACATATGTCAAGGGAGTTTTTTTCATCTTCATCAGAAACATTGGGTGTTGCCTGCAGCCCAGGCCAGTGATTTTTATGGTGTGCCAGTGCTTCTGCTGGGAATGAAATTTGGAGGTTGCTGGCTAGAGGGTCTTGCCTCTCCACTCAGTTTCAGAACCAATTGCCATAGCTGGGGTCAGGAAGAAATTTTACCCTATAGTCAGACTGGCACAGACTAGGGGTTGGGGGTAGGAGGGGACACATGGCCTTTTCCCTTGGATTTCTCAAGCATATTTTAACAAATATGCAGCAGGACATTGGCCATTCTCATCCCTGTGCCAGGTTAAGTTGTATGTCTTGTGGCTACATTAGGGCTGACTGTGTGGTTTTGCTAATAGGTTGGACAATGGATTTCTATAGCGTGGTTTGAATAGGGTTGATCCTGCCTCAGCTCAGGGACTGGACTAGATATTAAGGTCCCTTCCAGCCCTACTTCTTTATGATTCTGTGTTCACAAATAAGTTGCATTTGCATTGTGGATGAAGCTTGGCAGAGGACCAGTCCCTACTTGAAACTGGACCCTCTGACTGAAGCTTCAATCAGAGTTTAGTAGCAGGGCACAGAATAGCATCCTACAGCAATGCAGTTTTGTGTGATTCATTTTCAGGTCTCCAGTAATGTAGGAAACTGATATTTACCTTTTTGTGGCATGATTCTGCCTTGTTCTAAAAAAGCACCAGAGCATGCATTTCAGCTTACTTCCTAAAGCACTATTAATACCAGAATGTGTAGAAAGAGGTAGCTAGTCATATTAGTCTGAAGTCAGGCAGAAGGCAGGGGAGGCTAAAACCATAGAGACTAACTGGTATAGAGGGGTAGGATGTGGTAATGCATCAGCATTCATCCAAATTCATCAGCAATGACAGCACTAGGGCTATTAGCATAAACAGCCTATGTTAATGAGCATGTTGTAAAATAATGAGTCAGCTCCAGGGCTTGTATGTTTACATTATGTTTTTTAAAAAGGAGGTGAATTCCAATTTAATTCCAGTCTTGATTATGCAAAAATAATCAACATAATGTCGTTTTAACGCCAGTTCTGAATGACGGGGGGGGGGGGGGGTCATTCTTTTTGGAACAGCTGCTGACAATACCTATCTGGATGTATAGAGTAACTGTGTATTTAAAAAACACATATGCATTTATAGATAAAATACTAATAATTACATTTTAAACTATCCTGGATAATTTAAATGAATTATTCTTTTCTATAGCTCTTGTGATAGGAGAGCAAAAAAACACAGGCAATTACAGAGGAACTGAAGTCCTCCTTATACATTCAAAGTTCTTAGAAGTTTTCTCCTGTTTCAAGATTGTCTGACATTTCTGGGTTACGCTTCAGGAATCCAGTGCAGGAGCTAGTCTTTGTACTGCAGCTCCAAACACAAAATGCTTTCATTATGAAACAATTATTTTCTCCCTCCTGTATCCCCAAAACTAGGTACTGTTAGATCCCAAACTGTCTTCAGTAGAGGCTTTGAAAAGCAAGGATAAGTAGGTTAAAGCTGGTTCTGTGAGTTATTTTATCTTCTATATTCTCAATCAGACAAATTCCTCCCAGCCTGGTCAGTCTGTTAGGTCTGTAGCTAGAGAGTTCTTCCCTCAAGGCATTTGTAACCATCTCCTCCTATGAATCAACATAGTCTCTGATGCAAGAGATGCTGCTGTCTTACAAAAATGTCTTCTATAAATTCAGACTCATCTATTAAAATTCAATGATCTGAAAAGTAATATGTCTGTGTTATTATTAGAGTTCCATTATAATCTTGTAGGTTTTTCATATTTTAACAACCAGGTCTTACTGAAATTTGCTTATCTAAAAATGTAATTCTATACTGTGACTAGTAGCATTATTCCTTCCTATCACGTTTAATGTATCTAGTAGACATTACATGTTTTAAGAATTCAGTGATGATTGTATATTTATTAGTGTAGTGTATGTTATTGACAATATATAGCATATGTCATTTTTTCAGTATTCATTTTATTGATCCAAAATAGTGAAATTATCAATAGGATTAAACATTTAATCTAAATGTATCTGTTTGTTCTCATGATTTATAAATGACCAAATAGCATGTACTGTATGTAATTTATAGAACTGACTACTGAATTAAAGTAAATGGTGTCAAGTCTTCCACAGCAAAAAGTTTTGTGTATCATAAACATCAAAGTACATCACAAATGGAGTACTGGAAAAAAACTGGTGTGGAAATAAGGAAAACCACTTCAGAAATTTAGTAATGATACATTAAAAATCTTCATGTTTTCTTACTGTTAATTATAGCATGGAAAGGGCAATATTTTATTCGAAGGTGATATTCTCATTATCCCTATACATTCCATTATTGCTAAGAGAGTTTTGCATATGCATCACTTAGGAAACAGCTACATTCCATCACTGGCTATAGGTTCTTCTAAATACTTTCATAGTCTCATCTCAAAGTATCAGGCTATCTCTGAGCTACTGGAACTCAATACTTGCATTAGTTTCTGAAGCAAATTTTAGGATAAGTAAAGCCCAAATGATCTGCACTTTTAACAAGTGGGGTGAACACCAATGGCACTGCAAGAAAGTACCAATGCACCATAATCTGCAAGAAAGTAAAGCTAGAATTTGTCATCAAAGAGGGACAGTGTTGTCTGCCACAAGCATGAACTATCCTGCTTGGGCATAGGTCACGATATGAAGAAACTAGATTCATTTAGTTCCTTCTGGGCCTTTTAAAATATATGTTCAGTCATGATTTGAATTGCTTTCTTCTCTGGAGTTTTGCAAGCTGCATGATCAATTTAGCATTCATTCCTTCTCTGCTGTTTTACTGTTGCTTTTAAGGCTATCGGTCTTGTTTCATGTCTTTATAACGTTGGTGTCTTGCACTTTTCTGCCTGCATTAATCCATGTTGTTTCTTTTCATAGCTTTATCTCTTCTTTCAAGCTTAATTCTTCAGCGTGTCCCTTCTTTCTGAGATCAAATAGATTAGTGGAACACAGTCAATTTAACAACTGTTATGTTGGAGATATGGCAACTGCATTTCTTAAAGGACTACCTACCCCACTATTTTCTTCTAGTGACTGACTGCTTTTAAAATGACCAACTGCCATTGTTTTAAAACTCGTCCTAGATCAGAAATTGTCAACATATTTTCACCTAGTCCTGGACTCTGGATTGTTTCCCTTTTTAGGCTAGTTACTAATTATTCCAGCCCCTTACGATCTCTGAATCTATGATACAATAAGTACAAACTGGTACTCACTAGGCCAAATGATAATATGCTCTTCAACAGAAGATCATGGTACTGGTACACATTAGTAGTGCACTAAGTCCTTTGCTCCTGTGACCCCAAAGAAAGGGGAATAATAATGCAGGCATGCCATGCTGTGCTCATACCTTGACATCAAAGCCAAGCCCTTAACTTGAAAGAAAATTTTCTGTGGCAGTCTCTACCTTAGCAATAATACATTCTGGTTGCAAAACCCCACTGGACAGCATAAATCTTATACACTGCCTTTAGCAATACATAATTATTGGGCTGGCCCCATACTCAGGGGTGAATTCCATCCTTTGTGATTTTTATCTGCGTACTTACCCCAAAGCTATTAAGCATAAGTGTTTATGCTGGTTCATGGTAGCATCTGAAGAAGCAGGTTGTAGCCTATGAAAGCTTATGTGTCTCTGAGCCAATTTCTTTTTTGTGTGTTGATTTAAAAAAAAATGCAGTAGAAGACTCTGTGTGTGTGTGTATGTGTGTGTATCAACTATATGTACAGAAACTATGTACATGTCTGCCACAATAAGTAACAAAGGGGAAAGAGAAAGAAAAAGGAGAAGGGAAGAGAGAGGGATAGAAGAAATGAGAAGAGTGCAAGGACTACTTTAATTACCAAAATAATCCAAGAATTCTTTCCAACTTACACTGAACTTTTCAAAACAGTTAAGCCTGCTAAATCACTCTCTTCATAGATGCCAGTTATGCCATCTCATTATACCAGATTTCAATTTTTGGAGATGTCCTACTTTTCCAATGCAGTAATACAATTATGTGTGTCACTAACAGGACCACTGTAAGAGTGCCATCTGGGAAGGTTTCAGTTTAAATTCCTTGGGGATATACCCAAGAGCACACACATTTGCCAAAGGTATCAGTGCTGTGTTCAAAACCATGTCAACTCTAGTTATAATTTCTTTCCAGAAAGAATTGATTCTAGGTCATAACTAAAACATAGAAGCAAGCATTGCCTGCAGTGCATCACATCTCCAGCATGACAAATACTGGCAATATATTTAATTTTTTAAGTTTAGAGGGAGACCAGTGTAGAAAAAAAATACGCTCGTTGTATAAGCTGAAGTCTAAGATATTTGCTGATGTTCAAATATTGTGAATTGCTGATTTTTCACTGGGAATCTGTCATCTGGATAACCAGGTCTTCATTTCACTTCAGTCATAAATAGGCTGTATCGTGTCTGTTATATGACATTTTATATTCATAGAGTGATGGCACAGAAAGGGGAAGAGAAGCAGATTTCAAGGGGAAAAATAATATCTGGAATATTTTCTACATCTAAAGACTCAGGTCCAAAACTGATTTTCCAATACTTGAAGGGGTGTGCATCAGGATCTGGGGGAACGTCTGTTCACCTGAGCTCCCCAAGGGATGACAAGGACCAACGGTCATAAACTCCTCCATGACTGTTTCAGGCTGGAGATAGGCAAAAATTTCTTTACTGTCCAAGCCCCCAAGGCCTGAAATAGACTCCCTCCAGAAGTGGTGCAGGCACCTACTCTGGACTCTTTCAAGAAATGTTTGAATGTTTATCTTGCTGGGATCCTTTGACCCTAGCTGACTTTCTGCCCCTGGGGCAGGGGGCTGAACTTGATGATCTTGAAGGTCCCTTCCAGCCCTAATGTCTATGAAATCTATGAAGCAACCTCATTCAGTTGGTTGGGGTTTTTTTGTTGTAAGGTCAAATTCATCATGTAACTCAGAAAAGTATTCAGTACAATTTACTACTAGATACTGTTGTACATGCGCATACCCTTATCCATTCACTTTCTCCACATCAATTTGTGGGACCTTCACTTCAAAAGGGACTGCCCCAAATACAGGCCTTATGATGTAATGAAGGATGAGTAAGTTTGCCCAATTTTTCCAAGGTTGTTGGGCTGCAAAAATTGTAGGAATTAAAGAGTTAGAACATCAGTGGTAAGTAGAGTTTATGATGGTTTATAATGGAAGGGGAAACATAAATGCCTGTTCAGTTTCCACCCATATAGGAGAGTTATCAGTTATCTAAGTCATCTAGTACATAGCAGATTTACAAAGAAAGCATTGTGATATTGTGGAAGGTTTGGCAGATGAAAGGCACCCAATTTGTTTCTAAAGTGCAACCCTGCTCTGCCTTCTGCCATCAATGTTTATTTAATTGTGACACGCAGTTGTTGTTGTTTCATGGATCTACAGAATCTCAGTTCCCATTGCCTGGTACAGTCATCTCTTGTGAATCCAAGAAATTGTAATGCAAATAAACTGAAACAGTTGTTTATGAAAAAGAAGAGTTATTTTCTTACATGGCTTCTGATCCTTTTTGGATACTGTTTTATGCATAGAGAAGGCCCTTGAAAATTCACACCTAGATTGGGAGAATCTTTGTAGCTATAAGCCTTTGTTTATTTTGACAACTGTTGTCTACTTTCAAGCATTTAGGACAACACAGTACACTTGTAACTGTTCTGTAGCAAAGTTAAGAGCAAAAATAGCACCTTGATACTACCTGCTATCACTACAGCACTCTGCTACTAGACTGTTACTGAGAAGCAAGGTGAGACCACTGTTTCTTTGTGGGAGAATTACCATGTTTGCAGATAGCTCAAATGAGAATTATTGAAGTTCTATTGTATATGAATGGGTGAAATGGTGTTTTTTGATATGCCAAGACTATAATTACGGAGCACACCAGAACCTTGAAAAGGATGGGAAAAAAAAAACAAATAAATGCACTGTTGTTACTATTTTTGTAAGAAGTTATGAAGATATTTGATTTCTTATTCGGGTTATGGCTAATTATTACCCTTTACCATACGAATTATAAATATCACCATCTGCAAATAATTACATATTATAAAAATATATATAATGCATTTTAATCACCATCTGCACCATTAGAGGGCTGGTTGCAGGCACAACCAGACAATTTTGAAATGTGCTGATTATAATGAATACAAAGAAAGCTTTTCCAACTCCTCTGGAGCAGTTCTAATAATAACTGGGTGCTTCACTGGTGGCGATACTAACAAAACTGCATGCAAGTGTTCTCAAGAAACTTTGCAAAGACTTATCAATATTAAATTCTTATTATTCTAACTTGCATGAAACATTAACATGCAAATTCATTATGATTTTCTGCTAGAATTAAGTGTTAGCATAATATGAGTACATCTATAACAAATGCTCAGTGGGGAAAGACTTTGAACTGCAAGACTTGAACATTAGTCATACTTGAATATTCTTTTTTCCCCGCACACACACACCAAAGGGCTTAAAAAGACAAAGGCCTGTGCCCTTGACATTTTTTAAGTCTACCAATTTAAATGAATCCTGAATAGACCCCTTGAAGTAAAAACACTCTGTGCCCACACAAGTATCAGAATTTTTCATGAAATGGTCTGCAACTGGATATATTTCAGTATATTTTCTAAAGCACATTCCTTTTATGTAACAACCAAAAGACAGATCACATATCTGCTGCTTCATAAATTAATCCAAGCAGAGCAATACATAACAAAGAAACAAAAGCAACACAGACTAAAATGCCTATGGAGTTATCACTCAAATTAAAGGAAGAAAGGCTCTTTAAATTGTCATTTAAAGGTAGAATGAGAGTAAGATTAACCATTAAAGAGTAGATTTAAACAGGAATTTAGCTATACATGGATAGTGCAAGTGCCCTTTGATATAAATGGATAGTGCAAGTGCAATTTCTTTTGTTCAGTTACTATTTATGGCATCAAATGTGGTTGATTTTGATTTTGCAAAAGACTAAATCCTTCATACACATAAACAGAGCTGTTGCCATTTTTCTTTTCCAGCTGATTTTGTAGTTCTGAATTTTTTTCTTTTTTGTGACATTTAGGGGCAATAGTTTTTTTTTTCACTTTGAGACAAATGGAAATATACGAAGTAAGTTTTACTCTAAATTTCATCTGCATCACATTTTGGGCAGAAGTAGCAAAGTAGCCATCTTTGGAATTGCTCTAGTAGGCACCGTGGGTAAGGAAGATAAAAGTAATGTAAGTTGATCACTGCGGTTAAAGGCTCATCACTGATTTTTTTCCCCAAAGGTTGAAGCTCGCTTATCCCCTCACAGTCTTACCTTTAGGCTTTGGAACACTACATATGTAGGTGCCTGATTTTTAGAACGACCCCAGCTAGTAGTGCTGCCTAAGCTACCATTGCTGACAGTAGGAACAGTAGTTGATCCTCCCACTTCTGCTGAGTAGCCAGCCTTATCTCTAATAATGAGGCGAGACAGCTTAATGGCATAAAAGGTAAGATGGTCTACCAGACTAAGCAGAAGACTGAGACCAGAGATTTTTGCATTCCAGTCTCACTTCGATAATAAGGGCAACTTTGGCATTAGCCAAGTTGATTAACCTTTCTGCAGCAGGTTCCCCATCTGTAAGACAGAGATAAAAATACTTACTTACTTCACTGAGCGATTGCAACAGTCGAGTAGTTAACATGTATAAAGTGATATAGATGATGTAATTTGGCAGAATACTCCTCAAACCTAGAGACATAGTGAGCTCATTGAGTGCCTGAGGAGGGTGGGGGTACGCCAACCACTGTAGACCAGGGAAGGTGGAGGTAGGGGGACATGAGTGAGGGGAAGGGAAGGTTTACCTTCTCAGGTTCCAGCTACTACTAATGATGATGTAGCAGTGCCAGCTCTACTCAGGCAGCAGCAACCCTGTAGCCAGGTTCCTTGTAAGCTGACCCTGGTGCCCTGTTTGCTCTCTGCCCTCCTCCCCATACATATTTGGAGCAGACTGTGCTTGCTATGACAAAGGTTCCCCTGATGATGTGGTGGAACACCATTTTGCTCCTTCCACTCAAACCTCTGCCTCCCAGACACCTTGTTTGTATGGCACTGCCCCAGCCATGTCCAAGACTGTCAGGGGGGATTCTGGTGCCCTGGCTAGTTGGTGCCTGGGGCTGGTGCTCTGCTTGTCCTATCTTAGTTACACTACTGTTAAAATCTTCCACAGGCAGGGGGTGCAGCATTCTTTAAATCCTTGGTTGATGCAGTCAACTGTCCTTTGCAAAACTGTTTAAAAATTTGGCAATTATGCATGTGCCAACACAAGCATCCCCCTTCCCATTATGCGTTGGGAAGGGAGGCTAATTTTCCCTCTCTGTTACACTCCCTCCTTTTTATGCAAACAGTCTTTATACATATTAAAAAACTTCAACCATGCCCCAAATGCTTAGATCAGCCCTGCCCACAGTGATGGGATCCTGGTGGTTTCCAGTCAGTTACCTCTTTCGAGGAGAAGCTGCAAAAAATAATTTATGCAGTGTTTCCCCAAAATGCTAAGGCTAGCTCTGTGTGGCTAGTCACTGCTCACAGGAGTTTAACTCATTGTCCAGAGTGATTTGACCAGGATAGTTTTTGTATCAGTGTCATATGATAATGTTTTCTTTCTGAGTTCTTCATTTACATTTGTCTGTGTTCACCCAGGACTTCCATCCTATCTGCTATATTGTATTCCCTTGGTTTTGCTTTGTGGTGGTTGCCATATGCTCCTTTGTGCAAAGAAACATTTTATAACTAAAATATCTATGCTTGTGGGGAGACAAAGTTCTGTGGGTAAATCCAATATCTTTTATTAGACCAACTCAAATAGTTGGGAAAATTCTTCTTAGCAAGCTTTTGGGCACAAACACCCTTTGTCAGGCTGAAGAAGCATCTGCAGATGGTCTGTGCTCTTCCTAGATGGAGTGGTAAAGGAGCCGGAGGCCAGTACTATGCAAGAGCCAGTCAGTTAAAATGTAAATTGAGGTGGTCAGTAAGTAAGAGACAGGTGTGGGGGAAAGGGGAAGGGGGAATTAATGTAGCTGTAGTCAAAGGATGAAAGACAGGAGGGTGGGGGGGAAGGGAATGATACTAGCTGGTCAAAAGTGGATGGTTTACCTAGGGAGTCAGATGTTAGGCAGGTTATAATGTGTCATAATCCAATGTCTATATTTAGTCCATGATTTTTTGTATCCAGTAGATTGATGAAGTGAAGTTCATAGACTCGTCTGTGAAAAGTATTTGTAAATCATGGACTAAATATAGACATTAGATTATGACACATTATAACCTGCCTAACATCTGACTCCCCAGGTAAACTCTCCACTTTTTACCAGCTATTCTCATTTCCTTCCCCCGCCCCCACCGCGCTGTGTTTCATTCTCTGACTACAGCTACATTCATTGCCCCTTCCCACCACCCAACCTGCATCTCACCTACTGACCACCTTAATTTACATTTTAAATGACTGGCTTTCTTGCATACTGTACTGGCCTCTGGCTGCTTTACCACTCCATCCAGGAAGAGCGCAGACCATCTGCCGACACTTCTTCAACCTGATGAAGGGTGTTTGTGCCCAAAAGCTTGCTAAGAAGAATTTTCCCAACTATTTTAGTTGGTTTAATAATAGATAATGTTTTTACCCAAAGAACTTTGTCTGCCTATGCCTGTAGACCAACACGACAACAACCTACAACCCTGTACTTGTGGGGAGTTTCTCTTTAGAAGATCAAATACAAAATGGTAGGCACAGTAAGTGGGCCGAATTCTCAGTCCATCCCACTAAGTGACTACACTTTTAAGAAGGAGCATTTTGTGGAAGGCTGTCATCCTAGTGCAGTGGTTTTCAACCTTTTGTTCATAGATCCCTAGGGGTCCACAGACTGTGTCTATGGGGTCTGAGAAAGATGACTATGATCACTAAAAAGTACTTGAATACCCACACTTACAATTCAAGGGGGTAAGTACATCCATTTGAAATTTCTGAAGGGGTCCCCACCACTATTTGAAATTTTTTAGGGATCCACAAATGAAAAAAGGTTGAAAACCACTGTCCTAGTGACATCAGAGACCATCTAGCAAAAAGTTACTTGGCTATATAGTGGGTGTCTATATTATAAAGTTAATATTTATACAGAGAACAGGAAAACAGGGATGTCCTCACCTACACCATTGTAACATTTGGCACAGTGCCACATGTGCAAACCACATTTAAGCATGAGGGGATAGTTCAGTCCCAGGATGTGGGGCTAATAGGGTGCCTATCACCACTAGACACATAGGGCACAGAAAGGAATACTTTTGGTTATTCCTGTCCTCTTTTGGATTCACAATAGTAACACACAAGATTACAAAAAATACTACCAACCTCTTGAGCTATCTGGGCCCCCCACTCCCTTTTATTTTAAAATCGTTGTCACTATATTTATTCTTTTTTTCTTCCATGCTGTGCTGCAATTGCACCCAAAGTTGGAGACAAATTAAAAATACCAGCTCCAGGTTCACACATGTATAAAGGGAGCACTATTCCAACAAAAGAAACATCCTTAAATTATTCAGAATATCTTCCCTTCTCCAGTTTCCCTTTCTTTCAGTTTGTATAAACTAGTCTTGGATGCATTTGGCACTAGTACAGACCAACACAGAAGACTACCAAAGTAGGGCATGTACATAATCAATCATTAAACTATGTAATGTGTCCATAGAATTCCCAAGGTACAGTATTTGTTAATTCTGTAATTGTAAATAATAGAATCTTTAAAAAAAGAAACAAGAAAAGATAAATATAATCCTAAGGTGAAACTAGATCGTTTTTCCTTTTGCATAGAAAATAGCAATTGCTTAAAAAGCTATTTCTTCTACACCTGTACCACTGCAAATATATAACAACAGGTGTCAGAATGCAATGACTGACTGAGTAAATCTCTCTGATATCTACAAATACATTCTGAGTTGGAAAAGACATTTGAAGACAAGTCAGAGTGTAAATTGTTGACAAAATAATACTCAAGACAGTACCTGAGCGAAGGTGGTAATCAGGGAACACCTTTTATGGTGCTATGAATTAAGATAAGCCAAGACCAGTCCTAGTATTTGTCACACAGCATAATGCTTCTGTTAAACTAAGATACTGAAAGGAAGGGATTTCTAGGCGCCATTCTTGACACAATAGCACGTTATTTTTTATTTATTTAGTTGTAACCTTTTGTAGCATGGTTCTCCGCACCACCCCTAGACATTTTTACTGAAAATCATCCTTTGTCACACTTGACCCAAATCATAAGATCAACAGAGGTGAGATGCTTCGGTTTGACATCTAACCTTCTTAATCCCCCCGCCCCCTGAACACCTTCTTATTTGTCCACAAATAGCTGGACACTACAGCATGCTTAAATGAACAAAACCTGGCTCTGTTTTCTCAGGTTGTCCTATATATATTACAGCTTCTGAGATTCAACAGAAGCCGAAAACTGACTAGTTACTCTTTTACCCAGTGACGCAGCGTAAAGGGACTCTCTGGGTAAACCGAGGCAGCATGTTTGGTTTGTCTGAGACAGAAGTGACCTAAGAGATGAAGTGCAGGTGCCACTCCAGCATAGGATCTCTCTCCTGGAAAGGAAGTGAGCTGCCTCCACCAAGGCTGTGGCAAAATCCTGAATGACTGTTGGGCTGCTGGCACTGTCCAGCAAAGCTGTGGGTGTCAGCTCAGAGGTAGGTTTGCCTTCCACCTGCCACGCAGAGGATGCTCTCACACCCACCGTGCCTTCTGCCCAGCTAAAGCCTGGCTGATCAAAGAAGCTGGGGCACAATTTCTCCCCCTTCCCATCTCCTTAAAAGTGCGGAGGCTCCTGCTTCCCGGCTGGGCACAGCAGGGTCCCCAACCAATCAATTAGGCCTGCCAATGGTAGACACTGACAGGGGTGCTCTGATTGCCCCCAGCCTGGCACTGCAAGTGATCACTGCCTGCCTGCCATGAGCTGTGGGGGCCTCTGTGGACAGCTAGGGCTGGACAAGTGCTGAGTTAGGGGTGCAGGTGTGCAGGCGGAGGAAGATGCTGGGGGAGAGGAAGGATGGGGGAGAGGGCGGGAAGGGACAAGGCTCAGCCAAGCACTTACTGTGGAACTGCCGGTGCCTGGCCCGGCTCCTCCAGAGCCTGCTTCTCACCCAGCGCAGATGTGGGCACAGCTGCTCCATGGCAGGGAGCTGCTGGGAGTGGAAGTGGCAGTAGCTGCCCAGCCAGCAGCACAGTGCATCCAGGGGCAGTGCCTGCCACTTGCTGGGGTCCCAGAGCCCAAGCTGAAGCCTCCTGTGGGACATGCGACTGGCAGCCCCCTGCAAGCAAGCAAGCCAGCGAGCCTGGGGACAGTTGCTGGGGCTGCTCTGCTGCTGTCCCCATGTTTTATGCATGAGGCTGATGAGAGAGTAATTTCATCCCCAGCTCAGAGGGGGAGGGGGAGTGGGGGGAGTGCCAGTCCCAGCCACAGCATTGCCTTGCTCTCCCCAACACACAAACACACACCCCTCCCCTTGGTCGAAGCTGGATGCTGCTGTCCAGGGGGTGGAGGGGGTGGAATGAGAAATGTCATAGAGGGAGGCTTGGAAAAGCCCCATTGAAACCCCACACCAGTTCCTTGTGCCCCTGGCAGCTGGAGAAGCTTGTGCTCAGTGCCAGTGCAGGGATGCAGCTCAGTGCTCAGGTGCTACCTCTGCCTGTGTCATATGGATACAGCCTCCCCACCAACCCTTTCTGTTACATGTGTCGGCGGGGGGGTGGGTTACGTAGAGTTTAGATTATGGATTGTACAGGATGGTTTGAATCAGGATGATCCTGCCTCAGACAGGGGATTGGACTAGATAACCTCTGGAGGTCCCTTCTAGCCTAATTTCTCCGTGACTCTATATTGCAGCAGCCCTTAGAGGCTTGTTACTGTGCTAGGCATTGGACTCAAATGGGACTAAATGGTCCCTACCCTGAAGACTTGACAGTCTCTGGGCCAGTGCCTTTTTACCTACAAATGTCTTTTACTCATATATTTGAGTGAATTCTTATCTGCCAGCCTCCAACACACACCTGCACAAACACACACACATGCACATGTACAACATACCTTCTTCCGATATGGGAGAGGCTTAAAGAAACCCCAAGTGAGTGAGTCTCCCAGAGAATACATGAGGTAGCCTACAATGAAGTTCTTCCCTGCCTAATTCTTGCTGCCTGAACACATAAACCTAGGCAGGCGGCTTCTGAACCGCGCTAAATATACTCAGTGAAACTCAAGACTACCCTGATGCCTGCTATGTGTCAGGTTACATTGCCAGCTTGAAACTCATGCCAGGTTCATTTAAGGGTCCTTTAGCTGATTTTTTTATGATGTAATCAGGTGAGTGGTGCATTTCCGTCATAATGTCAGGTGGAAGGCAGCACAGACCGCTGTGCTTCATTATGAAGGTTTTTTTCACAGGAGTCATTCTAGAGATGGGCCAAGCTTACAAATTGTGAATCCATTTCTCCTTGTATTGATTTTGCACAAAATCTTGAGACACTTAATATCTTAAGGATATTAAACTTTTGAATTCCCATGCAACTGTCCTGTGATAGATCAGAGTAAAGTAAATACTGCAGAGTATATTGTAGCAAAGAACCCTGCTTTCATTATATGGAGTAAGTAATCACCACTTCATGATCTTTTCTAGCTCTTCTTTTTCTGTCATTTGAATAATCATGGTTATCTGTTTCTGTTACTTAACCTTTGAAAATAGAATTTCATGTGAAACCCTGAAGTCAGGAATATAGGACTGAAGTCCTAGTCACTAAGTCCGGGTCCCTGCTATCACAGGAATCTTGCTGTATCACAGGTTTCTTAACTTTTTCAGGCTTCCTCTTAAAACTAGTTTTTTTTATCTTTACTACTGCTACCTGAAGGCTGTTCCAGAACCTCACTGTGCTGATAGCTAGAAAACTTCTAGTTTCCAGGCTGAATTTATTCATTCCTCGGTTATTATACCCATTTGTTCATGTGACAGTAGTCTTTTAGCCTAAAATGTTCCTTCGCCTCCCTGGCACTTACCCCTCCTGGTTCATTTATAGACAGCAGTCGCATCTACTTTCAGTCTTCATTTTCCTGGACTAAATAAAGCAAGCTCTTTTAGCTTCTGCTGGTAAATTAAGTTCTCTGTTTCCTAATCATTCTAGTAGCTCTTTCCTACGTATGTTCTTTCTTGAGCAGGGGTAACTAGAATTGTCTCACCAGTACCTTACACAATGCCACTCATACTTTCCTGCCTTTACTGAAAATATTTCAGTTAATATATGCCAAAGTCATATTTGCTTTTTCTACAATGGTATCACATTGACAATGTGATAGGGACAATGGCTAGGGACAGGCATTCAAGAAGTTGAATCTCAAATTGATTTGGCTGAATCTCCGACTCGAACAGGCCCCATCCCCTGCCCGCTCTCCCAGCCCCATCAATGGCTGCCCCACCTGGCCCTAGACACCCAGCACTCACCGGCTCACCCTGCCAGGTTGGGGCCATGCCAGCCAGTATCTCCACGAGGGTCGGTCCCTGCTCTGGCTAAAGAGCAGAGGGGCAGGGTCAGCCCTGTGGCTGGAGCAGAGAGCCCAGCCCAGCCCAGCGAACATGCCAGGATGCTGGGGGAGTCTGGTTTATCTTAAACCAACAAGTGGTCTGGGACAGATATTCCATAAACTGATTTGAGTTAAGTCTGTCAAATCAGTTAAGTCTGAAACTACATTCAGCCAGGTTTATCTGAAACCGGTTTTGGCCATTTGAAACTGGTTTATGTGCACTCAATGTCTGTTCCGTTACAGGTTTAATCCAGTTTCTGATCACTTAAACCAGTATGTGTAATGTCACTTCCTAGATTTTTACCAGGTGAGGCACCCATACAGGATCAAATAACCTTACCGAGGGGCAAAAGACATGTCTATTTAAGCAACTTCAAATGAAGTACGATTGACTTCTTTCATGAGAGTTCAAGGTTGATGTAATCTCAGCTTCATGAGTTATTCACTGTAGTTCTAATAAACATAATTTACAGTAATAAATGCAAAATAACAGCAGGTATATGTGGGCTGAAATAAGAGAAGTTGACAGGTATGGTTTCCTTCACTTGTATTTTTAAACCTAAATTATTATAATCCTATGGAAAGGGGAAAATAAGAACAATAACATAATGAACTATACAGTAATTTGCTTTGTTTCTGTAAAGAAAATATCTTAAAATGGCAAATGTTTATATTTCTGATGATAGATTTTTTCTCTTATATTTTATGTTCTTTCACTTTAAAATAAAGCATTTTGTACATAGCAGTATATTTTTGCTTTAATGTAGGCAGAAGACATCAATTCTACACTTGATTGGCCTCCAATCATTTTATGTTTTATAACACATAGCATTCTGATGGCTAATATATATTTAATCATCTGGCACCAAAGCATAGAAAGGAATTCAGAAAAGCTTAACTGTGTAATTCTCTTTTTTTTATTTTTCCTCCAACTCATTTTTCTGTAAATGAATGTAAAATGTCAGAATCAAAAGAAAGGGCACCAGCATGAGTGCCTCCCTGCATTTTACTTTAAAATTTTACAGTGGAGAAAGAGATCTTCAATTACACAGTAAAATGGAAACTGCTGAGCCAAGTCACACCCAGCTGTGTTATTTTTGAAACTCAAATCAGCTAAGAAAGCTTTGTATCATTAAAAAGTAAAGCCTTTCAAACCTCACAAAGTTTCCAGAATCAACCATAACCACTTCTTTAAAAAAAAATAAAGCTTACTTAATTCTTTCATCTGAATAAATGAAATACCAAATGAAATACCAAATGCTTTATATCACATGTATAAAGAGAAGAAAAAGCTTAGTAATGTGCTATACATCGTTCTTTTCAGCAATGTAGAAAGTATAATTTTTCTCTGGCCACAGAAATGTCCTGGGAGGTCCCTCTACTGTAGAAATAAGTGTTCAGTGGAGACTAAAGAGCAGCAATAAGTTTTTCCATTTTTCATATTTCCAGCACTTTGGCCATCCATTCTTGTTTCTTTTTAGCTAGGAGGAAGCAATACATTTTCTCTCTGCTACTGATAATGTATTTAAGTTCTGAGCATTCTTTGACTACTTGGTTTTCCAGTAAACTACTGAGAGGCACTCCTTTTTGCTCTTACATTCATAAGCAAATAAAAGACCCCATTAAAATTAAGCTTAGCCCTATGTCAAGGCTCGTTTTTTCTCTTGATAAACATCTAAAACACTTTAGGTTGAATTTCCAAAAGTGATCGGCATTGGCCTAATTCTGTTCCCATGGAAGTAAATTTGGATTTTGCAATTAGCATGAACAAGAATGGAATGAGGTAGATTTTTTAAAACCTAGCCTTCCATGCCTTGCAATTTTGTGGTGCATTTCAGCTCAGATAAAACTGAATCTTAGTTATCCAAACATCTAATTACCCCAATTATATTCAGGCAGCAATTTCAGTTTTGGATTTTTTATTCTGTTTTGGGGTAATGTTTCTGGGATACAGGACCTTGTTTCAGATGCATTCAGCACCTACAGCTCCCAGTGATTTCTGCTGGGTTTGTGAGTGATTAGCTCTTTTGAAAATCAGATGAAAATACTTTTTAAAATTGCTTTAAAAATGGATTCAGACTTCCTTGAAGTGCATTTTAAAATATCTAAAAATGACTTAACCAAAAGCTCTTAGTCCATGGACACAAAAAATAATGGACTAAATATAAACATTGGATTTATGGCATATTATAACCTGCCTAACATCCAAGAACCCCAGGTAACCTGTCTGCATTTTACCAGCTACATTCTATCACCAGGTCAACTTTCCTCCTGCCCCCACCTACCTGTCTGATATCTATTGTCCCCCATTCCCCCTGATCTTCACTGCCATGCATTTGCATTTTCACAGACCTGCATTTTGCATATTGGCTTCTATTCTACCCAGGAGAGCACATATTATACCACCAAACTCTCCCTATGCCTGAAGAAGGGTGTTTGTGCCCAAAAGCTTGCAAAGAACAATTTTTCCAAGTATTTAGTTGATCTAATAAAAGATCTAATAATTTAGATCTAATAATTTAGTTGATATAATAAAAGATATCACATCTACCCATGCCTGAATGCAGGCATATAAACTGTGACTAATTCCAAGAGTGTTGGCAGAACGGTGTGTGCTTATAGGCACTATTATGTCTACCACAGGGCATACAAATAGCATGATCCTCCTTCCATTGAAATTAATAGCAAGACTCCCATTGAAACTAATGGAAGTAAGGTTGAGTTTCTAAACAATAACATGTTCAGGTGACTGTGCCCAGAACATGAGGAACTTCAGAGGCATTGCCTTGTTTAATTTTGTCCTGGTGTGCTATTCTCATCCAGCATGCAAGAAAAGAAGTCTTAATTCAGCAGGACACCTTCAGTTTGGCTGGGAATATCATGTCTAACCAAATGCCTTACTCCACAAAAGATTTCTTAATGGATTTTAAATCCTTCCTTTTGGCATATCCTGCAGGGTTTAGTTCAGTGGGAAAGGGTACCCTGTCACTCAGAAGGATTGTATTAATGCTCCTAGCTGTTTCAAGAATCCTATTCTGGATCAGTCAGTTAAATAATACATGTTCCATCCTTTCAAAATTAAAAAAAAAAAAATCCCGGGTCATTTTCAGCCACCTGCAGTATTTTTCTGATCTGCTCTTACCCCGCACACCATTTTGGATCTGCATGAGAAATAATTATTTTCCAGGCTGACAGTTTGCACTCAGACATTGTATTTTGCCAGATTACAATTTTGATTCAAGTAGTAGGATTAAATCCTAAAATTAGGCATATATAACATTAAAGTGAAAACAATTGCTTGTCAACTACAGTGATGCTATTAGAAGGCATTATGATATATATGTTCTACGTTTGAGTCATATGTGGGTCATAAATGTGAGTGAGCATTTCCATTTTATCCAGCAAGTCCCCATGCTGCCGTATAATAATTTCATGGGACAGTTAAATCCATTAGGTAGCAGAGTGCATAAATACTGTATAATAAAATCCACAATGGCTCAAAATATATATCTAGTTCCTGGAATCTCATGCTGTATGTAATTTCTGTCTCCTTGTCTGATGCTGTTCTTCTGCCCCCTACTGCCCAACACTTTAACTTTTTTTATGATTTTCAAAACTGAATTTACTAATCTATGTTTAAATTTTTTTCTATCCTTATCCAATTTAATCAAAACTAAATAACCAGCGTGTGAAAAAGTGTGTATAATTCCAGCTTGATTTTCTGATAAGATTCTTGTGCTGAACAGCTTCAAATCCTGCAATACCAAACACAAAATATTTGTTAAAAACTTGCTTATTTTGGCAACTTGATATACCTCCAGAGTCACTGAGAATCCATGTTCTTGTGTATCAGTATAACAGTGTAATATCTATATAACAGTGTAATACAAGTGTAACTGGATGAAATTCTGCCTGGCGTTCTACAGGAGGTCAGATGAGATAATTTAACAGTCTTTGTTTTCCCTAAAGCAGTGAATCTCAATCACGGCACACTGGCTTCCTTGAGATCCTTTCAGGGGTGCCACAACATGCCAGACAACATTAGCACTGTTAAGTGTACAAACAGCTTTCACAAGATAAACCCAAAATTTCAACTAAGAATCCATAGTGTTAAAAAAATGTGATTGATTGCAGTCTTTTTTAGTTCTTTGCAACAAAAAAATTGCTGTATTATTTTCCATAGTCAAAAAAGGAGCAAAAAGTAAAATCTGGCATTTTCTGAGGGGTGTCTTGAGTCTACCAAGGGGTGCCTTGAACCTAAAAAGGTTGAGGACCCCTGCCTTAGAATCTATTAAACCAACTGGGTTGCACAGATGTTAAGTAAGAGGGGGGAATATTGACCTAAATTACTGGGTATTATTTGCTACATTTTTTTTTCAGATTGGCTGAGCAGTGGGGCTCAGGTAGCCCTTTGCTTCATTAAAAGAAAAGGATCTTGACAAAGGAACTCTATGCAACTTACAAGAGGAAGCTGAAGTATAAGTGAGCTTAGCAAAGGTGCATCCTATCCTTCTGATCATTGTGTGAGTGTTTTTTTTTCCCAAAATGCTGCTTATTCTTGGACATTCTTGCAAGCTATTGTTAAAAGGTTTTCTGGCGTACTTGATACAGTCCTTTGTGGTTCAGTGGTAGGATCTTTGTCTGCCACACAGAAGACCCAAATTCAACTTCCGGCTGCTTATATGACTACAGCCATGGAGGCACCAAAGATCTGGACAGTCTGGCCTTCGGACTGTCTCTCAGTGGCCTAAAAGGGGGATGGAAGGTTTGGGCAGCCTTCACTTCTCCAAACTCCTGCCTAGGCATATGCATCAAAGGTCTGAGTGACCTCTCACATATACATCACGAACCGAAAGGATCAACAGTTGCCAAAACCCTGGGTGTGCTTGACTATACAGTTACTCTAGTACTGCAATTTAAACATAAAACATTTTACGGGCATCATTTGCTAATAAGTGGGGACCCACATTAAGGGGGTCCTGTGGTCCTGCCAGTTACATAGACTTCCTAACCCAGACACAAGATCAATTATTTGTTGTTGAGTATCGGCTCTGTTGAGCTCAGAATCAAGCAAGGCTCATATTATAGACCAGGGGTGCTCAGCCTATGGCCCCCAAGCCAGATCCAGCCTCTGGCGCTTTGTTATTTGGCTCTGCACAGATCTGTGGGAAGCTTTGCAGGCCATGGACTTTAATGCTAGATTGGGTATGTAGAGCAGGGTCTGGATGAGGGCAGCACAGCCTGCGAAGCTAGATGCTGGCCAGACAGGGGCAGCGTGGATCTGTCTAACCCAATCCCAGCTGGGTGGGGGCAGTGCAGGCCCCCAGAACCCAATCTCAGCTGGGGGGTGCAGCATGGGCCCTGGGATCCTGATCCAGCTGGATGGTTGTGGCTCAGGGCACCTGGAGCTCAATGCTGGCTGGGCAGAGGCAGCAGAGGGCTCCCATGACCTGATCCCAGTGCGAGAGGGTGGCATGGAACCTTATCCATCCTGTGGGCTGGCCCTGCACCATTCATCTGGCTTACAGGGACAAAAATGTGAGCACTGCTACTGTAGTCAAAGGAAAGAGTTTGGCTGTATCTCAGAATTTGTGAACTGCCAAAATTGGACAATTAATGAGTACTTCTAAAACACGTACAAAGGAAGAGGGTATTACTGTTATACTTGAGAGAATAAAGGAAACATTCTTGGCATGTATATATTTTAAAGTCAAGGAAGTCTGTAGCCATCAGTTACTTCCCTGGTTATTTTTTGCTTGGCTTCAGAAAAAATTGAAATATGAAATAAATGTATATTAATGTATTAAGCCATACCTGTAAGGGACTGAATATATGAAAGTTAAAATGTAAAAAACAGAATCATTCATATTTGACTTTCCATATCCCATATCTATAGCTTAATTAATCAAATGTACCTCAAAGGAATAACCTTGTTATACCAGTTTACCAAAAAACTTGCTAATTTTGCCAACTTGATATACCTTCAGAGTCACTGAGAGTCCATGTTCTTGTGTATCAATATAACAGTACATAAGTATAATGTCATATATTTTCTCTCTCCTCTTCATCTTAAGATGGAGAGGCAGTATGCCAGGATAGGAGACTTCATTCTTAGTTGTCATTATGGAACTGGGATAGATCTAACAAAGTGTGTTTGTTCATTGTTCTCCAGGTTTCCTGTTGTCAACAATGTTTCCATCATCATTATCCATGACCATCTCTTGGCGTAGGGCAATGTTATTCTAATCTTAAACAAGAAAACAACAAACCCCTGCACTTTCAGGGTCCCTTCCAGCACTATCATCTAAGAGAGACTGGTCCAGTCACACAGGATTCTGTGGCAGAGTCAGGAACAGAATCTAAATCTCCTGTAGTCTTGAACTGCACATTTGCCAGAAAAACATCTCTCCTCTCTACCCATCTCAAGCTGCACAGGAAGTGCCCCTATGGAGTGGCCTGTTTTCCTAGGCTAGGACAATGAAAGTACTCTGAGTCTAATTAGCTACAAGAAGGCACTGAGAGGTTTGGGTGCTGAACAAATTGCGGACTGATTTCTACAAAGGTAAATAAAGAGTCATAAATGTCATTGTGTCTCCTTTCTACTTACTATTTTTTATGAAAATACTGGCTAGAGTTGAGGCAAATCAACATAAATCATCTCATGTAACATTAAAGACATTACTGAAAATCTTTATACATATAAAATATACGTTCCTTTCAATCTACCCCTAATCTTATCGCTCTGAGAAGTACTATGCCTAACTGCAGTCATTTCTAGGACTGATAAGAAGAAGATCCAAACTAATTGGCTTCCAAGGGGACCTTGTCACCAGAAATACTGTTTTTCATATAGTTACAAGAGTAACAAAAAAGATGTTTCATTTCCATGCACCCTTAAATAAGTTATGGATTTAAGGCTCGATTTAATCATGTTGCAAGATAGAGTACTTTCTGTGTTTTTCAAATCTGTACTGGGATTCCTAAATTTTGCCACTATTATAACAAGCATAACAGGAACGACACACTTTATCTGAGACAGGGTAAATCATTATTAGTCCTTAGTTATGTGGAAAAGTTGCATGAGTATAACCTGAAGTGTGAAGTTAAACCCATACAAAGTTCAGGGTGGATGCTTTTGTTTTAGAAGTAGCACTTTTTCTTTGGTTTAGCTTAAGTCAACTATTACATTAACCAAACATATCCACAAAGAAATGTGCAATGATTAACTTATATGTGTTAAATTGATTTTTAAATTTAAACCAATGCAACTTTCCTGTGGTCAGTGGCTTTTGTGTAACCACCATATTGCAGTGATATAGAACAATTACATAAACAGTTTGAACATAATCATTCATAATATATCTTGAGGGTTTAAATCCAAATATCATGGAGCAAGTGACCCGATCTGAGCAACCACTGCTACAATTGGTAAAAAATGTTACCCTCATTAGCAATGTCAGCAATGATTGTGTGGGCATAAATACAAGCTAGAATTCTCACATCAGAATAGGAACTCATTGATTTTGCAAGGTGTGGGAGCTTTAACAGCCTTTTTCATGTTCTGTGAATTAACCCAGGAATGGCCTTCAGCTGTTTTGGTGAGCACTGCCCACCAGTCCAGGGTTCAAATAAACTGGCATGTTTTACCAGCGCTGAATTTAAACACATTTTTAACCAAGAGTGTTTTTAACTGTGTTGCTGGAATTGAATGCACTTGTCCTGTATTCTAAAGGGAGAAAATACATTGCGTCTCAGAAGTCAATGTAAATGAGTTCCCAGTTCTGTTTCATGTGTCTGATAACACTTAGTGGGAATGAAATTGCTAGAGAGAATTGCAAATTGGAAGTGATTCTTTTCAGAGAGCTACTTTTGCAGTTTGTAGTGCCACCTCTGCTGCATGCACAACTTTGTGGTATTTCCAGTTTCCATTAAATTAAAAATGTAGGTTTTCTAGTCACATTTCCCCCCTCTCCACCTTGTTATATTGGTATTAGGAATATGCCACAAGATTGTGCTGAGGAGATTGCAGAGGAGAGGACATGGAAAAAATGTGCCTAATGCTCCCCTCTCCTCCCCACCTCTCCCCACTATATTCTGGCTTGTAGGGCACAGGAACAGCAGCAAGTACCATCTGGATAGTGTCATGAAGTGCAAGGTATTCTGGGAATCTTAGTTCTCTAGAGTGGCAGTGGTGTTTGTGACTGCTGGGGAAAAACTTTCACACCACTCTTTTTGATGCTGGAGCCCCTGTCCAGAGCACAACAAAGTGCTGATTTCAGTGGCAAAAAAATGGGGTCAATTCTTCCCTCAGCAGCACTCAATGACACACATTACCTATGTGAGAAAAATAATGCAGCAGGGAAATCAGCATGGATTTGTAACAGGTAGATCATGCCTGAACAATCTGGTTTCGTTTTATGACAGGGTCACAAAATGCTTAGACACAGGACTAGAGGTGGATGTCGTTTCTTGTACTTTAGCAAGGCCTTCGATATGGTATCTTATCCTATTCTCATAAATAAATTAAGAGGCTGTGACATAGATGCTTACACAGTCCGGTGGGTGGCAAATTGGTTTAGCGGTCGCACCCAGAGAGTGGTAGTAGATGTATCGGTATTGACCTGGAAGGATGTGGGTAGTGGGGTCCCGCAGGGTTTGGTCCTTGGACCTGTTCTCTTCGGTATTGACCTGTGGCTTGGATGTGGGTGTGAATTGTACTCTGTCCCAGTTTGCAGACAATACTAAATTGTGGGGTGAAGTGCACACTCCGGAGGGTAGGGAATGATTGCAGGCAGACCTGGACAGGTTAGAAAAGTGGGCAGTACACAAGAGGATGCAGTACAACAAGAACAAATGCAGAGTGCTGCACCTAGGGCACAATAATATCCAGCACACCTAGTGGCTGGGAAGTGACCCTTTCAGCAGCACAGAAGTAGAAAGGAATCTCAGAGTCATAGTGGACTCCAAGATGAACATGAGTCATCAATGTGATGAAATCATTAGCAAAGCTAACCGCACTTTATCATGCATCAGCAGATGCATGGCAAATATATCCAAGGAGGTGATACTTCCCCTTTATGCAGCATTGGTCAGACCGCACTTAGAGTACTGCGTCCAGTTTTGGGTGCCGTACTTCAAGAAGGATGTTGATAGACTCGAGAGGGTCCAGAGGAGGGCCACTCGCATGGTTAGGGACTTACAGGACAAGCCCTACGAGAAGAGACTGAGGGAACTAGACCTCTTCAGCCTCTGCAAGAGAAGACTGAGAGGTGATCTGAGAGGTGATTCATTAGGAGAACACAGCAAGGGATTGGAGATGTTCTGTTCACCAGGGCGCCTCTTGGGGTAACAGAAGCAATGGTCACAAACTACCAGAGAGAAGATTTAGGCTAGCTATCAGGAAAAACTTCTTCACGGTAAGGGTGGCCAAAGTTTGGCATGGGCTTCCAAGGGAGGTGGTGCTCTCCCCTACCTTGGGGGTCTTTACGAGAAGGCTGGATAGGCATCTGGCTGGGGTCATCTGACCCCAGCACTCTTTCCTGCCTAGGCAGGGGATCAGACTCTATGATCTACTGAGGTCCCTTCTGACCCTAGCATCTATGAATCTATGGTCAGAAAGTGCAGGCAGGGTAAGGCAAGCGGTCCCTTCCTCTCCCTCCATCCTTCTGGTGCCCCTTCTTTTAGGTGGTCCTATATAGTGGGATTGTACTTGGATGTTCATTTTGGCTTATTTGGGGAATGAATTAGTGTGGGAGGGTGAAGAATGAAACAGAAAGGTGTGGAAGGAAATGCTTTCTTCTAGAGGCCCCTCATTTTTGTCAGTTGTTTACAGACAACTGACATAATTGTCTTCATAGTTTATATCAGGATATGCTGCTAATGAACAGTTTGCAGCATCTGTAACATCACTGTGATGCTTTGCCAGATACAGGGAGAGAGTGACAATGCACTAGGGACTAGCTTTTTAAGGGTTTTTAAGCTTCTATTAATAGTAGCAAAAGCTCTTCCTGTAGCAGAGCCAATTTCTTGACTTTGCATCCCTTTGATGCAGCATTTACAGTCCTAGTTGGCTACACTAACTTATTTCAATTGATACAAGATGAAGTATGAAGTAAGTGGCTTTCACTAGAGTGGATGTTGGTTGTGTTGTATCAATAGGTATTTAGGGATAAACTCTTGGCCTAATCAAGTTAATGAAAAAAATTCCCATTGACTTAAAATGGGGCAAATTTTATTCTAGTTTTAAAAACATGTATACAGGCTAAGCCTTAACTTTGAATTCCATGTATTAGGTTTTGTATTTCTTTAATAATAAAGCATCTAAAAAATTAAATGATGGATTTGTTCACCCCGTATCAATTTAGAGAAAGGGACATTGCATATTTCATTATTGCAGAAATTGAATTATCAAATGCAAAGAATTGGAATAATATATGTACAGTGTTAAACTGTCTCTGGGGACACAGAGTATATTTTCTTTATGATTACATTTACTTCTCATCATTCATTTTTAATTAAGTTTATATATTGTAATTGCTGGCATCCTGTTATCTTCTTCCAAGATTAATTGGATTAATCATCCCATGAGTCTTAAAAATGATTATCAGGTCTTTAGAATTTTTTTTTAGAACTATTTTGGAGGACAAGAAATATTTTGACTTATTTAACTTTAATTATTGAAAATAATGCCCTCAGTAAAATTTGTGCTAAACTTGGCAAACTAGCAAGCATCACAGGAAAACCAGAAATACCTCTGGCAAGTCATTCATCATAAGATCTATTTTTTTTTGCAGATTCTTTTTGCCTACCATCTTCATGACATGGCTTTTGCAATTTTCACATGTAGGGAAGCTCTTCCTTGATGAAAATCCATATTTGAGAAAACTTGAAGCCCATTATTCTAGATTAGAAACATATATAAAATTATGTTGATTTATGGTTACATAAAACACTTGAATTACCTCTGATGTTATTCAAACTACATAGACTTTTTTTTTAAAATGGGAAATTTAAAAAAGAATAATTGTGGGGAAAGGAGGTAATTGCCCTAACTTGCTGCATCATTCTGCTACATCTAATTGCTAAGAATATATATCTCATATGTAACAGAATGATATATGCATATTCTTAGCAAGAATATATTTTTCTATATATTCTATAAATATACTCTTAGCAAGAGTATATTCTTGGCTAAGAGTATTTATCCATTTGCTAAGAAAACATGAAATGTATGAGGATATGTATAAAGATATATACTCAATAATAAGACAGGCATCCAGTCCAGGGGAAACTCAATTGTTATAATGAATCTCAGGTTCTCGTCCATTTAGGTTTCCTGTTTGCAAGCTCCTTCAGAGCCTAAATTAGGGAATAGTATGCTGACCACTGAAGGTGGATGGTGAGGGTAAGGGAGCTGGAGTGAAGTAGTGATTTTACCTGCCACTGCTCTTCACAACGTGAAGTCAGCTGCTGCTGCTCTTGCTTTAGCAGCCTGGGCTTCTGGGACAGGGGTCTTATGGTGCAGGCTGCTGGTGCCATGCTTACATCCTCATCCCCAATATGCCATTCAGTCCAGGGCTGTGCTTGCTGTGGCCAAGACTTCTGGAGGGCAGAACCATTCTCCTCACCCCCTAGGTACACTGCTGGGTATAAAAGCTGCTTCTACCTGGCTCCTATGACTAGTGCCCTGCTCGCCCTTCACCTTACACAGTTCACCTCTGTGATCAATATAAATTCCAAAACATATTGCAGGGCTAGAACAACAACAGCATGGATGCATTCATGGCTTTTTGAAATACATTACTTCAGTACAATGCTGCCCTATCCAACACTAGGCACATAGCTGTAACATTTATGGGTAAATAATCTGTGTAGCCCTGGGTTCCACAGCCCCTTCATCTTTCTTTGAATTTGGTCTGACTTTCTCTCTTCATTACAAGCCTGAATGTAACCAGTGATATAGTGCAGAAAACCCATTTTTAAGATAAATGAAGGACTTCATTACCAAATTGCCAGGATGTTCAAACTTTCACAAAGGAAGGAGTGATAAGAGAGGCTGAAAGTTTTCATATGATACTTTCATGCTGAAGGCAACTTCTTATTTGGAAAAGATGTCAAAGTCCTTGTGCTAAGGCTAAAACTGATCTTTAAAATCCTTTACTCCCTTTGAAAGAAGTATCTAGTGAAAAAACAAAAGAGGATAGATTTGTATTCTGCAAGAATACTTTTGAATGCTTCATTGAAATAACTCCATAGCAATAGTCTAGTTATAGCTGAGAAGTTGCTTTCATTACACAGCTTTTTTTGGTTTTTAAAATAAATTCTTTCCTTTTTTGTTGGGGGTTTAGTTTTTTGCAAAGTTCAGTAAAATTCCATCTATTCACTTCTGAATTAGCAAAGAGTGAAAAAGTGTATTAGGAAGAAGAGACAATGAATTAAATAAGAATATCAGACTATTGTCTAAATGGAGCTATTTAATATTGATTAGCATTGTTATTCTGGTTAAGGTACTGGAACACAGACCTTTCTACTATAAATGGGCATATGTGACCTATCAGCAAGTTTCTCAAGTATTGGGTAATTGGAAAACAAGAGGAGAAGGTGAACCATAAGCTCTGTAACGTTAATAAAATCCTACACAATTTGCTAAAAATAAGCCTAAACAAACAGCATTGATAAGAGGAGGTTTTTTATCACTTCTCTTACAGAACTGATCCTTAGATTAAACTGAAAGACAAGGAAGATTTGCACTTTGTAGATTAATGCTTCTCATTGTTTGGAAATACTTCCTGATATTCATCTCAAATCTCCCTTTGTTAATTTAATCTCAATACTCTTAGCCTTATCTCTATCCAGTGCTAAACAATTTCTCTCCTTGTTTCCATTCCTTAAAATAACTTTAAATATAGATTGGGGACAAGCCACTCAGCCAAACTCTCTTTCTACATCCCTGTAAATGCCTGGTCACTTCTTGTTCTTATGCTAGCGTGGCAGGGACACCACCATGAATAGAAATTTACGAGGGAGGAGAGCCTGGAGAGGTGCAGAGCCAGTGAGATGCCGCTGAAGACCGGTAGCACAGCAGGAACGGGGCTGCGGTGGAAAAAAAAACCCATGCCAGAGATCAAAGAGGAAAAGCAACAGCAAGCCAGAGGAGAGCTGAAGCCAGCACCGGCATGGATCCACTTTATGGTGGAGTGCTGATGCTGATTTGCCAGCTGGACTCCTGGAGGGGGAATAAAAACCCCACTGGACCGAGATCTGTGAGGCCTGGAAATGAGTCCTCTGGAAGCCCCAGAGTGGCCTGGAGCTGTCTGCAGCCCCACCAAGGGCATATGATGCAAGCCCCAAGAGGGGGCATGCCAGGATGATATAAGCTCAACAGGGCCTAGGTACTTACCTGGGACAGAGCACTGGATCCCAGATACAGCCAGCTGGGAATGGGATAGCGACGAACCTGAAAAGAGAGAGAGAAGGAACTTTGGACTGCTGTGGACCAGAACTAGGGAGAGAAAGTAGCGTACCTGGGAGCAAGGTAACCCGTATGGGTAAAATTACAGGCCAGTTAAAGTATGGCCCAAATACGGATGATACACTGTCCAAACTGGACTTTTAAAACCTAAAAAGGCAAAACAAAAACCTGTACCATGACAAGCGGACTCTGTCTTAGTCGTAGTCTGGAATTGACATCTTTGGTTGGGATACTGCAGGGTGTAGGGGAGGCAGAGCCCTGAAATGGGAAGCCAAATGGGAAGATTGAAGGAGGGCACCAGGGGAGGCAGGACTTAAAACCATCCTCCAAATAGTAAACTTATACCAACAAGATGTGGCAGAACAGAACCCCTAGGGACCATCCTGTCACAACCCAAAGGTGTGATATTTGTTTGTGTGTGCTTCGGCGCTGCTAAATTATTTCCCACCACTCGTAGCTTTCTTTGCAGGGTGCATTTCTAGGTTGCAAAAGAGAAATGCACGGTGCAAGGAGTTCCCGCCATTCGTATACAAATTTGTGTCCCACTATTGGCCAGTTCTAAATTATTCCCACGTGGTGGCTAGTGATTGGCCTGCTAGCCGTATAAGAGGCTTGAGCAGTTTCCGCCCAAGTTGGAGATCTCCGGAGGACAACCCTGCAAGGGGGGACTCCGTAAACATCTTGAGGAGAACTCTAGGTGCGCTGTGGAGCCTATCGGACCCAGCGCGTGTACCTTAAGAAGGCTATAGGGGTCTGATCAGCCTCTAGCCTCTCCCTGTCACTGCCTGATCCCTCGACGTACCCTTCCCTGCGCACAAGTTCCACGGAGCCTAGCAAACTTCGTGTGAGTGTATTCAGAGCTCTTTGCTTCGAGTTACTTTCTTCGGTTGACACAATGGGCTCGCGGTTTAGAGCTTTCAACTGGATTGGGCTAGAAGGTTCACGGGAAGGAACTCTAGTCCTCCTCTCTTCTTTTCTGTCTGTAACTGCAACTCAAGCAAGTTTTCCTGCCTGCACCGCGACCATCTTCGGTGTAAGTAAAATAATCTTAAATCAACCACTAAGCGTCCATGCCTAATTCTAGCGTGCCGCCTGCCTTCCCCAACCCGGCGTGTCTGGGCTGCTGGCCACAGCCCGCTGCGCGAAACCCCCCCCCCCCCCCCCGAGGGCCTCGGACCGCTCCCGGCCCGCACACATCCAAGACATCTGACCGGATGACAAGCTTTCAAACATAAAGCAGATGGCGGTGCCCGAAAAATCAGTAAGAACAAAATGCGCTAGTGAGTGGCATGGAAGGTTACAGCTAGGAACACTTGCTACTTTGTAATTATCTTCTTGCTAATTAGATATCTACTACTGAACATAATGCTGCAGACAAATGTACACGTGAAGGCTGGAACTGATACCTCTGTTTCTTGAAGCAAAGTTTTTGCAAATAACATCATAAAGAGCCTCAGATAACTAACCTCCTTATTCTTCCATTTAGAATTAAAAATTGATGTCTAATTTGTTTTTTGTTTTTACCTTCAAGTCCCTTTCAGCACTACTGCTTCTTATTTCTCTCTGTCATTGATTATATATGTCAAAAAGTATTGTATTATCCTCTTTTTTATAATTCAGTAAGTGATATTTTTGTTTGTTTAATTATGTGGACTGTTATCTAAAATCCATTCATGCAAATAGAAGCCAAGACAAGAATCGAAGTAGCCAAAAGGTAGTGCCACCTCTTAAAATAGACTTAATAAAGAATATACAGCCATAATAGTTAATATTACATGAGCACCCTGTACAATAATTTGGCTTAACGATTTCTAAATTCATTGTAAAGAATATAGTGAAATGGAGGATCTGAAGTCAGAAGCCAAAGCCCATTAAGTTCAACAGGCTTTCTGGTGGAAGTTAAAACACTAGATGGTTAATAAATTAACTGGATATGGCAGTATATGTAATGCTATAACTAGAACTGTTACCCAAATATTTATGTCATTTGGCTGTTCCTGTGCTTACTTTGGTAAATGTCAGTCTTTTTTGATGGTGTTCAGGTGGGCAAACTCAACTTCTGTTTCACTTGATAGGGTCATCTAGTTGTCCCTCTCCTCTGGAGTCCAGGTTCATCAAAGTTCATTATCTTATAGCTCATCTGCATGAGGAAATGTCATCATGTTTAAAAATGTTTTACAGTCAAACTAGCTGATTGTCCAGAACATTGTAGACAAAGCTGATGTGATGTTGGCCATTGTGGACAAAGACAAAGTGGTCTGTGTCAGTTATGCATGATTAAACTCTACTGGGACAAGCCCTTTCTTTTAAAGTACACGATAATTATCTCCATCTCGCATCTCAACATCCACTTCAGTTTGCATTAATAAACAAAAGTAGTTTTTAACGAGAAAATGACAAAAAAAAGAAAAAGAAAAAATCATGAATATACATCCAAAATTATCATCAATTGTTTTTGCTATGGTAGCACCTGAGGCTGTTGTAGGTGCTATTCTTTCATATAATTCCATCCACCCTGCTCCAGTGGGATGCTCCACCACCTGAGTTAACCAGCTGAAGCAGCGGCAGCGAGGAGTGCGGGGCCTGCGCCAGTGCCCAGGGCCAGTGGGGGCCTGCACCCAGGGTGGGGCAGTAGGAGTGCAGGGCCTGGGGCCAGGGCTGGCAGGGGCCCATGCCCAGAGTGGGGCAGCAGGAGTGCCAGTGCCTAGGCTGGCACGTGGGGCCGGCAAGCTGGCAGGTAGAGGCAGCGGTGGTGAGAAACAATGAGGGGACAGGCATCAGCACAGGGCCTGCGTTGGTGCCCAGGGCCAGGGCTGGTGGGGGCCCAGTATGAGGCAGCAGGAATGCAGAACTGGGCTGGCACATGGGACTGGAGTGGCCAGCGGGCTAATGGGGAGAGGCGGTGGTGGCGAGAAGCCGCAGCAAGAAGCTGCAGTAACCAATTACTTATATTTACATTCATTCCTATGGGCAAATGGGTTTTGCTTAGCATGGTTTCACTTACCGCTTGTTTTTTCTGGAACCAATTAAGAGTGCTAAGCAGGGGTTGCCTATATGTGATTAGAAACTGGTTCAAATTTGTAACACAATAGAATTGCAGTGCACGTAAACTGCTTTCAAAATGGCCGAAACTGGTTTAAGATCAACCTGGATGGATGTAGTATCAGACAACTGATTTATTAATAAAAGTGATGGTTTATTGAACTTCTGTCCCAGATTCCATCCAGATTCAAGTTAATTCACAGTCCCTCAGCATCCCAGGATGCTTTGCACCTCCTCTGCAGATCCCCCTCTCCCCTTACACAGTGGATGGGCTAGCTTTGGCCCAAGTTGTCTGCTCCAGCAGAGCAAGGAGGCATGGTCTAGCACCCCGCAGCTTCTGATGTGAGCCACTGCAGGCATGTGGCTACATTTCTAGAATCAAAAGTGAATGTCTGTTCACTTGTTTTTTGGTTCAATCTATGCAGTTTAAGCTAACCTGAGAAGATTGAATTGATTCAGCCTCAGGCTTTTTGACTGTCTGTATTTAGCCCAAGTGGTAAAGTTATACCAAATAGGTCAGATGGGTATAATTTTGTTTTGAATGAACACATTTTCCTAATCAGTAACCTTAAAACAGTTTGTAATGCCTTCTACTGTCTTTCATGCTACAGCTCAGCCACACACCAGGGATTAAAAATTAGCAAAATCTTTAATTCTTGGCTTCATAATTATGGTTCAAGTTATTCTGTAAATGACACTGTAGCAATTCCAGAGTACCATAAATGCCTTCCTATAAAAATAGCATATTTGAAATTTAAAATCAGTTTAATTTCTATGCTTCTTTAAAAGTCAGTATCTCATGATATCTCAAGGACATGTTTCCAAACCATAGGGCTTTTTACATAGTCACTGCCTAAATTACCACAGATGTCTAAAAGATAAAATTAACAGGATCCTCTCTCACAAGAGGGTGAGCATGAATCAGGAGATTCTTGCCTCTTTGTTGGATCCAACCTTCATTGACATAAACAGGGAAGTAATGAACTGGAACTTTTCTAACCCATAAGGTTTGCAAAATAGATGGTTTCTATATTTTCTTTTATGCGTTATCCCAAATGTTCATTGTTTCTCTCATAAAGGGGGAAATGTGCTGAATTTAATAAAGGTGATAATGTAGCATAGATTTTGTTTTAGAAGATGACCATATAAGGACAACTATGAAATGTTAAATAATAATATTAGATGCTGCCATCTTCTAATAAGGACCCTCTGGGGGGAAATCATTGAGAAGTTCTGCTTATAAATAGATGGTATGATATGACTCATTAATAGAAATGCCTAACTTTTCCTTAATTTAATGGAGCATTGAGTTAAATGTTGAGTGAATTCTCTCCCTGAACCAAACTGGGTGTGACAACTGAATAAAGTTACAGAGCTAAATCTATTGTTGTTGTTTAAGGCTCACACTGGGCATGTCTACACAGCCTTTGTGCCAAACCTGAGAAGCCACTGAGAAGCACACCCCATTCACATGGTTCCGCTCCATGTATGTCAAGTCCCAGAACTGAGGCCATGAACCTTTTTTAGACTGGCACTCTTTGTTTTTACCTCCAACCCCATCCTCAAGTTTCCTTTTGATCGGGTTTAGTGGTACATATTCAGGGCTGTTCTAAGGCAGCTACGCTTCCTCATTTCCAGGATTTGACACACCTGGATCAGGAGGGAGTGTGTATGGCATGCTGTGTAGTAGTGATCCAGGGCTCAGCATGGCACAGAACAAGCTCATTCAATGCTTATGAATGGAACCAAATAACAGAAACATGTACCAATAGTAACTTGAGTTTTGTGATATATGTTTCCAGCAATAGCTTTCCACCTATACTGTGCCTAGGAATTTCAGATGCGACTTGGATTGGTATCAATTGTTCAGACTTGTAAATGGCATAGGAGACTACCTCAGTCTCTTTGACTGAAGATCTCTGCTAGGAAGATAGGGCCCAAAACAAAACAAATGTACATTTCTACCTTCAGATTACAATTCTGTTGATGTGGGGAGCTGGTAAACACAAAATGGATGGTAAATTTTACTGGACATACACTGGATTAAAATGTATATGTAGGAACAATTTATAATCCTCATTCATTTTTTGAGGGGCAAGTAAATGGCATTGCATGCCAGTGGTAGCCTATGAGAAAGAAGACAAGCTTAAGGCTTCTCACTCATACTGAGTTCACAGCCTCCAATTCATTAATCTGAACAGCCCAATCTTAAATTAGTATTCTGATCAGCCCTCAACAAAGGGTTCAAAATGTTAAACAGCCACTGAATGGACTAGCTCCAGCTGAGTGGAATGATTTGACTAATGTGATAGATCACTCTGGAGATAGATTTATCTTCACCTAATGGAGTTGAAATGGAGAAAACAGCAGGGAAGATAATACATGAAAGATCTACAGATTTTATCATCATACTTCTGAATTTCTGAAATGGGGGAGGGATACAATAGCTGAATGCATTAATGACCAATATGGATTGTCCACAGGCTAAATATTTCAGCTGTGCAGATTTGGCAGTTCAGAACAGCAATACACATTTTTGTCTTTGAGAGTTGAATTTGCAGGCTCTGACCCACATAAAGGTTTGCATCTGAATGAACCTGCTGCAGAATAACTGGTAATTTTCAGGCCAGACACATTCTCCAGTGCTGGGCAATCTACAAAGGATTGATCAAGTGAGTTTTAGGATTGTTCTCACTACTGCTTTTGGGGCTGGTGATCTGGCCAGTGACAGAAAGTTTTTTCATCAGCCTTCAAAATGGTCCAAACTGTTTTTCCAAAATAAAAAACCCCACTTTTCACTGTCTCCTGAACTGTGTCCTATTTACTAGGAGACTTCTTCCCCTCTACCCCTCTCTGTGTCTTTTTCACTAGAAGACCCCCCCCCTCCCAAAATTTTAAGCTTCCTATTTACCCCCTTTAAAAACCTACCTGTGCTTGACATTTACAAACCACTTCTCTCTAGCATTGACTAAGGAAGGGCTGTAGCCATGTCTTCTGCTTTTTTCTGTTTGCTTCATCACCTCATCATCCCAACTTGCCTCTCTGCCTTTTATTTCATTCACCTGTTGTATCCTGCCTAATGGAAGCACCCTGAGACATGGACTTGAGTTCTCCAATTTAGTTCTGATCTGCTGTGTGTAAATATCCTGTCAGAGCTTTACTTTTACTAGCTTGGGCAGTATCTCTGACTCTCACAGTATATTATCTTGCTGGCCTGTCCACTGCATTTACTTAAATATCCAATTACCTGTTACTCAGATATCCAGTTAAGTGTATTTTTTGTTGTCATGCATTAAAATAAAATGCTGGAAATGGAGGGAAGAGGGCTTGAAATCTAGGGTATGCCGAAAACTAAAAGCTGTGTGTCAGAAGCCAGCTAGTATCACATTGTTTACAAACGCCAGGTACTTGAATGCAAGGAAATTAATAGGTAAGGTTATAATTTGATACTAGCCAAATCACAAAGTAATTTTCAGACTCTTATTTTCTGTTTCACAGCAAGCAGAGAGGAAAGGAAAAGAGTATAACCCAATCTGCAGTCTGTGACTGGTTTTAATTACATGTGCTGAAATTAAATAGTGTTCCTCTACTTCTCAATTAAAGAAGGAATAATCCATTAAAAATATACAAGAATGTTAGGGCAAAAAATAACTTTTGTTCCAATGGCTGTTCACATAGGTCTTTAAAGTATAAATGTATGCTTAGTCTGTAGAAAGCTTTATCCAACAAAAAACATCCAAAAATTAGAGGGTTTTTTTTGTAAACCCTTTTGGCAATGTATGGCCACTAGGTGTCAATCCTTACCCATGTGTAAAGCAGTTTAACAATATTTTTCTCAAGCAAATAGGTAGCAAAGGTCAAGAAGCTTCCAGGAACCACCAAGTAAGAATGTGCAGAATGAAGAATTAGTAAATGCTAGAACAAACAGAAACCAATCCCCTACATTATAAGACCCTCCTCCTTCTACACCTGGCAAGTTCAGATCCATATATTGCAAGCTGGAGCCATTGCTAGTTAATTAATTAAACCAACCCTTTATTCTTTGTATTTCAGTAACTTGTAGTGGGTTGTAGCTCCATTTTACAGTTACTATGTACACACACATATCTGATGTAAAACTTACAGTGTAAATGGATGACTCTGGGCAGATCTAGATGAAAAACAGTTTTCTTGTCCTAGCAAAATTTTTGAGAATTCAGAAATCCCCCTGTCATGAATCATGACAAAAATCACAATCTCAGAAGATTTGCTGCAGTTAATCAAGGTCCAGGCTTACTCCAGATTCACATGACAAGTCTTACTCTAGTGCTTCCTCATACAAATAGCAGAACTGCTTGTTTGAGTAAATGGTATAGCCATGTGAATAATACAGAGCCATGACTAGAAGGAAAATAAAAAATTATAGACTGTTGCTGAATTATTTCTTTCCATTGTGCTGTATTTTCCATGCGTGAGCAAGGGCAGTATGAAACATGAAGTGGCCACACAGTGCCAATTTCTGTTCTTGCTGGGGTTCTTATCCATCTCTTGTCAGAAAAGGGGGGTGTCATCTGAATTTGGGAATTGTCTTTTCAAATGCAATTCACAGATGCCAATGCATCTTTATTTAGAAAAATATTGCATAATTACTGTATCTTGTACTTACTTGTAGGTTCAGAGCCATAACTGCTGACTTCAGTAAACTTTTGCTGCTTTTTGTGCCATTTAACACCACAGGGCTATCATAATTGAAAGAGAATGAGATGTAGATGGTATTTTGTCTGGTGCCTCATCCACTAGTTTATGAATTCCACTAACCTACCAAATTCCAGGCAGTTACACCTGTGTAACTACTAAGACAACAGAGTCCCCAGATGCCACTAGGGGCATAATTTGAATACAATGGGGATGTACATGTGTAGCCAAGTTCCTGATTTTCCTACAGAACCTTTATTACTGGTGATGGTTCAGGAGATGGAAAGAATCCAGCTTGACTTTTGGAACCCTGGCTAAGTTGGCAGGGACAGCTGTTTAGAGAAAACACTCCCTCTTTCAAAATGAATATATTTCATATGGAAAGCATTGTAAGACAATGAACACAGAACCCTGGCATGCTATGCAGAGATTCTTTTTCAGAGTAGATCTGCACTTTAAACAACTACTGAAGCATGGGTGACTGGTGCCACCTTAGGGGGACACATGCCCCTCCCCCCTCCCCCCCCAGTGACCAGTCAGTGACCCAGGGGAGGGGGGTGGGTGTCCAGACCACTTCTGGGAGTGCTGCAGTGCTCCCACTCCCCGGCCAGCACTCGCAGGGGGGGCATTGGCGCTCCCGCCTCCCCCCTCCGCCTGTCACCTGAGCGGCAAGCATGGCCAGTCAGAGGGTGCACCAGCACTCTCAGGGGGTGCATGTGCACCCCTGTGCACCCCCTACTCATTGCCACTGTACGAAGGAAACTAGAAAATATAAGTTGCTTAGCAGAGATGGTTTCCTAAAGTGCAAAGCAGAATTGGTACTTAATATGTTTGGAAAGAATGTGCAGTGCTAAGTCTGTTAAAAGAGAAGACTTTCTAATAAAGGTGGTTTCTTGTCTAGGTTTCACTGTATTTAGTTGGTAAACCTCATCCTCATACAGCCCCTCCTTCTGTAGCCTAATAGTCCTGTGCACCTTAAAAACCAGTTTGAATGGAAAATTGCAGAACAAGAAATCCTTCAAGTACTGGACTATGTTAAGTATGGTTTAAATAGAGGCTAAATATTCCTATCCCGTTACCTAGATTATCTTTTATGACCTTAGTCCTATGGGTTCTTTGCTTGTATGCCTGGCACAACACTTCGCACCCCCCCAACCTTATCCTCCCTTATGCTTTCCCATCTATTGTATTCTAATCACTCACTCCACTTGATACTCTATGCTGTCCTTTCACAGCATCTGATGAAGTGAACTTGGGTTCACAAAGCTAGTGCTTTCTCTTTCTCTTTCTCTTTCTGTGTGTGTGTGTGTGTGTGTATATATATATATATATATATATATATAATTTAGTTAGGTTATAAAAGTGCATATCTACCCTGCCTTCTGACAGACTTCAGATAACCTCTCTGGATGTACACTGCCAGGAGTGCTTGCTGCCAGTTTCCAGAGGAGCATAGCAGCTTCCCCATCTATCACATCAGAGGGGTGCCACAACTATGAGGGTTCTTTGCCTAGCCAAAGAATTTTGCACAGCACCTGCTGGGATCCCATTGCCTGCTCTATTTATAGCAGAGACATTTTACATATTTTGCACATGTTCCTTAACAAAGAGCGAAGGTAGTTTAGAAATATTGCATAAAAAGACTCAATGCCACTGCAGAGAAAGAAAATAAGACTGTCAGGTGTAAGCAGAGAGGAAGAATGAGGAGCAGTGAGGTCTTTGTTTTTTTCCCTTTGTTAAATCATAACAAAAGAATTCCAGGGAAGTCATGAGGTACAATCTGAATAAGGCCCCTAAAGTACAGGTAATGTGTAAATAAGCTCTGACAAAAGTCTGATTGTATTCATGTTCATGTTGAATTACTGACAACCTGTATTTTGCTGCTAATAAAAGAGTGTTACATTCCGATTCCTTCTAATGAAAAATTAAAGACAGCAACAGGCAATAAAACGCCAACAATAACAATAAAATAGAGGTCCCTGGAGCTACAAGCTCACATTGGGAGTGTACCCACTAGGCTGCCATTGAAGAGGATAGTGCAGCCAGCTGCAACTTCTGTCTTGCCAGTTCTGCTGACTGGTCAAGAAAAGGAGGGTATTAGCAACCTTGCCTCTCGTCCATTCCCTTGAAACCGATGTGTGTCTTGGAGCTCATTACATTCAGAGGCAGCAGAAATTACAATTCTGGCTCCTGCATATACAGCAGTGATAACGGAAAGAAAGCAATGAAAATTAGTATTTTCAAAACATTTAAAGAAAATGTAACAAATATTGATTAATATAGGACTAAAAGTAAAGGTAATCTTTCCATCTGTCTCATGAACCAACTAGAGTTGTTCTCTCACTACAGGGTCGGGAATCTATGACAGCTTCTCTAAATGGCTGTTTTGGTAATGTGGCTTTTCTAAGTTACCTCTTGAGCCACCATATTTAACGCCTTATGGATGATTATTTTTTATTGCATTTTACAGCTGTTGTTTGGAGATGCTTGCAAAATAGCGAGGGTCGGTCCCACCTTGTTCTGTATTCCTTGTCTTTTGTTGTTGAAAGCATTGGGTTTTTAATTTAAAGTATTCCTGGTGAATATAACCAGATACATAGGCTGAAGACCAAGGGCCTCTCTTTTCATCAACAGAACAAAGTGCAGCATTGCCATCTTTCTTCATGCTGCCTGATCCATGTGACTAAATGTTGACCTTCAGGTCCCACTTCTAAGGTTATGGTATCAGCTTAGTCTCCATACTGTCCTTACCCCCTCCCCCTTTGAGACTGCCAACTGATTGTTATAGTGTGTATATGCCTACTTAGGCTAAAACATTAACTTTTAACTTCTTTAAAAGAGGAGGGGAGCTGTTGCTTGGAAGCAGACACCAGCTGTTACACTAACTGTTAGGTCTGCATGATGAATGAAATAGGGTTAAAACTGCAATGGTTTGGATATACTTTCAAAACTACAAGAGCATGCAAACACAGCAGTTACAATAGGGCTGTTCAACTGGTGGCCCATGAGGGATCAGTTTGCAGCCCCCCAGGCTCCTGCACAACTCCACCAACTACTTTTGCATAGATGGGAGGAGCTAGGTTGCTTGCCTGTGTCTGGGAGGGGGAGCTGGGCTGCACATAGTGAGGGGTGGAGGGACCTGAACTGTGCTTGCAGATGGCAGTGGAGAGCTGGCTTGCACAAGCAGTGGGGAGGAAGCTAGGCTGCTCCTGGTGGGGAGGGAAGGGGAGGTTCGGGGGGGGGGGGGGAGGAGAGTCCCCAAGGCACTCAGCTCCCAAGGTGTGCAGCCCCCAGGTCTCCATCAGGTGTTGCATGGATCACTGGCTGCCGAGAAGTTGGACAGCCCTCCCATCATAGCAGCTTGTATGGCTATAATTGGATACTGATACAATTGTTACATTTGTCTGTACCTGTAGACATTCAAATGAGATCATCAAATCACTTCATAGAAGTCATTTAATAGAAGTGGTAGTTCAGTATGATTCCAAGTGTGATTCTAATTAGTGAACAGCGCTGAGCAATGAAGGCCATATATGCCATTATCAAGAGCTTGACAGGATGCTTCTTTAGTGACAAAGAAACTAGGCTGTCTTTTCAGAGAGTGGAGATGCTGTCCTATACAGATAAATGAATGAGACTAATGTCTTGACTGCAAAAGAAATGGTAAAATTCAATGTAAAACCTTCCTGAAGACAAGGCACTTCAGCTATCACTTGGATGCAGCAAGTCCAAGTTAACTCAAAGTAATACAAAAGTGATCTTGACTACCTACCTGAAGGAAAAACTACTGATGCTTTGTCTCCATTAGGATTTTACATTGAGCTATCAAAATTTTAAAAACTCCTCCCCACTCCCTTCATGAGAAAACCTGAAGCAAAATGCTGTCCACCTAGCTCTGGGGAATGTGATGCATTGTTAAAGAATGGTTCTGTGTGTGTTCATGATGGAATAAACCATCTTCTTACAAGTACACTGTAAAACAAAATGACATTGACAGTGATGTTTTGATGACAAGACCTATAAAGGAAAAGAAGTGTGCTTACTTTAGTTTACGTCTTACATCCTACTAGCAGCAACTCTTGTGTGTGCATGTGAGAGAGAGAGAGAACTGAGCCGGCAAACTAGAAATTTGACATTGGAAACCAACAGCATTTTCCAGAGCACAGAATTTAATGGGTTGTTGCAAAACAAAAATCATTTTGACCTCCTGCCACAGAATGTGCAGCTAATGCCTCCAATCAATAAAGAACTGTTAACACATTGAAAATATGATGCCTTGATGGTGGTGCAAATGAATTAGCACCAGAGAAAGAAAATTGTCATTGTGTGTTGAGCACCTCATAATTTTGCTGTCACTTCAAGAGCTAAGATTACTGCCAGCGGCAGATAATATACAGTGGAAAGAACAGGAGGAATCAAGTTGCAAAGGAAAGACAAGCAGATGTGGGCAGCAAGACAGGGGAGTAAGAAAGGATAATTAAGAATCAGTTCTGATCAGTACATTAACCACTTAGGGCCTGATTAAAGACCACTGAACGTAACCGGACTCTTCCCACTGAAATGGAAATAAAGAAAGTTAGTTATGGATCAACCCATGAAATTATTTTGACTCATTATGCAAAAAAATATGATATTGTACTTCTGCTTTGAAAATTTGTAATTGGTACAGTAACAATAATTTCATAGATTTCATAGACATTAGGGCTGGAAGGGACCTCGGAAGATCATCGAGTCCAGCCCCCCGCCCAAAGGGCAGGACGTCAGCTGGGGTCATAGGATCCCAGCAAGATAAGCATCCAGTTTGATCTTGAAGGTGTTCAATGAAGGCGCTTGAACAACCTCCGGCGGCAGGCTGTTCCAGACCTTGGGGGCTCGGACAGTAAAGAAATTCTTCCTTATGTCCAGCCTGAAACGATCTTGTAGTAGTTTGTGACCATTCGTCCTCGTCATCCCTTGGGGCGCTCTGGTGAACAAACGTTCCCCTAGATACTGGTGATCACCCCTGATAAACTTGTAGGTGGCCATCAGATCACCCCTGAGCCTGCGCTTTTCCAGGCTAAAGAGCCCCAGGGCTCTCAGCCTGTCATCGTAGGGTCTGCTTCCCTGACCCCTGATCATGCGCGTGGCTCTTCTCTGGACTCTCTCAAGCTTCTCCACATCCTTTTTGAATTGTGGAGCCCAAAACTGGACGCAGTACTCCAGCTGCGGCCTCACTAAGGCCGAGTACAGGGGGAGAATGACATCCCGGGATTTGCTTGAGAAGCATCTATGGATGCAAGTCAGCGTTTTGGTTGCTTTACTAGCCGCAGCATCGCATTGCAGGCTCATGTTCATCTTGTGGTCAATGATGACCCCCAAGTCTCTTTCTTCCATAGTGCTAACCAACATAGCACTGCCGAGCCTATAAGGATGCTGCGGGTTTTTTTTCCCAAGGTGGAGAACCTTGCATTTATCGGCGTTGAACACCATCAGATTCTCATCCGCCCACTTGCTGAGCCTGTCCAGGTCAGCCTGGATCACCCGCCTGTCTTCTGGTGTGGATGCTTTGCCCCAAAGTTTGGTGTCATCGGTGAACTTGGCCAGTCCGCTTCTGACTCCAGTGTCCACATCGTTAATGAAGATGTTGAACAGTATGGGTCCAAGGACAGAGCCCTGGGGGACCCCACTGGTCACAGGACACCACGATGAGTGACTTCCATCAATTACTACCCTCTGGGTCCGACCCCGGAGCCAATTTTCCAGCCAGTGGATCGTGGGGGACCCAAGGCGACAATTGGCCAGTTTCTCTAAGAGACGATCATGGGACACCAGATCGAAGGCTTTTTTGAAGTCAGGATATATGACATCAATCTCATCTCCCTTGTCCAGGTGATAAGTCACCTGGTCGTAGAAGGAAATGAGATTGGTCAAGCAAGACCTACCTGCAACAAACCCGTGCTGGCTATCCCTTAAAATGTTGGCGTCGGCCAGTCCATTAAGGATGGCCTCCTTAATAAACTTTTCTAAGATCTCCCCAGGGATAGAAGTCAGGCTGATGGGCCTATAGTTAGCCAGATCCACTTTCCTCCCTTTCTTGAAGATAGGCACCACGTTGGCCTTCTTCCAGTCTTCGGGCACTATACCAGAGCGCCAAGAGTTTTCAAAGATCCGCGCTAGAGGCTGGGCTATGATGCTCGCCAGCTCCTTGAGTACCCTGGGGTGAAGATTGTCAGGGCCGGCTGACTTGAAGGTATCCAGCTTCTCAAGATGTTCCTTCACAAAGTCAGCATTAATGGAGGGCAGGGGATCACCCTCACCCGGACTTCCCGGCCCTGTAGCAGGCACAGGCGTCCCATGGGGCTGATGAAAGACCGACGCAAAGTACCTATTTAATAGGTTGGCTTTTTCCTGGGCGTCAGTTGTCAGTTGCCCCATCTGGTTCAGCAGGGGTCCAACGTTGCCCCTGCTTTTCCTCCGGCTCCCCACATATCTGAAAAAGGACTTTTTATTGTCCTTGATGCTCAAAGCTAGCTGGAGTTCAGTTGCAGCCTTGGCTTTCCTGGTCTGCTCCCTACAGGACCGGACCAGTGCAGAATAATCCTCCTTGGAGGTGACTCCCATCCTCCATCCTTTGTAGGCCTTTCTTTTTAGCCTCAGGAGGTCTGCTAGGTCCCTGGAGAGCCAGGGGGGCTGCTGTGCCCTCTTGAAATAATAATTATAATAATATTTATAATTTATAATTTATAATTATTATTAACATTATTATTATTATAATAATAATAATGCTCACTTAGTGACTAGAAGAAAGCATTTTCTGAAAGTATGCAATCAAGTTCATGACTGAATTTTGAATTCATCAAGGCAGTAACCCATTAGTAAATATTTTTACTGGACATTTGAGTACTTGGATCTTATTAAACTCCAATTCTAATTGCAAATTTCACATTATGTATTTCATTGTAAAATATGTTGCATATGTGTTGCTTTGTTACCTAAATCAACAAGAGAACAGAACTAATATCATGTGACCAATGAAACTGACCTACCAAAAACAAATTGTAAATATCACAATCAAACATATTCAAAATGTGCTATGCTGTGGTCTTATGTGTAAGTTATGTAGTATTCTTGTTCCTTAATTGGAGCAAATATGAAACACAATAGAACAGACATAAATCAGACATTACAATTTGCAGATCATCAAATATTTTCTAAAAATTTTTGTGAACAATGTTTAAAGGTATATTCAAGAGTATTCTGACCCCTAGGTAGAAAATTCATACAAAATCAATAAATTAGTACAGTAAATGATTCATAAATTATAAAACCAGTTCTTAATAGTGTGATGAATAAGTATTTGCATAACCATACTGTCAGTATGAGGTAACCAGTGTGGGCCAAGGCCAGTTGGAAACTCCCTGTGTGACTATATGTCTTCCTAAAAGCCAGCTACGGAAGGACTGAGCATTCTTCTGGCAAGCATTTGCACAGTTCATCTTGCTTAGGTCTAGCCTTGCCTCCAGCTATTGCCTTGCCTCTACCTCCTCCCCCAACCCTAGTCTCAGTTCCAGTTTCTTTAACAGCATATTTTTGGCATTTTGTATTTTAGGTATGTCCCAGAGGCTGGGGTTAATTCCATCCTAATCAGCTGATCATTTGATAATCCTGCTCTATGCATAATCTGCTTATAACAATGTGAATCACAGCTCCATACAGCCCAGCCCTTTCTTTACAAGTGATGGCTACCACCCCTAATTCAACTCTACCCTCCCTGTAGCCTTTGGTGGGCCCACAGCATTACAGCTACTTAATCATTTGTATCAGATCTATCGTACTAAAGACCACCTTTGGAAGACCACCTCCTAAAGACACTTTGTTAAACAGCACTGCTTAGATACCTCTGGCTTTGCAAAGTGTAATTGTTGATATCAAGGCAGTTCAACTGGTGGCCTGGGAGCCACATGTGGCCTGTGAGGGGTTAATTTGTAGCTCCTGGGTTCATACCTGGCAACCCCTCCCCTCCTTCACTCTGGCTGTAGCAGCAGCTGGGGTCTTCAAGTCCTCCCTCCTTCCTCTGCCTTCCACTTCCTACCCTGCTGCAGGGGGCAGGGTGTTGTAGACAAGGACCCCTGAGTCGCACAGTGCAGTGGAAGAACCTGTAGCTGGGAAGCTGTGGATGAGGCCATGGCGACTGCACAGAATGTGGCCCAGTGGCCTGTGATTTCTACAGGTGTGGCCTGTGGGGTGTGCAGCCCAGGGCACGTGGTCCTTGGCCACTTAGAAGTTAGGCAGCCCAGGTCCACATGAAACTTTCACTCTATATGTCCTTTAGCCCAACTGGATTATCATTAACTAGGATATTTTTAGATTATTTGACAGGTTAACCTGGCCAGGAAGTTACTCCTGGAGGGGGAGAGAGATTAGTGTTAGGAGTAAATACTTGTATAGCCATACCCAAAGGATGAAGTAACCAGGTTAGACCATGTCCTGCCCCACCGAATGACCACATCACTTCCTTCCAATCAGCTACAAAAGGATCAAGCACAGGGCTAAAAAGATCTGCTTAACATCTCTCAGAACTTGAGTGGCTAAACTAATACCTGGCCTTGCCTCCCCTTACCTTGTACTCCAGTCTCAGTTCCTCTCTCCAATTTCAGCCCAGCCTTGTTTCCATCTCCCTAAACAGTGACTTTCAATGTTTTCAGACTCATGGTACCCCTTGGAAAATACCAACTCCTAACTTTCATTTGTTTCTTAACTATAGAAAAATAATCAAGTAATTCTTCCATTGCAAAGAACTCAGAAAAACCACAGGTCAGAATGTTTTTGCCACTATGGATTCTAATTTGACATTTCTGGGTTTATCTTGTGAATCACATGTAAGTGTTTGTATACCAACCACATATTAATATTAGGTGGTACCCTACAGTACCCTTAACAGGATCTCAAGTCACCCCAGGTGCTGGGGCGCTCTGGTTGAGAACCACAGTTCTCAACCACCTATGCCTAAGCTGTGATAAATAATAAGCCTTTTTTTCAGATTGGCCCTTGTGCTAGAGCTTCTGTCTTTATGGCTAAATAATCATTCTCCTGCCAGGGCCTAGCTACTTCTGTAGCTCATCTCAACACAGTTTGAACTGATCCTTCCTCTGTGGCTCTTAGTAAAATGTTCCTTTAGAGGAGAAGGAGCTCAATCCAGTTCTCACTAAAGTCAAGGGTGAATGCTGACTGCTGGAGCGAGGGCTAGCCCAGCCTTATAGTAAGTATACTATGGAAGGAGATGGCGAAGAAACTTGGGTAGTTTTGCTCCCTAGGTAAGTAGCAAGGCAGTATCTCTACTCCTGACCATATGTGTTGCAGCAAGCAACATGCTCTACTTCTATTGCTTTTGAGCAAAGGAAAAGTGGGCATGGAAACACATTCTGGTGACCCTCCATGCCACACCCTGGAAGGCTCTTATGCAGGATATATGGCTAACTAGAACTTTTACAATGTTTGGTTTAGTTGTAAAGTTTGGCATCAAATAAATGGCCTTTTTTACACCAACTATTTGAAAACAAGGTTTGAAATGACAGTATACATATCTATGCTTTGGTAAAAGGCTACTTAGACTGCCTCAAAAGTAGGATAAGTCAATATAAGCACACACACAAATTGGTAGGAAGAGTGGGAAGATTTTTTTTGTGATAATGCTATTTTACATAATTTATGCAACATTTTAAAGCAGATATTTTAGACTAGAAAATGAGTGGGAAAGGTAGTTTTTTAAAATCATTTTCTAATAACTCTTAGTAACTGTAGTGGGTTCAGCTTCATCAGTGTTAGCTATGTTATACTGTCAAATGTTAGTCAAGACCCAGCTGCAGATAGGTTGGAAAATGAGGATTTCAATTTGCAGTAGATTTCAATTTGCACCATAATACTGTACTCTGAGATTATTTGTAATTACTATGACTCCAGACCTAAGAAGAAAATAAGGTGAAAACCACATTAAAGAGGGGCATATTCCCACATTAATGCTCTGGGATTTAGATGCATCATTTCCATGCTCTAAGACAAGACATGGATTGGCCACTAGTAGTAGTATGATGTGATCTTATTGCTCTTGCCCTTTTCCATCCTCACTCCTTGATTCCTCTGCTCTTTGGCACTTCTCCTCATTGCCTGACATTTAAAACTAGTTTGTAGTTTCTTTGGGGAAGGGTCACAAGTTTTTTTAATTTTATAAAGCTTCTAGAACAGCTTTCAATGTTCAAGTGAGGCCAGTATTCTTTGGGGAACTTTGAATGAACTGTTACACCCATACAGGCTCTCACAGACATTGGCAGGGATACTGAATTGCAAGACAAGAGGTGAGTGAGTCACTGTGGTTCTATTTTGGTGTACAAACATAGAAACTGTATAAAATTGATATTCTATAAAAAATAATACCATAATTCTCCATTGCTACCATGAGCCCAATGTGTGTATATGTAAAGTCTAAATGATTCTTATGTAATTGGTTGCCCTTCTATAGCACCTTCCATTCCAGAATCTAAAAAGTGCTTCTTGAACACAAATAAGCACAGCCCCTCATGCTCCCTGTTGAGCAAGTAGGCATCTTTATCCCTTTCAGATGAGAAAAACAGGAGAAAAACAGTTTATATTCCTTTGCCTTAAGTCATATGACAAGTGTAGGGCAAGGTAGAAAAAAATTTCAAAAGTGCCAAGTCTTCTGAATCATGTGTCTTAAAAAACACACACAACAATCCTTCTTTCCCTACAATAGGTCGAACACTAGAGGCTGGTGGTCCAACATGCCTTAGGTAAGCATCTAACCTCTTCAGAAAGTATCTGAAATTAGTCTGATGTTGTAATATTCCTCCTCTTTTACTGCACATTCAACCTCTCCTAGCATCAACCGACTCAAGTCCAAAATATCTTTTTACCATTACTCTCAGTTCTCTTCAGTCTTGGGTGATATCATATCAGCTCTTGTGTGGGGAGGGTGTCAATGAAGCCATTCAGGTCTAGAATTCTCTTTTTTCTAGGCTCTTGTTATATGCTTGAGGGCTTCCATGGGTTACAGATTCACCAGAATGCACTATGTCTGCTACAGCTCTAGAGACATGAAGAAAACAACCAACCCAAGAATGGCTGTTGGACTTCTTGAGACCTGAAAAAGATATTAGCAATAGGAGAAAGCCCATTGGGAATGAGAGAAGATGAGGAAGGAAAGCGGGGAAACATCCAAACTTTCGGAACACAGACAAGAAATTGGATTTAGTTTGAAATTTGGACTGAGGGTCAAGCCCATTTCAATATTTGGCACTAGTGAATCTCTTCCACTTTGCTAACTGTAAAGAAAACCTAATTTATTTTTCAGTTACTGCAGAAAATCAGAACCATTTAGATAGAGCATCTTTCAACAACTTAATTCTTAAAGATAGTTAATCTCACAATAGTGACAGAAACCCGATCAGGCCATGTTTTTTATTAAGTCCTAGTCAATTGCAAGAGAAAGAAAGATGCATGCTAATCCACAAAAATCTGCAGTAGAGAAGGAATGTGACTTCACAGTGGGAAAATGAGGAAATTTAACTTTAAGTGATGAATGAGTCAAGGAGACAACTTCTTATAATCCCTGTTTTTAAGTGGGTTTAGAATGCTGCCATTCTGATTTAGTAGCCCATTACATCCGCTTCCCACTGGTGTAAGTGACAACACACAACACAAAGGAGAAGAGAATCAGGCTCCATCTTTAAGCAAGCACTCACTATTACTGTCTATTTCTAAGCTGAAACCATAAACATTATAACAGCTTCTAACCAAATGTGACGGAATATGCAAAAGATTATGCCTTCACGTGAAAACTAAGTAGCAGAAGCTGATGAGTTCTTAAGAAACAATGATCTTGGTTTTATGCAAATGCATTCACTAAAAAAGAAATGAGGGAAGAGGAATATGGAAATGGATGGTATAATAATACAGTAGTGTAACAGGAATTACTTCTGAATAGAATTCTCTTTTTCTGATTCATGGAGCATCAGCTGCTCTTTGTAATTCTTTTCTTAATGCTACCTTCAGACTATGCTTTATCAAAATATACATCTTTACTGCTGTATTTATATTCAGCATATTTAAAATCAAGACAAAATGAGTTTTATGCATAGTACTGAAATAATCATCAGGGCATCCAGACACCTGAAGTAAAGGGTTTGGAAAGGCTTGCATTTACAGATAACTGTAGCAATCTGCTAGTAAGGGTTTTTGTATTCTTTTTCTTTGCCAAATTAGTGATTGTTTGAGTGCATTTTTCCTTATCAATTTTGTTGTAACTGGTTAAACAAAAAGCAAGCATCCCATCATTTATCTATTTAAGGAATATTTATTTATTGTGTAATTAATTAGCTGTTTGCCTTCAGGTGTCTTTCAGACCTATGTTTTATGGCAGGCCATCCATAATCACTGTGATATTCACAATATTTCCAAACAATTTCCTTCAAAGTATGGGCTCCAGATATTATGTTTAATGGGAATGCTGAATCTAGGCAGTTGGAGCAAAATAAATTACTGGGTAAAAATAAATCAAATTGCAGAGACCCCGAAGTTAGAAGTCATGAAGATTATTTTTATCCTGAGATGAAACAGTGCAATCATTTGGCAGATTTAACAAAATTCTGTATTTGGATAGATTCTGAAGTATATGAGTGAGCAGAATATAATATTTGAGTTCTTCACTGTTGGGTGTTGCCATTTTCTGGACATTTTCCTTCCCATAACTGCAGAGCTTGTCAAAGTACCTTTTCCCTCAATCACATTATAGTTGAAGAAGTCTGATGAGCTAACTATGTAGGCCAAATTCTATTTTCATTTCCAGCTCTGTAACCCCATGCAATAAACAAATCCATGAAGTTGCACAGGTAAATTTTGGAAAAGAATTTCGCCCTGTGTCTTAATTCTCAGAAATGTCATAATCTGGAAGTACAGTACAGATTTTAGCCATGTTGGCCTACAGGCAAAAATATTCAGAACTCATGGTAGAGGTGCTGTCTTTTATTAGACCAACTAAATAATTGCAAAAAAAAAAGTCTTTATTTGCTAGCTTTTGAGCTAATGCACCCTTCCTCAGGCAAAGGAGAATGCGCAAATTGTAACATGACTACTCTCCTGTGTAATATGAAGTTTCATTTTGATTTAGTTGGTCTACAGGCAAAAATATTCAGAATTCATGGTAGAGGTTAGACCAACTAAATAGTTGCAAAAAAAAATCTTTATTTGCAAGCTTTTGGGCTCTCACACCCTTTGTCAGGCAAAGGAGAATGTACAGATTGTAACATTTCTATTCTCCTGTGCAATATGAAATTTCATTTCTACCTTGAAGAAATGTTACAACCTGTGCATTCTCCTTTGCCTGAGGAAGGGCACTTGAGCCCAAAAGCTTGCAAATAAAAAAAAATTTCAAACATTTAGTTGTTCTAATAAAAGATGTCTGCTCTACCATGAATTCTGAGTATAATCTGGAATTGGGACATTTTTAGATAGTTTTGCCATACATCCTGATTTGTATGGGATGTTCTGGTTTTTATGAATCTGCTTTGTGCACTTCATACTGCCTAGCAACAGATTGTGATTTCCAATGTCACACAGTTCTTCACCTCATGACTTTGCAACATGGTGACTTAGCAATGTGATTTGAATATCAGTCCAAGTCTCACTAAAGTCAATGGTAGTCTTTCCACTGACTCCCTTGAGGACATTACATTGTCAGGTCTTGGCACAATATACAGATGCTTACTGCCAATATCATGATACAATGTTGCAAAGATATTAGTAAGGAGGAAATAGTTCAAATGAAACCCATAGCCTATGAGGTAGCATGCAGAAGGTAGTTCACAATGCTTTGGCATCAGTTCACTTTGGCACTGACTTCATTTGCCTTAGGAAGTAGGATTCAGATTAGAGGAAGTTCACGGCAGAGGTAACAGTAAAGTTGGAAAATGGGAACAGATGAGAAAATAAACGCAGTACATTTAAACAGAAAATGTGAAAGACCGTTGGTATAGCAATGGAGAATGATCAAGGAGTAATCGAGCTGCATAAAGAAGTATTGATCCCACTGTGGTTCTAGATTGATAACATTGATTTCTATTCCTTTTTTTCCTTCTCCAAAGTTTTCTGAAGTTCCTGGTTCTTTCCTGCTCCATTATTATCAGTACATATAAATCATCTTTACTCTATTGTGAAATCTAACTCATACAAAAACTAAGCCAAGGCTCTCACTGGAGATTGCAATTGCATCAGAAACTACAATAATTTGAGTCCTTCTAAAATATTATCAAAATATTCACCCATCCCTACCCAATGACAGGCAAATTAATCAACCATCCGTTTACTTGATTGTTAAGAGTACTCCATGGATCATCTGTTCTGGTAGTGGATGGGAGCTAGTAACCTCTTCTAAAAATCTTGGTTAATTAAAAATCTTTGCCTTTATCCACTGCTGAAAGACACAAGTCTCCACTCAGAAAGTGAAAACTAAATCATTACCTCTTGTGTTTCTGTCTAACAAACAGAAATTGCTGCAATGTTTCTTATTTGTTACAAAGCTTAATTTGGGGGGGAGGAGGGAGGGCAATTAAACCCATTCTAAATATGGCAAATATAGTGCTAAGCCACAAGTGTTGTATGACCGTGTTGGGAGACCCTTCATACTGTGGCCATTGTAACCATTCAGTGCAAATATAAGATGTAGGGAAACCTTGATGATGAAAATGGCTGTGACTGGGTAAGATGTTAATTGCACCTGAGAGTTATCAGCATGTCACTGTTATAGCAGGGTGGGGAATCCCCCACTTTCATTTCACTGATTTGTAGATGTGGTAGAAAGCAAAGAGCAGCAGGTGAAGGCTGTGAGGTTGAGCCACACAGAATGAAGCAGCCAAAAGGAGTGGTAGAAAAGAGCCTATTTCTGACCATAGGTAGAGAGGCCAGTGATATATGCTGAGAGGTCTGTAGTTGTCTACTTGTATCCTGGCCACTAGCTTCTATTACTGAGCTTCACACCAATGAGGTGAATTTTGAATACTAACTCTCCTCTGGTCTCACCTGTCCTGCTATACACACAATGAATATCCCACCTTCAGATAAAAACCAGGCACTGCCTTGTCTGGATATTGGAGAGTGTTGCCCTTGCATGAAAAATGGCTTAAACCAGTCTAAAACATTGTGTGGTAAATGGATGTTCATTGAAAGAGGAAAAAAATCAAACTTTTTTTCAATCTTTTGAAATCCTTTAATCAAGACAGGGTGCCTTTCTAAAAGATACACTGTAGCCAGTCAAATTCTCAGAATCAAATACAGAAGTAACTGGGTAGATTTCTATAGCCAGTAATATACAGGAGATCAGACTAGATCAGTGGTGCTCAACCTTTTGGCCCCATGGGCTGGATAAGTGGGGTGGGGCCAGTCTTCAGGCCAGATGGAGTTGGGACTTGGAACTGCCCCTTCACACCCCTGCATACTGGGATTGGTCCCTGGGGGCCTGGCACCACCTCCTCCTGCCCCCATCCCATGGGATTGGGTCTCAGGGGCCTGGGACCACCCCTTCCAGCCAATACTCACTGGGATTGGTCCCTGGGGGCCCAGCACTTCCCCCTCCTGCTGCAGCACACCAAGATTGGGGCCCAGGGTCCCGGCACAGCCACCTCTCACCCCCTCCCCCACCACACTTGGGCACAGTGGTGATGCATAGGGGGTGCATGTGCACACCCTGAGAGCGCCGATGCACCCCCTGAGCAGTCATACTCACCGCTTAGGCAATAGGCAGAGGGGGTAGGCAGGAGCGCCAGTGTCCCCCCTGCAAGCACCAGCTGCTGCAGCCACTCCAAGAAGCAGCTGCAGCCACTCCTGGAAGTGGCTGCAGTGATCAGCCATAGTGTTAGGCCATTGTCGAGTTGGTCATGGGGGTCCCCCAGGCAGTGAGATCAGCTGTGGGGGGACCGCCCCAATCAGCAGGATCGGCCACGGGGGACCCCCTCCCCATCAGTGGGATCAGCTATGGGGGACTCCCCCCCGATCGGTGGGACTGGTCACATGGGGGGCACATGCCCCCCCTGACTAAGGCAGCACCAGTCGCCCATGATTGGGCACCACCCCCTCCCAGCCATCCGTGTGCCAGGTTTGTGCCTTTGGGCTCTGTGCCATCTCTGCCTGGTTCTACACCCTGGGGTTGATTGCCCATCTTAGTGTGCAGGGCCAGGAGCTTCCCATAGGTCTGGAAATGTGGTGATGCCAGAGCGGTGCCTCTGCTTTCTGACCACCAAATGTCCAGACCTGCGGGGAACCCTGTGGGCTGGATGATACAGGGCCGCAAGATGGATATGGCCCATGAGCTGGAGGTTGAGCGCACCTGGATTAGATGACGTAATGGTTCCCTTTGGCCATAGAATCTATTAAATGATTTATTATTTATCATTCTCCTGCATCATAGTGCTTATCCTGTAGCACCATGTATGCACAACGTGTATGCACACCACGTATGTACAAATATACAGATAGATATAAAGATATTATTTTAAACCAGGGATCAACAATATATGGTTGAATCTGGCCTGCAGAGCCCCTAGATCTGGTCCTCAGAGCTGGAGGGCTTTGTCAATGCCTGTGCCACCAATGAGGACACGTGCTGGACCAAGGCAGCTTCCCTGTATTCCCTGGTGCTGCTTTTCCTTGCCCTCCCAACTGCCATCTGACATTGCCCAGGTGGTTTTGTTGGCGTGTCAGCAGCAGGGGGTGGGGGGACTTTACCTGCGTCTGGCTGCAGCCACTTTTCCCAACTCCCTGCTCCTTAGCTGTGATGTGGGCACGGCTTCCAGGAGGTGTGGAGCTGCTTTGGGGACAGGGCAGCTTTCAGCTGGGCTGTGCTACAACTGGGATGGGGAGATAAAGAATGGAAAAGCAGTGTGGACACAGTTTGCAGATACCTGGTCCTGACACAGCTCCCCTCAAGCTGAAAGCCATGTCAGCTCTGCAGCCAGGGAGCAGAGGGCTGGGTGAAGAGGTAGTGGCATGGGTGCAGCTTCTAGCTGCCTGCCCCCAGCATGGACACTGGGAAAGTCCCCCACCCACTGATGCACTGCTGAAACCACCTACACCTCATTGGACTGGAACTGGGTTGTTCCAGCCCCTGGCTTGTAAAAGATTGCCAGCCCTTGTTCTAAACTGTGCTAAAAAGTCCTTTTTCAGATATGTAGGGAGTCGGAAAAAAGCATGGGTAACATTGGACCCCTGCTGAACCAAATGGGACAACTGAGAACCGACACCCAAGAAAAAGCCAACCTGCTTAATGGGTATTTCGCCTCAGTCTTTCATCAGCGCAAAGGGACCGCCCTGCCTAGCATGACATGGGACGGTCAGGATGAGGGTGTATCTATACCCAGCATTGGTGCAGACCTTGTAAAGGAACACTTTGAGAGGCTGGACAACTTCAAGTCAGCTGGTCCTGACAGACTACACCCTAGAGTACTCAAGGAGCTGGCAGGTGTCATAGCCTAACCATTGGCAAAAATATTCGAAAACTCGTGATGCTCAGGTGAAGTACCTGAAGACTGGAAGAAGGTCAGTGTGGTACCCATCTTCAAGAAAGGGCGGAAAGTAGATCCCGGGAATTACAGACCAATCAGCTTGACCTCAATCTCCGGTAAGATTCTGGAGAAAATTATCAAAGAGACCCTTCTGGATAAGCTGGCTGATGGCAACATCCTGAGGGACAGCCAGAACAGGTTTGTCGTGGGTAGGTCTTGCTTGACCAATCTCATCTCCTTCTATGAGCAGGTGACATATCACCTGGACAAGGGAGAAGAGATTGACATCATATATCTGGACTTTAAAAAAGCCTTTGATCTGGTGTCCCATGATCTGCTTATGCAAAAATTGGCTAAACGTGGCTTCAGCTACACCACAGTCCGATGGCTGGGTAATTGGTTCTGAGGTTGGACCCAGAAAGTAGTAGTTGATGGATGCGAATCTTTATGGCATCCAGTTCTCTTCAACATCTTTATCAACGATGTGGACAATGGTGTCAAAAGCGCACTGGCCAAGTTCACCAAAGACACTAAACTTTGGGGCATAGTGTCCACACCTGAGGATAGGCTAGTGATTGAGGCTGACTTGGATAAGCTTAGTAAGTGGGCGGATATAAACCTGATGACGTTCAATACCGGAAAATGCAAGGTACTCCACCTCAGGGGAAAAAACCCACAGCACGCTTATAGGCTCGGCAGTACTATGCTTGCTAGCACCATGGCTGAAAGAGACTTGGGGGTCATGATTGACCACAAGATGAACCTGAGCCACCAATGTGATGTTGCAGCTGGTAAAGCAAACAAAACTCTGGCTTGCATCCATAGATGCTTCTCAAGTAAATCCCAGGATGTCATCCTCCTGCTGTACTCAGCCTTGATGAGGCCGCAGCTGGAGTACTGCATCCAATTCTGGGCTCCACAATCAAGAAGGATGTTGAGAAGCTTGAGAGAGTCTGGAGGAGAGCCACACGCATGATTGGAGGGCAGGAGAACAGGCCTTATTATAAGGGGCTGAGAGCCATGGGACTCTTCAGCTTGGAAAAGCACAGGGTCAGGGGGGATCTGGTGGCTGCCTATAAGTACGTAAGGGTTATGAATCAGGATCTGGGGGAACAGCTGTTCACCAGAGCACCCCAAGGGATAACAAGGACCAATGGTCATAAACTCCTCCTTAACCATTTTAGGCTGGACATAAGGAAAAGCTTCTTTACTGTCCGAGCCCCCTAGGCTTGGAATAGACTCCCTCCAGAAGTGGTGCAGGCACCTACTCTGGACTAATTCAAGAAATGCTTGGACACTTATCTTGCTGGGATCCTTAGACCCTAGCTGACTTCCTGCCCCTGGGGCAGGGGGCTGAACTTGATGATCTTCAAGGTGCCTTCCAGCCCTAATGTCTTTGAATCTATGAATCTATTACAACTTTACCCTAATGACCAAGATATACAGTAATCCTTCAGAAATACTTCTATTTTGGTGCTCAAAGAACTCTGCTTCTTGGAGTTATGTGTTGCTTTTATAGAATATATTTCAGCTGTCCTCATTACCATAAATATCTTTGATCTCTAAAATCTGTCACTCACAGTGTTTAAAATATGAGGTTTATATATTAATCCACCCCTTTAGGATGTGAGACAGCCAATCAGAATCTTGCTGCAGTGAAAATAATCCTTTATCTGAAATTATAGGTCTCCAATAGTCTAAAAATGAAACAGTATTTCCAATGTTGTCTTCTTTCCCTCTTTGCTCTCCCTCCAAAAACTAAAGTCTCTTATCTTTATGTGTATACACAGTTGTATGCATAAGTAACAGGGCTGTCAATTAATTGCAGTTACTGCATGTGATTAACGTGTTAATCATTCTTGCATTATTTTTTTTAATCACAGTTAATTGCAAATGTGGTTTTGGAGCCCATGCCTGGGCTCCACTCTGCCATTTCTGGGCTGCCCAGCAGGGCAACAGTGGCAGCACAAAGGACCACAAGGCAGCACAGGCATGGGCTCCGGGCAGCTACAGGTGGGGGTGGGGTGTGCATGCACAGACACACAAACAGACACACACGAGCAGCTGCAGCCTGCATGATGCGTGTAGAGCAGTGCTGCACCACACCGCAACATGCTGCGCCGGCTCGTCCAGGGGCACAGAGGGGCATGGCTCCCTGCCACTGTGCGCACTCCAGTGGAGGCATGTGCCCTCCAATTTGTGAGTGGGGCAGAGGAAGGCTGCCCATTGCAGGCTGGGGCTGTGTGCCCTGCTGCCTGTTGTGGCAGGGGATGTGTCGCACAGTCAGTGCGCATCTCCCGGGGCAAAGGCAGCAGGGCACAGATCCCCGGCCCGCAATGGGCAGCCTGCCTCTGCCCTGTGCACAAATTGGGGGGGCACACGCCCCCCATGCCTTCCCCAGGGGTGCATGTAGTGGTGGGGAGCTGTGCCCCCCTGTGTCCCTGAACAAGCCTCCTGTGGTTCCATCCCAGGGTCCCATTCACTCCAGCCCTGCCCCTGCCCCCTTCCCTCCCGTGCTGTGGAGGCCTCGATTAGCCCCTCCCTCAACAGACTTACCAGCAAGGCACTGCTGTACATGCATCACGCAGGATGCAGCCGCTAGTTTGTGTCTGTCTGTGCGTCTATGCGTATCTCCCACACCTCCCACTGCAGCCACCTGGAGCCTGCGCCTGCCCTGCTCTGCGCTGCCTCCGCTGCCCCACTGGGCAGCCCAGGCAGTGTTTCCAAAACCACATGTGCGATTAACTGCAATTAAAAAAATTAATGCAAGAACCAATTAATGGGTTAATCACATGTATTATTAATTTTGATTAATAGACAGCCCTAATTTTTAGCTGTATGATTAAAATCGCCACAAATTACGGCTAATTTTTTAAATTGCGCATCTTTCGTGATCAAATTTTTAAATAATTTGACAGCCCTAATAATTAGATAGCTCAAGAGCCATATTTTTGTAATTTGATTATTACACTGAAAATTCTCAACATATGTGTATAATTAATGAGGAAAACATTTGGAGATGGGGAATTCTCTTTTGTCCTGGGAAGGGAAGAATATTTGATCCCTTTCTGTCTAGGACAGGCTGGGAAACTTCTGTTTCTCCTTCGTTACTCTAAATTTGGGGAACAGCTTACAATAATGAAGTTCCTTCTTTAGCTATAGAACAGGTGCCAAAGCAAATGATGTCCCCAAGGGAGATAAGGTGTGGGAGTGAGGAAGAGATAGATGAGCTTTGCATCAAAGGTTATCCTGTTCCAGGGTTTAAACTAATCCAGGTTTGACAATCACTTTCCCAGGCAGCAGGCAACAGAAACTGACTTTGTGATCACAATCACTCCTTCAATAATACCAACAAAAGGCAGGTTCCTGGAATGCAAATCCAGAAGGCACATCTGCAAAAGCAATAATTGTAGTCTTTATTAACCATGGATAATAATGCTAACAGGAACTCTGCTCCTGCCACTGGCTCTTCACATAAGCAAAGGGGACCACCTATGTGGAGTCAGTCACATGTTGAGGGTCAGGATTAGATGGCCAGGAGGTAAAAATGCATGCACCTGGTATATCCTACAGGTTGGGCTTCTGGTGCAAGTATTGTTATAATTTTTCCTATTAGTATTCATGGTTAAGAAAATTGCTAGTGTAAATGAGGCCAAACTGTGACTTTGTGAAAAAGGGAGATGAGTTAATAACATATAAGGAAGACATCATATTTGGGTTCTATTTGTATGAATTAAATGAATGGTGACATCCTGAAAGGTCCTGCCTCTAACCCAAGAGCTTGATCTACAAACCAGGTGCAGCATACTAGAGCAGGGTGTCAAATTCACCCCCTGGCCCCAGGCCAGATCTGGACACCAGGACTTCTCCTGAGGTGGGTCCATGGGGCCCATGGGTCCAGTAGTGTCTGCTTTGCATTTGGCCATTGAGATCCAGGTCCACTGGAGTGGCATTAGTGGTTATCATTTGCCTCCCTACCATAGATGGCTATGTGCACTGGGGCCCAAGGCCCCTGAATTATGGCAGGCCATACTCCTAATTTCTTGTAGCCTGGAAGGCCAGACAACATGGCTCCACAGGCCAGATCCAGCCAGCAGGCCATATGTTTGACACCCTGCAATAAAACAAAACAAGCCTTTCCCCTCCTCCCCCTTGCCTCCCCTCCAGGAGGTACAAGCAATCACTGGAAACAGGTAATTCTTGTTTCTCTTCTTTGACTACCAATAATGCTGCTAGTTACGATGGTGGGTATTATTAATCATTTATCATTTCAATCAATCAATTATAATTTCTGTAATTATTTTGTATGTATGGTAAAGTACTGAAAAGAGGCTGAGGTTAAGGCTTGTCTTTATTAGGCTGTGTTTAGCCACGTAGTAAGGGACAGTCTGGCCCCAGAGAGCTTACAGTCTGACTGGACAAGGCAAAGACTGAAAGGAGAAAGAAAAATGCTAGGGCTGTGCGAAACACCATCATTTTATTTCAACGTCCATTTCACCGTTTCGAAGGGACAGTGTTTCGTTTCATCATTTCATTTAATTTCAAAGCACTGTCCTGTTTCGTTTCGTCAAAACTGTTTCACTGTTTCTACGTGCTTTGCCGTTTTGCCTATAAGCTATAATGGGGAATCATGAAAATGCCTAAAACTTTGTCATTTCTTGCCTGATTTGAGTGAAAATTGCAGGGATAGGAGCCCCCTCTGAGGGCATGAAGCCTGACAAGTTTCAAGGAGTTAGGTACAGAGGTTTCTCAGAAACTGCACCTCAAACTGCAAAAAGCAAAACTCATGACACTTGCCACAGTGGCAGCTTCCTGTCAACCAGTGTGCAGATCTGGGGGCCTGCAACCCGGGGAGGGATAAGGAGCTATGCCGGACTCCTTCTGGGGATGTGGGCCCCTGAATCTGCGCTAGATGACAGGAGGCTGCTGCTGCTGCCTGGCACCGATGCTGGGTGCAGCCCACACCCAGCACCAGGGAAGAATGCTGCTGGCCCCAGGCAGCAGTGGCAGCCTCCTGTCATCTGGCATGCAGATCCAGGGGCCCACACCCCCAGGAGGGCTGTGGGGCTGTGCCAGACTCTTTCTGGGGGTGCGGGCCCTGGATCTGCATTGGATGACAGGAGGCTGCTGCTGCCTGGGATCGGTGCTGGGCACAGCCTGTGCCCGGCAAGACTGATGCTGTCACTGGCCCCAGACGGCAGTGACAGCCTCTTGTCATCTGGCTCAGTGGCAGGAGGCAGGGGAGAACCAGGGCTGTGCTCCGAGCAGCTCCGCAGCCCCATGGAGCTCAGGCCGGTGGTGGGAGGCAGAGTGCAGCCCTGGCTCTGCCCGCCTCCTGCTGCTGGGCTGAGCTCCGTAGGGTTCTGCAGCCCCATGGAGCTCAGCCTAGTGGCACGAGGCATGGAGAGCCAGGGCTGCGCTCCGACCAGCTGCACCAGCCCTATGGAGCTCAGCCCAGTGGTGGGAGGCGGGGAGAGACAGGGCTGCACTCCACTGCCCCTCGCCGGGCTGAGCTCCATGCGGCTGCGGAGCCACTTGGAGTGCAGCCCTGGCTCTCCCTGCCTCCTGCCGCTGGGCTGCTTCAAAACTCAAAACGTTTTGAAACTTTTGAAATGTTTTGAGTGCTCTCATTTCATTTTGAGGCTGTTTTGAAGCTTTTTGTTTCATTTTGATTTCACTGTTTCGAGCTTGAAACGTGTCGAAACACTCAGTGAAATTAACAGGGACAGAAACATGGTTTAGAGGTTAAAAACAAATGTGGGGCATGACATGAGCAGAGCACGCCCTCCATGTGAATGACTAGATCGGGGATGGCAATCTTTTTGGGCAGAGTGCCAAAAACATCCATATCCTCGACTTGTACAATGTTGGCGTGCCAGGGAGCTGTGAGGGGCCTGATCCTTGATGTGGCAACGCAGCCGCAGCCCTCCCCACCGTCCACCCCAAGGTGCACATGCCAAGCAAAATGCCTTTGCGTGCCACAGGAGGTTGCCTGCCCCTGGATTAAACCTATTTGAGGCGTATCAGAAACATAGGCCTTATGCCCACAAAGCAGAGTTATCCCACAGTTACCAGAGTGGATGTTGGGCATGCCTCAACTGCCCAGTACTATTGGGCATGCCTCAACTGAAGACAACTAAAGAAGAAAGCAGGGATGGGATCTGAAGGTCAAGGGTGTAAAACCAGTGCATCAGGTTGGGGGGCACCCCACAGAGCACACCAGCCCTGTGAACAACTAGGTCTATTTGTCAACCTTAAGGGGCAAAGGTATAGACCCACCAAGTAATGCATTAGGCTCCCTCAGACAAGGAGGCTACAGAAAAGGATGACAGTAGATTACTAGGGGGCAAATAAGAAAAAAAACAGGCACGGGAGTGCTGGCTAAAGGTTCATAACAAGGCAGGGGGGAGGGGAAGGGGGGCAGGAGCAGGGGCACCCAGCTGAGCACACGGGCCCTGTGAATGAGTAGGAAAGCAGGTGACAGTGAAGGTCACCCTGGCACACAGGTTGCAGTCTCTTTTTCTCGGGCCAGGACAGAGCCCCTCTTGAAAAGGAAACCCTTCTGAGGAAGCTTTCTTCCCCACCCTCCTCTCCTCCTCCCGGTGGGGGGGGCTGAGCCTGGGCATGTGGCCGTGCGAGGCCAGCCCTCACCTTCCCCATCCCCCATCTGTCCCTGCGGCCTGAGGCGAAGGCTTCCCCCTCTCACCAGCAGATGGCCTCGTCGGCCGCCTCTGCAGCCGCTCGGGCGGGAGCGGGGAGGGCGGCTGGAGCTCTCCGTGCCCTTAATCCTCCCCTTGCCCGCTTCTCCTTCCCTCCTCCCTCTCTCGCGGCGCCCGAGCGGAGCGCGCCCTGACGGCGATGCAGCCCACACCGCCGCCGCCTCCCGTCCCCGGGCCGGCTCCCCGCAGCCCCGCGCGCTCCTAGGTGAGGGGTGGCGGCGGCAGGGCTCCGAGGGCGCCGCGCGGCGGGGCGGGGCGGGCTGGGCTGGGCTGGGCTGGTGTATCGCGCGGCCCCGGCACTCACTCACTCACTCACTGATTCATTTATTTTTTTGCGTGTGTCTCCTGCGTGCAGGGGAAGCGCCCAGTGGCCCCGGCCCGCCGCCCCCGCCGCTGCTGCCGCCGCCGCCCAGGGCCACCATGAGCGAGGACGGCTCGGACGTGCCCAGAGAGTTGCTAGGTAAGAGCGGGGGGGGGGCGGCGGAGTTGGCAGGGCAGCCCCCCACCCCTCCCCTCCCCTCCCCTCCCGCCTGTCTGCATTGCACCCCTCCCTCCCCCCCCCCCCCCTGGGGCCCAGCGGGGAGGGCGGCCCGGCCCCCTGCGGCGGCTGCATGGGGTGCTGGGGAGGTGGGTGGCTGTGCGGGTCTGGGTGTGGGTGGTGTCTGGGGGAGGGGGAGTCCGGATGTGGGTCTGTGTGCCCTGTCGTGTGTGGTGTCGTGTGTGGGTGTGTTGTGTGCTGTTTGTGGGTCTGTGGGTGTGTTGTGTGTGGGTCTGGGTCGTGTCTGGGTGTGTCATGCAATGTGTGGGTCTGTAGGTCTGTGTGTGCAGGTATGGGGTTGTCTGTGCCTGTGCTGTGTGGAGTGCAGTGGGGAGCCCTGCAGAGCAGTCCTGGCCCTGCTGCTAGAGGGGTTTGGTGTGGTGCAGGGGAAGGGGGGTCTGTGGGTCTGGGGTCCTGTGTCTGTGTGGGTCTCTGTCTGGGTGGATGAGTGTGTGTGTGTGGGTCTGTGCCTGTGCTGCGTGCACCTGTGCCTGTATGTGTCTGCGCCTGTGTCCATGGATCTGTGGGGGGGAGGGGATTACAGCCTTGGAAGTGCTGCTGAACATAGGAAAGCAGCACGGAGTGCTTCCCTGCCCTAAGCCAGCAGGAAAAGGCAGCAAAAGCAACATGCCAGCCACTGCAGCGGCCTGGGGGGAGGTGCCCATGATGAATGTCCCCCTGCCTTCTGAAGTGCCCTTCTGGGAAGGCCTCTGTGACAGCCAGGCACGTGGTGTGTCCAGGGTGCCATAGCACTTTGTGGCATGTTGCTGCAGAGTGTGGTCTCCAGAAAAGCCAGGGATTAAAGGTCTGGTGGGGAGGGCACAGGAGGGGTGGTGGTGGGGGGAGTATTTCTTCCCTTTTTTTAAAGTCACAAGTGTAAGACTGTTCACAGTGAAAACAAGCTCAGGTTCCTTAGTGTGGAGAAGAGAAGACTGAGGGGGGATCTGAGAGTAGTCTTCAAATACCTGAAGGACAGTTACAGAAGGGTTGGAGGTAGGCTTTTCTCTGTGGCCCTAAGGGACAGGACTAGAAGCAATGGTCTCAAACTGCAGCAGAGGAAATTTAGGCGGGAGATCAGGGGACACTTTCTGACTCTAAGGGTGGTCAAACATTGGAACAGGCTACCTAGAGAAGTGGTGGACTCCCCATCCTTGAAAATTTTCAAGAGCAGATTAGACAGAGACTTGGCAGGATGGTTTTAGTCAGAGTTCATCCTGCCCTGAGCAGGAGGCTAGACTAGATGGCCTTGTGAGGTCCCTTCCAGCCATACTTTCATGTGATCGTGTGACTCTAGACTTGCCCACCTTGCTCTGTGCCCTCACATATTGTGATACCTTTTATTGGCCAAACTGTCTAGTTGTGGGATATGTTAGATCAGTTTTCAGGCACGAATAGGCAGACCATAAGGAAATATGGGACATCCAGGACGCTGCCTGCCCCCTGCAAGTCAGTGGTGCTCCTGCACACAGATATAATAGGGGCTGGGTGATATGGTGCACTGGGCAGGCGGGCAGTGGTGCCTACATGCTGTGCTGCTCCATCTCCCTGCTAGACTGCACTCTGTGTTTCCCCTGCATTTCTGGGATGCTCATTTTAATTCTTACCAGCTGACCTCCAAAATTGGGAACTGTCTTGGCTAAAGTGGGGCGTATTGTCACGCTGTGCATAAAGTGCCCTTCTTCAGGCCTGGGGAACTGTTGGTCCAGTAAAAGATACCACCAAAAAGCTGTTCTTGAATATTTCCTGGACCATCATGTCTACAATACCATTCCAACCAAACTACTTGCATATTGTAACGTGTGATGCCACCTGCAGTGCCATGTAATGTTTGGAGACCCTGGAAATACCTTGGCATAGTAGCAAGCATAATGGAAGATGTTTTACTTGATTCTTAACTTTGAATCTTCTTTGCCTCTGAAGCTCTCAAACAGGCTTTTAATTTTATTTTTGTATATATGGTGTTTGTAATTCAGCCCTTTGGGTATAGTATAGAAGGTAGCATGTGAATAAAAAAGACATAATGTTTTGTACTCCATAAATCAGGATTAAACTCGGTGGCTGCTGAAGTAGCGTTAATGCCGTTTGGGAGTATGCATATGCATGCATTTATTCATATGATATACTGGTAACTGTAATTTAGAGGTGCCACAATAACTTGTGACAGCCCTAATATTTTGAATCTAGCCCTCTGTTAATTTTGGCAAAACTTTCCTTAGTTTTAATTGGAATTGTGTCTGAGAGAAGATTTCAGCATTTGGTCTAGTATTTTTAGTGTTGTATTAATGACAGGTAGAAGCAGCAACTTTTTAGCCAGAAAGAAATTATACTTGTTACGTTGTAAAATTGTTTTGAGATTTCTTATTTCAGTTCCTCCACATTGTAGTTTTTCTGTTGGATTATTTCAGTCTGATTCACTAATTCAGTATATCTAACATTTGTAGAAAGATTTTGATTAAAAGTTGCTGCTATCATAAAGGTCTTCCCATGTAAATTAAAAATAACCCTTTGAATGCCCAAAATGCAAAGTTTTTAGCACTATGTTATTAACTAATTACTTGCAAAAATAAGTGCTTTTTAGAGCTGAGAGAAAATGAAGGTGTTGGGTTTGGACAGAAAGCAGTTTAACATCAGTTTTTTTTGCATGCCCTTTTCATTTAAAAGAGCTAGTTATGTTTAAATGTGTGGTGCATCTCTTATGCTAAGAGAACCATGAAGCAAAGCTGAGCACTATAAAGTATAACTTGCACTGAAGGCTTGTATTAATTTTGGCCAGTTTTCAGAATTATGTCTTAATCCTTCCAGCTAATGCATGCATACCAATTCTCCTTCTGGGAGCTAAATTTATCTCTCTGGAGCTGGGTCTCCTCTTTGAGGTTAGCTTGTAGTATCAGGGCCATAGCATTTATTGCATTTTAGTAGTATATTAGTTTGTTTACAAACTTTTTATGGAGAGAATGTTCTCATAATGAATTCCCACAAGGAGGCAAAAGGTTGGGTTTTTTTAGTCATCTGAGTGCTGTGGGACAGGACACTCAACAAAACTTAATGGGTAAAAACACAGCAGTAAAATTGGGAATTGGGACACTTGAATTTGAATCGTCTTTCTGATGCTTGCTTCCTGTGTGACCCTCAGCAGGGTACTTAAGCTGCAATTTTCAAAAGGGGCTGAGCTAATGTTGAAACATCTGGTCCCTCAAAATGAAGGCATTCAAAATTTGTGAATGCTTGGAAACTAAGCCTCAATTTTTCTTATGCCTTTGCTTCCTGATCTGTAAAATGACTTGAAAAATCCACTTACGAATGACTGAAATGCAAGGAATTTTGTATAATTTTTACATTTCATGTTTTAAAAAAGATAACTGCCATATGAATTGATAATTTGAATTGATGCAGAGCCATTCTGAGAGTTTTTGTTTAGATTTTTCTGATGGAATTTGAATTTTTCTAGAAGAAATATTTTGATTTTTGTGGGAACACTTTTCTGTCATTCCAACAGCCCTATTTGTGACTTAACGTGTTGCTACCTGTTACAATTTGCATTTGCTAAAACTACAGCATGTTAGGCAGTATTAAAGTTTGAATGTGCTCTGAGCAGCTGCACTTTATGGGTTAATACAGTCTCTGACTTGCATTGCTCTGACTTGCTGCTAGATCAGGGTAGGCAATTATTTCAGGCGGAGGGCCATTTACAGAATTTTGGCAAGCCATCAAGGGCCACATGACAGGAAACCTGGGGCAGATGACTATTAATATTCTAAGGTTTTTAGGGGCCCCGCAGGCTGGATAGAGTGGCCTGGAGGGCCGTATTTTGCCCACCCCTGTGCTAGAGGGTTGGCAAGTGGGGGTGTAGCTAGCAGCCAGGATGCCTGGGCTCTATCCCTGCTGTGGGTGGGGGACGGGAGAAGGCTGTGTTGCAGGGAGCCCCTGAGCCAAGCCCAGCCAGCTCTGCCAAACTCTGCTGACCCAATCCCAGCCCCCTGCATGAGGAGCTGGGCAGCCCATCTTCCCTGGAGAGGGCTGTACTGTTAGCCTGGAGCTGAATGAAAGCCACACAAAAGTTCAATTAACTGCAGTTATTCTCAGTTAACCGAAATTTTCCCACATACCTGGCCACATTTCCCCTGAGCCCTGCTGGGGTAAATATGCTTCCTCCCTCTTCTGGTGGCTGTGGCTGCATGCTCTTAGGGGACGATGGAGTATGGGACCACCATGAAGGAGAAAGGCAAGCTCTGTCTGCCCTCCTGGCATTGGCAGGACTCCACCTGCCCCTGGACAGTAGAACTTGGGAAGGTGGGTAGATTGTCCCCAGAGCTGGAATGGGGAGGCTGGGGTAGGTGCATCCTGGGATATTGGAGGATGAAGCTTGCTCACTTTTTCTTTGTGGGAGTTGACTGATGTTACCACAATATGAGCTGGGTAACGTGATACGGAGGTACTCCTTCCCCAAAGTGATGTAACTTTAAAATACTTGGTGAGCAGTTGGAACAAGTTTACTTGCTTTAATGCGTGAATGCCTACATTTCAGCTCAGCCTAAGGGTAACACATAATGAGGCCCTTATTTTGATACTATTTCACCCTGAAGGAGGGACTTTTGACCTTATCTAGACCAGTATAAAAGGCATGGTGTTAGAACTAACACATTCTAACTAGTGTATGAAAGGTTTAATGTTGAAAAGAAACAATACTTTTAAAATGTGCTATATTGACAAAAGCTTTGGGAAGAGATTTTGGGTTGGTTTTCAGTATCATACTTCTAAATCTTAGTCCAGGCAGGAGTAGAATGTAGAAGGGGAAAAAATCATTTGCCTCTAAATCATACCAGTCATGAGCTTGAGAGAGCCCTTCAGACATATCCCTCCTCCTCTCTACATCTCTTTAGAAGAGTGAAGAGGTAGAACGTATAAAATTTGCCAGGTGAACTGCTGTAGATGGTGAATTCCTGTGTTTTATCTCTATTATGTCAGGGTGAGCATCAGTGTAAATTACCTGATGCTGCTGCATGCTTGTGGGGTCCCTTCAGGTCAGGGTCATGACCCCTAGAGAATAGGTTTGTTAGTTTTTAGCGTGATTCTGTACTTAGAGGAGACTGTAAAAAAGAAAAAAACATGTCAATGAATGCAAGTTTTCATGTTGAAACAGATACATTATCATTAATACTTGGACTGAAACCATTAATGTGCTTCACAGACATTGTTCTACAGCTTTCAGATGTTAACATCTGGATTGGGATGAAATGGTATAACTCTGTATGCCTTTATATGAGATGTCTCACCTAATAATGCTAATAACAGAGGGCTGAATCCTGCATTGTTACCTCAAATCCATTGACTCTATCATGCTTTTCAGGTGTAAATGAGAGTAGAATTTTACTTCTAATGTTTGAAAGTGATGAACAAAGGAGCTATTTGATTTTCATAGAGTTAGGAAATATTGAGGTGTGTCTTTGGGAATATTTTTAATGCCTGAATATAATGGAAACAAATATGTTACACATATGTAATAATTTTAGGGTTGGGGGTTTTTTTTTTTTCTTGTTTTTTGGGGTTTTTTTGCAGAATAAAGCTGTAGTCTTTATATGGGACAAAATACTTGTTACTGAACTAGATGACAAATTTCTCATAAAATGAACCATAATTTTATTTGTATTAGGGTCTGATTGGGGGGGGGGGGGTGTGTGCACGTGAGAGCGAGCTCTATACAATATAATGAGTATGACTGGGAGGATCAGGGCAGAAGAATGTCTGAAAAATGTGGTTGAGGAACCTGCCCTGAAAACATGACTGTAATGTCTTATGCCTCTATTCTCTCCAATATTTCAGAAAGCATCAAAGATGTTATTGGGAGGAAGATTAAAATATCAGTGAAGAAGAAAGTAAAGCTAGAAACCAAGGGTGACAAAGTGGATAACAGAATATTGGTAAGTGCAGTAACTGTGATAAAAGTAAACAAACATTTAAGAGAAGCCATATTGAGAAATGCATGCTCCCCATGAAAATCTTGTTTTCAGGTACTTTGAACTGTAAAAACCACTTGTTTCCCCCTCTTCTTGCCCAGCTTGTATGAAAACATGTGTGTGCATCTCTGGTTTATTGTTTAGAACTTCCATTAAGTTGCTCTCATTGTGGGCAAGTACTAGGGCAAATTACTGTGTGGATGTACCCCAAAATAAAGGGCTCAAATATGCATTTCTGGTGGTCCTTAAACTTCCACTAACACAAGGTGGAAATTCTGAGTACACAAGATATACAAGATTGAACACAAAGGAAATTGTGTGCGTCTCAAGAAATTGTATGCTGATGTTGTACATTATTTATCCTCTGATGCTGGTGTCTGGCAATGTAATATTAACTGTCTGGCTTTTAAAAGCAGACTACTATTTGTATTTTTGTTCAAATGTGACCCAGTTTGTAGTGTGAAGAGTGAGGGTGGGCTGTTGTTAAATGTAAATGCTCTTTCTATGAGCATTATAACTTTGTTTTCCCTAAGACAGTAGCGGAGGAAGAAGTAAATTATTTTTTTTCCAGCATACTACTTTTTTTCTCAAGAGTAATTTCTTTCTCCCTTTTGCTAAGCAGAGAGGTAAAGCTAAAAGATGCTATTGGTACATGTCATCCTGCACAATTGGGTGGACAAAAAAGATGGAAGTTTGATGCTTGTATATGGAGACAGGCAGAACAGGGTAACAAAATGCAAATGTCTGTAATACTGCTAAAATGTTTTGCACAATATTTTTAAATCTGATGAATTGTGTCTTTAAAAGTGCCATAGATTTGAAGATTTTTGTTGCCAAAATGTTTTTATAGGTTTTATGTACATGTCCAAAAACAGGGTGTTCATGTTCTGATTGTGTCATTTAAAGCAACGTATATATTTTTTAAATCTAAACTTACGACTAGGTTACATTCTGTCTTAAAGTATATTGCTTATCCATGCCAATAGTGCTCTTGATGGTAGTCAGATTTTCTCTGAGAATAACTGCTTAAGGAGTTTGAAACCATCCTCTGTGTAACATCTGTCTGGGGATTTTTTAAAATATATATAGCTCCAGGGCCTAAAATATCTGTTCCCCACTGGAAATAGCTTGGGAATGTGAATGTTGATTGATAGCATCTATTTATTTGAAAGCCATGTTTACAGGGCAAGCTGATAGATTCACTGAAGCAGTAACACTGATTGACTTCTGACTTATGCAGGATCATTCTTGTTATCAATAGCAGGCTACATTGTGGAAATACCGTAATACTGCTCAGGATTGATAGAGCGTAGTTCTCATGCTGAGCCAGGCGAAGTTTAGTATTTTGAAGGTTTTGTTTTGTTTTTGTGTTGTTTTGGGGGAAGGAAGAGGGGTTTTATTTATTTATTTATTTTCCTGATTGTGTGACCTCATTTATAAATTTATTGGGGTTTTGTTTGTTTGTTTGTTTGTTTTTAAATATACAAACTTATGCTGGTCCTGTCTCCACAGTAAAGTTGAATCTACTTTTATAGAATCAAAAAAAAACTTTATATAAAGCAGGTCAAGCTTTGAACAGTGAAGGGAGCTTTTGAAGGACATACTAGTCAGCAGTAAAACTTGTAAAAGTGATGATTCAGATTATTTTTGTCTCTTTTGAAGTCTAATCTTCTAAGCTCTTAGCTTGGTGATTTTTTTAAAAAAAATTTTATGATTTTCAAGGTCTGCCCTCCTTGCAAAGTTCAGAAGCATGTGAACATTTTTTATGCGTGCCTATCTGTGTTCATAAGTGCGTTTCTCATTCAGCGCATATATTTGGGCTGCATAGAGAAGGAGGCTGTGTTGTTTAAGTCATCTGACTCATTTATTACAGGAGTTGGAAGGCATATAATAAAAGAGGCAGGGGAAGTAGAGAAATGCAAAACTGAAAGGAACGTTTCATTGCCAAGGAAGCTGGAATTTTCTCTGCTTCTGTCACCACCCATGTTGTGATACTACTCAAGTCACTAAGACCAAACTTTTCATAATAATTGCAAAGAGCCTGTTTTACATTTTTTTGAGGTTTCTTTGGAAGAAGTACTGAATATTCTCAGGTGTGGATGAGGTCAATGGGAGCTGTGGTTTCAACATGTAAAATCTTATCTGATGAGAAATACAGTGAAAACTGAAACCATTGACATCTCAAATTGCGTACCCAAAGTTTAATGAATGTGCCTCAATTTCACCTCTGTAAAATAGGAGCAATACCTGCTCTCCTAAGAGGGGTGTTATGAACGAAAATACTATAGTGATAAACACCATAAAAAACCCCCATAAGGAAATCAAAATTTCTATAGTCTGAGCAGGAACTGAATAGTAGTTAGTAAAGAAGTCACAGGATATGTTGAGCAATGAAGTTGAAACAGAATATTGAATAGTTGTTTGCTCAATGAGCAGTACCTGTCTCATGCACTGAATGAGATTGGTCCAGTAGAGGAAATATGTGATCAGGTATCATGAAGCACAGGCACAAGGTGGCCAAGTTAAAGTTGCACAGGTAACCTTGATCCTGGCTTTTCTTTAATTTTTTGAGAGCCTATCTGTGCAATATATATATATATTTTTAGCACAGTCTTTCACTACTTGTAATGCAGATTGTATCAGCGGAACTGTTTTAAGATGGTGATGTTTAAAATCACATTTCCTAGGCTGTGATCTGTCCAGTAGCTGACATGTTTGAAATGCTGCTTACTTTCACAATCTAGATAAGCCCATAGACATTCTCTGATGCACTCAGGGTCACAAAGGAAGTTTGCTGTATAGCTAGGAATGAAATCCAGGTCCCCTAACTTCCGATGCTGGGCTGTAATTACATGACCTTTCAGGCTTCCTTTCCAGTAAAATCCCCAAAAATCAATAACACTTCAACGAAGTTAAATTATTTAAAAATGACTGAACTTTATAAGTGGAGAAAGGCACTTGACCTATGGCCTTGATATTCAAAATGCATTCGAGACACTTGTATTCTCATACATGGTATAACTGCACACTGCAGTCTAGTTGTTTCTTACTTAACTTGGAATCCTCTGATCTTATGAGTGCCTTTGATCCTAAATCATGTCCTGGGGAATTTTGATTGATATCTGAGACCATTTTAAAAAGGTGGGTGTTCCAAACTAGACACCTGAATAAACATTTACTAACATCCTGCTTATGTTGAGGTGGATTTAAGTGCATAACTTAAGCACTGAAGTTTGAAAATTGTGATTTTAAGATACAGTTTAATTTCAATACAATTTTTCATTCTTAACCATGAGCTCTTTGTTTCAGTGGTTCCAATTTGCTTTCATTTTTTAATTTCCCTTACTGTTATGATCAGTAAATATGGCAAATAAGAGTAATTTAAATGATGCATTTTTGCTGATCTGGGCATCTAGGCTACAAATTTGCCATTCAATCTCAGAAAGCCAAAAACTGACGTCACTGGGGTTCAGATCAGTCCCCAGATACTTAAGGCCAGATCAACCTGATTTAGGTTAAACTGGTGTATGGAACTTCTATCCCAGACCCCTTCCTGATTCAGATTAACTCACAGTCCCCCAGCATCCCAGGATGCTTTGCAGCCCTGGGCTGTGCTTTGCTGTCTGCTTGAGCAGAGCAGGCTTGGCCCATCCCCTCTGCTCTGTAGCTGGAGCAGTGAGGGCTGGCTGACAAGGGGGTGGGGGTGGAAAACCTGGCTAGGAACGCAGTCTGGTCTGCCTGGAGGGGGCGGAGGAGCCCCTGCCAGACTTTTTTCCCCACTAGAATGGAGGAGGTGGGGGCATGGGCCAGCAGGTTCATGAAGAGGGGAGGAAGGGGTGTTCAAACCCCCTCCATGGCCCACGAGACCCTAGCCTGGGTCCACCCCACTCCTTGCTCCAGGGGCTACCAGGGTGAGGTGGGGAATCCCCGCTCCCTCCCCTCTCCCACCAGCACAGGACCCCAGCTACCTGGCTTTTCCCCGCCACTCAAGTGCTGAGCAGGGGGGAAAGCCAGGCAGACCCCGGCTGGGGTCCTGTGCCAGTGGGAGAGGGGAGGGAGGGGGATTTAATCCTCCTCGCCCCTCTTTCACCTTGTGCTGCCTCCGAGGGCTGGCATCTGGCCATGCTCCTCTGATGGGGACAAGTCTGGCAGGGGTTGCTTCCCCCTTCCCCCTCCAGGCAGGCCCCCGCTGGGGACTTTGCAGGCCAGGGTATGGGTTTAAATCCCTCCCCAGTCATACTCAGTGGCCTGCCAGGGCCTGGCTTCCCCTCCTCTCCCCTCCCCAGCTCAGCTTCCCTCCAGCCTTCTGGCCACTGCTGAAATGAGGGGTCACTCTAGCACCCCCCAGCTTCTAGCCTGAGCCACTGCAGGCATGTGCTGCATTTCCAGAATCAAAAGTGAATGTCTCTTCACTTGCTTCTCCATTCAATCTATGCAGGTTAGACTAACCTGCAAAGATTGAATCAATTCAAGCCTGGGCTTTTGAATGTCTGTATTTAGCCCTTTAGACTGAAGATCCTCTTGGAAAATGACAGCACTTAATTTTTTTTTTTAGCTACAGAATATTTTTTTGACTACAGAAAAATAATAGAGCAATGCTCCTGTTGCACAGAACTCAAGAAGACCACATCAGGTCAGAATGTGTTTTATTACTAAGGATTTCTATTTGAAATCTCTGGGTTTGTCTTGTGAATCATACTAGCACAAGTAACAATGTTGTGTGGCACTCTTGAAAGGATGTTAAAGCATCCAGGGTGTTGTGGCTGGATCATTTGCGTACAGGTTGAGAATCATTTGTTTTAGAGGGTGGGAAAGGCGCACAGGATGGGTGGTACATACTGGTACCCAGTGCAGTCAAGCTAACACTCCCCATGAAGGTCTGTTAGGAGCCAGCACAACAGAGAAAGTTGGGGCAAAGGCAGAAATATGACTTAACATATTTGACAGTGAAACCCTCATTGTTTTCTTTCCCCTAAATGCATACAGCTCTCAGTCCTCTTGAGGTATAGAACAGTAGAATGAGTATTTTTTTTCTATTCAGGTTTTCTTTTTGTAAGTTAATTTGCATACCTTTTTGATAATCACTTATTTTATGCATATACAAGTGTTTGTTAGGTTTAACAGACCTAGGTATCACTTGATCATATAGGTTTAAAAACAAGGCAAAACTATACATAGAAGAAACCTCCCAATTTATCTGAAAGCAGTTCAAACTTCTCGGTACCAAGCTAAAACTACAGGGACTGCATTATTTTCCTTATTAATAGAAAAAGAAGAGAAGGTGTTCTTACTACATGTTCAATATGTTTTGAACGCTTGTTTTCAAAATGAAATTGTTTCAGACATTAAAGCTAAGAAAATAAAAAATATCCTCACCTCATAGTACTTAGTGGCTGGTTCATTTTATGTTTTCCTAACCTTTGGGTCAGAATAGCATAGTGTGCAGGCAGGGCCACTTTATTAAGAAATTCCATTCAGCTGCCTATGTGTGGTGGTACCCTCAGGTCACTTGCACTGCAGGAGTCAGAGGCTGCATTCTCTTAGTTTGGCTAGCATGGGGCTTGAAAAAGCAAGTTTTGTTTATTCACCATTAATCCATATTTAATGGTAACTTAAATTGAAATACTCAAGGAATTACCAATTTCTGCTATCAGCTTTTAAGTGAAACTCCTAGTTGGATTCAACTAAGAATTAGGATTAAATACTGATGAATTGATATTGCCTGTTTCAGTCACTGTATGTTTCTTTGTGTAGAGCATTCATATTTAATTCTTTAAGGCTCTTTCTTATTTATTATTTTTTTTTTTTTAAAGATTTTTAGAGGATTGTGATGTGGCCATTGTGTACCCAAAAATTGTACTCAGGAAATGTATGGCTTTCACTGTCATGATAGTTTGCTGCTCTGGGGATTGAGTTAAAATGCTTGTCTTTAGGCTTTCAAAACCATTTTGACTTTTCAGTATTGGAGGTAGTACTTTTATTTTGATACATAATTCTACTGTAATGTGATGCCTCTGCTCATTGTATTTATTTGGAAGCAGAGGTAGGCAATACTGGTATAGGATTTTTTAGAAGAATTGTGTAATTTTTTCCCAAAGTATACTTGAATATATTGCATTGCTTACATTTTGTTGGTTGGGGGTGTGTTTGTGGTATTTTTGGAGGAGAAAAACTGCTTCCCTGCTCCTGCATCCCTAATAGTTGTAAAATTGTTGTAATCTTGATGAATTTCTAAGAAGTGTAAAAATGGGCAAATGTACAAAATTTTTAATTTTGTCAGAGTGAAAACTTTTTGGTAACTTTTTTTCTACCTAATTGTAGTTCTAAGTCATAAAGAATGAACAACATTCCATTATCTAGAGATCAAGCCTATTACCCCAATTTAATAGGAAGTCTATTTAGTAAGAACCTGAAGTTCACAGACCTGTTGAAGATGAACCTTCAAATAAGCGTGCATGCCTACTCTAAGTAGTGCTGGCACATTCTCAATTTCTTCTGGAATGTAAACTGACAGTTTGTATGATGACAGCTAGTGTGTGATAATGATGTTAAGTATGGAGGTGCTGTTAGAATAATACTGTTTCTTCTTCCATGTCCATGGAATTGAGCATTCTGACAGCTCTCTTAGTTTGTGTCTGTATGGATGAAAGGAAAAAAAGGAGTCGGCATGTCTCTGTCATGTCGTGAAGTCCAAACAAAATAAGACAATGTAATCAAGACCTGCACATGCATGCTTATTTTAATGCACTTATAATGCGCCTCCTAGATATTAATTAAGTGATGTCCAATAAGATTGCTTGAAACCACTGAAATAATAAAGTAGGGTATTACTGGAAAGAAACCTGATTTGCAGAATCTCTACAAAGGGACATTGTTAAGTGAAATTTGGCTTCAAAGCTAGATTTTGTAAAATCATACTTTTCAAAGTATGCATATTGAATAGAAAATTACTTCCCTTCCTTATTTCCTTCCTTCTTTCTTGTACATTTTGTTACAGCCTTAATATTATAACACTGACCTAGCACATAGAAAATTAAAAGTGAATATAATTTAAGAAACGAGATGTATTAAAAAAACCAACCAAACAAACCCTGAAATGGTCTACTCAATTCAACTGACTAAACTGGAATGATCTTTCCCTTTAAGGATGCTCAGGGTTGGAAGGTTACAGCCTCTCTCTCACTGCGCCCCCCCCCCCCCCCCCCCCCCCCCCCAAAAATTAAAGCAGCTTTTGTACCCCAGAGGCCTGCTGTATTTAACATATCACAGACACTTGTCTTCTGTCTAAATAATAATACCTGTAAAACCTATACAGTGAACCTCATAGTTTCTTGGCCAGTTTTCTTTCTTTCTGCACATATGTTTGCAGCAAGAGCACGTCTCAACTACTCCTATTTAAAATTAGCCTCTGATAAATCAAGGTTGTCCAGTAGTGATGCTGGATTTCAGAACTGTCTGGATTTGCCATATTATCATAGAAGATTATATGCACACTTTGAGAGTACTTTATTTATTTGATTTATACACTGTTCTAGAGGGGAAATGAAAACAAACTCGGAAGCAAACTACTCCATCCCATCTGTTCCTTCTTCTCTGCCTTAACCAAAAAGAGTGCCAAATCGCCCCATTGCTTCTCAATACATGCGTAATAAAAATACTTTCTCCCTGCCTGTATTCCCTAACATGCCTGTGCCTACCCACACCCACTCCCCTGCTTCACATGCTGGGTGTTAACCAACCCTTCATTATCCCTTCAAGCTGACCCCCACCCCTCACTCCCTCACTCACTCACCCTTTCCATCAAAAGAGGAAATGTGGCTGTCTTCAAAACTCATTTGTTGTCCCCTTCCCTACAAGGAAAATGTGCTGTTCAATTAAAACAAAAACAAAATAAACACCCTTTTACCCTCTCTCTGTCCCTGGCATCTCCAGCAGAGGCCTATAGGCTGGCTAGGGTCTTTCTCCCCAACTTGGGTGACTTGGCCTCCCAGCCTTTCCCCCTCTCCTGCTTCAGTCCATAAAAGTGGAGAGGACAGTGTTTAGCAGCTGTGATTACATCAGGATAGTGGGCCATTTGCATTTGCTTTCACCTAGTGGGCACCAGGCATATGTAAGGTGGTACAATTAGCATTTATTTATTCTTCTTCTTGTGCACCAGCTACCCGCTCCAGTGCTATCCCTGAGGCTTTGTACACTCACCTATCTATTTTCTTAAGAGTGAAAATGTAACCAAAAGCTTCATTACTTACTATTGCTCTAAATGCTGTATAAAAAATAAAAAAGCAAGAATCCATTGGACTCTAAAAAGTTCCTTCTATTGATTTTAAAAAAAAAAAAATTGTCCCCTGCAGCACCATAAAAATTGTAACTTTTAAACAATTGTTCCCTCTCCCCATACCCAGAACTGAATATATTTAATATGCCTGTGAGCAAGAAGTATAACTTCATGTTATGTTCATGAGTTCCAAACAAGACAATTGACAACACAGATCATTGTGTCTGTCCCTATTATTGCCTTGTCATCATGTAAAACAGAGATGGAAATAACATGGTAGTCCTTCCTGTCCCTCTTGCTGAGCCCAAAGCTGAATTTCCAAGAGTCCATTTCATGGTATGCCCCATTCCTTTCTCTTATCTGATTTTAAATGTCATTAGCCAGGAGTTTCAAACTGGTTTAGCTCCCTGGGCTAGATCTGGACCTACCTCCTTTGGTGGGGTGAGCAGCATTAGGGAACTATGTGGATTAACTCAGCCATCACTTGGGCTTTGCCACTGTCATGTGTCCCTAGTGTGGTTCTGTATCCTGGATGTGAGCAGTAGGCCTCTCCCCTGAGTTTTTGCCCCCTCTGGGATGCTCACAGGGCAGGAATGTTTTGGAGACATGCTAGAGAAAGCATCTTTCTTAATTTCACTTCATTACCCTGAGTTAAACTTCATGTATCATTCAAAATAATTCATTTTCTCTTTAGTGTTTATAATTAAATATCCCTTACAAGGTCATCAAAAGTTGCCACACTACTTCAGTTACGTGACGGTTTAATCTTTGGTTCCTTGTTCTTTCACAGTATAAAAATGTAGCCTTGATCTGAGAATATTTTAGTTGTCCTTCAGTGATACACTTTTGTTTATGTATTTCATTTCAAGATTAAGAATTTGCTGTGCTCCTGTGTTTGGTTCTGTGCTCTCTTTAGGGGAATAAGAATAAATTTGAGATGTCTCAGTAGTGGCTGTGGGGTACTGTCTACAAGAGTAGATGTTCTCTTCAAACTTATTTGATTTTATTGGCAGGGACTAAACATCTTTTACTGGTTTTGGCAAGATCTTTTCCCCAGTGTCTTTCTGAAGCTATTCTTTGAGATTAAGGTTAACTGAAAGATGGGAGTATGTTGTAGCCATCCTGGCCAGCTGCCATTGAACCTTGCCATAGCTACTGAATAACATTATTTAACAGACACCAAGGTTCTTCTCTTCCATCTATTACTCATCTGAGCGGTACTTTGATATCTAAGTATGATCCAGTTCCCCCCTTCCTGAGTCCCTTAACACATACCTTCATTGTAGCCTTATGGTTGAGTCTTAAATAGTGAGGAGAACCCATCCAAATGTCATTAATATTTTTTTCAGAGAAATCGGGAGGAGGGGGAAAAAGGAAAAGATTGAACATGCATGCACATATATGCATCTTGATACCTAATAGGTGGTATAGGATCTGGGTCAAGATGTTTCATGCCAGCCTTTTCATGTTAGATCTCCTAAGTATCTAACTTTGGTCACTGCCTAAGCTCTGGGCAAAATCTTTTGGGCTATCCCAGCGAAGTCCAGGGATGTTACCTGGTGGGAAAAGAAAGCTAGTTAGCTGTGTTAGTTTGAAGTCAAGCAGCAGGCAGGGTAGATATGCACCTTTTATATCTTATTTAGCTGATTTATAGAGTGCATAAGCTTTTGTGAGCTTTTGTTACATGAGCTGCCGGTTTCCTGAGTTATGTGGATGGACTTCTTACACTACTCCTGACAGGACTTCATAGATTTCATAGACATTAGGGCTGGAAGGGGCCTCAGAAGATCATCAAGTCCAACCTCCTGCCCCAGGGGCAGGAAGTCAGCTGGGTTCATAGGATCCCAGCAAGATACACATCCAGTTGACTCTTAAAGGAATCCAGAGTAGGTGCTTGCACCACCTCTGGCGGCAGTCTGTTCCAGATCTTGGGGGGCTTGAACTGTAAAGAAGTTCTTCCTTATGTCCAGCCTGAAATGGTCCTGGAGAAGTTTATAACCATTTGACCTTGTCATCCCATAGGGCGGTCTGGTGAACAGGCATTCCCCCAGAACTGAAGTAACAGGATCCAAATATTGGGGTATTTTTTTCCCTGAAGTGCCTCGTGTGGTCACCTTTTATGCATGTTCAGTAGTACCTTACTAAGCAAGTGATTGTGTTGACACCTGTGAATTTGGGTGTCAGACTTGAACTTGTGAATTATGTGGGATAATATTATAGAAGTGAGGGGGAGGGGAGCAAGTTTTAATACCATTTTTATGTTCCATTCCCCTCCCCCACTGCTGGTTAGTTTTCTTGCTTTCTTTTTATGGATCTTGCAAAACTTGTCTGCCCTGAAACCACTTAAATGTTTTTTAAGTACTTTTATCACATGAAGTTGTTGTGCACTTTTCTGTAAGTGATGTGGAGGACACAGCAATCTTGAACTAGGCTGCTGGGTCTGCTAATTGCAAAAGTTAGTGCAACATACCATGCAAAATGCCTTTTGTTGCTCTGAGCCACTCTCCTCAGTCATTACTGTAGTAGAAGAATAAGGGAAAGGCAGTGATTGGTTTTGTTGTTAAAAATATTTGTTTTAGATCACCTACAACTTTGCTCAAATTTTTTCCCCTCCAACTGCGGTAATATTTTAATGCTGTATAAAGTAATTAAATGCTGAGGATGTAAAACTATTATTTAAATGTAATTGCTGCTTCACACTGTTACAGAAGTCCACAAGCTGACTTCTGCTCTTGTTTCTAACTTATCTGTCCACATTTCTGAAATACCCATTCCTGCAGTGACTTGTTTCTTGTTTGTTCGTGAAAGCTTTTTGATTCCCCCTAATGCTTAAGATGGTGAACTGTTATTAATGTTTTAAATTTAAATATGAAGGCCTGATGCCCTTATGCCCAGCTCAAACAGTCTCAGTGAAATCCATAGACCTGCTCAGTGGATAAGGTACTAATTTAAAGTGAGTAAGGGTCCAAAAGGATAGATGAACCTGAAGATGGGAGGGGAGGGGGTAACATTGAGCTGAACATCAAAAGGCAAGTCTAAATTGGTGGGACAAGTCATGTCAGGCTGAGCAGAGTTTGGAATTCAGAGAGCATAGTCACAGTGATGTCATAAAGACTTGAACAGAAGGATCCGGAAGAGCAGCATACAGGAGGGGATGAGGGCAGGGGGGGAGAAGCAGACTCATTTCCTGCTCCAAAGCAAGGTTGGTGCTTGCATAGTGTTATTACTCTTCCAACTGTGTGTTGCAAACGTTAATTAATCCTGACAGTGCTCCTGTGTAAAAACAAATGAACCACATGAATTGTATAGAAATGGACTGTTAACTAAAACCAGAGGGCTTGCAGAATAGGGGCAAGGAGAAGTTGGTTTCTGATTCAAAATAGGATGTTCCTGCATGCCCCTTTCTTTTGTCTTTTTGTTTTTAGAAAAATTGAGGACCTGAGGGCATGAGACAGGAGAGTACCCCATCTGGACCAAAGGCTTTCTGTCCCTTGTACCCTACTGTTGCTCTACCTTCGTCCCCATCAGCAGTGAGATCTGTTGGACAGTAGGGTGGATTTATAACAGGGTGGATTTCATTTAGATCAAATCAATTTAAATCATTGGTCAGGAAGCCTTGATTTAATCATTTTTTTTTTGACAAAAAAACGTGTTTTTGTTTGATATTCTGTAATCTTAATACATATTATTCACAACTCAGAAATAGATGTAGGTTTCATTTTTAGAAGGTACTCACTATACGTTTTAAAGCAGTGATTTATTTTGATATTTTTTGAGATTAATTTTGCAGCTGCATCAGAAAGCGGAATTATGATTTGATTGTTTTATTTGCCAAAGCTAATTTAGAAGCAGATACTTGTGAAGTCATTGGGAGGTGAACTATTTCCAATTCATTAGATTAATCATGGATCTTTGGGGGATATTTTTGCCACGCTGTATTAGAAGGACATCACGTGAGTCCTGCAGCCATATGTTGTTAGCTTGAGGCTTTCTTCACTTTCTTTTAGATTTCTTCTCATCTTTGATTTCTTTTTTCTTGTAAGCCTGCTGCCATGATAGGTTTTCCCTTCTACCATACCATTCTCTCACTAGATCTCAAATCAATGGTGAGATGATACTCAGAAACTTATTCTTCAGACTTAGGGCGTATTCTGTCTAAAATATTTCTCTTTTGTTTCTACTGCCCCTCCCTCCTTGCATTTATCTTGGACTCTTCCTCCTTGCCCAGATCTACTCCCCCCCCCCCCAATCCTCTATTCATTTAACTTCTTGAAACTTGAGAACGGTAAGGACTTGACTCTGTGTACATAAACTTGCAGAGAGACAATAGGGCTGATGGGTAGGTAATCAGATCTGTTATCTCTCGTCTCCATATACTGCTGTTAACAAGGATGTTATCTCTGGAGAGACAAACCCACAGTTTGAGAACTGAAACTAAGCATCACAGAGATGCTTAATGGGATCTTCTAGACTGAGCACTGGGTCCTATTGGGTAGAGTGGTTTTCTTTAATCTTTACTAATCCATAGAGGAGCCTCTAATATAGTTCATGGCCTGTTGTGACCTATTTGTAAAACTTTTCTAAAAAGGTTACAATAATATCTTGTCTCATAGTATATAATTAGAAGTTGTAATCCCTATTCCATGATGATATCTTTGAGCTTTAACATACCTTAAATTAAAACTATATATAGGTTTATTCTTTTTTTTTTTAAGCATTTTAAAAATAAATGCAATTAAATAAAAAACTGAGAGATATATATATATATATATATATATATATATATATATATATTTTTGCATTAAAAAAAAATGATTTCCCCCCCCCTTCATTTTTAGAAGAGGGAGAGATGGGGCTTCTGCAGCTTGGGCTTGGGTCTAATTCCTGATTGATTCTACTGCCCTTGTAATTGTTAGTTTCTTGAAGCAGTAGCTGTGTTTTGCCTTTGTGTCTGAACCTTCAGGTGGATCAATAAATAGATATTAATCTTCTTTTGCACTCAGAGGTAGGCTGCAGCATGTTTACAATTTCTAGAGATGCTCTAATATAACTGGTGGCAAGCTCAGTTCACTCTGAGCTACCCAGTTCCATTTCATACTGTCAAGCATATTAAAATAAAATAAAAACAAGTGTTGCCAGTGAAGAATATTGATGAAGTGTTCTTTGCCTGTTTTTTTACATTATCATCAATGTTCTTACTTTCACTTTTTTAAAAACTCTTTGAGATATAGACTTATATACTTGCATTATAATTTCTCTTGCTGTTGAAAACGTGGAACCACTGCTAAAAATGTCATGAAAACAAAAAGGAATTGGAGACCAGGCATTTCAACTAAATCCTATGGTCTACAAGAACAAAGTACAGGGATCAAGAAAAAAGTGAGCAGGTAGTAAAGCTGCTGCAGAGCAGTTTCTGTTGAGATCTGATTAGTAAAATGAATGGCTGTTGAGCATTAATCTGAGCTGGAAGATGGAGTAGTGTCGCAGTTTGTTTATGACTGACCTTTTAATGAAAAGGCTTCCTTTCTGCATTGACTTCAAGGCCATCAATGAACCAGAAATTATTCACAGAGAAAAGCTGAGAAAGGGGACTTTTTTTAGGCCTGTGCTTTAGGCAACACTTGAGACTTGCTGAAGAGTGATACCATCTTAGAATTCTGAGTATGAGCTTTAAATTGATATCAAGCTACGGATGTTGAGATTGAACAGGTGTAGCTCCACTGATTTCAGCGAAGCTATGAAGACCAACATTGACTCAAGGATTAGCTTATTGATGCTAAAAGATGATGCCAGCAGTTCTTTTTAAATGGTACCTGAATAAGATGTTGATGCTTTAGAAAGCTAGAAGTGACTCTATTGTACCTAAAAATATAGATGGGTATCACCTTGATAAGGTTGTCTGTATTGCTTTTTTGTTGTTAAATGGGAAAACACATTTTTAAAATCAACATTTGAAAGCCTCTTTTTGACTAGAACATCTTTCCTTTTTCTCTCTCTGTCTCTGCTCATGATCTGAGCCTCACCACTTTGGAAGAGTAATTGATATCAGTGGTGGGTTTCATTCACCTTTTTCCCCAACTCCCTCAAAAATTTTTCACACACTTCTTTTAATCACCAGTGTAGTTTTGCTGGTGCTGGACAAAGTACTTGAATAATCTGGCCTTTGGGTACCATCTACCTCCAGAGAACTTGGACTAGGAAACAGACATGTAACTTTTTTTGGCCAAGTAGATAGATTTTGAAGACATAGTGAAACATGGCTATCTTTGAATTGACTTAAATAAAGTGGGTGAATGTAGATAGTGTCAAAGCACTTTAAAATGCTTTGTCTAAGACTGCTGTGGTTTATGGAACTATTTTACAATGCTGGTTTGTCCACTCCACACTGTCAGGTCAGTTGAGATGTTTTAATGCTAATTTAAAATGTGTTTTCTTTTACAGAGTGGGTAGGGTAGGGTATGGATAAGATGAGTGTGGGGCACCCGGTTTCTTTAATGAACATGAATGAAATTCTGACCTTGTTGCATAAAATTTATGACATGCCCCCAAAGAAAGTTTCTATATAAGGAAGATATTTTTTTAGTTTACTGGCTTAGCAACACAGATATGAAAACTTTTGTTCATTGTATGTTAATTCTCCTACTTCTGTTTCTGTGCCAGAGCTAAAGTCTGAGCTGCTGATTAACTAGGAAAGAGTACTTATATCTGTAACTGATTTACAAGGGGAGTCTGTAGCCTAGACTGTGATATAGGGAAGTATCTTTAATTTCAACAATGGAAAAAAAAGTTGCTGTTTTCTTTTTTAATGAAACTAATTAAAACAACTATTATTTGTATTTCTCAATGTTACTTTGCTTTATTTTTTGTACATTAAAGTTAGAAAGCTTCAAGGTGGCTTTTAAGATTAATGTTAATGTTGAATCTATTGTGTGCCTGTGCCTTTTTTTTTTTTTTTTTTTAATCTATTACTCAACTCTGACCTCTGTCAGTATTAGCTGGAACAGTCCCATTCCTAGTCCTGGAAACAGCCGGTAGTAGTTATTTGCATACATACAGAAGTTGCTTAATTAAGTACCGTATATACTTCATTAGAGGCCTCTGACTTATTTTTTTTTCTGTACTGCAATTTAGTTTGCCAAATATACAAACCATACAGCAAGGTGCATACACTTTAATGTTGTCTTTTAAGATCTACCCCATACATGTTTGTTTGGGTTTTGTTAAGTATTGTTTTATGGCTCGTACTTCTATGAAGTTTCATTGCATCCAAGTAGTGTAGTTTCCTGTGGTATTAAATTATTACAAAACTTGCCTCATGCTGCTTTCTGAGGCTTTTTTTTTTAAGCTTAAAGCCCCAAATTGAGATCATTTTTAAAATTCTTCATAATTTCTGGAATAGCTTCTGTAAATTAGTTAGCCTCTTAAGGTAAGTGTTTTGCACTTTCCTGCCTCAGATAATTTGGCAAATTAGTGTTGTAAAAGAAAAAATTATCTTGGGGGTATACGCTTTAAAAAAGGAAATGTCTGTCAATTTACCTATTATGCCATTTTACCTTTGTACACATTCCAGATTTCCACTGCCTGGCATAAGTGGAGAGGGGAGTGATACTGTCTGTAACATATCTATAGCATTTGTATGAAACCTCCTTTCCTTTTCATTTGGGAAGAATTAAACCTGTTTGAAAAGTGTTATGTGGGAAAACGGAGGCATGTTTCATTACCTCACCTTGCTTATGAGGGGCTCTGCTTCAATGAACAGAGAGGAGCTTGGGACTGAACAGTTCTGGGTTGAGGAGGGAGAGTGGGAGGGAGAACACTTGTTTTTTCGATATTTCTTCTAGATTTAGTTCTTGCAAGAGGTAAAGTTTGTACAGTGCTGCTTTAGTTTCAGAGCTGGTTCTCCAACAAGTTAAAAAAAAATATAAAAGATGGCTGGTTCAAAGCGAGCCCTTTCTTCTGGCATTTGGCAGGAACACTGTACTATGCCAGGATCAGCAGTGTTGTTCAATACTATTTTCTGTTTGGGCCCACTTGGTTAGTTTTTGCATCTTGTCCCTTTTAACAAACGTGAACTTTTGCAGAAGAAGGGAATATTGATCTGCCAGAATTGGCGAGAAGAAGAGAAATAACTTTCTCCACCTTCCTGTGTCACTGTTTCTGAAGTGGTGTACTGTAAGAGCTGCCTTTCCTGGAGCACAAACAGGAAGAGCTGGCACATACCAGACTTTCTCTCAGCAGCCAGGCAGGAATTAAACAAGCTGCTTCAATAGTCCATTGCTGTCTTTTCTTTTCTTAAAATATTTTCTATGGATCAAGCAGAAGGGTCTGGCACTGAACACTTCACTAGTCTCATAGGATTAGCATGAGGCTTAATTGTAAAGAAATTTGAGATCCTTGGATAAAAGGTGATATAGATGACAAAATGTTTTTATTTCTTATTCTAATGCAAGTCGCTTGGCACAAATTTGGCACATGGTCACTGATCTGGACAGGTTTTATATCATTTTGAAGGAAGAATGTCAGTATAATTCTAGTATATCTAGAGGCAAGATGCAGAGAAGTAAAATTTCTGGGAGTTATATTGCAGGGACAGAATGTTGTAGTGTTCCAAATTTCACTTTAAAACTTGGGTTTTTATATTTAATCTCTGAATATAATGAAAGGTGCTGTATAATTATGTAAAATTAGGTGGAACCTAGGCCCACCTTTAGAAAACTGTCTGAAGTGTGTTGTTATAGAAGAGTTTAGTCTTTATTCTCTAGATGACTTAAGAGAGACAGAATAGCTTTGCCTAATCAAGGGAATTTTCACTGTAATTTGATGGCTCTCAGGGGGCATGCCCTTCTTCTGGTGACAGAGTTTTGCATAAAAGAGCTATTAGGATTGCAGAATCAAAACTTCCTTTGTATTGTAATTTGAAGTCAAAGCACTGCAGTATTTTTATGAAAACCAAAACCCATAAACTGTTGTAGGACAAAACAGATTAAATAATACAGATTGAGAACAACTGGGTGTGTCTATTAACATGCTTTAGTTAATGCTCATTAAATCTACCTCCATTGTGAGGTATTAGGAAAATGCACATTAGCCTGTCTTAATCAGCATTAACTAAAGAGCATGCTTTAGCTGACACTTAATGTGTATTAGCCTATTTTAATATGCATTAAGTAAAAAAGCACATTTTTTAAGTGACGCTTTAATGCATATTAAAATAGGCCAGTGTGTATTAAAGCACACATGTAGATGCGCCCTGTCAGTTTAACTAAATTGATCTGGAATCATACCAATATGACTGAAGTTTGATTTGACCAGCAGGGGCAGATTCATCTCTCCTTCATAAGTGCAAAAGCATCTGATGTCTCCTTTTGATGGGCATAGATTTGCAGGTAAAGAGAGGACATGGACTCTTTATTTGAGCTCCTGAGCAGGCAGAGGGGGATCTGGTTTGGAGCACTTGGTGCTTTATAGATCCTGGCTATATAAGTAGGGTGTTTAGGCTAAGGGTTTAGGCCATTTTGGTTGCATTTCATAGTTGGTGGGGTCAGAAGGGACCTAAGTAGGTCATCAAGTCCCACCCCCTGCCATGGGCAGGAAAGAATGCTGGGGTCAAACAACCCTGGCTAGGTGATTATCTAGCCTCCTTTTGAAGATCCCCAGGGTAGGGGCAAGCACCACTTCCCTTGGAAGTTGATTCCAGCTCCTAGCTGCCCTGACTGTGAAGTAGTACCTCCTGATATCTAGTCTGAATCTACTGTCAGTCAACTTATGGCCGTTATTCCTTGCAACTCCTGGTAGTGCTTGGGGGAACAGGGACTCTCCCATAGCCTGCTGGTCCCCCTTGGCCAGTTTGTAGACGGCTACCAGATCTCCTCTCAGCCTTCTCTTGTAGAGGCTGAACAGGTTCAGGTCCTGTAGCCTCCGCTCGTAGGGCCTGCTTTGTTGCCCCCTGATCATGCAAGTGGTCCTCCTCTGGACCAAAAAGCTGATTCCCTGGGTTATGACAACATCAGCAATAATGTTAAATTGATGTTTTACCACAATGTTATGAAAATCTGCCCTGGACAAGTTATACCCATAACTGGTGGTAACAATTCCTAACCCCTCTCTATTATTGTCTTTGCATGTGCTGACATTGTACAGCTGCACAGTTGTTAGCAGTTGCAGTAATATGGACATTTTTATTTTCTTAGTTCAAAAGAGGTCAGTGTATAAAATTAGTGTTTTGGCTCTTGGTGTTTGTAATAGTAAAAAACGCAAAGTGTAGCAACATACACAATATGTAATGTGCATTTCAAAAGTGTTTTTAAATCAGGTTGTAAGTGAGTTAGTTGCATAAAAATCTACAGAGGTCATTAAACTCTGAAGTTGTTTTACTTTAAGGTCAGTGAAATTACTGAAACAAGAGGCAAGAACCAGTGAAATCAAATCTCTTGAATTTAGGATGTTGCCTGGATGTTCAGTCACTAAATGTGTGGGTTCCTCAGACAACATGCATATCTCTAGGTTTTGGTATAGTCATTTGTTTCAGTCTAAGCACATTCTCCTTATATTTCACATAGCAAGAGTAAACTATAGTGTGCTTCACCTTTTTATGCTTCTGAGCTCTTGTAGCTTTATCTATTTAATTTATTCATTATTAAATACACTTCTTTATGTTCGACAAGTACTGTAAAATCCCTTTCACTTTACTGAACTCAAGAACATATCCTCTAGATAGTGTACCTGCAGTAAGAAAAATAATCTTTCCAGACTGTTACATAATTCAAGTCTATATTTCCAATCCAGTCTGTTTTAAAACCTTACAAATTCCCTCTTCCTAAGCCTTTGGTAGTTGTGTGTTACTCTCTACAATATTTTAAAAAAATCTAGAGCGCTATTATCCCAAAAAATGGATACTCTGTGTGCCTCAATTGTGTATTTAATATAATCCGTATCTCTGCATCTGTCAAGATTTTCCAGCTGGGGTATCTAAATTTAGGAACACTAATCCATGTTTAGATGTGTAAAAATAAATGGCCTGATTTTCTGACATCAGCGATTTTGTGTCCAGTCTCTCCAAGAGCAAGGTTGCCTTAGGCATCCAAGTTAGAAATTTTTTGTTTTTATCATCTTCATATTTGTAATCAGTGACAACAACAAAAAAGTCAAGGCTTCATGTCTTGTGTTCCACCTTGGATACGCAATGAATTGCCTTTCTGTTTTTAATATCCTTAACTGAAATCAAGAATATTTTGACTTGATTTTATTAGTTTGTAGAAATACGTAGCCTCTTACCTTTTCTTCCCTTTCTCAGATCAACCATATATCACAGTGTGGGTATTTATGCAAATCATATTTGGTTGCATCTTTTCCCACTATCCCAAATTTTAACTCTTTTGAAAGAGTGTGTGTGTATATATATGTGTGCATGTTTGTGTATGTGAACACATGTATGTATGCTGATTCTACTTCAAGGGAAAAGACACGTAATGGATTGATTTTGGTCTGTATTTACCATATTTACTTGAATCTCAGACAAGTTTCCTCCCACCCAGTCAGCATTGGGGGGAAAGGCCCCATGTCTTAGATTCGTATATAAAGTGGGAGGTGGGAAGGGGGACAGGCCTTGCACTCAAGTTGGGGTCACAGCAGCCTCCTGGTCCCCCCTTCTGCTTGCCCTTTTGCTGTCAGGTGCAACTTGGCTCTGGCTTGGCCTGGATTCCTTCCTGGGCACAGACCACATGGAAACACTGCCCCCTGCCCAGCCAGTCAGCGGTGCTGATACTCCTGTGTGGCCTGGCAAAGTCTGAGCTTTTATGTGCTGTACTCCAGGTGGGAAAAGATTGTGAGCAACATTTGACAGTCAAGCAGGGTGGGGGGGAAGAGGCAGAGGCTGTGGGAAGCTGGGAGTGGAGGGGTACTGGTGGGGGGGGCAGAGGGAAAGGGGGCCACCTTACCACCCCTCTAGCCACTATTTTCCCTGCTGTAGCAGGGGGTGGAGAGGAACACAAATTTAAGACAATCCTTCAATATTTAGAATTCTGTACCTGGACAATTATAACAAATTTTAAAATTTTCCATGTATAGAATCTAAGTATTGGCGAGGTTTGTCTTAAATTCAGAGTTGACTTAGATTTACATAAATACGGTACTTTTCTTTGCTGCCTACAAAGAACTCCAGTGTGTTCTTCCTTTCTCATAGCAGGGGGATGGTCAGTCATTTGAGACTCAGATGCTTTCCCCCTTTTAGAGAAAAGCCTCATTCATTTTGGAAGAAGTTGCTGCTTATATCAGCAAAGGAAGCCCACAGACATAGTCTGACTGCTTGTTCCAATAGTAGCGGTGTTTCTGAAGACACCTGCTAGGGAAAACATCTCTCTGATATTCAGGAAAAGAAAATTTGGCTTTTCCTCAAAAAAAATAAAAAAAAGAGCTAGAAGGTTATTTGGAGAAGATTGCATAGGAGGGAAGGGCCAAGCGATTGGAAACTAAAAGGAGTATTGCTTCCTTGCCTGTGTATGACAGATTCTTCTGTTCATGGCACTTTGCTGCCCTAAAGGAACCCAGGTGTGCTCTCCACTTCTCACAGCAAGGGTTAGTCAGTGTTGTCTTAAACAGGTCTGAAGAGATCGAGAAGAAGAGACTGTCAGAGTTTGCGTTCCACTGTGGAAGCTCGTCAAAAGAAGCTGATGCATCTGCTTGCTAACCTTGGTTCAGATGTACTGTTAGTAGGGAGTTCAAAGAGTCTGAACTCCCAGGCAGTAGCTTCACCTACCAAAGTGCACTGAGCCACCTAATAATCAGTCTCCCCTCCCAGGACAGCTGGTTCTTAGAAAACTTCTTCTTCTTACCTCTAGAGTATCTTCTCTTTTACAAGTAATGGGAGTTAGCTGTGGTGAGGCTGTCCTGACTCCTGTGACTGATATAATGGCGATAAAATGTATGGGAACCATGCTGGACAGAATGCACATGGTCTCATCCGGTTGCGAAAGCTAAGAAACGGTTTGAGCTGAGTGAATAAGTTGCGACTATTATGTTAGCAGATGGCTTTGACCCTTCTCTCTGCTAATAGAATACCTACAAACAAGTCAAAGTTTCTTCAAATTTATTCATACTTCAGCCTGACCTGACACTTTTTTTCATTAAAACTCTAAGGAATGAGAGTGAATAGTTCAAGCAAGACTACCATACTTGTTGAAATGGATAGATAATTCAAATGAGATCATTTCTAGGTCCACCAGCTTGGATAAAGTGCAAGCATCTTTGGTAGGAATAATTGCTTTTGTGTAATCTTAATTCTTGAATCTTGCATGTGTTCATTGAAAATCATTTGTGTGTTCTTGTCAACAAAATCCTGATTCTTAATTGTTTTTTGAAAACAAACATGCAAACATGAGTAAACGGGAATCATTAAAGTATTTGTGGAATGTAGGAGTAGGGGGTTTTTTTTGGTTTGGAGGGGGGGTTTGCTGTGGTTTTTGTTTTTTTTTCTAGATATGAAAACACCACATTAGAGATGAAAGTTTAATATATTTATTATCACCAGTAACACTAAAACAGCTTACAAGAATGTTGGCAGGGCTTCTGCTGAGAGAGTGGAATTTTCTTCAGAAAACAAAAAGGGTTATAAAGGATACAGATTGGCTCATCCATTCCTCTACAATTTACCAATGACAATTATTTCTGTAAATGTTAAAGGGCTGAACTGACCCTTTACTTAAGCTATGTTTTTTATTGCTTTCAATGGCTCTCTCTTAATGTGCTTTTGGCAGACTGGACATGAAAAATATTTGAGAACAACATGGGGACAACTTCCACATAGCTCCCCAGGGCAGTCGAGTAGCAAAGGTGTGGCAATGTTAATAGCTAAATATATCCCTTTTGTCTTAGGCTGGTAGATAAAGGACATGCTGATCAAAGGACACTCTAAAAAGTTGATAACAATTGCTACCCTATTGTTGCCACCTAGGGTCAATTCTTTCATTTGTACAGGGTTTTTTTTTTATGGTTTTTAATAAATTTGGGGAGGGGAAGTTATAAATAGGTAGTGCTATCCCTTTCACATAAGTAATCATATTTGCTATGCCTCTTTTGTCCATTTAACAGTAATAAAAATTCCAATACATAGTGCAGATACATCTGAACCAGCCTGAAGCTACCTAGCTTGGATAATGTCTATCTGTGACAGCATGGACCAACATGCCTGCTAATTTACCCTGCCGAGAAGGGTATGTTCTTGCTATATAGCATTTCAATAGAAACAGTGCAGACTCCACAGGACTGATGATTATGCGTTTGCATAAAACATGAATCTCAAGTGGAAGAGGTATTTTAAGCAGGAGTGCTTGAACTCTTATTTCTCTCTGATGTTTGTTTCTTTTTTGGGGAAAGGATGTTGAATCAAGTACAGAGTGCAACTGTTGACTTTGTCTTGCCAGCTGACACGTGGTTTACATTTCAATTGTTTTTGTATTAAATAAGAAAGAAGCTTAAGTATGACGATGACTTTAAAGAAGGTCTGAAGGATAATTTTTACTTAGGGTTGTGGTTTTCAATTTGCCTTTGTAACTGTCACATTTTTGTGGAACCGCCCTCCCCCCCCCCCCAATAGTATTGGCTGTGATGACTCGGTCACTAGTGATACTGCTATAACTCATTTTTAAAATACATGATCTTATACTTATATTGACCTTCCCCCCGCTATTTTCAAAATGATAATATTAAAGAAATATGTATGGCCCAAGCTTATATTAAAGGACAAATATGGTAATAGTTGGCCCTCTTAAAAAAAAAAAAAAAAAAAAATCAATATGCAAGCCACATTGCAAATGCAGAAGGTCTGGCTCTAGCATCTGCCACTATGGTGACTATCCCACTGAGAATTCAAATTCAGTGAAATAAAACTTCAGTGAAGGTTTATTGCTAGACAATATAAATGTTTCATTATAAAGCAGATTTTGACATTAACTCATTCCAACTTGTATGAGAACGTTTTGTTTATGGCACTAAGTCTGGTTCTCAGAAATGGCCTTGAACATGAAGCCACTTTCCTACATGAACTCTTAAAAAAAAAATCAGGTCAGAAATTGCATCTTTTGCTTTTGTGAAGAATCCAGCAAGTGAATTTCTGAAAATAGCAATTTGTCACCTGAATGTCTGGTGTAGCTGTGCTGGAGAGAACTTCAGTTTGAGATAGGCTTTGGGACTTCTCTAGGACGATGTGCTGGGGATTATGTGCCTTCTTAAATATTTCCTTTATGTCCTGGCTGGTAGTAAGGACATGGAAGATTGTCAAGAAATGAGCGTTGCTGCCCTTTTTAAGAGTCTTTACCCTCAAGGAAGGGATGAATGCAGCACAATAAGGTACTCCCAGGGAGGTGAGGGAAGTTGTTTCCAGGGAGGTGCAGCACTGAGTTCAGTGCTGCTCAGCCTTTTTAGACTTAAGACACCCATTAGAAATGCCAGCTCTTACCTTTTGCTTCTTTTTTGAGTCTGGAAAAATAATAGAGCAGTTCTGTTGCAAAGAACTCAAAAGGACCGCAACAGGTCAGAAGGTTTCTGACACTTTGGGCTCCTGCTTGAAATCTCTGGGTTTATCTTGTGAACCATGCATAGGTGTTTGCATACCTAACAGTGCTAATATTGCACAGCACTCCATGACACCTGTGATAGTATTTTATGGCACCCTAGCTGGGAATCACTGGTTTAGTTGATATGAAATAGAAATGAAGATTCCTAATGAATCAGGACCAGCCTACCATATACTAGGCCTGTGCGAATAGGGAAGTATTCAATTCTGATTTGGCCAATTTTCAGAGGACAGTGATTCAGTTTGGAGATTTGGATCACTGTCCTGAATCAATTCGGCTGAATCAGCTTTGGAAGAGATTTGGTGATTTGGATCGGCCGGGGAGAGGCAGGAACAGCTGGGTGGCTGCAGGGTCTCCTGTGGCTCCTCTAGCTGGCCTGCCTTTCCTCGGGTGGGGGGAGCCATGGGAGAAGCCCCCATGGCCCTGCCTGGCCATATCCCCTGCCTGGCCCCAGCCTAGTCCTGGCACGTAAAAAAAAAAAAAAAAAAAAAAAAAAAAAAAAAAAAAAAGCCCTGTGCTCACCAGCTACAGGAATGGCAATTGGGGCCTCTGGACACTCGTGGCAGAGCCCCCTCGCCACCTGGCACCTGTGCAGCAGCTGCTCCATGGCACAGGTGCACCATGGCTCAGCAGGGTGCTGCATGCTATCTGGGAGCTGGTGCTTCTGTGGCTGAGTGCTGCCGGGCTCCGGCTGACTGCTGGAGCTGCCTCAGCTCCTAAGCGAATCAAACTGGGGGCTGGGGATTTGAGCTGGCTCGATTTCCCCATGCCCTTGCTCCCTGGCAGTGCCCTGCACAGCTGTGCTGCACCCATGTTATGGGGCAGCTGCCACACAGATGCCAGGTGGGTGGGGAGGCAGTCTCTGCTGCCCCATGCTGTGTGAGGGGGGGCTCTGCCACAAGCGCCTAGAGGCCCCAATCATTGCTCCTGCATCTGGTGAGTGTGGGGCTTTTTTTTTTTTTTAAAGTGCTGGGAGAATGGGGCTAGGTGGAGGATAGGGCCAGGTAGGTCAACCATGGGGGCTTCTCCCGCAGCTCCTCCAGCTGGGCAAGCAGCAGCAGGGCAGAGTCCCTGCTCTAAGCGCTGCTGTGCCCACATCCCACGCCTCTTGCCCCCTCCCCAAGTCCTGGGCCCCACCCCCCGGCCCTGGCTGGGTAGCTTGTTCCAACCCCAACCGACTTAGCAGTTGGAGCAGGCCATTGACCTACCAGCTGTTTAGTTTATGGCCAAATCTCTGAATCAGCTGAAGCTTTTTCCAAAGCTTTTCCAAATCGATTCAGATGCTTTGAATAAATTCAGAGCTTTTACTCGGTCTCCAAATTCAATTCGTATTTGGAGATTTGGTCCCTGAATGGGGCCGAATCTTCTTTGAATTGAATCAGCTACCGAAGCTTTGCACAGCCCTACCACATACCTCTCAGGCATTACTGATTTACTTCTTGGAATGTGTGGGTGTCTGGGAAAGAAAGTGACTGTCATTTTTAATAGTTATCCTTTGTTATAGAGGAAAGCCAATATTTACATATATAGGGTATTCTACCAACAGGAAGGAGAGTGGGAAAGACCAAATGATTGTGTTGAGGTCTTTATTTTCTTGCCGCCTCTCATTTGTCTGTGTGGGTATTGGTTAATCTGATAAAGCTTGAATGTTATGTATCATCTTGTAGGAAAAGCTGTTTCAGTCATGACTTGTCTAGCACCTGATAGGATCCAGCATAGTGAACCTAAAAATCAGTTCCTTATTGGAGGGGGGAGAGGGAAGGGAAGAGTGTAGAATAATTTTCTCTCTGAAATGTTGCTGAGCAACTTTTACATGTTATTGATCTTCCTAATTTGATATGGAAAAAGCTGTAAAATCTGATTTTATGTATTTAAAATTAAATCGGGGGTTATTTTGAAAAAATGCCGGCTTGCCAGAAAAACAATACGGGGGCACGGGGTACATGGCAAGACACAGTGCATATTAATATAGTTAATAAACATAAATGTTGCATGTCTTTATGGTAAATACCAGGTTTTCTAAAAATTCTAACCCTGGCGACAATAAAAACAACATTACATACTACCTTTGTTCTTCTGTATTCTTTTTTTTCTTAAGCATGTTATGATGAGAGAGAAGGGAAAAAAGAGAGAGAAAGAAGAGAAAAAAGGCACGAGAGAGGAAAAGAGAAAGAAAGAAAAAGAGAGAGAAAAAAGGAAAAGAAAGAACAAGAAGAAAGAGGGGAAAAAGGAAAAAGAAAGAAGCCGTATCTCCCACCGCTACTGGCTGTGGGTCAGGCTCGCTGGTCCAGGGTGGTATCTGGCAGAAGGAAGCAGCGAGACCCTAGCAGCAGCTGCCAAGACTGGGGTGCTCAGGCCTCCCCAATGGTCCTGGAGTGGGGGGGGAGCATGGGACCAGCCAGGGGGAGCTGGGAGGGAGGGCCAAGCTGGGGCTTGGGCAGACAGACCCATGTCCCACCCGGGCAGGGGCAGCACCAGGGTGCTGAATGCTGGGGTCGGGGACTCGGGGCAGGGTCCAGGAAGCACAGTGAGAAGCAGGTGTGGGGGGAGGCGTTGCGGGCAGGCCAGCCTGGCCAGGCCCTTGAGAAAGTGACAACTCTAGGAGAACAGGGGCCAAGTGGGAAGTATGGCCTGCCGTGGGGCTTCACAGACTTGGCTGCAGTAGGGTTGCCCAGTGGCTGTGCAGCTCCACAGGGATGGGACACAGCTGCCCTGCCTGTGAGGAGATACCATTTGGCTGGAGCAGGACACTGGGGTTGGGGGTGGGGGGCTCCCAGCTCAGCCTCTGTGTGTACCGGGCACAGTGCAAGTGGGGTGGAGTCCCCTGGGCTGTAGTGGGAGACTCCGAGCTGTGGGAGCTCCCCAGGCTCTGGCAACAGCTTCTGCAGGTGTTGGCTGAGGGCCGAGCTGGCTGGGAGCCTCCAGCACAGTGCCTGTCTGGGCCTTGACCCTGGCCCTGCCTCCCCACCTTGCAGATCCCCTCCAGGGTCCAGGCCAGGCTGGGAGGCACAGCCCAGGGACAGAGCGCAGGACCACATTCCTGCTTATTTTCTTCAGACTCTGCCCCAGTGCCTACCATAGCATTGAGACCTGTGGCTGCTCTGGAGAGCCCAGAGCAGCACCTTAAAAAATTTTTTTTAAAAACAATTTTCTCACATGCCTCCTGGCATACCAGGGAAATTTCTCTGTGGGCCACTAATTGGCACACATGCCGGGGGGTTGCTGATCCCTGATTTATATTTTTACTATTTCAAAGGATTGCAGGGAAATTCTTGTTCAGAACTTAAATTTACTACTGAGTTCTTTCATTGCTTATACCAAATACTCTGGCTACTGCAACAGTTTTATCTTTACAGTGAACCTCCACACAGAATTAGTTCTAATAAGATTATTTTTCATCTTTAAGAGAATCCCCTGCTCTGCTCTGAAGTGAATGTGACTGTCACATTTTCTTCTTTGAAGAACCATTTGGTTTCCACTTTCTTCCATCCACTTTACAATTAATCCTGAAGAGCATTTTATCCATTTAAGTGAGATATTGGCATCCCAGCCAGATTTTCATTTGCTGGCAAGTTTGAGCAGGAAAGCTTCTTGTGAAAGGTAGTGATGATTTGGATGCATGCTGAAAGGGGTTTTTTATGACTGAAGAGGAACAGCTGATGTAACAGCTTGATTTCAGCCTCCCCACCAACCTTGAGCTCAACTCTTCATGCCTCTACTTTTTTTTTTTTCCTTCTTTCCATTGTGTACAAATAAATATTGATCTTTTTTTTTTCTTATCATACTGAAGAATTTGGGAAACAACAGCTTGCTGAGTACTAGCTGTTTGTTCTTTAAAGAATAGAAAAATAAACATGTCTCCCAAAAAATCAGATGCTACCTTGTTACTCACCTTCAGACAAATTGCAGCAAGGTTCTTTGTAAATTTTTTTTTTTTTTTTTTTTTTTTTAAGGCTAATGATTCTGAAGTGATGGATCCTAAAGAAGACCCTGCAAAGAGAGAGGCCTTATGAGTACTGTGTGCTGTTTCTTTGTTACACTGAAGTCCTTAAGGCTATCCTGTTTCTACTAGGAATGGAAGAGGCAAATTTACTTTTGCTTAATCCTTCTGTTTGAAAGTCTTTTTAATTTTCCCTTTCCGAAGAGTGGCTCTAAATCTGCTGCTTTTTCGTCCCAGTGAATGCATAAGGATTGAGTTACTTCTGATGCTAACTGACTGCTGGAATGCTTCACTCAAAGTATTTGTAAATGCAGGTCAGACGGCACTGTATTGTACACTAGAGGAATGTCACAGGGAACTTTTTATTTCCTTGTTCTGGTTAACGTTTTACAAAGCCACTGGGGATGCAGACATGCTACACAGTTACTATGGAGTATTTAACTATGGATATTATTCTGCAGTAAATTTTACTTCACAGTAAGCAGTGGACACATGACTGGCTCTCAAGCTTGCTGTCCTTATTGGGCACTATTATTGAGCGTGTCCATTAGGTATTTGGGGAGCTGTTTTGAATTCAACAAACAGCTTCCTTGGGATGACATTCTCTCCCATAATCAGATTCCATGTGGTAACTTTCCTATCTAGTAAAGTTGCTACATATTTTCCAAGGGGTAACTTTACGGGGGTTCTAGTGTTTTAATATGTAGTAGGGCCATGTGTCTGCTCATATTTTCTACACAGTAATTTCAAATTGCTATGTAATAAACTTGACTTAGGTCCAAAGTCTTGGGGGAGAAATGTTGAACTTGATGAGTGCAGGTGTCGAGAATGAGAGCATCATCACCTGATTACCTTGTTACCCTTGTGTCTAGCTGAGGTCACATTGCAGCTGAGAAATTCAGGTTGAATTGAAAACTGAGGCAGGCAGAGCTCCTGGTGGGGGGGGAAAATGGAAATATGTGAAAAAACTAGCTGCCATGATTGTCACAGACCAGCTGGGCACCTTGAATGTATCAGTTCTATTGTAGGCTAACTGGGCGCTGCGAGAGTATCAGCCACTGGGCTGTTCAGTTCAGTTTCGGATCGAGGAGGCAAAGTTGGCAGTGAAGCAAAGGCAAATTTATTGTAGCTTACACACACAACAGTTAACAGAAAGATAAATGCGATAAGCGGATAATGCAGTATTAAAGAGCTAATAGTAAATAATAACATAATAACAACAGATAGATGGATCTGTTCTATTGCAGGCCAACTGGGCACTGCAAGGGTATCAGCCACTGGGCTGTTCAAAACAACAGATAGACAGACATGGGTTGGCAACTTATTGATAGTCCCTCGATGCCAGGTACGCGCGAAGTGATTCCAGCGAAGTCAGGCGTCCCCAATTGACACTGTCGGAGGGATTACCGGGGAAGTTCCATTGATTAGGATTCGATCCTCACTAGCACCGGGAGTCCAGAGTCTGGGCTTGGAACAGCAGTGACCATTCTGTTCCCTCCTTCCTGCTGGTCACCTGACGCACGTGTTTTTTATACCTAGTCTTATGCTAATCTGTTGGCTTTAGAGCCACTCACAATCTTGCCCTATAGCTGTTACCCTATGGGATTCAAAGGTGTTAAAAATTATCATAAAAGGTTACTACCCAGACTCAAGTTTATCCAATAAGCTTTGAAATTGACATTACTCTGCCTAAGCCCAACGCTTTTAGGTTTCTCTGAATATGTTTTCTTGGGACGTGCTTTCCTGGAATGTGTTGGGTGTGCCAGGCGGTTGGATCCAGTTTTTATTGTAAAGGCTGAACCCTGAGCAAAAACCATTAGATCAGCTAATCTTGTAGCTACAGCTTCGCCTTTGGGGCCCAGTCAGTTCCACAATTAATACGAACAGTTAGTTTTATCATTTTAGTTAAACTTATGACAGACAAGTTACACTTGTGGGTTACGAACTTACAAGCTTTATATTAGCTAATAATACCTGTTAGGCAAAATACCAAATGCCTCCAAGAAGTACACATTTATTGCTTATTAATCCCTTTGGTTCTGGCTGTCACACGTGATGCAGCAGTTTTTAGATTTGCCTAAGAATGTGATACAGCATGTTAACTTATCAAAAAATAACCATGTAAATAGCAAACCCCTCTGTTTTGCTGTTTGAGGAGAGAAAGGAGAACTAAATGCGTTCGAAATATCTGTTTTACTTAATTTTCTAATTCTGAAAAGTGGCCAACAGTCGCATGTACTTTAATAGGGAAGAGAGCTTATGTGTGTGATTACTTTTTGTTTAGTACCTATTATTAGCTAGGTGTGATGATGTGTCAAATATGAGTTGTGAGGAATTGAGAACTATCTTAAGGGATGTTGTAAAGAGCATGGATTGATTTAAAAACAGGCAGCATGGATTTAAGCAAAAGAGGTCATGCTTAACTCCCTTGATGGGGCTCTGTAAAGGTATTACTGCCCTGATAGATATGAGGAATTCAGCAAGTGTAATATATTTCTATCCTCAGAAGGTATTTGAAAGTGATTCTACATCCAAGATTAATGGCCAATCATAGAATGAGAAGTATAATATGGTTCAGGATAGGAAATTGGCTAAAGAGGAGGAAATGCAGGTTTTTAAAATAATACCAAAGCTTGCAAATAAAGTGGAAGAAATGAAATGAGGCTGAATTCTTTTTTTTTTTTTCTTTGGCTGTCCTGTTTTTCCTACTATCTTCTTCCCTTTCCTCTGTTCATCTGGTTGAAGTGTGTACCTGGTAGGTCTGTACAGACAGGGAAGTATTTGATTTGGATTTGGATTCGGTCAATTTGGAGGACAGTGATTCGATTCAGATATTTGCATCACTGTCCCGAATTGATTCAGCTGAATCTGCTTTGGAAGATTTGGCACTGATTCAGAGAGATTTGGTGATTTGGATCAGCTGGGGAGAGGCAGGCACAGTCAGATGTCTGCAGGTTCTCCTGCAGCTCCTCCAGCTGTGCCTGCCTCTCCCTGGGCACGGAGAGCCATGGGAGAAGCTCCCATGGCTGTCCTGCCTGGCCCCATCCCAGCCTAGTCCCAGCACTTAAAAAAAAAAAAAAAAAGAAAAAAAAAAGAAAAAAAAGCCCCACACTCACCGGCTGCAGAAGCAGCGATTGGGGCCTCTGGGCACTGGTGGCAGAGTTCCCCCTCACACAGTGCGGGGCAGCGGGGATCACCCTCCCCCCCTTGGTACCCATGTGGTAGCTGTCGCATCATGTGGGTGAAGTGCAGCTTGGCAGGGCACCATGTGCTGTCTGGGAGCTGGAGTGGCTGGGGCTGAGTGGTGCTGGGCTCCAGCTGACAGGTGGAGCCACCCCAGCTCCCAGACAGCGCGCAGTGCCCTGCCGAGCACCATGGGACAGCTGCCACATAGGGGCCAAGCTGGGGGGGGCAATCCCCGCTGTCCCGCACTGACCCGTGCTGAGTGGGGGGGCTCTGCCACAAGCCCTCAGAGGCCCCAGTCACCGCTGCCAGAGCCAATGAGTGAAGGGCTTCTTTAAAGTGCCAGGAAGCTGGGCTGGGTGGGGGATGGGGCTGGGCAGGGCAGCCATGGGGGCTTCTCCTGCGGCTCCTCTGGCTGTGCCTGTCTCTGCCCCAGCGGGGGCAGCTGCGGGGGCTATGCCCTGCTGCCACTTGCCCGGCTGGCGTGTGGGGGGGGCTCGATGCAGACACAGCTCACTCCAGGTTGCAGCAGGGTATGGCCCCTGCTCCCAGCACTGCCACGCCTGCATTCCGCTCCACCTCCGTCCCCGAGTAACATGCCCCCCTGCCCCAGCTGGGCAGCTTGTCCCAGCCCCAATCCTTCTCTTCCCCGCTCTGCGCACCGCAGCAGACTTACCAGCTGGAGGTAGCTGTGTCAGCTGCTTGTTTAGTCTATGGCCGAATCTCCAAAGCAGCCAAATCTTTTCTGAAGCTTTTCTGAATCAATTTAGAGCTTTTAATTGGTCTCCCGATTCAGTTTGGATTCAGAGATTTGGTCCCCGAATCGGGCCAAATCTCCTCCTAATTGAATCAGCTACCGAAGCTTTGCACAGCCCTAGTACCTGATACATGATCACAGACAACATCTTTGTTAGACTCTCTTCATGATGGTCCATTTTTTTTTTTGTCCTTTCTCCCCCTCCCCCCCCCCCCAAAAAAACAAACAAAAAACAAAACAAAAAACCCTGTAAGTTTTGCTTTGCATCTCAGAACAGAACACAGGAAATGATTTCCTGAAACTGGCAAAGACTAACATTATCCTAAATAAAAGCAAAGTGAACAGTATGAAATCATGTCTAATCCCACTCCTGAGTAACAGTTTTCCTCAACAAGAGCAGCTTTGCAGGAACAGTTAAGTCAATTCAGAGTTTATTTTCTGTATTCAGCTCACACTCTGAGTTCTTGCTTGTTATTTAACTGTGTGGCATCTCAGAGTCCAATCTCTGAATCAGCAGCTCCCCCTTTATACTATCTCAACAGTTTTTGAAAACCCAGGGTGTGGGTCTGTGTTGCTGTATTAACCATGGGATTCTGTTTTGTTTTCACAGACTGCTCTAGTATAACATCCTGGGAAATGTAATAAACCATTTTAAATGTAATAGCCATTGTATACCATATTTAATGGAAGCCCTCCTCGAACTGTTATTTCTCCAAACTGCATGCAGGAAATTGGTGTAAATATGATTTTATTCCGGTGCTGTTCCTCATTTGATGTACCCTGTCTTAAATATTGAAATGTTTTGGGTACACAACACAAATGAGCCCCAGTTCTGATTGGGACCATTAAGTGTTACTGCAATGCAAATCATATTTAATAATTTCCCTGGAGTTTTCTACACAGTTGTCAGTGCACAATGCACAAAGCTCCCTTTGAGTACACCTTGGTCAACAGGAACTCTATTTGCATGCTAGTGGGATGCTATGATTATATTTCTCTATATTGCCAGACAGTAGTTCATTCCCTTCTCAGCCCTAGCTTTAAGTTCCCATTCCCTGAATTTTTCCCATTGTTCCCTTTTTCTCAACAAGTCAGATTCTCTTTTGAGTGTGATTTGTCAGTGGATGATGTACCTAAGCTATCATACATTCCAAAGGATTTGAGTCATAACAGAGATGGAGCCAGCAGGTTCTAAAGCAGCTTACTGAAGAGAAATGAGATATACAGATGAGGTGGCATGTTCAAGAGGACATGGAGAATTCACAGTTAGGTTACTTCTCCCTTAACAAAGTGAGGATTTGTGAACCAACTGGGGGTAAATACAGCCACATCAAACATCTGCACAGGTAGCCTGAGCTGCTCTGTGGAAAACCGGTGCCCTTTAAAAGTAGAAGCCACACTTAAACAGCTGCATGGCTCTTCCTCAGTTCAGTAGTCTGCTGCAAAGTAAGCAGGTTTCTACAGTCTGGGTTCTACTAAAGCAGTGGTTCTCAAATTTTTTGGACTCCAAACAATCCTTACTGTACTCCAGACAACCCTTGGAAAATGCTAGCTCTTAGCTTTCACTTGTTTTTTGATAGGCCTTTGCGAGTCAGCAGCGATCTGATCCGGCTTCGGATCCGGCCGCTTCAGATGGCTGCGATCTGATCTGGAGCTCTGGACCGGGTTTCTGCCTTGATCCAGCCGAAGTGGCTCCAAAGCTTTGGAGCCGCCTCGGAGATCTGGCCATAGGGTATAATGGGGAATCAATGAAATATCTATAACTTTGTTGTTTTTTGTCTGATTTGAATGAAACATGCAGGGATGGTATCCTCTGCTGAGAGCATGAAACCTGCCAAGTTTCAAGAAGATGGGTGCAGGGGTTTGGGGGGAACTGTACCCCAAATTCTTGGAAGCCAAACTACTGTCACGTCTGTGTTACACCACAGGGGGGTCAAAACTGCAGGGGTGGTAGCTCTTGCTGAGGCCACAAAGCCTGCCAAATTTCAAGGAGATAGGTGCAGGGGTTTGGGGGGAACTGCATCTCAAGCTGTGGACATGAAAAACTCGTGACATGGGTGACCCTGTGTTAAGGTGCAGTGGGGTGAAAGCTGCAGGGTTGGTGGCCCCTGCTGTGGCCACAAAGCCTGCCAGCTGTTGAGGAGATTGGTGCAGGGGGTTCTGGGGCCCTGCACCCCTAGCTGCTGACAGACAAAACTCATGCCATGGGTGCTTGTGGGACTGACTGTCTTTGTCTTGGGGCAGTTGATTGTCTGTATTGATTCTTTCCTCTCCTTAGTCTGGTTTTGTAGGTGCTAATTGATGGCAATTAACTGGCTACAATAGCTAGGTCCTGTGTATTGAGTTGTTCCCTGAGTGAATCATGATTGATTGGTAACTGGTAACAGGGTAGCTTAGCAGCCAGGCCTGTAATAGTGTCTCCAGTAAGTCGCACAAGCACCCATGGCAAGAGTTTTGCCTGTCAGCAGCTAGGGGTGCAGGGCCCCAGAAGCCAGAACCCCTGCACCGATCTCCTCAACAGCTGGCAGGCATTGTGGCCACAGAAGGGGCCACCATCCCTGCAGCTGTCACCCCTCTGCAGCTTAACACGCAGTGTCACCCATGGCATGAGTTTTGCTTGTCCACAGTTTGAGGGGCAGTTCCCCCCAAACCCTTGTACCGATCTTCTTGAAAATTGGCAGGCTTCATGCTCTCTGCAGAGTGTACCGCTCCTGAAAATTTCATCCAAATCAGACAAAAAACAACAAAGTTAAAAATATTTTATTGTTTCCCCATTATACCCTATGGCCGGATCCTGGAGGCAGCTCCGAAGCACTTCGGAAGCTCCGAACCGCTTTGGGAAGCCTAATGAGGCCAGTGCTTCAACCCGGACATGCTGTTTCGGACCCCAAAGCATCCGAAACTTCTCTGGAACCAAAGCTCTGTCCGAAGCCTCGCACAGCCCTACGTTTTGACTGCAAAAAAAAAAAAAATAGAGCACATCTGTTGCAAAGAACTCAGAAAGACCACAACAGGTCAGAAGGGTTTTGATGCTCTAGATTCCTATTTTAAATCTCTGGGTTTATTTTGTGAATCATGTGTAGGTATTTGCATGACAGTGCTAATTACATGGCACCCTGCTGCACCCTTAAAAGGATCTCTCAGCACCCAGGACTCTGCAGCTCCCTAGTTGAGAATCACTACTCTAGGGCACGGGAGGCTTTTGGTTGCCAGCATCTTCCATGCCCTGCTGCCTGTGGCCGAACTGGATTGACAAGGAAAGAAGCAGCAGCTGCTTACTTGCTTTTTTTTTTTTTCCTTTAAGACAGGGGTCAGCAACCTTCAGCCCACAGGCTGGATCTGGCCCACAAAGGGGTTAAATCTGGCCTGCAAAGATCTGATACAGTTGGCATTTTACCTAGGGTGCACCACATACCTCTTCCCAGGCATTTGATCCAGTCCGTGTTTTTTATTAATTTATCACCTCTGGCTGCTCTTCCTGCTTGCAGCCTATGCTCACAGTTGCTGGAGTGGCTTGGAGGGGAAGAGTAGTCTGCAGCACCAGCTGGGTCACAAGCTGTGGCCCACATCTGCAAAAGGTTGCTGACCCCTGCTTTAGGAAACAGACTGCCTGAGAGCAGGCTTGTGTTAGCCAATATTTCCTGCCCCCACTTTTAAAAGATGACCACACTGTGGTGGGAGGTGCCTGCTGACCAGCTGTTTGCCTCCTACCCTTTTCTCCCAAGAAACAATTTGAAAGTAGTCCCTATCCACCTCATGGTCTTTTCATATTCTCCTCTTCATTCTGATCATAGTGGATCTGGTGCTGCCCTCATTTACATGGGTTCAGTTCTAGTGAAATTGATAGAGCTGTACTAGATATAAATGAAGTGTGGAACTTAGCCCCAGGTGGAAGAACACCAGCACAAGAAGCAACTCCAGCTGAGTCAAAATATATCAACAGTACTGTTGCACATCAGAGCCAGTAATTAATATGGGAGCGAGGGGCCAACCCAGGGAGCACATGTGAAATGGAAATGTCATTCACTGTAGCAATCAAGTAAAGCAAAGATCGTTATGGTAGAAAAATTCAACAGAGCCATGGAGTGTGCAGGTCTCTTAAAGCTGCAGCCTAACAGAGGTGATGTGTGGTAGCTTTTATTAGTGAGGTAACAGAATTCAGAAAAGAAGTTGTTACAGGACTTGAGCAATAGAGGATTTAGGCATGCCAAGTCAGTTGAGGATCCGACCCAACTGGAGAAGTAGTCCTGGGAAGTTCAGCTTCAGTAGGATCAGGCCCTTTACTGGTGCTGCTAGGTGATCCCACTTCTCAGGATGGGGGGGAGGGGGGATATGGGACTTCAGCTGACTCAGTAGGTGCCACTGCCTGCCCACCCTGAAATGGTGGGACTAGACCATTTGGCTTCCTCAGGATCGGCCCCTCTGGCTTCCCACATTTTCCTGTTTAGTATACTTACCCCAATTTCCAGCAGCCAATTTCTGGAAAAAGGGTGTGTGTCATTGTCATGAACTGAGGGTTCACAGTTTGTCTTGTATGATTTATTGAATTATATTACTAATATGGTATGTGTGGTCTGTATGCAAAGGTAATGTCATGTCCTTTTGTTTATAAGCAAGGGTCTACTCAATTTATGTGGATTTCATGGAGAACTGGCTTAGAATTAGCATTTGACTTGTGTTTATTGTCTCCCTTGAGTTTACACTTTAAAAGAAGTTTGATACCTGGTTAGTCAAACCATGGGGAGAGAGACACTGTATATTGCATTAGCAGACCTCCTTTGTCGTCTTTGTTCTTTCATAAGACCAACAAAATCTTGTCGTTTGGAAAACACTCACCATTGGGAGGCAGGAAATCACTAGCATAGTGTGAGCCCCCTTTAGAATCCAGTGGGTAACATATGAATAGTTAGAGAGGCTACTGTACTTAGGCCTGCCTTGAGGACATGGCTTTGTCTTCAGTTTTTCCTGGGTGTAAGGAAACACTGGAGTTCCCCCAGCTGGGGAAGCTGGGTTGCAGAAAACAGCATTCTTGGGTCTAAGATGTAGGGTAAGAACAGGTTATTTTCCTGATTATCTCTTTGTGTTTGTTTATCTCGTATCTCCATCTATCTCAACGTATGTTATTGATTTCTTGTGCTTATTGTTGTTTTTTATACAAAATCCCTTTTGTTATCTTCTTACAAACCACTTGTCAGAGATGCTTGTGATTCCAGAGTGTTTGACCAGGTAGGCTTGCCCATTCTATGGAAAGGGGGACCCATCTTTTCTGAGTACATGATCAGATAAGGGTATAATCCTTCTAGTTGGCAAAATCCAGTCTGCTAAGGGCTGCAGGGCTTGAGCAAGACATGTAGGGCTGAGGTACTGTACTGCAAGCCAAGGTGTGGGCCCCTAGCACATCTTACCTGGTTCTCAGTGGTCAACAGCAGGCACCAGAGAGGGGGTGCAGGACTGAAGAGCACCCTAGAGGTGTGGAAGCATTTTGTGGCTGTGTCAAAGGCATACCTAAGCTGCAACTAGGGTCAAGGCATCACAGTTATATGCAAGTAAATATGGTACCTCCAGTTCTAGCAGCAATCTATACAGTTCAGTAATAATCTATATACAGATAAATAATGAAGACTACAGTTATCAGCACTTGAAAAAATTAATAGCTGTCAAATCTAGTCATTAGTGTGCACATTGGTAAATACAATTCTTAACATGTAACTGCTCCATGGATCCATATTAACCTTATTATTAAGAAAATATGTATAGAAGTGTGTTTTTTTTTTTTGCATAATGCTGTTGATGGAGGCCGTATGTATCCCTACTCCGTAGGTCTCTCCAGAAAATTTGGTAGGCACGCCAGTAACTTGCTGCATTTGTGTTCAGCAGTGTAAAGTTATTCATTGCTGTGTCATCAGATGCTCATGTTATGATCACATTAGAGAAGCAGGCCTTTGAAGAAGGGGTATGCTGTAATCTGCAATGAAAGAGGAGCTGGTGTTTCAATGAAACAAGATAACTGTGTTTATTCCGAATGTTCCTTCTCTTAAACAGTAGACTAAAATTCAGAGTATTAAGCCCTAGATTAGTGGTTCTCAATTTCATTAGACTTGACACGCCCCTCATTAGACTGAAGGCACTCCTCCATAATTTTTGCTAAGTGAGTTGCACGTAGTTTCAGGAACAATTTTATATATTAAAGTGCTTGCTTCCTTGCAGAGAGGTCAGGCATATGGCACTTACCTGCTTATCTCTTCACAATTGGAAGCACCCTTCAAAGGATGGTTGAGAATCACTGCCCTAGATACTTTACTTTTTTCATAATTCAGGAGGATGATTGCAGGTTGAATATCCGTTGTTTTTCTTTATTGTAAAATAAGCCACGTTGCACTGATTCTGGGTCTGGATGTATAACTAGGATAAATTAATAGCTTGATAGGACCTCATTCAATTTTCATAATATAAAAATATTTATAATATAAAAATGAATTAAAATTGTATGGTATACCCCTTGTAAAACATCCAAAAGATACTGTCTTCTATATTTCTAACTACATGGTGTTACTTTCATTGTCAAATGTCCGGCATAGCTACCATAGCCAAATTTGGCAAAAGCAAAGTTTGTTTTGTCTGGTAAGATGCTGGGAAATGAGAATAATGCAGTCAGTTGTCCTGGGACAAGTGCAATCTTTTCAATATTTCAGTGTTAATAATATGCTGGTGCATCCATCAAGGAGTGTACATCTAGGTCTGACCCAAACTAGGGTCTAAATAGCATCCAAAGGCTAGATCCCTAGAATGACCATTTTCAGGTATGGTCTGTAGTTCAGCTTTTTCTAACACCTGTATGGAATGAGCCCTTTAAAATGTGTCGCCACACATTTTATGCATCTGTTATGGCAATGTTAAAGTGATGTTGTAGCCATGATTAAGCAGCAGTACTGCAGAAGAGTAACTGGAAGGTTATAGTGGAATATAGACTGAACATGAATCAAAAATATGATTCTGTTGCAAAAAAATGGACAAAACTGTCAGTTTTGGTTTTTGATTTTATGTTTTCAGTGTTTAATTTTTTTTTATTATGTTGGTGCCATGAAACTTCCTAGGAGTATTTGGTTTGGTAGGTGACTTTGAATTGCTTTAGCAGCTAACAGACACGATATCACACTAAACCATCTACAGTGAATCTCAGTTTTTTTTTTGTACGAGGATGCTTCACAACCTGGTCAGGTTGCAGCAGGTTGTAGAATTAATTAAGAAGAATTAAGAATTAATTAAGTGCTGCTCATCTGCTTCTGTAGCTCTGTGTACCCCTAGCTAGTTCACAAATCTTCTACTTCACAGTGGGGTCCTGGTCCCTCCCAGAATCTGGGTTCTGCGGAATGCACATGATACTGGAAAGATCTTGAAGTCAAGAGCCATTTAAGTATGAGCAGAAACAAATTATTTTTCATTAACAATGAAATAAACAGAATAATCACTCAAAGGAGGCTGATTTAAAGAGAAGCTTTAATTTTCAGCCTTCCTTCCTTCCTTCCTTCCTTCCTATGCCTTACTGGTGATGTACAGACCAAAAGTTGAGTCCAGTGAAAAGGAAATGTTAAAGATCTATAACTTGCAGTAGGCAGCTGAATGATATTCAGCTGAAAATCCTAAAAGAAAGATTGTAGTTTTCTTCCTTGCTTTTTGTTTTTACTTTAATTGTTTAAAATTTTTCAGCTGGTTTCAGTTTGCAGTGCTATTTAGCATTTGTAGTATGCTACAACTTAGATGCCACAGAGATGTATGCAGATTAAGGGGAGGGGGAGCAATCATTCATTCAGAGGGTGGGTGGTAATTTATTTTATGTGAACCAGTCTGAAAGCAAGTCTTTCTTAGTTATGGTTTGGAATTCAGATTGATGAATTAGCTCATCATCATTATCCTACCTTGTGCTAATTAGGACAGTGAACTTGACTGCATAAAATTGATTGTCCACTTTCCATTGTTCTTTCTGTATAAATTTGGTAGTGCTGTTTAACAAAACACATTTCAAAGAAGCATTTGCCACTCTAATTTGTTTTAGGGTGGAAGTCCATAGATTCATACGTCTCACAAAGCACTGCTGCTTTCAGTGGAGCTTATTTTTGTGTAACTTTAACTCTGGTACCCTTCTTGGAGTCTGGTGTTGCTTTACTGTTAATTTTTTTTCTTGTGCTCTATGTAAAAAGCACTGTGCATAAAGAAACGATTATTAGTTGTATTATGGTTACTGGCATCACTTTATAGAAAGGTTTGCTCAAACTAAGTAATTCATTTTTCTTGTGCTTGATTTTTAATATTAATCATATTGCATTGAACTCTTTTTTTATTTCACATCTCTGTCTTGATTTGCATGTGATATATTAGCAATGCTCATGTTTGAGACTGTGATAATTGGAACATATGTTTCTAAAGCAGAAGTCATACCACTCCTAATTTATTTTATTTCAGTTTTAAGCTATGAGTTAATGGCATTTATACAAGCAGCCACATATAATAATCCCAGTGAATCTATTAAGCAGCATGTGAGTCTGCTTTTTAGCCTGTAAGAGAATTAACCCATGTAATAGTAATGGCTATTGCAGTAGAAGTTTCATACAGACATTAGTTAATCTGTTTGTCCTATGATCTGTGCCAATGTTATGAATATTTTACAGATGGGTTTGTTAAAGATGAGGTTAAATAAATTGACTCTAGGCACACAAAAATTCAGTGTGGGAGTTGGTATTAGAATTCAGGAATTCTGTGCTCCCTTCCTAATTTTAAATCTGTCAGCTGCCACTGACTTTCTAATTTCTCTTTTTTTTTCCTAGAAGGCTGTTTCCTTCTGGTGAAGCATTATATACTGCCTGGGATTAGAGGCACGCATGCACTAATATGCCACACATTCTGAGGGAGGGACATGGTTTTAGGTGTGGGCAGCAGTTTATGCTGTGCTCCAGTCTAAAGGATAAGCCTGCTTGGGTACCCGAGTTTGTTCAACTATGCTGCACTGTGCTGCAGCCTGTAGTACAGTTAGGCTTGGCAGAATTTGATTTTTATTTTTTAATAATTTCAACAGATAATATTGATGTTTGTGTATTTTTAAGCATTTATTTCAATTTTTATGGATTTAAATTTTCAGAATTGCACAAAATTAGAGTGTGGGGGCAGATAATTTAATAATGACAGTATACTGTTAAAAGCTTTATAAAATTGTATGTCAAAATATAAAAAGTAAATAGTCATACATCAATAAATCATACCTGTTTTAAATCGTTCTGTTCACTTGGTAGTACATTCATAAAAAAAGTGTAAAATTGAAAAAAAAAAAAAAATCTTGGGTCTTTTGTTACAGTTACTGGAATGTATAACTTGCAGACTCATCCAGATTTCAAAGGCTGTCCAAATTTGAATTTGTCTTGATTGTAGTACAAAACGTTGAGCTGTCCAAGTCGGTCTTTAGAGAGGCGCATATGACATTTGTCTTGAACTTTTCTCAACAAACCTAATGATCCTTTCCACAGACACTGAAGTTACTGGTACTGAAAGTACACATAATGCCACACTGGACATGACAGGCAATGACTGGGTCTCACTTTTCCAGTAATCAAGTGCTGTTATATTGCTGTCACAGGATATTTCATGTGCCAGGTACAAGTCAAAATCGTGCTTGAACTCTTATGCTTAGCAGGAGAAAATATGCAGAATATTTTCGTAGTCACTGTAATTGTGACATCTGAGCCTTGATAAATGGGTCAAACACCTTACAGTTGGGAAAGACACATCCAATAGGGTGCATCCAGACAAGGCCACACGTACCTCTTCCTGCATCTCGAAGCAGTTTGAGACGTGGCAAGAGGTATGCTGGGAACACAAAAAAACAGATATCCAGTTATAAAAAACAAAAACAAAAAAACCCAAAACCCCGCAGAAAAAAGTGGGGCAAGGGCATGGTCTAGGACCATGTCCATGCCCTGAGGCAACCAGTGGCTTGGGTCCTCCAAAGAGATACTCTGGTAGCTGGCCAGAGCACCTGTATGGCTGCCCCTTGTCCTGGTGCTGCAGCATGGGGTGGGAAAGGGGACTGTGTGTGTGTGGGGGGGGGAAGGGGGGGGTCTGCTGCCTGCCTCCCACAGGGCCCACAGCTCACCCCTGCAGCAGCAGCAGCCGTCTGGGTGCTTGGGGCCTTCTTGGCACAGCCCCTGCATGGCACAGAGCAGCATGGCTCAGCCCTGGCCACTTGGGCTCTCTGGCAGTGGGGCCCCGGGTGACAGGACCTGGCCTGGCATGACATGCAGTCCTGCAAGTGGCACAGGGCCTGGGGTGACAGCCCTTGTGGCCTGGAGTTGCCCAAAGGCACACAGGCCCATGTGATGTGGCACAGGTAGCGCCAGGTGCCAGGTGGCCAGGGCCGAGCTGCGCTGCCCTGTGCTGTGTGGGAGCTGTGCCAGGAGGGCCCTGAGCCCCTGGACGGCTGCTGCTGCTGTGGGCCTGGTGGAGGGCTGTGGCCTCTGTTGGGGGGCAGTCCGTGAGCTATGCGGGGGCCTGTGCCCTGTGGACGGTAGGGGACCCACCCCTCTTGAGCAGCCACCTCCCCACACCCACAGTCCCTCCACAATCCACCCACAAACCCCTCACCCACATACATGGCCCTGTGGGTCAGGAGTGAGGGATCTGGGGTAGGGGGCAGCCTGTGAGTTGAGAGTAGAGGCAAGGGCAGGGGCAAGGTACTGGCATATCAGTGCTGCTCAGCACTGCACATCCTGGTGAGTGAAGGTGGTAGGGGCAGCTCTGATTTTTCTATGACAAAACAACCAAAAGTAAATGCCAAAGTGTATAGATATTTAGAATTTATTTTTTTATGATGATAGAGGCACTGGTAGGCGTCCAAATTGCTTTAAATTTGTAAATATATCAATAAAACATTGCCCAACTATTCTCTCTCTATATAGAGGCATTTCATGTTAATAGTGAAAGAAGGCTATTTTGGGTATTTTAATGAGAGAATTAGGGTTTCTTATCAGAGAATTTTCAGTTTTTAAACATTGAACATCAGGATCTCTGCTGGAGAGACAAGTAGTGAGACCGGAGCAGAGGAGCCTGTCCAGGGCCAGCACTGGGGACCCAGCTGGAGGGCAGATAAGGTGATATATTGGCCATTTGGGGCCAGGAGGTCATACTTGGACAGTTCAAAACGGGCCAGCGCATGGAGCACATCTTCTGGGTGAGAGGTGCCCCTACTCTGCCATCTGGGCAGCTAATCTGGGTCTGGCAGGTGTGCAGCCATGGGGCCGCAGGTCCAAGAGGGTGGATGCTGTTACAGGTGGCAGCAGGTTCCAGCTAGGCAGCAGCTCCTACTGCCAGACTGCTGCAGTGGTAGAAGGGGCAGGGGCCTCTCCAAGTTAGGACTGCTTCAGCAGTCCAGCTGGCACAAGGGGTAGTGTCCCCAGATACCAACTGGCCAGGCCTCAGAAGCTCCTGAAGGCAAGTAGCCCTGAGCTGCTTGCCAGGGCAGGTTTTTTTTATACTGCTGGGGCCAGCATAGGTGCTGGCCCCAGGCTCTAGCTCCCTCTGGCTGCAGATCCAGGAGGAGCTGGGCAGGGCTATTTTGCCCAAAGTGGCACAACTTGCTTCACACCAAAGTGCACGTCCCGGTACATGCGCTGAGGCAAAAATCCCTGGCACAAATTTGTGCTGCTCCTATTTGACCTGCTGCAAGCGTACGTGCCTGCATGTGTGGACACGCCCATGGATTCAGTCTGGTAGATTACATTGTGGGATATAGTTGCCTTCAGCTTGCTTTGAAATTCTGAAGCAAAAACATGCATTGTGGATGAAAGGGGCCGGCGTTCAGAGCCCATTGCCCTGAGTTCCACTTCTTTCAAAGCATTATTTACATAAGCAGCCACTTGTAGATCACAGTTAAGCAGAGTGTCAATGCAATACATTAGGGGTGTATTTAATTTCCATTTGCAAATGAACAGCGTGGATATTCCCCAAAAATGCATAGGTAAAAGATAATTTGCATTAAAGTTCTTCCTCGTTTCCATTGTCTTTGACCATATCACGTAGTTTTGCTGCTTTCTTTGAAGTGACTGTGCCCTGGTTTTTTATTAAGAAAGCCTGTCACACTGTCCCAATGTGCATGAATGTATTTTGCTGCGATGAGATTTGCACAGCACAGGGACATGCAAATCCGATGGACTTGCATTGTTGTTGGCAGAGACTTTAACAAATGGTCACCTTCGCTTGTTGGCACATTTAAATATCGCTGGAAAATGTACCACAAATTTGTTGATGTACCAAATTTGCAGAACTCATCTATTTTTTAATGCATGATCAGTGGCCACATGCAACAGATGAGCTATACATGGAATGTGCAGCAGAGGTGGATTAATTTCTTTCAAGTCCTTCACTAGACATTGCATGGAGTCACTGTTAATTGACATGTACTTTTTCCATGTTAGGCCCTATTCTCTCAACACATCTTGAATCCAAGCTGACATGACCCCTGTGCTGCACTGAAGAACAACAGAGGTTTTAATAGAATTTTATTTGCAGACTTAACATTGCAAGGGTGTTAATTGCCAGCTGTCCTGTAAACTTGGGGGTTTCTTCAATTACTAAAGAAAATTTCTCACCATTCAAAACTTCCTTAATCACTGCTTAGTGGTGGGTGAAAACTTCAGGCAAGTATTTTTCTTCCAGCTGGCATTGTTCTGGGCAAGTGTAAGCTGCTGATGCATATTTGCAAATTAATAGCTTGAACCCTGGACTGCGGTATTGGGATTGCCTCAAAGCACCATACACATACCAGATAGTGAGGAAAAGTTGATGTTTTTTTCCTTCTGTTGTCTCACTCTTCCCAAGCAAGCTGTGTTGTCTTTGTTTGACTTTTAATTTCAAATGAAACTTAGTGTTCAGATGTTCGGTCATGTGATTTGCCTGTCAGTGACTTCTCTCTTACAAACTGTGCAGTGCAAAATCTCCTTGTCTCCCTTACCAGTCTTTTTAACCGTTTTTAATTCTAGGTCAGGGTGTTCACCATAGAATTTCTCTATAGATTTTTCTTTTGTGATCCATTATTGAAATGAGACCAAAAACCCCCTATTATTATAGTGTGGCTAAACCACCTACCACGGCAAACATAAAGTACATATGAGATATAATCTTTCTCAACTTTAACTCCAATACACTGTACACTTGAATGATGTGCTGAAAGGCGGGCCGAGTGCCCATGACACCAAGGCTCTATATGACAACAGCAAAGGGCCGGAAGGTCATTACTCCTCTCACAGGATCTGGGGCCTTTCGTTAATGTATCTGTAGTTGGTGGATTTTAGGGTTGCTGGTTGAACATTGAACTACAGCACCTCCCCTTTCAACCTTTATAAATCATGTGGAGACCAATCAAGTTCAACACAAATATGTATTGGAAACCATAACCATTACACCAAGGATATAATCACAACAGCAGAATTCTGATCAACCTTATACACAAACACTGAAGCTTAACTACAACATGATAGGGGACCTCCAAATCGGTAGCTATCTGGGAGACAGTGATCACCTTATGATAGAATTCAACATAAGACGGCGAGTGGGTAAGGTAACTAGTAGGGTGAAAGTGCTAGACTTTAGGAAAGCTGATCTCATTGCACTCAGGCGATTAGTCAAGGAAGCACTGCAGAGTAGGAGTTTTGATGGGATGGGTGCCCAAGAAGGGTGGCTGTGCCTAAAGGAAACGATCCTTTGGGCACAAAGCAAGACGATCCCCGAGCGAGGCAAAAGAGGGAAAGGGGCCAGGAGGCTTCCATGGCTGACCAGAGAAATCCAGGGCAGCCTAAGGGCCAAAAGGGGAGCACATAAAAAGTGGAAACAGGGTGAGATCACTAAAGATGAATATACCTCCTCTGCTCGTGCTTGTAGGGAGGCAGTTAGGCGGGCCAAAGCTACCATGGAGCTGAGGATGGCAACCCAAGTAAAGGACAACAAGAAATTGTTTTTTAGATATATTGGGAGTAAAAGGAAGGCCCAGGGAGGAATAGGACCCCTGCTAAATGGGCAGAAGCAATTGGTGACAGATAGAGGGGACAAGGCTGAACTCCTCAACGAGTTCTTTGCCTCAGTGTTCCTAAGCGAGGGGCACGACAAGTCTCTCACTGGGGTTGTAGAGAGGCAGCAGCAAGGCGCCAGACTTCCATGCGTAGATCCTGAGGTGGTGCAGAGTCATTTGGAAGAACTGGATGCCTTTAAGTCGGCAGGCCCAGATGGGCTCCATCCGAGGGTGCTGAAGGCACTGGCCGACGTCATTGCAGAGCCACTGGCGGGAATATTCGAATGCTCGTGGCGCACGGGCCAAGTCCCGGAGGACTGGAAAAGGGCTAACGTGGTCCCCATTTTCAAAAAGGGGAGGAAGGAGGACCCGGGCAACTATAGGCCGGTCAGTCTCACCTCCACCCTTGGTAAAGTATTTGAAAAAATTATCAAGGCTCACATTTGTGAGAGCCCGGCAGGGCAAATTATGCTGAGGGGAAACCAGCATGGGTTTGTGGCGGGCAGATCGTGCCTGACCAACCTAGTCTCTTTCTATGACCAGGTTACGAAACGCCTGGACACAGGAGGAGGGGTGGATGTCGTATACCTGGACTTCAGGAAGGCCTTCGATACGGTATCCCACCCCATACTGGTGAACAAATTAAGAGGCTGTGATGTGGATGACTGCACAGTTCGGTGGGTGGCGAATTGGCTAGAGGGTCGCACCCAAAGAGTCGTGGTAGATGGGTCGGTCTCGACCTGGAAGGGTGTGGGCAGTGGGGTCCCGCAGTGTTCGGTCCTTGGACCGTTACTCTTTAATGTCTTCATCAGCGACTTGGACGTGGGAGTGAAATGTACTCTGTCCAAGTTTGCAGATGACACAAAGCTATGGGGAGAAGTGGACACGCCGGAGGGCAGGGAACAGCTGCAGGCAGACCTGGATAGGCTGGACAAGTGGGCAGAAAACAACAGGATGCAGTTCAACAAGGAGAAATGCAAAGTGCTGCACCTAGGGAGGAAAAATGTCCAGCACACCTACAGCCTAGGGAATGACCTGCTGGGTGGCACGGAGGTGGAAAGGGATCTTGGAGTCCTAGTGGACTCCAAGTTGAACATGAGCCAGCAGTGTGACGAAGCCATCAGAAAAGCCAATGGCACTTTATCGTGCATCAGCAGATGCATGACAAATAGGTCCAGGGAGGTGATACTTCCCCTCTATCGGGCGTTGGTCAGACCGCAGTTGGAGTACTGCGTGCAATTCTGGGCGCCACACTTCAAGAAGGATGCGGATAACCTGGAGAGGGTACAGCGAAGGGCAACTCGTATGGTCAAGGGCCTGCAGACCAAGCCCTACGAGGAGAGACTAGAGAAACTGGACCTTTTCAGCCTCCGCAAGAGAAGGTTGAGAGGCGACCTTGTGGCTGCCTATAAGGTCATCACGGGGGCACAGAAGGGAATTGGTGAGGATTTATTCACCAAGGCGCCCCCGGGGGTTACAAGAAACAATGGCCACAAGCTAGCAGAGAGCAGATTTAGACTGGACATTAGGAAGAACTTCTTCACAGTTCGAGTGGCCAAGGTCTGGAACGGGCTCCCAAGGGAGGTGGTGCTCTCCCCTACCCTGGGGGTCTTCAAGAGGAGGTTAGACGAGTATCTAGCTGGGGTCATTTAGACCCAGCACTCTTTCCTGCTTATGCAGGGGGTCGGACTTGATGATCTATTGAGGTCCCTTCCGACCCTAACATCTATGAATCTATGAACAAGAAAACAACGATCTTACAGAAGCTGCTAAATGGCAGTATGGTGCAGCATCAGGGCCTACCCCAGTGGTTCCCAACCTTTTTTTTTTTTCTTTTCTACGACCTGCTGCTGGGAGTAGAGTGCGGTGGCGGCAGCATCCTGGGGACCGCAGTGTGTCTTTTGTGTGCAGTGCCAGTGGCATTGCCCCGGTGACCCTCATTTGGGTCGTGACCCAGGGTTGGGAACCACTGGCCTACCCTGTGGCTCACTGAGGTGACAGTGACCCTTGACAGCTTTCAGATCCTTCTCCGTTAATGGTACTCGGCTCTGAAAGTATAGGGAAGAGGGTGATACATTACCAAATGAATGCTGAGATTGGAAGACTCCGTCTCCAGGCAAGTATCCAGGTAAGTATCCTTACGTCCAAGGTTGTCTTCGATATGCTCTCTTTTCACTACAGATCAGTATCACAAACACCAATACTATAAGGTCTAGCACTCACCTGTTCCATATGCTTTCCCCTCACACTCATGCTGACCCACATCTCATTCTATCTCTCTACCTCTCTCCACGTTCACGTGCTATCCCTTGCATGCAATTTCCTTTTATATCACTTTAATCATCCCACCTGTCAGTCATTACCATCCTCCAATCATAACGTTGTGCACATATTCCCAGTTACTTTTGCACTCCACACCTGTGCAGTGCACATGTTACTCCACTTGTCCATAAGATGCACTGTGCAGCATGTCCCATCCCATAAGTGAGTCACTGACATCATTAAGGTGGAAAGTTCAGCTGTCCTGGAACCTTCACACCTCTAGTCACAGTGCACATGTTCCCGAGCATGTTCAGGCCAGGAATCCACGTCTAACAGTGCTGCAGAAATTATTCACAGCTCCACCTTGGAGTAGGTTGTTCTAGCTAGGGATGCAAATACTTGCTCCACTCATTGCATTTTATGCACATGAATGGACTCTAATGTTTTCAGCCATCATTTTTCTTATATAAATTTTGATTATTAATAATGGAAATATTTTTTCATTGGCCTGTGTGAGGTGAAATTGTCATTAGTCGGCATTTACCGATTAAAAATCTAATCCTGCCAAGCCCAAGTATAGTCATATTCTATAAATCAAGGGTTTTCAACCTTTTTAAATGTATACCCCCCAGTACTCCCCTTTTTAGTAAGTGTACCCCATGGGGGGTGGTGGCAAGCAGCCTGATGCCAAGTGGGGGGGGGAGGGGAGCAGGGTGGTGAGTGGCTGGATGTTGAGTGGGGGTGGTGAGTGGCCACGTGCCGAGCAGGGAAGTGGGGTGGCAAGCGGCCGGATGCCAAGCGGGGGGGGTGCGGTTTGTGAGTGGCTGGATGCTGAGCGGGGGCATGGCGAGTAGCAATGCAGCATCTGTGCAGCCTGCTCTTGCCCCGGTTCTGCTTCTATTAGGCAGCAGTACGAGGTGGCAGCGCTCCATCTCTGCCTGCCCCTGTGTATCCCCTGGGACCTTTCGAAGTACCCCCAAGGGTATTCATACTCCTGGTTGACAACCCCTGCTATAAACAGCTGAGATTCTTCTTTTTCCCTAAACATCCATATCTATCCACCTTCCATATGCCACACTTGACGTTCCAGATGAAATTCCTACAATAATCTGGCAGGAATTCTTTACAGAAATAATTTTTGGCAGAGTACAAAGATTTCTCATGATTAGCATTATCAACATTTATCCTATACACTATAATAGAGATCAAGAAAGCTTTTGTTGAGGAAATATTATAAACTAAAAAGTAATAGAAAGAATCATTGTCTATGGGTAATAACCACCTTTGGTCTAAATAATTTAGAACGTGCTTAAAGGGCCAAAGCTCTTGAAACAGTATGGAAAGTTAAATACATGCTATAGCACTATGCTTTTAGCCTCACCAGGAGGCAGAAACAAATACAGTGAGTGAGACTCACTTGAACAGAAGCAATATGAAGTGTTTGCACTAAAATATGGCAGTGGTGGTTATGGTCTGTAATCATAAAAAAAAAAATGAAGAAGCAAACATTTTAATAAAAAAATGCAAAACAAAAGATGTTAGTCTTATTATTATTACTACCCTGATAGCAAATATACTTATTAGCTTGGCAAATATATACCAAAGAATTGCATTAGGTTTTGAAACAATTTAATGAAAGCAAAGAAAATTTGAGACCAATGCTGACATGAACTATCCAAACTGTACTTGGTGTGCTTGCAGCCATACTACTTTGAGTTGCGGTCCTGTGAGGTATTAAGCTAAGTGTTAATATCAGTTTAGTTCTCTAGAAGGTCTCCAAGTAGCATTAGAAGCCACACTGGTAGTTTCAAAAGGGTCATACTTTGTATCTTTGCTGTGGCAGAAGGTGTCATGAGGCTGTCTCCTGGTGACAGTTTAATGCTGCGTTCCTGACCACTTGTGGTCATCAAGTATCACCCAGCATGTTTTGCACTAATGACATTGCTTACTTCCTATCCTAAACTTTTTGGTGGTTGCTGTAGAGTTGGGTGTTGTGAATACATCTGTTGTGTTTCCTTTCTTGGGGCTGGCTTGCTAGCTGTGGATGTATGTCCTAATCCTGGGAGCTCATATAGGACACGTCTACATGTGCAATTAATGCGCATGAATAAACTCTGGAACTTATTGCTTCAGAGTTTTTTTGCGCCATTTGAATGTGTTCTCAGGAGCAAAAAACTCTGGAGTATATTGCTCCAGAGTTTATTTGTGCACAGCGCATTGAGCCCAGTCGGAGCAGACCAGGGCTGTCTGGTTGTCAGCATCTCAGGGCTGCTCTGGCCTGGCTCAATGTGTTGTGGAGGGGCTGGCTGAGGTATGAGGGTACTTCAGTTTGGGGCTAGCTGGTAGGCAGCCCCCTCACTGAAGCACCCAAAAAAACTCTGCAGCTGGGTATTTACAAATATAGGTTTCTCTCACTTTATGTGTGAATTTGCTTTTATGTGATGACCCTTTTTATACCAAAAATTAGTTATATGCAAGGTAAAGTCACTTTTATGTGACCAGTGTGGTGGAAGCCCACAGTCAGCTGCTTTGTGCGGTGCATTGTGGGAGTGACAACATAGGCACAGGAAGAAAAAATTATTTGGGGGGGCTGAGCTGGGTGGTGGTGCCCGGGCTGAGCTGCAGCACCAGCCCGTGCAGCCCGGCTTAGTCTGGCCCCGTCCGCACGGTGTCCCAGGAGCCTGTGAACTTTGAAGCTGCCCAGCAGCAGCGCCTGCAGCCGCCGCTCAGGGCAGCTGGTGCCTGTGCTTCTTGAGCTGCAGCTGCCCTGGGAGCAGTGCGACACCACATCAGTACAGTTTAGGGGGTCAGTGCAGTCAAGGTCTTGGAACGTATCCCCATTTGTTACATTGTAAAGTGGGTTCCCTTTATGCGAATTTGAATTGTGCATCATTTTCCAGGAATACTTGTACAGCATAAAGTGAGGGAAACCTGTACTACTCTGCTGTGGAGTTAGTTAGTTTTGTGTGCCCTAATAGGGGTGCATGCCTGGATGTCAAGATGATTACTGCGGAGCTAATTAGGCAGCTCTGCAGTAAACATCTTGTGTAGACATGCCCATAAAGTAGTTATTTGAGCTCCGTGGGACTGGTTGGGTGCATGTGTGAAATCACTCGCTTTTCTTAAGGGTGTGTGGGATCTGGGCCAGGCTTTATATATGAGTGTATGAAGTCTTAAGGAAGTGCATGTATATGTGTGTTTTCAAAGGCCTAGTTATATAGTAATAGTAATGTTGTACCTGAGCATTCACAAATGTACTTAGGAGCCGCTGTGCCTTGTCTGGAAAACGGAATTGGACCAGTTGCATCATATTTTCTGACATGATTGCTACCGTACGGGTAACCACAACATTCCATTAGCCACTTAGCCAACTAGCGTGGAGGAGGAAGTTTTTAATGCACAAAAGTCAAATGTTTATGCATTTGTATTATTGTAACTTCAAAATTGCAACAGACATACGTAAAGAGAACAAATGCTATGAATATAAGCTATGATTGAAAGAAGTACTAGTGAAAGAAAATTGTTTTCCATTGCTGAGGTAGACATGTTGTGCCCAAGAGAATCTCAAAGTGCTTCTGATAGGAAGCTCTCCAGTCTGGTTACAGTGCAGTTCCCTGCCCCAGGCACTCTTTGAGTACCAATTTCCTTCCTATCCTGATTTTTGAGAGCTTAATTAGTGGTGAAGCAAATTCCCAGGTCTCATTTTTAGGTACTTGCTTTAATAAGCTGTTTATTCAGCAGTGTAAAAACCTGCTTACGTATGTCAGGCTGTGGTATCAGCTGTTCTGATATTTTAGTGCAGGGCTGTCCAAAATTTTGAGTGGCCAGAGGCTGCAGCCACCACAACCATACAACATGTAAGCTACGTACCTCCCCCCCCCAGGTCACATGCTGCATGGGCTATGTGTTACACATGAGTCCTCTGTGCCACCCTGCCTGGGCCCCTGATGCATGCAGATACGACATACCACGTGTCCCTTCCCCTACCAGGTGTGTGGCAGGCAAATCCCACTGCAGTGCACCAACATGCGAGGTTCCTGAGTCCCTCCCCTGAACCCTTCAGTCACGGGCTTTTATCTTATGTTTGAAGTTTGAATCAAGCAGAATAATCAGGGCCCTCTCTTCACATTTATTTTTTTTTGGGGGGGAGGGTTAGTCCCAAAGAAAGAGTGCACATTTTATGTGCAAGGGTTTGCAAGGCATCGGTTTGTTTTTTTTGAGCAAAAATAGGTATACAGTCTAGTTTGGGTTAACCTGCATAGATAGCACTGTGGGAGGAGGAATTACAGGGGCCAGTAGTGCAGCTACAGGGAAGGGTTGATGCTTTGCAGTGTTAAACACACAAAGCTCTGATACACAGAGACTTTTCTGCTGTTTCCTTGATCATTAGCTTTGTGTGACAAAGTGGAGCACAGCCAAATGTTCCATACAATAATGTACAAATAGGTGTAGCACAAATAGGCATAGCTATAAAGATTTTGCATTGTAAGAATCTGTGTACCTCTGCTGAAGGAGCAGGTAAAGTATGCATCCTAGTACATAACCCAGAGCAGTAGAGGAGAGAGGAAGGGACCAGTCCCAGAGACCAGAAAGAAATAAGTGACTAGAGATGGCATCAAGAGTCTATTTGAAATAGCTAAAATGTTGGCCAGGAAGTTGTTTCTCAAATCCAGCATTGTAGTTATGAGCCTAATGTCTCAGTCCGGATAGGCTAAATAGAAGAGAGGAAAACTGAGCCAGCGGGGTGCAGCTGGTATGGAAAAACTAGCCTAGGAAATGGACAGAACTTCTAAACAGCAGCAAAATCTGGTGCCAAGTCCCCTCAGCTTCTTTAATCCTCTCACATCTGTCTCCTTTCTTTTTCTTAAGTGTTTTTAATATAAAATGTAACTTTATATAGTAGTTGCCTCATCAAAGATATTGGCATTTTCAGTTTTTTTATTTTGGAAAAAGTGGCAGGTTTCATTTTTCCCTTTTGAATGTGGCATTAAGGTAAATGTTGTAATCTAAAGACTAATTTAACAAAACACAAAGGCTAGCTATAAAAATTCATTGCAGTTGAATGTGAGGGTTGGTTTTTGTTCTAAAAGCTTTATAAAGAGAATTAGCTGTGAGGATTTTTACTTATTTGCAAAAAAAAAAAAAAAAGCTAGTTCCCAGTGTATAGCTGCATGAAACAAGATCAAGGATCCTTTTGTCTTTCCTGTTGTTGTTGAGTCACCTCTGATCAAGCAGCTGCCTTCTAGGCAAAAGGGATAGGTTTGTTGGTCTTCTAACTATTTCATCCCTGTCCACTCCCCCTTTTTCTTTTCTTTACTATGCTGAATCAAAATAGATTATTTCTTTTAAGTTCAATTTAAACTGGTTCCTGTTCCTAATTTGTTGAGAATTTATGTAAATAGAGAACAAACACCGAACAACAAGTCAATCACATTTTTCTACCATTTATCTTTCCTTCCTCAGTGATAGCAGTGATAAATCTTATTCGTTTCAGTGTTACATTTTGGATGCCTCTGTAAACAAAGCCAAAACAAGCATTCGCATAATAAACAAGATAAAGCATCTTCACTCACTTTATTCATATATCCACTGTGTAAAACAATAGAAAACAAATCTTACAAAGACTGCCTGTATTATTTAAATTGTTTATTCCGAACATCCCTGGAGGAGGAATCTAAAGTGGGGTAGAGGTGAGTTTTCAGCTCAGTTCTGCTTCTGAAGAAGATGTTTTTGTTATCAATGTGCTGCCATTCATCTTTATATCCTACACTAAGTGGTTAGGTAGAAAATGTACCTGTCATAATCTTCATACTATTCACTTAAATGTAGCATTATTTTTTAAAAAGATCAATTGCTAATCTTTCAGTTAAATGTTTCTAAGTAATGTATTGAGGGGGAAGAATGATGCAATTTATTATTAGAAATCAGTTTTAAAAACTTTTATACGCAGAGTTGAGTATTCTGCTAATTCTTCTAGACATTGCTACATTATTAGCAATTAAAGGAAGCATTTAAAAAAATTATAACATTAATATTTGGCAATTGCAAGTTTTCCTGAAAGGCCTTTTAATGAATAGATTCTTATAGGAGACTGGAATGAAATTAATCCTTTATGGCTTCCATCTGCTGTAAAGGATTTAGTGTTTTAATTGCAGTAACAAATTAGTTTCTCTAAACCCAAAATTTAGTCAGTGGTATAGAAACAAAAAATTAAACTTGAAGTTTCTTTTTGAAAATGGAGATGCTCTGTGTTCTCCTTTTGGTTCTTGGAAAATGTCAGCAATAGAGGCTCCGAATAAAAGTTTGATGCCTTTTGGGGACCTTTAAAAAAAATGCTGTTTCCTTGTGATAAATTGTTAGAACAACACACAATTCCTGGGGTAGATTTAAAAATATGCTAAATAATTTTAAAGGCTCTGGAATCCTTTCCCTTTTGCAAATGACCAACCTTAGTAATTTTCCTCCTTGTTAGAATTGGAACATTCTGTGAAACCACTTTAAGAATGAATTCATGTCATGTTGCCCAAAGTGAAGGCAAAGTGTTGTAAAAGTTGCTGTTACAGGGAGACAGAATCTGAAAAAAAATGGAAATCTTCATATGCCAACTGAGTATCATATGAGCCTTCTTTTTTCCCACCTTTTCTACAGATATGCAATGCATCTCTGATATTTCTACTCTTTCTTTTGCTCATGCATCTGGAATTTTATTGTCCTCAGCAGTCCTTCCCATGATTGCACTCCCCATGGGAGCTATATACCAAAAGAGTATGTTCATGAAAAGGCCCCATGTGCACGTACTGTACACACCCCATGCACTGGAGGGGTGACCCCTCCCAACCCCTACAGGATCCATCGGTGCCATATGGGCTATGCTGGTGTGGGGGGCTATAGTGCCAGCAGCCCTCCAAGCAGTGCCAATGATGCTTGACACAGTTCTTTGTCTCTGTTAGAAATCAGGTTCCTCCTTAGGTTCTCTCATGCCCACAACAGTGGGAGAGGAGGTGGCTACAGGGACCTGTGGGTTTCATATTAGCCACTTACGGGCTGCCAGTTGGATATGGTATTTTGTGCTTTGTCTTTAAAACTTCACTTGTAGTGTGCAATAGAGCTCTCTTATTCTCAGGAATTAGGTATGTATATTAATTCAGCATATCATGGAACAGTTATTTAAAAGGAAGTTGTGAAAGGGTTTGGCCCTGACTCTTGTAAATGATGCATGTAAAGCAGTTGACTATAATTTTTCCCCAGCATATTTAAGTTATAAAGCTTTTCTGTTCGTTATCATCAGGGGTCCGGGTTTTCCGTTTCCCATAGGGAAAATTGTGGATTTACCCTTTACCGGAGGCAAACATAGATTTCTCATTTTATCAAAGAAACCTGCAGATTTTGAAGTTTTCCAAAGAGCTCTCTGCAGGCTGGCAGAGTTCCTGCGTGCCAGGGAGTGGGAGGAGGGCACTAGGCAGGGGCGCCATGTGCATGTACTGTACATGGCCCCAGGCAGCCTTGAGAGAGCAGCTCCAGCAGGTAAGTGTGGGGGGAGGAGGGATTGAGGTCCCCATAGGGAGGGATGAAGGGAGGGAGGGAGTTGAGCAGCTGGGCGGTGCATGGGGCTTGGTGTCCAGGCCTGCAATGTGCTGCCATAGGACTCCAGCAGGGAGCAGGATGGGGTCACGGGCAGTTTGTCTGGGGCGGGGGGGTGAGGCTGGCTCCCTGCCACTGCACACAGTCTCTGGGGGGCAGGAGTGACCTGTGCCCCCCACATCTGCTTACAAGGCAGTCTGCCCACTGAGGCTCGGGGTCCCACCCTGCTCTCCTCTCCCAGGGCCTCTCCAGCTGAGTGGGTGCGACCCAGTGCTGCAGGGCAGAGCAGGGCCGTGCAGGAAAGCTGCTTGCCGCTGTGAGCTCTGTGCTGCCCTGGTGAGGCATCTCTTGCCTGCACGGCAGTAATGGGGGCAATGGCATAGGCTTGTGCCCCTCGCTGCTGCTGCTGCTCATGCAGGGGACGTGTCACCAGGGCAGCGCAGAGCTTGCAGTGGCCCTGCTCTGCCTTACAGCACCAGGTTGCACCCACTGGGCTGTGGGGGCCCTGGGGGAGGGCAGCAGGGCAGGAGCCTGAGTCCGCAGTGGGTAGCCCATGCTTGCCCCTGCCCTGTGCACAGATCTGGAGGGAACAGGTCCCCCCAGCCCCCTGGAAGTGCATGCAGTGGCAGGGAGCCGCTTCCCTCCTCCCCCTCCCCCCCTACTCAAGCCCTCAGGAGGCAGGTGCAGTGGGGGAGCTGGGCAGGTGCAGCAGCTGCTGCCTCCTGCAGGGGACTGTGGACCCGGGTCCCTGGCCCCATAGCACTGGCAGCTGGAGCCCCCCTTCGGCAGGGCTGTGGGGGGCGAGGGGCACAAGCAGGGCCAGGGAGGCTCTGGGGGTAGAGAGTGAGGGGCACGAACAGGGCCAGGAGGCTGTCACAGGGGGGAGGGGAGTGAGGGGCCTTTAATGTTAATTGCAGATTTTGGGGGTTTTATTTACGACTTTTTTTATCAGAGAATTTGCAATTTTTTTTATCAGGGAAAACTAGGATCCCTGATTATCATTGTACCTAAGTGCCTTTCAAGCATAAATTTAACCTCTCAACATTTGTGTAGGGACAGGACCCAATATAGTTTTGTGAGTTGCAACCTCACCATGACTTCGTGCAGGAAGTCTGCTCTGAAACCCAGTCCAGTGAGTTAACCACAGGACCATCCATCCTTTCCAGCTACTCTCTTTTGATTTTGTTAGTCGGGTTTTTTTGGTTTTTTTGTTTTGTTTTGTTTTTTTGTTCTCTCACCCCTGTAGTTCTCAATGTCTTGTCTAAATGCATGCAAGGTATTAGCTGAGAATTTTTTTAAGTTTATGTTTTGCTGTGGAGCTGAGTTGAAAATAAAAATTAATCTAGAATAAGCTTTTCTATGGAGAGTATGAGTTCTCTAAAGTTCCACCCAGACACTGAATGTCATTTTGCCATATCTTTTTAACTGTTGCTGCCCTCTGGCAGTTTGTCTTCCAGCTTGCTAGAACTGACACATCATCATTGGTATTCTTTGAGTCTCAAATTAATTAAGCATCCAGGAGCTTCTGGGCCTATGTGGTTAGTTGAATTCATGAATTAGTAAATTTGTATCTCTACATAGGCAATGAAGATTAGTGGTTTGTCCAAGGGGCCTTATTTTTAGGATTTTTTTTTCCAGAATTCTGTAACTGAATGTATGGCAGTGAAAGCCTTATTTCCTACCACTACATTAGGAATTTTTTATAGAATGAACAAAAAAATCCACTTGCTTTCTTCTCTTCCAAATTTATACTTTTTAGAGTGGTTTTGGTAGAGTTGTATTTAGTGAATATTTGATTGATCCACTGACAATTAGAGAAAATTTAGCATAAGGACAATATCCTTTCCCCCCGCCCCCTTCCTATTTTTGTTCGCTTGTTGTACTGATATAGTTTATAGACATGATTTAAATCCTTTGTCACTTTAAGTTTGGCCCCTGCTGGCTGGGAAGAGAGTTGTTCTCTGGAGGAGTACAGTTTTTGGAATGGTAGATGAATTTGTGTACCTTGACATTACAGGAAAAAATGTCAAAATGGCACAGGAACTACAGAGTGAAACTCTAAGATCCCAGTTGGCTGTAGGGCTGCATGTTTTCATTCGGCAGCTGCACATTGAGATTGCATACAGGAGCACCGAGATGTAGTTAACCACGTTGCTCTGAAGTCAAATGGAAGGCAGGGTAGATTTGCACCTTATAAACTAACCAAAGTAAATATATATATATATAATCACAAGCTTTTGTGTGTGGTACTGATACAGTCCTTTTTTTGGATGGAGTGCTTCCTGAACTAGAATTTTTAAAATGTGGATAATTGGGAATCCACATAGAAATGATTTTGATTTCCAGACCAGAGGTATACTTGTTTATAGTAAGTAACATAAAACTAATGAGAAAACATGACATGCTACAAAGCTTTACTGCTACTTGTTTAGGAAGATCTGCATAGTTAACAAGTTGTGTAGGCATCCCAAGCTTTAGACAATAAAATCTTTAATTATTGTACATAATGCCATATTTTCTCTTTGGAACATTTGTACATAGAGAGAAAACAGAAACAAGTAGAAAGTGCACTGCAGGAAATTAGTCTAGGAGAGGTATGCTCAACCTTTGGCCTGTAGAACAAAGGCTGCCTGCGGGTTGGGAAGCTTTGTGGCAGGGGAGCAGTGGCAAGTAATACTGCTCCCCTCCCATGCTGCCAAATTCACAAGCCCCATGCAGCCAAGTCAGGGCTGAGCCATGCCCCCTCCCCCCTGTGGGGCTCAATCAGGGAGGTCAGATTTGGGCCTCTCCCTGACCCCTGGCCCATGGACAGACTGAGCACCATTCATCCAGCTTGGCAGGGAAATGGTTGGGCACCATTGGATTAGGATACTTATTTGACTTAACCTGGTCTCACCCAAAGTTTCTTGCAATAGGAGATATATTACCATTTGCCCGCATACTGGCATTTTAACTAGAGGAAGCGTCTTGGGACAGACATTCAATACAATAGGATAGCATCTTGCATGTGATTACTTCGTGGATGGGGTTTTATAGAGCTTCCTGTAAAGGAGAAAAGCTGTGGACTGAACCCCCAAAAGTGAACAATAGTTGAACATTATTTGTACTGGAAACTTGACTAAGTTCTGTTTTGTTTCCCAGCCAACCTGCCGGCTTTGTATGAATTTGTTTCTTCCACCTGGTAATAGTTTGTTCTGGGAAGAAGGATTTCTCCCTTCAAATGAAGTGACTTTTTTCCTTCTATGGCGAGTCTTTCTGCAGATGTTTTTTGGGGAATGGTAAGAAGAGACCAAGCACCCAATTTAAGTGCTGAGGAAAATCCATTCTTAAAAAAAATGTCAAAAATAGCAGTTGAAAATGTAGTTCTCTTGGTGTTGAGTGGGTTGAACAGTGATGAAAGTAACCTGGTTTAATTCCCAGTCATGTCAGGATCCTATCTTAGTGCATTTGTATAACACACAGCATGTCATTAGCATGCATTCAGTAGCAAACAGCAACACTGACAAAAATAATTTCAAAACATGCTGTTTACCTTGTTCTCTTAGTATTTTAGATGGTTAAAACAGAAATAATGGGTTAGTTTGAGTTAATTCTTTGCTGCTGCTTTTTCATACTCTGTCATTTTCACTTACTTGTTCTTGTCTGTTGGTGCAAAGCTACTTGAAAATGCTTCAGGGAAGATTTAAATCCAAATAAAAGTGTAATTCTCTTAGGTTAAAGGATTCAAAAGCTCTGATTTGTGCATCTCTTGAAATTTCCTGTAACCCAGGGATGTCAAAAACATTTAGCTCCCTGGGCTGGATGAGGGGCTTGAGGCCACTCTCCAGTCCAGATTGGGCCCACAGACCAGCTGTGTTCCAGTTCCAGCCTTTGGGGTGGTCTGATGTGGGTGTTGCCTGCAGCACATGGGCTTGCTCCAGTCCCACCTGCCACATGCATGCAGCATGTGCCTGCCCTGGCTCTGCACATGGCACATCTGCTAAAACGCAGCCTATGGTTCCAGTCTGGGGCACACGTTGTATGTGGTGCCCATGCTGAACCAGCATTGTACACTGGACCCGGCAGTCATTGGGTCCAATCTGGCTCAGCCTGCACGCAGCATGCATCTCATATCAGCCCTGCGCTGTGTGCAGCCTGTGCCAGTGGGCTTTGCGTGCTGCATGTGGCATGTGGGGCTGGTTTCAGCACATGTTGCATTGCAGCAGGCAGCATTGCTGGCCATGTCTTTGGCACCTCTGCTCTAACCCAATGATTCTTAATCAGGGTGATGTAGTTGAGGTCAGGTTTCCACAACAGCTTTCCAAGCTGGGGGTAGGGGAAGATAAGTGAAATAACCAGGCCGCATGAGGAGATAAGTTCAGGCAAGAGAACTGATTCTGCCTTGAGTAAGCCAGCAAACAGGCCATTTCTGTTTGCTGAGAATTTGTGCTTTGAGTACCTGCATAAATGTTCTGAAACTGTTCTTTGAAAATCTACATCTTCTGCTTGTCTTGCACACAGTTTTTATCAGACTGTCTTGTTGGAAAAATTTTCTATGTCAGTCCTGCAAGGCAACAGAGTTAGCAGTTGCTATGACTTCAGTGTGTGTGATTAGGGATTCCTCATGGGCACATAACTCTTCAGCTTTGTGCTGAGGATTAGAGTAATCACTTATGAGAAACTTGGTCATGTTCACTCAGAATTTAGTATGCAGTTCTTTTTTGACTGTAGCTGTCTTCTGGCTTGTCAGTATGCAAAACCCAGTTATCTCTGGCTCTATTAACAAACTGATTCAGGATTAAGATTAGGAAAGGGCATGTTTCCCATTGGGCCCTTTCCTCCTGAGCAGTTTCCTCTTCAATGGCCATGTATGGTTAGGCATTATTGTTTAAATTCTGAAAGACAGTCATTTGACCCCTCTGTCTACAAGTGTTTTGAAGTGCTAAACACAAGCTACTTAGGGAAGTCTTGTTGGGCAATTTTGATTGATTTGAGTGGCTTAATGTCTTTTTTAGAAAGTCATAACGTCTTTGCTGTATTTGTACTCTGAAGGAAGAATATAAAAGTTTTTAGCATTTCATTTGTGGTATTCCGTTTTAAACATTTAAGGTGCGCTTCTCATGTCTATGCATGGAGAATACATAGTATTCTCCATAATTTGGTACATAATAATAATAATTTGGTACATAGGCAGACAAAGTTCTTTGGGTAAATCTGATACCTTTTATTAGACCAGCCCAACGTGCATTGAGAGTGAAATCTAGTGTATACATGTTAATATTATAACCTTATGGTTATGAACTTTTTTCACTGAATCAATCAGTTTAACAATAATGAAATCATTAAACATTATAAAAATAATGTAGAACAGTGGCTGGAGAGTATCTACACTGATTATTTTGAGAGAGAATTTCCACCAGGAATTTCACTGTTCTGGGAAACACTTTTCAAGAAAAATTTAAGATTCTTTTTCCCCTTAATACATAAAGACTCAGTGATAAAACATTTATGCAAAAGTCTCCCAGTGCTATCTGAAGAATATTATGAAATAGGCTGCTAACTGCTGAAGATCAAATAACTTAAGCTTGCCCTCTTGACAGTGCATCAGTTTATAGGACCATGAAGAGAAATCATTTCTCCCTCCCTCTTTCGGTCTCTAACCCTCAGCAGATACAAATAATGAAACTGGTTTTAAAACAACCATTTTCATTTTACAAAGGTCTGATTAGATACCAGCATTCTAAAAAAAAAATCCTGTGTGTTTTATTTTCATGGCAAATTTGTTTCTATTAGTTACATTCCTGCATCTGTGCAGTGTCAACAAAAAACCTAGCATAGTCCACTTCTTGAATATGTTTAAAACTGTGACTTGTAATTTGCTCCTTTTTTGAGATACTGAAACTTAAACTGACACTTTCCAAAGTAATTGGAGTGCATTTTGGTGAATTTCTTTATTTACTTTATGAACACTGTACCCGCCTCCGTTCGATTAGGAGCTCGCACGCCGCCTTAGCCCGGGCTCGGGATCTTGTGCCCCCGAGCTTCGTTGGTATGCCCCAGGGTTTACCCCGGCTGGTATTAAGGGGGACCCCAGAACTCGCCTGCCATGACTTTGATGACTCTCTCAGTGGGGGGTCTTCCCTTGGGGTATCCCCTGGTGCCAGCACGCCTCTTCGCAGGTACTCTCGGGGCTCTGTCCTCCCCTACACCCCGGCCATACGCCACCTCAGGTCTTCCTGTCCTGGCCTCTCACCCGTCCTCGTCTCGTCCTCTCTCTCGGCTCGGGCACCCTAGCCCCTACAGGCTGTCTTCGGGCTGGGTATGCCTCACCCAGTTGGAGGGTGCTTCCCTGATCCCTCCTTCCTTGGGAGGCAGCCGTCCTCTCTGCCTCCCCCAGTAGTCTCGGCCGCCGTTACCCACTCCGGCGGCTCCGCAATACCGGCTACAGCTGGCCCCGCTCTCAGGGTAGCTGCTACACCTCACGCTGCCTCGGGTGTTGGGTTCCCCGCTGGCTGCTGCCCCACCTCTGGGGGTGACTTCTCCCTCTGTCTCTTCCCTTCTGGGTTCTCCGCTGTGCTGCTCGCAGCCTGCTCCGCAACATCGGCTACAGCTGGCCCCGCTCTCGGGGTAGCTGCTACGCCTCCCGCTGCCTCGGGTGGTGAGTTCCCCGCCGGCTGCTGCCCCGCCTCTGGGGCTGACTTCTCCCCCTGTCTCTGCCCCTCTGGGCTCTCCGCTGCGCTGCTCGCAGCCTGCTCCGCCTCTATCCGGCGGCGTCCCGCACTCCGCGGGTGGCGGCTGATCCCCTGCTCGCTGGAGCTCCGCACTCCTGCTCTCTCCCTCCAGCCACCCCCCTGCTTTGGCGGGGCCGCCTTTTGTTCCTCCCGGCCGGCGTGCCCCGCCCCCGCCGCTCAGCCGCAGCCGGATAAACGCCCGGCTGATGGCCCGCGTCGGCGCGTGGAGTTTCTTCGGGTCTTCCGGCCCTGCGGGAGGTAAGCAGACCCCTTGGCCGCCGCGGGGGTCTCCCGGTGCCCCTGCTCCCCTGGGACAAACACTTACAGAGCGCTGGATTATGCTTATTAAGTGTCATGGAAAGGAAGACCAAGTCCTAAAACAGTGCTACAATGACTTGCGTGCGCGCTTGATTTAGGCCTTTTACTGGAGGACTGCTCAGAGGATATATTAACAGATATTAAGTTAAGCACGTATGTAAGATCAGGGAGTGATTTGAGAAATTCTTGTCTCCTGTTCCTGATTAGCAAGGTTCTACTGAAATCTGTCAAAATTAACAGTTCAGATTTTTAGTTTCATATCCTTGGAGCATTGTTTTGCAGTAAATCAATGCTTATCTTAATGATGGCCCCTTCTGTAAAGGTCTTAGAGGTCAAGTGAAGAGTGCTATAATTCTATTCCTCTGTACTCTAACTTCAACACTTACAGTTAGCCAGCCTAGTATCATCCATTGCCTTACCAACATCCTGCGACTTGTGGAATCATAGGGCACATATACCCATGCAGCGAGTCTGTTCTGATGCTTTGTAATTACTTTAATCAAGCCTGGTGGAGCATGATAACAAATTTTAGTGTCATGTGTATCAGTGTCCCCACACTGAAAAATGGCGGTGGGGGTGCTTTAACCAAAACTCGTTCAGTGAACTTTAGTTGGCATGTCCACTGCCATTTTTCAGTGCGGGGACACTGATGCATGTGAGGTTCCGGGTGCTTTAATTAAAGCCTCCCCACCCCAAATCATGTGTACAAATGCCCATAGGTCTGCACAGGACCTCAGAAAGTCATCTAGTTCAAACCATCCCTGCTTAAGGCAAAATCTTCCTGACTAAAGTATTTTTGTCAAGTGCCTGTCTAACCTGCTCTTGAAAGTGTCCAAGGATGGAGATTACACAACCTGCAATACTTAATTTGTGACTATGAGCATAATTTCTTCCTAATTTCCAACCTGAATTTCCCTTGCTGCAGTTTGAGATTTGCTTCTAATATTGTTTTTTTATGATCACAGAGAATAGTCTGTATCTATCCTCTCTATAAGCCCTTCAGGTATTTGAAGGCTGTTATCATATATCTCCTCAGTTTTCTCTTCTCCAGACTAAATAACTCTAGATTTTTCAGCCTTTCCTTGTAAGTCATGCTTCCTAGGCCTATCTTCATTTCCATCACTTTCCACTGAACTTCCTGATTTGTCCACATTTTTCTTGAAGTTGTAGGGCAAAAGCCAGATACCGTATTTCAGGTAAGGCCTCACAAGTGCCAAATAAAGTGGGGGGGTTACTTTTCTTGACTTGTAAGTGACATTCCTGTTGATACAACCCAGTTTGCTATTGGCTTTTTTGGCGACAAGTGCACACAGCTGGCTTGTATTCTTCTTTGTCCCCTCACGTCCTTTTCTGCAGTGCTGCAGCCCAGCCAGGCACTCCCCAGTCATTATTTGTGTATACAGTTATTGCTTCCCAAGCATGGGCGACTGGTGCCTCCCGAGCCTCGGGGGGCATCAGCGGGGCATGACAGGGTTTCCCCGTGGCCAGCTGGCGACCGGGGTGGGGGAGCTTGCCGCCAGAGCTGATTTCAGGGGGAGCACTAGTACTCTCCGTGCCCCCTTACCAGCCAGAGTGCTTGCTGTCAAGGGGGGGCACCAGCACTCTCGGGATGCATGTATCCTCCTGTGCCCTGCCTATGCATCACCTATGTTCCCAAGGGCAGGACCTTGTACTTGTCCTTGTTGAATTTCATCTGGATGATTGCAGACAATTTTTTCTAGTTGATCCAGGTCGCTCTACCCTCCAGAGTGTCTGTAACTCCACCCAACTTGGTGTTGTCCTCAAATTTTTTAAGCATGCATTCAATTCCAGTGTCCAAATCATTAATGAATATTTTAAACAATATTGGATCTAGGGCAGATCCCTGGGGAGCTCCACTTGATACCTCCTTCCAACTAGACACTGAGCCATTGTTGAGCATAATGATCCACCCAGTTACATATCCACCTTACAGTACTTTCATCTAGTCTGTATTTCCTTGTTAGGGAGAGAGGGAGTTGGCTTGTTAGTCTGAAGGTGTGCAAAGAGCAGAGCCTCGTGGCATCTTAGAGACTGACCCACTAAGCAATGTTGTAAGCTTTCATAGGCAACAGCCTACTTTGTCATGCTGTGATCAAACCCATGCTATGGCATCTGATGAAGTAGGCAGTCACCTATGATAGCTTATGCATTGCTGAATGAGTTAGTCTCTTAAGGCTCCTATACACGTGCAGCAAGGCTGCTCCGATGTGCTGTAATTACAGCGTGCTGGAGTAGACTTGATTAATTACTGTGTTCCAGTGGACTCCTGCGTCTTGTGTATTAGCGTCCCAGTACTGAAAAATGGGGGTGGGAGCACCTTAACTAAAGCTTGTTCTATGAGCTTTAGTTAATATGCCCCTGCTGCCATTTTTCAGCATGGGGTTGCTGATACATGAGATGCTTCAGGTGCTTTAATTAGAGCAGCTCCAAGTCTCCCTCCCTCCCCACACTCCCAGAGTACGTATAAAAACACCCTAAAGCAGAAGTTCCCAAACGGTAGGTCGCAACCCTGACTGGGGTTGCAACATCAACGGATGGGGTTGCAGGGGTGGGAGCTGTGGGTTGGGAGTGAGGGGCCATGCTGAGGAAATGGGGTCATGCTGAGGAAGTGGGGCCCTAAATGGGGTTATGCTGAGGAAAAGATTGGGAAGCACTGTCCTAAGGTGTCCCTTTGCCCTGCCTTCTGCCTTAGCTTATTAGTTACAGACATGGTATCTTGCTCAGAAGAGTAGCTAGCATCTTGGCTCTTAAAACTAAGCCAGAAGTGTTTGGTTTGCAGCAAATGGCATCAGCAATAGCTTTTCCAAACTGAAGGTGTGTTGCATGCTTTCTACAGTGTGAAATGTGAATGTAGCGACCTTTGAAATATTTTTGGAAGCAAACTGAAAGATCATTTAAAATTGATCTGAGATGGTTTCCAAAGGGAAATCTAGAGTCAGGAAAATTTAAGGAATACAGGTAAACATGTAAATAGACTGGTAGGTTGACCCCCTCTTTCCCCTGCCCCCTTCTCCTGGCGCTTTTCTATAGTTACTCCATGCAGTCTTTTTTTTAATATATACAGTGTTTAGATTTCATAGATTTCATAGACATTAGGGCTGGAAGGGACCTCGGAAGATCATCGAGTCCAGCCCCCTGCCCAAAGGGCAGGAAGTCAGCTGGGGTCATAGGATCCCAGCAAGATGAGCATCCAGTTTCATCTTGAAGGTGTTTAATGAAGGCGCTTGAACAACCTCTGGTGGCAGGCTGTTCCAGACCTTGGGGGCTCGGACAGTAAAGAAATTCTTCCTTATGTCCAGCCTGAAATGATCTTGTAGTAGTTTGTGACCATTCGACCTCATCATCCCTTGGGGCGCTCTGGTGAACAAACGTTCCCCCAGATACTGGTGGTCACCCCTGATAAACTTGTAGGTGGCCATCAGATCACCCCTGAGCCTGCGCTTTTCCAGGCTAAAGAGCCCCAGGGCTCTCAGCCTGTCATCGTAGGGTCTGCTTCCCTGACCTCTGATCATGCGCGTGGCTCTTCTCTGGACTCTCTCAAGCTTCTCCACATCCTTTTTGAATTGTGGAGCCCAAAACTGGACGCAGTACTCCAGCTGCGGCCTCACTAAGGCCGAGTACAGGGGGAGAATGACGTCCCGGGATTTGCTTGAGAAGCATCTATGGATGCAAGCCAGCGTTTTGGTCGCTTTACTAGCCGCAGCATCGCACTGCAGGCTCATGTTCATCTTGTGGTCAATGATGACCCCCAAGTCTCTTTCTTCCGTGGTGCTAGCCAACATAGCACTGCCGAGCCTATAAGGATGCTGCGGGTTTTTCTTCCCAAGGTGGAGAAGCTTGCATTTATCGGCGTTGAACACCATCAGATTCTCGTCCGCCCACTTGCTGAGCCTGTCCAGGTCAGCCTGGATCATCCGCCTGTCTTCTGGTGTGGATGCTTTTCCCCAAATTTTGGTGTCATCTGCGAACTTGGCCAGTCCACTTCTGACTCCAGTGTCCACATCATTAATGAAGATGTTGAACAGTATGGGTCCAAGGACAGAGCCCTGGGGGACCCCACTGGTCACAGGACACCACGATGAGTGACTTCCATTAATTACTACCCTCAGGGTCCGACCCCAGAGCCAATTTTCCAGCCAGTGGATCGTGGAGGACCCAAGGCGACAATTGGCCAGTTTCTCCAAGAGGTGATCATGGGACACCAGATCGAAGGCTTTTTTGAAGTCAAGATATATGACATCAATCTCATCTCCCTTGTCCAGGTGGTAGGTCACCTGGTCGTAGAAGGAAATGAGATTGGTCAAGCAAGACCTACCCGCAACAAACCCATGCTGGCTATCCCTTAAGATGTTGGCGTCGGCCAGTCCATTAAGGATGGCCTCCTTAATAAACTTTTCTAAGATCTTCCCCGGGATAGAAGTCAGGCTGATGGGCCTATAGTTAGCCGGATCAACTTTCCTCCCTTTCTTGAAGATAGGCACCACGTTGGCCTTCTTCCAGTCTTCGGGCAGTACACCAGAGCGCCAAGAGTTTTCAAAGATCCGTGCTAGAGGCTGGGCTATGATGCTCGCCAGCTCCTTGAGTACCCTGGGGTGAAGATTGTCAGGCCCGGCTGACTTGAAGGTATCCAGCTTCTCAAGATGTTCCTTCACGAAGTCAGCATTAATGGAGGGCAGGGGATCACCCTCACCCGGACTTCCCGGCCCTGTAGCGGGCACGGGCGTCCCATGGGGCTGATGAAAGACCGACGCAAAGTACCTATTTAATAGGTTGGCTTTTTCCTGGGTGTCAGTTGTCAGTTGCCCCATCTGGTTCAGCAGGGGTCCAACGTTGCCCCTGCTTTTCCTCCGGCTCCCCACATATCTGAAAAAGGACTTTTTATTGTCCTTGATGCTCAAAGCTAGCTGGAGTTCAGTTGCAGCCTTGGCTTTCCTGGTCTGCTCCCTACAGGACCGGACCAGTGCAGAATAATCCTCCTTGGAGGTGACTCCCATCCTCCATCCTTTGTAGGTCTTTCTTTTTAGCCTCAGGAGGTCTGCTAGGTCCCTGGAGAGCCAGAGGGGCTGCTGTGCCCTCTTGCTGCCTTTCCTCCGAGATGGAATAGACTTAGTTAGTGCATTGAGGATCACTCGCTTGAGCAGCAACCACTCTTCTTGAACTCCCCTCTCCCTGTGGTCACAGTCCCTTAGGGCCTCATTGACAAGCCTCCTGAGCTTGTCAAAGTTGGCTTTCCTGAAGTCAAGGACTTCCGTGTTGCTGACTGACTTGCCAGTTTTTCAGCAGATGGTGAAGGTGATCAGCTCGTGGTCGCCGTCACCCAGCTTCCCATCGATCACTAGGTCGCCGACTAGGTCATCCCCAGTAGCCAGTACCAGGTCGAGCAGCGCTTTGCCTCTCGTTGGCCCATAGACTTCTGGAGTCAGGTAGTGGTCATCCACGCACGAGAGGAAGCTCTGCGACCGCTCAGATTTTGCTGAGCGATCCTCCCATGAGATGTCCGGGTAATTGAAGTCACCCATGACAACCATGGTCCTGGAGCAAGCTGCCTCAGCCAGTTCCTGGGCAAACTCAGGACTTTGGGTGGGAGGTCTGTAATTTACTAAGGATCTCTTTTTATGCAACCTTCACTGTTATTATTAGAGTTTCGCTTCAGTACTCCTTCAACAAGCTGTTACAGTAAGCATAAAAACAAGCAAATTAAACAGTAAATAAAACGCACCATCAGCCTCTTTAGACAAAAAAGTGATGAAGTACATGTGCATATAATTACAATAATTAAACATTTGTATTCAGCTGAATAGCACACTTAAATTAAAGTAACATACTTCTAAAGCATACCAAGCTGGGACCCATGCAGTTCAACACTGTTGAGGTGGGTTTAAAAGGAGAGAGGGAGGCTTTGGGTTAACTTAATCTTAGCTCAGGAATACTCTGCAGTGTTGGCTGCACTGTCATTTGTTACAGCACAGCTGATTTCTCTACTGCATGCCTGCATTTTCATTGTAAAGTGTGGGGTTTTTTGCTTGCTTTTGATTTTAAAGAAAGTTTAAAATTTGCCTAGGTGCAGAGATGTCCTGCTTCACATTAGCACAGTGAGTTGCTAGACTATGGACATAGAAAAATAGTAAAAGAGGGAAGGAACACTTAACCTGCTGCATCTCTTTCTCTTCCTGTACACTGTAGTTGTTTATAAGGCAGCTGTTTTAAGCTTTTAAAATAAAAGGTTTCAAGACAATTGTGAGTTATCTCTTTACCTTTAAGACCTAAGATTTGTCAGCATGTGTGTGTTGCTGGATGTGTGAATATTGCGAGTACTCCATGTTAAATACCAAACGAGAAAGCTAAACCTTTATTAAACCCTTTAGAAGTCCATTCGTCCTGGAGGCAGCATTCTTAACCCAGAAGATAAAAAGTCATGAGTCAGACCTCCCTGAAATCCTAAGATTAAAAAATTAAAACCTTTCCTTTCATCTGTCTCTTGTATTTTTTGTGTGTGTGTGGTTTGTTTTTTTTATCTCTTCCTGCCCTTTTGAGTTATGAATAAGGCTTCCTCCTTGGCATTCGTTGGCAATGCACTAACACCCTTGATATACAATGAGACTTGCTGTCCAGAAAGGTGTGATTATTAAATTAAGTCTGCCCTCTTTGAAGCTACCCTGACAATCTTTTATTCTTTGGACACACAAACGGTTTCCCATGTTCTAAAAAGACAGGAGTAAAACCAACCTTAATGTTATATATATATTCCTTACACTTAATGTGTGTGTTTGTCAAACATCCTTTTTTGTTTATTAGCAGGGTTTGAGCCTACAACCTTCAGCTCCACAGAACATACCTCTTCTACTTGACTAATGAGAGTAACTAGTAGGGGAAAGCATGCAGACATGCTCTGTGCAGACCAGAGACAAAACATGTCCATTTCAAGTGTAATACACACACATTCTTCAGATGGTGGTTAGACACTGGGTATCTCTTTGGTTTTGTTCCTGGCTCTGGAATTGGATTGTGGCCTGGAGATTATAGTCAGCCTAGCCAAATGCAATAATGCTCTAGTTGAATAGTCTTTGGGAACCTCTGGTTGTGAAACCATGAACTTGAGCAAAAGAGCCAGTGCTATTAGCATAGAAGCAAAAGGCGTATGACTAAAGGCATATCTATACAGAAGACTGAAGTTTGAGAGGTACCTGAGAAGCAGAGTAAATTAGTTGATGTGGAGCTTTATACTCTTATGTATCTGTATCCAAAAAGTTGTGCTACCAGCCATGCACATTAAAAAATTAAAAATCAAGCTCAAAAAAATCTTGGGGTTAGTTTTAAAAATTTAGATTTTTGTTTTTAAATAATTTTGGGGTTCTTTTTATTTGTTTCTGGTTTCTGAGCTTTTAAGAGAAGCATTCCTGCATTTGTACAGTGTGCTTGACTAGATGACCCTTGGGATTCTTTGCAACCCTATGATTCTGTGAACTTGAGTCCTATTGAGCATGTCTTCATGAGTCATTTACTGGGGGGGGGTAGACTAATTAGCTCTGCAGTAAATGTCTCACATCTACACTTGTGGCCCTATTAGGAAACTAACTAACTCCGCAGCAGGGTATACAAATACTATCCTGCTACTGAGTTTTTTATTCCACAGTACTGTACATATAGAAGCTGACACAGCTGGCTGGGGCCTGAGGGTGTTTCAGTGTGGGGGCTGCCTGCCAGTGACCCCACACTGGAGCACACTCATGCCCAGCTAGCCACACCATAGCACGTTGAGCTGGGTCAGAGCAACCTGAGGCGGGCATGCTGACCCTCCCCCTCCCCCCCCCCCCCCCCGGGTTCCTGGCCAGCTGGGGCTGCTCTGACCAGGCTCAATGTGCAGCAGTCCCAGGTGCACACATAAATATGGTGCCTGAGAGCAATAAACTCCAGTGTGATATCTGCCAGAGTTTACTGCTACATGCTAATAGCACATGTAGATGTGCCCACTATCAAGCTTTCCTCTGCAAGAATGAGGGCTAGAAACTTACTGTTTGTAATAAAATGGTGATGCTAATGTAATTGCTTGATTTTAGAGGCTGGGACTGAAGGAAAACATGGGCTGTCATAAGACTTTAAGTAAAATGCTTGAAGTTAGCAAATGGTTTCCAATTCTAGCTTTGCCTCAAGTGAACTTGTGAGCTGTCTGTAAGTTCTGTAAAAGAGGTGAATGGTAGTTGCCTTCCATTGTTTTTAGTATGAAACAGTGCCTCATAATAAGTGTTTTTAGTGCTGCTTCAAAAACGAATTTCTTATTTATGGCAAATCCCAATGTTTCCAGGGAAAAATTAATTCTGATTTGGAATGAAAAGGTGAAATTTTGAGATTATTCCATTAGTCTGCAGTTATCATAGAGTTGAGTATAGGGCTGGGAGTCAAATGGTAATGGCATTTGTGTTAATTGATTGTCTATATAACTTTGGGCAAGGTGTTTAACCTTTTTCTTAGTTTTCCTCATCTATCAAAGTGAAAATAATGCTTTTCTACCATAGGTAGTTTTTGAGTGTAATGATTGTAGTACTTGAAGAATATACAGTTCTTAATAAAGACAAAACTCGGTTATGTTGAAATTTCCAGGTAAACTTTTCTTAAGATACAGTTCAGTTAAAGAAGAGAAATTTAGGCATATGTCATTATTGGCATCTTCCTGATGTCTGAAAAAGCCTTGAAAACATGTGTATCTTGTTTCCTTTTGCTTTCCAGTGGAAAAAAATTAAAGCCCTTTTTGCTTGCTTATATTTCTTCAGAAATATTAGCAGTGGGACTTCTGATATTAGCTGGTTTTGCGGCAGTCTTTTTTGAAGTCTCTCACAGGGTTCTGTTTCTCCTATGTTGCTTCATATTTGTGTTACTTCTTCCATGGACTGCTCCTTCAAGGCTCTCGTCAACCATAACTTCTGAAAAAGCAGTCATTCAGTATTGGAAAATTGAGACGAAGATACGGATACATGGGATAATTGTGTCCTGCATTGTCTCACCAACAATACATCTTAGATTGTAAGTCCTTTGAGCCTATATCATGTCAAACGTGTTTATGTAGCACTAGCACAATACAACTGTGATTGTAATTGGGACTTCTAGGTGTTACAAAATACAAAATTAAACAATGAGGTATCAGATATGTTTTGTGAACTTTTATTTGCCCCTTATGAATGGAGCATGTATGCTGAAACTTTAGCTCAGGTTCTTGAATTAAATAGTTGTAAAAAAACACCCCAAATAACATTTAAAAAAAACTGCTTCTCTTCCTAATCAGGTTTTATTTACACTGGATTTCTGATGTTCTTTCTGCCAGTCCTGTAGTCATGACTAATGTCTTCCAAAAGAACACAAAGAAAACTGTACCTAAATTCATGTTAAAATAAAATAAATTAAGAAAAAAGCACTTAGTTTTTAAAAACAACAACAAAATTCTTCAAACTTCCTGTTATACATCCATCCTAAAAAGCAATAATGGGCATGGACCCACATTTCCCCCTCCCCACTAGGGTTGCCAACTCTGTTTGAATATATTCCATGAGGTTTCATCACATGATGTAATGACATTAAAGAATTTACATCAGGACGGCAAATGCACATTGCTATTTCATTTAAAAAACCCACTGGACATCTGTATAAATCAGATTCAACATTTAATATTTATTTTACTGAATGCTCTATCATTTATCTCCTGGGTGATTCTCAGCATTCTCCTGGAGATTTATCTCTAATTCCTGGAGACTCCAGGGCAATCCTGGAGAGTTGGCAACCCTACCCCCTACTTGTATATCGCTTATAAATATTTATTTTTAACTGGGTGTAATGCTGCAGTATGGAAGGAGCTGTGCCTGTCAGTATGTATGAGGAGTTCTTGAGTAGGAGAAGTAGATGAAAGTGCAGTTGCCTGAATACTGCATGGCTATGGAAACTATTGTGCAAAAGTGTACAGCATTGCTGTACGCTGACAAGTGGAGATAAGTTTAGTTGAAAATTATTACTACTGACTACAGTGGTTTACTTGTGGAATGCTTTTAGAGTAAGGATTTGAAATGCTCTGTAGAAGAAACAAGCAGCTCACATTGTATGCTTAGTGTGTAGCTTTCAAAGAACAAGACATTTTAATTAATATTCTTGAGTTTTTTGGATTAGTGCTTGGCTGGCCCAGGTGAGCTTGAGAGCCATGATATAACACACATAAGAGACAGTGTCTGTCTGAAAAATTTAACATGTAAAGTATAAGATGAACCAAAAACATGAAGAGAACCTTACATGCTAAAATTGAGGGGGAAAAAAAAGCTCTGCCCAAGGCCTGCACTGGGATCAAGATTAGGATGCTAGGCTCCAACCACAGTCTGGAATTCTGTCTCCAAGGCCAGGGCTCCTTAGCCCCAACCTGTAGGCCAGATTCAACCCACAGAGGCATGCCATCTGGACTGCCAGGGTCCCCAGGGCTAAGGACAGACATTGAAATAGCCTGAGCCTGAATTGATTCAATCTTTGCAGGTTAGTCTAACCTGGCTAGGCTGAAGTGGTTTTTAACAGCACAGACATTCTTTCTGGACTGAGGAAATTCAGGCACATACTTGCTGTGGCTCAGGCTAGAAGTCAGGGGGCACTACAGCAGCCCTACCTTCCTATCCACAGTGCTGAGCTGAGAAGGGATGTTGCAAGGTCCTGGCAGGATGCTTTGATTAGTGACACCTGCCTGCACTGTCCCAGGCTTTTCCCCGCTCACTGCTCAAGGGGGGGAGTGTTGCCAGACCGTAGCCCTGGGCTAGCACTCTGAGGCAAAGGGAGGGGGTGTGCAGTGCATGCATCTACTGGTGATATGGAGCTTTTCAATCTCCTTCTTTCTGCTTCTTTATACTGTCTGCAGCAAACTGACAGGTGAGCAAGCCAGCAGGGAGGATGATAACAGTGTTTAACACCCCATCAGCAAAACAATAGCCTCTCTCAAGGGAGGGATGTTACCAGCTGACCTGTTGATTAGCTCCAAAAAGCCCTTAGTGGACAGTTTTGTCTGCCTGTCCCAGTGAAATTGGAGACATACAGACACCTCTCAGCATTAGCTAGCATACCACATGCCTGGGGTCTGTGGGGCTGGGGTCCATGCTGTGGGAGATGGGAGGAGTGGAGGGGGGGACCCCTTCTTGAGCAGCAGGGATGGGGGAGAGGGGCAGGGGAAAGCCAGGCAGACCCTGCTGTGCCTGCAGTCTCTGCTGGAGCTCTGGCCAGGGAGCAGAGGGGTGGGGCCAGGTCTCCTGTCTGGAGCAGAGAGTCCCACCCAGCCCAGCCTACCAGGAAAGCCACGTTGCACCCTGGGAGGCAGTGATCCCCAGTAAAACAGCAGGGGGTGGGGTCTCAGGAGGTAGCATAGGGTGGAGGGATACAGGGTGCAATTCTATGGTGTGGGGCTGATGGAGATGGTACAGGCCCTGATCTGGCAGTACAGAGTCCCTGTTCAGGGTATGGGGGCCAAGGGAGCGGTGTGGGGCCCAATCCTGGTGTGTGGAGTCTAGTCCAATCTGTGTGCCGGCTCCATATCACTCTTCTGGCTCGTGGCCACAAAAGGCTGAGCACTGCTATCTTAGGCCATGCTGTTTCTGAGTTGTTCAGGAACAGTCTGTAATAGATAATAGAAAGAGATAATAGTCTCTTTCTATGACCAGGTTACGAAACGCCTGGACACAGGAGGAGGGGTGGATGTCGTATACTTAGACTTCAGGAAGGCCTTCGATACGGTATCCCACCCCATACTGGTGAACAAGTTAAGAGGCTGTGATGTGGATGACTGCACAGTCCGGTGGGTGGCGAATTGGCTAGAGGGTCGCACCCAAAGAGTCGTGGTGGATGGGTTGGTCTCGACCTGGAAGGTTGTTGGCAGTGGGGTCCCGCAGGGTTTGGTCCTTGGACCGATACTCTTTAATGTCTTCATCAGCGACTTGGACGAGGGAGTGAAATGTACTCTGTCCAAGTTTGCAGATGACACAAAGCTATGGGGAGAAGTGGACACGCCGGAGGGCAGGGAACAGCTGCAAGCAGACCTGGATAGTTTGGACAAGTGGGCAGAAAACAACAGGAAGGACTTGGACGAGGGAGTCAAATGTACTCTGTCCAAGTTTGCAGAAGACACAAAGCTATGGGGAGAAGTGGACACGCCGGAGGGCAGGGAACAGCTTCAGGCAGACCTGGATAGGTTGGACAAGTGGGCAGAAAACAACAGAATGCAGTTCAACAAGGAGAAATGCAAAGTGCTGCACCTAGGGAGGAAAAATGTCCAGCACACCTACAGCCTAGGGAATGACCTGCTGGGTGGTACAGAGGTGGAAAGGGATCTTGGAGTCCTAGTGGACTCCTAGATGAACATGAGCCGGCAGTGTGACGAAGCCATCAGAAAAGCCAATGGCACTTTATCGTGCATCAGCAGATGCATGATGAATAAGTCCAAGGAGGTGATGCTTCCCCTCTATCGGACGCTGGTCAGACCGCAGTTGGAGTACTGCGTGCAATTCTGGGCGCCACACTTCAAGAAGGATGCAGATAACCTGGACAGGGTCCAGAGAAGGGCAACTCGTATGGTCAAGGGCCTGCAGACCAAGCCCTACGAGGAGAGACTAGAGAAACTGGATCTTTTCAGCCTCCACAAGAGAAGGTTGAGAGGCGACCTTGTGGCTGCCTATAAGTTCATCACGGGGGCACAGAAGGGAATTGGTGAGTATTTATTCACCAAGGCGCCCCCGGGGTTACAAGAAATAATGGCCCAAGCTAGCAGAGAGCAGATTTAGATTGGACATTAGGAAGAACTTCTTCACAGTTCGAGTGGCCAAGGTCTGGAACGGGCTCCCAAGGGAGGTGGTGCTCTCCCCTACCCTGGGGGTCTTCAAGAGGAGGTTAGATGAGTATCTAGCTGGGGTCATCTAGACCCAGCACTCTTTCCTGCTTATGCAGGGGGTCGGACTCGATGATCTATTGAGGTCCCTTCTGACCCTAGCATCTATGAGTCTATGAGGATGCAGTTCAACAAGGAGAAATGCAAAGTGCTGCACCTAGGGAGGAAAAATGTCCAGCACACCTACAGCCTAGGGAATGACCTGCTGGGTGGCACAGAGATGGAAAGGGATCTTGGAGTCCTAGTGGACTCCAAGATGAACATGAGCCGGCAGTGTGACGAAGCCATCAGAAAAGCCAATGGCACTTTATCGTGCATCAGCAGATGCATGACAAATAGGTCCAGGGAGGTGATACTTCCCCTCTATAGGGCGTTGGTCAGACCGCAGTTGGAGTACTGCGTGCAATTCTGGGCGCCACACTTCAAGAAGGATGCGGATAACCTGGAGAGGGTACAGAGAAGGGCAACTCGTATGGTCAAGGGCCTGCAGACCAAGCCCTACGAGGAGAGACTAGAGAAACTAGACCTTTTCAGCCTCCGCAAGAGAAGGTTGAGAGGCGACCTTGTGGCTGCTTATAAGTTCATCACGGGGGCACAGAAGGGAATAGGTGAGGATTTATTCACCAAGGCGCCCCCGGGGGTTACAAGAAACAATGGCCACAAGCTAGCAGAGAGCAGATTTAGACTGGACATTAGGAAGAACTTCTTCACAGTTCGAGTGGCCAAGGTCTGGAACGGGCTCCCAAGGGAGGTGGTGCTCTCCCCTACCCTGGGGGTCTTCAGGAGGAGGTTGGACAAGTATCTAGCTGGGGTCATCTAGACCCAGCACTCTTTCCTGCTTATGCAGGGGGTCGGACATGATGATCTATTGAGGTCCCTTCCGACCCTAACATCTATGAATCTAAGATGGAGATGAATATGGCATAAGTAAAATGATGAAGGAAAGTATAGCCTTGCTTGGAGAGAGGGCTTGAAACCAGTCCAGTCAACAGTAACCAGATTACCTGTTGTGCTGTTTTTGTCATTCTCTTGTGCTCTCCCAGTATTCCTGTTGTCCTTTCAGTATAATGTCATGCTGCAGACGACAGAAAGAAAGATGTCTGCACTAGATGTCTCATGCTGCCACATGTGGTGGAAAAAGGGACCTTAGTTACTATTACAGGATAGGGGAAAATGCAGCATGTGCCCAGTTCTGTGGTTCATTTTGCAGTACTTCTGTCTGCACAGCAGTAGTATTTAAAGCTCCAAGTGGTATTCTGTTCTTCTCCGTATAGGGAGTTTTGTTAATTTTGCTGTAAAGGAAATATAAAGAGTACAGTCCTGGGTTCAGTTATTTAGATGAGTAATGATTTTCCTTAATTTTCTCATTCAGTTTCTTAAAAATTTGTTTCCGTACTGGTTGATAGCTGTCTTGTCTTTTAGATTTTTTTAACTGTAATCTGTTTCCCCAACTCCTTCTTTTGTTATAGCAAAATCCAGAAATTGTGTCATTCTCTCCCATTCACTCACCATTACGGTACCATTTTTTTTTTTAAAGAAAAAAACTATCAAGTTGTCAAGTTTTTAAAAAAATGCATATTATACTTAGATGGGATGTATTTTATAACAAGTAGGAAAAGATTTACCAAGTGACTTGGGTTTTCCATGATCATAGCTGTTTTTTTTCCAAGTTACTAGAAACTTCAAGTTTTGTTTTGTTTTGTTTTTTCAAGTTACCAGAAGAGGAAAGGATACTGCTTGGATTTACTGACTCATTTTGGGAGTTGGAGTCTGCAATTTCCTTCTGAAGTGAGCAAATGCTCTTCTGCTGATTACTTTCTATTTCTGCTTACATCTTTCTTAACACCTATCTCTTTATTACTTAGCTATCACTTTGGGCAGTTCATGTATTTCCTAGCTGTAGTTGTCATTTTTATTAAATCTTTTCCCTCAATTTATATGTATTCCCTCCAGCATACTCTGGGAAATGTGATGGAGAGATTCCTTCTAATACAGTTGAATCAGAAAAGTTTGTTTGGGGGGGGGTGTTTGTTTTTTTTACATCAACTGAGCTGAATGGCACTGTTGTGATATAGTTCTGGTGTTACCTTATGGAAATAAAATTTGGAAATGAAAAGGGTGAGGATGTCATCATTTGTCAGCATGTATAAGCTGATCCACTCTAACTGTTTGTGTATCTGTTCTATTCTGCAACCCACTGTTGTAGCTCAGTGGTTGAATCCTTGTCTGCCAAATGGGAGACCAAGGCTTGATTCCTGGATGTGCTTGTAACTACAGCCATTGAGGCACCAAATGTCTGGACTCCATCTGGCTTTTATGTTCTGTCTCAGTGATCTGAAGGGGAGATAGAAGGTCTGAGTGGCCTCCACTCCATGCTCCTACCTAGGTATACATGTCAAAGGTCCTAGTGACCTCTCATGCATATACCGTGATCCAGAAGGATTGAAGGCTGCCTACTAGATGTGATATCATGCAGTTAGTAGAAGCTAAATCAAGGCAATTTCTTTGAATGAACAAGATGATCAATTACTGTAGTTCATCTACCTGCTGCTAGATAGAGCAGACACATAACTGTTGTCAGAGCTGATTTGGATCAGTGCCTCGACACAGTGGAACTTTCCAGCACAAGGCACAGTAAGGTAGGGGAATTCTCGGCATGGTGAAGAGTTCTGGCGGGGATAGAGTTCCCGCTGAGGAAATGCAGATTTGCATAACATGATTGGCCGATGTTAAATTATTCCCACGTGGCGGCTGGCAATTGGCTCGCTAGCCGTATAAAAGGTTAGGGGCATTTCCACCCTAGTTGGAGAACTCCGCGATTTCCCTTGGAGTGGAACTCCGGCAGCTTGATCACCTGCCAATGACTCCCCATCGACGAAGCCTTACGATGTATCCTCCGTGTTGCATGCCCGAGTTAGACCCAAGCTACCCGGTCTACAAGAGCTCCTCGATTAGTGACTAGAGATTAGAATTATTGCAACTACGATTGAAGTGTGAAGTCACTTCTTGCCTGCGCTGTATATGACTCTACAGTGCAAGTAAAGCCATCTCTGTTTTTCCAATTGATACGTGTCTCGTATGTGCCTAATTCCGCTCCGGTGATAGAGAGTACCCATCTGCCCGTCACGGGATCGCAGCCGCAACCCCAGCTAGCGTTCCCGAGGATTCCCGATCCTTGGTCCCCCCTTGGCCCCCACAACTGTTACACCTGATTGGTTGATGTAAGTCACATCCCCTTTTAAATTATGATGCTTATTTTGTCAGTTGGCATTGTAAGTATTTGTCTGTATGGTGCAAGCCAGCATTGTGTTGGAACTTGCCACCCCCCTGCTCATCCTGCTAGCCACGCTCTGCACCTCTTCCAATTTGGATTCATTTTCATTGCAGTGGCTAACCAGAATTGTACTTGGCATTCCAGATGAACACTCACTAGTGTCTGGTTCAGTGGAATTAATACTTTCCTAGCTCTGCCTGGAAGTACTTTGAACAATGCAACCTTAGCATAGCTTTTTCATGGAACCAGCACGCTGAGAGTTCTTGGTCCACATCTGGTTAACTAGTATACAAATCTTTTTCTCTTTAGCCATTTCCAAATGGATAAATTCTTAGTTTATAGCAATTCTTGTTATTTATTAGCCTGTAGTTGCATGAACTTGTGTTTTGGTAGTACATTTCTTCCCATTTCTGTCACTTCTGTCTTCAGGGTTATTGAGTTCTTCCTGTAAAATAACTTAATCCTCCTCTGTATTGTTGCTACTTCCTACTGTGTTGTCATCAGCAAACTTCATTAGCATACTTCTGTCTTATGTGCCCAGTTTCTTAATGAAAACATGAAATAGGATTGATAACAGGACTGAAACTCTGCTAGTAGCATCCTTCCAGTATAGTAGTTTCCCTTTCAACACAACTTGTCGACATCTCTCTACCTTACCCACTGTCTAGTTCTTGTACTAATTTCCATTTACACCATTTGAACTAATAAATTAGCACATCAAGTGCTTTACTGAAGTCCAGATACTTGAGATCTATTGCATCTCCTTTACCCAGAAAAATAGTAATCATATCAAGGAAAGATATTCTAAAATTCTATGTTTTGTATTGTCCCGTTTTCCATTTGTCCAAATCTTTTTAATTATTTCCTTTGAAATTTGTTGCAAAGCCTTGCATGTGATTGATGTCTGACTGACAGGCCTGTAGTCGCTTGGATCACTCCCCCTGTTTATTTTCCAATCGGTGATTCCCTGAGGTGGTTCCCCCCTCCCAGAATTCTCAGATAATGATAATCTGGTATGATTTGAGTGTTTTAAGCTGTTTAAAGTTTGTAATATCTATTTTGATGTCGTCATTCCTATTAGCCATCCTGGATTTCCTCATCTATAAATTCAGAGAATTCATCCAAAAGGAAGAGTATTAAAAAGTAACTTCTGGCATACATTGATATTATGTAGCAGATGCTACTGAATAATATAATACAATGCTTTGGCATCAGCAGTTCAAGACTAGTAATAGTGGTGATGTAGACAGGGCTAGAATTTAAATTTTTAGCAAAATTATTTCGAGCACTAGTCTGCGTTTTACCAAAAGAGAAACGCTTTTCCTTCTTCCCTCTCCTTCCTCACACTGTCTTTTGAGCCAATGCTTTTAAATTTGATTTGGGATTGCAGTAATTTCTCTTCCAATTCTCATCTGTGAATTTAAAAAAAATCCCCCTGAGCTGCTATTTAATATGTTTCAATATTAAATATAATATAATAATAATAATAATATGTAGCAAGAGCAATGAGGTACAAGGAGCAGAAAGGGAAAAAGCTGCTGCAACCTCAAGGAGGGAAAGCGAGTAGGGAGAAAACTGAATAATGTAATATTAGGAAGATTTAATTTGTGTATTGATAATAATCCAAACAGCAAAACTTCCACTATAAAATTAAATAATTTCTGTGTTGCCTTACTCTTATTTTTGAAAGTATGAGGGAGGCAGAATGCTGCAGCTGAGTTGTGAGATGTTGATTCTGACTTATCTATTGTCTGATTCCTCTGGATTCACAGAGTAAAGCTGGGAATGGGCTTAGATATGAGCCTGGAGGAGAAAGAAACTGATTTGGCTAGATTAGTTTAAACATTGTGGATTCAAGCATCTGTCAGATAATGTTTCAGTAATTTGAATGTTTCCCCAGCTAGTGAAACAGGGGAGCCCAAAGTGTTTCAGGTCTGGGGTTCAGTATGGAGCCAGGAGGAGCAAGTTCAGGAGTTTTCTGTGCCCTGCTGCTGTTGAACGAACAAAGGTGGGTTAGAAAGAAAGGAGGGAAAAACTGCCATTCCTCAGATCCTTCAGTATGAGTGGAGCAGAGATATGGGTGTTAGGCTGTAGGTTGTCTGCACCGCTCCGCTCCAGGGTAAAGCTACCTGTCGGAAAGTGAGGAATATTTTGTCTCAAGGTAGTTGTTTGTTCCTTTCAGACCAACTCCACCTACAGAGAGAGAGCTTGGGAGAATTGGTTGGGTGTTCATTCCTTATTGTGGAGAAAATTTGCTACAGAATAAAATCTGGGATGGATTAGTGGGGTAGTAATTGTGTTGTGTTTCCACACTCACTGTGAAGTTTCTGAGTGGAGGAGGCAAGTGTCTGGGGAGAACCCACATCCTCTATAGATGGAAGCAGCACAACAGGCTTCTTTCTTTCCTCCGCTCATCCTTCTGTCCCTTCCTCAAAAAAAAAAAAAAAAAAAAAAGCACAAAGTCCAGAACAGTGATTTAGGAGAGAGAAAGGAGAATACTGAGGGTATTAAGTTTTTCTGAAGCTGGGGAAGTGCCAAAATTCTCCCCATTTTCCTTACTTATTCCTGGAACCTGTATTGAATTTTAGAATAACAAGAACATGCAAGAAATAAATTAAAAAACAGAGCACCGTTAACACATTGTATACAAATAACTCTTTGACACCCTGTACTCCCTCGTTTGGTAGTCTTAACCGAGACTAGTTTGGCTCCAACAGTCTTTGTCACTGTCAAGCTAATGGCTTTTATTTTTTGATGGGACAGAGCAAAGTGTCATTCATAGTTAAAGAAGTAGTGGAACCCTATGGTTTTGCCTCAAGCTTTAACTTCCTGAGCTGTGTAGAAGAGTGTCTGATAGCTTTCTTCTATTTTTGTCTTCTAAATGTAGCTGATGTTCTGTGGGCCAAATTAGTTGCTTTTATGCATTCCCATTCAGCACTTTCTTTACTGCATTAGGGAGGGAAAAGTAAATTTATTATCTCAATGAATTCAGAGTGTTTTAAAAAAAACCCCAAAACAAAACCCTAAACAAAAAAACTGATAGATATGCTTGGCTAGGTTTTTACAAGCTGCTGCAGACTAGCTGAGCCTGGGGAATTGAAAATAGGCTTGATATGCTTTGAGAAATCCCACCCTCCATCAAATCTATCGCATGTTGTGACCCTGTCCGTCCTGTGCCATATCAAGTCAGTCTTGCCCTGCATGTCAGTTTAGATACTCAGTCTTGGCATTTTTGCAAGTGGTGTACTCGGATCTTGGCAGGTTTCCATTGTTTTGTTCTAATTTAAAATACACTTGATTTGTTGGTGTTTGAATTTAGTGATTTAACATTTTAAATAGCCATGTGAAGGTGACCTTCAAAAAGCAAAACAGTAAATTTGTGGTTTTTTGCAACTTAATGGGAAATGTGTGGAGAAGAGAAAAAGTACAAGAAGAAATGAAAGGCAGTTCATACTTGTTTTTATACTTTGGAAACAAAACTTCAAGTTTGTTGTTCCTTAGTTTTTTGGAATACCTACTGAAAATCTGACCTGCATATTGTGAGTAGCATTTCAATTGAAAAGCTAGAGAGTTGAATCTTTAATTAAGATGAGTTTTCGTCAGTGCATGGTAGGCATTGAGATGAAGTTAGTGATAAAAATTAATGTATGTCTGACTAATCACTAAAGCTTATTTTTCCTTTTTAATTGCTTGGTTTTTAGTTTTGTCTGATGCCAAAATCCACGTTATTTCTTCAGCCAACCCCAAAATTCCAGGGTAGCATGACTAAAATGTCTACTTTAAAACACAGAGTAGAGAGTTCAAAATAATATGGACTTAAGAGTTGCATGAACTCTTCTTAAGCAATTTTATGAGTAAGGGGATCTTAATACTGGTATATGAACTATAATAAATACTTTTTATTGTAGAGGTGATGATAAAAATGTTATATTATATTCCAAATCAGTTTGCTGTAGGACAGTTTTGAGGTGGTGGTGTTTGGTTGAGGTTTTTTTTAAATATGTTTTTGGTCCCTTTAGTTTTTTAGACTGTTAATAGTTTAATTTAATGCTGTATTAAAACTTCTATACTATCACTAACATTTCGAAATTAAGTTAGACTTATACTAGAAATATTGTAAAGTTATATTTCTAGTAGGAAAAAAAGTGCCTGTTTTGTTGTTGCTACTACAGAACTGGAAAATACAACAGTCTTTTAGCCAGGTCCGTAAGCGATTGTTCTTTGGTTGTGTGTGCATGTGAAAAGATGCATTTAGACTAAGTATTTAATATTTCATACTAATAAATTAAAATATTTTCTGTAAAATAATGTTTTCTTATTTATTGGTTGGTTAATTAAAAAAGGTATTTATAGTAGTAGAATAGTATTTTGTACTATAGAGGAAATGCGCTACAGGGAGACTGCTAGTTTGACTAGTAGATATTCTCTGTCCACTTTTGCATGAATACAAGGAGAAGATTTAAGGCAACATTTCTCCAACATTTTTTTTGATGGATTCTCAGAGTTGGGAGATGTAAATGAAGAACAGATTACAAATAATGGACACAGTGCAGTACAGCATAGCTAACTTTGTTTTTTCAGGTATGCAATATTTGTTTTTACCAGCATATTATAATATGAAGATTTTCATATTTTCCTGTTCATTGTACTTTTGCAAAGCAGGGCCAAGGTAATTTGTAAGGATAGCCTTTTAATCCGGTTCTGTAAATTTGCAGTACTGTTAAAGATACTTTTATGTGCTTTATGACTAATCCATATGTTTCTGTTACAAGAAAAAAGGGATCATTTTTTCAGTAGCTAGGTTCTAAGTGCACTTGAAGTTATCTAGTTTTTTGTCCTGTTAAAAGCTCTGAGATTTAATAAATAATCATTGATACTGGACCTTTGTACACCACTCTCTGTCTTCCTCCCCATCCTTTTATGAAACTAATGTGCCATAGAATTAGATACACTTGAAATGACATCTTAATAAGTGAAAGAGGTTATGCTGAAGTCAATACCTCTATAACAAAGTGGGCTGGATTAGGTGCTTAGGAAAAGACGAGCTACTGCTGGTATGGATGGCATGAATAAGGAAGTCTGCATGGCCTGTTCTGGGAGTGCAGTACTTGCATGCAATTCTGTGAGCATGCAGACTTTGCAGTGTCAGCAAAGTGCAGTTATGGGATGATGATGAGTAGTGACTACTAGGTCTGCCTAAGGTACTATAAGCAGGACACTGACAAAAGCAAACTGATTTTTTTGAGGTACGACTAAGTGTGCTGCGGTGATTAAATATGGTATAACTAGTTGCATTGCAGTGACTTGCAAACTATTTTTGTTGAACATAGTACTCGCATCTTCTCTTATCCTCCCCACATAATATGGTTCTTGAAAGGTTTTCTATATAGATGGAAATGAGCATTTTGCAATAAAGGATGGGCCTGCTTTAAAAAAATTCAACAGCAGCCCTTTTCTGATATGTGGAAGGATTATTATACAACAGTGAAAGTTGGCAGCTTCAAGGGCATCTGCTGAGTGGAGACAGGAATTGGTAACAAGTTGCCTTTAATGTGCAAACCAAGGACGCAGGAAATAGTGAATCTTAATGCTACGCAAATGTACAGAGCTAGAGACACATTATCTGTGAATGGAATACGAGAGTTGTAATGTAATTGGTGACACACATTTTAATACTTGAGATATTGTTCTGCATTGTTATGCTGTGACGCAGCCATGTTAGTGCAAGTTGTGAATCAGCCTTTCTCGTGCATGTTTAAGGGGGTGACTATATTTGATGCTGTTCAAAATAGTTTTCCCTCCATCTTCCATCTGGTTTCTGAGACTGTGTAGTAGGGTTACTCCTTTCCTTCCTCCTCATCCGGACCAAGAAACGTTTTTTCCTTTTCCCTCCTCTTGGTAAGGGAGGAGCTCATAACAGCTCCATCTGCTTTAACATATATCTTTGGGTTTCTCTCCTCACATGAGAAGAAGCTCAGATAAAATGCACAAAATTGGAAAGTTCCTCACTAGGTCTTTGCTAGCATTTTGACCATTGCTAACTTTGGTGGGAGGCTTCCTCAGAGTAGAAAAGGGTCTTCAGAGACACCCCAGAATCTGCAAAGAACTGTGTGGAGATCTTGGTATTATAACCACTGCTTTGTGCTGTTTTGTAATTTCCGTATTGCTGATGATTCAGAGCTATAGAGTGATGAATGACTTGGGGCACCTATACACATGCTGGATGTCTACTCTGACTTTGGTTGCCAACCCTCCAAGATTGCCCTGGAGCCTTCAGGAATTAGATCTAAATCTCCAGAAGACTGCTGAGAGTCAACTGGGAGGTAAATGATAGGGAATTTGTTAAAATAAATATTCAGTGTTGAATCTGATTTATACAGCAGTCCAGTAGGTTTTTAAAATATAATAGTAATGTGCATTTGCCTCCTGATGTGAAGTCTCTACACTGTAATCCGTAATTGATATACCCAGGCATGAGGGCACGTTCGCGGTGTACATCTCAGGCACGCTGGCATTCTGGAAACCTCCTGGGATAGATTTAAACAGAGTTGGCAACCCTAGCTCCAATGTGTGCTAATTAGCATGTGTCGGAGCAGATTCAATCTAATTAGTACACTCCAGCAGCCTCCATGTCAAGTATTCAGCATCCCGTGCTTCAAAATGGTGGCGAGGGTGTTTAAACTAAAGCTCATTGAACAAGCTTTAGTTTAAGCACCCCTGCCGCCATTTTTAAGCATGGGATGTTGAATACATGTGACACTGTGAGTGCTTTAATTGGAGTAGTTCTCGGATCCACTTTCCACTCCGGAGCACATGTAAAGATGCCCTTGGAGTCTGAGGCGAATTTAGGCAAAGGGCACTAGCAAAGGATTCTCTGGCATCTTGTAGAAGCACCTGTGAGTTTGCTATTTGCAACAACTGTGCTAGTTGGTAAAACATTTTTGAATTATGACTAGTTATTAGTTTTGTTTTGTTTAAGAGATTATAACAGCAAAGAGTGTGTGCCACCGACTGGCCCCGAGTGCCACGTGCACCATGTCCCAACCCAGGTTTCATGCACTGCATGTGGAGCTGGTCTAGGGCATGTGCCACATGCATCACACATGCCAGACCAGCCCTGTGCACTGGATCTGACATGCGGCGCCTTCCTGTGAGTCTGATCCAGACTAGCTCCAGATCCAGCATGCAGGTCTAGTCTGGCATATACATCACGTGCAGTGTGTTCCCTGGACTGGTCCTGCACACGCCACGTGCAGTATAATCCCTGACTGGCCCTGTTTGCTACCTGAAGCACATGCTAGATGAGCTCTGCATGCCAGGCCAGTCTGAGATGCATAGGCAGCAATGAGATTAGCATTTCTCAACCCGTAGGTCGTGATCCAAAGGCAGGTCACAAGAATATATGAAAGACGTCGCAAATAACTTTAAAAATTAATTCTCCTTTAAAGGAGAAAAACATAGGAAACCATGGCTTTTCCTTTGCAGGCTGGCAGTTCCAGCTTGTAAGGGGCTGCTTGGGGGCCCCCCATGCCCCACCGCGCACACCCGCCTCATACACTGGGGCCTGGGGGCAGGGAGCAGTGGGTTGGGAATAAAGGGTGCTGGGTTGGGACTGGCCATCAGTGTTTACAGATAGGTCCTGGTACAAAAAAGGGTTGAGAACTACTGGGCTAGACCGGCCATGTCAGACTCCTGACATTCTATATGGCCCGTGCCATATAGAATTATTATTATTACTAGCCAATTGCCCATCAGGAATGGGGGGGGGGCAACGGAGCGCTGCCACCACCTCCCAAGAGTGTGTGGGGGGGGAATTTTGCCCCTCTGTCCCCCTCAGCTCACCCCACACTGCCTCTAGGGAGCAGGGCAGGGGGCAGTGCTGCGCCCCCCCCCCCGTTCCTACCATCATGGCAGCACGCTGCCACTGCCACCTCCTGTCTGGAATGCTCTTGGAGCACTCTGATTGGTTGTTTCAGTAACCAGTCAGAGTGCTCCAAGAGCATTATGGACAGACAGACTAAGCCGTTTATTATATTAGAATTGTTTAGATTTACATTGCACCCCATCGAGAAGGGCTTGGAATGGCTTACAATAACAGACATAAAACCCATGAGATAAGAAATAAAAACAAACTCTCCAATCAATGCCCTAAAACTTTAAAAGTCCATCTTCCCCCCCTTCCCCTGAAATCCTGCTTTCCTGCCTATTACCTGATAAAGCAAAACCTCTTCCCCCTTTCTGTCCCCACTTCCACGCCTCTGCTTCACACCCAGCAGAGATCCTTCTCTCCCTCTCCCAGTGCTACTCCCAAGTCTATACCCTATGTGTGATCTGTGGTTGTTCCCTAAAGTGCATAAATCTCTCCCTCCTTCCTTTTGCCCTTTGGCAGTGCCCCAAGGTGTGGTGTCTGTCTGGGTGCCCACCCAGGGGAGGCTTGCTGGCCCCATAGGGTCCGCAGGCTGGTTGGATTCTTCTCCCTCTGTTTGGATGGACAAGATGGTGCTTGGGCTGGGCCTCAGCCTTTCCTCCAAGAGGGGAAGGAAACAAGAGGGGAGGGTATCAGGATAATGTGTTATTCTTAGAGGTCAGCAATGTTTTGGGGGAGAGTGCCAAAAACACCCACAACCTCGACTTGGAAGATGTTGGTGTGCCAGGGGTGGACCACAGAGGAGCCACAAAGGGCCTAATTCTTGTTGTGGCAGTGCAACCTCAGCCCCTTTGTCTGCCCTGAGGCACACGTGCCAAGTAAAATGCCTTCATGTGCCATATTCTGGCACCTGTGCTGGGGGTTATAGAGAAAGGAAAAGTGCCTACTTCTGCTCTAGCAGTCAGTGATTGTTTTCATCAACCATTGCATGTGCAAAATCCTTACCTGCTGGACTTTTTTTTCAGTTGCCAGTGATATTAACCTGAGCTATCTTAGCTCTGTACAGAACTACTTGTTACTTACTTGCTGTGTTGAAAAATAAAATTTATATTCTACATACAGTATTCATATCTGGATATGCCTGACTGCTTCTGCAGCAATATTGACAAGGTGAGAGGTGAGAAAAACACTAACTTTGTTAGATGCTTTTCATCCAGTTTTTCTGGCTGAAGTTTTGGATGCCATTGAGAGATATGAGAGACCATCAATTAGGTGGTTCTGGGTCCTTCCTGGCTGGTTTCAAGTCAGTAGAGAGAAAGTGTGGTAAATGAGATAGATACAGGCATTTGTAACTCCCCCTTCAAGGAAAGCAAACTAGACTTTGACTATGGTAATAGACATTGAAAAAACAAACTGTGACAGTTTCTACAGCACCTGGTGAAGTAAGTGGCTGCTTATGAAAGCTTATGCTATACTCTCTGATTGAGTCTATAAGGTACAAATCTACCTTTCCTTCTGTTGAATTGAACCAAGCTCTTAAATGCACAGCTTTCCCTCTTCCTGGTACAAATAACAATATAGTTAAATTCCTCTCTTTCATGCAGGCCTGAATTTGGGAAGCTGAATTCTGTACAGATGCCACTCCCCTACCAATAATGTTAGAAATGAAAGATAAGAGATAACTGACTACAGAAAAGAGAAGAGGATTCACATGCTCGCAGCCTCTGTGAAGTCATTATTTAAACATTCTCGGTTGCTACGTGTCCATTACTGAATCTCCCTAACTACTTTGCATTGATGAGAAGGCTTTTTAGGGAAGGATCTCATGTTTGTTTGGTGGTGTGCAATTACAGTGTTTTAGAAGATATTCTTATCTTTCTTTATCCTTATCTAGGAGAGAAAATCTGGATTGGCAACAAAAGTTTAGAACATTTCCGTATTTTTTGTCCTGTTATTTGATAGTTGCTGTAGCCTGGTCTGGTGCTCTAGTGCTGAAAACCTCATCTCAAATTTTCCCTTCAACCACCATCCTCTTCTCAATAGAAATGTATTTAGTATGCATCCAAAAGGGTTGTCTTCAAGAGTATAATTTAAATAAATAAGTAGGCCCCAAGAAGGATGTATTTTGAAAACTGTGATCTCTAGATTATTTTTAATGCATGTGATACATGTTCAGCTGTTTTATAATAATTTCTAGTTATTGTGGTTTGATGCAGTTATTAGGATGCTAAATGTATTACTATATTGGGTTTAAAACAGGGGTGACCAACTTGTGGCATGCATGTCACAAGTGGCACAGACAGCCTCTGTGTGTGGCATACAGCAAACCAGAATGGGGACAGGCATGAAAGCAATAGATTGGGCAGGGCTCAGGGAAGCATCACTGGGCAAGGAGCATGGGGCCAAGAGCAGAAAGCAAAGCAACAGATCAGTCAGAGGAAGGGGATTGGAATAGCACTTGGATGGGGTTGGGGTTAATTTGTAGCACTTCTGCCAAAAATGGTGACCCGCGCCGAGTTACACATTGGCTTGCTTACTGTATGATTATGTTGGCTTCATGGCAAGCTTTTGAAAGGGCTGCATTGGCAACTATACAGTACAGAAGTTTGGGGCAGTTGGATCCACCTAAAATGACCAACCTGATCTAAGTTAGATAACTTTGAAGGTAAGCTTAACTTAGATCAGGTCAGCCATTTTTACACTGATCTAACGTTCCTGGAACTTCTGTACAGTTTGCATGTAGATCAAATTAACTGGGGATACAAGTGTAAGGTCCACATCTAGTTTAGATTGGGTGGCATTTTTAACGCAATCTAACCTCCCAGAATGTCTGTATGCACCCTGCAAGCCACCGACAAATAGTTAGTAACAGGCCTTTCAGTACGACATGCATGCATATATATTGCTTATTTAAAAAAAACGCCTTTTCTCTTCTGTTATATTTTCTCCCTACTGTTCAGATTAATCAGTACTTGGGTTGAGAAAGTTCTTGCATTCTCTTTGGGCATCCAGAACTAGTGATAAATAGAAGCAGCTTGTATACTAAATTTGGTCAAACCTGTTGGTTACTGTAGCCCAGGGCCTGATCTAAGGCAATGGACTGACAATTTACTGGGGTGGGGGCTTTTATTGCGTGTCATCCACTATGTGGTAATTGCCTGTGCATGCTCTGACTCGTGGACTTAGCCCTCTTTCTCTGAAGACAAAGCAACGTCAAATCCATTTTTATTCACTAATGGAAGAGCATGTACATTGGCACTAAACTACAGGATAGCTTTTGTGAGGCAAAGTTGTCCTCTCTTCCCTCAGGGTAGATCTTTCCCATTGCTCAGCAGTAGCATAACTGAGGGAGGGGCAAAAATAGCCTCTGCAGCAATAGTGGCTGAATACCTTGCTGCAGCAGGAGCTGGCACTGCCCCATGCATCGTGGCCACCCTGGGTGTGGAGATGCCCTTTACACCTCTGTTGCTACACAATGGACATAGGAGCATTGCATAATTCGATATGAGAGACACTCTCAGACTGGAGAGAGTGCCATACTGTTTCTTTTCTCTCTCTCAATGTAGGACCATATACTAGGTGCTGTATGGGTATGTAAAACCAAGTCACTGTCTTGCAAGGATTGTTTGTTTCTACTAAATTGTCTAATTCAGGATGCAATTTAGTAGAATTTCTCACTGAAAAGGAACGGTTAGTTTTTGTTTGGTGCAGAGGAAAGACTTTCATTAAATGCAACCTTGTTGTTCACCAGTGCTGTAGCAAGGGGGGTGAGTGAGGCGACTGCCCCAGGGCTAAAGTGAAGGGGTGCCAATAGGTGCTGCCCAGCCAAGACAGAGTCACGATCGGCTCATTTGGGGGGAGCATGGGGGCAAGGGGAGGGCAGCTCCCGCCGCTGCGTGCCCACCGGATCTGTGCACGGGGGAGGGCGGGCTGTTGCTGCAGGTTTTGCCCCAGGCACCAAACTTCGTTGCTACGGCACTGCTGTTAACTGGCCATTGCTGGGGAAAATGTTATATATTATTCTAGTGTTTTCAGAGAAAGGTGAGTAATATTTCAGCTGTGGCAGCATCAGACATCGATGTTATGATTAACTGAAGAAAATATCCTGTGATGCATTGTACTAGATTTTATATTATCCAAAGTCTATTTCTTCTGGCAGAAGTTATGTCTGCTACAGCCTTCCTTCTTCAAAGAAGTATTGCAAATAGATGGCTGGCGGTTTAGTAATGAGGAATATTCTACAGCTTCTTGAAGATGTTTTGAATTATTATAATTAAGGTGGCCTACAATGGGAAAAATGTCTCTATTTGTTTATAGTGTGTGAAGAAGGTATGAAAGATGTATTGTTTTTTGTAGGTTTTCCCATGCATGCTGTTTGCTGTAGAAATGTCAGGTATCCTGAGCTTTGTGCTTCCCCATTATTCTTTTCTTGCAATTCATCACTCACTGCCCTAATTTATACTTTCTTTTTTATTCAACAATAATCTCTTTCTTTTCTCAGTCTACAGAAGCCCTCCTTTCATGGAGCTGTGACAGTATAAGTAATTTTGTTGTTTTTAAAATTTGTGAACAAAGCAAACCTTGTCTGTGTGGCTGTAATCTTTTTGGGCTGTGCTCTTTTTACTACTGTGATCCCTGTTGGAAAATTGCCGTATTTTTATTATGAAGGAGCACATTATAATACCTTTGACGCACCTCTCTTATCAGTTTTGCACGAGCTAAAAGCAGATTTCTTTAGCTGTTTGTCTGAAAACATCGGGAATGTTGGAAGTGCAGTAGACCTGAACATAATGAAATAAGGTACTTGTGTTAGCGTGCAGAAACAAAATACAGTATGAGATTCATTTGTACGAGGGCAGATGCTGATTTTTATAGTCCATGTGTTTTTTGCTTTGTTTTATTAAGCTTACCTTTTAATTTCTGTAAATTAAAATCCGTGGCTGCCATGTGCCTGTTGTGATGTTTTGTTTTTTCCTGTGGTTGGTAACTATGCACCTAACAAAATGGGACTCTGGTAAGAAGGTGCATCCTTTGAATCCTTCATAAAATGATTTTGAATAATAAGGATTCCCTCCACAATGGGAGAAGTTGAATGTCTCACTACACACCCTGTTAATAGGTTTTTACTAGGTATATTGCATGAAAAGTGGACACATTTTTAGAATGATAGTACTTTTCAAATTACCTTTCAAGCTCTGATTGAACTGAGGTTATGCTTATGGTGAACATGCACAAGTTACTCATTTTTTATTTTATTGAAATATTTGCAAGGAATATGTTGGCAAAGGATGCTAGAACAGCAGGCTCAAAGCTAGCTCTTCCATTGAAATTCAGAGTTCAGCCCTGGAGTCACATGAGCAGTTACCTGATTAAGTAAGATGAGACAAGGTGGCTGTTAATAAATGCTGTGTTGTAATGTGAAGTGCTGTGTAGGGAGAACTGAACTTAGTTGGCTGCCACTGAAACTTAAAAGCAAAATGATATCTTAAAATAATGACATTTTCAAGCAGTTTAGGAGGGGTTTTTTTTAAGGCCAGTCAACGGAAAATCATTAATGAAACTGGCTATATTTAAAACAAACAACACCCTCCCACACGCATGCACACACCTGTTACACTTCTATTCTTACTGTGTTGCCTTTGGACTTCTCAGTCTGCTACTGGTGCCAACATTCATCACCACCTATTTCTTCCTCAAACGCTGTCATGCTTCAGCCTGTTGCAAAGTTCAGAGGGCAGGACTGAAGGTATGGCACTATCTAGGCCTTTTTCAAATTCATCCTCAAGATTCAGTTCAGCAGCAAAGCTTGCAGTGAACTGCCAATTGGTAATGACCAGAGTGGTGGTTGGGAGCAGCTTTGCCCATGTGCCTAAGTAATTTATTATATAGGGTAGGGTTGTCCACCTTCGCAGCTATGGACTGCAGACCACTGTGGCCATGGCCTGCCTGGTTGTGGGCTCCCCCGCTGCACTGTGCTGCTAATCCCCTAGCACTGTACACAGGAAGCCCATACTCCCACTGTTGCATAGCACATGCGGGTTGGTGGCCAATATACCCGATGAGTGGGTGGTGCGCACCCCTCCGCTTCCTCAGCCTTTCTTGCTGTACCATCCTTCCCTACCCTAAGCCCCAGCAGAAAGTGAAAACCATAGTGGGAATGGGGAGGAAAAGCCTGGGGGCTGCAGCTTAACTGTGGGAAGCATGTGACCTAAAGGCCACCAGTCGGACAGTCTTGATATAAGGAGTGGAGTGGGAAAAGCCTTGAAATCTTCCAGGTATGCATATAATTGGATTATAACACCTGTGTCCATTCTTCTTCCTCTTCTACACCTTCCTACAAATTTGTTCCACAGTTTGTTATATCTACATTGATTTGAGAGCTCTGAAAGGCAGAGATTGACTTTCTTTTCTTTTTGGGCTTGTTTACCCAGGGGTGCTTAAGAAAGTGAAGACAAATCAACTAAAGGTGTGATGCTAGGGTGTGTTAAACCCATTTGTGGGTACCCTTGTTCAGAGTGAAGGGACCTTGGATTACTGTGGGAAGATTAAGCCAGTCTAAGGCTTCTTTAAGGGCATCTACACATGGTTTAGCACAGTGGAAGCCAACATTTTTGGCAGGCACGCCACAAATTAGCCTTGCTGCCGCCTCAAGTGATACTGATCATGTTTCCTGCTTGATTCGCTACTCTGTTTTCTGCATCCATCCCTGTCTGATCTGCTGTTCAGCTTTTTGCTTTCTACCCTATAGGAGGTAGTACTGCTTCTGCAGTGTTCCCTGTCCCTCCCTGATCTGTGGCATACCACACACACAGGCTCTGTGACATTCATGGTACCTGTGCTGTAGCTGGTCACCCCTAGTTTAACATGTCTTATTTTAATGTGCACTGACTTCACACTTTCAGTGGATTTGCCTTCACTTTTTCCTTAGTGTCCCCGTGTAGGTTTGACCCCATGGTGGGTCCTTGCTGCTGATTTAGTAATAATGTCCTTTTTTTAGTTTTGAATCATCTTATTCTTTGACGTAATTAGGTTTATCTGTTTCAAGTATTTTTCCTTAGTCTGTAGCTAATTTTGTAACTTTTTTGCTCTACAAGTTGATTGCCCTTTTCCCTTTTTCAGTGACCGTTTTCATTTACATAATGAGGTTAATCAAAAGTAAATATTCTAGTTAGTATTTAGCTTAGGGTGCAACTACTTCTTTCCCAGACTTCAAAGACGGCACTTTGTGCCCAGAGCCACGTCCAACATTGTTCCCAACTCTATAGTTAGACCAGGAAAAGCTATTACAAAACAAATACTGCTTCTTAAGTACGATAAGGCATGGGTCAGGATTCACTTTCGCTGACGCAGCTGATAATACTGATGTAGTAATGCAGTGACCTGAAATCTAGGGACAAATCCTTACCTTGTGTGTGTCACAACCCAGTGATTTTGGTGCCTCGGCACAGTGGAATTTTCCCGCCACATGAGAGCCTCTTGCAAAGTAAAGGTTTTCTGTTGCAGCAGAAAACCCCCTGGTGCAAGAGAGTTCCCGCCATTCGAATGCAAATTTGTGTCCCACTATTGGCCAGCTCTAAATTATTCCTACGTGGTGGCTAGTAATTGGCTTGCTAGCCGTTTAAAATTTCGCGCGACTTCCGCCCAAGTCGGAGAACTTTGAGCACGCTGCAGAGTGCTTCTAAAAGACTCTGACTTGCGGCTGAGCTGATCGATAGACTGATCACCTATCGATTCTTTTCCTCGTCACTGAGCGCAATCCCAGACGTACCCTATTCCCGCCGGCTTGATTTGTAGACGGATGAGCTAGCCTGAGCCTTATCAGCTGGAACGATGGACATAGTTGTTCAGACGACTGGACCGTTTTCGTCGCAACCACAAGCGGCGTAAGTAAAGTTTTACAACCATTAAGCTTTGTCGGCCTCTCTATTCACCAGCCTGCCCAACGAACGAGTAATTATTAGATCACCTCGAGTTGGCTCTGGCCGTCCGAGACAGTGTGAATTACCATCTGCCCAGTGATTTCCAAGGAGCTACATCAGTTTAGAGCAGCTGAAGATCTGCCCTGTTAATTGGCAGATCGGAAACATTCCCTCCATTTCAATTGTATATTTTTATTTTAAAATTGTGGGTTACCTTGCACGTTTGAACTTTTCTGATATACTTATTACAAGGCGTCCTTATAGAAGCTCTTGGAACTTTGGGGAAACAGGGTTTAGGAATTTTGTCTTCTGGCACAATCACCCACTTCCAGGGGCACCTTAATGAATCTAGCTTTTTAAAAAAATGGTTTAAGTACTATTAGTCCAACCCAGTGCATTGTGCTGCCACAAGCCTAGCACTAATTTCTCCCATACTAGTATCTCTATCCCACCTCTAAGAGGAGCACTCTTTGAACAGCACTCTTTGAGCCAGTAATTTCAGTCCTTTCTAGCCCTTCAGAGGACTAGGCTTCTATTTAGCACTTCCTAGTGCTGTCATGAGTTAATTTTCTACTGTCAAAGGACTTACGTTCTCTATATTGATGCCATTCTGGCACCATTTCTTACGAAGATTGGTATCAATCCTTTATACAGAATGGTTGTCCAGGAAGATGTCTTGTAAAACCTAGCCTTTCCCACAAGACCTATGCCCTTCCAATGAAGCAAAGCAGTTTCTTTATGGTATCCCGCTTGACTTTGGTGTCTCTGGAGGGTTACAACCCTGTAAGGAATTTGGACAGATTGAACCACTGATTCTGTTCCTCTGCCTTCTTTTCCCAAGCTCCAGCTCCCAAACCATCTGTCGGCTCCCCAGTGCATCTTGCATTTCTAGACTCTCAGTCAGAATTCCTGGCATCTTGAGAACCCTCTTTGCCTTTTTATGGCTCTTATCTCTTCCCTGTCCAAGAGAGGACTTTGTGAACTTCCACAAGCCACTGAGCTTCTGGTACCTTTAGAAGAGGTCAGTGAGACTTCCTATAGTCTTCTAGACATCCTGTACCAGCCTGACCCATGCAACATGGATCTTCGCTCTTGGCCTCTGAAGGACAAGCAGGCAGGCAGAAGTACAGTGCCAAAGGGCACCAGGTTTCTGTAGTCACACCCAACTCCATTATGGTCATTGGGTGGCACTTCTTTCATACATTTACCTAGTGGCTTCAGAAAAGGATTAATTTTGTTTTAGTTTTTCCAGGAATGATACGAAAAAATGTCATTGTACTTTTTGTCCTTGTGTGACAGATATTAACTGTGTTATATTTCCATTTGATGATCTTACTGTGCTGTGTACAAGATTTCCAAAGATAGCAGTAGCTGTTAATCTTGTTTTATCATTCTCCAGCTATTGCAGAACACTACCTATACAAGTCTTCTTTGGAGCCTAAGGTTTACTGGTTTCAAATAGGTTTTTTTGGAGTAAAGTCAGGATTACTGAACATAGTTTTCATTAACTACATGTTAAGGACAAATGAAATTATTCCCCCCTCAAGGGTCAGGGTACCAAGTCCAGATGTTGTGAGAGCAAAGGACTGCCCTTGCAGGCTCTTACATTGCCTTCACAGAGTACTGATTTACAGGAGAGGGTTGTGTGCCATACTTGAAGAAGCTGAGAGGGTAGGGGTGGATTTCATAGTATTTCCAGAAAAGTAAAACATATGCTTTTTCTCTATCAGATTCATCTGTATGAAAGAGAGAACCTACAAGCATGTGCCCTAAAACTAGAGTGATAAACCCAACAGTCAAGTATTCTTTTCAGTATTATTGTTACAGATTTTGGCAAATTCTTTCAAACCCAAGTTAAGCACATACATTTAAACATAGGCACCTAAGCAAGCAGCCTGAATTTTTTTTTCAAAGGGGCTGAGCACCCTCAGATGCTATTTACAGCAGCAGGAGTTACAAGCACTCTGGGCACTTATACATTTGCAGGGAGGCTGCTCTGATGCACTGTAATTACAATGATCAGAGCAGACTTGATTAATTGATTCTGCTGGAGTGTGGTAATTACTACGCTCCAGCAGACTCCAGCGTCATGAGTATCAGCATCCCTGCATTGAAAAATGGCAGTGGGGGTGCTTTAACTAAAGCTCGTTTGTTAGTTAAAGGGCCCCTGCCACCATTCTTCAGCGCAGAAATGCTGATACATATACATGTGATACTCCAGACACTTTAATTAGAGCAGCTCTTGGAGCTGCTCTGATTAAAGTGCCCCTCCACCCCAGTCCTGGAGCATGTCTATAAAATGCCCTCTGCCTTTTTTTTTTTTTTATGGGGCCTGCCTGTAAAACCAGTTATGGGCTCAGAGCAAAAGTTACTGAGTGAAATGTTGAAGTTTGTGATGTAGACTGGAGGTCAGACTAGATGAGCATAGTCATGAATTTTGACCTTAAGTTTTGTGATGCTTTTTGCAGAAAATTTTACATCCATTTTGCCAACTTTGTATGTGTTTTGGTTGGTAGGGGGCTTTATATCAGTTTTCATTAAAAATCTATTCAAGATAACTCTCTTATTGCAGGAAATATAAGGGCCAGTTCAAAAGCCTGCTTACCAAGCAGTTGAGATAAACAAAGCCTGTAGTAGAAAACCTGGTTCTCTTTCTTTTTCTTCTTCTTCTGAACACAGAAGAAACCTGTCCTTTCTCTGTTTGGCATGGTTTCCTTCTCTTCCTTGGATGGTGTAATGAGATGTTTTTTATCCTTTCTGCATTTCCCTATAAATAAGCTCATTACAGCAGGATATGTTGCATGCTGCCTCATTTCCCTGTTACAGATTGTTTTATTATTCATATATCAGTGGTGCCCAAAATGTGGGAACTGCTATGCAGATGTAGAGGAATGCAGTCTCTGTTGCAAAGACCTTTCAGTCCAAAAATGACATGAAGACTGGGTGAAGGTTGAGACCTAGATGGATATAAAATACAAATCGTTGATGATAGCATGTTATCTTAGTTTCATGTTCCACTTACCTGTCTATATTTACATAGCCATTGTCTCTAAAACACATGCAGACATCAATAATTTAGGAAAGCACTAGAGAGGAGTCTCTAATATCAAGTATAGCTAAAGATCAAGGGTAAAATCCTGGCTCCAATAAAGTTAATGGAAGTTGTTCATTTGACTTAAATGAGCTAGGATTTCACAAGAGGCCCAGGATTTTTGTGGGTGCTATCTTTTATTGGACCAACTGTATGGTTGAGATAGTTAGACAAGCTTTCAAACGCAAGGCATTCTTCATCAGGTCTTCACCACAGTGTTTCTTTTGTTGGTCTTGCTTTGATGCACTTGTAACATAGGAGAGAGTTGGGGGTGAAATTGTCTGATTCCAGTACAGATAAGAGCATAAGGAGGTGGTACTTTAGAAGGATTAATTGTCCAAGAACTTCCTAGGGAAAAATAAAGGAGGAGGGAACACAAAGAGTTGAAATTATGGTAGAATGTTATTAAAGCAGAGTAATCAAGAAACAAAACAACCTTTAACGTTCTCATCTGAAAGATGAAGTTAATCCAGTGATGTGAATGCCTGTGGGTAGGTAGTGTTCAGATCCTTAATGCTGGTAATGTTTTGTTGGATACAGTTTTTTGCAAGGCTGTTAACAAGACAGTGGCGCATTTGATTACTATGTGAAAGTTCCAAAGCTTCTGTTTGTAATTAGAAGGCTTGAAAAATTATTTTTCAAAAACTTACATTTATTTGCATAGAATTGGTTTTGCCCAATGACAAGTAGTTCACAGTGAATGCAAGACAGATTTGAACCGTTGCAGTATTCAAGGTAGATCTTAATAAGGAACAGCTAATTAGAGATGGTTGATTTGGTTTTTTTTATTTCAAATAAAAAATGCAGCCCCCCCCCCCCCCCAAAATCTTTTGGTGAATTTACCCAAAAACAGGTTGTGAATTTAAAAAAATATTCATTCCTGGCAGTTCAGACATTTTTTACCTTGTTGATGGGCATTAGTAAAACTGGTCAAATACTGGTTAAGATTATTTGTTAAATAATATCAATGAATAATGGTGGCATTAACTGATTATATTGTTTGGCCAATAGTATTTGACTAGCTCTAGTAATGTCAAGTCTATAACAGGCTACAAAAAGTGCTAAAAAGCAGTTTAGCTAAACCAATACAATTGCATCGGTTTCAAGCTACCTATACAATTTACTTGCACTTGTACATTTACCATGGCAAACTAAGCTGAGATGGGCCATGTTTAAAGTACATTTTGAGTGGCATTTTATAGGCGTTTATTGGAGAAACTAAATTAGTTCTGAAGTCATACCTTGGATTAAACTGGTGCAAATTTGTTTGTAGACAAGGCCACAGGTGCAGCTAGGAGTTCTAGCTAATATTTCTGTGAAACAATTTGGGCAGAACACATTACGTAATTGTAAAGTATTATTATTAATGCTCTTTCAGGGGCAGCCAGCAATGTAAGACGATCTGATCCTATTTGTCGGCATTGAAAACCAAAGAAGCCACAACAGAACAGTACAAGAATTCTTACTTATTCTGCAATGGGATACTTCTAACCTCATGTAGACCTATGCACATCAGCTGCCCAAACCATGATCACTGTTTGGCTAAAGCTGGTTTTATTTAAGTGCCCTTCTGTAACCAGCTGCTGGTTTGGGGTTTTCCATTTTGTGGTGGTGTTGTTGTTAAATTAATAGCGACTTAAACGCTGCCTGCCCTGCAGGTAGGGCAAATAGATATCCTTGTGTAGATACCTACCTATGCTTACAATTGATGTTACTGCCATGCAGCTGTACTGTGTTTCTAACAAACACATTGTATAGACTGATGTGCTCATCAGTCTATACAGTGTGTTGGTTAGAAAACATGGTGATTTAAAGCAGGAATACTCAACCCGCAGCCTGCAGGCTAGCTCCAGCCTGTGTAGCCACATTATCTAGCCTGCCAGGCTTTCCGTGGGTCTGAAAATTTGACTACAGGGGAGCAGTGGCAATATGAATTGCTTCCCCCCACTCCCCAGCTACTGCATTTCCAAACTTGCAGATTTCCAGTCCCTAGTACACAGGGGCATGTTATCCCAGTCCTGGCCAGGTGGGGGTGGCATGGGGCCTGCAGGGGCCAGGATTGGGCTCTGGGGTCCTGAGCTATCTTCACCTGTCCCCTTCTTACCAGGATCAGGCCCCAGGGACCCACACTACTCCTGCCTAGCCAGGATCAGGCCTAGAGTCCAATCCCAGTGCACAGGGGGTGAGAGGGCCTATCCCAACCAGGCAGGGGCAGTGTAGGGACCCCTGAACCCTATTCTGGCAGGGTAGTGGCAACATTGGAGCCTTGTGCTGCCTCTGCCTGGCTGGGATCAAACTGTGTACCATCTCCACCTGAACTGGATCAGGCCCTAGGGCTCTGTGCTGCCTCCACTCAGCTGGGATCAGATCTATGCCAGTCACTGCATGCCAGGATTGGGCCCTGGGCCCTGTGCTGCCTCTCCCCAGCCCCCATGTGTCAGGATTGGGCCCTGGAGACCCACGCTGCCTCCAACCAGCCAGGATTGGTTTCTGGCTAGGTGGGGGTAACACAGGGCCCTGGGGCCTGATCCTGGTGTGCTTGGGTGGCATGGGACCTGATTTTGCTTACGGACCAGCCTAGCAGCATTTTTCTGGCCTGTGGGGCCAAAAATGTAAACAGTACTGATTTAAAGCATCTGTGGTTTCCCATAGCTCTTGTCTACCCTAGTTCTGCTCCATTTCTGCCATTGACAGAGCTGCTTTTCTAGCAACTGTGGGACAGTGTTGCAGGAAAAGTCTAGCAGAGACAGTACCCTGAAATCTTTGCTTACCCTGAAGGTATGACTGCCGCTTGTGCACATGCATCCAAGCTAACTTTAAACTAGCTAAGATCACAGTAACCACAGTTTAGTTGCAACTGCACAAAATTCAGCATGGGCAGTCAACCTTGCCTAAAACGTTAAGTGAAGACTTGGGCAGCATGACCACACTGAGCTCAAAACTGGTCTCTGTTGTTGCTGTGTAAAATTCTCTGTAGTATGTCTGCATGAGCTGCATTTGCTCCTTTGATGGCAGTATTGAATGATGTGTACCCTTGGACAGGCCTGAGCCAGCTCGTAGTTCTTTGCTGCCATAACAACAGCCTTAATCTAATATGGGGAATTAACTTTTTCTACCACTCAGCCACAAAGCAGGCACCAGGTTGAGCACCAGTTCTGCTAAAATCCCACTTGAGCAAAGGCCAGTTGTTCTTTTAACTACAAAAGACCAAGTTCAGGTCATAAAATTTCAGCCTGTTTTCTAGAAGCACTCTACTCTCTTGGCTTTTGCTGCTCTAAACAGTCCCTTTAAAAGCATAATTTTTATTACTGATAAAACAGTAAAGTTCCCGCATGATCCAGATAGCTTTACCCTTTTGTAGCCTATGTGAGTATATTGGATGAGATGAGTTAGTGGTCTGACTAGCTCAAATTCAGTGTAAGGAGGAAGTAATTTTAAAGAAATAAATTGGTGATGTCAGTGAGAGTCCTATCCAATTTTAGAACAAGCAACACTTAGGCAGCATCAGGAACATCTGGTGCAGTGCTTGTGCAACCAGATGTCATCCCCAGAATTGTACTGGGACTTGGAAATGTTTTGCTAGGCAGAATATTTATAAGGATATTCTTGAGGTTTTGTTGAAAGAAGGCTTAATTCAGACTAGTTTGTCAAAAGCAAGAATATTTAATCAGACATTGGAGTTTTTCAAACAGTTAACAGAGGTGACATTTTTCTCAGTCTCCACTTGAGATAGTTGTATTACTATTGATTTTTACCTTATGTCCAAATTAAAGTTCTAGAGCAGAATTACTGCACCTCTTATGCTTGATGGACTGCAGTCTTTCTTTTTTTAGTACTGCAGGGTCGACCACTTTTTGAAAATTCAGACTGTGTTTGGCTTGTTGAAAATGTTTCTTAGACCCTATATACAGTAAGACTATTTTAGCAATATACTGTCCTAGCATGAATGGAGCTGTGCCAGCAAAGCTGCACTTTGTAGTAGTGCAGTAAAATAAAAATGTTGAGGTAGGTGGTTTTATTCTCTTACAGAACATTTTTAGATAAATAATACACGAATGGCTCAAACAATATTTGAAATGTAATTAGAATCCCATCACTAAAATTATCTAGCTATTTTTACATTACATGCAGTTCTTTCTACAGGCAAATAATAAGGTGTGTGAAGTGACACAGGAGTTAAAAATATTTTTTGCTAGATACAAGAGACTAAATGGGTTTTTTTGAATGTATGGATTTGAACATTGAAATTCCTTTTAATTAGGTATTAGAGGCCAAAGTACATAAATAGTCGTTGTTGCTACTGTCTGAATTTTTGAAAGGCCTAATCTGCGAAGTTCTGCATAAAGAGTTCACTGGCAGTATAAAAAAATTAAACGGGTAAATATAGTGTGCAACATGAAAATTTCCTGTAAAGTTCTGTATCTGTTGCATCTGTTTAACATAAGCATTTACTGAACATGGGGGAGTAGACCTATTGTTGAAGCTTCACTGTTTCAATCTACGTAACATATAGGCATAACATATATGACAAAGAAACTATTGTGTGATTTCCATGGGAAGTGCTGCTTCTAATTAGCTAAACTGCAGGACAATTGGCCAGTGCAGGCTGGGCTATCAGAGGATGCCTTAGCCATCTTCAGTTCCCATTATTTGCTAAGTAAGAAAGTTCAGGACACACGGAAAAGGAATTCGATGACATGGTTGTCTCTAACAGCAGGAGACTAAACTCAATGACCTAAGAGGTCTCTTCTGATTCTATGTCCCTATATCTCCTGAGAAAGAGAGAGCAGTTTGTTCCTTTCCTTCTGTTCTGTGAAAGAAAAGCTTTTGTCCTGCAGAGGGAGGTATTGAGTACATAAACCATCTTTAGTCCCATAATGAGATTAATTTCTGTGGTGCAGAATGGAAATTTTACAAAAATCTTATCAAAGTTTGCTGCCTCCTTCTAAAAAGAACAGGAAGGAAAATAATTTAGGCTGAACAAGTCAGGCAGGTTGAAGTGTAGGTTGGAGAGGGTCCCTTTTTTGCTCTGTTTGTACAGGTATATTCTGCTTGTCACCAAGCTTCTAGTACAGAGCAGAAGCTCCCCATTCAAATGGAGCATGGCTTCTGTTTCACTGAAAAATAAGCACTCAAGGAATTCATAAATCTAGTCCCACTCCATTGTGTTAACTTATGTGAAGGGATATTTCTTCATATTGTAAGTCTTCATTTAAATGTCTAAAATTTGATAGCAGAAATTACCTTAACTCTGGCTGTTCAGGGACTAAAATGGAATTTAGAGTAAAGCTCATTACCTCTCAGTTACCATTTCAAACACAACCTGGCTCAATAGCAAGCCAATATTACTTCTAGAACTATGCAGGAAATACTTTTTTTTTTTTTTTTTTTGCTCTGGTGAATATTTCTCGTGTTGTTTAGCACTTTTTCTTTTCAATTTTTTTCTTTGGCACTTAGATATTTTTGCTGAAGAATGAAAGAATGAATTTCTATTTTTAAAATGAAAAACCTTAACAACTGTCCTTATAAAAGCAGATATTTTCATGGTGACTCTGTTTTTTGTCAAAAATACTGAGTTGGAAAAGTTCTATTGCCTTATTCTAACAAAAATAAATGAGTAATCCTGGTCCAACTCATAACTGAAAGAGATCTGTCACAATGATCAATAACTAAGACTCTTTGGACTTGTCAGCACCTCAAAGCTGATGAGGGTTGATTTAAGTTGTTTCATGTTAAAGTGATTAGTGTCAAGACATGCATTTTTTTGTTTCAATTCATCCAACATTTTAATCAATGGTAAAGAATCCATTTTGGAAGCAGGCTTACTGAGATGTGAGATGACTTCACCTGAAACAAAGCAGTCGAAGACATATCCCATTACTGGAACAGCTGTTCTGTGTCTGTCTGCCTTCCTACTGGTATCCCATCCTGCTTTGCTGGGCATTTTGGCATTCTCTCTTACCTGTGTGCATTGTACTGATTCACAGTTCTCCTGCTGAAATGTGGGTACATAGACAGGTGTGGTCTTCTGTGAATCCAGCTTGTAGTGTGTTTATATCTATGAATTAAAAATCATATTGTTTAACAAATGATAGGCTTATGTTTTACCTGGTCCTTCATAGAGGTTTGAACTCCATTATGTCCTAGGGAGAGGGTATATGAACAGCTGTCACTGTGATACACAGATACATGAGTGACTGCTCAAACAATCGAAGGAGATCTTGTCTAGGAACTTCCAGGACTCGGTCTAATGTTCCTAAAAGAGAAAGGAGTTCAGACTGGGTTATAAGAATAATGGAAAGAAAATTTTGGCATCGGGTAGATCATGAGCAGTCTACAGGTATTCCAGGGAAATGTATCGTAGTTTTGGCCCAGTTGCCACAACAGAACCATGGCATAGTTTGGACACCTGTACAGTTATTCAGCTGGTGAACTTTGATCCTAAAACCCAGGATTTCACTGACTTGAGGAAGCCCAAGGTAGAAATAATGTCAGAGATTCAGGAGTCCCTCTGGATTGCAAGTGGAGAACTCTTCTAATTGGTGGTATTTTTTACATTATTTAACAAGTGAACTGGGGAATTTAAAAACCTTATTCCTGGTATTGTCAGGATGCTACTGTCTTAATGTATCCTCCCATCCTTCTCTGCCTCAGCCCTTAAGAATGTGTTTCCTCAGACCCATTCCTCAAAGTGGCAGCTATCCTGGAGAACTTATTTCTTGAAAACATGTCCATGCACAAACCCCAGCTGAAACCTGGTGGGTCTCATCCAGCACTCCCCTGCTACAACACCTTTCCTTCTTTTCTTTGGTTGACATTTCCTTTAAATTCCTGGCTCACCCTGTTGAAAATCGCCACATCACATGGGTTAAAAATGAGATGGGTTGATCAGAAGGCATCCATATTGTAGCTGCTAGCAGATACTGGGACAAACACTATAACCACTTTTAGTGGTGGTGGTTGCCTCTCATTTCCATTACTTCCCTCAGCCTTGAGCAAGCTTGATTTTTTTTATGAAGTAAATAGCTCAGCTGAAACGACAAAGATCATTCAAAATGCACAGATTTTGAGTGTTTCTTCCCTGAGGATGTCTAAATATTCTACAGTGTGCTTTGTACTGACCCACAGGTGTTAGAAAAGAGAATTTAATTCAAAGGGAGAACTCTAATTTAGCACAGACATTGCACAGCAGTGCAGGTTTCTTGGTAGTGTCTGTATAAATTGGAGTTTCCTTTTATTCCTGCACCATCTCTAGGGATGCCATCCAGTAAATAGCAGCACAGTATATCTTCTGAATTTGCCCACTGCTTTTTTGAAAAGAACCCTCTCTGCCTTCTAGCGATATGCCCCAGGGTGAGCATCCTTTGAAATAAGACTTGTTTCACATGCAATTACTAGGTAGGTTCTGAGGCCCTCCCCAAACTTATCTGGCTGTCAGCCTGAACTTAATGACCTGTTTCTGCTGTCCACCCTCCTGCTGCCTACCCCTCACCCACTTGCAGCATGCATATATGGTCGTACGGTTATTAACCATCTCCCCAGTATGCTGCCATGCAGCCCTTCCACCACAGGATCCGGCTTTCTACACAAATAAGCATGAATTTTAGCACATTTTTACCATTTTCAAGTTCACTCAAGACTAGAAAGACCCTTAGTGAATGATCTTGGAGAGAATCATCATGGAACATGAGAGAATCATCAAGGAGCACATCTGTGGGGGGCCTGCAGGGGAGATCATGCTCAGGGGCTATCAACATGGGTTCATCAAAGGCAGGTCCTGCCTGACCAACCTGATTGCTTTTTATGACCAAGTAACTAAATCCTTGGATGATGGTGTCGCCGTGGACATAGTTTTTCTAGACTTTAAGAAGGCCTTTGACACTGTCTCTCACCCCATCCTCATCAATAAATTAAGCGACTGTGGCACTGATGCTTACACAGTTGGATAGGGAAAAAATTGGCTGATGGGGAGCACCCAGGGAGTAGTGGTGGATGGGTTGTACTCAACCTGGCGAGATGCGAGCAGTGGGGTACCCCAGGGCTTGGTCCTCAAGCCCTCACTGTTTAACATCTTCATCAGTGACTTGGATGAGGGGGTGGAAAGCACGCTGTCCAAATTTGCTGATGACGCTAAGATGTGGGGCGAGGTGGACACACTTGAAGGGAGAGAGAGGCTGCAACTAGATTTAGACAGACTACAGAAGTGGGCAGATGAGAATAGGATGGGGTTCAACGTAGACAAATGCAGGGTGCTGCACCTTGGGAGAAGGAACCCACAGCATACATACAGGCTGGGGAGTTCCCTTCTTGAAAACACAGAGGCGGAAAGGGATCTTGGAGTCATTATTGACTCCAAGATGAACATGAGCTGCCAATGTCAGACCGCAGCCAGCAAGGCCAGCCATACCTTGTCATGTGTCCAAAGGTGCATCTCAAGCTGGTCCAGAGAGGTGATGCTTCCGCTCTATGCGACTCTGGTCAGGCCGCAGTTGGAGCACTGCGTCCAGTACTGGAGAGGGTTCAGAGGAGGGCCACCCACTTGGTGAGAGGGCAGCAGGACAGGCCCTACGAGGAGAGACTAAAGGACCTGAACCTGTTCAGCCTCAGCAACAGGAGGCTGAGGGGGGACCTAGTGGCTGCCTACAAGCTCATCAGGGGAGATCAACAGCAAATAGGCAAAGCCCTTTTCTCCCTTTTCCACCTGGGGTGACAAGGAACAAAGCTAATAAGCTGATGGAGAATAGGTTTAGGTTAGAGATCAGAAGGCAATATTTTACAGTTAGGATGGCCAAAATCTGGAACCAATTTCCCAGGGAAGTTGTCCTCGCCCCTACCTTGGTCAAATTCAAGAGGAGGTTGGATGATCACCTGTCTGGAGTCTTGTGAACCCAGCATTCATTCCTGCCTGTGGCAGGGGGTCAGGCTAGATTATCTGTTCAGGTCCCTCCTGACCCTAGCTACTATGAAACTATGATCTATTGAAATTGAGACAGAGAGCAATGTTTTATTGTTTTCTGGCATGGAGACTTTGTTAATTGTATAACAACTAGTTGTTCATTGAGATCATGGACATAGGTACTAACAATAAGTGAACACCTGTCCATCTCAGGTAAGAAAGTCAAGAGACAGTGTATTGGTCCATGTAGTTCCCAGAAAGCAGTAGGGGGATAAGATAGAGGAAGATATCATTCAGCATGACACAAGAAGGAGAGGCAGACAGGGAAGTGCCTATGACTTTTCAGGTACCCAGATGCACTAGAAAGTTTTATAAACCAGAAAAACAAAGGTTAAGTTGGAAAATCTCAGAATGACAGTTAGAATTGCAGTGCTTTCAATGTCTGCAGTGATCCTTGAAGTAACATTTCTATTTCTCATGCAGAAAACAGGCAAGAGTTTGTAAAGACCTGACATCATGGATCTTTCCAACCAGTGCCACGTTAAAATTGGCGAACTTCAAAACTGGCCTTGAGATGTAGCTTTTGGTGCCGATGAAATCTAAGGGCTGGTGTTGGGGGAAGTAAAGAACAGGTACTTTTTTCTCATCACTGACCTCAATACAATTCAGGATCTCTTTGCAAGCCCATCAATAACCCCTGTATTGCTAGGCCTGGGAAAGGCCCTGGGCAGGAGCAGATGCATCCTGTAGATCAATGCATGACTGCACAAATAGTGTTGCCAGCAGGACTTTGGCTTCTTCAACCATGGGATGTTGTTCCAGGAAGGATTGCTAAAAAGAGACAGGGTCCACCTGAGAAAGAGAGGGAAGAGCATCTCTGTAGACAGGCTTGCTAACCTAGTGAAGAGGGCTTTAAAGTAGCTTGGCCAAGGGATGAAGACCAAAACCCTGAGGTAATTGGGGAACTGGGTGACCTGAAGGAAGTGCAAGCAGAAGTGGGCAACAGGAGAGGCTGCCTTATTGTCCTGACAAAGAGCAATCAGCTCAGGTGCCTGTACATGAACCCACAGTGTGTGGGAAGCAAGCAGGAGGAATTGGAAGTCCTTCTACAGTCCCAAAACTATGATTTGATTGGAATAATAGAGACGTGGTGGGATAGTGCACGTGACTGGAGCACTGTCATGGACACGTGCAAACTGTTCAGGAAAGACAGGCAGGGAAGAAGAGGAGGAGGAGTTGTGCTTTATGTAAAAGAGCCCTATGATTGCTCAGAGCTCCAGTATGAAACTGGAGATAGGCTTGTTGAAAGTCTCTGGGTTAGGGTCAGAGGGGAGAGCAACAAGGGTGATGTTGTGGTTGGTGTCTGCTATAGACCACCAGACCAAGAGGATGAGGTAGGTGAGACTTTCTTCCAACAGTTAACAGAAGTTTCCAGATCACAGGTCCTGGTTCTCATGGGGGACTTCAGTCACCCTGACATCTGCTGGGAAGGCAATACAGCAGTGCACAGGCAATCCAGAAAGTTTTTGGAGAGTGTTGGGGACAACTTCTTGGTGCAATTGTTGGAGAGGCCATGCTCTTCTTGACCTGCTGCTCACAAAAACAGGGGAGAATTGGTGGGGAATGGTAGTAGCGGATGAAAACTTGGGCAGCAGACACTACAAGATGATTGAGTTCTGGATCTGAGGAAAGGAAGGAAGGAGACCATACACTGCTAAAGACTGTGGACTGAGTGGTGAAGCAACAGCTCTGCAGAAAAGGACCTGTGGGTTACAGTGGACAAGAAGCTGAACCTAAGCCAACAGTGTGCCTTTTTCACAAAGAAGGCTGATGGCATACTGGGCCACATCAGTAGGGGCACTGTCAGCAGATTGAGGGAAGTGATTCTTCCCCTCTACTCGGGACTGGTGAGGCTACATCTGGAGTACTGTGTCCGGTTCTGGGCCACCTGCTACAAAAAGGATGTGGACAAATTGGAGAGAGTCCATTGAAGGGCAACAAAAATGGTTATAGGCCTTGGGCACATGACTTACTAGAAGATGCTGAATGAACTGGGCTTTTTGGGTGTCTATACACGTGCTCCAGGGTGTGTGCGGAGGGAGGTCAGAGGCATTTTAATTAGAGCAGCTCCTGGACAGCTATTTTAATTAAAACTCCACAATGTCATGTGTATTTAGCATTCTGCCATTCGAAATGGCCACGGGGGTGCTTTAACTAATGCTCATTCGATGAGTATTAGTTAAAGCACCCCCACTGCCATTTTGAAGTGCACGATGCTGAATACATGTGAATGCTGCAACACGCTGCAGAGTTCTAATTAGAACATGCCAGCAGACCCCAGCAGACTCGATTAATTGAGTCTGCTCTGATGCGTTCTAATTAGAAAGTGTTGGAGTATGTGTATAGAAACCCATTTAATCTGGAGAAGAAGAGAGAAGGCTGGTTCCAAAGGGGATGGTGCTAGACTGTTCTCAGTGGTGGCAGATGACAGAACAAGGAGCAACGGTCTCAAGTTGCAGCAGGGGAAGTTTAGGATAGATATTAGGAAGACTTTTCTCACTAGGAGAGTAGTAAAGCAGTGGAGCAGGTTAGAGAGGTTGTGGAATCTCCATTCTTAGAGGTTGTTAAGACCTGTCTAGACAGAGCCTTGGCTGGGATTATCTAGTTGGGGACAGCCTTGCTTTGAGTAGCGGGTTGGACTAAATGATCTTCTGAGGTCCCTTCCAACTCTTATTTTTTATGATTCTATAATTTATGACCTGGAGGAACAGCAGTTTCTTCATAGCAATGCACTTCTCCCTTACAATAGCCCTGATAGTTGATCTATCAAGTACCAAACTATTTAGCTGCGTAACCAATAACAAGGGAGAGGAGGCAAGCTCCAGTTACAAATGGCCACACACTTCTCCATGTTGAGAGAAACTTTCACAGGTTTCTAAGAAATTCTCCTTTGGCATCCTGAAGTTTTGTTGCCATGGCTTGTCATCCCAAGTGTGTTGTACTGTCCTGTCACAGCTGTTGGGTCTTGTTGTCTAAACCCAAAAACTTCTAAGTGTGGCTGTTCACTATTTGTCTGGTTCAGCTGCCTTCTCCTCAGGCATATCTGCCTGGCTGTCAAGTCATTGTGTGACTTGAGAGTGACTTGCAGCTGCCAGTTTGTGTTAAGCACCATGACTACTGCTGAGCTCAGCAATATTTTCACCATGTTGCTAGACAGGCCTTTTCAAATGGTGCTGGCTAGTTACAGGATGAATAATGAGTGAGAGGAGCTATGGGAAAAATTTAATTTGGCCCCCAGTCCCACAATTTCTGTCCCATCTGGTAAATATCTCACAATACTTAGTGAGAAAAATCCTATAATGCTTAGTAACTGACAACACTGCTGCACGGCCGTGAGATATCTACCTAGAAAGCTGAGCACGCCATTCAGAAGAACACATTCTGCTTAGTGGTGGCAGTGACCACGGACAGGTATAGTTTAATGGGAAATGACAGTGTATTGTGGACACCCGCAACAGTTGCCCTACGTCATCTATAGTACATACATGTGTGCTGAAACAGTCTTAGCAGAGAGGCACATGCCAAGGAAGCCTTGCTTTCAAAACATTTCTCTAAAAAATATCCCGGCAGTTGCTGTCTTTTTCCATTCACAGCAGAAACAATGGAGGGGAAGGCAATGGAAACTTTCACAGCAGCTGCCAGTGCTTTTAGTGTTGATGTATGCTAAGCAGGGTTAGATGACATGGTGACTAAAACAGCAGAAAATGTACTTAGAGTCCCTCAGGTACTAGTCCTGGTGGAGTGAAACCACTGCCTTTGTCTCTGATGGGATATACTGAGAAGGCAGTTGGAGGGAATGTACCTAGAGGTATTACCCAGATTAAAGGTAACTTTGTAGGTAAACTACTGATAAAAGAAGTAGAAGCTGGTCTACAGCACAACCTTTCATTTGCTTGCACTTTAAAGCATGAAAGCAAACATGTATCCCAAAGTCTGTCTGGCTAACCATGACAGCACAGCATAGATTTTTGCTGGCTGGGGAGACTTGAGAGGCGGGAGGAGGGTGGTATGCAGATTGGCAGCTGGTCTCTTGAATTTGTTGAGTTCTCCAAATTTCGCACCAGCCTATACCCAATGTTTATAGATGTCTGGTTCTAATATTCTAATAAGTGATCTCTGATTAGTTTTATTTAAATGTCTTTGTTTCACTGAAACTTTTGGTGCTGGACTAAACTAGATCTTTTGTGGACTGGGAAGGTGCCAATTAGTTGGCATTTATATCTCTTTTCCTTTTTTCGTGGAGTGCTACTCAACGTTGGCCTGTTTTTTGTTGGGTTTTTTTTTTTTTTGTGAGGGTGGGTTACCTTAGTTTATGGTCTTCTCTGACAAGGCTAGTTTTGTTGTTACAGATCATCTTAGTGTTTTAACAGAAATATATCTATTATAGCAAAATAACATCTAATACAAATGGTTACATCAATCACTACTACTCTTTTAAGATAAAGCTATGATATATATTGTTTATATGGATTATTTAGCATATGGTCTTCCCTTTACCTCCTTTCAGGCCTTGTACTTTGTTTAATGGCTTTCTTTACTTGCTGACCAAATTAGTTGTCATATCAGCAAGGGTTCATATTAGTCACTCAGAAACAGGTTTTGGGGCCTTCTACTTAGCAACACATCTGCAGCTTGGTCTAGCCCCCTTGAAAATGGCCAAGCCTGGCAACAGAGTTTGTTACTTAATATCCATAAGGATGATCCATCTATGCTGGGGTTGAGTTATATAATGGCAAGTTGGTATAGGAGGTCATATTTATTATTACAATTTGATCAATACTTAAATATAAATATTGTTATATACAGGAGTGTGGGAAAGGTTTAGTTTTTTGTTCTACTTACATAAAAGCAGGAGATGTTCCTATAAATATTTTTAGTTGTGACTGAAAAGTGAAAAACTTTTTTTTTAAATGACAAACCTGAAAAAATAAAAGTATCTGCAAATTGTTCATGTGCTGAGTCTCTTTGGGTTTATAAGGAAGAAGGTAGTTGTGCAGGTACCTGAATATCATTTCCTTACCTGCAGAAACCTAAATCTGCGGGAGAAGAGTATGCTATCTTTGCATAATAACATGTTACCCTTGGTGACAAAGAAAACCAGTGATGTGAGTGCTGGTTTATTTTAGAGAGTGATGAAAAGAAAAGCTAAAGCATAAAAAAATTGTAACGTGAAAGAAGTTAGAGTTTTACTTTTTTAGGATTGAAAGAAGTTTCAGGAAAGAGTATGTAATGTAAAGGGTAATGTAGGGGGAGAAACTATCACTCCTGTGTACTGCTTCCTTTTCCTGATACAGTAGTACAGAAGACAAGAATTTTTAAAACAACTTTAGAAGTTGTGATGAGAGCGTAAAGGAACAGGGTGGAAAGGAAATTTTGATTTTTTGGATGAATATGCATTTAAGCTGCCACAGCCCAGAGCTCTGCAAGGGGGAAAATTCTCTGCAATGGTACATTTCATTAATGCAGTGCATATCAAGGCTTTGTCCATGTCTGCATTATTTTTCTCCAGGTTATCACTTGATACCTACTGCAGCTGTTGTAGCCATGGCAAGAGCACAAGCATAGGTACTGTGCTTTGTGCTGGTGTGGGTGCTTTCTGCTCTGTCCAAGCTAGTGCTGCCATTGGTGGAATTACACTGACGACAGGAAAGGTGGGACTGTTTTGCAGAATAAAGGATTCATTGTAAATGAGGCCCTATGATGCAAATGCATGAGTGCTAAGCTGCTAGGTTGGACATAGCTCAAGCATCTTTATTGCTGTCATGAAAAGACCTCCAGTATTTCATGACGTAATTGCTGCTTGCATTGCTGCTGTGTCATTGGTGAAGGCACCATAATATGGTACTCACTTTTCTGGTGTAAAAAAGGCCCTCAAAGATTCCATATCTCCCTCCTATCCACTAGCAAAGCTTTGCTTATATTACACAAACAGAATATGATTTTAAAAGATTTTAACTAGCACACTTTTGTACCAGGTGTAAACAGAGTATAAGATAGTTAATGTGGCTTTTGGAAGCTTCCCAAATGAGGTCACTGCCTAGGGTAAATGGTATAGTTTGGAGGTAAATTTCTTGACACTTGGGGTCAGGAATTGGGGTCCTCTTTCCAGTTTTGCTACTTGCTGCACTTTTCATCTTGGACAAATCCATAGATAGTTTTCTGCCACTGTTTCTCCAGTTCTAATAGGGGGATAATTCTCTCTTCCTGCCTCAGTGAGAAGTGGTGAGGAGTTGCTCACTGATTGATTTTTTTTTTTTTTGTGAAGTTTAAATTATTCTTAGAGCTGTATCATGTAGGAACAGCTGTACAGCAGTTAAAGTTGAATAAACATTTCCATTCTAAAGGGTTTTTTTCCTTGTACTTCAGTCTAAAAGGTGAAGATCTGACAGAACAGGTATTTAGAAACACTGTGCAGGTTACCTTTAAATTGTGAACAGGCATTCTGCTTAATGGTCCAGTTCAGCAATATAGAGGGGTGGGTGTGAGAGAGAGAGACGGAGATGGAGATGGAAGGCCCTGTAGACTGTAGTGGGCCATCTTGTCTCATCCACTTGAAGCAATTGGGAAATGCTTCTGTCTTTCCTTATTGAAAACATAATGAGGGTACTTCCAGTGCTGATTCTGATGGTTGACCTCACTTCTTCATAAAAAGTATGCAAAAATCAGTTTCTTCTGAAATTATTCCCACCTCACTTCTCCCTGTCATACAGAAAATGGAGCAGTACAGAGACATCAAGGAACAACAATGGGAATCAAATACATCATGAGGCTGTAATAAGATATATCAGTAATAAAGGACCATGCGAGTTTGAATTGCATTTTGAGGTGGGAATGTAACAGATTAGACAGATGAAAGTTTCTCTCTGCAGCACTGTAGTGATTGTGTACGCCAGGTCAGACCCCGGGTCGCTTTCGTCGCTCTGCACGCAGGCTGTGACCAGCAGCCCGGGCAGGCCGGGTCGGAGAGGGCGGGCGCCGAGCTAGAATTAGGTACAGACAAGTAACGGTTGATTTTAAGATTATTTTACTTACACCAAGATGGTCGTGGTGTAGGCTGAGAACTTGCTTGAGTTGCGGTTACAACAAAAAACACGAACACACGTGGAGGTTGCAAGGCTCCACGCAGACAGAACACGACAAACTCCGGATGTCCAGGACAAGCGCACATTAAACTCGTCGTTACGTCTTATAGTAGGCTCCGTTCGAAGACGGGAAGAGGTGGGTGGTGGATCAGGCCGCCAAACTCCTCTGAGCGACACACAGGGTTTCTATTACCCTGCCGCGCACACCCAGAGTCCCCACGAGATGGATGCGGAGTCCTCTTCGGCTTGGGCAGAAACTGCTCAAGCCTCTTATATGGCTAGCAGGCCAATCGCTAGCCGCCACGTGGGAATAATTTAGAACTAGCCAATTGCGGGGCACGAATTTGCATACGATGAGCGGGAAATCTTTGCACCGTGCATTTCTGTGCTGCAAAGGAAATGCACCCTGCAAAGATCGCTGCAAAGTGGCGGGAACACTCCTTTGCATGCGGGTTCTCTGCGCAGCAGAACTCCTCCTTGCAATGAAGTTGCAAACCCACGGGGATTATTCTTAGTGCCGAAGCACACACAAAAAAAATCAGACCTTTGGGTCATGACAATGATGACCTATGTCAGGAAAATTGTGCTGAGTTTAAAGGAAGTTTAGAGAAGAGCTACAACAGTGACTAAGGCTGGAGTAGTAGGTGGGAGAGGACACTGCTGGGAATTTCTGATGGCAAAGAGGCAGGCTTTGTTGGTTTTGTACTTCTGCACTGAGTGCAGCCATCCCCATACTAGCACCATTGCAATCCCCAGTGTGGACTGACAAGGTTACTTGCACTGTGGTGTTTACCCCAGTTTCAAGCCAGAGTAAACTGTCCTGTTCTAAAGAACCTGCTCATGGCAAGAGGCTTGCAGTGGTGTAGCTACTTTTAGTGATGGGCCAGCATAAATGGGACCTTGACAAAATGTGAAATAGGTATAACTTGGTAACTAAGTGGCATGGGATGGGAAAGACTTTATTCCAGTATTTGAAGAGCATGCCAAGGGTGGATAGGAACTGTTTAACCCAGAGATGCCCAAGTGTTTGTCTATGCAGGCAAGATGAGTAGTGTGGGGCCAGTCGTAATTGGCTGATTGAGTCCTCTGAGCCTGGATCGGGGCAGTTGTTTATCACTGCCCCCTTCCTGCTACAAGCACTGGGATCAAGCCCTGGCACTCTGCCTCAACCCCTGCACTCTTACAGTGGGCTCCAAGGGTCTGTCGCTGCCTCCTTCTGCCCCCACATGTGCGGATTGGGTCCCGGGGACCTAGCATTGCCCTCTCCCATTGCTGCCCAGCCAGGGGCCCAGTACCACCCCCATCCATCTGTGTGCTGGGATCAGGCACCCCACTGCCAAATTTCCAGACCTGTGGGGGATGCTCGTGGTTTGGATGACACAGTGCCACAGGTTGATCTGGCCCCCAGGTCAGGGGTTCAGCACCCCTGGTTTCACCCAATAAACAGGTGGGAATCTACTATAAAATAATCCCACTAGGGATAAAACAAAGAGCCTGATCAGGCTATGAGTTGTCCTTTCAGAATATTCTTCTGAAGGAAGTTGTCAACGTGTCATTACTTGCAACACTTAAATTAGACTTGACTAAATGGTCTGAGTCCAATTTAGCTTGGCACAAATTGGAGCAACTGGTGTGAAGTCAAAGGACATGGAACTACTGAAATAAGTGCTGGATCGAACTGCTTTGTCTAGATTAGTCCCAGTCACCCTGATAGCTGGGCACTGACAAAATTAGGATTGATGTGCAACATAATCAACTTCAAGATGCACAGCTTGATTGATTGAGAGAGACAAGGAGGCCTAATAAGACTGAATTTTAGGAGCCATTACAGCTGGAAGGAAAAAAAATAAAGCGTAGGTATCAAGAATCTGCCTGAGTCAAGAAACCCCATTTGATTAGTGTAGTTAAACTCAAGTTTCTGTAACCAACAGCCCAACAGAAATCCATGCTGCTAGCATCACCTATTGCTGCCTTGGACTCCCAAGCTTGAATGACCAGGTGCCTATTTACAGCTGAGTCTGTGATGTGAGTGGGTTGGGGTGGCCTTTGGCATGAATCTGGAGCAAGACCTCTAGATCCATAGCAAGATGACTTAACTGTTCTACTGTGCCTCTCACCTAAAATACTTGCTAGCAAAAGAGAAACTGTATTTACATTGCTGTGTGGTTTTAGATGCTGAAATGATGCTTCTTGAAGAGGTACTCTAAGTAAGACAATAGAGCAGACAAGAAGCAGGGCAAAAGCTTTTTACAAAGAATTACAAGCATTAAAACAAATGACTGAGGGCATAAGCAAATTTACATAAACACCAGACCACAAATTATCACTGGAAGGCTGATAGCTAGATAAGAAAGTACATCCCCATGTACAACCAATCCTGTTTTTTCCATCAAGTAAAATTTAATCAAAGAAATTGAAATGTGTTGAAATAAGGGCAGAAGTGGTGAAGAAGACTAAGGAGAGAATAAAGAGGTTTAAACAAACTGAACAAAAAAACTATCTCAAAATCCATACAGTCTATTTTGTATCAGTTCTATATGAAAACTCTGGTACTCAGATTACAGGAAAAATGCATGAGGCTATCTGTATTATTGTATTTGTGTTTCTATAGGGGAAAAATACTAGCATGCCTATAAAGTATAATCAGCATGATTCAGAGTTTTCTTTTTCTTTTTTATTCTTGGGAGAAAGGAGTTTTATTTTTGGCCATAACTTATATACAGTTAACTTGTTTTGCAAAACTTTCATTCTGGGGTTCTCTCAGGAGGGTAGTGATAGTTAAAGAAGTATGCATTTAATTTGCTTGAATGTTAGAAACCATTTTAAGTATACAATAGATAGGATAGCCTGAGCTGATGTAGGTTATTAGGCAAAATGCATAATTAGTATAAAACTATGATACACTAATGGCCTGCCCAAGACAGATAGAGAGAGAATGCATTGTGTTAATTTGGTACAATACTATTAGAAGGGCTCTGTGAAGGCTAATTTTTGAGTCTGACAGGATGTGCTAACATGACTAATAAGCCTAGGAAGAAGATTATAATAAAACACCAACTGCATCTGTATATTAGGGGTGTTTTATGTATGAATGTGGGCATCTCTATTTCATTTAATGTTTATTTACTGGGGGAAAATATTTTTTCTGGTAGAGGGAGGATGACCTCTTCAGAATAAGCATGTCTAGAAATAATTGCTTTTAGTAAATATTTCCACATTAATTTTCTCATTTAAAAATATTCATCTGCTAAGCCGGCAGGCTTCTATTGAAGTGTAACCTGCAGTGTGCTTTTTCAGTGTACGCTGTGTAGTCCATGTAGTAAACTTATTGAGCCAGGCAGTGGCATCCTTAGGCATTCCAGGCAGGCTGTCTTCCGTACTACTTCTTCAGCAATCACTCACAATCAAGGATGATTGTCTTTGATTTCATAGACATTAGGGCTGGAAGGGACCTCGCAAGATCATTGGTCCAGCCCCCTGCCCAAAGGGCAGGCAGGGGTCAAATGATCCCAACAAGATAGGAATTCTGTGATTGTCTTATCTGTGCGTCCGATGATGGCTGACGAGGCTGATCCGGGATCAACAGATTCTGCTGAAACTCGGGCACATGTTTCCGTATGGGGTGGGTGTCTCTGGATTCTTGATTTGGTCCACTACATGCTGTTTCTGTTACTCTCTTTTCCATGTCCTGTTGTCGCCATAAGGTTTCAAAGTACTGAGATCCTGGCAGCTGTCTTCCTTCATTTGGGGTGGTCCTGAGCAACAGTCTCCCATGAGTGGATGTCAATGTTGCATTTTTTACAAGTTGGCCCTGAGGACATCCTTGAAGTGCTTTCTCTCCCCTCCTCTTGAGCCGTACGCCTTGGCAGAGCTGGGAGAATAAAACTTGCTTTAGGAGTCTGGAGTCAGACATCTAGATGACATGGCCGGCCCAGTGAAGTTTGTCGGATGATCGCTACCTCAATGTTTGTGGCATTTGCTTGCGAGAGGATGCTAATGTTGGTGCATCTGTCTTCCCACTGGATTTGAAGTATCTTTCACATGCAGTGTTGATGGTACTTCTTCAGCAGCTTGAGATGTCTTCTGTATATTGACGTGTCTCAGCTCTGTACAGTAAGGTGGGGATCACAAGTGCATGATAAACTTGTGCCAAGTCCCGGAGGACTGGAAAAGGGCTAACGTGGTCCCCATTTTCAAGAAGGGGAGGAAGGAGGACCCGGGCAACTATAGGCCGGTCAGTCTCACCTCCATCCTTGGTAAAGTATTTGAAAAAATTATCAAGGCTCACATTTGTGAGAGCCCGGCAGGACAAATTATGCTGAGGGGAAACCAGCATGGGTTTGTGGCGGGCAGATCGTGCCTGACCAACCTAGTCTCTTTCTATGACCAGGTTACGAAACGCCTGGACACAGGAGGAGGGGTGGATGTCGTATACTTAGACTTCAGGAAGGCCTTCGATACGGTATCCCACCCCATACTGGTGAACAAGTTAAGAGGCTGTGATGTGGATGACTACACAGTCCGGTGGGTGGCGAATTGGCTAGAGGGTCGCACCCAAAGAGTCGTGGTAGATGGGTCGGTCTCGACCTGGAAGGGTGTGGGCAGTGGGGTCCCGCAGGGTTCGGTCCTTGGACCGATACTCTTTAATGTCTTCATCAGCGACTTGGACGTGGGAGTGAAATGTACTCTGTCCAAGTTTGCAGATGACACAAAGCTATGGGGAGAAGTGGACACGCCGGAGGGCAGGGAACAGCTGCAGGCAGACCTGGATAGGTTGGACAAGTGGGCAGAAAACAACAGGATGCAGTTCAACAAGGAGAAATGCAAAGTGCTGCACCTAGGGAGGAAAAATGTCCAGCACACCTACAGCCTAGGGAATGACCTGCTGGGTGGCACAGAGGTGGAAAGGGATCTTGGAGTCCTAGTGGACTCCAAGATGAACATGAGCCAGCAGTGTGACGAAGCCATCAGAAAAGCCAATGGCACTTTATCGTGTATCAGCAGATGCATGACAAATAGGTCCAGGGAGGTGATACTTCCCCTCTATAGGGCGTTGGTCAGACCGCAGTTGGAGTACTGCGTGCAATTCTGGGCGCCACACTTCAAGAAGGATGCAGATAACCTGGAGAGGGTACAGCGAAGGGCAACTCGTATGGTCAAGGGCCTGCAGACCAAGCCCTACGAGGAGAGACTAGAGAAACTGGACCTTTTCAGCCTCCGCAAGAGAAGGTTGAGAGGCGACCTTGTAGCTGCCTATAAGTTCATCACGGGGGCACAGAAGGGAATAGGTGAGGATTTATTCACCAAGGCGCCCCCGGGGGTTACAAGAAACAATGGCCACAAGCTAGTAGAGAGCAGATTTAGACTGGACATAAGGAAGAACTTCTTCACAGTTCGAGTGGCCAAGGTCTGGAACGGGCTCCCAAGGGAGGTGGTGCTCTCCCCTACCCTGGGGGTCTTCAAGAGGAGGTTAGACGAGTATCTAGCTGGGGTCATCTAGACCCAGCACTCTTTCCTGCTTATGCAGGGGGTCGGACTTGATGATCTATTGAGGTCCCTTCCGACCCTAACATCTATGAATCATGAGATCGCTTTTGGATCTGATGTGGTGTTCTTTGAACATCCATCGCCTCGGGCATCCAAAGGCTGTAGTTGCACTTGCAATGTTGAATTTTTTCATTGAAGTCAGTTTTCTGTGAGAGCTGGCTTCTGAGGTACAGGAAATACTCAACATTCTCCAGAGTCTCACCATGAATCTGAATTACTGGAGGTGGGGACTGCTCATTAAGAGCTTGTTGATGGAGAACCTTAGTCTTCTGAATGTTACTAGTTAGTTTCATTTTCTTGTATGCCTCAGTAAAGACTTCAACAATTGCCTGAAGATCTGCTTCTGAGTAAGCGCAGACTACAGCATTAGCAGCATATTGGAGCTCAATTATTGAGGTCAAGGTGGTCTTGGTTTTGGCTCGGAGCTGGCTGAGATTAAACTGTTTACCGTTCATTAGGTAGTTTAGCTCCACTCTGACTTGAAGCTTGTTGGTGGTCAGATGTAGTATCATGGTAAGGAATATTGAGAAGAGTGTTGGAGCAGTAACATAGCCTTGCTTAACTCCTGTCTTAACCTTGAAGGGATCTGTGATAGATCCATTACTGAGAACCACAACTCACATACCATCATGGAGCAGGTGATGAATTTCAGTGGGATCCTCCACAGCACTTCTCAGTTGACAGTCAAAAGGTTTTGTGAGGTCAAAGAAGGCCATGCAGAGAGAGTTATGTTATTCCTGGAATTTTTCCCGCAGCTGACAAGCTGTAAAGATCATGTCAGTTGTGCCTCTTGATGACCTAAACCCACACTGAGATTCTGGGAGGAGCTCTTCAACAAGTGGAAGAAGACAGTTCAGGCAGGTTCTTGCAATGATCTTTCCTGTGGTGGACAGCAGAGCAATCCCTCTGTAATTTCCACAGTTGCACTTGTCTCCCTTCTTGAAGATTATCACAATCATGGCATCCCTGAGGTCATCTGGGATTTCCGCATCATTCATAATCCTTAAGATAGAGGCATGGAGCTGTGATATGAGCTTCTCTCCCCCACCTGCTTGAAGATTTCTGGCAGAGAATCCATCTGCTCCAGATGCCTTGTCATTTTTCATCTTCTTGATGGCTTTCCACGCCTCGTCAAGTGTTGGAGGGATTCCAAGATCGTCTCTGACTGGGTGTTGTGAGATGTTGTTGATGAGAGTGTCCTCAACTCCAGAGTCTCGGTTGAGAAAGTCTTCAGAATGCTCCTTCCAACAGGGATTGATGGCTCCCCTTTCCGACATGGTGAGCAGAATAGCGACATCTATCTAGTGCTATGAGTAAACAGATTAAAAAGAGGGCAGGCTAATTACTATACTTGGAGAATCTCTCAAATACAGCTACAGGAGTCAGGTTTCAGAGGCAGACTGTAGCAATGGGACTGTTTGAAGATGGTTTTGCCTCGTACCACATTTATTTTGTAGATATGGCCAGCAAAGCTTCACCGTGGGTTCTGTATAATTACGCTAATTGATATGTGAACAAGGTGTACCATTCATTATTTAGGTTAGTTTTAGCTCCTTTGGGTATAGGGACTCTTTGTTTTGTGCCTGTGTACTGCCTCATAGGATGGGGACCTTCTTTATGATGGGAGACCCAGAGCTGGTATCACAATGTACACAAATTACATTTTGCTTTTTGTTGGTAAAGTGGTGGACCTGGTTTGTCTTGGTCCATGGTGACAGCTAATTATGAAGAATATTCAGGAAATGGATAATGTTAACTCATTCTTCATATTGATCAGTTTAGTATATAACATTGTTTTGCTTGGGAGGGAGTTGGTGGATTGGCCTATTTTTTTCTGAAGTTACTTATATTACACAAACATCTATGATGCACAGTTTTCAAACAAACAAACTAAATTCACATTATCCTGTGCTCAAATAGAATAGGGGAAACATGATTGGTCTCCTCATGCAGGTGTGCTCAACCCCCCAGTCCACGGGCCATATCATCCATGAATCCGTTGTGCCAGGGCTAGTGTGGGGCCCCTGGAGCATGATCTCAATTGGGCAGGGGCTGAGCAGAAGCAGCATGGGGCCCCAGAGCTCAATCCTGAAGCCCAAGGGCATCACAGGGCCTGATCTGGCCTGTGGACCAGCCCCATGCTATTTACCTGGCCCATAGGGACAAAATCCTGAGTACAATTGACATAATGGGAAATGAAAAAAATTATGGGAAATTCTGTTCATTGCTTCACATGGAGAATTGTACATATTTAGGCTTCTGATTATGAAAATATATAGTAATATATTACTGGTTCAGGGCCAGATTTTTTTTTCATATATAATATACATCATATTTAAGAATGTCTGCTTATTGTGCAACTTCAGCTACAGGTTTTTTTTAGATGCATAGTAATTTGAACTGTATCTGCCTCTGGCTAATGGTCTAGAGAAAACTGGAAATAAGAATAATAGGAGTACATTTAGTTTTCATTTTCTGAGTGTGCCCATGTGTGTACGTGTAGTTAGCATTTCAATAATAATTCAGTTGTGTCTTTAAATACACATTGGAAAAGACAGAGTAAGAACACACAGTAATTTTAGCAAAGTGAATATCCTGCCTCAGAATAACCATCTAATAAAGTGCTTTGCATAACATCTTGTCTAATGATCTTCTTCCTTCACTCCCTGTCACATCAACTGCGCATCATCTTACACACACAAGCATAACCTTATGTTCCCCCACCCCTCCGCCTTGCTTGCTGCATTTATAGTGCTTTGTATCCTTAAGTGTGTGCTTATCTTCTGATACAATTGTTAAATAGATTTTTACTTTTATTAATGACTGAGCAGAATTTGGGACAGAATAAAGATTGTATTGGATAGTTAAGTATATTTTAAATGTGTAAGTTAGCATAATGTGAAACTTTTTTCTGCAGCTGAAGAATATGGTGAACAAACTGAGCTGAACTGACATTTTTTGTCAGAACTGACATTCACAGTATTCTTCAAAATGAGGGAAGCATTTTACCAAGTTGCTCTTGGAACATACTGAAAACAGTATGCATTATTCTTATGCGTCTCTGGCTGTGGGACTCCCTTGGCAGTAATATTTACAAAGTTGTGAGAGATGGGCAAGGTACTAGAGGACTGGAAAAGAGCCAATGTAGTGCCTTCTTTAAAAAAAGGCAAAAAGGGATTTAGGGAACAGTAGACCAGGTAGCCTCGCATTGATACCCAGGTACATACTGGATCATATCGTAGAGAAATCCATTTACAATCATCTGGAGAAGGAAAGATTGATCACAAGTAGCCAGCATGGATTTATTAAGAATAAATTATGCCAAACAAACTTGATCTCCTCTGATAAAATAACTACATGTAGGGGATAGGGGGTGAATGGAATGCAGTGGATATTATGTAGCTGAACGTCAGCATGGCTTTTGACAAAGTTTCACATGACCTTGTGATAAACTAATTGAAGAAATACAGGCTAAACAAAATACTATAAGGTGGATAGACAACTGTCTTGATAGCCACAAATAAAGGGTAATTATAAATGAATCCATGTCAGAATGGCAGGAGGTTCTGTGCTGAGTCCCACATGGGGTCTGTCTTTAGCCCAGTGCTGTTCGACATGTTTGTTAAGTATTTAGATACTGGAATAGAAAGCTTCTTAAGCAATTTTGGAGATGACCTGAAACTTGAAATGATTGTGAACACATTGGAAGACAGGAGTGCAATTCGGAAGAATCTAGGCAGATTAGAAAGCTAGGTGAGAGCTAACACAGGGTTGGGCAAAATATGGCTTGTAGGACAGATTCAGGTCCTGCATGGGGCCGAGCCCCATCCACTCCCGCTGGGGCAGCCTGCACCTCACTCCTGCCAGTGCCTACCAGCCCAGGCCCCAACCAGAGTGCGCAGCTTCCAGCAGGGCTGTTCCTGGTGCAAGTGCAGCTGGCTGGGTGCTCTTTTTCCTGTCCCTACTGTGCCACTTTGAGCTGAGGGAGGTGAGGGGAGGGTTGAGCTGTAGCCAGGTAGCTCCTGCCTCTCAGTGCGTGGGGCTTTGGCACCAGCTTCTGGCCACCTTCCACCCATTTCGCCTGCCCAAAACAAGAGCAGCCTGGAGCCAGAGCCCTGCATACTGGGGCAGAAACTGCCTGGCTGAAGCCTCCCTCCCAGCAGCCCCTCCCTCTGCCCCCTCCAAATGTACACATGCACATATATCCCCTTCCATACCCTCTATCCCCCCCCCCACACACACACACACACACATACAGGGCAGGGGAGTGCGAGGAGTGGGTTGTAACTCACCCCAGGCTATGGCTCTGAGCTGTCTGTCCCACAGCCCAGGCCTGTGGATCCCAGCCTTGGCCTCCTGTCCCACTCCTGGACACTGCTCCCGGCCTGCCCACAGCCGCATACGGGCTTTTGGTGAGTTGTTGCATGGTGGGGATGGGATGCTGACCTGGCCTGCAACAGCTCATCACCTACCCTATGTGGCCCTTGGGCCCATCCTGCACTTACAGGGTAAAATTCAATGCTGAGACATGCAGGGTATTATACCCCTCAGGAAGAATAGTCGAGACCACAAATACAAAATGGGTGATACCTGGCTGGATGGCAGTACTACAATGAAAGATCTAGGAGTCTTGGTGGATTGTAGACTCAATATGAGTTTTAAGTGTGATGTGGCTGTACAAAAGGTGAATACAGTTATGAGTCTGCTTCAGGAGAAGCATTACGTGCAAGACATGGGAGGTGATAGTGCCTCTTTACTCAGCATAGGTTAGGTCTTATCTAGAATACTGTATGCTATTTTGGGCTCCACATTTTAAAAAGGACTTGGAGAAGTTAGAGAGGGTCCAGAGGTGGGTGACAAACATGATAAAGGGCTTGGAAGGAAACTCAACAGCTAATGTAGTGTAAGTATAGTTTGAATTATTTTTGCCTAGGTGCATCACTTCACACTTACCTACACTGAATTTCATCTGCCATTTAGTTGCCCATTTCCACAGTTGTGCCAGATCCTTTTATATTTCCTAACAGTCTGCCTTGGTCTTTAATGCTTAACATGTCTAGGGATGATTTGGGGGTAGCCATTCCTATACTTGACTTATGGGTTTTGCTGGTTCTGGAAAGGATATTTTTTCCTCCTTCTGTTGCTACACTTGTCATTTTTTTTTATTTCTTTTTTCTTTCTTCTCTACCTTCCTCAGAAACATCTGTGGTTGGCTGCAGCCAAGGCTGGAATTTTGATTGAGGTATGCCAGTGCCTCTGCTGGGACTTATGCCCAGAGGTTCCTAGTTAGAGGTCCTGCCCCTCCACTCAGGGTCAAACCGATCATCATATTTGGGGTGAAGTAGGAATTTTACCCCATTGTCAGATTGGTATGGACTGTGAGGGTTTTGCCTTTCTCCATGGTGGAGGGTGTGGCCTTTTTCCTTGGATGTCACAAGCATATTTTAACAACCCTCGCAGCAGCAGGACATCTCCCACCATTGTCCCCCTGTTTTATCAGTGCCAGGTAGGGTATTCTACTTCATGGCTGTGCCAGGGTTGATTGTGTGTGTGAGCGGGTGAATGATCCTGGCTCCATCTCCCTATGAACTCGCTTGCCATGACTTGGATAGAAAGGAAATGAAGGAGGTATCAGTAGTCTATCACAGCTAGGAATCAATAACGCCACCCAGATAGTACATTCTCACAGTGCTGGTTTTATTTTCTAGTGGAGAGTTGCACAGTAGCAGTGCATCACTAATTACTTCATTAGTGAGGTGCCATGAGAGCTGCTGATAAGATAGCTCAGTGCCGGATGCTTCTCAGATACAATGTAGCACTTGCCATTCTTATTGCTCATTGCCTTGTTAATGAGGCACATTCCTTGCATCTCTCACGTGTGCCTCGGGCTGGGATCTGTCTCGGCTGTTCCTCCGCCTTCCGTGCCACTATCCTCACTGTTGTAGCAGTTCTGGGGTTGGGGCCAGGGCTTACGTGGGGTGTCCCTGTCCGCTTGGGATTCCCCTGCCAAACTTCTCTATGGAGCCCCGCCTCTTCCCACACTCACCGGAGCTGCTGGAGATTATGGTGGGCTAATCACCCTGCCCGGCCCCTGGTGCAGGAGTCCCTCCACCTGGCGGGGTGCATCGTTGGGTCAATCTTGCCAGATCCTGCCTTAGTAACAGGGCTCCTGCCTGAGCCCCTGTTACACACCTCCCCCCTTAGTTCACTAGTCACCCCTGGAAGAGGTAACCAAAAAGAGTAAAGAAATGACCTCCAGAACCAAAAAAAACCCCCAAAAAATCCCTCCTCTAAAACTGGCGTCTCTGCCTGGTAGTTCGTGGCGTTGTCTCATCCATCTTCTGTGTGTGAAAGGAAGTTGACATTCCCGCTCTTCTTCCCCGCTCAGTGTTTTACTGTAAAATAAAAGGGATGCAAGGCCAGGGACAACCTCATCAGTCTGGCATTATCCAGCTTAGCCGTTCGCAGCCAGCGTAGAGGGGTATGATCAGTGATCAACATGAACTCCCTCCCTATGAGGTAATAGTGAAAAAGCTGTACCCCCCACCAGATGGCTAAACACTCTCGCTCAGTTGTCAAGTTGCAGGTTTCTGCTGGGGTTAGCTTCTTGCTGGTGAAGGCTATGGGCCTTTTGTTGCCCCCTTCCTCCTGGAAGAGAATTGCCCCTATGGCGACGCCTGAGGCATCCATCTGCAGAAAGAATGTCTTCTGGAAATTTGGGGTATATAACACTGGATGCTGACACAGGGCCTCTTTAAGCTGTTTGAAAGCACAGAGAGTTTCTGGGTTCCACCAGACTGGGTTCCGGCGGCCCTTGGTGAGCTCTGTCAGGGGGGCCACCTTTTTCGAGAATCCCTGGATGATCCGCTGATGATAATTGACAAAACCAAGGAACGATCGCAGTTGTTTGAGTGTCCGCAGCAAGGGGTGTTGTTGTACAGCCACCACTTTGTCCACTACTGGCTTTATGCTACCCTGTTCTACTATGAAGCCCAGGTACGTGTCTTGCTCTTCCCCAGTGCACATTTCCAGGGGTTGGCCATGAGTCCTGCCTGTCTGAGTTCCTCCAGGACCTCTCGTAAGTGCTGGTGGTGGGCTTCCCAATCCTGCAAGAACGCAATAGTGTTGTCGATGTATGCAGCCGCATACCCCTGGTGTGGAGCTAGTACCTGCTCCATCAGCCACTGGAAGGAGATGGCTGCCCCATGTAGCCCAAACAGCATCCATTTGGATTGGAACAGGCCCCATGGGGTGCCAAAGGCCGTCTTTTCCTTCTCCGCCTCTGGTATGGGGATCTGCCAGTAGCCATTGGTCAGATCCAGAGTGGATATGTACTGGGCGTGGCCGACTCTCCAACACGTCATCCACCTGCGCCATAGGGGAGGCATCAAATGTTGCGATCTTATTCACCTTGCGATAGTAGATGCACAGGCGTATCGAGTCATCCGCTTTTGGTACTACCAACATTGGGCTCTTTCATGGGCTCTGAGATTCCTCAATAATTCCTAGCTCTCTCATTTGGTATATCTCCTGCTTGACTGCCAGCCAGAAATGGCGAGGCAACCTCCTCCAGTGGTTGTGTATCACTTGCCCTGGCAGGGTTAGGATCTGGTGTTTTACTCCCCGAGCTTCACCTGGTATCTCTCTAAATACGTTTTGGAACTCTACTATCAGAGCCTTCAAATCCTCCTGCTGTTCGGGGCTTAATTGGTCACCAATTCATGGGCTATCTGGGATGCCTGTCAGGCCCAGGGGTAATGCTGCTTCTTCCTCTTCTTCGAACCCCTCTGGTTCCTTCATCAAGCACCCGTCTTGTTGGCGCCACCTCCGTAACACATTGATGTGGTAAATCTGTTGCCTTCGCGTGGATGTGGTCCAGAAGACCTCATAATTCACTGGTCCTGTACACCTTGTCACTTGGAATGGCCCCTGCCACCGGGATAAGAGCTTGTGGGAGTTGTCAGGGAGCAACACCAACACCCAGTCTCCTACCTAGAGCTCTGTCGGTAGTCCATGCATCATAATGCTACTTCTGCTTCTCCTGGCTTTGGCCTCTTCCAAGCTATCTGTTGGGCCTTCCTCAGTCATTCCCAGAAGTTGACCACCGCTGAGCTGAATCACTGGCCTCTCTTCCCCACTCCTCGCATATAATGTCCAACAGTCCTCGCGGGCTGGGAGCCAATTCAAATGGAGCATACCCCGTGAAGGCCTGTGGTGCCTCCCTTATGGAAAAAAGCAGTGGAAGTATCATGGCATCCCATCCCCATGGATCTCCCTGAATGCAGGCCCGAATCATTCCTTTCAAAGTGCAGTTAAAGTGCTCTGCTAAGCCATCCATCTGTGAAATGTCAATGGAAGTTCAGAGCTGCTTAATCCTCAGGGTTTGGCAAATCCCCTTTGGGATCTTGGACATAAATTCTTTCCCTGACGAGTAAGGATTTCTCTGGGAATGCCAACCCATGCAATCCACTTCAGGAGGGTCCCTGCTATCGTGGTGGCTGTTACTGACCTCAGGGGACCTGCTTCGGGGAAGCGAGTGGTAGAGTCAATAATCATGAAAATTAATTGGTATCCTGCTCAGCTATGGGGAAATGGCTCTGCCGCGTCTAGAGTGATTCAGTCAAAGGGGTGCCCTGCTGTGTGGCATAGGCATCAGAGGGACTTTCGCCAGTCTTACCCCTCCCATCCTCTGGCACTCAGCACACTCCACACAGGACTTCTCCATCATCTTGTAGAGGCCAGGCCAGAAGACCCGCCACTTCAGGCGTACCTCCGTTTTGTCCCAACCCAGATGTCCCCCCATGGGGAGCATGTGGGTGACCCATAGAAGGACCCCCCAGTACCTGCGAGGGACTAGAATCTGGCACCTCTCCTCCCTGTCTTCCTGGTCCTCCACCCAATAGAGAACACCCCCTCTTACCTCAAACCGTGGGCTCAGTTTTGCCCTCCAAGAGTCCACCATCTCCCCTTCGTCCTTGATCAGTTGTGACCACCAGATGTTCTGGAACAGGGGTTCTTGTCTTTGTCCCAGAAGTATCCTTCGCCTATGAATTGTTCCATGTCAAGGTTTTCTCCCTCATTGTTCTCCGGAGTCCTGAAGCAGGCTGCTCCTGGGTCTCTTTCTGACTCACTGTTGGCGAGGACTCGGGTGACCACCTCCTCCAGATACGGCCAATCCATTCCTGAGAGTATGGGGCATGGCAGGGTCTCAGCTAGGCCTCTTCTGTATGACCCATCACAGTGGGCTGGACGTGTCAACGTTCATAGGTGTATGAGGCCCCATGAATGCAGACCATGCTCACTGGGCTCTCCAGGATCCCCAGATGGGATGGGAAGAGGTCTGCCTGTATCATCGACTGTGAGCAACCAGTGTTGATGACCACCGGTATGATGGTGTCTCCTACCCTTACTTTGACCATGGGCTTGATTTGGCGGCTGGGCCCCTTATGTCAACCAAAGCTGCAATATATCTTCTCATCGTGGGAACTATCAACTGGCACTTCAGCCTGGGGTCTCCATGGACAAAATTGGGAAATGTGCCCTTTCTCCCCACACCTGTAGCACACTACCTCCCTAGAGTCCCAGGTCTGGGCCTCCCACCCAGAATTCCGTGTGCTGTCACCCCACTGGGCCTGGCTGCATGCCACCTGACTGAGTCCGGCCATCGGACCTCCTGGATGATCCCTCCTGGGGGTTTCGCCATCCCCTTCAGCAGCAGCATAATCCTCAGCAAGCCGCAGAGCTTCTTCCACTATCTTGGGTTGTTGGTGCTGAACCCACCGCTGGGAGCTACTGCTAAGGTCCATCAGAAATTGCTCTAGGACTATAAGATACACACTTCCTGGAGGGTACGAGTCTCAGGCTGTAGCCATCGCTCCACCAAGTCCCTTAGCATCTGTGCCAGCAGGCAGGGATGAGTCCCCTCAGGCCCCTTCTGGGCCCAGAACTTTTGATGGTAGGTTTTGGAGGAGATCTCTAATTGGTACAATATTGCCTGTCGCACCTTTTGATAATTTCAGGCCTCGACCCTGTTAAGGGCACGATAGGGAGCCTGTGCTGGTCCGATGAGGAGGGGCCCAATCTGTGCGGCCCAGCTGCTTGAGGTCCCATTTTGCAGCCATGGCCATCCTTTCAAAGGCCTCTAAGTAGGCTTCCACGTCATCTTCTGGGGACATCTGGGGAAGCCTGGCTCCATCTCCTTTTCTCCCCAGAGACATTTGCTGAGCCTCGATTTTTCTCACACAAATCCTGCTGGTGAGATCTACTCCAGCTGGGCTTGTTGTCCCTGCAGGAGCCGTAGGATAATACTGTGTGCCTGCTGCCAGTCAGTCGAGGCTTGGGTGTCCATGGACTCCATGTTGCCTTGGGTTGCTGATGACTCTTCCCAGCCAGTGCACCACTTTGTGAGCAGGTGAATGATCCTGGCTGTGTCTCCCTATGAACTTGCCTGCCATGACTTGGATAGAAAGGAAATGAAGGAGGTATCAGTAGTCTGTCAGAGCTAGGAATCAATAACGCCACCTATATAGTACATTTTCACAGTACTGGTTCATTTTCTAATGGAGAGTTGCACATTACTTCATTAGCGAGGTGCATTCGAGCTGCCAATAAGGTAACTCGGCACCGGATGCTTCCCAGATACAATGTAGTGCTTGCTCTTCTTATTGCTGATTGCCTTGTTAACGAGATGCATTCCCCATGTCTCTCACAGCTGCCTCGGGCTGGGAGCAGTCTCGGCTGCTCCTCCACCTTCTGCGCCACCACCCTCGGCATTGTAGCACTTCTGGGGTTGGGGCCAGGGCTTATGTGAGATCCTCCTGTCCACCCATCATCCTGGGGTGTTCCCCTCCACTCAGGGTTCCTCCGCCAAGCTGCTCTACAGAGCACCAGCTCTTCCCACACTCACCGGAGCTGCTGGAGTCTTTAGGTAAGTTGCTTGCCTTGGGGCTGCAGTCTTGAGTCCCGCGATCTCGGTGTCTTCCCAGGTTGCCAGGTGGGCTACTTGTCTTTCTCTCTGTCTGGGGCTTCGGCCACTCCTCCCTTTTCTCTCTCGTGCCCAAAGGCAAAATGTATGTGCTCTGCCGCCGGATATATACCGGTTATGGCGGGCTAATCGCCCTGCCCTGCCCTACCCCCAGTGCGGGATTCCCTCCACCTGGCGGGGTGCATTGTCAGGTCAATCTTGCCCAATCCTGCCTTAGTAACAGGGCTCTTGCCTGAGCTCATGTTACAGTGTACTTTATAGTAGGTTACAGAATGGATTTGTGTAGGATGTTTTGGATAGGTAAGATCCTGTCTCTAGTAGGGCATTGGACAACTAGATGATCCCTGAAGGTCTCTTCCACCCCTGCTTTTCTCTGATTCTGTGACTGTGAAGACCTGTGTGATATTCCTTATTCTGCTACTGATTGATTAAATAATCTGGAGAAGTAGCATTCTGTTCATGTGTAAAATGGGTACAATGGTAGTATGACCATCTTTTGTAAAAGTACTTTAAAAGCCAGGGCCACGAAGTGGCACAGAGGAGCTAGCTATTGTTATTTGTGATACCCTTTGGATTAAAAAAATAAAAAATCATTAAATAATCCACAGTATCTAAAATTTCTCTATTTGAGAAACATCGGTGCTTAATAAAATTTAAAGTTATGTTCAGTTACATAATCAAAAAAATATACTTACTGTAATTCAAAGTGATCTGGGGCTGACTCACAAAAACAAGCTAGGCCCATGAAACAGGACTCTAGGTGCGGGATGTCACTGTACCTAAATTCCTTTGTTACATCCTGGGGAATTATGCAATTCTGCACCTGCGCCATTTTGCGCATAAAAGGCATGACCGCACGTAATTGCATAATTTTGCATAATTTAATCCTAGCAGGCTCTGTGCCTCCATGTCCTCAGGGCTTCTGGTACTCCAGCTGGGAGCCCCATGTTGAGGCACCAAGTGCCGTGGCGCATGACTGGATAACTGGTAAGGGGGGGAAGGCAGATCCTGCCTGCAGAAGAAGGGGTTGGGTGTGGGTTTGGGGGGAGGTGAGGTTTGTGGGTGGGTGTGGGCTGCACACCAGTGGGCTGGGCCAGCTGGCTCCATCCCTTCATGTGGAGCTTCCGGCACTCCAGGGGGAAGCTACATGTGGAGACATGGAGCCTGCCCAGCCCAATGGCCTGCGGCCCCCACCCACCCAGAAATCACAAACACCCCATCCCCATGCCTACACCACTGGAGTGCTCGAAGTCCCACATAGAGGCACAGAGCTGGCCCAGCCCAATGGCACGCGACTCCCACCTGCAGTGCCATGGACCTCATGCTGCCACAGAGCCAGCCTGGTTTGGCTTGAGGAATTCATTAAGGAGTCTATGTGCAATAGGACTGCAGAAGGCAGGATTCTGAACAACAGTCAGCATGGCTTCGTCATGGGCAGGTCTTGTCTAACCAACTTCATCTCCTTTTATGATCAGGTGACTCGCCACCTGGATAAGGGAGAAGTGGTGGATATTAGGCCTGTGCAAAGTGGCTAGTATTCACTTTGGATTCGGATTTGGCCGATTCGGGGGACAGTGATTCAATTCAGTGATTCAAATCACTGTCCCGAATTGATTTGGTCTAATCTGATTCAGAGATTTGGTCACTACCAAATAGGCCCCATCCGCCGCCCGCTTTCAGTGGCTGCCCCACCTGCTCTCCCAGCTCCTGGCTCTAACAACAAAAAAAAGCCCCCACTCACCAGCTGCTGCCGGGTGGGGGGCGGGCAATCCCCACTGCCCCATGCCACATGGGGGGCTCTGCCATGAGCCTCTCGACCCCCACCCACTCTCCCAGCCGCTTCCATGGCTGCCCCGCCCACCCCAGCTCCCGGCCCTTCATCGGTGATTTGGAGGAGGGGGTGAAGTGTTCACTGGCCAAATTTGTAGATGACACCAAGTTATGGGGAAGCATGGTCATGCTCAAAGATAGGATACAAATATAGGCAGATCTAGACAGGCTGGCAAGTTGGGCAAGTCAAAACCAGATGAAGTTCAACGTCAAGAAATGTAAAGTGCTTCACCTGGGGATGAACAATCCCCTACATACCTACAGGCTTGGCAATACCAACCTGACCAGAGCTACGAATGAAAGAGACCGGGGGGTAATAATAGACCACAGCTTGAATATGAGCTGGTAATGCAACTCTGTTGCCAGCAGGGCAAATAATACTCTGGTATGCATCAATCGATGCATCTCCAGCAAGATCAAGGAGGTGATTCTTCTGCTGTACTTGGCACTGATGAGACCCCAATGGGACTACTGCATCCAGTTCTGGGCGCTGCACTTTAACATGGTACAACTTGAGAGAGTCCAGAGAAGGGCGACCCGTATGATTAGAGCCTTGCACGGCAAGCCATACAAGGAAAGGCTGACAGACCTGGGTCTCTTCAGCCTGAAAAAGAGGAGGCTGAGAGGGGACTTGGTAGCAATTTACTGCTACATCAGGGGTCCAGTGAACAACTGTTCACCAGGATGCCCTTGGGGAGAACCAGGAGTAATGGCCACAAACTCCTGGAAGACTGTTTCAGACTCAACATTAGGAAAGACTTCTGCACAGTTGGAGTGTCTAGACTGTGGAATAAGCTCCCTCCAGAGGTGGTGCAGTTGCCTTCAAGAGGAGACTAGACAGTCATCTTACTGGGGTCATCTGAGCCCACCTGTCTTTCCTGTCTGGTACAAGGGGCTGGACCCAATGACCTTTCAAGGTCCCTTCCAGCCTTGCAATCTATGAATATATGAAGGCGTGCGCCAGCAGGCTGGACCAGGCTGGTTCCATACCACCATGTGCAGCCCCTAGGATTTGGCCAGAGTTGCATGCTTCTGGGGGCTCTGCCTGCTGTAAGGTGAGCCCCAAGAGCCTGCCGCCTGCTGCTGGTGAGCCACCAGTGGCAGGGGCTATGCACCATGGGAGGGGGATGACATGTGGTGGGGGCCCACACCCATCCACAAACCCCACACACTCCCCCTACAAACCCCACAAATCCCATATACTCTCATACCCACCCCCCAGCTATACAAAGTATCTGCATATATTTCTGAAGAAAGTTTGAATAGTGTTATAGTTAAATTAATTTTAAAAAAATAAAAGTAACTAATTTGGCATGTTTTTTTAAATTTTTTGTGCATAATTTTGAATTTTTCTGAGCATATTTCCCTTGGGTGTACTTTGTGGATTTTGGTTAAGCGTCCCATCAGTCCAGACTGGTGGATAAATACATACTGTATATATGTAGCTTGAAAATAACCTAAAAAGCATTTTGTCTTATCCTTAAAAATCAGTACCATTTGGGCAGAAACTTCAACATTGTAATTGGTGTAATGTAATGGGTGAGATGATACATTTTATTTCTTCACTATAATTTGACTTTAAGGGGGTAAGAGGATAGCAAAAGCTGCCAATGGTTATAAGTTTGAATTCGTGCATTTCTAAGTTGCTTTAGGAAAGAGACTACTTTTAAAAGTGTTAATAGTGTTACTTGAAAAGCATTTATATACTGTCACATTACATTTTGAAATGGTTAAAAAAACACCATGATGTTTTAAAGAAAAGTCAGTTACATGAAAGGTCAGACCACATACTCATTGATTCAAAAGGCCAGAATCATGATAAATGTCAACAATATTTCCAGTCAACTCTATTATTACGGAGGATTGCCAGCTCTGTGATAATTAAGTTTGCGGTTTCATTTTAGAGTCAGCATTGCCCTTTTTATGTAACACAATTTGAATGAGATCGAAGTATTTTGTTAATCTTAATGGTGTTTGTAACTGTTTTGCTAGTGAGAAATACAGAATTCTGAACTTTGGTGGACTGGAAAACTGTCTGTCCTATTTTACTGCTCAAGGACACTTTTACTTCAAAGTGATGTACTCTGTGTTTAATAGTACCTCCTTAATCTAAGTAGGTACTCTAACTGTTGATTTTTCACATACTTCAGCCTCAGACCTTAGTCCATCTAAAGAGAGGGCATACTCTTACTGTCAGCACTCTTCCCTACCCTACAATTACAGTCTTGTTGGTGTACAAATTACAACACAATTGTGCTCCAGCCTTTCAGTAACATAGTTTGGCTGTGTCTGTGTCAACAGGACTGGAGTACATTAGAATTACATTAAAGAAATTATTCTGTATGCTTATGATAAAGCTTGGTCCCATTTAAGCAGGCCAACACTGCAGCATGGTTCTTTTGTAACTTAAGGGCACCACCCACACAATACTTTCACTGTAGAATAAATTTGTGGGGCAGGTATACATCACACAGCCTTGCTCCAGTGTATGCTGTTGGAGTAAAGCTACCCCTTAAAATGTGAGGAGGAACTATCTTCTAGTCTTAAGTTATACCAGTGAAACAGTCATATGTCCCTTCCCTTGACCATTTTCATCTTTTGCTCAGTGCAGTCTGGCTCTTCCACCACCTAGTGGCCAGTCACTGACATCTGTCATGGCAAGATCTTCCATGCCATGGTTCTTGACAACTTTTCCTATGCCCCTGCCAGACATACAGGTAAAGGCACAATGAGATCTGATGCCCGACCCACACAATCTTGCTTCCTGCCATGCCATGTATGCATGAATAGCACAGCTACTCAGCACAGCTCACAAAGACACTCTCATGGACCCAGAGGGACAGCCTTCTATCTTCAGCTCCTTCTGTGCAAAAATGAAGTTTATTTCCTATTTATGGGGAGTTTTTACCATCTTGTACCATCTATACTTTTCCTAGAGCCTGATAAAGGGACTTTGACCCCAAAAGCTTGCAGAAAAGGACAATTTTCTTGCGATTTCCCAGTTGGTCTAATAAAAGGTATAATTTTGGGACCAAAAGTTCTAGTTTTTTTGTCTATCTCCTTTTGTCTGGCTTTCCAGCCCCATCTGCATGCTTGTATAGCAACCCTTACATCATCTCACCACTGAATGTGGTCTCATGGCTGCTAGCACCACCACCATTTCTCTAATGTCAACATTATCAGCAGAGCTTTTTTTGGTTATCATAATCATTCAATGGAAGATATGGATGAAGTGGTACCTATTTCTGTGCCTTAGGTTTTGGAGGGTGTACTCATTGTACCTGCACTTAATTTCAAAGAAAGAGATTTGTTTTTTTTTCTATTCAGAAACTTACTATGATAGTAAAGTGGGCTTTCTATGCATCCTGGTGGATCCTGAGAAGAAAAGGAGTATTTGGTCCACTGCTGAATGTCCTTTACAGCATTGATGTCAAGCAGGAATCTGCTACTTCTGATTTGTTTACTCTGCCAGCATATACGAAATATATTCTGTTACTGTTTGTAAAGCACTTGAAGTTCTATGAGTAGAGGTGTTGTTAGACTACAGAGTGTTTTTATTGCTCATATTGCAGTGTTTCTTTTTAAAGTAATTCTAAAATATTGTATTAGCACTGGATCTTTCTCAAAGCTATCTTTTCCCTGATCTCTATGCTGTAAATTAACTTAAATTTTCTGCATTTCCTACCAGAGCAGAAAACGTACTCTGCTATTAGTTGGAGACCCATGCATTCTTACTCTAAAGATATGTTGGAAGGAAATATTTGCCCATGGTCTCTTATATTGCTAATACATCCATATTATATGCATTTAACATATACTTTCCCTTTGAAATACTAAAGAAACTATTCTAGACTATAGTTCTTCTAGCCATGAAACTTTTTTTTTTACCTTTTTTGCTCTTCTTTTTATAGGTTCTTGCATCATGCCGGGCCTTTCTTCTAACATCCCGTATTCCCACCAAGGTAAGCTTATTTTATTTCAGTACCCAGTTTGTATTCATGTGTGAACTTCAGTGGTATAAACTTACTATCAATATTACCGGTACTTTTGTCCCAGGGAAAAAAAAAGAGGATTGGAAGTATACATCGGAGGAAAGTTGTTTTAATGCTATTTCCAGTAATGATTTTCTTAAATAATTTCTTCAGCACGTAGATGAACCATTCCAAAAATACCTAGATGTCTAAAAGTGGAGTGAAGAATTGCATTAGAAATAACTACCCATGGAGCTAGAGCATACAGATAATAAGTCTCATAATGGGATCTAGACTAATTTTTTCCCAAACAAATTTATGTTATTGCTTTGTTGTAGTATCTCTAGTCTCAAGAGGGATTATGTTCCAGATTCCTAAAATAGGAATTTTACAGAGTTTATTAAATCTCACTGCTTTTGGTGGAATAATATCTGCTGTTTTCCATGGTGACCATAGTTTGTTGTAAGAAGCATCTTGCCAACCTGTCTTACAAATGCTGTGGAATACTTAGTTTATTCCCATGACAATCTGGGATGATTGTTATGGCAGAGGGTGATTTTGAATCTGGAAATAATCTCTCATCCTACGTGGAGTCAGTTAACATGATCTTGGCAGATATCCATGTTATGTCCATGTTCTGCTTTGTTGCACAGATATATGTGGGAAGATTCTCAACTGAGTATAACTGATGCTTGTAAATGTTCCTTTTTGTCTTGTGTGGTTTGAAGACCCTTACTGATGGGTGAAACTTTCCTTTTGATTTTCTTAGTACTGTAAATGAAATTTGCAGAAAAAAATATTAACTGAACTACCCATGGTATTAAGTTAACACTACAAACTTTTCCAAAAAGTGGCTTCTTAATGGTTTTATTTCATAGTACTTTGTGAGATAAACCAGCCAAGCATCTGTCCGGCCTGCCTTAAAATTTTCCAAGGAAGGAGATTCCACAGTTTCAAAAGAAACTTCCTATATATAAGTTTCTTTCAGAAGTAGGATATTTTTTATTTGAGTAATCACTGTGTTTATCAAAAACACTTTTTCTTACCAGCAGAAGTGTGAAACCTGAAACCATTTTAAAACCTGGAGTGTTTTAAAAACTGTTCAAGATCTTGCCACTTATGATGAGCTCAGTATCTTCCACTAATGACAGAGATGCATACATGTTGCTGTTATATATAAAATAAAACAAACTGTGGAGTAGAGGTTGAGGTCATTGATTTCTATTTTGATTTTTATTAAAAAGTGTGTTGCCACACTCGTACATGCAGCTGACTGTATTTTTCCTTTGAAAGTGATGCAGTGAACTCTATTTTTATTTACTATTTGAAGAAGTCTCTCCCTTATACCTTCTGTAAGAGGAATTTAGAGGTTATTTATGCTTCTTGGTTTCTTCAAAAAACTTTTGTGGAATATATGTCCAGAAATATTTTATAGTTTTGAATTTACAGTATTAATTTCACATGCAAATTGCAGGCATTAACTTCTCTTAAACAATTCACAAGTTTGCCTTTAAAATTTATGCCACAAACTAAAACTGTCATAAAAAGGAGTTAAGGTAGGTAGTGTGCAATACCCATCTAACATAAATTCTTAAAATTCAGAAATGACAGATTAATACATGCCTCGTAACAGTACGCTAAATTCCACTGGGCACATTTCTACCAACAATGACAATTTTAACCTTCACCAAATCTCTTCTCCCTCTAATAGACAATGAAACAATACATACAACCCATTGGTCCCTGTTGCAGTGTCAGACAAAATCTCAATTACAAATTCAATGTTAATAAATATGAGGTGTTGACATACATGCACAGGTTTAAGTGTATGGTATATGGCACGTCTGTGGGAATGCAGCACAAGTTTTTGAACATGTATTTTCTACTAGTTTTCAGTAAGTGGTACCTATGTGGGAATTTTGAACAATAATGAACCCAGGAAATGTTATCTGCATGCCTTAGAGGTAATATTAAAAAAATGAGAAAGTTTTGAAATTTCTTAAACGACCATTTAAAAATTAATTTTAACTTAATTAACTAGCATTAATTTTCTTAAGCCGTAAGAAAATTCAGTTCACAGATTGTCCTTCCATAGCGCCTGATAAAGTAAGTTGTTGCTTTTAAAGGTATGCATCTCTGAATTAGTTAGTCTCACTCTGTCTTCCTGACTTCAGACTAACATGGCTAACTTCCTGTCAGACTCTGCTGTAGATGTGGAAAAGATGTCTATTCTCCATATAAAACAAAAGCCCCAAGTCCCTTCTCTAAGTGAAGAAATGAACTTAATCTTAATTCTAGAAGAACTCTTGAACTTCTGTTGCATGTTGACAATCATAAAGGGTTTCTACGGGATTAACTCTTGAGTTTGTTGTATGTTCATAGCTCTTTCTTTGGAATAGGTGTTTGAAGTTTAGTATGAATATACTGGTTATATGTGGGACCCTGAAAACCTGTAAACTAGGGAAGTTTTAGATCATGGAAGGTAACTCTTAGGTATTTATTATGATCTTTTAGTCAATTGGGGTTCAGATGTGTTCATCATTATGTAGGGCCTGGATAACTCAGGGTAGCAATTTAGCAAAGGGAAATGGAGTCTCTCACTTCTGAACATATGGTTTGAATTAACCTTAGGTCACTAGTGATCAAAAGCTGCCATCTGATGGCTGGCTGATTTAAATGCAGTGTAGAGGACAAATTTGAAGGTCGATATCTGCTGCACAAAAACTGGCATTAATTGACAAACTCAGTTGAGGTGCCAATATTTGAAAAGGCATGAATTAATTACTCATGAGATGGTCTCACCATGCAAGAAAAAAGTACACTGATGTTGGCAACAGGAGGCAGCCTCCATTGCTTGTGTCTGTTTTATATCTAGCGTGTGGCTTAACAAGTCCTTGATTTCTGTCAGTTATTGTTGGGCTTCTTTCATAGTCAGTAAATTAACTTCTTTAAGAAAAAAGGCAGTTTCTGTATAGCCCCAGCCATAAATATTTTAATTGTAATTTCCCAAGCTGCTTCATTCTGAGATGCTGTTGTTCATGATGTTTCCTAGGATGAATCATATTCATTTCTCTTTCTCTATATCTAAATTATTGAAAAGGAATCACACCCCTTCAGGAAAAAGAAAATGCATAATCATCACTAAACTAGTTAAAAGCATTTCCTTGTTAGTCATTTGTTGTTAAGGACAGAAATGGTGGGTTTAATGAGAAACTGGATTTGAACCCTGAACTGCTAAGTAACTTTTAAGAACAGAATGGCTTTAAAATCATTATATTCCTCTAACTCTCAGACAAAAAGACTTAATGTGATATTCTCTAAGAAAAGTCAAGCTACGGAGCAGGTGCCTAAAACCATGTAATCCTACTCTAGTTGACATTTGCTTTGAATAAATGGTCACATTTATGAAGTCTATATTTATGGTATATACACTTTAATGCTTTATCAATAATGTTTTAATAAATGGTTAATTAATTATACAGTACAGCATGTCAATAGGTAGCTTATAAACATCTATAGCACTTTCTACTAATGTGCTTATAAACACCAATAAAATATACTAATCAGTCATGTAAAATGTTTAAAGCCTCTATTCATAGATTCTAACCCACAATATAAAGTGCAACCAAATATGCTAAATATTTACTAGGAGACAAAGGTATTACAGGTAGAGAATAAAATAACTTCTAGCCTCATTTAAGTAATTAAGATTAATTTCTGTTGTTTACCTTGGGATATGGTATTTCACATATTTCAGTAATGCTTAAAAAGTAAGGTATTTATACTAACTCCGCTTCTTTTTGTGTTACAGCTAGAACTAACTTTCAGCTATTTAGAAATCCAAGGAATAACTTCCAGTAAACCAGGGCAGGTGAGTGCTTTCAATTCAAAAGCATTTTCTGTTTTAAGAACATAGTTAGTTTTAACCTCCATTCTAATCAAGCAGGTAATTTAGTAAATCGAAGCTCTTATCTAGCAAGCAGAGTGCATATTTGAATTTTTATGTTCACAAAGCTTGCAAGCCTAACAATAATAATAATTTAAAAAGTCAAGTTAAGGAATGAAATGTGTGGGTGGGATGAAGAGAAAAAATACAGTCCTTTTTCATAAGTCAGTTGGAACAGAACTAATTGGATGTAAGTTTGCATTTGTAATGTAAATGTGATATTTTCCTCCAAGATAATGAAGAACAATGATTATTGTTGTACAATCCACACCCAGCAAGTTCTATTGCTTTTTTATGGAGAATAGTGGCAAATGCTGCTCTAAAATTGCATACAGAATTTGTTTATTTTCAGTTATAATGGTTCCACTGCTTTATGAAAAGTTGAATCTTCTTTGGATTGCAACAAATATATTTAAATATAAGCTATAGTTATATGAGCAAAAAAAAAGGGAGTGACACATGCACACATACACACGTGTGTGTGTGTGTGTGTGTGTGTACATGTAACAATCTTAAAAAGATAAATATTTTGTAAGTAGATCTAACCACCCGATTGTATCACTGCGTATAAGTTTCATTAAGATATCTCTGTGTGTTTGGTTTTTGAAGAAATTGTTAGAACTTGGTGCTTTTGACTTCTTATTCCAACACAATAGAACTTTTTTGTTATATTTAGCATTTCATGTTTTAAGCCTGATCTTTTAAAATTCCTTTTACAAGCTTTTTCCTTAAATAACTGCAGTTGTTTTTGGGTAGCTTTTAGTAAATGGTGTTTGTTTATATATGTCTTGCTTACTTTCTTTTTTTGGCTCAAATGCAATCCCAGTATTCTTGAAAAGTCAGCATTATATTTATAATAGGTAGAGATGATAGTGGGATAGAAGAGGATTTGGCAGACTGTTTTCAGGCTACTGGGGGTTCAGCAGCATTCCAGTGGCAGGGGATTTTGCCTGGACCTGCGCTGTGCTAAAACCAGGGGATGGGGGAGATGTGGAAGTCAGGCCTTAGTACCGGACTGTCCAAATTTGGGCAATTCCACTCTACTGCTGGAATAAAGTTTTGCACCTTGGCTTTTATACAGTGTGTGCATGTGAAGGGCCCCCCTCTAGTGGCAGAGCAAAGGGACAGAAATTGCCTTTTATCCAAGATATTGTGCTACCTAAAACATTTGATAGGCTTATGCAATTCTTACATATAATTACATTTAAGATGTGTAGTTGAAGACTGGCTGGCTCTATGGCAGTCTCCTGGGGGGCAGTCAGGGGGCGGAAAAAAACAGCTTTACTTACTGTCTCCCTAAAAATAGTTTGTGGTGGGAAATAAGTTATTGTTGATATTATTACAATAGTTCCTCATTCGCTCAGACCTCATTGTGTTATGTTCAGTATCAACATCAAACAAAATGCCACAAAAAGCATTTAATATACCTTTAATACAAGAAAGATGAATAAAAACATAAAGGGAAGCACAAGAAAACAATGAGTGGTAATGAAGATGGAGAAACATTGTTTTCTCTTGCCACCGAGGAAGAGGACACATAGCAATGGGTTTAGACTGCAGCAAAGCAGATTTGTATCAGATCTCATGAAAAACTTTCCAAGTGCTAGAACAGTAAGACAGTTGAACAAGCTACCTAAGGAAGTTGTGGCATTCCCCACATCGGAAGTTTTCAAGAAGAGAGTGTACTGACTTCTGTCTGGTAGGGTTTAGGAAAAGCAGCACATCTTGCATTTGTGGGGGAGGGCTGGATTAGATGACCCTTGAGGCTCCTCTGAGACCTTTGATTCTGTGAAAATATTGGTCAGCCTGATGACATTGAATAATTATTCAGCCATAGAGAATGATTGCCTAAAATCCCCAGAAGGAGTTGAAGATTACCAGTAGAAAAGGTGTGTAAAGACCCACAGTGTATGTTAAATCAGGGGTTTTCAACCTTTTTTGGTCAGTATACCCACAGCAGCTGATTGATGGATTGAGGGGGATGGGGGGAGGGGATGGCAGCGAAATCATAAGTGCCAGTGGTGCACGGCAGCAAAACTTTAAGTGCTGGCGGTGCATGGCACCAGCGAAAACAAAAGCACTGGCGCAAGCAGCACAAAGTGCTTGCAGCCCCACTTCTCCACGCTGCTGCTGCTGCACACCTCCTGGAGCCTTCCCAAGTACCCCCAGGGGTGCACATACCCCTGGTTGACAGCCCCTGTGTTAGATTATTATAGCATCTTCTAGGTTTGCTTTGTGTACAAGGAAATATTGGGCATTTTAAATGGCTGGAAAAAGACTGGGAAAGAATTCCTGTCAGTACTACAGTCAATTTATTTAATTCAGAACAATCAAAGTGTAAGACAATTTGATAGCAATACAATCTTTTTGTTGTTAAGATCCATACTCCTCAAACAGCTTTGCAGTTGCTCAGTTAAACAAGTTACTCCATTAATTGAACTGAGAAAATAGTCTATTATGCCTGCCAAAGAAATTTTCTCACTCTCGGTATACTGTCTTAACATTACATGTAAGTGTTGCTGATCAGAATACTTGCTTGTCTCCAGAGAATCATGATTGTAAATGACTTACCTTTTCTTTATGCTTAAGGAGGTGTGTTCTGCTTATTGATTATTTTTAGTGTCGCTGTACTAGGCTTGCAGTTCTGAAACACGTTTCAAAATCAGAGAAGGCTACTGCTATGGGTTTTTAGTTAGGGTTCAGAAGTCTCAACTGATTTTAAGTTCGTTTGAAAACGTCAAGACATTTGGCTTAAAGAAAATGAAAAGAGAAGTTCTGGTAGCCATAAGTTCTGGCTCCTACAACAGCTCCTACTGCCAAGCCACCAAAGTATATGCATGCCCAGTAGGGGTGTGCAAAATGGGCCATATTCAGTTTGGATTCAAATTCGGCCCAAATTGGGGACAGTGATTCAATTTGTTGATTCGGATCACTGTCCTTGGTTCGATTCAGCTAAATCCAAATCTGAAGGTACAGTGCTGATTCAGAAAATCAGCAATTCAGCCATAGACACAGCTTTAAATGTTTTTTCTACATACCTCAAGGTACCAGGCATGGGCTGCGATGGTGGGGCGAATGGAGCGTTCCACAGGAGCACAGAGGGGTCCCCCCGTGTGCTCGGTAGTGAACCTGGAAGTGGACTGGAAGTACTTCCAGTCCACTTCTGGGTCTGCCACTGAGCACGCTGGGGGGCCCCCCCCAGCACTTCCTTGGCTCAGCGATTAGCCATGAGGGGACCCCAGGTGTCTTCTCCAGACCCAGGAGGCACCAGTTGCTGAGCCGGGGAGATGCGGGGGGGCTGCACACTCCCCAGCAGACCTGGAATTAGACCAGACATGCTTCTGGTCCACTTCTGGCTCTGCTGCCAAGTGCACTGGGGACCCCCCCGCACTCCTATGGGTTATTCCATCTGCCCCAGCATCTCAGCATTCACGAGCTGCCTGATACCTTGAGGTATGTAGAAAAAACATTTAAAGCTGTGTCTGTCTGAATTGCCAAATCTTTCCAAATTTCTCTGAGTCTATTCAGAGGGTTCCAATTCGATTCAGAGAGATTAAAGGGTCTCCTGATTCGATTCAGCCACTGAATCGGCCCAAATCTCCACCAAATCAAATCAGGGACCGAAGCTTCACATACCCCTAATGCCCAGCTCTGTGTGGCTTCTTTCAGCAGCTGTGGCAACAGAGCATGAAATGTAGCCTGGGAAGACATCAGCTGCTGAAAGGACTATGGCAGCCAGTAGAAGGCGTGATAGTATTTACATGTGCCTTCTGCCAGCTGCTAGGTGGTAGCAGAAGCCTTATTCCACATGGCAGAAGCAGAATAACTCTACTGCAAGAGAGAAGGGTTCTGCCACCTTAGAGAAACTTTGGGTATGATGCCCTCAAAGATTTGCTGAAAAACTGAAGTCAACTAGGCCTAAATTCCCTTGCCATTTTTCCTGACATTTCTTACTTGGAACATTTGTCTGATCTCAGTCAGAATGTACATATGCTTATTTATGTATGAACATTAATTATATCGAACCTTCAGAATTTTTTTAATGGAAATGAGTTATACAGTGTGTGTATGTGTGTGTTTTCCTGGCCTGTATTTTATGCAGTTAATTGTAGAAATGGAGAAATGCAACATTTCCATGAAGATGGCGTCATCAGAAGATGTGAATGAAGTGTTGGCGCACATTGGAACATGTCTCAGGAAGATATTCCCTGGTCTGTCACCAGTGTAGGTACTCATGTTTTCGGCACCTGTCATGCATGCAAATTACCAAAATGTGCAGGGATACCAGCCTGGCTACTGTCCCCTCTTCTCCTGTTCCCACCTTTCATCAGGAGCGTGTCTTAAGATTTAGGAAGTGTTTTGACGCAGATCCTGACCGTAAATTCTGTGCATTCCTATTAGTATGGGAAAAATCTTTAAGTAATTTGGAGCCTACAGAGAAGCAGGCATGGCTGAAGCATATGGCACTTTGGAGATTTCCATGGGCTAAAAAACTGATCGCAAGCCTACAGGATGTCCTAAATGAAGCTAGGTGCTTGGGTGGGGGAGTGGAAGAAGGATTTACAGGAGTATAACAGCTTGTTCTTGCTCCTTTACCTCCAAGAACTGACATACCTAAGTGTAGCCCATTGCTTTCCATTACTTGCTTTCTCTAATGATTGTCCCTGAACAACTGTGATATTGTCTGGTTTCTTCCAGGTCACTATTTACGGGGAGGGTGGGCAGAATGGCAGTGTCAAGTAGCCAAATTGGAGGAACAGGTGTGGGAAACAGGTCTGTGTGTTTCAGACTTCATTGTTTGGAGTCTGAGGCCTGGATCTTTCATCATATACCTTCAGAAAATTGACTGGACAGAAAACTTTCCCATTTGACCACTTAAATTTTGCCTTTGTTCTGTTGTCCATCTTTCCTGATTTGCTCTACCTTTTTCTGTTTCCTTTCTCTTATCTATATCATCTTCTTCCTTTGTACTCATTGTTAGTTCTTGTTTCCTTTGCTTTATTTTCAGTTTTTTCTTTGTCTTTCTCTGTGCCACATTTTAACTTGCATCCCCTAGATCTCATGTCTCTACCATTCTACTCTAGTTTTCTGGGGGTTTAAAAATATTAATTAGATAAAATAGAATTTTCTCTTTGACAAATAGACATTTGCAGTAAAAGTTTTAAAACTGACATTGCAGAAAAATGTAGTTGACATGGCTGAAGTCACTTATTTTTTTTCTCTTGGGTTCACAGCCTTTTATTACTCAACTTTCCTGCAGACTGAGTAGAAAATAAAGTCCATAAACTTGGGGAAAAATAACCTACCAGTTCATCTCTAAGGCATATCTACTGTTTACCCTGACAGAGATGAAAATCTTCCTTCAGGCTCGTTTGAAAACAAATGCAGAGGGAATAAAGCATAGTCAAAGTGTCTCAGTGATATTGTGACCAAAAAGAGAAAAGCATGGAAGGAGGGAGGACTGTAGAAGCTTGTGTATATTTAGATCATTGTTTTCTTTGATTTGTTCTACACTTTTTTATTTTTGGCCCTCTTGTGAGCATAGCTGCAGTACTTTGTAGAGATGTATGGAGTTACTAGTCCAAAGAATGAACAAACTGAAAGTCCCGGCCAGACTCTCAACTTCATGTAGATCATCAGGCTCTCAAATTGAAGTCAGTGACACTGAGCTGTCATAAAACTGGTGCAAGACAAGAATCAGTTCAAAATTTCCCAAGAAAAGAAAGCATTATACCTTTTGCTAACTAATTATAGAGAGCTAAAAAACAGTAGGAAGTTGCATAGTTCTTCAACCACTCGGACAAATGAATGTTTTTATTTCTTAAAAATAAAGGCAAAGGAACTTGTATTTTATTCAGGAACAGGAAGAAAACAGATCAGAATATAGAGCAAGGGAACCACAGTGTGCCAAGTAGACCACAGCACCACTTCACCTGTAGCCTTCTACAAACAGCAGCTATTGACCACTTGCCAGCCTGAAATCACCTATGTATTTTTTTCCTTTCATTGTTGATGTAGAATAATAGGAGCCACAGGTGAGCCTAGTACAGAACAGGAATTATTGAGCCCCCTGAGCCCATCCATAGGGCTAAGAAAGATAAGAGCTAGAGCAAAAGACTGTTTCTGAGACAGAGAAGAAACACCCAAAGACAGTTAAAACATAGTCTTAGGCCATGGACAGGCATCCATTTCTAGTGCCAAAGAATTTCTGTGAAATTTTAGCTCCAGTAATTTTTGTGAAATTCTTAGCGTTAGAAAAATAGTGCAGGAGTTGGAATTACACAGGTGAGCTCTCCAGCCCGGAAGCTGTAGAGAGATGCTTCTTGGGTCACCCCGGCCCTGGGGAACCCACTGTTTGATAGCTTGCTCTCTCCCCTGGCAGGGAGGGTGGCAGGCTGTCAATAGGCAGTTGGTAGCTGCTGAAAAGCAGCAGTTGCTACAGACAGACGCAGGACTATGTGGTTCCAGTCACAGGAGAATAGCCCCCACTCGGTGCACTTCGCCGGGTCCCCATGAAGGAATGCACAGGGCAGGAGGCAGAGGTAGCACAACTGGAGCCATCCCCAGCAGGATGGGTCCACATGTGGGAAATGCCCCCTGTCTGTGCACAGACTGATTCCTGGATCTAGGCTAGGGTGGGAGGTGCATGCATGGGGCTTGAGCCCCAGTTTCCAGCTTGAGGGAATGTCTTCCCAGGGTGATCCGGGTCTATTCAGTGGCTGAGGGGCATTGGCCCCACAACAGGGTCTGCACAGCACTTCCTGTTAGGTTGCCTTTGGGCAGGCTTCAGGAATCCAGTGCTCTCCCTTTCCTTTAGAGAGAGGGAGGGAGAGCAGAGGATTGTGGGATACTGGGTGTCCTCAACACCCAGGAGATGTGTACATCTGTTCAAGTTAGTGCAGGAAGAGAGAGATCTTCCTGGTTGAAAGAGGGAGAATTTTCTTGCTGATGAGCCAGTTTTCTTCTGCAAGAAAGCCCTTGAACAGCAGCATACTCCTTCTTTGTACAGGGAGAAAAGCTTTTTTTCCAGCACAGATGTGACACCTGTCCATGACCTTAGTCTGTAATACCAAAATAGTCCTAATATTTGGGGGAGAGATGTCACAGGACAAGTTTGCATCTGTGAACTATGGCTTTATGCTGGTGAAAAGGCATACGTGGCTTCAGGAATCATGCAGGGTTAGTTGACTGGAAGACAGAAAGAGAAAATAAACGTGATAACTAGCAGCATAGTCTGTTTGGGTTTTAGAAACAGACTTGAGATATATCGAAGATGGCAATATTTTCCTTTAGATTCACAAGCAGGAGGCAAGTTAGATTCTATTTAAAATAAACATGCTTTTTGTGTGTGATTATGTATGCAGACAGACATTTTTTAATCCTGTCCATTTCTCTCATTCATATATAGGAGAATTATGAAAAAAGTTACCATGGAGCCCTCAGAAAGATTGGCTAATCTCCAGGCACTATGGGACAGCCAGACTGTGGCAGAACTGGGCCCTTGTGGTGAGCATGAATTTTAAGGCTGAGGTATAAAAAGGTTAGAATCACAGTTTGTCAGGAAGTTTAATTCTATTTCTGGCAGAACCCTGTAAAGATGTAATTAGTTTTAAGGTGTAATTTGCAGAGCATGGACTTCTGATTGGTGGATGAAGATACTTTTTTTAAGCTTCATTGCATGCAACCTGTCTCATATCACAGACCGTGTAGTGTAGTGTTGGTCTGTGTCGGTTTCTGCCTGCAGTATAATGGATACATTCCTGAAGGAAAAAGAGGGTGAGTTTTGAAGCACTTTAAGATTTTTTTGTGGTTATTTGCTATAGTGTAAAATGTTGTTTTTATTTTGCTCCTAGGGGGCTTTTCACAAATGTACGCATGTGTTTGTGACTGGCTTGGATTTCCTTATAGAGAAGAGGTACAGTGGGTAAGTACATATCTCATGCTGAGGGCTGTTTTAACTAAGTATACAAAGAATGGCAGAAGGCAGGTCAGGATGGGACCACAGAGACTGACTGCTTCAGTGGGGCCTGAGCTGTCATTGGCGACAGCCTTCTTCATCAGATGCTATGCATGGGTGTGCAGAAAGCAGAGTTGCTAAATGAACTTGCTTTCTGCACATTCATTCACAGCATCTGACAGAGTAGGCTGTCACTTGTGAAAGCTCATAGCAATTATCTTTCTGAACTAGTTAGTCTCCTAGGTGCCCCCTGATCTACCCTCTGCCTGACTTCAGGCTAACACAGCTACCTCTCTATACAAAGAGTTAAGAGAGCAAACCACAAAACCAGCAGAAACAGTTTTCTAATAAAATGTGGTTTTGTGCATTTTTAACAGGATGTAGATACAATTTATCTGACGCAAGATACAAGGGAGTTGAATTTGCAAGACTTCAGCCATCTCGACCACAGGTATACGATACTCAATAAGGCTTATCATAACCTGAACATAATCATTTTTTCATTACATCTTACCCAGTTCTCATAGAAGCAATGCAGAAAATGCTGACAGGCTTAAGAACTGTCAGTTGGGTTTGTCTGCTTGATGGAATGACAGTAGCCCTTAATTTTAGCTTCTGCCATAAATCTGTACTCCCTCATTGGCATAGAAGCCATGCAGCGTACACTTTGTTTGTTTAGGAGCTTATGTGTTATATCTATTTACTGTAGATAGTGCAGAGATAGTGGAGATTGTTTGAGTTCACCTTTTCTTAAATTTTTGCATTTATAAAATTAGCTGACTGATACTTCTCACTCTGGGGTACCACAGCTTGCAGGTTCCTCTTTGCTGAATCCAGCTACATCTGGTAAATAATGTAAAGAAATGTTGTTGCCTTGGCTCCTGCAGAGTCCCCTTTCCCTTGCATACAGTGGGGAAAATTACTTTTTCCAATAATCTGTAAAAAGACTGGGAGTTACCAGTTCTGGTACCACAGAAACTTTCTAAACCAAAGATACTATCAAGTGAGACACCAGGGTTCTTAACCTGACTCATTACCTTAGTGTTAATTGCCTGAAGTGGAGGCAATTTCCTGTACACATATATGATCTGTCCTTTAGTAACAGAACTTGTCTTCCAGGTGTGAGGTGAAGTAGTCCTGACTTATCTATCTAACAGCATTCAAATACTCCTTCATAGTTGAGTCCAAAATTGAAAAGGCTATCAAGCAAGAAATAAATCTTTGTGTATTGTTATCATGATCATGCTGCTGTGTTTGGAAACAAGTTCACCAAGAGGTTTTTTGTATACATAGAATAAGATGGAAGAAAAGCTTAATCCTTGAGGCATGTCACTTTTTAATATCTCAGCATGAGCATAAAAACAGTCTTGTGTATTAGCTTTGCATTAGTGTACAAAATTCTTTTGTTGCAAAATACTGTTCTTATTGTTGCCTTTGTGATAGCTGTATATTTCAGAATACAGAAAACTGCAATTCTGAAAAGACATGTAGTCTGGTCACTGTTTATCTGAAAAAGTTATTAGGATCACAAGCACATCTAACTTTCTGTCTCCCTCTGTGTTTAATAACCACCCCTAAACTGATTGAATATAAAACTAATAAACCAGAGGAAATGAAGAAAAGACAAGCTGCCAAGTGCTATTAATGTCTATTTGGAAGCATATGCTGTGCAGATAGGCGTCTACCAGCCCATAATGCTGATTGGAAACCTTGGGGATGAGCAAACTAAAAAGTTAACATTAATAAATTATGTGCATTGATAATTTTGATTCAATTTGCACTAGAGCTACTTGCATGTGGAATCATACGTATACTTATGTCTTAGTTTCCATTGTACAAGGCAGGGGTTTATAGAGTGCCTGTTGTGTGCATGTGTCTGTATGTATTTAAGTATGAGGCAAGGAATTATCTTACTACTGCATCATGCTACCTTGCATACTAAATAGTGTGATAATGTGTTTCTGCTGTGCCATAGCATGTTTATCAGCATTAATAGTGAAGACTGTAACAAAAAGGGAGCAAATTATATAAGGAGTTTGGAAATAAATGGAAAGGGAATCATTTAACATTTTATTTGTGAGTTCCCTTTTACAATTAAGAGAGGGCTTGTGCTGAAAAGTATGTTATCCTTTTGCAGGTCTCCTGTTTCTTGGGGGGGATATAACTCCAGGGAAGAAACAGGGATATGTTGACTGGAATCAGTCTGTCAAAGATATATATTAAATCATGCAAAAAAGCTTTGTAGCATCATGCTAGTAATTAAGAAGCTTAAATATGTCACAGGCTGAAGAAAAGTAGTGGGGAGACTAGGGAGATACCAACTCAAAAAAAAAATCTGAATTAAATATTCATATTTGAATGGATGTTGTTTAACCAGTCAAAAATTCATATGAAAATGAAGTCAATTCACACAAAATCTAGTTTATTTCCTAGATTTTTGTTATTTTTAGAATGCAATGGCTTTTAAACCCATATTGTTTGGCTGTTATGGTAAAGGCAAATTAAATTAGGTATAAAATAATATTTAAGGAGTCATTTAACTGAACAGCTGTATGACAAGTGTGTAAAAATGTTTTTCTTTTTCTAGAGACTTAATACCTATAGTTGCTGCCCTGGAATACAATCAATGGTTTACAAAACTGTCCTCCAAGGATCTGAAATTGGTAAGTAATACTCTGAAGGTACTCCAAATCTTAGAGACCTTTTCTGTATTTTACACTGTATGGGTACAGTTATCAGAAATGGAAAGCTGAGAGGACTACCGAAAAAAAACTTCTATGCATCATCTGGCCATGAATGCACCAGAGAAGTATCTTATCATTTAGTGTTAGACATTTCAAGCAGTAATATAAGACCAAACAGGAAATTGGCTTAAAGGAACCTGGAAACAGTTATTTGATTAGCAGGTGGGGACATATTTGCATTATATTTTCATTTCTAAGAAAGCAGGCTTTTCTGTCAATCTTCATGATTAGCTGAAGCAGAAAAAACCTTTTGGGTTCCTGGGGCTAAGACGGTCAAAAAACGATAGTAAAAAGTGAATTGTCCCGATTGCAGATAATGTTTTTGAAACCTGCTTTTATATCTAGGATCAGACCCTATCTATCCCAAAACAATTAAAAGGGGCAGAATCCCTTTAGAAGTGAATTGATGTAACTTTATGTATAACAATCTTGCTTGTGAAATCCCTCAATTGTTGCATTCCAGGAACACAAAACAGTGGTCTATAAAAAGCTGTGGGACCAGGAAATAACTGCATAGGGCTAGTCTGAGAAGTTTAGTCAGTACTTGAGAGAGTCAGATTATGCACTTCAATTTGTTTTTTGCTGAAAAATCCGTTCTTGACATGATGAAAATATTTCCCTTTTCTCCACTTTTTTGGAAGTAAAATAATTTCTCTTGTACATGGCAATAAAACAGTAACTCAAAGCCCCAGCAGCAGAAATCTCTTTTCCTAAAGATTGAAATATTTGGAGTATTTCAGTTGCCCCATGTCCCCATTTTCTTCTGTGGGCCAGGCTGAACATTTTCATCCAGAGGTGAGACTGGTGTGTAATCAGAGATGTAGTTTAACCAAGCTACTTGTCAAAAGTAGAACAGGGAACCTGAGGTACTTCAAATCTAACTTCCAAGAGGCACTATAACAAGACTTCCAAATCAAATTCTTCTTTTTTCACAAAATATTTTGGTATTTGAATTTCTGCCCAAGGTCAGTTTTTTCTATGGAAAACAGATTAAAAATTATTCTTTGCTGCTTTGCTTTGATAAAAATTTCCATGAAGGCAAGGAATAGCCATATTTCAACCAATTTTCTCAGTACCATTGCTCCTAATTCTCTTACAATGGTATAAGCTCCTTTATTTCATGATGACTAAGTTAACTACAGTGGTCTAAAATATTTTTTGACAAGGAAATCACAAAACAAGGCAGAATTTGTTTGGTTCCAGTACCAAAGTGGCTGACTGCTTCAAGTGTGCCTTATCTACCTAGAGGAAAGCCACACAGGAGTCTTTTCCCTATAATGAAGGGGAATGGAGCACTGACCAACCTTGAATGTTTTCCTGTTCCACATGTTTAGGGTTTACTGTCAGGAATTGGACTCTTGTAAGGAAGACTCTTGTGGAAAGTGGTAAAGGCAGAAAATCTACTTGATATTCATCCTCTGAAGATCTGGGAATGACCCAGTAGGTATAGAGAAACAACACATTTCCTCCATGGTAATTTAATTTTGCTCTGGGGCAAACATAGAGCACATTCCTGCTGTAGAGTCTTACACTGTTGTAAGTCAAACCACTGCCGTGTAAAGTTAATCCTTAGAAAGTGAAGAGTCCTACTTTTGTAGTTCCTACCATCTTTGATAGATAGCAGCAATATTTTTTTCACCAACAGCTTAACCTCCCCCTTTATAATCATTCTCTTATGGCAACAATGATTGCGTTTTGTACTACTGAACGATGAAGTGCAGAGACAGTGCCAGTGGTGAAAGGGAAATGACAGTCTTTAAAATATGAGTACAGGTGACATTATATAAAAACAATTTTTTTCTTTTCCACGTTGCACGATTTTTTAATTATCTGAAACTTATACTAAAAAAACTTAAAAGACCTGAACATTTAGCCTTGTATATTGATTGGACAGTGGAGTCTGACAGTATATAGGAACATAGACTCTCAGGACCTTGTATGAATATCAATGAACCATTTTTAATGGGGAAAGATTTACTGGCCTGAACTACATCATTTTAGCAGCTATAATCACTAACAAAGTTCAGTCTTGAGCTTCTAATGGATCCTGTGTGATATGTTTTGGAGGAAGATGGTAAAATTCCAAAGTGAAGTAAAATAAAAGATGGAGAGTTACTGTGATTTGTTATATAGCTTTTGGATTACAGTTAACATCCCTTCCTCCCCTTGCCTCCACCTCTCCCCCCCCCCCAAAAAAAAACAAAAACAAAACCAAACAAACAAAACCCACTAGCCAATTAACACTGCAAAAGCAGTGCTATCTTCCTGTCACATTCTGGATAGTCATGGTTCCCATGACTGCTTATGCAAATGACAGAACATGACTATTAGGCCTGTGCTTAACAGCACCATTTTGTTTCACATTCAGTTTTGATAGTTCAATGGAACAGCATTCTGTTTTGAATTTCATTTAGATTCAAAACAACTGTTCCATTTTGTCAAAACTGAAAGGCTGTATCAATGCTGTTTTGACTTTCGCTGGGGGTGGGAAGTGAGCCCAGCTGGGTTGACTTCCCATCCCTGGAGCTAGATTGGGCACGGGGGCAGAGAGTCAGCCCAGTTGGGCTCATTTCCACCCACTGTGCAGCTGGGCTGACTCTCCACCCCCCACCCAATTGCAGCACAGGGGGTGGAAATGAGCCCTGCTGGGCTGTCTCTCTGCCCCCACGCCCGATCACAGCACGAGGGGTGGAAGTGAGCCCAGCTAGGATGAGACTCCACCCCCCCTCCCCCCCGGGCCGGATCGCAGTGCTAGGGAGGGGAACTGAGCCGGGCTGAGTTCCCTTCCCCTGCGCTGTTATCGGCTTCTGGCAGTGGGAGACAGGGAGAGCCAGGGCTGCGCTCCCTGCTGGTGCCCTGGTTCTCCCCTGTTTCTTGATGCTGGGTTCAAAACTTGAAATGTTTCAAAACTTTCGAAACATTTCCACTAGCCTCGTTTTGTTTTGAGGTTGTTTCAAAGCCCCTCATTTCAATTCAGTTTCACTATTTTGACCTCTAAATTAGTCGAAACAGTGTCAGATCGAAATAGCCGGTGAAATTTTGCACAGCTCTAATGACTATCGTGGATGTGATTGGGCATGCAGCAGTTCTGCATGGAGCTAGGAGAATCTGAAATAAAACTGCAGGGGGTGGAGGTGGTACTGTATTTCCTGCCCATAAAGCTCTTTCCTTGAGAGTGTGCAAACAGCATCTGTTCCTTGGGCGCCTGTGCATTGTTGTGCTTTATTGTCTGCATTTTGGTGTTCCTACTTTGTCTAATGGGTCTTTCTAGTTGAATCTTTTTTTTCATTGTCAATAATCCCTTTTAATTCAGGGATTACCATGTGTGGAGCCTGCGCCTCGCTCCGCCTGGCCTATCGGGGTGTTGCCCCTCCCCTCAACTCGCCTGCCACGACTTGGATGTACTCAATTACCTTCAGAGGGGTCTCCAGTGGAGATCTTTATCCTGGGTGGGGCCTCCCGATAGACGGTGTTACTCACGGTTATCAGACGCGGTGATCCACGGGGCTCCGCCTCCCCTACACCCCGTCCACACGCCAACCGCTGGGCGATGTCTTCCAGATGTTGCCAGGCCCAGTAGGATGGCCTCTGACCGGTTCCCCGGTTCCCGGTCGTCCTCCCTCCTGCTGGGAGGGGTTTCTCCTTTCTCCTCCCTTATAGATAATACTCCTCCGAACCAGGGGGAGCTGGTGGGTGCTTCCCCTGGTTCCAGCCCCCTCCTGGGGCCTCCGCTGTCTCCCCTTTCCTCCCGTCCGCAGGGCGCTCCCCTGCCTCCTGGGCGTCTGCCACTTCAGGACGCAGAGAGAGTGCCTCGGCGTGCACTCTCTGACTGCCTCTCGCTTGGCTGCTTGCGAAAGGCTTCCAGCTCTTGCCTAAACTGCCTGCTTGAGACCCGCAGGCGGGGTCCTCGCCGCTCCGTACGAGAGCCTGCAGCACGGGCAGCACACCCGTACTCTCTCTCCCTGGCTCTCCTCCCTTCCCTGTCCTGCCGGCGTTTTTAAATCTTCCCACAGCGGCCACTCCGGCCGCTGGGATTGGCTCAGCTGTTCGCCGCGCGGGGAACAGCTGTTGCCAGAGCCAGCGTAATGGCGGCTCGCGCGGCTGCAGCCGCGGATGCGGCTCTTCCTCCCGCTGCCCCTCTGCCGGTACGTATGCCCTTCTGGGGGCTTGCTCTCAGGGTCTGGGGTCTGTGGGTCCCCTCTTCTCTCCCTCACTCGCCTGTGGGGGCGCTTCGCCGCCACACCATGGATGCAGAAAAATGTTCTGACCAAGCAGTTTTTATATTTATGGGGCCCCTGTCACGATAATAAACAATTAGGTCCTTGTTTGCTGGTCCACTCCTTGAATGACTCTTGTTAGTTTGCCTCTTGGTTAGAACATTCCCCAGATTCACTATTTTGGTCTGAATCCCTTCTCCAAAGGTTTCTAGGATATACCTGAAGCTATGATTATTACTGTTTGTTACTCATATCATGGTAGTAACATGGAACCCCAGTCATGGACTTGTGCTTAGCTAACACCTATTTATTTCCTGTATTTCCGAAGATGTTATTTTGTTTGCTTAATCTAATGTTAATATTTCTTCTCCATGACAGTCCACCGATGTCTGTGAGCAGATCCTAAGAGTAGCCAGTAGGTCCAATCGATTGGAAGAACTGGTATTAGAGAATGCTGGGCTAAGAACGTAAGTAATGTTTCTTGAAATGTTGTGTTATTATTTATTCATAGCTTCCTAGATATAAATTACGTGTTAGAACTAACAAAATAGTGAATACAGAAATGACAATCCTGAAATATTATTCTATCTATGTAATTTTATTCTGGGTAGGAGATACAGCCTGTTGAAATAGAATGAATATATCTAAACAGCCAAACTACAAAAATGTACTTTCCTCCACTTGTAATAGTAACATTGTAAAAAGCAGACAGATGCTTAAAATCTAAGCTATTTACTGTACTCTATTTTTTTTAAATATATAAAGCAATTAACTATACAATTTAGTGTGTATATGCTACAGAATTATTTTAGTATCTAGGCTGGTAATTAATAGTTGTTCAGACAGTTTGTTTTTCTCTTACAAAATGGGGGCAAAGAAACCCCCCTCTTACATTACGTGGTCAGTATTTGAGTAGTATGTAGATGTCCCGAGAAAGACCACATTCCCCATTGCCTAGGTATAGTACACCATGAAGCAAGACAGTTCATTGTCCCAGTGAATTTGCAATCTAAGCAAGCAAGCCAGCCCAAAAGCAGAGGGAGGAGGTGTTATTTTCACTTTAATATTAAGGACTCAAGCTGAAAGAGATGGAGGAGTGTGTTTTTAGAACTATCTATACATTTAACTTGCATTTGTTTTATTGGGAGTTAGACACCTTGATACTTCTAAAAGTATGGCCCAAGTGACTTTCCTGAGGTCAATCAGGAGGTCTGTGGTAAAGTCTGGTCCCCTGTGCAGTATCCTTAATAAGAAGCATTCAGAGTATAAGTGATTGACTATCCTTAAATTTTTCATCTCATGTCATTATTCACAGCATTAATAATGAGGGAATATTATAAGAGATATTGACTTCCATTGCACATTGCTTGCTTGCTAACTTGGTATAGCTGGAGCTGGTTTTGATTCTAATAGGACTTGACTGATAATCATCCTGAGACATTTGATTTTGTGGCACTATATATATTCCAAGTGTTTGGCAATTTGCCTTTGTGTGTCTCTGGTCTGATCAGCATTAACTGTCTGTTCCTGTTAAGGGTGTATATTATATCAGTTCTGCAGGTTATAATGCCCATTTGCTGGGAGGAAAAAGAATTCATCCTGTTGATACTAGCCATTTCACTTAGCTTCAGCTACAGAAAGAGCATTTTTAATGAGCTTAGATCAATTACCATGGATGGAGTTAAGAAGAGTTACTAAGAACTAAATGTTTAAAGGTTAAGTCCCACTGTGCACTCAGTTCATTTCTTCCAGCTTTTCAAATACTGAAGTCCTGAGTTTGTTTGTATTTTATAGTGCACTTCATGATCACCATGATCATAATGTGAGGCTGCCGAAGTCAGGGCTCCATTTATACTGTGTCAGGGGAGGATTCTCTTATGCGTTGCCCTGGCACACTTGCTAAGCACTCCTGCTGTGCTTTGCAGGCAGGCAGGAAGACAGGATTCACCCCAAGGAAATTCCCATTAGGGCCGTGCGAAGCTTCAGTTGCTGATTCGATTCGGAGGTGATTTGCCCAATTCAGTGGCCAAAAATCCGAATCAAATCGGGAGACCAATTAAAACGTCCAAATTGATTTGTAGCCTCTGGGGGGGGGCAGAGACCATGGGGGGACCCCCACCAGGCCCCATGCCCTGCCTGCTCCCTCAGCCCCCCTAAGCGCCCCCCAACCCCCACCCATGTTCCCAGCCCCGTAAATGGCTGCCCCACCTGGCCCCAGCATCCCGGCACTTTATTTAAAAAAAAAAAAGCCCTGCACTCACTGGTTACTGCAGCGAGCAGCTCTCGGGGCCTCTGGGGGCTCGTGGCAGAGCCCCCCCCTCCCCCCCCCATGCAGCGCAGGGAAGTGGGAGACAGCGGGGATTGCAGGGCTTTTTTTGAAGTGCCAGAATGCTGGGGCTGGGTGGGGCAGCCATTTATGGGGCTTGGAGAGCGGGCGGGGGATGGGGCCTGTTTGTTTCGGAGATTCAGCTGATTCAGTGGTGGTCATATCTCTGAATCAGATTCAGCCAAATCAATTCAGGACAGTGATTCAAATCACTGAATTGAATCACTGTCCCCTGAATCGGCTGAATCTAAATCCAAAGCGAATACTAGCCGCTTCGCACAGGCCTATTGCCCATGCAGTAACAGTATGTCTGTACTGCTTCTGGGCTGTGCAGGAGAGTGCAGCAGAGGAGCACACATTTTCCACTCCCCTACCATGTGCACCAGCACCTGGAAATGAAGCAATGTAGCCTCCTTAGGGCATTGTTGCCACAGCACTGCACTTATAGGCTGGGGCAGACATTGTACATAAATCATTTTAAATGACCAGAAACCTTTTAAACCTGTAACAGAACCAAAATTCAGTGCACTTAAACCACTTTCAAAATAGCTGAAACTGGTTTAAGATAAACCTCATTGGATTTAGTATCAGACTTAACTGATTTAGATCAAACTGGTTTATGAAACTTCTGTCCCAGGCCCACTCCCGGTTCAAGTTAACTCACAGTCCCCCAGCATCCCAGGATGCTTTGCAGCCCCAGGCTGTGCTGTCTGCTCCAGCAGAGCAGGGCTGGCTCTGCCCCTCTGCCCCCTAACCAGAGCAATATCACTGGTCCAGTTGGCTGAGAATGGGGAGGGGAAACCCGGCACTGGACACCAACCAGGGTTTGCCTGGCAAGGGGAGGCAATCCTTCCCAGGCTTTTCCCCCTCTTGAGCAGAGAGTAGGGGGGAAAAGCCACAGAGGGCTTCCCTCCCTTCCTTTTGGCAGTGGCCAGCAGACTGGAAGGCATGCTCTAGCAACCCCCAGCTTCTGGCATGAGTCACTGCAGACATGTGGGTTCATTTCTGGAATCAAAAGTGAATGTTTGTTCACTTGTTTATTGGTTCAATCTGTGCAGTTTAGATTAATCTGCAAAGATTGAATTGATTCAGCCTCAGACTTTTTGACTGTCTGAACACAACTCAGAGGTGGCTTTGCCTCACCTTGGGATTTAGCACAAAAGTGTCTGTAGGGTAGCATAGAGATACCCGAGCTACCTTTAAACCAGATAGCTTGGTTAGCAGTAGCAGTCTAGACGCAGATTATTGAGCAGAATAAATAATAATTATTAACCTCACTTCTTGAGTGGCTCTGGCACCCTGTGCTGAACTCTTAGACACTGAAGCTAGACTCCTAGCACTATACAATAGGGCTGTGCGAAACACCAATGTTTCGTTTCTACGTCCGTTTCGCCATTTCGAAGAGACAGTGTTTAATTTTGTTTTGAAGCACTGTCCTGTTTTGTTTCATCAAAACTCTTTCACCTTTTCAATGAGTTTTGACGTTTCTCCCATAGGCTATAATAGCGAATTATGAAAATGCCTAAAACTTTGTCATTTCTTGCCTGATTTGAATGAAAAACAGCAGCACACTGTAGCAGAGGCTGTGCTGATACCTGGTGGCTGGGGCCAAGCCACACTGCCCCCTTCCGTGCAGGGGGGCTGTGTCACAAGGCCAAGAGCACAACTGCAACTGCTGGTAAGCTGTGGGGGGGGGGCCTGTGGAGCCGGGCAGGGGCCATGCAGGGGGGCTGGAGCCAGGTGCAAGTGAAGCAGGGAGGTGAGCAAGGGGCGCTGGTCCCTGGTGGGAGAGACAGCCTGAGCCTCCTCTAATCTGGGGTGTAGATCCAGGGGCTCACACCCCCAGGACTGCTGCGGGGTTTTGCTGGACTGCTCCTGGGGGTGCCGGATGACAGGAAGCTGCTGCTGCCTGGGACCGGCGCTGGGAGCAGCCCGTGTCTAGCACCAGGAAGGTTGGTGCTGCTGCTGGCCCGAGGCGGTGGTAGCAGTAGCAGCAGCCTCCTGTCATCCAGCGTGCAGGTCTGGAGGCCTGCGCCCCCCAGGAAGAGTCTGGCACAGCCTCACAACCCTCCTGGGGGTGTGGGCCCCTGGATCTGCACGTGGGATGACAGCATGCTGTCGCTGCCAGCTGGGGCCAGTGGCAGCACCAATCTTTCCTGCACTCGGCACAGGCTACACCCAGTGCTGGTCCCAGCCAGCAGCAGCAACCTCCTGTTATCCGGCACGCGGATTGGGGCCTGCATCCCTGGGAGGAGTCCGGCACAGCCCCGCAGCCCTCTCAGGGGTGCAGGCGGCCCCCAATCTGCATACTGGATGACAGCAGGCTGCTGCTGCCGCCGGCTGGAACAACCTGTACCAAACACCGGGAAGATTGGTGCTGCCACTGGCCCCAGCCGGCAGCAACAACATGCTGTCATGCCGTGCGCAGTTCCAGGGGTCCACACCGCCAGGAGGGCTGGGCCCCCGGATCTGCACACCAGATGACAGGAGGCTGCTGCTGCTGCCTCTGGCTAGCGACAACACCAGTCTTCCCGGTGCTGGGCACGGGCTGTGCCCGGTGCCGGTCCTATGTGGCAGCAGCAGCCTCCTGACATCTGGCACGCAAATCATGGGCCTGCACCCCTGGGAGGAGTCCAGCACAGACCCACAGCCCTCCCAGGAGTGCAAGCGGGCCTCGATCTGCGTGCCAGATGACAGGAGGCTGCTGCTGCCAGCTGGGACTGGCGCTGGGTGCAGCCCATGCCGAGTGGCAGGAAGACTGGTGCTGCTGCTGGCACCAGCCAGCAGTGACAGCAAGCTGTCATCCAGTGCACAAATCCAGGGGCTCGCACCCCTGGGAGGGCTGTGCTAGACTCCTCCCGGGGGGTGCAGGCCCCCAGATTTGTGTGCCGAATGACAGGAGGCTGCTGCTGCTGGCCGGGACTGGTGCTGAAGCCAAGTAAGCCCGGCTTCGAAACTGGAAATGTTTCGAGTGCCCTTCTTTCATTTTGGAGCTGTTTCGAAGGCTTTTGTTTCACTTTGATTTCTCTGTTTCAAGCTCAAAACACAGCTTCAAAATGAAACACTCGGCAAAATTTCACACAGCCCTACTATACAAGCTAGCTAGTTTAGAGCTAGCTTAGTTTCTCGATACTGACCCACTCAGAGCATCTCAGCCTTATGCTTCTTGCTTAAATAAGTAAATAAATAACTAAAAGTTGGACAAGGGCTTTTGTGTAAGGGCCTCTTATCTTTGGAGTGCTATCTCATTCTCCTTACTCTACTAGGTCAGAAATATTCCCCCCCACCACCCTTTTGTAGATCTTCTGGTTATTCTGCAAAGCTCATTTTAAGCAGTTACTGATAGAAAGCTGATGCACTTGAGCAGGATGGGGAAAGCTACAGCCCAGGTGCAGGATCCAACCTGCAGAGCTGGGGCTTTGGCAGCATTCAATGGTGGGGACTTTGCCCATGCTGCAGCCGGGCAGCTGGGTGGCTGAGAGCTTTCCTGTCCTGTAGTTATTCTGGCCCACCAGTGGAAAATGTTGCTGCCTGCTCCTCTGGTGCTTGGTGGAAAAATGAAGTGGTGGTTATGGTACTGATTAAGTGATCAGCAGTCAGATGGTATATGGTACAACGAGAAAGAGAAATGCTCTTGGTTTAGACTCTTAATTTTGTAACTCCTGTTTTCCAGCATTGATAACTATATATTAAAGGTGCTCAGAGCATTGGGTGAGTTCCCTGTGATGTAAAGGTCTCTTGAATCTAATATAAATAAGAAATGAGAATATTGCTGGATTGAAAGAAGGACGTTATACTGAGGTGTGTGACCTAACAACTAATGGAAATACTTTGTAGCTTTGTGGTTGATAGCATTAGTCATTTCCATTCTTTGTAGTGAACATATTTTAAGCCTCTGAATGTGGTGTTGATTGATGCAGTAGATATAATCCTCTTTTATTATGCTTTCTTTGCAGCGATTTTGCACAGAAACTAGCCAATGCCCTAGCCCATAATCCTAACTCAGGACTTCATACCATTAACCTTGCTAATAACCCACTTGAGGACAGAGGTACTGTACCATTTAAACTTTTCCTTTTATACAAATGTAATAAGAGGATTAGTGCTACTTCATTCAGCTTTGCCTGAATAAGAGAGTATTGTTCTTGGTGTAATGTCATAGTAAATATCTGTTGTTCACAGATGACTGAGAATTGCTTTTTTTTTCTTAGTTTGCACATGTCTTTTAGCCTAGAGGTGTTTAATGATCCTAATGTAACTAAGAATTTCATTAATTTTGGGCTAGTTTAATTTCAGAGGAGTTACTTTTGACCTAAACAATGGATGAAACCCAGTGAATGCTTTGTGTTGGAGGCAGAAAAATAGTTTTAAATACTACATTTTTTAAAAAGTATATAGAAAAGAATTTGTGGATGTGTCTGAACATAAGAAGTAACATCGCTGCTTACTGTTTCAGATGTTTTCAAACCAAAGTGTTTTTTTGATTCAGAAGCATTTTATTTACGTATTTATGGTCATTGTTTTTGTAAATGTATAGCTATAATCGTTACAGTGTGTGCACTACGCACCTGCATACATCCATCCCAATTCAGCAAAGCAGTCCTCTTGACTTCAGTGAGACTTGAGCACTTGCTACCTTCTATGACTAAACATACATTTTTAGTAATTGCAGTTATGGACATAAGTCATTCCTTTCCGTTATCCCCCAAACAAGATTATTTTTAAACTAAGATTAATTTCCTTCAGTCTGGACTCGACTCTGTGAGCATTGCATACATGGAATTCATATTCCATGTACACCATGCTTTCAGGATGACACCCATCATGAGTTTGTTTTTCAAGAGGTTGAAAAACCAGGATTTTATTCTGTAAAACTTTGTTTCATTTGAGTGTTTTGCAAAACTTCCCTTCCCTCCCCTCCTCCAACAGCAATTTAAAATGGAAAAATGTTCATTTTACTTGGAACATATTTGGGTTGAAACACATTTTTAAAAAAACAATGTATTGGTATTTTTTCTTTCACCTCCCAGATAATGATGCAGTTGTGAGTATTAGTATAGATTTGCTTGAATGGTATGGAAAGTGCCAGAAGAACATTTTGTTCACCTGAGATTTAAAAAGCATAATGGTGAGAGTAATTTTATTTTGAACAGTGTCTTAAATTGTTCTTGGCTTCCCTTAACCATACTGTCAAAATCTGAGCCACCTTTTTAGTCTTATGGCACTCAAGGTGTTAAGTCCTGGCCTTGCTGAAATGATGGGAGATTGATGGGAGATTTGCCATTGACTTTAATAGATCCAAAGTGTCACCCTTTGTTTCTTTTAAGAAACATCATGGTGAAAAATTACTTCTCTCTCTCTCTCATCTTCTCATCAAGGTCTCATGGTAAATGGCCTCATGTTGATGAGGCTGTAAAATTCTTGCAGTCTGTGTGGGTGATGCTGGCTGTACCTGAAATCTGCTAGTTAAATTGTGGAGGAGGGAAGAGTTGAAGGATTTACTAGTCTTCTTAATTGAAGTGCATCACTGCAGTATTTATTCATATTGCTTTTGCTGCCTTCCCCCTTTTGCCATCACCAAATAACATCACATTTGGCTTTTAAAGATATATGCATAGTGAGAGAATCAGCTGCAACCAAAGAGTGCAGAGGACCTACCTGGGAACTGAATATCCTGGGGGGAATTATCAAAAGATTGTAATATTTTGAGTCTCTTTCTTCATTGAAGATGCATAGATTTTAAATCTGTACTTAGGATAGAAAGTCCCACCAGTGTTGCTTTTAAAGTAACTCTGTCTAAAGGCCCAGTCCTATTGGTACTGCAATTTCTGCAAATGTGTACAACAATTCACAAAAACTTTTATGTCAAGTTGAATACTTTCTGTCTTTGGTTGTGGCTAATTTTTATTAATAAGATTAGTGTTTTTATGGAATCTATTATACTGTGTTTCTTGGAATTCCCTTTTTCAAGCAAACTAAGGGAAATATATGTATATTTGTAAACACACAATACAAAACATTTTAAGTAGTTAATGTTTAAAACACTGTCAGTGAATACTTCTTTAAAATTTCTCCAGAAAAAGCTTATTTATTAAAAAAAAAAAAATTCTCAAATGTTTTTCACATCAAGCTAACAACAAATTGCTACAAAGGTGAAGAACAGTAACTTGAATATTCTTATATCCTGAATTTGTTCCTCAAAACAAATTCAGTAAGGGTAGTAAATACTTCCAGCCATCATGACTATATTTCCAGCTACCATGACTTTTTACAGTAAATAATAGAAATAGATCTTCATGTCAACAGCTTGACTATATTAATACAATATGGCAGGTAATTTTCAACTGTCTGGGAAAACTACACATATAATCAGTGTACATACTAAACATATGGTTGTATGAGCAACAACAAAAACTATCCCTGCAACAAAAAATCCATGCACATCTGAAATACAGCTTTTCCTATGTGTAAGATAAAACCATGTGACAAATGCAAAATAAACTGTTTGTACATGATATGCTAATTAGGGGTGTGCGAAATGGGCCGTATTCAATTTGGATTTGGCCTGAATCAGGGACAGTGATTTGAGCCGTTGATTTGGATCACTGTTCCGATTTGATTTGGCCAAACCTGAATCTGAAGATTCGATGCTGATTCGGCCATAGACACAGCTTTAAATATTTTTTCTACATACCTCGAGGTACCAGGCGCGGCTTGTGAATGCTGCAATGGTGGGGCGCATGGAGTGTCCTACAGGAGTACAGGGTGCCCCCCTGCATGCTCGATGGCAAATCCAGAAGTGGACTGGAAGTACTTCCAGCCCACTTCCAGGTCCACCGCCAAGCACATGGGGGACACCTCCCCTGCCTTCCTGGCTTGGCCTTGGGCCATGGGGGACCCCAGGTGCCCCTCCCAGACCCAGGAGGCACCAGTCGCCAAGCCAGGGGGCAGGGAGAGGGGTCCCCCGCCCACTTCCCAGTGGACTCGGAAGTGGACTGGAAGTGCTTCTGGTCTATTTCCAGGTCTGCTGCCAAGCACGCTGGAGACACCCTCACCCCTCCGTGCTCCTGTGGGACTTTCTGTCCGCCCCAGCATCTCAGTATTCACGAGCTGCCTGGTACCTTGAGGTATGTATGGAAAAAACACTTAAAGCTGTGTCTGTGTCCAAAACATGAATCTCTCCAAATCAATTTGGAGGGTTCCGATTTGATTCAGAGATAGGTCTCCTGATTCAGTTTGGTTTCGGAGATTTGACCACTGAATAGGGCTGTATCTCTGCCAAATAGAATCAGTGACCAAATACAGCCCTAATGCCAATACAGTATTTCTTGTCCTCTGATGTGAATTTTAGTATTGAATTAGTTTTTTATTGAAAAATCTTTGGTAGAAGCAGCAAGGTTTAAACCTTTCAAACGTTCCAGGTGCTGACACCATGGCACCTATACTACCTCCTGTTTGGTCTGCCAAAACTTAAGCATGCTCACATCGCTTTTAAAGTATTTCAGAGTAAATCAGCCCTGGGTAGTTTTTAATTGCCTTTTTGTTCTGTGTTTGTACAGTGGAATCCTGGCTTATTATTAGTGTTTCAAGGGGCTACAGTAATAAAACTCTTATTTTTAGCCTGGCCCTAATAAGAGTGCAGTTCTGCTTGTGAAGTGCTGAAGCACCCCTGCGGTCTCTCTGGCTTTAGTGGGGTTGGATGTGTGGTCTCTAATTCCTGTCACTTTGAAAACATACGAATTCTACTTTCTTTTTTTACCCCCACACAGGTGTATCCTCTCTAAGTGTTCAATTTGCCAAACTTCCAAAGGGACTGAAACATTTAAATGTATCTAAAACCTCATTGTCACCTAAAGGTATGTTTTACACTTATTGCTGAGCTACTATTTTTCCATTGGATGAGTGAAAACTAAATATTTTAGTTAGTAATAAAGGCTTTTATTTTACAAGTTTAATATTTTTCTTCTGCCTTTGGCTATTCCTCTGTCTGTTGCAGCACTGTTCTGTAGTACCTGTTATTTCTTAACCAGAGTAGCTTGCTGAAGTGTGGGCCAGACCCAAAGCCAATTGATTTGTCAGATGAAAGATTCTGAATCACTTTACGCTATTTGGGTTAAGTCCTGTACTACCAATGTGCTGGTTTGCATTAATGTTGGAATAAATTGTGTGTTGCATTTATGGTTCAAGAAGCTGTCTCCGGAGCATATGGTGTTTGTAATAGCTTACACATTATGTTTACATTTTCAAAATAACATTTGTAAAACTATCAAAATATCTTTTGGAAATGTGATTTTACAAAATAAAATTATTTGAGGGTGACTTTAAACAATGGCTTCTGTGGGGATAAATGAAGAGTTTAGCTTATTTCACAAATGTCTGATTTACAATAATTGAAAAATGTACGCATTTAACCTAACTCCATGAAGTCCTGTGCACCACATAATTTTTAGTCATAGAAAAAAAAGACATTGAGGTTTTTCTTTAGCTTTTGTGTCACTTGAAAGAGTAATGGAACATCTTAGAGAAACCATACAATTAAAAATAGAACAACCATACTGATATTATTACAGACTTTTCATGGGTCCTGATGACCACTTATGCACTTTGAACTGGAGGAGACTACTGAATTAAAGTGTATGAAAGACACCAGATAATGACTGCTTAATGCTGAGTTTCAATTTAACTATTGCACTGTGATATGGGAGCCTCAAGTTTTACTGACACGGAGAGGCTGGCCTTTTTGTTTTGTTCTTTAAATACAGCTATAATGAACATAGTTCTTTAAAATACTGTTTTAGTAGGCTGTTCATGTGCCAATGGGAGTTGAGGGAAGTTGGCCCCATTAAGAATGGACTCTCTGTTGGTGGTAAACCTTGAAATAGATTTGGTATTTATAGTTATACAGAGTGATATGCATCAAGGATCCTAATAGGCAGTCATCTTGTAAGCTTGTTCAAAATTTTTTATATTTTTAAAGACCTCAAAAAAACTTTGATTTCTTATTTTCCCTGGCACTCTGTTCTTGGTGACAAATATTTGCTCAAGGAATTTTGACCATTTGGTATTTATTCTTGAGCCAAGGGATAATGTAAAATATCCTATTAGCTAAAAATTAGAATGTTTTCTGAAGTCATTGGGTCAAACTCTACCCTGGCAAAAATACATACTGCTTCCATTATGTTCAGTCACCTCCTGGACTTCCCTTACTTTGGAGTGTTAGCATTTGGTTCCACTGATTTCCAAATACCATATTTGCTGAAGTGCAAGAGGAGGTCCGCCCCCCTCGCCCTCCATTCAACAAGGGGAAAAAAGAAGCCTTTTGTTTGATTTGAATACAGGCCTAAAACAGCAGCTTTTGCAGCTGTGGAACTGGAGCCATGGGCTAGGGCAGGAGCTGTACCCCCTGCTGCTGCCTAGAGTCAGGAGCTATGGAGTTGATAATAGCCGTGAATCAGGTCAGGGAGCCAGCAGCAGCAGCACTGGTCCAGGGAGCAGGTAGGAGGGGCAAGAGGCAGGGGAGGGGGGGGCCAGGCACAGGTAAGTAAGTAGTAGGGGAGCCAGGTGCAGGTGTTAGGTTGGTGGCCTCCTTTTCCTCCCTCTCCACCCCTCTTACTTCTTTCTGCCTCACAGCAGTTGGGTGGCAAATTAAAAATGGCCCTCCAATAATTTAAATCTAGACATGGGACAGTATAACAAATTTATAATTCTCCGCATATAGAATCTCATTATTAGAGTTCAGAGATGTCTCGGATTTGGGTAAATACAGTACTTTGAATTTGCAGATCAGCAGGCTTTACCTAAGTTTCCTCCATCTCAAGAATAAATTTAAGGAGGGTCAAGACCCACAACACAATGCTTACCAGTGATAATAGTACTGTGGAAATGAACTAAATGAAATGGGGTTTGTGTTTTTAACAAGGTCTTTAAACAAATCCAGGAAAAAGAGTGTATCCAACATGCGTAACTTAGACTTTGTAGGAATCTCAGTGCAGATTGTCCTGCAGTAACTATCAGCTTGACTTGTAGAATAATACCTTATCATTATATATTTCCTGAAAGCATCTCTTCAGAAACCTTACTAAAACATTCTATCCTGATTTTTACATTCCAGTCTGATAATATGATTTACTGTTAATGAGAATCTGTGTCTGCACTGCTGTAAACCAGTGGTCACCAAGCAGTGGATCTCGATCCACCAATAGATCTTGGAGCATCTTGTGGTAGATCTCAGAGCCTCTCGGAGTCGATCCAAGGCTGGGGTAGGGAGCTGAGTGTCTGCGTGCATGCACGCGTGTGCCCCAGCCCATCAAGTCAGTCTGTGGGGAAGGTAAGGGTCAGGGGCTAGATCGAGGCCCCTGACAGTGCCGTAGAGGCTGGAGTGAGGGCAAGTTGAGTGGGGCCCCAGTCGGATGGGACTTACCTGCTGGGGAAGCACACTCATAAATAATTTTTTCTCCCTCTGCTTTGATCTGCTCTTCCACAGCACAGACTTACCTGCTGGGTGGGGGTGGGGTGGCAAGCAAGGGGGGTGGCGGCCCATGGTACATCTTGGATTGCTTTTAAATGCCAAAGGTGATCTCCTACTTAAAAAGGTTGGAGACCACTGCTATAAACAGGCATTGAAAATGCAGCTGTGCTGGAACACACCCTGCTTCATTGTGCAAAACAGATGCTGCCGGTTGTCCTGCAAGGTCAGGTTTCTGCCACTTCTGAGGGTGGCGGGGGCCTGATCTTGCAGGACAAGACTTAAGGGATGCCTCTGCAAATGGAGGAATCCCAGGTTTCTCTACTTGTTGGGATGCAAAATCTATTTTGATGCCCAGAAGTCCTAGGAGGACCTGCCCAGGTTTGCAAATCGCTGGGTGTGCCTCTGCAAGTGGAGAAAGCTGGGATTCCCCTGTTTGCAGAAGCCCACCCTGAGTCAAAATTGAGGTGCAGCTCAGAAAATTGGGAAATCCAGGTAGGCACCCCCAAGGTTTTAGGGGCCCAATCCTGTGTGCCTGTTGAATTTCCCTGTAGAGGAATTCCCTGCGCATGCACCCCTAAAACCCTGGAAAGACCTGTCCCAGGTAGCTGAAGAGCATGGGCAGCTATAGGCTGCCTGCATTCTCTGCCTTAGAACAAGCAGACATCCTCTTTAAAAGAGCAGCACAAATTGATGCTGCCTTTTGTTGAGGCCACAAATTTAGGCTTTTTCTTTTCATTTTGTACCACCATATGGGTTCTGAAGAATGTAATGGCATTCATTCCTCTGGGAATGCTTTGTATTGAGAATGAGGAAAGCAATAAGTGAATTTTTCCAACCCTGTTCTAAGTTGATAATAAGTGTAAGTTTTGGTGCTTTCCCATTTCAAAAGCTCTCTGTGTCCACTTGCTATCTTTATACTGTTGCTCTGATGATGCATCTTATTTAAGATGTTTTTCTGAGACTGACCAATAAACTTCCAACAACCATGTCTCAGCTGTATCTGAAGGAATATCCAAAGGAAGATCAGCTGCTGGTGTGGTCCAGCCTCCTGAATATAATCAAACAGCATTATTAGACTACTTTTGAACCGAAATAGGATTTCTGTTGATAGCAAAACCATTCAGTAAGTGAAACTGTACCATTGATTTGATGTTTTGGCTTAAATAGAAGGTTCCACATGCTTGGTTCAGTGAAAGTCTCAACTTTTTGAGCCCTACCAAAGGCTTGCTAAAGTCAGAGAAAAAAATACCCATTAATATCACTGCAGTTTGGATCAGACTTGAATCAGCTACTCTCTTTATCCTACTTGTCAGGCTTGTATGTTGAATTATTGAATTTCATGCTATTGTTGCTGTTCTGATAATGATAGTATCCAACATGTGTATGCCACTTATTTCTACTTATATGTTGTAATGAATGGTGTTGACAAAACTCTTTGAAAAGGGCAAACAACTAGAAGCAATACTGGCTAGATTGGTGGTTGAAGGTTTAAGAAATTTGCATTTTCTGTGTGTACAAGTTCAGTCTTGCAGTTTGTGGCTGTGACATATACTTTAAGTTAAAAACTGCAGAATGGACAGTGACATTAGAAACTTGGCAGATATCAGAAACTTGGCACTGACTTCCAACTGACAGCAACCCTGAAGCCAACAAGCATGCTACTAATGTTAATCCTATTTTTTATATTTTGGTTCTTGAAAAACTAAAGCACTGAATCAGTATATCTATTAGTATCTATTAGTATATTCTAAAGCACTGAATCAGTATATCTATTAGTATATTTATTAGTATATTCTATCCTATTATATATATAAAATAAATAGTATATATAAGTGTGTGTGCATGTCTGTGTGCATAATATTATTTGTATCACACACACACACACACACACACACACACACACGATGTTTTACTAGCTTCTTTCAGAATTTCAAACTATTTTTTAAATGAAAAGATGGACACATGCCATTCATCGATTGCCAATCTCCTTTCATTAAATGGTGGTAATGTTTGGAAAGCTGCCAAATGTCTCTAAGTAGTTCAGAGCATTTGTTTGCACTGTAGCTTTCCCTACGCGTCTAATACTAAAATCTGCCCTACCGTTAAAGAAGATAGTGATGTTCATATGTTTAATAAATTCTCTCAGGTACTGATTGAAAAGCAACCACTGCCATTCAGATAGATTCTATTGTAAATGATATGTTACAATGTTCAGTATGCAGCTGATATTTACTGGAATGGTCCACCTCTATCCATATTTGAAAGAGCTGATGAAGTCCTTTGAAGAGGAAGGCTGTGACTTGTTTGTTCTCAATGCATACACATTAAAATTAAAGACTATGTATGTATTCTAAACTGGATTTGAGTGTTTATGCATCTCCTGATATTTTAATGAACCAAATATTTTTCTGAAATTATGAAGGAATACATCATTCAAATGTTTGAATTTTTAGGTCTTGTCAACTGCCTTTGAAGTAGAATTGAATTATAATTAGTTTTATGTTTGCTTTCTGCAGATACTTGCATTTAAATATTCTTGTTTACAATAAGAGATGCCTTTAAAAACACAATTTATTTATAATGTTATGTCAAAATACATTAGAATGGGTAAGCCAAATGCATCATACAATACAAAATATTGTCAGAAAATTGTTTCTAAAAAAGCTGAAACTGTAGATTAAAGGTCTAGTCCTACTAGCAGGATATACCCAGTTTTCTAATAGTGCTTGAGGGGTCCTGGCACTGTGCAAGATTGGGCCTTATTTGAGATAAACAATAATATCCATTGCAATCTATGCCCTCCTGCAGTGGAGCTGTATTGAGTACAGGAAATCATTAGGCATTAATATATGATAGTATGTACACTAAAATGATGTATTGGCAGAGTCTGTACTACTACTTTTTTGGTGCAACTAAGTTGAATATTGACATTTTTTTGCAGGGGTGAATAGTCTTTCCCAGTCACTGAGTGCCAACCCACTAATTGCAAATACTCTCACCCACCTTGACCTCTCAGGGAACGTTCTCCGGGGTGATGATCTCTCGGTATGTACATTCTTCTAATTTCTGAAAAATCTATATTTTTAATGTAATATCAAAGTAGGAGGAAATCATTCTGCATGGTCTATTTTATTTAAGTCAGCTGATTGAAAATATGCCAATAATTTTGCTTCTATCTTGCAGGTAAAATTAAGTATTATATTTCTCCACACAGCTTAACTAGTTCACTTCATTTTGGTCCCATTGCTCAAGTCCTCCGATTGATCAGAAAACTGCTCATTTTCTCAACATGTTTAATGGGCTAGTAATATAAACAAGGGTCCCTGGAATAGTACTTTAAAATAACCAGCTTCAGATCTATTGAACGTATCTTCTGTCTCATGGAAATAGTTTTAATGTTTATATTGAAAACACAAAATACTTCCATACATTTTTTCTTTAAACTTAATGCCAACTTAATTTGTAGACAGGAAAAATTTTACTTATTAAAAATAAAATGATTAAATGAGCCAATGGTGTTAGGTGCCAGTAGTTGGATTTCAGACTTAGTGCACATACCTTTGAGCAGAGATCAGTGCTAAAAAATGCATTTGTTTGAATTTTTTGTGTCTGTATGAAATAAATGTATATATTTTCTAGGGACAGAACAGGGGAAGGTCATGGCACTTTGAGGAATTAATTCTCACTGAGAGTTCATTGGCCAAGTCCTTTGTGTCAGTAAAATGATGATGGTGGGTTGTAACTGTCTTTTTGTGTTAGTGAAAGACAACAGGTTCTCAATTACATTTATTCAGATATTCACCACCTCTTCCAGCCCAGTCTCTGACAACCTCTGTGTTGAGTCATGCACACCTCAGACATGAAGAATTAATAAAAAGCATTCATTACAGGACTCCATCTTCAGCTGACATACCATCTGAATATTCAAATTAAAGTGTCATATGGTTTTCTGTGCTTGTGGCTTTGTGTTATTTTTCACAGTTCTTGTTATCTGCTGGAGATTTATGAAGTCATTTATAAAACGCATCTTCCTGAACATAAGGGACCAGGAGCCTAATTTGGACAAAGGGAAGGATGTTGACAAATTAGGGGATTTAGAAAGCAGAAAAAATAAATAGATAAAAATGAAATAAATAATGGAGTAGATATGGGAAATTATTATAGGGAACATTGAGATACATGGGCTGGATGAGCTGATGTTGTTGAGGTCTGATTTTTCAGCAGGGCTGAGACCTGTCATCTTGTCTTAACTTTATTTGAAGTAGTGGATGCTTAAAACTTCTGGAAAAAAGCCACAATATTCCTATCTCTAATTTTAATTGTTTTGTGATTGCCCTAATGTAACAGGAGCCTTTATGTAGGCCAGTGTATTTATAATATATCCTTGATAGCCTTTATTCATTAATATGTTTTGTTATCAAGCCCATCTGACATTATCTCTTAAAATCCCTAGTATACTAGTAATATGTGTATTTAAATGAAGGCTAGTCAGAAAAAATTATGAGATTACAACACAAATTAGTTACTGGCCTAACATAGTAAAAAGGGTTGACTTAAACTTTCAAAACAGATTAGCCTTTTTGCAGTATGACTGCCTTTCCAATCTATTTTGAATTAAAATTAATTAACACTTTCTGAAAAATGTGTAGCAAAATAAATTAAGCCATGCATGTCAAGAATACTATTTGGTGGTTGTGATACAAGCAGCATTTCTGTCCTGTCATTTTAATGAGTGTTTTACTTTTGAGGTCTTGCAGGTTATGCCTGTCAGGAAAAAAAACATTTGTTGAAAATAAGGTGGTTCAATTCAAAATGTGTGAAGTGTATATGAGAAGTTAGGAGTAAATTATAGTTCTGTGTAAAATCTCTCTCTCTCTCTCTCTCTCTCTCTCTCTCTCTCTTTCTCTCTAAAAAACTTAACATATTTTTTTCATATTTAAAGAACTTGTACAGTTTTTTGGCCCAGCCAAACGCCCTGGTTCATCTGGATTTATCCAACACGGAGTGTGCACTAGACATGGTAAGAATTTTTGGTGGTGATTCAGAAACAACACCCCTGACGGTCCAAGCAGACTTATGTGCAGTGAACCTACATTCCTGTATTTCTCAGGTGTGTGGGGCTCTTCTTCGTGGATGCCTTCAGCACCTAGCTGTTCTCAGCCTATCCAGGACAGTTTTTTCACACAGGTAAGCATTAAAATATTATTGTTTCCTGCTCCTAAAATTATTGCACTGTATTTTTTTTCTACCTACACAGTAATGTCTCTTACAAGAGTCTTTTAGCTTTTAAAAAAGTTGTATGTGGGAGATGTTATTATAGGAATCTCCATAAATCACTCCTGAAGTGCCCCCCATAGCAGTTCCTTTAATGTTTTTCATTTAGCTGCTCCCCCACCAATTGGCAAAGGAGTCCTGCCAGCCAGGCTGTTTGCTGCTGATGGCTGAGGAAGCAAAAACCATGGCATATTTAAAACCTCTGCCTATCAGGTTGGAGGTGGAGAGCGGGGTGGGCAAGCAGAGAAATTAAAAGCATTAAAGAAGCCACTGTAGGGGGCACTTCTGGCTATTTACAGAGATTCCTAGTTATATATGTCTAAAGTATGTTCCATGCCTTTAAGCATTTTGCTATGAAGAAAACAAGTGTGTGTTTCTAGGGATGGGAAATTTCCACCATTAGAAATATTTCTGGAAGAGGGAGCAGTACAAGTGTTAGGCCTAAAACAGCCCCCTCTCCCCTGCTCCTTGCATGTTCCTGAAATCACATGCCCGCCTGGCACACCAAGCCACTCTGCCTCCCTGCCAGGCTCCGACCCAAGACTTTTGACCAACCGGCCGAGACCGGCCTATGGAATCTGGGGCTGTCCCAGCCAAACCAGGATGTATGGTCACCCTGTTTAAGTATCATCACAATGGATCCTGAAAGACAAAATATGAAATCTTTTGGAATAAGGGATAGTCAAATGTGTTTCTGTTTTTGTTCTTTTTAATTTGCAGGAAGGGAAAAGAAGTCCCCCCATCTTTCAAACAGTTTTTCAGCAGTTCACTTGCTTTGAGGCAGATCAACCTTTCGGGAACCAAACTTCCACCTGAGCCTCTAAAGTAAATGCTTTTATTCCATTTTCTTCTGGGGAGAATTCATTTGCTGCCTATTCCAGGCTGTGGCAAACCACATTTACCATTGTGTCAGCTGATTGTGAATAACATTCTAACTCTTAAGATGTATGAATATGCTTCTAGGCCTGTGGCCCTTTCTAGAGTAGGATATTTTTTTAAGGGCTTTTAAAGCTTACTAGTTAGGACACCTAGTGAATGTCTAGTGTAAATGTGTCATTTTAGACCAGTGATTCTCAACCAGGGTACTGAGAGTTCCTTTGAAGGGTGTACTTTGAAAGTGTGGCGAGATAAGCATAGGCTTAGGCTTGTCCCTCTGTAGCTGATTTCTCCACTCCTACTTCTGCAAGGAAGTAAACACTTTAATGTATACATTTGTTTTTTGAAATTGGGTGCTGCTCGATTCACAAAAGTTATGGAGGGGAGCCTTGAGTCTAATGAGGGGTGCCTGAAGTCCAAAAAGGATCATTTTAAAACATACTAAATTGGCTGAATGTAAAACATTCTTTCTTCTGTAAACTTAATCTTGACAAGTTAGCACATTTTAAACTATACATGGTTATGGTTCTATGCTATTCTTCTAGCAAGTGTTATGTTGGAAATGTTAGCTAACACCTTCTAATGCCAAATATTTTACTCTGAGTTTAGACAAAGCTCATGAGTAGACTTGTGTGGTTATGACATGTATTGCTGTAGAAGCTGGTATGTGGGAAGCAGGCAGTACTTGAATTAGGTGGTTACCTATGGATGGGAGTAACCAATAGCTAAGAGCTAAATCAAAGGATGGGTGATGGGGGTTCAAGCTCAAACCCTGGGGTAGAATCAGTGAGACTCAAAACTTGATGTGGAATCAGGAAGGGATGGAAGAAAAGTGGAGGGGAAATGTAGTGGGGAAAGAGTACAAATACCCTAGAGTGAAAAATACCATCCCTTTGGTTTTTTGATCAGGACTGATAGAGAGGAAAGCAGCATCATATAAGATTAAACAAGAAATGCTTAACCAATGTGAGAAGCTGTGTGACCTTATTATTGTAACCATTCTCTTTCCTTCTTTCCATTCTCTCCATAATAATGATCTCCCTTGTTGTGTCCTGTGCTTTAGCCCTGCATATGCTGGGAAGTTGTTTTTTTTTTAAAGCACCACATTTCCCATGTGGTGTTTCAAAAAAAAGTAGGTTTTGAAAAATGTCCTGTTTTGTCCTGATTAACCTTAGGGGTATTAACTCTGTCTTGGTAATGACAGTGTAGTGACTTGCATGTGTCATAGTAATGGGCAGAATGGGCAGTCAACAACACCGGCAAATCCTATTGCTCTCATGAAAGACACCATGAGAAAAGATCAAAGCTTATGTTTAACTTTAACACTTGAGTGAAACTGTTCATGTGTTTATACTTAAGCATGGACCTAAGTACCTGAGGATTAAGACCCACGTGTTTAGTTTTTCTCAGGAACCCCTTAACACACTAAGATGTGGGATTTTATTGTACATTTTCTGCCTTTGTTTTGTTTTTCTAGATTTATTTATTACAATATCCCTTTTATTAAAGGCTCTACCATTATTAGGTTGTTTCATTGTTATGCCTTTGCTCTGCTTTGAGGTTTTACTTTTGTCCATGCTAAGAATTTCAAAAATGCTTCAAAGTATAGGAGCCCTCAGTACACCTTATTTTCATCCTCAAATCGACTTAACACGTATCGAACAGTGCAATTTAGAAATATCCCGAGGATATTGTTTCAGTTCAGTTCTAATACCACTTGGGACTCAGCATGTTCTTGGTAGGATTGCTTTAGTACTTTTATCTTTAATCGGAAGAAAACCCCTTGAAATTAAGATCCTAATTTAAGTAATCAAAAAGTTAAGACGATTGTATCAGGGGGGAGGGGATGGAAAGCTGTTTCCAGATGTATTTGGAAAAATCTCTCAAGAACTTTAATGTGTTATGTGGTACCAGTGACTTTTTGTAGCACATTTCATCTGTGTATGTCAAATATTGTTGAAGATGTAGTCCTTTGCAACAGCGGTGGGAGCAAGGGAGAAGTTCCTTTTTTGTAAAAAAGAAAAACAAAACAAAAGAAAAAAACCCAACCACTCTCCACACCCCCCCCTCAAAAACTCCCCCAAAAAGTGGTCACACAGAGTTTAAGAAGCTTGCTTAACAGCAGGCCAGTGGATGAACTTGAAATAGAACCCAATAGTTCAAATTCCCAGTCCTGCACTGTAACCACTAGAATATGGAGTCTGAAAGGTGTCCGTAAAAATGGTAGCAGTGTTGGCGTTAGTGTAGGCATGCTGATCCAGTATTATGAGAGAAACAACATTTGTGAGGTGTGACTACACCTTTCTTTATATCAGCCAGTAGGGTTAGGAATGATAGGTGATGATTTTTCAGGCTTCAAGTGTCCTTTTAGGTCTGGGAAAAAAGCACTCATAGTTTAAGATAAGCGCAAATTAAATTAATTACTTTAACCTAGCCCAATTATATTAGTGAATTTTATCACTTCAAAGGGAAATGTTGTGTTGCCACATGTGAGGGAAAGGGATAGGTGAACAGCAAGGTACAATGAGCTATAAAACCATTTTCTCTATGAAGTCCATTATTTTCAGCGTCCAGTAAAGTTGTGAATGTCTGTTCCCAGGCCTGTTTTCTGAAAGTATTGTGTTATTTCCTTTAAAGACAAGGTCTGTGAGATCAGAGGTAGAGTAGCTGTTTTATAAAATAGTGCACTCTCACTAGCGATCAGGTATTTCTGTCCTTTTATCATTTTTTATGCAAGAGTTTATTTTGATGCATAATGATTGCACAGTTTCAAAGGAGCAATTTTTCCAAGTTGTACTTTAATTTCAGCAACCTAGAAAAATACATAAATAAATAGATGGCATTTGCCTTTGTTAATTTCAAAGGGCTGAATCTATGACTCTGATCCGTGGGGTGGATATAATTTGGTTTAAATGAAAGATTTATCTGGACTACCATATGCTTTCATACTCTCGATTATGGCTCAACACTGTCTGCACACAATGCCCTTATTTGGGTAACTGGCTTGGTAAAATGGATTGTTTTTTTATCTTGGTGTGCTGATAGTTTGGATTCTGTTATCTTGATGTGGGTTGAAAGGCAGGCAAAATACTTATTCCACTGTGTTGGAAAACAAACTGGTTTGCAGCAGTTGCTGCTGAATGAAAGCCCATTAACAGGTCTCCAGGGTTCATGGCTCACTCTCACCCATACATGTTTGTGCACTGACTACTGTTGAGATTCTAGTACAAACATTATCATTTAACTACATGGAACCAAATTCATAACTAATGGAATTCCATTTATGTCAGTGGAGCTATGTTAAGGATTTATTTGAAAAAATCCTGGACAGTCTTTCCCCGTTTAGGGTCCTTTCCTATGTGTCATGGAAGTTGAAGGTAAGGAATATCCATGTTTTTGGAGTTACCATTTTGAAAGGTTTAAAAATACCGCAACATGAACAAATATAGAATTATATGTATGTTTTGGTATCTTTCCAAAATAATACTTAAAGGGGAATAAGGCTAACCAGTATTTGCTTCTGAATCTTGCTAAATGTCACATTTGACATAAACAGCTGACTAGTAGTTGCTTGTCTAATCTTGTGGAATGGTCCTTCATCACAAAACCACAACTGAATACAGAAGTATGCCTTTGAAAGTGAAAATAACAGATTTTCAAGTCACAGACTTCTAGCATTAAAATATTTAAACACTGCCTAGAAACAAAAATCTCCATCTCACTTAAAGTTAATCATGGCAGTGTGACATCAGTGCACCATGTCTTCATTATAAGCCCTGTTTTCCAGGTTTTGCAGAAAAATCATTAGTGTACTGCCATGATTGCTCTATAATTTTGTAATAACTGATTTTTTTTTTTAAGGCAGCCATAGGAGAAAATGTGTCTGTGATTTAATACAATTAAACTTTGATGCACAATTAGTTTTACTATTTGTTGTATACATTGCTTCCCTGCAGGTTTTGGATTTACTGTTGGGGTATCAGTGTGGCAAAGAGAGTTATACTGTCATTGCCATTTCCGAGTAACAACATTAACTGGTGCATGTTGTTTCCAAAATGGCTCTTCATATTTTTTTTTAGTACTGGTAACCTGCAGTTGCTTAGCAAACCTTTTGCCGTGGTAAATTTAGTGTTGTATAATTGTTTTTACATTGATCTTTTTCAGAGCACTCTTATTAGGCCTGGCTTGCAATCATAACCTGAAGGAGGTATCTTTAGATCTCAGTAGCTGTGAGGTAAGAACCATTTACCTGAACAAATGGAAAAGTCTCAATTATTTGGAATTACTGTTTTCCTTAGACACATGGGGCAAAATGTTCCTTTTCATAGTTAGAAGGTATAGAAAAGATTAATAGAAGGTGCCTGATAAATATAAGCTCTTGTGTGTATTGTGCCACTCAGTTATGAGCAAGGATATTTTCCTGGGATATGTAGAGTGCCGCACTCTTACTTGTGTGGCAGCATCTGTATTATGGACCTGTAAAGTCAGGAAATGGAGAGTGGGCTTTTCTAAGCTCTGTGCAGTCAAAGCTACATGGGTCAGAAGAAGCAACCTATTTTGAAGGAACAGTTTTACTACTGCTCACTAGAATTTCTTAAGGTGTATGCAACATTTCCCAAGATTCACTTTTAAACCTTGAGAGAGACTGATTTCCTTATCAATAAGGTAGGGTAGTGGTTCTCAGCCTTGTTAGACTCAAGGCACCCCTTGTTAAACTAAAGGAGCCCCTCAGAAAATGCTTATATTAGCTTTAATGACATTTTGATTGCAGAAAAATATTATAGCAATTCTTCTGCTGCAAAGAACTTGGAAAGACCACAACAGATTAGAGTATTTTTGACACGATGGATTCTTATTTGAAATCTCTGGGTTTTTCATGTGTAGATGTTTGTTTGCTTGCCTTACAATGATAATATTGACCAGCACTTTCCTTTCCCTTTACCCTTTTGCCCTTCCTGCAAAATAAGAAGGAAAAAAAAAAGGCCTAAGCAGATTTATTAACTTTAGTTCACTTTGAAAGAATAAACATGTTTGAAAAACTCAACTCTGGAATATAGTGAAGTGCATTAATCCTTGACTTAGGTTTATGGTTGGTCACACAGTAAGGAGCATGAGTTACATTTGGCACCTCTTTAGCTTCCTTGATGAGTGAAGTAATCCATTTTAAATGCATTTAATACTTTCTGTTGATGGTTGGTACCTTTTCGGAAACTAGTTTTCTTTTAGGGAGCAGTAAAAAAGCTTTCACATCAAGCATATGTGCTTTCTATTTCCAGGTAGGTGAATGAATGGGACAATAACTTCCCCTGGGTAAGGTAGGGGTGGTTGTTTTAGAGTGCATTTTATTTTTATTTGGAAAAAAAAATCTTGCCTTTAAAACACCCCCCAAAAATAGTGATTTGTATATAAACAGCACGTTGTTGTCCAGGGGTCACAGAAGGAACTCAGGCATTGCTTCATATGCTAGCACTAATGGGAATTTTTACACATGCTCCAATACATTCTGTTTAGAATGCAATGGAGCACACTCACTTAATTGAGCAGATGAATCAAGTCTGCTGGCATGTTCTAACCAAAGCGTTCCAGTGTGCTGCGGTGTCTCTTGTATTCAGCGTCCCACGTTTCAAAATGGCAGCGGGGGCACTTCAATTAAAGTTCGTCGAACAAATACATGAGACGCTGCAGGTGTTTTAATTAGAGCAGCTCCCCTCCACCCTGGAACACATGTATAGGCACCCAATGAGTGTGATCTGGTGAATCAGGCATGGACACTATAAGCCAGCAGAAAGAAGAGAAAGCTGGTCTGTCAGGTCTTTAGAACGGGACTGGGGAAAGCCTCTCAACCAGGGGCTCTGCTGTGTTGGACTCCAGGCCTGGCCTGGTCATGATGTATTCCTGTGACCTCATGAGCCCTCTTCATGGCCTGCACAGAGATCAATCCTTTTCTTACCTTGGCCTTCCTTAGGTACCTAAGTCTGTATTGATCCATGTAGCTTATATTCTAGGACAGGGCAATAGCCCTGTCAAAGTAAAAATGGAATGCTTCCCTTTTTAAACAGTGTCAAAGTAGAAAGGGAATGCTTCGCTCTGCCTTTTGGTTTTAAGGTTTACTGCCCCAAGACAGATGGTGAACAGGAAACATCTGTAAGGAATTAATTTAAGCCCATCCCTTTGCTGACCACTTCTCCTCAGTCCCCTCCTTGACTGTTTCCCCTCGTTAATTTAGAGGTAGTTATTCATGTTTATCTGGAGCTAGGCAGAAGGTAGGGCAGTGTGACACTTTCCCTCTCTGCAAGCACCTGACAAAGTAGGCTGTAGCCTACAAAAGCTCATGCTTCTCGGTGTGAGTCACTTTATAAAGTGCCACCCTGCCTTGCCTTTTTTCTCATTACTATGCCTCTTTTTTTTTTTTGTGCTTGTTAAAAATAGATATGCCCCCAGTGGTCTCATTCAGAATGTGGGTCAGGAAAGCAACCTGGAATAAGCCTTGAGGATAACATGCTTAGACCCAGTTCCCAGCAATTCTGATTTGAACTGGGCAGCTTTTGCTTTTTTATAAAGTAGCAAACATTTAGCCAGTTTCTCCATTTCCTCCTCCAGCTGCTGTCAGTGTGCAACAATAGGAAGCAGGAAATCCAATGCTGTTCCCCTTTGCTTTTCCTGTGCTCAAGCAAGCCATGTCCGGCTGCAAAACCAGGCCTAAAATCTGAAATATCTCCCTTTCTTTTTTCCTTTTAAGTTGCGTGCACATGTAATTTTGGATGTACTAACTCCAATCCCAGACTTTATCATTTTGTATTGCCAGATTTTATTATGACAGTTACATTTTTATTTCTTCCTGCTTAGCAATGAAATATTTCACTCTTTTCCCTTCTGCCTCCCTTAGCTTGGTCACTGTGTAAGTACCCTCCATGCTTTACCTTCAGCTTTTTAACTGTTGAATCAGAAAGCAGCTTTGTTTTCATTTCCTGCATACTGGTACCATATTGCTACCATACTTTCTAACTTTTAGTTCTTGAAGAGCTGGTTACTAATGTGTAATGTACTGGTGTTTGCAGTTGCAGAAGCAGGCACACGGGGTGGGTGTGCCTTTAAAACATTATGGGCCAAATTTACAAAGGAATGCTCTGTATGCCCAGCCTTTTGTAGGACTAATAGCAGATTTTTGATAACCACTTGACTTTGGGGATCAAATATTCCTTCACCTTCACAGTTGGCATCCTTTTATTTGTGTTCATGAACTTATATAAAATTGTGGGTTTAAACTTAGAAGATGCTCTGATGTACACTTAAAAGCCTGTGTAGAATTAACATTTCTTATCCTATTCTGGATGTAATTTTAGTGTAAGGAAATTGCCCTGCACTAGCAATGTAGACTGCTGTATATTTATGTAAGCCCCCTATTTTTAATCCAGAAAGGAATTGTAGTATAGAAACTGACTTTCTGATAAAACGTAAGCAATAAAATATATAGAGGAAAATCTGTGTAATTGGCACTCCACCATCTTAATCAAACACTATCTAAATGGAATGTTATAATTTATTTTCTATTAGAAATGAATTCCAGTGGGGGTGTTGGTTTTAATTTTGACAAGACTCTAGTCTGTCAACTCCATCAGTTAAGCAATAATGAATGTGGCAGCATGTGTGAAAGCGCTGTCGAATGGTGAGTAAGATTGTGAGAGTCTCAGTGAAACTGAATGATTCTGGCATTCATATGGCAAGTGTTACAAATGCTTTTAATAAATTAGAGATGGGCTGAAGTTGCACAACTTGACATCCACATCCTCATTTCTAATTTAATCAGTTCTGGGGGTGTTCAGAGCTTGAGTTTTGAGCCCTTTGCAAGGAGAGAGGCTACAGACAAACTCTGCTCCTTGGTTTGGATGCATCTTATAATTAGGATTTTGAGTTTTCCCAGTCTTACTTTAAAAGTTTAAACTGGAGCATTAAGCTCTTGCTTTGTCAATCAGAAAACTGTAACTATTCCAAAAATGCCAGAACATCAGTATTAATTGAAAAATATTAATACAGAATTTTGCTAGATCCTGAATTAGAGATGGATTAAAGAATTGTTTTTTCCTTAAATTTGCCTCGCAATTTGCAGTTTGATTTGGAATATTTGGTCAAATTGACCCTCTTTATGATGATGATTTCCACAGACAAACAGCCTTCTCCCATCATGGATGAAATGGCAGTTTTATACTAAGAAAAATATATCTTTCATTTTCATGAAGTGGCAAATATTTGGCAAATTTCTAATTTACAGCCATCCTTTTCCTTTGTTGCCATTTTAGTCTTTTCACTAAATCTTAAAACTTCAGTTGAATCCTCAGATTAACAATGGAGTAATTCAGCTAGGTCTTTCTTTCTAATATTTTTAACTCATCCCCAGTTCTCAGTAAGTTTTTTAATGAATTTTGTTATATTTTGTAACCATCAGAAAGTTTAGAAAACATTAGGATTTGCCAGAAAAAGACCAGCCTTCCATTCATTCTTGACTTGTACCAGTTTGGGAATAACTCCCTTCTCTTTGCTACAAACACGGTGCAACTTTGCCCCTTCCTTTGGTACTCAGAGGTAATGCAGGACTGTTACTATAAAACTCAGTTTCTGGTAGATCTCAAGAGTAAAAAGGCTGTGTTGTCTTTGGTTGTGTTGATTGATCAACATTCTTTCGATCTGAGCCCAAACATTAACGGCAAGCTGCAAATTCCAGAAGTCTCCTCCTTAGTTAAATGGATTAAACAGTGTTCTGTCTGTTCCATTTAACCCTTCACCTGGCTAAACTTTTGTCCAATACTTTTTAGCAGAAAGAAAACATTTCTTTTTTCTTATATTAAGAAAAGTTAACATAATGAGAATTTGTGTATGGGCTGTGGGATTTTTTTGTTCTATCATTGTTATAAATGTTCAAACTAGAACATTAATCATGGTGAGTTATATACCAGAAAGTTATAATTTTGCTCTTGTTTTGCTAGAGGTGATTACTGTGTATGTACAAAACTCCTGCTGCTATTTTCTGTGTGATCTCAAAACCTTAATTAGTTGGAAAAATTGCTGATGTTTTGTCTCTAGTTGAGATCAGGAGGTGCACAAGTTTTGGAAGGATGCATTGCAGAAATACACAATATCACCAGCCTAGACATTTCAGACAATGGTAAGTAAAAGTAAAAAGGGCACAGTGTAATGCATATATAGAAACTGATTGAGAGATGTGAGTTTGGTTATTTTGGCTCATGTTGTGATCTAGGGTAGTATACACGTTGTTGTTATTATAGTAATACCAACCAAAAATGGGACTCATTGTACAAGGTGTTGTACAAGGCGAGTAGCAGAATTCTTCTGCCCCACGGAGCTTACAAGCTAAATAGACCAAGCAGACAGATGCATTAAATGGGACAAGTATGGCACAAGCAGAGTGAATGTGCGATGCCATCAGATGTCAGATTAAAACCATGGAATTTTTTCTCAGGGGGATCAATTAGGAAGGGGTTTGCTAAACTTAAAGCGAAGGGAAATGACAGTGAGAAGGACAGGGATAAGAGAAAAAGAGGGGCAGTCTGGAGTGAAATGGAGTTGAAGAGACTGCAAGGGGTAGGGAGTGGGAAGGGAGTGAATAGGCAATCAGCACAGGGTGGAGAAGGTTCACTCATTCAGAAAGTGCTTTGAATACTCAGAGATCCCTGTGCTGGCTGCTACTTTTTCTGTGGAGTCTCTGGTTTTCTCCTCTCTGCAGTGTTCACCCAACATCACATGGCAAGGGCATGGAAACTTTGCATCATAGTGCCCTTATAGGAAGAGGTGCATTTACTCCATTGTTTTGCGTTCAGAAGGTTCCTGAGGGTGAGGGATAATCATTGTATCAACTTTTGAGTTCCCCAGTCCTGCAGTGTTTTGGCTTCTCTCCCTGTCAGCTGCAGCCACATTTAGCCAAGAGTAGAAAAATAAAAAATGATGTCCATATACCAGGAGACCTTGCTGAGGACTTTTTCACGTTGCCACGGTTGGTTAAGAATGGCATAAGAGCAAAGTGAGTCCCTGGTTTAAACCTATGATAGCACTCCCTAGGCCTCAGATTCCTAATGGTATTTAGGTGCCAAACACCCATTGGTTTCATTAAACACCTCAGTGCCAGCACCTGTAGTTTACTAAATTAAATCAGTAGAAACTTAATTTTCTTTAGTATTTTGGGAAAAGGGCATCGGGTATTTTTCATGCCCAGGAACAAAATAAAACATGGCTCATTTTAGCAAGTCGGTTTATTGACAAGCTGCTATGTTGGCCTCCTTGTTTGGAAGCTGCATGAGCCTGTTGAGGTTGGGTAAAAAATGCAACACATTCTCTAATTCCCAAAAGAGCAGAAAACATACCTCTTCTGTCTAACAAAGAGAACAATGTTTGTCATAAATCTTGGCTGGTGAACTAAGGATCAGGGATTAAGTCCTCCTCCTCTTTTCTGATTATGTGTGATTAGTGGAGAGATTTAGATGGTCCCTTAAAAAAAGAATAGCAGCTATGTGTATGGAACAAAGGAAAACAAATGGAGAACAAATTTAAAAATAAAAGAATGAAGAGTAAGGGTTCCAGTGCCATTTAGGTAAAGTTGCCTAAGCAAATAAGGTTTTGCTGGTTTTGGCAAATACGTTTGGAACAGTGTGTGTTTAATTCTGCGTTTACTCTGATTCCTTGCAGGCCTAGAATCTGATCTCTCGACCCTTGTAGTCTGGCTTAGTAAAAACCAATCAATAAGACACTTGGCATTGGGAAAAAATTTTAACAACATGAAATCTAAGTAAGGCTTTTATTTCTTGTAAACAGTAAGAAAATTGATGAATAAAAGCTGTTGATTTCATTGTCTCCTTTTTTTTGGTCATTTCAGAAATCTTACTCCTGTACTTGACAATTTAGTACAAATGATTCAAGATGAGGATTCAGTGAGTATCCTACTATAATAATGAATGTTTTTCTACCATTATCCTTGCACTTTATTGCCAGTGCTTTGCTTCATTGTGTTTGTTTTCTCTGTATTTTTTGACATCACACAGAGATATGTTTTTGACTATTTCAGCATTTCTTTTTTTTGTGAAATAAGGGACAGGCTTCATATTGTAATTAGGATAACATGGTTATAAGATATGCTCTTCACTTGTTACATGTTTATAACTCTCTCTACATGAAAATAAGATCTACCTTCATTGAAAGAACAGGTTATTCCTCCACATGGTCTGACATTCTTAACCCACTTTTCTTTCAGTCTCACTCATATAGGCCTATAGTCTCAGAATTTGGATGTTTTCATGTCTGTATTGGAGATTGTAATTGTAGGACTTTGGGTGGGGGGTGGGTGAGTAACATTTCAAATTAGTGTATGTAATTTTTAATGCAGTCTTTCAAGACTTGCAGAATAAGTTATCAAGTCACTTACTGTTGTTCTTGGGGAACCTTTTTGTGCTCATGTGAAGTCACTTCATCCACCCACTATAGAACCCCTTTCATCTAAAAGGAAAAATAGAGAAAGAGTAAAGCAAGGTTTTCCTTTACATGTTATTGTATTTTGGGTTCTTGGGAAATTCCATTTTATTGGGTCATTTTACAACCTCTTTTCACTGAGGACCCTCCTGGCATCCTTAGACTGGAACACCTCCCTTCCCCCGCACCCCCCCCTCCCCCCCAAATCCCTACCACCACTGTGTCATGACCATTGTTCCTGGTTTTAACAGAAATGATTTGGGGGGGCTTTGGTGATTAAGAGCATGGTAGTCTTCTGCCTGCTGATGTCTTTTGGCATTGCAGACATTCCTAGAAAAACATTTGCCTGGTATGGTTTAGACGGGGAGGATCCCACCTTAAGCAGGGACTTGGACTAGATGATCTCCCGAGAGCTCTTCCAGGCATTCTTTTATATGATTCTCCCACCTTTTCTGTCCTTCCGGTCAAATTATGAGTCTATTCTACTTCCCTCATTCTCCAAAATAATTGATTTTTGATTCCAGCTGCCTCTCCAGCAACTGGTTTATCTTTTTTCAGTCCCCTCCCCTCCCTCCCCCACCTTCACATCCAAGTTCATTGAATCCATAGTCTGCAGGTATTTCTTCCACTTCCTTTCTTCCTAGCCTCTTGCCATCTTGCATCTTCTCTCTACTGCACTGCAACTGCATTCCTCAAGGTTTCTAAGGATGATGGCTACTTTCTAGCCATATTTTTGGACCTCTACTTCTCCCTTAACCTTATTAGTTGCTTTTGAAACAGTGTGTCACACTCTCCTTCTTGATGTCTTGTTACTTTTTATGAGGCTGCCTTTTTCTAGTTCTCCTGAATCTTAGGGCGTCTTTAACACCCTACTCTGATGTCCATAACAACAGTTGGAAACCTTTTAATGCTGAGGGCTGGATTGACCCATTTCAGGTCAGAGGCAGGAATGATAGGTGCTAGGACTCAGTTACTGCTGCTTTTTTTGAGCAGCAGCAGGAGAAATCAACTGCTGTTGAAGCCTCCCACCACCAAAGCCCCATGTCTACAGATTGGATCAAATGGCTTTGGGAGCCAGATCTGGCCTGTCGGGCATAGACTGTCAACCCTTGGTCCGCTGGGTTTGCACAGGCTTCTGTGCCCTCTTCTCCCTTACTATGGACTATTTCATCTCCTCACTTGGCTTCTACTTTCTGCTTCCTCATTCCTGCCCTGGCTCTTGCCATCCAATTTTGTGTCATGCTGAATCTCCAGTGCTTCCTCAGATGCATCTCTGCATCAGTTCATGTTTTATGTGACCAAATATAAATTCTTGAGTTACCTTCTGAAACCATTTGCCTGTACAGTTTTTTGGTGACCACGACACCATTTTTCCAACTACTCAGGTCTGTACACACCATACATCTTCAGCTCCTTTCTCTCTTTGCACATCTATGGGAGCCCAATATCCAATTCTCCTTATTAAAATATGCCTTCATACTGCTTACTTTCCTAGTTAAATAGTTTTTTCTGCCCATGTTTTCTGCCCATGCAGCGAGAACTCTCATTCAGGTCTTTATCTCAAGTCCTGTCCTGAATTATTACAACCTTCTGTTCTTTGGCTTCCCATAATTCTATTTTGCATCTTCCTGTTGATGCAGGTGCTAAGCATTCTTCAGATCCTTCTGCTGGCTTCACCTCTTACACAATATCAGCTTGGCTTCTTGTTTTCTGTTTTAAGGCCTGATATAACCCTACCCCTTCCTCTCTACTTATCTAACCTCTTCTCTTACCATGTGAATAATGCCAGCTTCCATATGTCTTCTGTATACCCATTGTACAGATCAGGCTTTCTTCTATGCCACCTGCTATGCCTGTCCTGAATAATCAGTGAAGTATACTCATCCTTCTTCCAGTCACAGCCCACCTTCAAACAGGCTTCTTCTGTAACATCTAAAAGAGAGAGCCAACTAAAACATTTAATGTATTTACACATTTGAAAAGGACTGCCTGCCTAGCCTCCTTCCTGACAAAACCATGTGATTACATTTCTGGTAATTTGTTTTTTCTTTCTCTGTCCCTTCCTTACTGTTATCTTGCCCTTGTCCTTTCACTGTGATTGCAATTAGTTTGTAACTCATTGGGGTAGGGATCCTATTTATCTGCATTGTGAAGTGTCTGAATGCTGAAATGAATCATAAAAATGTCTCTTACCAGCTAAAGGATTGAGCTGTCTTGAGATGTCAGAATCTAAATTCTGACATCCTGTGTAGGAAGAGCTGAGGAGTGCTCTGTTTCTGTTCACACTTCTGGAACTGAGGCATCATCACCTTTATAAGCTTAGTAGTATTGTAAACTGACTCCTAACATTCTTTTGTTTGCTTGTTGGAGTAATCATAAAGATGAGGGGGTTTTTTCCGATCATTAGTTAAGTAGCTGATCTACAGCTTTGTAGAAACTGGCATTTGCTTAAGTCAGTGGTTCTCAACATTTTTAGATTCAAGGCACCCCTCGTTAGACTCAAGGCACATCTTGGAAACTGCCAGATCTTAGTTTTCATTTGGTTTTCGACTACAGAAAAATAATAGAGTAGCTCTTCTCTCGCAAAGAACTTGGAACACAACAGGTTAGAATGTTTTAAAAATCATAAATTCTTGTTTGGAATATCTAGATTTATCTTGTAATTATGTTTGCACACCTAGCAGTGCTAACATTGTTTGGACCCTGTGGCACCCCTGAATGCACCCTGGTTGAGAATCACTGGCTGAAGCTATCCTTTTTAGGTCACTGGAAGGAGAATTTGTAATAGAATACAATTGCCTGGAAAATCATTCTTATATTTATCTGTACTTGGAAAAAAGTTATTGCCATGTTGTAAATGTGCTGTTTTTAAAGGCTTCCTCACTTTCAAACTATCGATAGAGATGTGGGTGAATTACTGGTTAGTGTTCTTATGTAGCTGTTTTCTTTTTATAGCCATAATGAACGAGGAGAGAAGTGGATGAAATTTTTTAAATGATTAGTAGTTTGGTATCATGTCTACAGAAGTACAACCAGGTACAAATACCACCCTCCACACAATTTTAAAAGAAACAGAACACCAGGTGTTAAATATGCATGAGACTGCAATATCTGAATTTTTTGCTGTCTCCTCTATAAATAGACTCTATGCTGCACAGCCCATAAAAAATTTTATTGCCCAGCACTGCAGTATAGTATCAGGGCTCTATATTTTGCATGCCTAATTTTTCTTCCTGATGCAAAAAATGGAGGCTGCAGTGCTAGCTACACATTACTCAGATCATTCAGTACTGTGGGATGCTGAGACTCTCCCCTCCTCCTCCCCCCCCCCCCCCATGTGGCATCAAATACCTTTTGACTTCAGTGGGTTTTGAAGATTCTCAGCACTTCATAGGAGGCACTCTGCATCTTTTAGGATCGGGTCTCTTGGATTTTTGAGCAGTTCTGCTCATAGACACACCAATTTAATTTGATTTTAACTCTTAAGTGTTCCCAGTAGGAAGTTAGCAATGTCAAATGCAGTATGCTTTCTAATTCCATTCTTGGCTCTAAGAAATATTTTTTCCCTTTTCCCTTTAGAAGATCATTCTAAAAGATGTTTAATCTTGTGGTGCAGCCTCTGTGTTCTACAGCAAGACAAACTGAAACGTGCATTAAATGTACCTCATATCAATATCTGGCCAGAACCTTTGTATAGTACTGGAAAATAAAGAGTTTTTATGGTTTATGCAGCATGGCATGTATTCATAGGGTTTTTTTAAACAAATGTACAGCTCTTTTAAATTCTTATGCATATTCAACAGCTGTAGTTTTGCTTTTGTTGGGTTTTTTTGAATGGTGTAGAGGTAAGCTTTCTTCTGATTTTATATTTCTGTAGTCATGACACCAAATAATTTAAATCATTTCCCTCATTAGTCATTCTGTAAGGAAGAAAAGAAACTATAAAAAAAAACGAATTAGCAATTCACCTACTTCTCTACCAGTGGTATGGAACTGAAAGACATTTTCAGTGCAGCCCACACTGGCCGTGTCTACGCATGCAATTAATGTACCTGAATTTTCTGCGCAGAAAATTCAGGCACGTTTATATTGTGGCTGTGCATGCATCTGAATGTGCGGTAGCAAATCTGTGGGAGCAGTTCAATCCAGGGCTGCTCCTGCTCTGCTCTGCCTCCCTGCAACAATCAAGGGGAGCTCCAGGCTCCCCTGGGTGCCAGTCCTGAGCTGGCAAGGGGCACAGGGACTGGTCCCAATGGGAGAGCTGTCCAGGCAGCCAGGGAGCTACCTCCCAGTCATGTGGAAATCAGGACAGGAGGCAGCTGCCTAGCAACTGGGACAGCTCTTCCAGCCATGTGGAGATCAGGTTAGGTCCCAGTCCCCACGTGGCTGGGAGGCAGCATTCTGCTAGGGCAGGACAGCTGTCCCCACCCTATGTGGCCCTCTGGACACTTTGCAATTTGCTCTCAGTCAGCGTCTTCATGTGCGCTTCAGCATATTAGTATAATGCACTAATTTCTAGTACTGATATCTACAGGTACTGAAAAACAGCACATTAGATTTATCTACTGTGCAGTAATTGCTGCGTACATGTAGATGGTGATGCTTTACTGCACATTAGAGGTTAGCCTAATATGCAGCAAAGTGTCTCATGTAGATGCACCCACTGGGTACATGCTACAGTATATATTTTTTTACATGTCATTAGATGTATTTATCTGTAGGAGTTACAGAATTATTTCACAGGGAATTGTTTTGAACAATAAACTATCTAATGAAGTTAATAAACTAACTTCAGTGTGCTTAATATGGCTGGGCAGGAAATGATTTCCACAATCTATAATAATATTTTATTATGCCCTGTAGTAATGAGTAAGATCATGATTTTGTGGTTTCCTTGTATTAACAATTGCCTGTAAACACAGAGGACTGGACTTGAGTGGTTCAGGAGGCCCCTTCCAATTATGAGTTTCTGTATTTATAAGATGTAGAAAACTTTTCCTATACTTAATCAGGGCAAGGAGTTGAAATCCCAGATTTTCACAGACTGGAAAAAAAAAGCAACTTGACAATCCAGGTGTTTAATTTTTATTTATACTTTTTTAAAACCTTACAATAGAGTAGTTAAAATGTCAGAAATCATAGCCACTGTGACTTGAAAACAGAAATACTTTTGAAAATGACAAAATAAGATGTCTTCAAGTTCAGAATTTTTTCAAAAGCATTTTTGAAAGAGGAAGTTTGATATCATCCCGTTCTTGTGAACAGTTTTTTGGTGTTGACACATTAGTTTTTTCTGACTGTGCCCCCACCCCATTCCCTCAAACCTTTGCCTTTCATAGAAAGGCTGCTGTGCTTTATAATGGAAAGATAGCTTCTCAAAATAGATGATAAACATTGACGCATACATCCTTCCAGGCCATCAAACCCAGTCCCTGAGGTTTGCAGGCAACTCCTTATCCAGTGGGTCCATGCGAGCATCCTTTCCGACCCCTCCCGCACCAGAGCCACAACATGCGCTACTTAAAAATGAAATATGAGGGAACAAAAACAAACCTACAGTGTGCCACAGGTAAAGAACAGGATAGGCATTGGGAAAACTGTTAATGCCTTGCTGTTGCAATGGCAGGACATACATTAGGTTAATACAGACTCAGATGATCCAAGGAGGAAGACCATGCCCATGCTGCAGAGGAAAGCAAAAAAAAAGTGCAATTCTTGCCAGCCTTATCTGGGGAGAGAGAATTCCTTCTTGACCCAAAATCTAGCAATTGATTTGATCCTGAGCAAAGATCCTTCAGCCAGGTCCCTTAAGTATGAACAGGAGCACAAACTTACCCCCGCCAAACTCCCACCTCTGGATAAAAGTAATGCATTATTGGTTGTTTCAGCAAACAAAATGTAGGTAGGTAGGTATCAGTATTCCACAGTGGACAGTAATCACAGTTACCTTTATAGTCAACTTATCCATGTCTACAAGGGACTTTTCTCATTCATAAAAAAATTGAGTCAGACCATCCAGACATTTTGGTTTTTTCCTTTAGAAAAGAATCTTTAATATAGGTTTCTGTAATATTTCCATAATAAAATCTCATAAAGAAATTAACTTCACAATGAGATTTACAGGTCATTTTACTGGTTCTTAATTGTATTTCAGGGATTTCAGATCAGTGTGTTATGTGATGGGAACATAAAGTCACATTTGGCAGTTTTATTCAGCTTGGGAAAATGAACTTGCATCAGAGGCACACCATGGTGTATGGGGGTACTCTAGAAGTCTAGTTGAAACCAAAACCACTCATTCCCACATACAGCAGTTTGGGTTATGATTTTCATTCTTCAGCCAGCAAGAGACAGGAGCAGCTAGTGTTATATTTGTTGTTTATTGCACTGCAGCACCTGAGAGTATATACCGTGCGTCTCACAAAGCATATAAAAGACAAAACTTCTGCCTTGGGAATTTGCAAGCATATCACATTTCAGTACTGGAGCAAGGGTTAGTTTAACAGAAGGAGGGGCTAAAGGAGTAAAGATAAGGTAACAGCAGCCAGATAGTAAGAGGTATTTGCTGAAGAAAGGAGGAGTAGAGTGGGTTTTTTTCTGTGTTCAAATGTCCTGGTTGGTTTCTTGCTTGTTGGCATTTCAGAAGAAGAGGAATCCTAAGGAAGAATTGAAATCAGGAGAAAAGTCACAGCCAGTTGTCAGCTCAGGGAAGTGGAGTTTCTGTATGTTAAGAGCTAGCATGAGAGGAAGTGCTGGCAAATGAGTTTATCCAAGCTGGCACCATTGATATGGAAGGGGGAAAGCAAAGTGTATTAAGAAAAACTTAAATAAATGAGGAGAGGGAGAAAACTGAAAGTTGGAACAAGGAAAGTCTCTGAATTTTACCAGCTACCTTCTGTCACCAGGGCAACATTCCTCTCTCTCTCCACCCCACTTCTCCTATCCACATACCTATCTCCCACTTATTAACACCCAACCTTTGCATTTTCACAGACCTGCATTTTGCATATTGGCTTAAGTTTCTATATCGCCCAGGGGAGACTCTCCCTATTCCTGAAGAAGGGTGTTGTGCCTGAAAGCTTGTAAAGAACAATTTTTCCAACTGTTTAGTCAGTCTAATAAACAATATCACATTTACCCAAAGACCCTTGTCTACCAAAGTTGGAATAAGAAATTTGAAGCTGATGCCCCAAACATGGAGTCCCAGGGCACATTTAGGCAATGGGGTAACAGGGTCAAATTAGTCGGACTTCAGTGCGTTTCCAGGGAGGGAATTGTTGTTTTGCAGGATTGGGTCCCAAAATGATTGTCATTTATAATGCATTAAGTAATAGTGATCTTACAAATGTGCATATAATCAGGTATTATAGGTCTTATTTATGTGTTGGAATTATAACTTCTTCGGCCAGGTCAGCAATTCTCCAGTTGATGTGATATGAATTCGGTTTTATAGGAGTATATATCTCCAGGATTTTCTTAGGAAAGAGGTTCTTCTGAAAGTTGCATCTTTATCTTTGCAAATAAGTGTTTTTATTAAGTTAAACAAACACAGACCTAAACATAGATTGCAAAAGCTGAAAGGAAATTCAGTATATTGGATAGTGATGAAAACTGTTAGGCTAATATTTCATTGTTAAAGAATGTGGCATTTACTGTATGACCTTCTCCACAATAATTGAATTTTCTTCATCACAGACTTAAAATGAAGGATACTATGACATCTTATTATAAGATTTTGTTTTGCTGTTTTATTTGGAGGTAATGATCTAAAGCAAACCATCTAGCTTAGGCAAGTACTGCTAAACTGGTTGGTGTGTTTTGTATAGGATAGCTTCCTTTCTACTGTGCATCTATAAAAGAAGCAGTCAGCAAAGCGATTAAACTTGTCCTTACCAATCTCAAACAGTGTTGCAATTTAAAGCTACTGTGTCTTTAGACTACACAGTGAAATGAAATAGGGAAGTTGTACAGATTAAGAGAATTAACATAGGAATTTGAGAGCTTTTTTTTTAAATAAAATTGATGAATGCCATTTGTCATTATTAGGCGTTTTAATTATAAGACCACACTTCCAAATCTCTACATGTTTTCTCTGTATAAATGCACATTTCATTGTCACAGACTTTTTCGGTATTGTTATAACAGTGGTATCTAGCAAACAGGGCACAGAACATCTTGATCTGTAAAGATTTGAGAGTCAATATACAGTTGCAATTGCAGTAGAAAAGTTGGTTAAAATATAGATAGATAGATAGATAGATAGATAGATAGATAGATAGATAGATAGATAGATCATTCATAAAAAAATTGAGTCAGACCATCCAGACATTTTGGTTTTTTCCTTTAGAAAAGAATCTTTAATATAGGTTTCTGTAATATTTCCATAATAAAATCTCATAAAGAAATGAACTTCACAATGAGATTTACAGGTCATTTTACTGGTTCTTAATTGTATTTCAGGGATTTCAGATCAGTGTGTTATGTGATATTTCTTGTGTGTTCTGATAGCTTTAATGAACACAGACAGCAATGTGATACAAAGTGTTCACCCCAAGCTTTTGGGAGGCTCATTAGCTTATAAGGAGGACGCCCTCTTTTTCTTGGTGTATAATAGAAGAATGGATCCTCAACTGTATGCTGTTTACATTTTCCTCAGCCTTTGCAGTCACTGTCCCTCGCAGATTCCAAGTTGAAGACTGAGGTTACCATAATTATCAATGCACTGGGCAGCAATACTTCTCTTACAAAAGTGGATATTAGTGGAAATGGAATGGGAGACATGGGGGCAAAGATGCTCGCCAAAGCCCTCCAGATAAACACCAAACTCAGGTACGGAAAGCTACATTTTTCTTCAGAAGGATCACTTGTTCAATGCTGCTGGGATTTCATTTGCCATATTTTTTTAATCCTGTTCTCTCTGTGGTCACTGCAACTGCTAGGGAAGTCACTTTTCAGGGTTGTTGATCATCAGTTCTTCCAGAAGTGGAAAAGTAGGAGAGGGGAAAGACTTCCCCTCCAGAAACTGTCCATCTGTCACTGACTGACTTGCTGTGGCTGGAGCAGTCTGCTTCTGGTGGTACCCAGTGCTAGCTGTGTCAGATCTTGCTGATGTAACCCAATCTGACACCCCTTCTGTTTGAAAAACAAAACAGAAATTACCCTGCAAAAATATTAAGGAACAGAAGAAAAACGAGTTGAGTATTAAAACCAAAAATGTTTAGAAAATCACTGTTTTAGGTGTCTATCCTAAAACCTCAGTAGACTACACACAGCAGTCAGGAACAGAATAAGTCTTTCACTGCTGCAGTCTTTGCACCATCTTTCAGGAAAAATCCAAACCCTTTCCTTTCAAGTTCTGCACTGGTGGGATCTCAGCTTACTGCAACTTCAGTTCCTCTTTCATTTCCCAAGCAGTGGTAGTCTAGTTGCACAAAGTGTGAAGAGAAGTAACAATTGAAACATTTCAAACTCCTTTGAAACATTTCAGAGGACCAGCTGGACAAACACATGTGCCCTTTGAAGGTGCCAAAAGCAGCGGAAGCATTCCAGAGCAGTACCTTTCTAAATGAAGTACTGTTTTGAAGCATTTCACTTTTGGCTATTCATGCATGGGGACAGAGAGGGAGAGTTTTCTATTTGTCCAGCTGCAGGGTCCTACTTTTGGCCCCAGGGTGCTGCCAGGTTCTCACTAAGACCACCTACACTCCTTGTAGGGATCCCCACCCCATGCCAGACGTGTGCTTACCTTTGCTGGGGCTGGAGCTGGGCTGGTGCTGGAACTGGGTTCCATCGCAACCACCGCAGGAACTGGGTCCTGCAGCCCTAGTCCCTGCTATCTCTCTACTTGACTAAGAAGGAGAGGCTTAGGGATCTGAGGCTGGAGAATTAGGATCCCTGCTACCTCCCTCCACCCCTGCTTACCTCGCCACTCTGGTGGTCTCTGAGAGGAGAAGGGAGTGGGGCAACAAGTCACTGGAGCCTCTCTTAGCAACCCTTGGCTTGTGCTAAAGGAGGCAGCTGTGTTTTGAAATTTTCCAGCCCCAGAATGCCACAGGGAGGCTGTACTTATATCCCTTGGCTGCAGTCATTTCTTTTTTAAATGTTTCCAAGCCCAATTCACTTGGAAACGTTTCAAAAGTTACTTCTGTATACACCCACATTGTGCCTCAGAAGCACCACATCTTTTCCACTGTAGGCCTTCCCTGTAATGCTAACCTGTATGCTACATGGCAAGCACCATAGGTATGAATAAGAAGGGAAAAGTGTTCTTTTCCCTCAGAGGTATCAGAGCTGAGGAAACCTGGGAGCAGACTGGATTCAGAATACTTATCTGGAGGTGTGTCACTCCAGCTAACTAATACAGGAGGGAGTCATGCAACCTGTCCTCTGTGTTCACGTCCACACAATGCTTTCATTGTGCTTTTAATTAATAGCTGGCATGGATACCTTAAAATAGCAGTTTGCATGGCACATGGTTAACAGGCAGTAGATCTTGATGCTGCTTCCTGCCTTCTAGCAGGGTAACCTGACAGATGGTTTGAATCTTTGTTTAAATGTTTAAACATAGTGCTCTTTGAGTGTTTATAGATGCGTTCTGGGAGTATGTGGAGAGATGGAAAGGGGTGCTTTAACTAGAGCAGCTCCAAGAGCCAGTCTAATTAAAGTGCCTGGAGCTTCATGTGTATCAGCATCCCTGCGCTAAAAAATGATGGCAGGGTCAAATGAGTTTTAGTTAAAGCACCCCTGCGGCCATTTTACACTGATACTTATGATGGTGGAGTCTGCTGGAGCACAGTAATTGCTATGTTCCAGCAGACTGAATTAATCGAGTCTGCTCTGACGTGCTGTGCATCAGAGCAGGCTTGCTGCATGTGTATACACACCCTTTGGCTCTGTGGTCCCACACCTCTGACCATGTCACTGTAATCAGTAAAACTAGTCTTCCCTCATTCTGTAACATTATGCACTTACACATCCCACAGTGCATTTTTCCATGTGTTGAAGATATACCATATAATGCTTTAGGTCTGGTGACTATGTTCCCAAAGAGTAAGCTGTCCCACAGGGCATTCCTGGCTACATCATTCAGTAGCAGGGCTGGCACCTTGAAATGCCTGTAATTTATTTTGCTGAGCTTAGTGCTCACATACTAAGGTCGTTGAATAATGAAGCTTTCAAGCAACAAACTCCAGAAGGTAGTAAATACTAGCCTGAAGTGACAGGGGTGCCTGCATGATCTGAAATGGCCACTCTCTCACTAGGGGTGTGGAGTAAGAAATCTCATTATCCAACATGGAAATTGGAGAGGTAAGTGGCTCTACAAATAAAATGATCATGGTCCTTGGGTCAGGGAACTGTCCCTTGAAACCTCTGGGGTGGCCGCCTAGAACACCTCACAAGACATGGGCAGAGTACTCAATCTCGGTTCATGATGGCAAAGAGCTACCATGTATTCACAAGCTGAACAGTGTGGCTTGCAACTGGTTACATTACAAAATCGTGTTGTGATGATAGCAGATAGGGCCTTAAATCTCTTGCAAATGTGGGATATGTGTGACACTATTTCCAAACATTTCTGACTGTAGGGAGAGAAGGTGCCAAACCACCATTTCTCCACCTCCTAAAACAGAGAGAGAGAAAATCCTGTTGATTTCCAGCAGAAAGGTAGCAATATGACTGTCAAAACTTTCCTGACAGGGAAGCGCCTCAACTACAGGTGCTCTAAAACTAGTGTGCATCTGGTACACTATTACCTCCTCAACACCAAAATGAACCTACTAATCTTTTTAAAAGTATCCATTGACTAGGTAAAATGAGACCATTTGCTTGGCCACAGATTGCCTTGTAATGCAAGATACAGACCTGTGTATTGGAGTGGGGGCATGGGAAATTGAATAGCTGTTCTCAGGTTCAAAGGAGCAGCAACCTAAACAGGTACAACTTGTTATTTTTTTTTACCACAATTTTTCAAGCTGCATATCTAATAATAAATCAGTGTACCAACTACTGCATATTGCTTTCAGACTGCATTGGAAAATTTAAACAAACATTTGGAAAATAAAAAGCTGCTTTTCTATAATTGTAGAAATTAGTTTCATGTAAATTATATGTTGTATAATCATACCTGAGAAGAGCCTCTTTTTTAAAACAAAATATGCCTCCAAAGAGAAAGTAGAGAAATTTTGGACAATTTGGAGTTAAATTAATTGCTTTTGTCTTATAGAAATGATCCCTGCATTATGTTTTCCCATTTTCAATATTAGAGGCAAGGTGCATTTAATATCACATTAACTCTTTTTCTAAGTTTCTATTATTTCAGTTTTTAGCTAATAACACAATGGCCTTTTCTATACATGTTTGTCAAACACAACTGCTTGATCCAAAAGGACCCAACTCCATGGTGTTTGTAAAAAAAAAAAAAAAAAAAAAAGAGAGAGAGAGAGAGAGCGTGAAACTATTTTTTAAATGAAAATAATCGGTGAACTTTGTTTAATCTTTGTTTAATTTTGTTTCCTACCAGAACTGTAATATGGGACAAGAATAACATCACTGCACAGGGCTTTCAGGATATAGCAGTGGCATTGGAAAAGTAAGTTTTATGGAAGCTGAATGACTTGAGAGTGGGTACATTCTGAATAGCTGAAATTTATGCTGACATCAGTAAGATTTAAAGATGATCAGCACATCTCACTTTTAGGCCTGTGGGATTCAGTTTTAAAGTAGAAGTTATGAAATCACAAAAGGGTAAGAAAAGGCTCTTTGACTACCATCTTTGGTTCCTTCTTCTACCCCAGCTAGAGCCACTACATCCCGTGCATTCTGAAACCCATGTTAAAAATTTGTGAGTTTGAGGTATACTTTTTTCATGGGGGAGACCACACAACAACAGGGGAGCTGCTCCAACTCCAGCCCCGCCCCAGATTGGGGCCAGAGCCACTGTTCTGTCTGGCCAGAGCCATGGCTGGAGCTACCTTGTGCTCCATGCCCCATGCTGCAGCCAGGGCCAAGGCTGGGGCCGTCTGGTAGGTGAAGTGGCTATGGGGGGAGGTGTGGAAGGGGGGCAAGGTGCAGGGGGCGAAAAGAGCAAGGGACATGCCCCCCTGCCACTCCTTTCCCTGTCACTTTTCTCACTGCTGCTGCTTTCCCTGCCACAGCAGTTGGGGACGGGGGTGCAAATTACAACAACCCTCTAATAATTAGATTAGATACATGGCAAATTATAACAAATTTATGATTTTCATTATATAGAATCTAATTATTGGAAGGTTGTAATAAAGTCTTGGATTTAAGTAAGAACATTACTAATGAGGGTTCCAGGAACTGTAGTTCTTCATTACAAACCCTATGGTGGGGTGGGCTCCTTGAATCATTGCGGTCATGGGTATAGAAACACCAGAGTATCAGGCACCGAATCACTTTGATCTGTCTGTCCCTTTCACTTTTCTTCATATCTGATGATTGCATTTCTTAGGGGGAAAAACTGAAGATTTAAATTAAGCAGCAGTTGCCATTGTTTCACATCATTAAATCCCCATAAATGGGAAAACAAAAAGTGTCTTTTGAAAGTGATGATCATAGACAATTGTTAGTCTCCAGACAAGATAACTTGCAAAAATATACAGTTATTTGAGATAACCTCTTACCTCTCTGGAGTATCATAACTTTTGTGATTGAATTAATCAACTAGATAGATATGGTTGGTAAGGGATATATGTATTTTATTATCTCATATCAAGATGAACTCTGTTGCACTAATGCAGGAATTCATATAAATTATGTATAAATCAGGAAAATAAATAAATCTGAAGCAGTTCCAGTCATATTAATGAATCATCAACAATATTCACAACGGTCTTTTGTCAGTTTACAGACCTTACTTAACAAAGCAATAGCACGCAAACTTACAGGAATAGTCAGGGGAAGAGAATATATGGTATTTTCTGATAAATATTGCATTTATTTTTTCCCTTCTGACCTGCCAAGAAATATAAATAAAAGGGGAATGCTAAGGCAAGAGTAAACAAACTAGACAGGAGACGGAAACATTAGTTCAAATATCGTGCCCTTGCCTGTTGTAGAGATGATATCTTATTTATTTAGTCTGGAAGCTGAGGTCATCTTCTTTCTCCTTTGATGTTTCAAACTCCTGTTAGTATCACAACCAAAGCCATCAGCAGTGAAGTTTTAAACTTGCAAGACAGAGATTCTTACCAACAATCTGGAAAAAAGTTAGCAAGTAAACAAATCAATCTCAAAGACATATTGGGAACATCTTCCACATGTTTCACACAATTCATGACAGGCTGCCAATTTTCTACAAGGGGAAAAAAAGTCATCCTTAACAGAAAAATACATTGTAAATCATAGAAAATTAAGGTTGGAAGGGACCTCAGGAGGTCATCTAGTCTAACCCCTTGCTCAAAGCAGGAGCATCCAGAACTAGATCATTGTAGCCAGGGTTTTGTCTAACTGGGCCTTAAAAACCTCCAAGGATGGTGATTCCACCCCTCCTAGGTAACCTGTTCCAGTGCTTCACCACCCTCCTAGTGAGAACATTTTCCTAATATTCAACCTAAACTTCCCTTGCTGTAACTTGAGACCATTGCTCCTTGTTGTATCATCTGCCACCCACTGAGAGCAGTCCAGCTCCATCCTCTTTCAGACCAACCTTCTGGTAGGTGAAGGCTGCTATTAATTCCACTCTATCTTTTCTTCTGCAGACTAAATAAGCCCAGTTCCTGTAGTGTCTCCTCAGAAGTCACATGCCCCAGTCCCCTCACCATTTTCACTGCCCTCTGCTGGACTCTCTCCAATTTGTCCACTTCCATTCTGTAGTGGGGGCTCAAAACTGAACAAAGTACTCCAGATGTGGCCTCACCAGTGCAGAATAGAGGGGAATAATTACTTCCCTCTATCTGCTGGCAGCACTTCTACTAATGCAGCGCAGTATGCTGTTATTCTTCTTGGCAACAAGGGCACACTGTTGACCCATATCCACCTTACTGTCAACTGTAACCTCCAGGTCCTTTTCTGCAGAGCTGCTGCTTAGCCAGTTGGTCCCAAGCCTGTACCAGTGCATGGTATTTTTCCATCCTAAGTGCAGAACTTTGTACTTGTGCTTGTTGAACCTTATGAGATGCCTTTTGGCTCAATCCTCCAATTTGTCTAGGTCACTCTGAATCCTAGCCCTACCCTCCAGCATATCTACTACTCCCCCCAACTTAGTGTCATAGGTGAACTTGCTGAGGGTGCAATCCATCCCATCTTCCAGATTGTTAATGAAGATATTGAACAAAACCAGCCCCCAAGACTGACCCCTGGGCACTCCGCTTGATACTGGCTGCCAACTAGATCTCAAGTCATTGGTCACAACCTGTTGAGCCCGACAATCCAGCCAGTTTTCTTATCCACCTTACAGTCCATTCATTCAACCCATACTTCCTCAATTTGCTTGCAAGAATGCTGTGGGAAATGGGATCAGTAGCCTTGCTAAAGTCAAGACATATTATGTCCACTGCTTTCCTTGCATCCACAGAGCCAGTCTCCTCATCATAGAAGGCAATCAGGTTGGTCAGGCATAACTTGCCCTTGGCAAATCCATGCTTACTGTTCCTGATCACTTTCTTCTCCAAGTGCTTAAAAATGGATTCCTTGAGCACCTGTTCCATGATTTTTATGGGAATTGAGGTGAGGCTGGCTGGTCTGTAGTTCCCTGGATCCCCCTTCTTCCATTTCTCACAGATGGGCACTATAGTTTCCCTTTTAATCATCTGGGACCTCCCCTGATCTCCAACATGTCCCAGCTTTTCTAAATAGTCCCGAACCTGTTCTTTCACTGCTGAGGGTTACTCCCCAAACTGTGCTGCCTGGAACAGTAGTCTGGGAACTGACCTTGCCTGTGAAGACCAAGGTTAGCTTGAGTACTTCAGCCTTTTCCTTATCTGTCACCAGGTTGACCCCCCCCCCACCCCATTCAGTAGGGGACCCGCACTTTCCCTGACCTTCTTTTTGCTAACATACTTGTAGACACCCTTTTTGTTACCTTTCACGTCCCTTGCTGGCTGCAACTCCAGTTGTGCTTTGACCTTCCTGACTTCATCCCTGCATGCCCAAGCAATACTCTTATGCTCCTCCCTAGTCATCTGTCCAAGCTTCCACTTCTTGTAAGCTTCCTTTTTGTGTTTAAACTCACTGAAGAGTTCTCTACTAAGCCAAGCTGATCACTTGCCATATTTGCTATTCTTCCTGCACATCTGCATGGTTTGTTCCTGCACCCTCAGTAGGTTTCTTTAAAATACAACCGGGACTCCTTGCCCCCTCAGACTGGCTTCACAGGGGATCCTGCCCATCAGTTCCCTGAGTGAGTCAAAGTCTGCTTTTCTGAAGTCCAGGGTCCATACTCTGCTGCTCTCCTTTCTTCTTTTTGTCAGGATTCTGAACTCAGTCTAACCTCAAAAAATATTTGAGGGTATTTTAAAAATGTTTAGGACTATAATTTTGTATTCTGAAAGTATACCCATGTACACCTGAAAGTATAGGCTTCCTTAGTATGCTGAGTCCAATTGTACAGAATGTGGAAGAAAAGAAAAATATAGCAATGTATTTTAAAACACATTGAAATGCATCTGAAACCCTTTTTCCCCTTGCAAAAAGATCCTGTGAGAATGATATTCCTGCTATGGAACTCTGTATGCTCTAACAAGAGAACAATGGAAAAACTAATTCTCTTTCTATAAAACGTGGAGATGAAATTCTCCTCTGAAATCCCCAATTCAACAAAGCATTTAAAAATGTAGCTAAATCCATACATACTTAATCAAGCCATTAAATCCATGTTTACATCCCCCTAACATTAACAAGGACATAAGTATGTGCTGTGCTAAATCAGGGGTTATATTTTTGTAGACCAATAAGACATCTATATGTGTGCTCTGGGGTGGGGTTGGGAAAGCATTTTAACTAGAGCAACTCTCGGGTGCTGCTCTAATTAAACTGCAGCGTCTTGGGTATTCAGCATCCCATGTTTCAAAATGGTGGCAGGAGCACTTTAACTAAAGCTCATCGAATGAGTTTTAGTTAAGGCACCCCCACTGCCATTTTGAAACATGAGATGCTGAATACATGAGATGCTGCAGCATGCTGGAGCATTCGGATTAGAATGCTCCGGCAGACTTGATTAATTAAGCAGTCTCAGTTAATTAAGCAGAGTATGTATATAGGCACCCATACTGTATTATCCAGTATTCAATGCTAAAGAATTTTTCCAGTAGGATTCAATAGAGAAATACCTCAGCTTCTAAAATCTAATCTCTCAGGTCTAAAAGCCAGTGTTGGGGAGTTGGGAATCTTTCTTTTCCAGTGGTATAAAGTTCACATTTTTCAGATGCTATATACTAACATTACATAACTGCCATAATAGCTTCTCTTTCTGTTGGAGCAGAGTAAGCAGTGAAGATATTACAACTATTTTGTTACTTTTTACAGCAATTTAGTCTGCAGAGCAAATTGAGTAGGGTACTGCAGGAAAAATAGCATGTGTTAATAGTTTTTAGTTTATTGCAATGCATGCGATACGTACAAAGGAAGAGAAATTAAGTTGTCTGGATACCTTTGACTTGAGCATTTCCTGATCTCTGGGTGCTTCTCTTTGAAACTTTACATTCTTCTGTAGGGCAATTTGTAGAGAATATAATATCGCTCTGAATAAGCAAAATTGTACGTTTTCAACCTGGAACTGAACTTTACTAGATTATTGAGTTCTTAAGGAAATCTTTTCTTGTTACTGTAGACAAAAGGAGCTTTAAAAAGAAAAATAACAAGAATGGAGGGATATTTCAGACTTCAAAGGAAGCTAAGAAAAATAGAGTAGTGTGAGGATAAATATCAGTTGCTCTGATCAAAGTTTCATGCAAGTTCTAAATCCTTTATTTTCCCGAGAGATGGTTAATGCAGAGATGAAAATAAACTAACACTCCAGAACAAATGCTGTGCATCCGGAAAGAAGTGGATTATAGAATTTTCTGTAGAGCAGTGTTCATCTAAGGTTCTGACTACATGGCTATGTGCTCATGGAGTTTCCTTGTGTTTTAGATCTTTTCCACCTCCCAGCTGGGCTCAAGTCTTTGGCTACATGGAATTTAGCATATAATTACCAACATGAGAGCCGGCAATTTTAGACTTCACTGAATGTGACATATTAAATGTCAAACAGCTGCAGAGATCTTTGGAAATCCACTTTCTTTTTTTTTTAAGCAATGCCAATTTTTTCTCAGTCAGGTATTTTCCCCTGTCAGGCAATCCACAACTTCTGCAGCAATTATTTATCTGACCTGAGCTGCTGCTTATATTTTAAATTGGTCTCCCTGCTAGTGGAGGGCCAATTTCTGATTATTCTCTACCACATGGAGACGCATGTAGTGTGCACAATTCTTTTGATGGGTGAGGGAGCTGCTATAGCAAGCTCTTCTGCTGCAATACCAAAGTAGCTAGTTGAATATTATTAGGGGGTCTACCTAAATTGCAGTGGGGGGACTTAACAATTTTTGCAGGTTGGTTGCAGTGTAAAGTTTGAATTCCATGGTCATTTTGCAGCATCTCCATCCCTTGGCAATGATTGGCGAAGAGGCCTCAGGGGGAGGAGGGACACGGGGGCAGCCTCCATCTTGATTGCTGGCTGCCCTTTGTGCCACCCCACACCTCACTGCTGATTGGCAGAGAGACCCTGGTGGGGAGAGGAGGGACAAGAGGGCAACCACCATCTTGTCTGCTGCCCTTCATGTCACCTTGCCAGCTGGTGCCTTCCCCTCGTGTCAGCAAGAGCCACTCAGGAGCCAGCATTTTATTTTTATCAAGTTTTTTTGGTTGTTGATTTCATGGACAATCCTGGATTTCATGGTTTCCGTAAAATCTGCAAAACCACGAATTAAGTAGGTCCCTAACTATTGTGGAGGGACAAAGATCCTACTGCCCAAACAAAGACTATCAGGGACCTCCTCTCTACAAGTCCATTTATAGGACAAAGGAAACTCACCTATGAAAGTTCATGCCTCTTTGAACAAAGTTAGTCTATAAGGTGCCACATTGCCCTGGCTTCTGCTTAACTTCAGATTAACACAGCTCTCTGTTACTGGATTTGTTAGCGAGAGGAAGTCGGAGAGTGTGAAGGATTGTGTTAGTTCTCAAGACTTCAAGATGCTTCCAACTAGACCAATTAATAGGATGCAAGTGGATTGGAGTGAGTAGAGTTGCACCCACTTATATCTGGACTGAATTGGATGACAAAATTTAATTTGAAAATATTTAAAAAATAAGTTAATCTAAAATATATTTTTAAAAGTATGGATGATTAAGAGTAGGATACTTAGATAAATATTTATAAATGGAAGGGGAATACATTTCTGCAGGAAGTTACACCTAACAAGAAACGCCAAAAGAGACTTCCTTTTATTTTTTCAAGTACTTTTTCTGTGATTTTTTTCACAACAACTATCCTAGTCTCCTCCTAAGAAGTTTTACACAAGGATTGGGATGCAGTAGAGTTGCTACTTCAGGGGGTGTTTTTTGTGTTTGTTTTTAATATTTGTTCTGTTAACCAAGTTACCTGCCCAGGGGTTAAATGGCAGTTTGACTCAAGTCACAATTCAATGCAAAATAGATTTTCATAGACATTAGGGCTGGAAGGGAGCTTGGAAGATCATCTAGTCCAGCCCCCCGCCCGAAGGGCAGGAAGTCAGCTGGGTTCATAGGATCCCAGCAAAATGAGCATCCAATTTTCTCTTGAAGGTGTTCATTGTAGGTGCTTGAACCACCTCTGGTGGCAGGCTATTCCAGACTTTGAGGGCTCGGACAGTAAAGAAATTCTTCCTTATGTCCAGCCTGAAACGGTCTTGTAGTAGTTTATGACCGTTCGACCTAGTCGTCATCCCTTGGGGCTCTCTGGTGAACAAACGTTCCACCAGATACTGGTGGTCACCCCTGATAAACTTATAGGTGGCCACCAGATCACCCCTGAGCCTGTGCTTTTCCAAGCTAAAGAGTCCCATGGCTCTCAGCCTGTTGTCGTAAGGTCTGTTTTCCTGACCTCTGATCATGCGCATGGCTCTTCTCTGGACTCTCTCAAGCTTCTCCACATCCTTTTTGAATTGTGGGGCCCAAAACTGGACACAGTACTCACTCCAGGTGCGGCCTCACCAAGGCCAAGCACAATGGGAGAATGACGTCCTGGGATTTGCTCGAGAAGCATCTATGGATGCAAGCCAGCATTTTGCTCGCTTTACTAGCTGCAGCATTGTATTGAAGGCTCATGTTCATCTTGTGGTCGATGATGACCCCCAAGTCTCTTTTTTCCATAGTGCTAGCCAGCATAGCACTGCCAAGCCTATAAGGATGCTGCAGGTTTTTCCTCCCAAGGTGACAGCATCTAATACAATGAGGTTCCAGTCCAGACTGTGGTCCCCAGGTACTACTGCAAATAAAAGATGATGACAACAGCTTAGGACTACCTTAATTCTATTTCACCAAGCCTCTTCCTTGAGTTTCAACACCTTTCTCCATCTCTGGAGAATTATTGTAGGAAATTGGTTTCTATTTAACAGGAAATGGATAAATGTGGTTGCAGAAACATTTCCCAAAGAAAGACAATAAAACACAGAAAGTGATTGTTTATATAAAATATCATTGAAATGTACTTACTGGTGTATATGTTTTGTCAACTGCTATGAAAGAAACAATGCAGCAGTTAGGTAAAACTCAGACAGCTGTTTATAAAGGAATACATTAAAAGATGTATTTTCAAAACTTAAAGAAATATTTGTTGCATTCAGTCCAGGGAATCTCCACTCAAGGAATGGTGCTGATAAGGTTGTCTGTCTGTCTGTCAACCTCTCCCAACGAGCCTCTAGGGCCTATAACTTAAAGCCTTCTATCTCCTTTTATTTTGTGCTGCGTCCTTCCATCTTATTACATCTTCACCCTTCCCTTCTAGCTCTGTTTTAATATTGTCTTCCCATTATTACCTTGATCTACCTTCAGGTTTGATCTCCATCTCAGTTTCCAAAATCTGTCTCGCGTCTCCTCTTGCCCTACATGATATGCCCTGTTAGGGTTGTCAGTAGGAGCTGATGTTTCATGTAAATAGAAAAACACAGATAGTATAATCGCTCAGGTGGATTTTCAAGGCCCAAAGGGCAGTTAAGCTTCTAACTCCCATTGAAAGCAACTGGAAATCAGGTACCAAATTCCTTTCATGCCTTTAAAAATCTATTTCCCCCTCTATCTATCACAAAGAAAAGGCCTTCAAATAGGAATGTGCTTGATTTCCTACAAGTTAAGAAAGTCAAAATAGAACAAAAATAAAACTTCTTACAATGAAACTGGGAGCTGGCAGTTCAAGTTGTCTTAACTTTCTTTGCTAGTTTATTCTTTGCAATTGGATTATCATTTAATATTACACTTTCCTTTTTTTCCAGGAATTATACTTTGAGGTTCATGCCAATACCTATGAACGATGCTTCTCAAGCACTTAAAACAAACCCTGAAAAGACAGAAGATGCACTGAGAAAGGTATAGCATATACAGCCCATACACAAAAAAGCACATAGTAATGTTAAGTGGTTATGCTTTCAGCCTTGGGTAAGTAAAACTTATTTGTTAAAGTCATCAAGTATTAGACTTACATAGACACATACAAACACGTGAAGGGGTTACAGTAATAAAAAATTATTGTAGTATGGGAATCTTTTTTTAAATTGAGAGCTGTTGACCGTAGTGGCTTATTACAATCAATCATAAAACAAGGTAATGCTAATTAAACAACATACAGTATATTTATTAGGGGTGTGCGAAATGGGCTGTATTTGATTCGGATTCAGCCCAAATTGGGGACAGTGATTTGATTTGTTGATTCAGATCACTGTCTCCGATTTGATTTGGCCAAATCCAAATCTGAAGATTCAATGCTGATTCCGAGAATCGGCGATTCAGCCATAGACACAGCTTTAAATGTTTTTTTTACATACCTTGAGATACCTGGCACAGCTCATGAATGTTGCGATGCTGGGATGGATGGAGCGTCCCACAGGAGCACAGGGGAGCCCCCCATAACCCCCCCCCCCCCAATCTCAGCAGTTGGCCACGGAGGGACCCCAGGTGCCCCCCCAGACCCAGGAGGCACCAGGCGCCAAGCCAGGGTGGCTGGAGGGGACCCCCCTGTGCACTCCCCGGCAGACCCAAAGTGGACCAGAAGGCTTCTTGTCCACTTCCGGGTCTGCTGCTGAGCGCCCTAGGGAGCTCCATCCGCTCCACCATCTCAGCATTCATGAGCCACCTGGTACCTTGAGGTATGTAGAAAAAACATTTAAAGCTGTGTCTGTATCCAAATTGCCAAATCCCTCTGAATCAGTTTGGAGAGATTAAAGGGTTTCCTGATTCAATTCGGATTCAGCCACCAAATCAGGCCAAATCTCTGCTGAATTGAATCAGAGAGCAAAGTTTCACACAGCCCTAATATTTAGGTGTGAATGTAATATATATTGGTATTACGCATGGCATATCTGTGTTAGTGTATGTGTTTTTACACTTATAGAAGTATTCGTGTTCATTTTTTTCTTGTTCAAGAATGGCAAGTGTGTTCAGCAGTGCGCAAGACAAAAGAAGATGAGAGGGGCTGTTAAGGAGTAGACAGCAGCATATTTATGGGAGATGTGTATGTTGTATACCCAGAAAACACATACAGCATCATCATACATTAACTTAACTGCACCAAGTGCTCTTTGGAGTAAAGTCTGTGTTGACAGTAAATTCTATAGCTGTCCAAATCATGCAGACTAAAGCACTCACAACTGAGCTTTCATACTTTAAACAGGTGTGTGGCCAACCTGTGGCACATGTGCGACAAATAATATGGACAGCCTCTGCTTGTGGCACGCAGCAGATCAAAAGGGACAGGTAGCACAGTGGCAGATAGACCAGGAAGGTGAAAAGAAAGCAGCAGGTCAGGCAGGGGAGGGGGGTTCATTGGCACTCAGGGTGGGTGTGGGACTTCTTAGCCCACATGCTGAAAAGGTAGGTCCCCCATGCCAGCCTAAAGCAGTCTTTTGTAAGTCAGGAAAAAATGTGTAGTCCACAGCTTTGTAATGAAATATTTTTCTTTAATAAGGGTGGGAGCACATAAAAGCCCACAAACAGTTCTTACAGGCAGCTGTGATGAAGTAACATCTGTTTGTGAGCTTTATTACAGCAAGGAAGGCTGTAGATAAATGGCTTATTAAAGGGAAAGTTTCTGGGGGGGGTTTTCTTTGATATATTTTTTCATATATCCTGATTCTTATTTTTTTAAACTTGGACCACAGGGATTATATCCTGTATGAAACATTACTATTTATCTACAGCAAGTGTAAATATTATTTAGATATGGACAGACATTCATTTGTAGTGCTATAAAAATAAGAGCATATTCTAGACCCCTGGCTGGAAAGCTACAAAATTCACCTCAGGGGTGAGCTCTCCAGCCATGGGGGGGATAGAGGCTGGTGGTTCGCCTCTCTCATCCCACCTCCAAAGGAGCCTCAGTCATCCATATCACTGACAGCTTTCCTTCTCTAGATGGATATCAGTGATCAGCAGCTGTCCCCAGTAGCAGGACTTTCCACTATTGCCATGGGATCTTCCTACTGTTTCTGCTGGAGCAGAAAGAACTGCCACAGCCTTTGTTAAAAGTGTTGTTCTTCCCAGTGTTGCTTTGATGTAAAGTCTTCCTGCTGTGGCCACCACCACAGGACAGAAACTTTTTCTGACTGTTCCCATCAGAATTGTGGGAGGAGGAAGAGCTGTCACACCCACTACTGGAGAAGGGGAGACAGAGCAGAGGACTGGCATGCTGGAATCCAAGGGACCCTCCTGTAGCACTACATGTACCTAAGCAAGTGCACTGGCATTTGTACCCTACAAATGTAATGTCTGTTCATGGCCTCGCTATATATCAAAAGTGAAACAGAGTTATCTCCTAAGAATCTTTGGAAGCCTACATTTATTTTATACCATTTTAAACAGAACTTTTCAGGCATCTTTCATACATGATAAACAACCAGAAAAAAAAGGGCAGGTTAAAAACTTCAAAAGTGCTTAAGTGATGTTGGAGCGTATGGCCATGAATAGGTGTTTGTTTCTCGTGGGAGAAATTTCCACCACAAGAGATGTTTCTAGGAGAAGGAACAGAATAGGTGTTCAGCCTGCAGCTACCCCCTCTCCCTTGGTCTGGGAGAGACATGGGGAACAGTGGCTGCTCCAATTCTCCCATTCTTGGCAAACCACCCCCCAGTTCATTCCCTAAACCTAGGCAGTCCCTGGTTGGGGAAGTGTGAGGGCATTGCTATGATGCTTTAGCAAGAGCTTTCTTGGCTCTGTGAGTGTTTAAATTGTTATGTGCACCACCCAGGTGAGCAACACACATGGCATTTAAAGTTCACATGGCTGAGAATGGGGCAGGGAAAGCCTTCCCAAACCTGTTCCCAGCTCTGCCAGCTTTGACATCCCTGCCCCCACTGCCAAGCTGCAGAGGTCCATGATTTGGGAAAGATGTAGGGATTGGTGCCACAAAGCCCCCAGCCTAAGTCTGGGGAAGAGACGGGGAACATTTCCTTGCTGCTTCCCGACCAGACCAGACCAGACCTGACCAGGAGAGCAACATGCAAATGTTCATTCTTTGAGAGAGTTTCACTTACAAGGGAGGTGTTTCAGGTTGATCCTTGTAGTTTCTACTGGGAGAGCAGGAATTCTTCCAGCAGAAATGGGCCTATAACACCTGTATGTGGCCTATTCCATCTTTGAAAATGGAGCTTGGGCTTTCTAAGTGCTTAGTAACTTCAGAAACTGGAACTGAGATTTCTACATCACTTAATTAAGCTCCTGTCAGACATTCAACTATGGGCGTCATGAGCAGTGTTCCCTCTAAGGTATGTGGCATGCGCAGCCACACAGGCATGCTTGTGCCATGCTGCCAGGTGCGCCTGTGCGGCTGCACACACGGTGCAACTTGGGAACGCTGGTCATGGGATATGATGCATGATCCCAGCAGTTGTGCTTCCTGGCATGCTAGACATCCATGGTAGGAGGCATGATTGTGGCACTAGCAATTAGGAAGTTAGTCAGTTGATCCTGGTTCCTGGTCTTGGAAGCATAGCAGTCAAGGGCTCCATTCCACCCCCATGGCTGGGAGCAACAGCTAATCATTTCTCGCAGCTTTGGGGGCACATAGGAGCCCTTGACCCTGACGTGCCTTGGAGGCTGGGCATGGCAGTCAGCTAATTAGTGATTCCAGCCTAGAGAACAAACACATGGAGTGAAGGGCCCCCATAAACTCCCCAGGCTGGGAAACCCAATCAGGCTGGCCATATGTACAATATAAGATATGATGGGAACCAGCCACAAAGTTATTACATGATTTTTGTGTAATAACTGTGTGGCTTATGTCATGTTTTATTGCACCAGTTAATTGCATGAATATGTGGCAGGTTACTATTTGAGGTGTGATTAACTGGTAAAGCACGTCTTAAGTGTAATGTCTTCCAAAGGAGCCCTAGACACATTTGAAGATTTTACCTTCAATCTTTCCCTGCCCTCCCCCTCCTTTGCAGGTCATCTTTTAAGTTCTTACCATTTTAAATCATGTCTTTTGAGCCTTGTACAGTAGAATGAACAGTTCTAAAAGAAATTACTAGACCAGCTACTGTCCTGCTGATCTCTTGTGCGTAGATCATCATAGTGTTAAGAACTGTGCTTTAAAAAGACAGCGAGAAAAAGTTAGTGCATTCCCCTTCAGCAGCTTTCTAACATAAATTCTGTAGAGCTTTGTAAAAGATAAATAATTGTAGTGGCCCTATTAACAACACTTAAGACATAAAATCAATACAAGTCTTGATAAATTTATTCTAAACACCTAAGCCAATTATGCAATTTATTTGATTATTACAGATGAACAAGCAAATACTCCAGACAGGTATTTTTAATGCTCCAGTTGTGTTCTTATAAAAGCAGTATTTTAGGGGGGGTTTTAATTCTCAAGAAATTTAATTGTTCAGACTTTTTTCCCTCAGGGGTTTTTGGTGGGTGTTTTAGGCTTATCTAGTCATAAAACTAGGTTGCTACTTAGTTTTCTGGTTCCAGGGGACAATATGGAATATTTAATATATCATTGCATGGAGGATTGAAATGTATGTTTTGAGATAGATGAAGTTGGGAATATTTTAATTTTCACTCTTAATTTGCATGGTCCACTCACATGCTGAAGTGTTAACTGAATCAGAATTCAGGAGAATTTCAGTCAAAAGAAAAAAACAAATGAGAAAAAAGGGAAGATCCTCCAGAAATGCATTATAGATGACTGCAGTATGAACCTTGCAAGTGAATAAACATATCCTTGTGTGGTTATCAAGCAGTGAGCTATATGGTACAAGGTCTAGGGAACAAAATTAGAAGACATTTATTTCTTTTCTCCAATATTTTTACTGCAGTGACAATGTCAAAAGCATGAGTGTGGGTGAGAATAGAATCAGTATCCTGACATGAACTTTTGCTTTCAGATAGAAAACTACTTGCTTCGTAATCATGAGACAAGAAAATACCTACAGGAGCAGGCATACCGGTTGCAGCAAGGCATTGTAACTAGTACCACACAACAGGTGAGTGCCTTGTACATGACTGATCATGCTTTCAGTGTTGAATTTTTTTCTTGGGACCAAATTCTGTTCTAATTATAGCAATGTAACCAGGATCAGAATGTGGCCTTTAGAACCTGGTTGACTAAAATTTAAAAAAATGATACTGATTCCTTTTACTATGGAACCTGAAGAGAGATTTTTTTGCAGAGTCTTTAAATACCATGAGCACAGGTGTTGTTGAAAATCATTAAAGAGAGCGATTCACATTCTTGGTTGTGCCCCAAAGTTGCATGCCATGAAGAATGCTCAACTCAGAAAAGGAAGGGGGTACACATTCCTATTTTCTAGATTCTGAGCTATTGCATGAGTTAAAATAGCCCCCTATGTATTTTAGACTATGGGCAGACATTATGTTTTCACCCCCAGCTGCAGTGCAGCAAAAATTGCCATGAAGGCATATAGTGATATGTTCTGTAGCCAGGGGGTATGATAGTGGGTTGCTTGCCCCTGTGGATCCAATCCCCCACCACCACCAAGATGAGGGTATCCTGGCAGTGAGTCTGCTTGCTGACAGTCTGCCACCCCTACAGTAAAGTGGGAAGCAGAGCTGCAAATCCCCCACTGACTGCTGTAGCCCTGGAGACTGCCATGGGGAATGGCAAGCTTTCAGTGAGTGCCCTGCAACTTTGGCCCTCTGGGGCTGACTTCCCTTCCCCATCCTTGTGGTGGGGCAGTGGGCAGGAGGCTGCCAGTGATCAGGTGGCATCACAGATTCTCTGGGGCTGCCATCTGTTCCTCTGTGACTCAGGGGAACTAGACCACAAAATTCAATGACTCTACCCCACTCCCTTGTTGAGGGGGAGCAAGAGGAGGGGAAAGAGCACTGCGGTATACTGAGAGACTGAGAGACCGCTGTAGTGCTTCATTGTACTGTCTAGATGTTATTTGTGGTGCTACAGAGAAGTTCCTGGGTGGAACAGCTGCGCTTATGTAGCACTTCCACTAATTTTGTAGGACTACAGGGCACATGCATGTTTGTCCTCTTGGTTTTTCTAGTATTACACAATTGTTGGCAGTTCCACAAACATAACATCTGTCCCTGGCCTTTGCTGAGAGTGCTGCTCTAAGTGGAATAGCTCCCCCATACTGCGTCCTCCCAGCATGGCAAGCCTCCTTTATCAGTCCTTCTGAGAAGCCTGATATAGGGTCTGTGACAGCTCATCACAGTCTCTATACCAGGACAATACTCCCTGGTGTCTTGCAGGCTGTTTATTCTCCCAGTATACCACTGGGGCAGGCTTGCAAAACTGGATGTGACTTGAAGTGTGGATTTTGTTTAAATACAGATTGTAGGCCAGGTTCATATGGGCTCCATAGGCACCTAAATAGGGCTCAAGCAGAACTTAACCTTCTAAGCCCTGGAGTGTAATTCAACTTGGCTTGTGCCAGCAGCCATAAAACAGATAAGTCATGTCCAGTTTGAGGCCCCTAGGCATCAAGGGAATCTTTAAACATGCTCTGGGAGGGGAGGAAGGGGGCAGCACTGTAATTAGAATAGCTCTTGGGAGCCACTCTAATTAAAGTACCAGCATCATTGTGTGTATTCAGTATCCTGTGCTCCAAAATGCTGGCGGGGACATTTAAAGCTTGTCAAACAAACTTTAGGTAGAGCAGCCCACCACCATTTTGAGGCATGGGGACACCGAATACATGTTTATGCAAAGGCTGCTGGAGCATGCCAATTAGCACACTCCAGCAGACTCAATTAATTGAATCTGCTTTGACACCTTCTAAGTAGCACATACTGGAGCAGGCATCTAGCATATATAGAGGTGCCTCAAATTCCTTCTTAAGTTTGGGTGCTGTACATACAGGTTCTGAGAGAAAGCAGGAGGCCACCATTCTAGGCCTTCCTCACCTGAGAGGATTCAGACCCACGTGTTCCACTTCTTAGGAGAGTGGTCTCACCATGCAGTTACAGAATAATTGCTATGTCCCTCCTTTGTGAGGGTAAAGGCCTGGCTTCTGAGCCTTGCTCCCAGGATGATTTATGCATATTATATTAGACAGCCATTGGTTAAAAAATAAATATGAAGCTAGAGAGACAGTAAGCAAGAAGAAGCCTGCCTCTGTAGCCTAATAATTATGGCACTCCACTGGAAGGATAGGCTCTTGGAATTTGGTGCTTGCCGCTATGGTTATTTGTAAGTTTTAAGTATTCCTGTCTAGATGCTTCTGCTTACCGAACCAATTTTATTCTGATCCTGTACTCATATGGACTCCAGTTACTCTTCAGGCCAATGCTGGAGTAGAGCAGTCCAGAGCAGTGGTGCTCAACCAGGGGTCCATGGGTCAAATCTGCATGCCTCTACTGCCAAATTTCTGTACCTGTGGGAAGCCCCATGGGCCAGATCAGGGCGGGCAATTATTTCAGGCGGAGGACTGCTTAACAATTTTTGGCGAGCTGTCGGGTGCCACATAAGTAGCCTCACCCCTTCACAGTTGCCCTGCCCCGTGGTCATCACATTGGGTCCAGAAGTCCTGCCCTAACTTTTGCCACCAGAAGTCCCTCCCCTTGATGCCCCTCCCCCCCATATTCTTTTGGGGAGGGGAGGTTGCCATCTTAGAACCAGAAACAAACCAAATCATACACCAGAAGTCAAACACCTACTATAATGTATTTTAATTATATTACAAAAATATTTGTCATGACTTGTGATTGTTTACTGTATATAGAAGGGATTGCATAATAAAAATAAAGTGTCACTTATATTGTGTGTATGGTGGGGTGTGGTTGTGAAGGGGGGCGTAGGGTATGTTGGAGTGCAAGTATATGTCGGTGGGGGTTGTGGGGGCAGGATGTGGGGTATAAGGGAGAGTGGGAGGTGTAGGGACCCCCTACACACACCCCCATGGCATGCAGCCCCCACACACCCCCTTGCAGCCTGCCCAGCTGCCTCTATCGCAGGGGCTCTGTGCTGTGTGCCTGCTGTTCCACACTCACAGTGGGACAGACCTGTGCTGGACTCCGTGGGGAAGCAAGGGGCAGGGCTCCCTCCACTCCTGGTGGAGTGTGGGGACTTGCACAGCAGGGAGCAAGGGAGGCGGCAGGCTCCAATGCAGAGCTTCCCCAGCTGCAAGTGTTGGAGCTGCAGATGCGTGGCATAGAGCCCTGGTGATAAGGCAGGTTCTGCTCCCTCCTCCCGCACAGTGCTGGCCAGAGCCACGCCCCACTGGGCACGATTGCCCTGACTTCCCTGCCTGCTGCTGGTGCTGGCAGCTGGGGCTGCATGCCATGGGGGGAGTGTGTAGGGGGTCCCTACAAACCCCACCTTTACACCCACACCCTGCCTATTCATAGATGTTAGGATCAGAAGGGACCTCAATAGATCATCGAATCCGACCCCCTGCATAAGCAGGAAAGAATGCTGGGTCTAGATGACCCCAGTTAGATGTTCATCTAACCTCCTCTTGAAGACCCCCAGGGTAGGGGAGAGCACAACCTCCCTTGGGAGCCCATTCCAGACCCTGGCCACTCGAACTGTGAAGAAGTTCTTCCTAATGTCCAATCTAAATCTGCTCTCTGCTAGCTTGTGGCCATTATTTCTTGTAACCCCTGGGGGCACCTTGGTGAATAAATACTCACCAATTCCCTTCTGTGCCCCCGTGATGAACTTATAGGCGGCCACAAGGTCACCTCTCAACCTTCTCTTGCGGAGGCTGAAAAGGTCCAGTTTCTCTAGTCTCTCCTCGTAGGGCTTGGTCTGCAGGCCCTTAACCATACGAGTGGCCCTTCTCTGGACCCTTTCCAGGTTATCCACATCCCTCTTGAATTGCGGCGCCCAGAATTGCACGCAGTACTCCAACTGCGGTCTGACCAGCGCCCGATAGAGGGGAAGTATCACCTCCTTGGACCTATTTGTCATGCATCTGCTGATGCACGATAAAGTGCCATTGGCTTTTCTGATGGCTTCGTCACACTGCCGACTCATGTTCATCTTGGAGTCCACTAGGACTCCAAGATCCCTTTCCACTTCCGTGCCACCAAGCAGGTCATTCCCTAGGCTGTAGGTGTGCTGGACATTTTTCCTCCCTAGGTGCAGCACATTGCATTTCTCCTTGTTGAACTGCATTCTGTTGTTTTCTGCCCACTTGTCCAACCTGTCCAGATCTGTTTGCAGCTGTTCCCCGCCCTCCGGCGTGTCTACATCTCCCCATAGCTTTGTGTCATCTGCAAACTTGGACAGAGTACATTTGACTCCCTCGTCCAAGTCACTGATGAAGACATTAAAGAGTATCGGTCCAAGGACCGAACCCTGCGGGACCCCACTGCCCACACCCTTCCAGGTCGAAACCGACCCATCCACCACGACTCTCTGGGTGTGACCCTCCAGCCAATTCACCACCCACCGGACTGTGTAGTCATCCAAGTCACAGCCTCTTAACTTGTTCACCAGTATGGGGTGGGATACCGTATCGAAGGCCTTCCTGAAGTCTAAGTATACGACATCCACCCCTCCTCCTGTGTCCAGGCGTTTCATAACCTGGTCATAAAAAGAAACTAGATTGGTCAGGCACGATCTGCCTGCCACGAACCCGTACTGATTTCCCCTCAGCATAATTTGTCCTGCCGGGCTCTCACAAATGTGAGCCTTGATAATTTTTTCAAAGACTTTGCCAAGGATGGAGGTGAGGCTGACTGGCCTATAGTTGCCCGGGTCCTCCTTCCTCCCCTTTTTGAAAATGGGGACCACGTTGGCCCTTTTCCAGTCCTCCGGGACTTGGCCCGTGCGCCACGAGCGTTCAAATATTCCCGCCAGTGGCTCTGCAATGATGTCGGCCAGTGCCTTCAGCACCCTTGGATGGAGCTCATCCGGGCCTTCCGACTTAAAGGCATCCAGTTCTTCCAAGTGACTCTGCACCGTCTCAGGGTCTACGCATGGAAGTCTGGCGACTTGCTGCTGCCTTTCTACAACCCCAGTGAGAGACTTGTCGTGCCCCTCACTTAGGAACACTGAGGCAAAGAACTTGTTGAGGAGTTCAGCCTTGTACCCCCTGTCTGTCACCAATTGTTTCTGCCCATTTAGCAGGGGTCCTATTCCTCCCTGGGCCTTCCTTTTACTCCCTATATATCTAAAAAACAATTTCTTGTTGTCTTTTACTTGGGTTGCCATCCTCAGCTCCATGGTAGCTTTGGCCTGTCTAACTGCTTCCCTGCAAGCACTAGCAGAGGAGGTATATTCATCTTTGGTGATCTCTCCCTGTTTCCATTTTTTATGTGCTCCCCTTTTGTCCCTTAGGCTGCCCTGGATTTCTCTGGTCAGCCAGGGAAGCCTCCTGGCCCCTTTCCCTCTTTTGCCTCGCTCGGGGATCGTCTTGCTTTGTGCCTAAAGGATCGTTTCCTTAAGGCACAGCCACCCTTCTTGGGCTTCCATTTCTTCAAATCTCCTACTCTGCAGTGCGTCCTTGACTAATCACCTTAGTTCATTGAAATCAGCTTTCCTAAAGTCTAGCACTTTCACCCTACTAGTTACCTTACCCACTCGACGTCTTATGGTGTATTCTATTATTAGGTGATCACTGTCCCCCAGATGGCTACCAATCTGGAGGTCCGCTACCATGTCATCTCCCGTTGCCAATACCAGATCCAGTATGGCATTCCCCCTAGTGGGACCATGTACCTCCTGTGTCAGGTGGAGGTCCTGTACACAGGTTAGAAACCTGCGTGAGCCTATCTGCCCCGCCACTTCCCTACCTGCTGCCTCGAGCGAGCATGTTGTTCTGGCTGCAGCAGGAGTATGCCCAGAAGAGCCATTCTACCCAAGAGGGTGGGAGCAAGGCCCAATAGGGTATGTTGGGGGGTTGGGCTGGGTGGGGTGCAGTTCATTGTGAGGGGCACCATGGGCCAAATGAAAATGCCTGGCAGTCCACATTCAGTCCATGAGCCGTATTTTGCCCACCTGTAGGCAGATGATGTGGTTTCACATGCTACATTGCATTGGTGCACAAGTTTGATCCATGGCAGAGTCCACTGTGCCAGATTGCACCTGTCAGCCAACCCCACATTGGATCAGGCCCACAGACTGACCCCCATGCACTGTTCCTGCACTGGATCAGGCTCATGGACTAATCCCATAACACTCATGCAGGCTGCAGAGGTTTGGCACCACTAAGCTGGAGAAAGTGGAGATTTGCTCTAATCCTTAAGCAGTTTCCTCACACCTGCTTCAGTTTTTTTATCAGTTCGGAGGCTTAGAACAATGGTTTATTACTAGAGGCTGAAAGTATTTTCCACCCTCTTGACAGAGAAAATGGCACACAGGGATGCAGTGGCATTAAAACCTCCAAGAGCAGCATCATTTTATTTTATTCTAGCCATTCATCTATTGCAGTGGTGCTCAACCTTTTTGCCCCATGGGCCAGTTGACCAGTGCACCCTGATCTGTTCCATTACTACCCTTTTCACATTAATTTTCTTCTGCATTATGTTTAGTTCTGTTTACATCTGTTTTTTGGTTGGTTTTCTTTCCCCCTGCAATGAGGTCTCAGGAAATCTAAATTACCATTTTTACGAAGTAGAATAAAAGCACCGATGCTTATTTAAATACTGGGTATAAAGTGAATCATAATGTAAAACAGAAATTAACAAACATTCCAGAACAGAGACAGATATTCTGGCTTATCCCCCCCCACCAGTACATTATTATTTCCAGAGAATATTTTTTTTATTTGTCCAGTTCAATCTTTAAATGACCCAAGTGAAGGGAATTCCATATTATCTACTCATTAATCTGTTGGGTTTAAAACCCCTTGGAGAGCAGAAAAGGAATGTGCTGTGGATGTGCTTTGGTACCAGTTAGCAAAAATACTAGATTTACAAACTTTACATTATCATGTAGACAATTTGTTGGGGTTTCAAAATGTTAGACAGATAACTTGCTTTAAAGAATTTATTTAAGCTCTTTTTATTGCCTCCATAGTGATATAAGCACTCTGTATTCCCTCCTATTTCTCTTAGCCACAAATAACTAAAAAAATTGTCATTCATAGGTGAGGGAATAATATTGTTCTATCTTATAGGGCACGTAGCTTCCGCCTTTCTATTTGAGTGTGTGGAATGTTTTGTATCAAGTGCAATGCAAAACTCTAGAACTCTTGATTCATAGATGATATCTTTTATTAGACCAACTAAGAAATCACAAAAAATTATCTTGTTCAAGTATCATCTCTGAACCAAGAGTTCTAGAGTTTTGCATTTCTTTTTGTTTCAGACCAACATGGCTACCAAATGCATCCCTGAACCCTTGTGTCAAATGCGACACTAATTCAGATTTAAATGATGAAAGATTGTGAAAGCAGTTTTTTGTTTTGATAGACGTAGGTCTAAACCAGTGTTCTTTGATTGGAAATGTTTACTACTTTGAAAATATTTGCAAATCATACTCAATAGTTATTTGTTCAGAAAGCAGAAATAAATTATCACTAGTGTCTGAGCTGACAATGTAGTGTTACTGACAACAACTCAATAATCTTTACACCCATGTTTTAGATCTCAAAGTATTTTGTGTATACTCCCTTTTTCCCACCCCCTCCCACGCTACCCAGCTAACTTTTAGCTGTGGGAAGAACAAAAGAAAAGGGGAAAAGTGGTACATCATGTTATTACTTGCACCTTTTTTTCCTATAGTAGAAAAAATATTTTTATATCAGAAACATTTGTACACACATAGGCTCTAAACATACATTTGAGAGCTTTGGGTCCTAACAGCAAATACCATCATGTTTATTTAGATCTGGAATCTGGACTGGATGTGGGTGTGAATTGTACTCTGTCCAAGTTTGTGGACAATACTAAATTGTGGGGTGAAGTGCACACTCCAGAGGGTAGGAAATGATTGCAGGTAGACCTGGAAAGTTTAGAAAAGTGGGCAGTACACAATAGGATGCAGTACAAGGACAAGTGCAGAGTGCTGCACCCAGGGCTCAAAAATATCCAGTACATTTACTGGCTGGGAAGTGACCCTCTCAGCAGCACAGAAGCGGAAAGGGATCTTGGAGTCCTAGTGGACTCCAAGATGAACATGAGTTGTCAGTGTGATAAAATGCGGTTAGCTTTGCTGATGATTCGTCATGCATCAGCAGATGCATGATGAATAGATCCAAGGAGGTGATACTTCCCCTCTATGTAGCATTGGTCAGACCGCAGATGGAGTACTGCATCCAGTTTTGGGTGCCACACTTCAAGTAGGATGTTGATAGACTTGAGAGGGTCCAGAGGAGGGCCACTCATATAGTCGGGCTTACAGGACAAACCCTATGAGGAGAGACTGAGGGACCTAGATCTCTTCAGCCTCCGCAAGAGAAGGCTGAGAGGTGATCTTGTGGCGGCCTACAAATTCATTAGGGGGACACAGCAAGGGATCACAGATGCTCTGTTCACCAGGGCGCCTCTTGGGGTAACAAGGAACAATGGTCACAAACTAACAGAGAGCAGATTTAGCCTAGATATCAGGAAAAAACTTCTTCACAAAAAGGGTGACCAAAATTTGGTATGGGCTTCCAAGGGAGATGGTGCTCTCCCCTACCTTGGGGGTCTTTACGAGAAGGCTGGATAGGCATCTGGCTAGGGTCATCTGACGCCAGCACTCTTTCCTGCCTAGGCAGGGGGTCAGACTTGATGAACTGTTGAGGTCCCTTCTGACCCTAGCATCTGTGAATTGACTGAAACTTAACTTTGTGTTTGATCAGCACCACTTCTTTGCAAATAATCTATTTTCTGCCTTTGCTTCTAATATTTTCTCATCTTTTTTCTTCTTCTGTCCTGAGCAGATGATTGACAGAATATGTGTTAAAGTACAAGATCATCTCAACTCTTTAAGAAACTGTGGTGTGGATGCTGTACAGGAAGATCTAAAATCGGCAGAAAGGCTTATGCGGGATGCTAAGAACTCAAAAACAGTAAGAACTTCCAAGCACTATATACTGATTACATGGATCACAGTTTAATATAAAATGGTTTGATTAAAGAACTGTAGCCCTGATTTAGTTCTTTATATTTGTGTGTGTGTGTGTGCATGCATGTACTAGCAAATTGCCCATCAAGAATGACAGGGGAGGGACGGTGGGCAGGGATGGAGTGGGGAGGGGAAGCTTGCTAACCCTCCCCCTCCCCCACCCCCGCCACCACAGGGGGGGGGGGGAGCTTGCTGATGCCACCGCCTCCTTCTCCAGAACACACTTGCAGCACTGTGATTCGTTGTTTCAGTAACAGTCAAAGTGCTCCAAGAGCATTACGAACAGAGAGACAGACAGACTAAGCCCTTTATTATATTAGAATATGTATGTGTGTGGGGTGGGAGTGTAAAGGGAATATAAAAGTCAATCTCTTTTATGGATTGATAAGAACTCACCTTTTCCCCATGTTATCTGAACTGGTTTTTATTCAGAATGTTAAATGAAAAATGTTAAAATGAATGCATTTTTCCATCTGTTTTTCTATATTTGAAGATAATCACCAGAAAGGCTAATTTTTCAAATTGTTGGCTTTGTTTTACAGTTGTTACCGAACTTATACCACCTCGGTGGACCTTCTTGGGCAGCGGTGAATGGTTCGTTATCCAATCCAATACAGGAGACGTTAGAATCCATGGCTGGGGAAGTCACAAGAGTTGTGGATGAGCAACTTAAGGTCTGGATATAGGTGGTTTTAGATCTTACAAATATAAAAAAATGGCTAACGATGGACGTGCACTTAAATCAAGATATGCTGCTGCTATCATAAATGCAAGTATCATTCAAATGCAGAGCAAGAATTAGAAAACCCATAAAACTTCAGTTTGCTTTCTTGGTATTAATTTTGGAATGCTGAGTGTTTTTGTTCTGGGTGACTAGCTCCTAGAAAAATGTTCTGAGTTAAAAGTACAAAGTTAAGTGTTCTCAAGGAAGAGAAAGAGACAAAGGATGCACCATTTTGTATCTAAGGACACAGCCATGTCAAATGCTATATATACCTCTATCCGCTCTTGGGGTTTTGCTAAAGCAAAAGATTTACATTTACACTGCAGTGGAGTTGTACCAAACCAGTTCCCTGTCCAGGCACCCTAGAAAGCCTCACATATTTTGACAGATAAACTTGCCAATTCAGGTGTCTCAGTGGAGTGTGAGTTAGGGGTAGCTTCTTCTGTAGAGAACCATTGCTATGTGCTCTCAGCCCAAAGTCAACTTTGAATCAGTGCCATACGTGTTACTTCAATTCTTCAGTTTCAGTAAGTTTACCACAGGACTTTAGTGAGTGCCTATCAGTGTGGGTTTAAATCAAGGTAGTTTAATCAGCTATCTAAATCATGATTTAAATCACAAAATGGAAAAGCTTCATTTAAAAACAATCCATTTTAATTAACTTTTTGACTTGTATATTTCAGTTATTTTGTAAAGAAAAGTAGTTTCCCATTGGTAGATATGACCGTTCGGTATAATTTTTTCAATGTAGAGGGTACACTACAGCTATAGACCTGTATTCAGTCAATTCCTTAATATATTTAGATTCTCATTAATTCTGCTTTGCTAAGAAGGGTTAGAAAATTATCAACAAAATAGTGCTTATTTACTGGATGATCAACTTTTTATTTTGTGTAAGGCAGCTGTATTAGGATGGTAATAGAAATGGTAAATGGCATATAAAATATTTTTTATTCAACTAAGCAACCATAAATGTTTTGGATAAATAAACCTTACCTTATCAGAATATGCTCTATGTATATAACTAACTAACTTGCAGAACAAAGAGATTAACTGTAGTTTCATAGATTCATAGATGTTAGGGTCAGAAGGGACCTCAATAGATCATTGAGTCCGACCCCCTGCATAAGCAGGAAAGAGTGCTGGGTCTAGATGACCCCAGCTAGATACTCATCTAACCTCCTCTTGAAGACCCCCAGGGTAGGGGAGAGCACCACCTCCCTTGGGAGCCCGTTCCAGACCTTGGCCACTCGAACTGTGAAGAAGTTCTTCCTAATGTCCAATCTAAATCTGCTCTCTGCTAGCTTGTGGTCATTGTTTCTTGTAACCCCCGGGGGCACCTTGGTGAATAAATCCTCACCAATTCCCTTCTGTGCCCCCATGATGAACTTATAGGCAGCCACAAGGTCGCCTCTCAACCTTCTCTTGCAGAGGCTGAAAAGGTCCAGTTTCTCTAGTCTCTCCTCGTAGGGCTTGGTCTGCAGGCCCTTGACCATACGAGTTGCCCTTCTTTGGACCGTCTCCAGGTTGTCCGCATCCTTCTTGAAGTGTGGCGCCCAGAATTGCACGCAGTACTCCAACTGCGGTCTGACCAGCACCCTATAGAGGGGAAGTATCACCTCCCTGGACCTATTCGTCATGCATCTGCTGATGCACGATAAAGTGCCATTGGCTTTTCTGATGGCTTCGTCACACTGCCGGCTCATGTTCATCTTGGAGTCCACTAGGACTCCAAGATCCCTTTCCACCTCTGTGCCACCCAGCAGGTCATTCCCTAGGCTGTAGGTGTGCTGGACATTTTTCCACCCTAGGTGCAGCACTTTGCATTTCTCCTTGTTGAACTGCATTCTGTTGTTTTCTGCCCACTTGTCCAACCTGTCCAGATCTGTTTGCAGCTGTTCCCTGCCCTCCGGCATGTCCACTTCTCCCCATAGCTTTGTGTCATCTGCAAACTTGGACAGAGTACATTTGACTCCCTCGTCCAAGTCGCTGATGAAGACATTAAAGAGTATCGGTCCAAGGACCGAGCCCTGCGGGACCCCACTGCCCACACCCTTCCAGGTCGAGACCGACCCATCCACCACGACTCTTTGGGTGCGAGCCTCTAGCCAATTTGCCACCCACCGGACTGTGCAGTCATCCACATCACAGCTTCTTAGCTTGTTCACCAGTATGGGGTGGGATACGGTATCGAAGGCCTTCCTGAAGTCTAAGTATACGACATCCACCCCTCCTCCTGTGTCCAGGCGTTTCGTAACCTGGTCATAGAAAGAGACTAGATTGGTCAGGCATGATCTGCCCGCCACAAACCCGTGCTGGTTTCCCCTCAGCATAATTTGCCCTGCTGGGCTCTCACAAATGTGAGCCTTGATAATTTTTTCAAAGACTTTACCAAGGATGGAGGTGAGACTGACTATAGTTGCCCGGGTCCTCCTTCCTCCCCTTTTTGAAAATGGGGACCACGTTAGCCCTTTTCCAGTCCTCCGGGACTTGGCCCGTGCGCCACGAGCGTTCAAATATTCCTGCCAGTGGCTCTGCAATGATGTCGGCCAGTGCCTTCAGCACCCTTGGATGGAGCCCATCTGGGCCTGCCGATTTAAAGGCATCCAGTTCTTCCAAATGAATCTGCACCACCTCAGGATCTACGTATGGAAGTCTGGCGTCTTGCTGCTGCCTCTCTACAACCCCAGTGAGAGACTTGTTGTGCCCCTCACTTAGGAACACTGAGGCAAAGAACTCGTTGAGGAGTTCAGCCTTGTCCCCCCTATCTGTCACCAATTGTTTCTGCCCATTTAGCAGGGGTCCTATTCCTCCCTGGGCCTTCCTTTTACTCCCAATATATCTAAAAAACAATTTCTTGTTGTCTTTTACTTGGGTTGCCATCCTCAGCTCCATGGTAGCTTTGGCCCGCCTAACTGCCTCCCTACAAGCACGAGCAGAGGAGGTATATTCATCTTTGGTGATCTCACCCTGTTTCCACTTTTTGTGTGCTCCCCTTTTGTCCCTTAGGCTGCCCTGGATTTCTCTGGTCAGCCATGGAAGCCTCCTGGCCTCTTTCCCTTTTTTGCCTCGCTCGGGGATCGTCTTGCTTTGTGCCCGAAGGATCGTTTCCTTTAGGCACAGCCACCCTTCTTGGGCTCCCATCACTTCAAAACTCCTACTCTGCAGTGCTTCCTTGACTAATCGCCTGAGTGCATTGAGATCAGCTTTCCTAAAGTCTAGCACTTTCACCCTACTAGTTACCTTACCCACTCGACGTCTTATGTTGAATCCTATTATTAGGTGATCACTGTCTCCCAAATGGCTACCGATCTGGAGGTCCCCTATCATGTCATCCCCTGTTGCCAATACCAGATCCAGTATGGCATTCCCCCTAGTGGGACCATGCACCTCCTGTGTCAGGTGGAGGTCCTGTATACAGGTTAGAAACCTGCGTGAGTGATGGGACCTTGCTGTCTGTGTCTCCCAGCAGATGTCCGGGTAGTTTAGGTCCCCCATGACTACCGCCTCTTTAGCTTTTATGGTCTCTGAGAGTTGCCTCAGGAGCCCTGCATCTATTTCTTCCCCTTGGTGTGGGGGTCTGTAGCAGACCCCTACCACCAAATCCCTTTCTCCTTGCCCCCCATGTAGCCTAACCCACAATCCTTCTACTTCCTCAACCTCGGATTCTGTCTTGATGAGGGTTGATGTATATTGCTCACTGACATAAAGTGCAACCCCCCCCCCCCTTTCTTCCCCGACCTGTCCTTTCTATACAATCTATGGCCCTCAATATGTACCGCCCAGTCATGGGATGAATCCCACCAGGTCTCTGTTAGCCCCACTAAGTCATAGGTGTTTAGTGCAAGCAGGAGCGCTAATTCATCCTGCTTGTTCCCCATGCTCCTAGCATTAGTATATAGGCACTTGAGCCCTGCGACTGGTGCCTTTGCTGCTCCCCCGCTCCAAGTCCCATGGGGCCCATTGTTTCTTACCTTCTTGTTTCTTACCTTCTTGTTTCTTACCTGTTCTGTAGTGCTGGTCTCCCCATGGCTTTCAGGTTTCTAATGTTCTCCTTCTTCAGGCTGGGCTGTCCTTGTGGGTGCCACATGGTTTGGTGGTCCACAGCTTCCCCTGCCCTCGTACTCCCCTCCCCCCGACGAAGTTGGCAAATTATTTCAAGTTAATTTGGAAAAATTAGTGAATATGTTTAAGTGAAAGTGACTGAAACTTAAGGGCACTTTTAAACATGCTCTGACACTCCAGCGTGCTGCAGTGTCTCATGTATTCAGTGTCCCTGTGTTTGAAAATGGTGGTGGAGGAGTTTTAACTAAAGTTTATCGAAAAAGCTTTAGTTAAAGCACCCCCGCCATCATTTCGAAATGCAGGATGCTGAATACACAAGATGCTGTCATTAGAGCAGCTCCGGAGGGCCACTCTAATTAAAATGCACCCCCCCCCCAACTTCCTATTTGACTGTTTTTCAAGAATTAGCATTTCAAGTTGCTTGGGCTGTCCTTCACACTTTCAAACTGGTAGAAGTTATCCTCTCCTTGCACATTTTTTTCATAGACTAGAAGAGGGGGACAGTTTTTCCTGCAAAAAAACAAACCATGAGCAGCAAACATGTACTCGAATTAGGGGTATACCAGTAGAGATTTTGGGGGCTGATACTGATGGTCAATATTTAAGCAGGCATATTGACCAATACCAATCCAAATTCCGATACAGCTGCCTTCAGCTGGTAGGTCCGGTATGGTGGAAAGGAGGGGTTACATGGGTAGGGCAGATCAATGCCCCCCACGGTGAGGGAGGGGACAGGGGCAGGCACTGCCCAGGTGGGACGTTGGGGGAGGCCGGAGCCGCAGCTTGGGGGGGGTGGCTCCCACCACTACTTGCATCCCAGGAGGGTATGGGGGGGCATGTGGTCCCCAGATCTGCATGGGGTTAGCTATAGCTGGGGCTCCTCTTGGCAGGAGCTGAGCTTGGAGCAGGTGCTGCTGGCACTGGGAGGATGCTGCATCCACCCCAGATTTCACTGCAGTTCTGCTCCTAATGCTGCTGCCACCAGGTGCAACCCCAGCACAATGCCCCACCTCCACCCATGCGCCAGGAAGAGCTGGAGCTGTGGCTGGTGGCGGTGGTGCTGGGAGTGGAACTGCGTCAAAATTTTGGGTGGATGCAGCATCGTCCCACTGAGCCCAGGCCCCACTGAGAAGAGGCCCACGCAGCCCTGGCTACAGCCCTCCCCACCCCACACAAATCTGGGGGGCACATGCCCCCCCCTTGCCCTCTCAGGGTGCAAGCAACAGCAGGAGCTGCCTCCCCTCCATGAGCCGTGGCTCCAGCTGCCCCCCCTCCCTTCCCCGCCTGGGCAGCGCCTGCCCCTGCCCCCTCCCTCACCGCAGGGAGAATTAATCTGCACCCCCCACATACACTCTTTCCCTCCCCCCTCCCCTTTCACCACACTGTACTTACCAGCTGGAGGCAGCTCTCCATGCTGCCAGCTCTGTTCTTCATTGCCTGAGTGCTGTACAGCAGCGGTGTGCAGCATGGGCATTTATAGGACAAATTATTGGGCCGATTTCCAAAGCAGCCAGTTTTCTTTATATTGGTACCAATCCGATATTGCACCAATGTATCAGTGCACCTCTAACTCAAATAGATTGTTTTCCAGCCCTGAAACTCGCTATGGTTGACTTGATTGGTAGATGGCTGTTAGTTTCCCATGTCATAGCATTACCTTCCTCTTCAGCAGTTAGGCATTTCATCTGGGACTTTGGCCCTGAGGATATTGGCAATAAGGAAAATAAGGTGGAGTAAGCACCTGATATATCTGCTTCTTTAGTGTCTACAATTTAACTCAATTGAGAGATCGCTTTCTCTTGAAGTTCTATCAAAGTTTCAGCAGGTTCTACGGTACAGCAGCAGTTTGTTCAACACTATGGAAATAGATTTCAGCATGTTTGGCTTATTGTTTTATATTTCTCTTTAGCCAAATGTTGATCACTTTAACTTTGATAATTCAGTGCATTTTTCACTATTTTGTTCACAAACTAAAGACATTGTAAAAAAAGAGGTCGAAAGAGTCAATCACTGGATTCCCTAATACATCAGAGGGGAGATACTCTCCTCAGTGAAGTGAAGGCAAAGGAGTTGTTACAAAACTATTTTGCAATTTCAGCAATACATTACTTTTTTTTCCTGGAGTACTAAAATAATTGCCTAAAAGTTGCATCAAATGAACATTGCAACCATATTTTATAAGTTTCCAGGTTTCCTTCATTATCTTCTAGATTTCTTCCCATGTTTGCTACATTTGCAGCATTGACTCTGACAAAGTTGTTCACTTGACATTTGAATATGTGTTTAGTCTGTATGGAATGTACTGCTACCACATTTAAGTGTTCTGTTGTCTGAGTGTTTCCTAATGTATTGGTTGTTTCTATAAAATATACAATCCCATCTTCTGCTGTCACACAAATGCATATTGGTTCATTGTAGATGTTGCTCCACCCATCAAGACTCAGATTAATGAATTTTGCATTAATGTTTTTTGTGTGCTGCTCAGTTTCCTTCCCAAACACTGCATCTGGCATCCTCTCGTGCCATATTTATAAAGTTTGACCTCAAAAACTAGATGTCGCCTGTTCTGGAAAAGCATGCAACCTGCGACTTGGTGTTTTTGATGGAAACTCATGGATACTTTGTTTTAATTCTTTTATTTTAATATTTTCAAAGATTATAATCAGTTTAGTACTTAACTATTATGTATTGGGTTTAGATTTTGTTTTAAACAGGTTTATTTATAATAAGAAAGACATAAATCATAATAATTTAATATTTTTTAAATCCTATTTATACCAAAAAACATAATTTCACTAAAATTTCTGATTTACTTTATTTTCTTTTTTAAAAAAATCAGGTTTTAGCAATCCTGATGTCCATTCCAAGGGATTCTTTGGCAAGTTGCGTATCAAATGTGCAGTTCTTCACTTGGGTATTAATTTCTAAAATCCACATTTATTCAGTCACCTAGGTGCTTGATTGTTTTAAATTAGATAAAAAAAGGTAAGGAACAGGCGTGTATACAATATACATTTTGCATGAAATAAACGTATCTGCCCAGATCTGGGGCAAGATGGAAGATGGTAGTGCCTGCTAGGCATTTTTTGAAGGAAATTCAGAATGTGGTTTTGAGATTACCCAATCAGAGCATGTTTCAGTTCACCAACTGGTTAGCAACTTGGCTGTGCTTCATTATACTTAAACATATCGCAGAATCTGAAATTGCAGATTAAGCTCTGTTCAGCTGAGACAAAATAAAAATGCTTTAGTCAGTGGGAATGTAATGAAAAGGAATAATAATGCCCCGTGACTAATTACTTTTTCTAAATTAAAAAGTTAATGAGGAGGAAAATATTGCCAATTATTGGGTATTTTTTTCCCTTCTCTGCTTTGTACATAATAAGGCAAAGAGTCTGCGGATCAGTTTTTATTTTAAATCTCTCCCGTGTATAAGAGCTTGTAGAAGTGAAGCTAATCTCCACAAGATTCTTGACTATAGAGCTTCCAGGCTATCACTGATATATGCATAATCAGTTCTGTTCTCTGGGCCGGACTGGTGCATTTCAAACAAGTCCTGTGCATTTTAAACAGCCTTGCAGAAGAAAAGCTGTCTTTCGAATTTGTTTGTAGAAGTGCTGCCTCGATGTGCTTCATAGCATACGATTGAGTTAATGTGTTGCATAGTCATTTATGCTTTCACACCTGAAAGTAAAGGGCACCTTTTAGATCAAGATTTGCCAACTTTTAAAATTACTAGTGCCAAAAGTTTATGAAGTGCATTATAGCTTATAGGCATCTTAGAAGTCTAATCCTCTTTATTCCAGCACTCTGTGGCAAAGCTTACTGGCAAGGCTGGAGACTTTTCGAGTATTGCAATTGATCTATTTTTCAAGGCAGAAATTGGGAGGGGAGGGAGGGGGGAGATAGGGATTAGTTGCTTTTTTTTTTTCTTGAATAGTTTATTCTGAATCACGAATTTCTGTGGGGTTTACACTAAGATCATGTAAATACAGTTCTGTTTGTAAAAGTGACCTCAGGAGAAATATTGCACCTAAAGTCTTCGAAGTGGACCTCCAGTTTTGGCTTCAATTGCCTTAGCAACTAGGGGTGCTTGTAGACATAGGAAAAATGGTGCTTTACTTTAAACTTGGTGCATTCCCACGCTGAACCCCATGCGTGCCCAGAAGAGGCAGCATGTTACTTTAACCCGGCTCACCTGATGTCTGTAAAATTGGGCACTTTAATGGAGCTTTTTTGGCACTTATCTAATAACTGATTGCATCAGCTATTCAATAAAAGCACCTAAAAGCCCTGCTGAAGTGCCTAATCTTTACAGATGCTACAGAGTTGGGTTGAAGTAACACACTGCTGCCTCTGGTAAAGTTTTTAAATGTCTGCACACAGCCTAGAGGTCACATTTCCAAAAACTAGTTGTGGAGCCAGTGCCTCGCTCCGCCTGGCCTATCGGGGTGTGGCCCCTCCCCTCAACTCGCCTGCCACGACTTGGATGTAATCGGTTACGTTCAGAGGGGTCTCCAGTGGAGATCTTTATCCTGGGTGGGACCTCCCGATAGACGGTGTTACTCACGGTTACGGGACGCGGTGATCCATGGGGCTCCGCCTCCCCTACACCCCGTCCACACGCCAACCGCTGGGCGATGTTGTCCAGATGTTGCCAGGCCCAGTATGATGGCCCCTGACCGGTTCCGGTCGTCCTCCCTCCTGCTAAGAGGGGTTTCTCCTTCCTCCTTCCTTAAAGGTAATACTCCTCCGAACCAGGGGGAGCTGGTGGGTGCTTCCCCTGGTGCCAGCCCCCTCCCGGGGCCTCCGCTGTCTCCCCTCTCCTCCCGTCCGCAGGGTGCTCCCCTGCCTCCTGTGCGTTTGCTGCTTCAGGACGCTGAGAGAGTGCCTCGGTGTGCACTCTCTGGCTGCCTCTCACTTGGCTGCCGGCGGCAGGCTTCCCACTCCTGCCTACGCTGCCTGTTTGAGACCCGCAGATGGGGTCCTCGCTGCCCCGTGCGAAAGCCTGCGGCACGGGCAGCACACCAGTACTCTCTCTCCCTGGCTCCCGCGCGTTCCCTGTTCTGCTGGCGTTCTTAAATTCTCCCGCCGCGGCCGCTCCGGCCGCTGGGATTGGCTCAGCTGTTTGCCGCGCGGGGAACAGCTGTTGCCATAGCCGGCGTAATGGCGGCTCGCGCGGCTGCGGCCGCGGATGCGGCTCTTCCTCCCACTGCCCCTCTGACGGTGCGTATGCCCTTCTGGGGGCTTGTTCTCGGGGTCTGGGGTCTGTGGGTTCCCTTTGCTCCCCCTCGCTCGCCTGTGGGGACGCTTCACCGCCACACTAGTCATAAGAAGCTAGGAAAAATTACTGAAAAATCTTTTAACAGATCAGATACCAGGAATTTTCTCTCAAATGAGAACTGGGGAAGGGAAAAGAGGAGTGAAAAGAAGCATAAGTGAATTTACCAAAGAAACAAATTGCAACAGAGCTTCCACATTGTACTTTTCAAGTCCCTATCAATATGTTATCACCAGGCAAAATCTCCAGCTGATGCAAGAAGCCAGTGAAGATGGTAGACTGAATGGGAAACTCCAGGAAATAAAAAAGATTTTGAAGCAAGAGAAGACTTTTCATAAGGACTCAAGGGGCGGTTTGATTCATTCCTCTGCAGAAACACCTATGTTTCATTGTCAGTCCTGAAACAAGGAGAGCATGAGTGATCAGTGTGACTCCACAAATGGTTCAGTTGTAGCAGGTTCCACTTCAGAGCCTTCTGAGTACCCAAAGCACATTGGGAGAGTGACACTGCAGCTGCATTGGGTACAAGTCTCCTGGTCTAATGCTGGAGTCCCTTATCTGTGGCAGTGCCTCTCCTTCCCACATACAGACACAAATTGGCCTACATTTGTGTATTTAAAACTGAGGTGGTGGCCACTTGTTGGCTTTCTTAGATTTAAATTTCAGTTAGCTAAGATGTTTTGAGGAAAATGGAAAGCTTTCTCTGGGGTTTAAGTAGCATCATGGAGACTTTACAACAGAAGGAATTCCTTTGTGTTATACTTGTGTATTCACTCCTCTGCAACTCTCTCATTCCCATTTCTGTATCCTTGTGTTAGTCTTATTTAAATCTGTGTAGGGTTGGCTTGCCCACTTTTTGTTTTTTCACTGTTCAATGTGTGTGTTGCAAACACATTTTAGATTGTAATCAGATTACTCTGTTTCTCCATGTATGTTCCATAATATATGAGTGGACTAAGAGTGTTTACTGACATTGTGGAGATGGTTTTTCCAGGAGAAAAAGAAAGCATGTGTTCTTCCACCCCGGTTGCAAGACTTCTCCATCTGGAGAGCATGCAGAAGATGCTTCTAAATCAGGGGTGGGGAAAATGCGGCCCACCAGGCCATTCTATCCGGCCCATGGGGCCCCTAAAAAAATTTAGAAAATGAAATTTATCTGCTCTGGGCTGCCTGTCATGCAGCCCTCGATGGCTTGCCAAAACTCAGTAAGCAGCCCTCTGCCCAAAATAATTGTCCGCCCCTGTTCTAAATGCACTTCCTGAAGGCTGCTGCCCAGACAAGAGCATCTTTGCTGAGAGACAAGTGGAAAGAGTACTCAAGAAGGTTGTATATTTATTTTGCTGCATAATTTTAGGTATCTTGGTACCCTGCCAGGTTGGTACCCTGCCAGGTTCAGTGTATCACTGAACCAGTAAGAAACCCTCTTGACATGGAGCACTGCTCACACTACAAGTACTATTCTTCCTTCTACTGGAACCTTGAACTTCTGCTATGGTGCGGATGACTTTGGGTGTTTTCCATAGAAGATCATGGCCCTCTTTCTTCTTTCCTGCTCTTACTTTCTTAGGATTTCCAAGAAGTACTATATGACAATAAAGCTGACCACACACACACACACACCTGTAGGCAGTTACTGCAAATATAGTAGGTATAACATTTTCCTCTTGGATGCACCAGATGGAAAGTATCAAAAATATAATTAGATTTATTATTAATTATACTTTCAGTGCTTTCTATTTGGTACATTAAAGAGGAAAATTCTATACCTACTATAGCTGCAGTTACTAGAATTTAAAGAAATTAGAGGTAGGGTGCTCTCTTGTTTAAGGTGCTCACCTAGGACTTTGGAAAGCAAGGTTCAGTGCCATGCTGTCACAGTCTTTTTTGGTGACCTTGGGTAAGTCTCTTAGCCTGCCTGTGTCTCAGCTTCCCATCTATAAATTGGGGATAATAGCACTTCCCTGCCTCATCAGGCTGGCCTAAGGATAAATATGTTGAAGATAGGGGTACACAACAGTGATAAAGGAAATACAAGTTCCTAAGACAGAGGGCCTTATTTTCCAGCTTGTGGGCATTATGTATTTGTGACCCATCTGTTTCAGGGGTAGGCAACACCCGGCATGGGTGCCAGAGTGTGGCACTTGAAGGCATTTTGCTTGGCACGCATGACTCTGGGTGGTTGGCGGGGAAGGGACCGGGGCTACACAGCAACAGCAAGGATTGGGCCCCTCATGGCTCTCCTGCCATCCGCCCCTGGCACACCAACATCTTACAAGTTGAAGCTGTGGGTGTTTTGGCACTCTGACCAAAAATGTTGCTGACTGGTGGTTGGTTGAACTGCTTTGTTGGTTGTCAGTTTTACTTTCCAGTAGTGTTTTTACTGACTGTCCTGTGCAGAACTTGAACGTGAACCTTTCTATTAGGTTCTGTAAAAGATGTTTCTAAGCAAGGCTTGTGCAGCTAAAATCAAAAAAGCAGCAAACAGATCCAGTAGAGGAGAGAGTAAGCATAAATACAGTATTGCCATCCCAAGCCTACAAAGAATGTGTGTCAAGATATGAGATTTTAAAATGGATTTATAGGTCGCCTTCTGTCATCAGGCTTTGGAAAGTTTATAGTTCGTAATTCCAAGTTTTTCTTTGCAGCCATAAAAACTAGAAACTTGCCTTTTTAATGAAAGCAGAAATTCTCTTACAATCATTTGACTTAAAGATCCAGCTCTTGTGAGACATCACTTTCTTTTAAAAATAATTGATCAGATTTAAAAAATGTGTAGTTGACGCTATATAAATTGTATATGAACTCACACACATGGCAATGAGATTCATGCTGGTAAATTTTTGTATACCTCAGAAATTGTACCAGTGTCCATTCCTGATAATGCTGCTAGTAAATTCCAAGCACACGCAAATGTACAATGTCATCATCTTCATCTCAGGCTCTGAAGCCTTTTATACATGGGAAGGCTTAAACTGCTAAAGACAATTGCAGATTCAGAGCACAGTGTGCCTGACCTTTGGAAGTGTTATTAGACATCTATAACAGAGCAGTCTTCCTACGTAAGAGTGCAAATACAGTCCTGAGTGCCCAATAGGAGCCTTTTTGTTGTACTGATAATTAAGCAAATACAGTTATAACTTTAATATTTGAAAAAAATAGATAAATTGTTTGTCTCAGCTCATTTTGCTTTTAATTTGTGACTCTTGGTTGGATCCCAAAGGTCCTAGGTTTAAAAGGACTTTAATGCTGTTGAATTGCAGAGCGCTAAGATCATGGCTTTAACGAAAGCCATGGTGCACAGTATTGAGGTTTTTCTCTTTTTTCAGTTGTTTTCATTCACTTTTTGCTGCAGACACTACTTGAGTCTATGGTGGATGCAGCTGAAAACCTTTGCCCAAATGTGATGAAAAAAACCAACATACGGCAAAACCTAATTGAAGCTAGCACTGAGAAGATTTCTATCCCTCGTACCTTTGTGAAAAACGTCCTCTTGGAACAGTCTGGAATTGACATCCTCAACAAAATTAGGTGTGTTAAAAGGACTTTTTAGAAGTGTGGCTAAAGAGTCTGGTGGTGCGTTGCATTTATGTATGGCATGACTGTTTCTCTGTCTATTGGTGTGTTTTCTGAATGTTTCCATAAATCACAAGACAGCATACAAAGTTCTACGGAGAGCATTGAGGCATCACAGAGGCCCAATGAAATGCAGATATTTAGATTCTACAGTAATCTTAACCTGCAGGTATAGGTCTGTATTATATATACAATATTTGCTACTCCGATATTTCTGTGTATAGCTTTAAGGGACACAAATGAAAAATCATGTGTCTTTGAAAAATGTTACTGTTTTTGTTTACCTAACACATAAAATTACTGCAACAGGAAAACAAATACTTGCATCTATTTTTCTATGTTGATTGTTTTGGGCATTTGGTAGAACTTTCTACATTGTTGTTTAGCATTGGACTTTTCTTTAGTAAGTGTTTGCCAGAAAATATTCAAGATACACAGTATGGTTGAGCTCATATTGCTGTCATTGGCTGTGGGCAGTTTTCTCCTAGGCTGGGTTGACAGCAAAAGCACATCATTTTATATTTTGATAATTGTATGGTTTCAATGAGAGAAAAATAGAAACTTAATTTTAAAAACCTACAATTTAGAATTGAGTATGTACAGTGGAGCAAAATTGCCATAGATACAATATGGTTTGGTTTTTTTTCTAAAGATTAAATTACATTTTTCATTTTCCTATCCTCTTTTTCCCTTAAAAAAAAAAGAAACTTTGTCTTGAGACCAAACATGGAAAGTCTCAAAGAAAAAGTAGAAAAAGTTATGAGCAATTGAAAATGTTAACTAGGTAAGAGGTGGCCTACAAAACACTGTCTTGAAGTCTTAGTCACATCTTTCGTGACAATGAAAGCCATAGAACTCACTTTTTTTAGTTTCTTTTTTGTTAGAAGTTGTAAATACCTGTTTTTCCTTGCACATCAAGCCACATGTTCTTCTACCACATACTATTAAAAATAGTTAAGCTGTGTAATACAAGGAAGTCCTGTCCCTTGGTTCTAGTGACACATGCAACCCAATTCTCTTCTCACAAAAAAATGTTCATCAGAAACTCTTGATACATGGTACAGTTTTCCATGTATTTCCATGGAAAAGAGCTACTGATGAAGACGAGCCCAACTTCAACAAATTCTATAGTAAATTCCAGTTCCATAGATTGTATACCTCAGTCCCAAAAGTCTTCACTACAGGGTTGACTCACAACTTAAATGAAGTTCTCTCTAGCCCACAAAAGTGTGTGCTCTCTCTTTATATATCTCTGCTTTAATTAGGCTGTAAGGTGCAAATCTACTCTGCCTTCTACTTGACTTCAGACTAACACAGCTAATCTATGTTTACCACAGTTTAACTTCTATGTTGCGTCTAACACAGCCTCTCTCCACACAAGCACACCTCTAGTTCAGGGGATGTGATGCTTTAAGTTCAAGCCAAGTGCTGACACTCAAGCTAGTAATGCACTAGGGATGTAGGTACATGCTGTAGTTTAAGTTAGCATAACTTATCACTTGCTATTCTATTTGCTCCGTGTAGCCTGAATGGTGATTTGCAGTGTGAGTGCTCATACTGCAATGCGGTAGTAACTTGAGGTAACTGTTGCAGTTAAGACAAGCCCAGTTGCGCTGATATCATGTTTCAATCTACCAGTGAGTCTGTAGTCCACTGTTTCTCTTCACTGCGAAATAAGATACTCAGGCCTAGCTGGAATAAAGCTTTTAAGGTAGGAAAAGTAAATGCTCAAATAATTTGCAGCCAAGGAATGGTAATGGCAGAGATTAAAAATACAGCAACATGCAATCACCCTTGGACTGAAAGAAGGCCACAGAAAGGAGACAAGGAAATGTACACGGGGCATGTCTACACGTGCACTTTAATACACGTTAACCTATTTTAATGAGTATCAAAGCATCACAGAAAACCATGCTCTTTAGCTAATGTACATTACAATAGGCTAATGCACATTTTTCTAGTACTTCACAGTGGAGATCTAAAACATAATGCACATTACCTAAAGTGTATTAATGAATGTGTAGATGTTCCCAGGGTTGTTTGGCAAAATAAGACTTAAACAATCAAGACAGTCTTAGTCCCCCATCTAGACCAGATTTGTCTTTTCTAACATCAGTGTGTGAATTGTTCCTCAATTAATCTGACATATGGTTCTTAGTTAATTCTCGTGGCCAGATGTTTTCATTTTAGCTTCTAAAAATGTTAGAAGCAGGTTAAAAATGGCACAGGAGTTCTTATGTTTATAGCCTATCTCTGAAGTGCTCAATTCTTCTTGCACTTTCTTATGTTTCATTTCAAATACAATAGCTTGATCTCAGATACTCTTTATGCCACAGAAATAACGCAATAAAGATGGCAACATTCTCTGGTGTGATTAAGTTATGCTGCTCTCATCTTCTATTTTCACAGTGAAGTAAAACTGACAGTGGCCTCTTTCCTATCTGATCGAATTGTAGATGAAATCCTGGATGCGCTTTCACATTCCCATCATAAACTGGTAAGTGCTTGCACAATTCTGAGTGTTTTGGTTCATCCTAAGAACACTGTCTTCATGACTTATTCAGCTCCTCTTCATTACAACTGCGTATCTAAAACAGCTCAGTTTTCATCATTGGATTTATGTGAACTGTTGTCATGGGGTAAATATTCCTCTGATTTAAAAAGAAAACACAGCTACAGAAGAGGCTGCATTACATAGCCCCTTTTTCAAGAATACATAGTCATTAATTAAAACAATTACTGGCTACCTTAGTAAGGCATGAGGCATTACTTATAAAGTAAAGGAGGAAGAGGCTGGACAGACCTTAGTTTCTAACCCAGTGCCTATTTAAGCTACATCAGAAATGTGATTTCAAGGCTTTGGAACACAAGATGGAACCACACAGAAAGCAAATGAACAGTTCTCTGGAAAGACTGCTTCTAAGTGGTTTAGTTGCTTATTGAAGATGTACCTGCTTCCTGAAGATTAAAAAAGCAATTCCAATATGCATCCATAGAACAGCCTACAGGCTCTTATGCTGCAAGTGTCACACAGAGGGGACTGAAGAGGATCGTTATATCACAACTTGGTTTGATAACGCTAGATTTTAGAAGTATGCAAAAAGACTAGCAACAATAGCTAACAATCATAAATTATGTAATATTATAAATACATAAATTCCAAGATTTTGCAGTATTTTCAGTCTGTTTAAAATATTCCAAGAACATGAACAGCATTGGCAGCATCTTTTTCATGGCTTTGTTATGCTCATCCAAGCTTTACGTCAGGGAAACAGACTATCATTATCTGTGGAGGATAAATTTGCTTTATATTCTTTATGCTGTTGCTACTATAAATGCTTTTCAGCTTTATACTATGTACTACAGTGTAAATACATTTGAAGAAACATATAATGCGTCTACTTAAAACAGTTCCAACTTCAAATTTGATAGTTATTTATCTAGTTTGACCATCTAATGCCCATCACCATCTTATCTGAATGCCACTGCTTATTGTGCAAATTAGTTTGGCATGGTACAGCCTCTTGAGAGAGAGTTCCCTCAACACATTTTTCAATTTGAGAGTGGTAAAGATGCAACTGATGTACAGGTGGTTGAAATCCTATAAGAAGGTGTATTCAAAAACAGCTGAGGATTTACTACTGAGTCTTCTGAGATTGCAAAGGACTAGTCTAAAAAATGGTTTTCAATTTTTCAAGTGAACACTTTATGAACAAACATATTCAAATGGCCCTAATGGTACTGAGCTCAGTAACATACCTCCGATTCTAAGAATATGTAGAGTTGGTATGTTGTTGCATTTAATTTTACACTTGATCTAGGGCTCTGGTTATTGTAGCTAGCAGATATACAACATGGCACAATTTTTTTACCACTTATCTGCTAGCATTTGGGGCTTTCTTGTCTCTCAGTGCTCCTGTTGCATCCATGTCACAGGTCAGTCAGTATCACATGGTGCCAAATAAAACTGCAATCAGGGCCTCAATAACAAATTCCTGGAACCAGCAACTATTCATCTCACTGAAGAAGAGGGTCCAGAGACAGGGTAGGAGCATAAGAGACAGTTGATTGCTTTCCAAATTGCTGCCCCAAGCAGGACTGCCTCCATGACCCCACAGAAGGGCCTGAATCCTACTGCTGCTTTCATTACTACAGACTGTCTGTTCAGAAAGTAACCAGCAATCCAGTGTGCAACAGCTTTGGTCATAGTTTGTGGGCGCCTATACACGAGCAGTGAGGCTGCTCTGACGTGCTGTAATTACAGCACGTTGGAGCAGGCTCCATTAATTGAGTGTGCTGGAGCGGGGTAATTACTGCACTCCAGTAAATTCCCGCATCTCATGTGTCAGTGTCCCTGTGCTTAAAAATGGAGGGGGCACTTTAACGGAAGCTCATCAAATGAGCTTTAGTTAAAGGGATTCTGCTGCCATTTTTAAGCATGGGGATGCTGATACATGAGATGCTGTAGGTGCTTTAATCAGAGCAGCTTTTAGAGCCGCTCTAATTAAAGCGACCCTCCCCTTCCCCCCCACTCCTGGAGCATGTGTATAAATGCCCCTTAATTCTGAATCAAGAAACTGGAGAAGATATGTAACAAAACCCTAGGACACTGGACCTGATCCAAAGCCCTGAACCATGAATCTGGAGTATATATCAACCACTAACCTAGATAAAAACACATAGGAGATCCTGATTAACAGCTGGCAAACCCCAGCTAGAAGAACCAGTGAAGGTTGAAAACTGAAGTTTCTAGATCCATAAAAACCATTTTTCCTGGATGTTTTAAAATCCGTTTGTTGACTGAGTCCTACATACCTTTCTGTTTGTAACTTGTCCTTTTCAGTGTTTACCATTCTGCCAATTTTTTATAATCCATGAATTCTGTCAGCAATGATTTTATGTTTGCTTCCAAATCTTTGAGGATGTAAAGCATCTTGGTAGATTTCCAGTAGAAAAATCCATTTTAGTGATTGTTCGCCTTGACAATGTACTTAGATCTTTCAGTCATCCGGTTCTTTATCTGTTAAATAGGTACTATATTGATATTGTAGCATACTAATTTGTAATCAGTGTCAGGCAGTACTAAGTCAAACCCTTCACAGAAGTCTACATATGTTATATTTGCACAATTACTTTCATCAGCTTAATGTGTGATCTCATCAAACAAATATGATTTCATTGTTTGACAAGACCAATTTTGCATAAAAATTGTGGATTGCCATTAATTGTATTCCAGTCCTTTTATTCTTTATGAATTGATTTTTATATCAGCTTTTTCACTGTTTTGCCTGGACTGTTACTCGGTTAACTGGCCATTAACATATCTAAGTCACACTGCTTGCCTTCCTTGACTGTTAGTTCAGTGCTAATACTTTGCCAGTTTTCTGGAATTTCCCAAGAGTTATTAAAAATTCACAGCATCCTCTGTAAGCCAACTCTTTTTGGACTCTTGTTTATTACCTATCTGGGCAGTTTTTAAAATGCTTATCTGCAGTAGATGATATATAATGGGCTTCTTAGTGGCTTATCCTAAAGCAGATGATATAGAACAGGCTTCTTAGTAACTAAAGGATTAGAAATGGTACCTGTTTTGTCTCTAGATGTCTATAAAGTGATTTACACTGTATTTTTATTTCTAATTACCCTCTTCAATTCTTTGCTGAAGTCAAGTGGCCACTTAACAAAAAATGTATTTTTCTTCAGTTTTGGAATCATGAATTTTTGGCCATTTAATAAGCATACTTTATTTCTGTGTGCCCACCATCTGGTGTTCATGGCAGGAAGGGAGGGTCATTCTGTAGAAGATTTCAGCATTGACGTACGTAGTTTATCTTCCCTACTGCTCACCTATAAAGGGAGATTTGTAATAATCACAATGCACAACTTCTCTCTCCCTTTCTCATTTTCTAATCACTAGTTTCATCCCGTTATTCCTTTCCCTAGGCTGACCATTTGACAAGACGTGGGAAACCACTTCCACATCAGGAGTCACTAGAGATTGAATTAGCTGAAGAGAAACCAAGTAAACGCTCCATCATCACAGTTGAGGATCTGACTGAAATAGAACGTTTGGAGGATCTAGACACTTGTATGGTAAGACACTTTTTTTCTCAGAAAAGAATTAAAAATCACAGGTCCTTTTCAAAATTTCAGTGGGCATTTTCCATTACATCAGGTGATGTACAATTAGGAATTTGGTTCATTAGAAATAAATAGTTGTAGTATATGAAAATTTTGGTCAAGTTAGGTATTGCAAGCAAATGGGAGGAAAAGCCCTCATTTTCTTTGACTGATTATCCCCCTTTTTGCTGCCAATTCAAGAGAACTTCTCTTATACACATTGCCACAATGCTTTCATAATAACAGGTACTCTTTTGCTGAGCTACTGGCATATGGAGCTGTGATTGTAGCAATAAATCAAATTATGCTGTTTTCTACCTCTGTCATCATTCCACATGCCATTGATCCATCAGGCTAAATGATGCTTTTTTTATAACTTAGAAGTTATATTGGTGACCATAGTGCAGCTGATTTTTATAGCGGTAAAGTCTTAAACTCTTGCATTTGGGGTCTGAAAAGTGTGGAACTAAACTACTGGTAAGACAGGGTGATTCATTTTAGTGGTTTTGAAAAAATCCCACCTGGCATTTTTACTGGATCTTTAATAAATAGTAGGCTAAACTGGTGGTGCCCAACCTTTTTGACCCATGGGCCAGATGAGCTATGCCAGGCCCTTCCACAGGCCAGTTCCAGTTGAGGAGCTCTGTCAGGCATATGGTACTGGCTCAGCTGGGGCCTGATACAGCCACGCAGTAATGGCCCAGCTGGGTCCTGATCCTGAGTGGTTGCATCATGCCCCAGCTGAGCTATTGCTGTGCAGCTAGGTCTGACTGTGACTCAGTCCTTCTTCATGAGAGCAAGGCCTGATCTCCCTGCACAATCCAGTTGCATGGGGCTTAGAAATTCAGTGGTGGGGGAATGGTGGAATGTTAATTGCCACCGTTCCCCCACTGCCACATTTCCAGACCCATGGGGAAACCCATGGACTGGATTTTATGGCTCTATGGGCTGGGGGTTGAGCATCTCTGAGCTAAATTAGAGCACTTCTTTTCCAATTCTTTATGAACATTTTACACCCTAATCTCTGGAAGAACTCCACTGCAGAGGGAACACCAGTTGGAAATGAAATAGTTATTGGAGGCTTTCCCTTTAAGCCTCCCAACTGACTAGGATTTGCTTCAGTAGTGTGTCTGAGCATCAAAGAATCCCGTTTTCCTCCCTTTGGGACATAAGATATTCCAAGAGTGTTATCAATGCTGTCAAGTTTTGGAAGGTTTCTGCAACTGCAGTCAGTAGTCAGGCTGTCTTCAGCGATTTCTTTCAGCAGGTGGTGCTCTGAAGAAGAGCCATCACAAAAAAAGATGCAGCTTATCACAACATAGGTTACGCCTGTAGGTGAATTTAAACAGACCACATCCATGTATAGAAATATGACAATCAAAATTTCCTGTCTTATAATCATGTTTTCAGTATAAAAATGCACTCAGGTTTTTTAAAGGAAAGATCTTTTTCACTTCATATTAATACAAAAGGGACCATACTATTGAAAGTTATTTTGCCTTTCCTCACCAACTCATGATGATATAAACTGTGTTTAAGCTGTGTAGAAGTCGCACAGTATATGTTTCCTGTACCTTTTCTAGAACAGCACTTTTGAAGGACATGTAGTACCAGTATCTCCTTTCCTTCTTGTGTATGCACAACTTAATCAGAGAAATGAACCTGTTTCTGGCTCTGACTCTTGTTGGTATTTGCTTTCTAGAAGGAATAAAATTGTTGGGAATGAAACAGATAGGTATATTGCATAGAAGAGCTCATGGTGCTCAAAACTCCATTTTCTTTTTAAAAAATCATTTATTCATTTTAACTATGCATTCTGGAAATAAAATATGTACTTTACTAGTTGATTTTGCAGGCCAAATGCTCTTGGATGCTGTTTGCAGTTGTACAGTAAGGGGCCCTGGGGGACAACCATAATAATATAGCAATGCCAGCTTGTCACAGTTCTGGGGGTCTTTATTATTATTGTTATTGTTTTTATTGTTGTTACTATGATTACTACTACTACATATCCTAAAAAGAGATTTACCGTGCTAGCACTTCCCAGAAGACCTTATAACAGATATTTCTAGGTAGGTCTATTTTAGTTGTGTAAATTCCATTAACATTTCAGATTAATCCTGAGAAAGCTTAGATAGGGAATTCAGGTGCTGAAAAGCTCCATTATATTGCAGTTTTATAGCTTTCACAGAACAATTTAAGATGAGATTAGAAGAACTCAACCTGTGGGAACTTTGTTATGAGCATCTGAAAATTTGCTTAACCCCCCTTACTCCTGAAATGTCTTTTATAAAGATCATTGACCTGTTTGTCTACTATAAAGGTAGGCAGCTCTCAACATATATTTATTAGAAAAGTCAAAGAGACTAGAGCTTTGTCAGTGCTTTGGGGTTTGATGTTCAGCCTGTTCAAGAACCCTTAGCCTTGTTTTTGAAACGTGTTGAACATGTGGCAAGGCTGTTCATACAGCTGTGAGACTGGGAACTCTCATCCTTGGGGTGAACTGTTTGTGATATGTTCATTCATATACAAACAGTGCTGGTGAGTGGGTGGATCCAGGAGATGTGTCCACCAGTAGAGGTCCAGAAAACAGAGCTGTCTTCTGTTTCCAGACTTTCTGCATCAGGTTACAGATCTGAAGGGCATGCCAGATTTATCCTTTTAAAATAACTTAAAATAGACATTTGAGTGTTATTTTAAACTCAAAAAAGTTAGGAAAAATAAAGAAGTAGGAAGCTTTTAACACCATACAATAACAATGCAACAGAAGTTAATAAAAGTCAATTCTCAGCCAACATCTAAGTGTTCAGCACATTAGGATTTGCCAGTGTTTTAAATGAGTTCTCAAGAGCACTGAGAATGATTGACTGGTCCATCGTAGAATGTGATAGCTTGAATATTATTGACCTGGGAGCTTCTGATCTCCCTGAGCTGCAATAGAGTAAATTGATACAACCCTAATCTACAACTATTCTAGTTGCCTACATTTAATTACAGTTGTATTTATCTAATGACTTATTCTAATCAAAGCTGTATGTAAGTAAGATTTAACATGACAGCGTGGTTGTTTTTATGTATAAAGCCACTTGTTCCCAGATCAAAGCAGTAAGCACAGGATGCTTTTGAAAGTTTTAACTCCTTCATAAATGCCAAATGAATTTAATAAAATGTTTTGGGTTTTTTTAATTTTCTGAAGGCGGGTGTGACAATAACACATTTTAAGCAATATACGTATGTTAACACAGGCTTAAAATAGATCACTCAATCGTTCCTTGAGTAGAATTTCAAGTACATCTGCATATATAATTTTGTTGGCAGATATTGATTGATTAATTTTTCTATTAAAAGGAGACACTTATTCTTTGCTTATTCTTCATTTTTTAAAGCATATTGCATTAGATTTTCTGCCGAAGTATTTTTAAGGCTGCTTGATTCCCCACTGAAAAGCAATGTAACATCTTTTAAGAGGAACAAAATACAGTTATACATCCAAATAGACTATTTAGCTGCTGTTATTGCTTGGTTCCAAATGCTTTCTTGGTTCCGAAGATTATCTTTGCTGAGCTACTGTTTAAAGAACAGAGAAATTTTGAGTGAAATTTATTTCATGCTAGGAAGCAAGCATATATTCATCACCTTGAAACTATCCATTCCAACAATATAATGTTGTTGTCCTCAGTATAAATACTGAAAAAAATAAGACAGCTATTTTAAGCATATTTCAACCATAAAGTTGTTTCTAAAACTAAACAAAGGAAAGGTAGAAAACATAAATGACTTAAAATTATAGCTTAATGCTTTAGCTTAAGAATGATAGACATCACCAAACAGAAGTTGCAAGGTAAAAAGTAATTCCAACAAAGAAACAAAAGACAAGAAAAGGATGGCAGTTGCTTTCTTCAGGAGATACCAGAGAGTGATTGTGGTGCAGATTTACCCAAAATTGTGGTGCAGATTTACCCAAGTCAGTCCTTGCCAACCAGTCTATGGTCCTGAAACATCTGGAAGGTAAGTCACACAGACCACATTGCTTACAGATCAAAATATAAAAGTCACAAAAAAAGCCAAACCCACGCCTGCCTCTCCCCTCCCCTTTCCCCCCTTTCCCCCCCTGCACACACGCACGCATGCACGCACGTACGCACTTACTTTTCTGGCTAGAGGGAAGAGAGTGATAAATGCTTCTGCTAATTTGGGAATATGGTCTGTTATTATGGTGACCAGAACCAAATGAAGGGAAAAAAATCACAGTTTTTGCTCACTTACTTACAGTGACTCTCCACTTTACTCATACTTTAATTTCCTGCAGCCTGCCTTACTGCTTCCGCTTCACCTGTGTGAACCTCTGTGGGAAAATAGTCTAAATCCTAGTTTGTGATGTATTTGGAGTAGGAAGTGTCTTTGTTTGTGCAGTGCCTGGTATATTGGAGTGCTGCTTCCTACTTATATTCCATATATCCTACTCCAGTAGAAATAGTATTATTATAATTGCCAGTGTACTTCAGCAGTGATAAGATTGGGGATCTTTCGCATCTGCAGTACTTTGTATGAAGTCCTCATTTGTTTCTATTATTCCCCACTATTTCAGATGTTTGATTTTTGGATAGCAGGTAGTCTCTTTAAAAAAAAAAAATAAAAAAGTATAGCTTCTGGTGAGGACTGTATTCTGAGTGTACTCTGCCTGGTTCTAACTTTGGTGTTGCAAATTTAGTTCTTTGCATTGGGTTGTAGTTCTCTTGCTTGAATTTTGCAGCTTCTCTGTGTTGGCTTGTTTATCCAGATTAAAAAGGGATTCACATGTAAATCTGTGTACTGCTATAACAACTTCGGCTTACATTACTGTTGTGAGTGTCTGTCTTTAGAGTTAACTTCTTGGCTGACTCTAACTCACATACACTCAAATCATTTTTGCTGCTTCCCCTAGCACTTTAAAGGAGTGGCACTGGAAGGTGGCACAATGGTGGATGTATATCATATGCATACAGTATATGAGAGCATTCCTGGCTAATAAGTAGACCTAGTCACAAGGGAATGAGCAAACCTACTTGACCAATATAAGCAACAGCAGCAGGCTGATAATATTATTGAATCCCACAGAACTAGGACAGCTTCTGCAGAAATATTTGGGAGTTATGATCTCTAAGAATCTCTGCTTGCATAAGCTTTCTCTAGACAGAGTGCTATCCACGAGAAATTACAGACTAGGAACCCCTGCATGAAAATTGACAGTTTTGCAGAATCTTGCAGATGTCCCATTGTTTATCAAATGCCATGGTTTTGCTTATCTTAATGTTATAGAATGATTCTTCCAACTTTTCTTTTTTTGGAGGATCCCATCATAAAATTTTGCACTTCAGCTTCACCAGCAGCTTCAAGACCATGGTTATCCTGACTTTTTCATATTTAAGCTCAGATTCTCAGAATTCACTGGTGATTTTAGGTTGCTAATTGAGACACAAGACACCATGACAAGGTCTGATTTTCAGACAGTGCTGAACAAGCTCTGAAAATCAGACCCATGTATGGGTCTGGGTGTCAAAGATCCTGCCTATTAGAGCCCTGTCATCCAGCCTGTGGTACTGTCTGAGTCCCAGGCTGGCTCTGCACACCACATGTTGTATGCAAAGGCCTGTCCTCATGCATTGTATGTAGCACACTGTGAATGAAAGGTCTGTCACATGCTGCGCATTTTGCGCATGTGGCTGGAACACACTACATGCAGCACGTGGAGTTGGTCAGGGCACCTACTGCAGTCATGCCTGTCTGACCCCACACGCTGGATCCAGTGCATGAGGTTAGTTTGTGGACCAGCCCAGGGGCCTTGATGAGTTTAACACCCCTAATTTCTGGTATTTCAAGTCCCCAAATCTGTAGTGCTTTTTGAAAATCTTGTCCTCCATTTCTTTGGTATGGAAGGAAGAAATGTTCTTAAATCCTGATGACTGACCATTCTGGAACGCAAGGTATTTTCTTATCTCAGCTTTCTATGTCAGATACCCTCACTGCTTCTCTTGATCTGCTTATTATTCGCACTGCATGACATAAATGAAGAATGCAAGAAATTGTTTTCAGTAATAATCTATGCCTGATGGGGGGAAAATAGGTCCAGTTTTCTGTACAGAACATGCATCACACAGTGCAAGTATTGAATACCTTTTACACTGAGACACTTTTGTGTTATGAGATTTGCCAGTGATCCTTCACTGATCCTTTCTTTTTCCCAAATAAGCTCAGGTTTGTATTGCAAAGATGTGTTGCTCTGTACTTCCTGGCAGTCCTGGCTTATTAATGTTGACTTTGTCATTTGTTTCAAATATCAGGGAAGCAATCAATTGGCAGGAAGAGTCCAGTAATCACTCATGACTGGTCCTGAATTTTTTTATTTAACTGTCTTGTGGTGTGTTTTGAGGGGAAGGTGTTTATGCTTAACAAGTTAGAGCTTCTTGGTCCATCTAATGCGTAGTAAGCTGACCCTCATTAAACTGTTGAGCATTTTCTGTATTGATCAGAACATGGGCATCTTCACGGTCTTTTACCTTCTGTAGCATCTCACTTGATTAGCTTGGCCCAAGTTGTATGTCTGTGTCGTTCAGGGTAATCTAATTGGCCTCCGAATTCCAAAGCCCCCTCTCAAAATAAAACATACACAATTCCACTGCATGCCTACTAGTTCACGGTTGACCCACTTCGGTTTCAGCATTAAATCATGCCTTGCCAGCAAGGAGGGCAGGACGTTTGATTCTTTTTACCGTACTAGATCTATATTTTAGTAGGAACAGAAAATAGTAGCTCACAAGATGAGGAACAGAGAAAGAGTCTGTGCTGGAGTAGGCAGTTGCAGGGATTGAATTAAGCTATTTTTCTGTTAAGGAGAGCTAAATTATAAGAATTGTCATTTGAAATGAGGAGGTCAGATACATGTAGGGCATAGGACTGGAAGGGGATTTGAGTCAATAAATCTGGTTTCCTGCTCTCACAGGCAACTCTGTCCTATAATCCCTTTCATCAACTTATCAAGCTTCATTTGAAAAACAGGTTTCTTGGTTCAAAGTATTAGAAGAAAAACAGGAGCAGTAAATACAAACAGCGTTTTTTCCACCCTTTCAGGTTAAGCAGATACTTCTTCCGCACATAATGGAAATGGTAGGAGTATTTTTTCGGAATGATACTGCACCATTTAACTAAATGTGGCAGAACCTAGATCAAAATTTATTGTGCACTGGAAAGGAAAGGAAAAATCAGACCAAAATATTGAACTGAAACAAAAAAAACCAAACAAACCTATGTATGCTGGAAAATATGTAAAGCAGGAATAAAGCAGAAAGTGTTTGGGGAGAACAGGGGAGTTTAAACTTGAGCTGTTAAGAGTGTCACTAAAAAGAATTATAAAATAAGGAGGCAAAGAAATAAAAAGTAAAAATTTGGGATTCTGTTGTTCAAAGCTGAACATAAAGGCTGCCGACAAACATGAGGATTGAAAATGGGGGCTTTACTGGAAGCAGTGGTGCGTTAGCTCGATCTGTCTCTGCAGTGTCTGTATAGATCAGGTTCTTCAGCAGGGCTTTTTGGCACTTTTATCTAAAGCTGATTCAATCAGATATTATATAAAAGCACCAAAAAACCCCCCACTAAAGCACCCAATCTATACTGACATTGGGTGACCCGGGTCAAAGTAATGCCATGTCTCTTCTGGGCATGTGCTAGGCTTAGTGCAGGGGCACACAGCACTTCACTTTAAATTCGATTGGGGTGGGGGGTTACGTCTGTAAGCAGCCAAAGTAACTTCATCTCTTGAAGTTTAGTTGTAAGCCAGGTCCAACAGTGCAGCCTTTTAACTATTCTAGGAGAAGCTTGCATCCAAAGTTGTAACAATTTTGAGTCCTTGCAGTCTGTTACTTCTTTTAGTTCATTACTTAATTTTTTTCTTACAGATATTGAGTTCTTTCCTATAAGACAGAAAAAAATCCACTGCATGTCACGTCTTTCAGTTTTCCTAGGCCAATATATTTGTCTTGGGAATATCAATCTGTCCACTGGTAAAATATTAAAATTATATTTCACACCATGCAATATTATTTTAGAGACAGTCTTACAATTTGATTCCTCTGTCCTGGGTTTTTTGGTCTGCCCTACCTATTGGCTACATAGTTAAAATCTCTTTGTTAAGAGATGCATCACTTCTGGTTCTAGGACCAGGAGAAGGCCTATTCACTTATATTTCACTGGAGTTCTCAAGATAGAGGGGTACTTGAGTGGTATAGGAATATGTACCCCTTTAATAGGGTAACATCTTTATGTAGAAAGTAATTATCTTTTCCTGTTACTAGATTTAGATTCCAAACTAGTTTTTTCCCCAGTATACATTGTAAAGTTACTAAGGATATTTCAGAAGTAGCCCAGAGGTTTAAAGATTATCTCTGTGTACTGGAAAGATAACAGTGACATACTGCAGGAGCTAGCACGTTTTGTGCCTTTGAGAGATCACAGTGACTCAGATGATAAACACAAGTTTTCAAGGATATTGCCTCAAATCATAAAGTTCAGAGCAGAGGGACCGTTAATCCACTCACTGCCCTGAGTAATCAAGGTCTGGTTGACAGGCGTGAGCCTCCCCTTCAGTGCTTCACATCTGAAGTGTCATAGCTTTCAGAAAACAAAATTGATGTGTAGTCACAGCCCCAAAAGATGCACTGGGGAGAGGAGTGGTGGGTGATTGATTTATATCTTGGTAACTTTCGATCCTTTCACTAACTGTGTAGTTCAGAGCATAGAGAGGAGAACTGGATCTCACTCCAGCAAAACTCTAGTGCTGCCAATTCAACAGGCATTTATCCAGGTAAATCAGTTCCTCCCTAGAATCTCACTAGATATCAAACCTTTGAACTCAAGAGAATGAGGAAAATAGTTTCAACAACTGTGCCCACTACAGTTCCTAATAAACATTCAGTGTCTATCCCCAGCAATGCCCAAAATACCTTAGATAGCTAAACAAGTCCACATGTAGCATACTGTAAAAGCCCCTTTTAAATCCTGAACTTAAATAACTTTACCTTATATAGACAATTACTGAAGTAATATTGACCAATACTTCAAAGCAGGGGTTTTCGACTAGGGCTGTGCAAAGCTTCGGTCCATGATTCGATTCAGCAGAAATTCGGCCCAGTTTGGTGGCCGAACCTCTGAATCAAATCAGAGGACCCTTTAATGTCTCCAAATCGAATTGGAACCCTTTGAATCAATTCAGAGAGATTCGGAAAGATTCAGCGATTTGGACATAGACACAGCTTTAAAAGTTGTTTTTTTTACATACCTCTAGGCAGCAGATGACTTGTCAATGCTGAGATGCTGGTTCACTTGGAGTGTCCCACATAAGCGCAGGGTGCTTCCCAGTGCGCTCGACAGCAGACCCGGAAGTGCTTATGGTCCACTCCCGGGTCTGCTGGAGAGCGCTCGGGGGGGCTCCCCGGTACCCCCCTCCGGCTCAGCGACTGGTGCCTCCTGGGTCTGGGGGTGGGGTGGGAGGGGCACCCAGGGTCCCCCCATGGCTGATTGTTGAGCTGGGGAGGTGGGCTTTGGGGGCGGGGGGCATGCACTCCCCAGTGGACCCAGTGGAAATACTTCTGGTCCACTTCCGGGTTCGCTGCTGAGCACACAGGGGTCCCCCCTGCACTCCTGTGGGATGCTCCATGTGCCCCAGCATTGCAGCGTTCATGAGCCGTGCCTGGTACCTATGTCCAAATTGCTGATTCTCTGAATCAGCATCGAATCTTCGGATTCGGATTTGGCCAAATTGAATTGGAGACACTGATCTGAATGAACAAATCAAATCCCTGTCCCCGATTCAGGCCGAATCTGAATTGAATAAGGCCCATTTTGCCCACCCCTATTTTCAACCTATTTTAAGGCAAGTACTCCTTCCGGTGGGTACCCCCTTCCAGATGTGAAGCTGGGGGGGGGGGAGGGAGGAGGGGCGGCGTTCCACAGTCACCGATTGGGGTGAGGGGGGTCCCTCAGCCACCAAATATGAAGTGGTGAAGTCGGTGCTTCCGAAGTCCCCCCTCTTCTCTGCACCATCACCACGTACAACTTCAGGCCTTCCCAAACACCCACAAGGGTATGCATACCCTCAGCTGACAACCCCTGTTTTAAAGGGCAGCTGTTGTACAAGAGGTTTTCAGTGTGGACTGTATATCAGATCTTTGAATAACTCCAAATCAGAATTTGGGATGCTCACTTGTGAATCATTTGTAATGTGGATACGATTGGTTATACTCTAAACCAGATGCTGGTAGTTCTGCCCCTAATGTTCCTTGTGATACAGTTACTCTGAATCAAGAACCTTTGGATTATAAATAGCATTTAGGAACTGTTAAATTAATCCTGTATAGTCTTTTACCTCCTTATAACAACACCTCTGACTTTTTTTCCCTTCATTTATATGTTGTTAGCAGGAATTATATGGCTTAAATTTAAAACATAGAAACAGAGTTACTAATGTAAAGGTATATATGTTATATCTTTGGTGAAATGTCAGTGTTTGCATGAGCCATATCTTAAAGAGTAGCAAAGTGAAGATTTCCTGGCTAATAAATGGGGAATTTAAGCTCAAGAGCAAATCTATTAAGTTTATGTTGTAGCATTGCTAAAACTTTTCATTTGGAGAACAGTTATGTAAAATAATTCTAAAGGTTAGAATAGCTTAGATGAGGCCTAATTAAAAAGCATGAATTCAGAAATGTTTACTGTTTCTCCAGAATAACTTGACTGGGGTTGCGAGAGGAGGGTGAGGAACTTAACAAGTACATTCTTCAAATTCTTATACACATTTTTCTCCAAACATAAGACCCATTGTACTCTATGTATAAAAAAAACAAGTAAATGAGAAGTAGAATAAAAGCCTTTGAGGCCAAATCCTCATATGGTCTAAACTGGCATAACTATTGAACTTGGAGAATTTATTTATGTCAATATGCACCAGCTAAGGAGTCTTCTCTTGATTTCTAAACAATGCATTAATGCTTTTGCTATCACATCTTACACAAAATAGTTAGAGTTAACTGTTGGGTGTTTCAGATTCTGTTTAACTTTCAAGAATAATTGTACTCCAGGGGTAAATTTCTAAGACAGTGATTCAGTGGAACTGTCAATGTCAATGGGAAATGCATAACTAAATGCCTAAATGCTGTTATGAGAATTTTATTCATTTAAATAATGCTATAAAATAATGTTTGACAGTTGAAAGTATGAAGTCTTGTTTTCTGGAGTGTTTGTAGAAATGAGTCAGATACCTGGTCACATAAAGATTCGCATGATCAAAGGAAGGATGTCTAACACCTTGTCTTGCCATGATATGTATGGATAGCCTTTTTATGGTTTACTAATGTATAACACTCCTCACAATTCTACTTTAGAGAGTCATGCAAGTGTGGAAAATGATGATTAATTGACATGGCACTAGCAGTTTGAGAGCCAGGTTTTCTCAGGGCACTGGAAATTAGCTAAGATATTGGTAAAATGTCCTAGTCTTTTTACATCTGTCACCACCAAACCTCTTCTGAAAAGTAGATTTCACTTGTTTATAAAATCCTAGAAAATAAATATTTTCTGTCTGTCAGTTCATTTCTACGTCATATCATTCCCCCCCCCCCCCATGCTTATCATTTTGTAGAGGTTTTGTAAAACAAAGGGTGTATTTACACTATTCTACTAGCTGGCTGCAAAATGAGTCTGGGAAGCTGAGTGATCTCTCAGCTGGATACTCCATGCTGAATTCCAGAGATCTGCGATGGCTACACTGCTATCCTGAGCTAACTAGTTTAAAGCTCGGTTACCTCTACACGAACTGCAGTCACAGCAGTGACTGCTACACAGATATGCCCAAAGGCAATTTTGACCTGGGTCATAAGATGATATGGTGACCAATGGAGTTCTTTCAGGATAAGAAGTGGGATATCCATGTATACTGGAGAAGGAAAGCAGGTAAACTGTTGAGAGTTTGGACTTGGAGCAGCTTTATGAACTAAAGGTAACAATCAGTCAGAAGAAAGGAAGGCCTGCAAGAGGGTTCAGTGGAAGAGCATGCGTCTGTGGGGAGGAAGACTAGCATACGAAACCAATGCTGCAGCAGCTGGAAAAAGCAAGTTTGCCCAAACAAATAATGGAAGAGGAGAATATATGGATGGAGCCAAGGTTGTACACAGGGCAGGCCAAGGAGATTCCTGAATCATGTAGGGAAATAAAGGAAATCAAGTAGAGAAATAATATAATTGCCTTCATGTCCCCCAAAAGGCTAAACCAGGAACTTCACATTACTAAGCATACACTGTTGTTTTTCATAGTGCTGGTCTTCTCTTGGTACTTGAAATTAGCACAGCAACTGTTAAAAAGTGGGCTTCCTCATCACCCTATGGATGTCAAATATATTAACTTCCTGTGCTAAAGAACATGGGACTCTGTGGACTTCATTGTAATATATCAGAGCCAGAAAGTGGTGTCAAAAGTAAGCATTGCCTGGACTCTGTCCTCTCTTAAAGAAGAGAAGATAGTATGTTATCTGTAGATTGCTGCCATGGAGTGTTAGTGTCTTTTTAAGACCCAGGAGAACTTAATTTACATCCTTTGAAGGGAATCCATGTTTTTATGTTCTGTGCCCCGCTGCTCTCCATGGCAAAGCTGGAAGCCTTCATTCAGACGCTTTACTCACACCTGGAAAAATCAGAGGTATAGTTTGCTGCTAGCAAACCTCTGCCAGCAGTAAGAACTGGGCAAACCATTGTGGAGGCAAGAGAGCAATGTTGCTGCTACTTGGGAAGCTGCATTCACTGAACATTACATGTCTGAATCTGTGCAGTGTAGAAATAGCTGGAAAGACCACACTCCGCATTAAGTATCCTGTCAAATTATAAAGACTTTGCTAGGCCTCTTAATGTGGAGGTTTTTTACTGCATTCTTGCATGTCACCTCTTCTGCTAAGACTTTAAGTGTTTTACTTTAGTTTGCTTTCTTTACTTTGGTGAGTTTTAGTATCCCCTCTCTTCCTGGAAACTGTTGTTGCTTTGTCTTCCCTCCATTCATATTCTTTTTTTCTTTCTTTTTTGCTGCATGGAGACTCTCTGCTGTACAAGTGTAAGTATTTTTTTAGCTCTGCTGTTTCTGGCCTACTTGTTTACATTTTTGTGCTCCATTTGCTTCTGTGCTGCCTTGCTAGTCTCCTGGGAGATTGTAGTGTCATCCATCTGCAGTTACTGAAAGAAATAGGCAGCAATTTAGAAACAAGATTGCATTTTACAAGAAGAGTCAGCTAGCATAGCAGCTGATGAATTTAAAACACCTCTTTGCTGTAAGACCAAAATGAAGCAGAGTGCTGATGAAAGAGGTGCAAGCACAAATATTACTGCTCAAGAAAAATCTGTTTCATTCAAGCCAAGTTCATCTTGGTGAAATGTCGGCTTAACATAAGTAAAAGTTGAGATTTTCCTGTCGTAAAAGTTTCAGGTGGCAAAAGACCTGTTAAGTCATCTTGTTTTGGTTGGCTGTTTTCCTTTTTCTCTGTCCTTTTTCTTGTTTGTGAGGGCTGGTCTCACAGTTTATTCCTACCCAGTTACCTTCAGAAGTGGAAAATTCCTTTGCAGGTGTTCTGTCTTGGGTCTTTGGAAAGAGAGAGGGTCATTCAACAATCTTCTGTGGAACTAACACGATCAAATAAAGCAACTTTTGAGGGAGACATATGTGGGAAAGATGGTAACCTGGAACATTTGGGGAATTAATTCTTCTAGTCTGCACACCTCTGATTAAATAGATGACACAGTCCTCTACTTAACATATGTAATTTTCAAAAACCCAGAAAGCATCTGAGTATTGAAAATGTTGCCTGACCATTTAAAGACCATGAACTAGTCCATGTTGGAGCATGTATCTGTGGGCCATGAGTAAGTGTAGTAGAGTGGAGATATTCCTAATAGGTAGAACAGTCCCTTGTGTTTATCTGTTTTGTTTGTCCATTGATAGCATGACTGGCAAAATGGGGGAAGGGGGAATAGAGCTCAGCTGGTGATCTCTTTCAGGGAACAGTCTCTTGAAAACAGCATATTCAGGGTGAAGTGGAAGAAAGGAGAATGGAAGTAGGAATAGTGAACCTAAACGCTAACCCACCTCAAGCATTAATCAGCTTCCGCCTTTGTTATTACAATGTGAATGCTTTCAACTATTTCAGGATTGAACATGGTTGCACCTTGTCATTCAGATTTAGCTGGGACAGTGGCAAAGAGGGTATGGGAAGGTGTTTATTTGAAGCACTAAGATATCCAGGAAATTTGCAGCACCAGAAAAGCATTGCATGAAATGCACATACAATTGTTCAAGTGCCCAGACATGTGGAGCACCACAGAGTATAGCGTATACTTCTAGTGCTGTGCAGCCAGGGGGTCTGCACAAAGTGATCCCAAGGTGCTTTGCTGTAGGAGTGCACTGATAGAGATTTTGGGGGCTGATAACCGATAGCCGATTTTTAAGGAGGCATATCAGCAGATACCAATCCAATTTCCAATACAGCTGTGTGCAGCTGTTAAGTCCGTTGTGGTAGAAGGGGGGGTGGGGTGGGAAGGGGCATGGAGGGGCAGATCAGTGCCCCCTGCAGTGAGGGAGGGGGCAGGGGCAAGCGCTGCCTAGCCGGGGTGGGGTGGGGCAGGGCATGGGATGGACCTGCAGCTCATCATGGGGAGAGCAGTTCCCACTGCTGCTTGCATCCTGGGAGGGCAAGGTGGGGCATGCGCCCCATGGTGTGGGGCGGGTGGGTGGGCTGGAGGTGAGGCTGCCCTGGGCTTTTCTTGGTGGGGGCTGGGCTCAGGGCAGGGACTACAGAGGGGGCTGCAACCACCCCAAATTTCACCATAATCCCACTCCCAGCACTGCTGCTCACCTAGCACAGCCCTGGCTCAACGCCCTGACTCCACCCATGCGCTGAGAAGAGCCGGGGATGCACTGGGTGCGTGGCGGTGCTGGGAGCCGGACTATGGCAAAATCTGGAGTGTCTGCAGCCCCCTCCCATAGCCCCCACCCTGAACCCAGCCCCTGCCGAAAAGAGCCCGGCGCAGCTCTGGTTCCAGCGCGCAGCTGCAGCTCGCCCACCCTGCCCTGCACAGATCCGGGGGCACACGCCCTCCCCCCCACCCCCATGCCCTTCCGGGGTGCAAGCAGCAGCAGGAGCCGCCCCACCCTCCGACAAGCCACATCTCTGTCCCATACCCTGCCCTGCCTCAGCTGGGCAGCGCCTGCCCATGCCCCTCCCTCACAGCAGGGTTGTTGATTTGCACCTCCACGTCCCTTCCCTTTCCCCTCCCCTTCCACCACACCAGACTTACCAGCTGCACGCAGCTCTCCACATGCTGTTGGGCTTGCTTCTCACTGTCTGTCTGCTGTGCTGCAGCTGCGCACACGCATGAGCATTTATCGGCCAAATTATCAGCCACATTGGGTCAATTTCCAATACGACCAGTTTTCTTTATATCAGTACTGATCCGATATCTGACCAGTGTATCGGTGCACCTCTACTTTGCTGGAATCTCTGGAGGTTCCTGAGGACAGCCTAGTACAAAAGAAAGCACCAGTTGAGTGGCCACCTGGGGAACCACACCCACCCGGGGACTGCCCTCTCCAGCCCACCCCAGCCCACCCCACCCCTTTTTACTGGCAGCGCAGAGCTGCAACACATCTGTGTCAGTTTCTGCTGCCAGAGGCTCATCAATTTCACTTCCAGCCTGCAATGGATCCACGCTGCCCTCATAGTCTGTGATCACAATGGATCCCTGCTGCCCTCACAGCCTGATCCAGTAGTGCGAGCAGATGCAGTGCATGCCTTACATTTGCCTATGCAGCATCAAGGCCTACCACCACTTCTTCGAAGAGCTTGTTCAATTCCTATGTGAGCTATGCTGCACCATGTATGGCTATGCAGATGCAACCAAGTCCCTGGCCAGTTGGTCTCCAGTTTGTCTACCGGTTCACCATAGGCAAGTCCACGGTGGAAGAAGCAGTAGAGAATGTGTCTTCGGTGGTGGTAGGAGGGTGCTGGTGACCTTGCAGAGGTTTCACCAGCTAAGCATGCCAGGCTTATGCATAGCATGGCAAACAATCAGGCTTGCAGCGCTTGTAGTGGTGCGCCCAGCCCCAGTCTTCCACTTGACTGTGTAGCACCACACAAAGCACATGTACACCTCCTTGACTTGCACTGATGTGCAGGGCTCTTATACCCCCTCTCCTTCCTCCTGGCCATTGCCTTTACCACTTGTAAAAGCTGAGGGCCACGCTAAAGTCAAATTTAAAGACTGCATTTATTTTATCAGTAACCATTTTAATAGAGTACTCATCACTCCATGTCCAAGCTTCTGACCACTGTTTTTTCCACGTATTCAACATTGGTGGTGTATAAAAAAATTCTGTAGTTTCAAGTTCAACTGCACTCCGATTAAAGCACTTTGTGCTTTAAAAAGTAGCACCCTAGAGCTTCAAGTTTATAGTTACTCAGTTTATGTTAAATTTACTCAGCTGTCTAGGGGGGAAAAAAGGATGAGCTTTCTCCTGTTTGTTTATAAAACTGTTATACCATTTATCAGTGATTACTGGAACTGGAAAAGAGGCAGTGGCTTCATGTGGTGCTTATCATGATAATGGAAAAAAATTTTTATTGTTCAAAGATACAATATTGCACTGCTGTCCAGTTTGGCATCCCTGGTTTTGATTAAGTGGAGGCAGGGAACCCACTTAGTGAAAGTCTACAATAATTTTTTACAGTACAAATGAATACCCATTCATATTAACATATTTTCTGACTTCTGAAGACTGTGCAGTGTGCTCTTTCTATACATAAAAAATTAGAAAACTGAAAAAAATCTTTTTAAAATGGCCCATAGTGCAGATGCAATCAGATGTCACAGTAACAAATTCAGGCCTTTCTTGCTTATGCTTATGCATACTAATGAAGAAGCTAGAACTTGATTAATAATTCTGTCAACGATGCATGAGGCAGAATAGGATTCAGTTTCCTGACTCATTCTGTTTTGTAGGTGTTTTCTTGTGAACAAGAATAAAAAGTAGCCAGCAGTACGTTTTCTGCTAATGCAAGAGGATGTGCTTCCAAACTCACGAAAGGAGTGGATCTGTTTATGGAAGGAATGTCAGTTTTAAATGACTTGCAGAAGATAAATGCAAGTTATAACTCAGCTTTTTTGTTAAAATATTTAGAAATCTTACCCACATTGTCATTCAAGAAGTTTAGTACTGCTAATACATTTTATTCATGGGAAGTACTCTTTCTTACCATGTAAATATTCAGGATACTTCAGGGAGCTAAAAAAAAAAGTAGCTTTCATCAAAGAACAACATGAGTTGTTAAATCTAGCTGTTGTTCCTTAGTGCATCCTACTTCCTTATTCCAGAAGTAAGCAGATGAAATAATAAAAAAATCAATATAATTTATACCTTCAGTAATTACATTTAAAACGAATCAAGTGAATCTTTCACCTTCTGTGACTATAACAAATGTCCATAAAGACTACTGAATTACCAGTGATACAAGTAATAACTGTAGGTTTCGACTTCATAGTAGTCCGAGTGTTATATCTTCTAGTATATATAGTCATAGACTATATATAATGCAAAGGCATTAACAAGCAACTGAATATCAAAAGCATTGTATGCAAATGAGTATTTAATGCTATTAGGAACAAAATTGAACTCAGTGGGCATGTCTACACAAGACACTAAAAGCACAGCAAACTAATTCTACTTTGCATTAGCATGTCATGGTGGAAGCTGTACTAATGTGCAGTAGAATTGGTCTGTTGTGCATTAGTATTACATAAAAAATGTGTACTGGTGCTACTACACAGCAGTGCCCATTATGGTACCTATTATAAACATAATGTGCCATAATTACAGTGCATTAATGCACATGTAAACGTCCCCAATATAGTTCAAAAGACTAGCAACACAATCAAAAATTCTTCTGCCTGATCAGGAATAGTAATTGAATGGTTTTGAAGTATGCGTTTTCTCTTGTATTGTAAAGGAAAACCTCAGAATTGCATCTAATGACATAACCACCTAAACTGTTAATTGGTTCCAGTAATGACTTTTTAGTGCATGAACTGTGGAAGCGTGGTTATAGCAGAAGTCAGAACTGAGATCTATCCATAGCTTTGTCACTGACTTAATGTGTAATGTTGGGCTAGTTACTTAACCTCCCCATGTTTCAGGTTCCTCAAATGGAAAATTGCCTTAGTGATTGGGTTACCTTGCTTTTGTGGTGGAGGTCAATTTATTAGTGCTGGTAAAGTTCACAGTGATGGTTGTTTATAAAGCTTGAGATCTGTTGGAAATGTTGGTACGTATTCAAACAGGACTAGACCTACCTCACTGGTTCGTAGTTCAGTGAAACAAGAGTATTTTTCCCTCCCTAAGAATTTAGGAAAGGAATCTTCCTAAATTCCCCTCCTAGATTCCTCAAGGATTTAGGAAGGGAAAAATCCTTCCTAAAGAAAGGAAGAAAATCAGTTCCTCTTGGATTTACATTTCTTTAATAAATTTCTTTATACATTTCTTTAATACAAAAGAGATATAAATGCCTGTCTAATTGATTCATGGGTTTTAAATGCAAGGATGACTCTGTGATTTATTCTAGCCAAATTAAGTATCTCTGCTTTTATTAATAGATGACTCCTAAATCTAAAAGGAAAAGCATCCACAGCCGAATGCTTCGTCCTGTATCTAGAGCTTTTGGTAAGTTGGGGGGGGGGGAGGAGTTTCTTGCCTATTTTATGATTTATTAAAATCACTTCCTTATATTCAAGTTTGTAGAAAAGTTTGTTTGATATTTGAAAATGCAGAAGAAACTCTCTGGACTGCAGTTTTGGCCCAAGAAACTTGCTTTGTTTTATGAAGTGTCTAGTATATCTCTAATGTGTTTGGTAGTAAACATTTATTGGCTATTGTCCATCTGCTCATAAATGAACTGCTTTTAGTGCGAGAGGTCACTAGACCAAAAGTATTCCATTCTGTTATGCTCCTCTTTAAAATGCCATGTCAAGCCTAACTTAAAGGTTTTGATTTATCTTAGAAATGGAATTTGACCTAGACAAAGCACTGGAAGAAGTACCTATCCATATAGAAGACCTACCATTCCCTTCCAGCAGGCCAGACAAACGAACTTCTGGATTCATCTCGGAGCTGCCATCTGAGGAAGGGAGAAAACTGGAACACTTCACAAAATTAAGGCCGAAAAGGAACAAAAAACAGCAACCCACCCAAGCATCAGTAAGTGACCATTAGAAAGTTGTTGAGGATCTAGCTCCATGGTTGCTTTTAACAAAAAAGTTTGAGTCACAATTTTGCTTGAAACTAGAGGTTCAGAAATCCCGAGACAGTCCCCTTAACTCATGAGGGAACTAGAAAATCATGACATTTAAAAAAAGAAATCTTTTTATTTGCATTCAATTCTTTTAGTTTTTAAGGTACAGTAAGTCTTTGTTATCTTTCTATTTGGAATAAAAGTTTAACATGTTTTAAAGGAAAATTGATTTTCTCGCATAATCACTTGACTCCAGGAGCTGGAGCTTTTAAGAAAAATGCAACATTTTGTAATAAAATCAAAGGCTGGAATACACTGAAATCTTCCTCTTTCCTCCCCTCCCACCCCAATCAATCTTGAGTAAACATGCACAAATTGCTTACTAGCAGCTGTCAGTGGACTATTCTGTAGGCACTCAACCCTTATGCTGAAGACACAGTTTAGGGTCAGCAGATCTTCCTTGTCACAGATTCACACTTCAAACTACATCATTCCTCAAAACCAAGTCCCGCAGTGTCACGGAAAGCTCCCATGAAACCCAGTTAAATACATTGGAGAAGTTTTCGTGGTTCCTTTTGCTTAGGAAACTGCACCAGTTCTGCTTTTTCTGACCATCCCTGAACTAAATCCTTGAGGAAGCAGAGATGGAGCAGTATGTATTCCTTCTCTGGGATAATTTATCCTTCCCAGGGACAGTTTGGACCTATGAGCCTGTTCTGCTGGTATGCAGTCACCAGAGTGGAAGTGCCAACCCAAAAATATTTCCTGTTCTGGGAAGGGCCATGAATATATATGTAGCATTTTATGTCACTCAAGAATTCCTCAGTGCTAAAAGATTCACCAGCCGGCTTTTTCCTTTCTCTTCTCGTTTCTTTCTTTTTTTAAGCTTACTTTCTAATTCATGTATACTGGTTGAAAGATGCAGGAGTTGGCCCATAAACTGTTGTACAACACAGGCTTGATTTTTCTGGAAGTTATTTTTTCTCCAATGCTAAATTTCTCTCTGTCATCTGGAACTTAGTATAGCCTGTAACATCAAGATAATTGAGGTCATGTTATATTGAAGAGACACCAGCTGTCAAGGTGTAGACTAAGCAAGAGGCAGTGATTTCAGGCCGCAAGCAAGTTCCATTATCTTGTAATCCAATAGTCGTGTATTTATTCACAACTGGAGGACCCTGTTGTCTATAAGAAGAGAAAAATTTGGGATTTTTCCCCCACACATTGCTTACTTGGCCTGGAAATGTGAAAAGCAGCATAGATGGTATTCTGTAAACTGAGAGTATGCACGTACAGTAAAATGTTATTCCTCTTAGCAACATGGTATTTACAGAAACAGTAGAACCAGGTTTATATGACAGTTTGCTTTTTTTTCTGAAAAAGTTCAAAGTGACTGAAAAACAGAAAAAACAAAAGGGCATGGAGAGTGAGCATGCTGTGTATTTGGCAAATAATTTATTCAGTGAGGAACAGTTTCAATCAATTTCCAAATTTTTGTGAATTCAGGTCAGATTTGGCAAACAGTTTCAGACGTATAAAAAGTCTGAAGGAAAATTTTTGAAATGAAATGTGGAAAAACTTAAGCTCAAATTCCTTCTCTGCCTAATTCAGGTTTTCTTTGCCTTGTCTCACTTCCGAGGCGCACACCCAAACCACTGGAATAGAGGATATTGTGTTTCTCAGGCTCTCTTGTGGAAACTGATCCATATTGTTCAAATCCTTAAATTTACACTGGGGGGTGGAGAGAGAGTTGGAAAACCTTATGGCCTGACGTTTAGCTCACACTTCTGGGAGACCCAGTTTCTAGTTCCTTCTCCAATGAATATTTAATTAGTTTATGCAGAGTGCATCAGCTTCAAGAGGAAACTTGAGGGGAGCCCCACATTGAATCATCTGTTACCCAATGAATGGGACACTCCCTGAAGATGCTGGAAACTTAAGAACATAAGAATTGGCATTTACTGGGTCAGACCACAGGTGCATCTTGCCCAGTATCCTGTCACACAGTGGCAGAGTTGAACAGGAGAAAATGCACAATTTCACTGAATAACTGAAAGGGAGAGAATGTTAATTTTGGGGAGAAAAGGCTTTTATTAAAGTAATTCTTGAGCACTTTAATTAAAGAGGTGTTCAAAACAACCATCAGCTTTTTAAATATTCCCCTCCCAGTTGTTTTGGCATTTGGATTTTTGTGCAGTCATACTATACTATTTCTCCTGTCATGCTTATATAGTCCCAAACAAAAAAAAAAAACCCTTTTATTTTTAATGGAAAAAGCTATGATTATTAATTTATTTTATTTCCCTTTCAGGCCAGTGTCTTGTTTAGCAAACAAGTAAAAACAGTCAACTTTCAGGTGAAGCTAAGACCAGCTACCTGGGTGAAATATATGTTGAATTTTCATGTAAATGTTGTAGCATTGGAAGAGTAAAGCACAAAACACAGAAATCAAACTTTTACAGTAATATGACACAACCACCACTATTAAACATCATCTGAAATGTTCTTTACCTTGATTACTTTGATTGGGTCCTGGAGTTTTACTACTTCAGTATAATCCAGTTGAAGTATTTTGCAGCATTGCAACTACAATGTTTTCAGATACAGTGTATTCTCTTATTCTAGGTTCAGAAAGATTCATGTGCAGTAGATTTACATTGTTTCTTACATTACTTCCCCTCCTCCTTCAGGAAACACTCTTGGCTTTGGTACTTAAATATTTGTTCTTACACTCTGGAGAGCTCCGGCATCAGTGTTAAATGGGATTCTGACTTCTGTTGATGTCAACATCAAGATTTTTTGATTGATGAGGTAAATATTTACATCAAGACACAATAAATATTGATGTTGACTTAAAACAGATGTCAATATATATATAGTTACAGATCTTCTGATGTTTCCAATTAGATACATTCTTCTCAGAAAAAGAACAGCTTTGGATGCCACAGAAATAATCACTGTACCACTACTTTTTTTTTTTGGGTTTTTTTTTGGGGTGGGGGGAGGCAGGGAAGATTTTTCTGTTACAAAAGCAGCGCCGTCACTGCTTGCCCCACCCAGCCCAAGCGCAGCTGCTGGGAAGAGGTTGGAGCAGCTCCATCCCTGAGCATACAGCGGGCAGCCTGCTCTCACCCCACACAGATCTGGGGGGACACATACCCCCCCATGCCTTCCCCTGGGGGTGCTCACAGTGGCAGGAGCAGCCCCCCCACACCCCATGGACGAACCACCGGCTCCATCTCACGCGCTGCCCCAGCTATGCAGCGCCAGTCCCAGCCTCACTTCCTCCCTCACCACAGGGGCTTAATCTGCACCCCCCCACGCCCCTCTCTCCCAACAGACTTACCAGTCAGATGCTATGCACATGCATGCAGCATTTATCTGCAAAGTTATCAGCCACATCAGCCAAAAAAAGTCAATTGCTGATAATGTCAATTTTCCTTTTACGGTCCCGATGCGATATGGACTGATGTACTGGTGCACCTCTACTGGAGACCATGTGATTTTCCTCCATGGGCTTATGTTTTCAAATCAGTAATACAGTGCAACAGCAGACATGACTAATAGCTCTAGTTATCATCTTTGATATTTCACAAGGTAAAGAAAAAGCTTATAACAAGGTTCAGCAACTCGGACCATAAAGCTTCATGAATATATCAGTATATTAGTTTGTATTCATACTGCTATCTTTCTCGGTTTAAATAAAGAAGGGATGGATGTTAACAGTAACTATTAGCAATAATTATCCTCTTCTACCTGTGAAAGAGATTCCATCCTGGGCTGCTTAGGTGTAGCACAAAATGGATGTCCAACATAGAAAGGGATCTAATGTAATTTTATTCTACCAGTTCAATTTTATGCATTCTGGGTACGTTCAGGGATGATTGGAATGTTCCCCAGTACAATTCAGACCATGTAAGAAGGATATCTAAACTATTGCACTCTCACTAGGCTGCCATGTGGGTATTGGCACTGCTGAGAATGCAGCTGCACTGGGGGTTTGTACAGTGACATCTATGGAAGCTTTACAGAGTGTTTCAGTTCAGAGGATTTTTTTTTCCTCGACATTTTGTTTTTCCAGAATTCCTGGATGCTACCAGAGCTGTATACAGAAGCCAGTCCGCATGAGTGTCTTCTATATTTAGTGTATCTTATCGTCATGGTGTTATACAAACACTAATTGGTCTTCACAATACCATTGTGAAGTAGGCAAGTGTAACCAGTAAAGTACCTTTAGTGACACACCCTTGAAAATATAGACCCTGCTCCGAAGATTAAAGGGGACAATTTTTGAAAGATGCACATTTAGATGCATAGTTCTGGCACTTGATTGGGAAATTTGGGCTATGCAACTTGAGCAAGGCAACAGCAGTCAGTCAGTCATAATTAGAATTACCACACTAGAATTCTGACTCCTAATTTTGGGTTTGTGCTTCTAGACTAGGTACAGACAGTCAAAAAGCCTGAGGCTGAATTGATTCAATCTTTGCAAGTTAATCTAAACTGCAGAGATTAAATGGAAACAGAATTGAACAGACATTTATCTTTGATTTAGGAAATTCAGCCACATGTCCACACTGGCTCAGGCCAGAAGCCTGGGGGCGCTAGAGCACAGCTCTCTGGCTGTGTGGTCACTTCTTCCTGCTGCTCCCAAGGTCTCTGGGATTTGTAGTCCAGAATTATAGCAGCAGGACTCTGCAGGGTTGCTGATGACTTCCTCTTCCTGTTTCCAGGTGCCTCTGGGATTTGTAGTCTACAGGTGCACCCAGGAGTAATTTTGAGTGAGGGAAGAGGTGCTTAACCCCCCTTCCTGGCCCCAGACCCCAGGGGTTTGCCTGAGGGGGCAGTCTCCCCCCACCCCCTCAGCACTACCTCCCACAGACTGGGCTGCATCCCCAGCTGGGCTTGCCCTCTCCCCCCCCTCCCAGCCCTCACTGTTCCAGCTAGAGAGCAGAGGGGCAGGGCCAGCCGCAGTCTCTGGAGCAGACAGCCCAGCCCAGCCCAGTCCAGGGCTGCAAAATATGCTGTGAGACTCTGATTTAACTTAAACCAGAAAGGGGTCTGGGACAGAAGTTTCATAAACCAGCTTGACCCAGATCAGTTAAGTCTGATACTACATTCAACCAGGTTTATCTTTAAACCAGTTTTAGGCATTTTGAAACTGGTTTATGTTCATGGAGCTTCTGTTCTGTTACAGATTTAAACCAGTTTCTGATCACTTAAACCAGTTTATGTGCAACTTCTGTCCCTAACCCTAGGGTCCTTAACATATGTTCACTTAGGCTAGGGACAGACATTCAAAGAGCCTGAGCCTGAATCCATTCAATCTTTGCAGATTAGTCTAACCTGGCTAGGCTAAATCAGTTTTGTAACCAGACAGACATCCCAGAAATGCAGGCACATGCCTCCAGTGGCTCAGGCTAGAAGCCAGGGGGGTGCTAGAGCAGCCTTCCTTTCGCTTCCACAGCCGAGGGGGGTGTGGCCAGGTATGGCCAGGTTCTGGCAGGATGCTGTGATTAGAGAGGGCCCGCCCCCCCACCAAACAGCCCAGCGGGGAATGTTTATCACCCCTAACTTGGTGCTTATCTCCCCTTTAAGAAAACAGAGGGACATTACCAGCTATATTTTGATTCTGCCTTTGTCCCATGTGCCACAGCTCACAGGTAGCCAGCATGTGGTCTGCTAGCTAATGCTGAAAGGTGCCTATGAGGGATGGGGGAATGCCTGTTTAGCAGAGTGGGGAGGGGAGGAGCAGGCAGACACTCTGTGCCTGCAAGTCTCTGCCAAAGCTGCAGCCAGCGAGCAGAGGGGAGGGGCCAGTCGTGCTGTGGAACAGAGAGCCCCACCCAGCCCAGAGAGCATGCCAGGGTGCTGGGGGAGGCTAATTTAATTTAAACCAGTAAGGGGTCTGGGATAGACATTGCATAAACTGGTTTGAGCCAAATCAGTTAAGTCTGATACTACATTCAACCAGCTTTACCTCAAACCGGTTTCGGCTACTCTCAAACTGGTTTATGTGCACTGAACATCTGTTCTGTTACAGATTTAAACCAGTTTATGTATAATGTCTGTCCCTAGCCTTAATAGCAGGTTGGATTCTGTTCCCCAGTCCCAATAGTTATGCCTCATGCCGTGTTACACGTGCATGGGAGAAAGCATGATTTTGGGATTGGGGTCAGATCCCAGTTGCACCATTGCTGCTTGCCAGCACAAGGGGAGCCTGGGATCATGACCAGTAGGAAGCCGGATGCCTAGTGAACCGGTGTGATCATGGGGCTGAGATTGACAATCATTTGATTGCAGGTCCCAGCCCCAAGTCCTGCCATGCAGCTGTCATCAGGCTACATGGTGGACACCCTGCAAAATGGTCAGTTTAATGTGTGATGGAGACCAGCCACAAAATTATTACACATTTTGTGGAATAATTTTGTGACATTTCTCTTTTTATAGCACCATTAATTGCCTGAACATGTGGGCAGGTTACTATTTAATGTGCAATTAAGTGGCTATTGTGCTTTAAGTGTAACATCTGCCAGGGGCCTAGGACACAGGCTTTCCTCTAAACCAGCTGAACCATAGCTAACAAGATTCTGTTTCTAATTGTCTACTGTAAATGCACGGATCAGGACTTAATGGTTTTCAATAAGTGTAAATAAAAAACTGTGCCTGTACGCTAGACAACTGCTATTCTTGCATTGTTTAAAGGCATTTGAGTTCAGCCATGTGCCTTACAGCAGCTCTGAAAAGTAAGGTTTCTCATTGCTGTTATGTTGCGTTATACTCTGACCTATTCACCCTAATTAATCTCAGCATATTCAAGAGTCAGAAAGAATGTCTGAATAGGACATACCAGCAGGTATTTGGCTTTGGCAATGATGTCTGACCCAGAATTGCCATCATTTAAACAGTTCTGTTGATTATGTTATATGTGAAAGAACATTTGTTTTTATCAGGTGACTGCAACAGTACCTCACGAAGGAGAACAGAATGGCCTCATGGGTAGAGTGGATGAAGGTGTGGATGAATTTTTCACTAAGAAAGTGACAAAGATGGATTCAAAGTAGGTTCAAATTTTCTAATGGGTTAAAATTTTAATAAAAAAATCCTTGTTAACAGCTTGTGGGGTTGGAACACATTTGTGTTTGACTTGTCCTAATGCTTGATCCTGAAATTTGCATAGCAGGATAGAGTCCAGTCTATCACAGATTTGATTACCCTCACTTAAATATACACTTTAGTCCCAATTACCACCAACTGTACTTTGTTATAGTTCAGTTGACTTCCTTGTTTTGTTCAGTGGAGCTCATTAGGACCAGCAGTTTACATCAGCTGAGCATTTTGCCCTGTGCAGGTAAAGGTGATGTTCTCTATAAATGTCGTGGCCAAGTGGCAGGTGTCTGCTCTTTTTTGACAAACATATATGTTAATTATTAATTTTATAAAATTGTAACACTCCTTATTTAGGTGTATGATTCAGTCCAAAATGTCTGCCTTGTACACCTTTGCATAGCCAGAAAACCCAGTTGGTTATGTGGTATGCTAGTCAAATATATATTTTAAAGCACTGAGCACAGATGCCCTAAATTTTTTTAGTATGATCCTACAAGCCAGACATAAACAGATATACTGGAGCTAATTCCATCCTACCTGTAATGACCTTATTAGCAATATTTGACATCACTGAACTAAAAGCAAAATGTTAAGTAAATGATATGTTTAAATTGGTAAATGGCTTGGGGAGGAAACAAAATGTTAAAAGTTAGTGTGAATGATAAATATTGATGGTGACTCATCAAATCATATGTGATGCACATAATTCATTTAACTGTGAAATGCTGCCAGTTTTTAAAAACCATTATAAAAAAACACTTGGCCATATTGACCTGCAGCAAAGATGGGGTTTTACTCGTATTGCATAGGATCAGTTGTTTGCTTGCAGACAGGATCATACGTATAGACTGCTGTTACAAAATGTTATCAATGATCGCTTTCCATGAACAGCAGCAGCACATTAGCTTTTTTCAGATTTTCATGGCAAGCAGTGGATGTGTTTATATTTTGTCACCTCAAAAGCTGCATGATTGGATGGAGAAGGGAGCATGGCTGATTAGAAAATCACTGAGTGTTGTGAAGGGCTGTTCTTAAAGGGGAAATTTCCCCAATGCTGGGCTGTGTCAAACATGTGGGTCAGAGCCATGCTAGTCAAGATTCAGGAAAGAAAAAGCCTAAGTTGAGAAAAGTGTTCATAAAGGTGAAACACCCTCAATGTATGGGTGTTCAGGCAGTGGGAGATAGGACAGCTAATCTAGAGCCTTGGTGCAGCTCACAGCTTGTGTTTGGAGCAGTTAGGTCATAAGTGCCCCTGAGATTAAAAAATATATTCACCCTACGTGGTTTCCTGTCCATGTAGCATTACACACAAAGCCAGCCCTATAGTTCTTAGTAACTTTAATAGAGAGTTTGGTTAATATTATGAAAGTTAATTGGCTAGTAATTTATAACCATTAGATAGTGCTCAGGTAAAATGCTAATGATTACAAAAAATGTTAGCTGTGCCTGGGAAAAGTACTTTAAAACTATTAAAAGAGGAGTTGATGAAAAAGTCTCTCTCTTATTAGGAGACCATCAGTAAAAACTTCCGACACCAGTGAGTCTAGTGAAACAGGTGATGAAAAGAAGAAAAGAGATTCTAGGAAAAGTGGCTTTCTCAACTTAATCAAGTCAAGATCCAAATCTGAGCGTCCTCAAACTGTCTTAGTGGCAGAGGAGCCTGCATCACCTAAGAGCATTGTCAAAAGCCCAGCTGTGGACATTTCCAAGAAGGAGCTCAAATCAGCTGAACAGAACGGCAGTGCAGAGCGAGTGGAGGAGCTGAAAACGCCAGACTCTCTAGAGGAGACTCAGCCAGAGGATGCCACAAAGCCCGAGAAGAGTGACAACAAAGGCAGCCCCCAAGGAGGGCGGAGGTATGGAGTGCAAGTGATGGGCAGCGGACTCCTAGCAGAAATGAAAGCCAAGCAGGAGAAGAGAGCGGCCTCAGCTCAGAAGGTAGGGGCAGGTAGCTTTGATTTTGATTTGATTGAAGAGCACAGAAGACCTAGGCTCTTCGAAATGTTCTCACAAGGGGAAGAGTCTGATGCTTCTCTTTGCAGCACAGGTGTTTCATTGGCATGTGATGTGAGTACGTATCATAGAAGTTAAATATGGGAAAGGCCTAATAGTCGGTATCCCGTGCCACTGCATGATTGTTCCTTATCAGTTAGTCAGGTTTGTAGGGGTCTGCATCCCTCTGTTTGGGGTATTGGTATTGTCAGTAATGAGGTCTTTTGAACAACTAATACTACAGTTGGAAATAAATCTCACTCTCAGGCAGTGTTTGCTAATATGAGACTTAACTTTCTTTTTACTTCATTGTACCCCTTACTACTTTGATATATTATGCCAGACATAACTGTTCCTATTCTTCCTTTAAATAATATTCTTCAAATACTGAGACTTTGAGAAATTAAAAGTTAAAATTATTTTGGGGTCATGTGTATATAAATGACATAATTCCTATCGTACATTTCAGCTGCCCTTTTTTCTGAACTGGTAATGCTATGTTGAACTGGAGAAGAAGTCTTCTGCCAGTATTGTTTAGGGAGCACTGTTCTTGTACATCTCAGTATATTAACTCCCTGTAAACATGCACCTTATAGATGCAATTCATTTTTAATTTCAATGCAGTATACAGCTAAAACTGCTTTTTTTCCAAGTTTTTTAACTACTATATTTCAGCACCTAAGAATAAGTGTTTACACTGGGGTTGCACAAAAAAGGAATTGTTTGTGTTCAGAAGTTTTCTTATTTTCCTTTTCTTTCTTTCTTAATCATGCTGGTTTGAAATATGTAAGTGGTTTTGCATTCTTTATTTTGACCAAAAGCTGAACACTGAGTCACTTAGTATTTTTATAGTGGTGTTATGGGAGAATGCCTTCTTAATACATGTTCATTCACATCTTAAGTGATAGAACACTGATTCCCTTAATATTTTCATATTTATCTGGATCCCATCATGTTAGTAAGTTATATTTTTCTTTAAGATACAGATGGTTGTTTAAATTCAGATCTACCCTATGTAAAAACAAAGCCATAAGGAATTTACTACTTCATTCATAACCTATCACAGCCTTATTGCAGTTATAAAGGATGAGCAGGTGCAGAGTAGATGAAAAGATGGTAAATGCATTTTTGTTTTCTTTTGCTTTGAATATGTTGTGTGAATTGGCATTAATGCCACAAGAGAAATGAGTAAGGTTTAATTAGCATTTTTCCCAGGCATATGTTAAAGATCTAGCTCCATCTAGTGTTTGTAGAATCAATTAAAAAAAAAAAAAAACCTACTGCAAGACAGACAACCAGGTTCATTTGCAACCTCATTTACACCTAGGCTTTTATTACAATTTATGCATTATTATGTACAAGTGCTCTTATTTCTGTCTCTCACTTTTCCTTTTTATGGAGCCAAATTATTATTTGTGTGTATAACCTAATACAGGGGTGGACAATTATTTGGGCCCAGGGGCCACACAAAGAGTTTGAGTTCTCATAGTCCAAGTCAGCACACCCCTGCCTCCCCCACAACAACTGACTAAGAATCCCAATGCAGGATGGGGCCGCAGGGGGCAGGGATTGGTGTTCGGGAGTGGGGTGGGCAAGTAAGGCTGAGATCACAGGGTGGGGTCACGGGGCAGGGACAGTGTGGGGCTGGGACCAGGGCAGAGCCCCAGTTCTGAGGGCAGGGACTTTTGGGGCCAAGGATCGAAACAGAGCTGCGATCTGGTCCCTGTATGCCCCTGTCCTGTGCAGGGGGAATGTGCACATGGGTTTGAGGGGAGGGAGCTGCCTGGGCACTAGGTCAGAGGAGCCAGCTGGAGGTGATGAGAGGAGGAGGAGGCAGGAAGCGCATGTAGCAGAGCATGCCCAGGCGGTATAGCTCACAGCTGCCCTACACTCTACAGGGGCCAGCACTCCACAGGGGCCAAGCCCCACCCACTCCCAGGGGCAGCCTATGCTGCACTCCCACTGGCCCTGGTCCCAGCCAGCGTGCACAGTTTACCAGCAGGGCTGCTGCCAGTGGGGTTCAGCTCCTCTTGCCTCCAACATTGGCTCCTCCTCCTGCTCCTTCCTCCTGCACCACTCCAAGAGGCTCTTGCCCCTGTGCACAGGGCTCCAGCTCCAGCCCTGGCTGCCTTCCACCCATGGCAGGCAGGAACCGCCCAGCTGAAGCTCCCTTCCCCCCCCCCAGCAGTGCAGCAGGGGCAGAAGCATGAGGAGGAGCCATCACTGGAGGCGAGGGGAGCTGAGCAGCACCCAGGCAGCTGAAGCCACACCAGGAGCAGCCCTACCAGAAGCTGTGCATGCTGGCCAGGACTGGGGCCAAGAGGCGCTGGCAAGAGCACAGCACTGGCTGCCCCAGGGGGGTTCAGCCACATATGGAGTGCTGTGGGGTAACTGCAGACTGGATCCAATCAGTTGGCAGGTGCACCCCACAAGCCAGATCCAACCAGTTGGCGGGCTGGATCCAGCCTGTGGGCTGTATTTTGCCTACCCCTGGCTTTATAGCTATTCTGTATGCTTCTCTATGCAGCACTCTTATGAAATCAGTAATGTGCAGAGACTAGTAGAGTTCTGGTGCAAGTGGCACCTCATACACTTGTTAGTTCCTCATAGTGACTTTTGGTAAGAAGCTCTTCGTATAGTCATAGGCTGTGTACAGACATTCAGTTTCTCCTGGGAGAGTCGCTGCTCTCCTGTGAGAAACTACAAATATACAGATGTTCAGGATTTTTCTCCCAAAACAAAAGTGGCTGCTCCAGGGGAATAGTAACCAGGAACAACCAGGGTTAAATCACTCCCAGGAGAGTTTCTAAGAGAGCATCTGGGAGAAGGTACAGCACAGTCCTCTTGCACCCCAGAGTGCTTTACTTCCTCCCTCCCTCCAGAAAACAGTATGTCGCTCACTGTACTCTGGTGCTGCAACTGAGCAGGGAGCAAAACATGCTCCCTTCGCAATACCCAAGTTTCACATTTTAATAAAAATATATTTAGCTTGTTTTCTAATTTAAAGGGCCACACTTTGTGCCTGGTCTTTTCATGGAGGGCATCCTACCTGCTTTGGTCTGTTTAGTCCTCCTAGTCTCCCTGCTCTTCCTGTGTGTTTGCAATAGAAGGAAACAATATAATCCCAGAGTTTGATCCTGCATAGACAGGATCTTCCCTGAAAGAGCATTCTATGGATTCACTTGACCTCAGGATGATCATAATGGATAATTGATGTATAGGTATGTTCCTTTCAGATTTGTTTCTTGAGGTAAAGACATTGTCTGATATTTCCAAGTTTGCCTAAAGTTAGATTCAGAAATGTAATAAGTAACCTGACTTTCAAAGGTGCTGGGTTATCCTGCAGCTACTCTCAAGTCTGACTTTACATGCCTGTTTCTCTCTTTTTTTTCCTCATCCATGTTTTCCCCTGTATCTTACATGTTGACCAAAAAAATGAGAAGGCATCTATGCTTCGGGGCATCCCAGGTCATGTTTCTAAAAGTGTTCCTCACACACACGTCCTTATGTCCTTAGACCAACACGGCTACAACCCTAACCTCCTCTCTCTCTCTCTCACACACTCACACTCACTCACACACACACCCCCACCTCTGTTTGAATAAACTAAGACCCATTGTAACAAACCAAGTCTGTTTTAATGGCGTTGAGACACCCTTGAGCTCCGCATCTTTCAGATGTTCTGCTGCTTTTGCCCGTGGGTCTGCTTCTCATTGAAGCACAATTTAGTTCCACCTGCCCTCAGGCCTGACCTTGCTGTTCCAACACAGAAAGGAAATTCCCTTTCAGTGAAAAAAAATCACCCTCCTTTTTTTTTCACTAGAAAGCAGTGCTGCTCTCTGACCAGGGAACTGCCCCACTCTTTCATCTGTTTTCTGCCAGTAACTTCTGCACTTGTCCAACAAGTTATCCCAGCTTCTGCTAGCGGGGGGGACTAAGAAGTAGCCCTGAGGCATAGGGGTTCGGTTAGGCAAAGAGCCTTCCTTGAAAGCATCCCTTATATACCTTATTTTAATATTCAAACCTCAGGGAGCATGTGTATATTATGCAAATGACTTCCTCCCCCTGAGATGCATCTGCCTGACATGTCAGGTGTTACTCCTGATTTACAACTATACTTAAAATGTGTAGAAATATTTACATCCTTTCAGACAGATAAACAGTTAACCATATTTCTTTGGCTGTCAATTATTCAGGAAAGATAATTCTCTCATTCTACTCACAGGGTGAAAAATATCAATATCTGTATGAGATTCCTTCTAGGTATATGTCTCCTGAGTGCTCCCTGCTAAAGGCTTCCCCTTTGAAATGTAAATATTTGTTTGGAGATGAGCCTCAGCTCATCTACGCATGGCCACTTCCCTGGCTGGTCATTATGCATAGCCATCCCAAGCAGGGACTCTAGGAAATTAACTTTCCTGCTGTAAACTACTGTTTCTCAGAAGTGCAGATAGTCTTTGTCTAATCTAGTGATTCCTGACATTAACTGAGCATTCACCTCATTGCATAATTGAAGTCACAGAATAAAAACACAAAAATCCATTCGCATTGAATGCCATAGTTCATTCAAACATAAAATGCTAAAACTGAGCATAATTTAGCTATAGAATCAACACTACATTAGTACATCTAATTTGGGAAAATAGCTATGCATGACACAGAGACCTCCTAAATCAACCCTGCTTTTGGAGTAAAACTGTGACACCCATTCAACAATCTGTGCTTCCAAATTGAATCTTTGAATAGGCATCATTTTTCTACCTAGGGCAGATAAAACTTATACATTTCATCCGGTATTTTATTTCATTTGGCACTGCTTAGGTTGATTGGGGGGGGGGGAAGGTTTCTAACTGGAATCTCCAAGTACAGCTTTAACTCCCTAGAAGGTTTACCACTTAATGAGCATATTGTTGTGACCCTGCCAGAGCTATGGGTATTATTGGCAGGCAGAAATGGTGTTGTTTCCTTCCTGCATAGATTTGCAAAATATCAACACAAGTAGTAGTGTCGCTTTCTTCAGCTTCTAATTTTTAGATAAGAGCTACTTTTTTTTTTTTTAATCTGAATTTTGATATTTATAAGTAATGATTTTAGGGACTTTCTCTCTCTCCTAGAAATTTGGAAATGATGTAGTTTCCCGGGATTCACACGATACTACAGCAAGTGCAGACCGACAGGATGGCAACAGTTCAGGTAAAGTTGTTTGCGTTTCTTCATCTAGATCATTTTTTTTAAGGCTGATAAAATATAACACATGTAGCATGTAATCACATTTCTCCCTTTTAACAAAAATTTAATATTTTGTGATCTTGGGATCACTGAAAAGGATTAGTAAAGGGGAGCTAGTTTTCTGGTTTGTATTGTTACTGAATTTGACATCACTTCAGAGAGAACCCATTCCACTGCTAGCTTGAAGGCCAGCAATTTTGCTCTCTTCATGGTTATCTGGGGGCAAACAGGTGGGGAAGGGGGTCTTCTTGCATGCTGTTCCTCCAGTCCTCTCAGAGGGTGCTGACTGACTACAACAGCAAGAAAGCTGACACTGAAAATCAAAAAGTGGCAGATAGTTTCGGGCACAAAGGAAAAATGAAGCCCTGAATATGATTGCCGTTACTGAAAACAAGGCCAAAATATAACCAGTAGATCATTTTGCAGAGTTTATAGTACTCGTATACCGTACTGGGTAGGTAGTTCTGGTCAGTGATGTACTTAATTCTCAGAATGGGTATAACATAGTCATTTTCAGTTCAAGGTTCCCTCACTGCTTTGTCAAGGTATCTAAATTTGGCCTAGGTAGTACAGAAGTACAGTTCAAGCTCTACACCTATACAGTTCTGGAACTTCGTGCTGGGATTGTCAAACCATGCCGATCCTGATGATGATTTGTGTGTCACAGGGAGTCATTTGGTAGCAGCTGGACTGAAGAGCATGTGTTAAAAATCCAATGCCAGTTCCTCGAGAGTGGCACTGGGCATTTCAGGGGTATAAGATAACAATGTTGTCAAAGTATATGAACATAAAGTTCAAACCCATTTTAAAAAACAGTTCCTGATTTAGCTGCTGGCTGATTGCTTGTGTTGGAAACCTATTTGCGGTTTTGGACCATTTCTAAATGCAGTTTAAAAGCTAGTGTGCGCACTGCATGAAACAATGATCTTAAGTCAGCCTGACTTCACAGACTCATACTTTTTGGAGAAGGAAGAATTGTCTTGTTTATTTTCTGTATCCTAATAAGATATGAGGCCACAGGAGTGAGAAAAAGTGGGTGTGCAAAGAGTTAAAGGGGGAGTTGACCTCAGTTTTTCTCTCAATGAAATGTTGCTCCTTGCTGCCTGTGACATGTTCCACCCAGACTCACTGCAGCATAGCACAGCAGCTCTTCTGGCTCTTGCTGCCAGATTTCTTTGAACCGCTGTTAGGTAAGGAGCTCCTTCTGGCCACTCCCTCCTGTTACAACCACAATTTGTCATTGTTTTAGCTAATTTGTTTTAATTTACGATTAAACAAATTAAACATTGAATAATGTTACCGGGCCTGAGATTAGAAAGGCAAGAAACAGAGTTAAAGGGAAATTGGGGCATATTACTGAGAAAATGGTAGGCAGGATGGGATTCAGAGAGAATGTTTTCCTTTTTCTTGGTTTGGGTACCTAATTCTTCTCCCTCTCATGTACATATATATACACACTCACTTGCCTTCACAGAAAAGTGTAGTGGAGAAAAGTGGGAAAGCCATCCTCTGTTTGCTTGTAATGCTAAAATGTATTATACATGTTCACCTGCCACCCAGTCCTTTTGGTTAGACCTGAACTCAAAGCTGTCTAACTAAGTATGTAAACTGGAAAGACATTTGGAGACTCCCTGCAATTAGCTATACCAATATTTTCACACATTGCACTTAGAATTCCTGTGCTCAGCACTACTGAAACAAGTAGGTTTTCTCACCTGGAATAGCGGTTAGTTAGGCCAAATCCACATCAAGTTATGCCAAAGCAGGCTGTCTAAATTTAGGTGAATTATGTTCGAAGCATGAAACTCTGCAAGTCATTTAAAGCAAAGCAGGCTTCCCTCCAGAGATCAGCTACATGTCCATATAAGCCTTCTGGAGTCCTCCCAGAATTGGGAGGAAGGAAATAAGGGCAGGTATTTTGGTTATTTGTATGCAGGATTTCAATACACTTTTTACCAGTTTGCACAGCTGGCTGTAGCTGTGTTAAATTTTAAGTTCTTGGAAGAAAATGTGATTTGCGTGCAAATGTGTTCAGGCTTTGCTTGGAATCAATAATGTTTTAATAAACTTGCAGATGGGCAGGACAATATTCCATATGCAAAGTTACCTAGTACATCAGAAGATGGAGTAGTTAAGGCTTCGCCCTCTAATAAATTTCAAATCTGATCTAAAACCAAATAATAACAACATTCAGTTTCACTTGCTGACAGTTCAGGATTTTGCCTCCTCCATTCTGGATTCCCTGGTTTTGTCTTTGGCAGCAGGACTGAAAAAAAAATACTGGCTGCATTTTTCAGCTTTGGTCCATAGAAACACTACTCCCACTGGCACTAAACAGCCAAAGATGAACTCTTCTGCTGAGACCTTCCTGGTTTCCCAGCAAGCAGATCATGCCATCTGCTCCTGAAGTCCTGAATTGGAGGGCCAATTCAGCACCACTTTAAATAGATCCAAGATGGTGGAGACACCAAGACCTCTCAGGTAGATGAATGAGCTGCCAAATGCTCTGTGCAATCATTTAACATCTGCATCTTTGGATGCCTCTGGAATCAATGCTGAACTTGGAACTGTGGGCATTCACCCATTACTGCCTTTATTCTGTTTGCTTTTGCTGATGTGGGGGTTTGCCATGTGAGTGTACTTAAACAGCATTCCCCCTCTTTGAGTAGGATGTTATTTATTTATTTAGTCCTTCATTCATTTTAGTGCCTAAGCTCCAGCAGACCCTTCCAGAGAATCGTTTTGCCTTGAGTAAAGGTGACTCCATTGTGGCATCAGGAGAAAAAAATATCAAAACAGAACCGAAGGCAGAAGCCAGCGCAAAGGCTCGAAGTTCTTCCAATACACCAACCAGCCCGAAGCCTCCACTGCAGTCAGCAAAGCCGAGCCTGACTGGACGACCCACGGTCCCCCAGAAACCACGCTCTGCTTCTCGAACTGGTGAGGAGCGCTTTTGGGTGCCTGTTATCCTTGCGGGGTACTTTGATCAGGGTTTTTGTGTGCGATCGGTGAAGGAAATATTAGTATCTAAATGCTGAAGGGGGCTATTAAATGTGGAGAGAGAGAGAGGTTTTTCTTTCACTTTCTCTTGAATTGCTTTCTTTCCCTACCACCCCTAATTCTAATGGATGCATTTTAATTACTGGAACTATGATCAGTAATGGTAAATTTTGAGAAGAAATAATGGAAACAATGATGGATTACAAAAAATCACCAGAGCTCTTTCATGCTAATTATTATTTTATGAAAATAGTGCCTGGAGAGCCTATTCAGGATTGCGATAGGCACTGAATGAACTGCCTTTTGTATTTTCTCTAAATCACTACTCTAAACACCAAATGTTTCATTTTTTATTTTTGTGCAGGTTCCTCTTAACCCCTTGAGCAATTGACTGTTTACCCCATGTAGTTTATACAAATCTCTTCCATGCCAAAGCTCTTAATTTTCACTTTGATTTTAATTTTATCTGTCTCTCTCCACCTATTTCCCTCTATTGTTGTGTTTTACTGCTCTTTGCCTGAAAGAATTGTTCTTCCCACTCTAAATCAGTAGGTTTAGTCCTTATAACCCTGCAGGGCTGCTGCTTAAGCTGCTACTAACCTCTTCTCTCCCATAACCTTTTGTTTTAGGTATTATCCCAAGACTTTAAATGAAGTTAAAATTAAATTACTCTGCTGGTTTCCTATACATTTACTTACCAGTGAGCTATCAGGCAACTCCTCCCCTTCCCCTGCACCCCAAAGACAATGATGCAGACATGGGGGGTGAAACATTAAACAGCGGACTCAGATTCTGCTGACAGCCATTATAAACATAGTTTATTTATGACTAATGAATGAAAAGCATGAATATAGTCACCACCAATCTTGATGTACTTGCGTCACTTGCAAATATTAGAAAAGTACCATTTGCAGATTGAAGTTGTAGCCTCTTTGCCTCTGTTTTCATATTCGGGCATTACCTTGGGTGCCCATATATCCTGGATTGCCTGGGACAGTCCTGGATGTCAGAGGCTGTCTCAGCATCCTGCCTGTTGGAGAAAATTGAAGCAAAAGTCCCAGGGTTGGTGTGAACCCACCTGCACATGCCTAGCTTCTGACTCAGAAACCAACCATGTGTGGGTGGATTTTTTCCAATCCAGGACTTTTGCTTTGCTTTTCTCTAGAGAGCCCAGCGAGTTGGCTGCTTCCTGGTCCATACCCCACTGGGCTGCAGGCGGAGTCTCTTGCACAGTAGAGTTGCGGGGAGGAGCCATAGGTTCGTGTGTGGGTGTCTCGTGATCTCCTGACTGGCCCCACTCTTGGGCTCTGTGGGGTTGGGGCTGTGTGCATGTGTATTTTTGTTTGTGCACTGCACTGTCCTGCCCAGCCCCACTCCTGGGAGCCACAGCATTGCCGGGAGGCAGCGGGGGGAGGGAGTTGCACATGTTGGCACCCACTTCATTCCAGATTTCCCTCAAATTATTGTGGTCACCCTAGCATTACCTAGCCCAGCCTCTGCATCAGTTAGAGCTTAGTTTCTCTCTGGTGCCTGATCAACCCTTAGCATTTAGGTTGTCCTATACTGTATATTTTATTCATAATCAGAGAATAAGAGAAGCATTCAAGTAAACATGATCAGATGTTTATAGCTAGAAGTTTACCCTTCTTCTTTAAGGACATAAGGTATCTAACACATATACATGGTAGAAAGGACTGAGCCTCATGTGCAGCTCTCTGTTTTTTGCATCTCACATGTCCTACGAAGGCATGTTTTAGACTGCATCTGTTCATCATTGTTTCCACCGGTTCAGGTCCTCAGGTGTTGATAAAAATAATAGTGTTATTGCAGACTAGCATCCCACAAGAAGTAACCATGATGGGAAAAAAAATGGGTCATCAGAGTTCTCCTTGCATTCAGATAAGGTTCTTTGGGTAAATCTGATATCTTTTATTAGACCAACTCAAAAGAGGGAAAGGGGCCAGGAGGCTTCCCTGGCTGACCAGAGAAATCCAGGGCAGCCTAAGGGACAAAAGGGGAGCACATAAAAAGTGGAAACAGGGAGAGATCACCAAAGATGAATATACCTCCTCTGCTCGTGCTTGTAGGGAGGCAGTTAGACGGGCCAAAGCTACCATGGAGCTGAGGATGGCAACCCAAGTAAAAGACAACAAGAAATTGTTTTTTAGATATATAGGGAGTAAAAGGAAGGCCCAGGGAGGAATAGGACCCCTGCTAAATGGGCAGAAACAATTGGTGACAGACAGGGGGGGACAAGGCTGAACTCCTCAACGAGTTCTTTGCCTCAGTGTTCCTAAGTGAGGGGCACGACAAGTCTCTCACTGGGGTTGTAGAGAGGCAGCAGCAAGTCGCCAGACTTCCATGCGTAGACCCTGAAATGGTGCAGAGTCATTTGGAAGAACTGGATGCCTTTAAGTCGGCAGGCCCGGATGAGCTCCATCCAAGTGTGCTGAAGGCACTGGCCGACATCATTGCAGAGCCACTGGCGGGAATATTTGAAAGCTCGTGGTGCACGGGCCAAGTCCCGGAGGACTGGAAAAGGGCCAACGTGGTCCCCATTTTCAAAAAGGGGAGGAAGGAGGACCCGGGCAACTATAGACCTGTCAGTCTCACCTCCATCCTTGGCAAAGTCTTTGAAAAAATTATCAAGGCTCACATTTGTGAGAGCCCAGCAGGACAAATTATGCTGAGGGGAAATCAACACGGGTTCGTGGCAGGCAGATCGTGCCTGACCAATCTAGTTTCTTTTTATGACCAGGTTACAAAATGCCTGGACACAGGAGGAGGGGTGGATGTCGTATACTTAGACTTCAGGAAGGTCTTCGATACGGTATCCGACCCCATACTGGTGAACAAGTTAAGAGTCTGTGACTTGGATGACTACACAGTCTGGTGGGTGGTGAATTGGCTGGAGGGTCGCACCCAGAGAGTCGTGGTGGATGGGTCGGTTTTGACCTGGAAGGGTGTGGGCAGTGGGGTCCCGCAGGGCTCGGTCCTTGGACCGTTACTCTTTAATGTCTTCATCAGTGACTTGGACGAGGGAGTCAAATGTACTCTGTCCAAGTTTGCAGATGACACAAAGCTATGGGGAGATGTGGACACGCCGGAGGGCAGGGAACAGCTGCAAGCAGATCTGGACAGGTTGGACAAGTGGGCAGAAAACAACAGAATGCAGTTCAACAAGGAGAAATGCAAAGTGCTGCACCTAGGGAGGAAAATGTCCAGCATACCTACAGCCTAGGGAATGACCTGCTGGGTGGCACAGAGGTGGAAAGGGATCTTGGAGTCCTAGTGGACTCCAAGATGAACATGAGCCGGCAGTGTGACGAAGCCATCAGAAAAGCCAATGGCACTTTATCGTGCATCAGCAGATGCATGACGAATAGGTCCAAGGAGGTGATACTTCCCCTCTATCGGGCGCTGGTCAGACCGCAGTTGGAGTACTGCGTGCAATTCTGGGCGCTACAATTCAAGAGGGATGCGGATAACCTGGAGAGGGTCCAGAGAAGGGCCACTCGTATGGTTAAGGGCCTGCAGTCCAAGCCCTACGAGGAGAGACTAGAGAAACTGGATCTTTTCAGCCTCCGCAAGAGAAGGTTGAGAGGCGACCTTGTGGCTGCCTATAAGTTCATCACGGGGGCACAGAAGGGAATTGGTGAGTATTTATTCACCAAGGCGCCCCCGGGGGTTACAAGAAATAATGGCCACAAGCTAGCAGAGAGCAGATTTAGATTGCACATTAGGAAGAACTTCTTCACAGTTTGAGTGGCCAGGGTCTGGAACGGGCTCCCAAGGGAGGTGGTGCTCTCCCCTACCCTGGGGGTCTTCAGGAGGAGGTTGGACGAGTATCTAGCTGGGGTCATCTAGACCCAGCACTCTTTCCTGCTTATGCAGGGGGTCGGACTCAATGATCTATTGAGGTCCCTTCTGACCCTAACATCTATGAATCTATGAAATGGTTGAAAAAATTCTTCTGAGCAAGGTTTTGGGCATAAATACCCTTCATCAGGCATACCTAAAGAATCTTGTCTGCCTATGTCCGTAAACCAACATGGCTACAACCTATAAACCTCTTTGCATTCAGGCTTCGGTTGTTTCTGTCATCAGTATAGTTGGACCACTGGTATGAAATTCCCTAAGAAATTTTAGTGTAGAGAAATTCCTATTCTTTTCCAGGATACATTTGGGTAAAGTCCTGTTCAGTTATTGGTTCTTTTGTAAGTCTAATGACTTTAAATGGTCCATTATAGTAACAGGCTACTACCATTCAAATGATGGTTCTTCTTTTGCAAGCAGCGTATTTCAAGATAGGTAAAATGTACTAGTTTGTATTGAGGGGTCTGCATAGAGTCTACATTACCTTCTCAGCCTTTTGGCTCTGATCAAGTGTTTATTTGACATGCAAAATACACATTTGACCAATAAAGGACAGTCTGTCATGTTTAGCCAGATCCTTAAAAAAGGATTTAAAAATGCCTGTTTTCTTCAAGTTGAAAGTAGGGACAATATTTATTTTTGAAAAAGGATATGTATTATGGAAGCTACAGTAATTCCTACTAGTATTTGTACCTTAAAATATAACGTTCTGCCAGACTATTTATGAAAAGTGTGGTTTTATTTTTTTTAGAAATTAGAGCTATGAATAAAAAGTCTAGCTTGATTGATTTGCCACATTAATAGGATGACCAAAAACAGCAATGTGGCAAAAAATATTTTTTTTAAATTGGGATAATTTTCATAGATTTCATAGACATTAGGGCTGGAAGGGACCTTGGAAGATCATCGAGTCCAGCCCCCTGCCCAAAGGGCAGGAAGTCAGCTGGGTTCATAGGATCCCAGCAAGATGAGCATCCAGTTTGCTCTTGAAGGTGTTCAATGAAGGCGCTTGAACTACCTCCGGTGGCAGGCTGTTCCAGACCTTGGGGGCTCGGACAGTAAAGAAATTCTTCCTTATGTGCAGCCTGAAACGGTCTTGTAGTAGTTTATGACCATTCGACCTAGTCATCATCCCTTGGGGTGCTCTGGTGAACAAACGTTCCCCCAGATACTGGTGGTCACCCCTGATAAACTTATAGGTGGCCATCAGATCACCCCTGAGCCTGCGCTTTTCCAGGCTAAAGAGCCCCAGGGCTCTCAGCCTGTCATTGTAGGGTTTGCTTCCCTGACCTCTGATCATGCGCGTGGCTCTTCTCTAGACTCTTTCAAGCTTCTCCACATCCTTTTTGAATTGTGGAGCCCAAAACTGGACGCAGTACTCCAGCTGCGGCCTCACTAAGGCCGAGTACAAGGGGAGAATGACGTCCCGGGATTTGCTTGAGAAGCATCTATGGATGCAAGCCAGCGTTTTGGTCGCTTTACTAGCCGCAGCATCGCACTGCAGGCTCATGTTCATCTTGTGGTCAATGATGACCCCCAAGTCTCTTTCTTCCATAGTGTTAGCCAACATAGCACTGCCGAGCCTATAAGGATGCTGCGGGTTTTTCTTCCCAAGGTGGAGAAGCTTGCATTTATCGGCATTGAACACCATCAGATTCTCATCCGCCCACTTGCTGAGCCTGTCCAGGTCAGCCTGGATCACCTGCCTGTCTTCTGGTGTGGATGCTTTTCCCCAAAGTTTGGTGTCATCAGCGAACTTGGCCAGTCCGCTTCTGACTCCAGTGTCCACATCATTAATGAAGATGTTGAACAGTATGGGTCCAAGGACAGAGCCTTGGGGGACCCCATTGGTCACAGGACACCACGATGAGTGACTTCCATCAATTACTACCCTCTGGGTCTGACCCCAGAGCCAATTTTCCAGCCAGTGGATCGTGGAGGACCCAAGGCGACAATTGGCCAGTTTCTCTAAGAGGTGATCATGGGAAACCAGGTCAAAGGCTTTTTTGAAGTCAAGATATATGACATCAATCTTTTCTCCCTTGTCCAGGTGATAGGTCACCTGGTCGTAGAAGGAAATGAGATTGGTCAAGCAAGACCTATCCGCAACAAACCCATGCTGGCTGTCCCTTAAGATGTTGGCGTCGGCCAGTCCATTAAGGATGGCTTCCTTAATAAACTTTTCTAAGATCTTCCCCGGGATAGAAGTCAGGCTGATGGGCCTATAGTTAGCCGGATCCACTTTCCTCCCTTTCTTGAAGATAGGCACCACATTGGCCTTCTTCCAGTCTTCGGGCAGTACACCAGAGCGCCAAGAGTTTTCAAAGATCCGTGCTAGAGGCTGGGCTATGATGCTCGCCAGCTCCTTGAGCACCCTGGGGTGAAGATTGTCAGGGCCGGCTGACTTGAAGGTATCCAGCTTCTCAAGATGTTCCTTCACAAAGTCAGCATCAATGGAGGGCAGGAGATCACCCTCACCCGGACTTCCCTGTCCCATAGTGGGCATGGGCATCCCATGAGACTGATGAAAGACCGACGCAAAGTACCTATTTAATAGGTTGGCTTTTTCCTGGGCGTCAGTTGTCAGTTGCCCCATCTGGTTTAGCATGGGTCCAACGTTGCCCCTGCTTTTCCTCCGGCTCCCAACATATCTGAAAAAGGACTTTTTATTGTCCTTGATGCTCAAAGCTAGTTGGAGTTCAGTTGCAGCCTTGGCTTTCCTGGTCTGCTCCCTACAGGACCGGACCAGTGCAGAATAATCCTCCTTGGAGGTGACTCCCATCCTCCATCCTTTGTAGGCCTTTCTTTTTAGCCTCAGGAGGTCTGCTAGGTCCCTGGAGAGCCAGGGGGGCTGCTGTGCCCTCTTGCTGCCTTTCCTCTGAGATGGAATAGACTTAGTTTGTGCATTGAGGATTGCTCCCTTGAGGAGCAACCGTTCTTCTTGAACTCCCCTTTCTCCGTGGTCATGGTCCCTTAGGGCCTCACCTGACAAGCCTCCTGAGCTTGTCAAAGTCAGCTTTCCTGAAGTCAAGGACTTCCGTGTTGCTGACTGACTTGCCAGCTTTTCGGCGGATGGTGAAGGTGATCAGCTCGTGGTCGCTGTCACCCAGCTTCCCATCGATCACTAGGTCGCCGACTAGGTCATCCCCAGTAGCCAGTACCAGGTCCAGCAGCGCTTTGCCTCTCGTTGGCCCATAGACTTCTTGAGTCAGGTAGAGGTCATCCACGCACGAGAGGAAGCTTTGCAACCGCTCAGATTTTGCTGAGCGATCCTCCCACGAGATGTCTGGGTAATTGAAGTCACCCATGACAGCCATGGTCCTGGAGCATACGGCCTCAGCCAGTTCCCAGGCAAACTCCTGGTCAAGCTCAGGACTTTGGGTGGGAGGTCTGTAGTAGACTCCCACCATTGTGTCCCCTGTGCCGTGTTCCCCATGGATTTTAACCCAGAGGGTCTCCAGCCGTCCACCCTGGTCGCCAATATCGGCTTGCAGGGACGTGTAGCTTTTCTTAACATAGAGAGCTACACCCCCGCCCCTTTTCTCTACACGATCCCTCCTGTACAGGGTATAGCCATCTATACCCGTGGTCCACTCATGGGTGGAGTCCCACCAGGTCTCCGTTATCCCTATGACATCATAATTATTTGCATTGAGCAGGAGGATGAGTTCCTCCTGCTTATTCCCCAAGCTCCTGGCATTTGTGTACAGGCAAGCAAGTGCCCCCTGGGGGGCTCCTTCCTTGCCCACAGATTTTGCCGGGGCAGGGGTGGGCTCCCTTAAGTGCCTTGACCTGCTGGCTTTGCAAGGATTGCTCAGTGGGCCAGCAGTGGCGGTAGTGCCCCCGTCCCCCAGAGGGCTTAGTTTAAAGCCTGGTGGAGCAGGTCAGCCAGTCTGGCTGAGAAGAGCCTCCTCCCTAGGGGAGAGAGGTGGAGGCCATCTCTTCCCAGCAGCTCGCTGCCTCTCTCGCCAAAGAGCGGGCTGTGGTCATGAAAGCCAAAGCCTTCCCGACGACACCAGCACTGCAGTCTTTGGTTGACCACATAGATCCTCCACTCCCTTCTCAGCCCATAGCCTGAGACTGGGAGGATCGACGAGAACACCACCTGTGCCCCCAGACCCTTAAGCCCCGCTCCCAAATCCCTGTAGCACCTCATGACCTGGCTGGGAGCACTCTGAGCCGTGTCATTGGTGCCCACATGAATTAGGAACATGGGATAGTGGTCTGTGGGTTTGAGGAGCTCTGGGATCCTCTCCGCAATGTCCCGGATGCGGGCCCCCAGGAAGCAGCAGACTTCCCGGGCTAAGGGATCGGAGCGGCAGATTGCCCCCTCAGTCCCCCTCAGTAGAGAGTCTCCCACAACAAACACCCTACGTTTTGTCTTGGGGAGAGCAGGGTGGGAGCTGCAGTTGGGTCCATGTTGCCTGCGGGAGCCGGCAACTCAGCAGGCTCTGCTGGAGCGGCAAGAGGTGCGTACCTGTTGCTCAGCTCCGGCGGGGCAGGGGCCTTGGTGCGGTGGGCCTTAGGGCCCTTGACCACTGTGGTCCATGCCCCTGGCATTTTCTTTAAGCTTTCTTTCTTAATTCTGTTTCCTTTTCTGTATAGCCTGACTGCAAATTGTGTTGGTCTCATAACATATTTATATGTGCTGCAGGTGTAGGTCAGCACAATAGAAGTACGGTTTACATGATAATAACAGCTACAGTCAAACAAGTAATAACTGTATATTAGCTCAACTAATTTATACCTCCATTTTTAAAAATCTTTAATCTAACAAAATTCTTACAAAACTGATGAGTATGATCATGTGTTCTCTTAAACTTGTAAAAATTCCTGAATTACTTTTTTTGCTTGCTAAAAATTCTAGCATATCCATAGTGTTGTTAGCTGCACATTGTGCTCTTTTTAAATTATGCATTACAAGTGCCTGCTGCCTGGGTAGTATTCTTGGAAGCAATTTAGCAAGACTGTATCTGTGTGTGTGCTGGTGTATCCACAGAAGACCTCCCAGAGTCTCCATCTGGCCCAGGTTCCCCTAAAGTTGCTCTGCTTCCACCTGTGCTAAAGAAAATTACTTCTGATAAAGAAAAAGATGGTCAGAGCAGCCCCCAGCCCACAATCAGATCCCTCTCTCAAGAAGGTAAGACCGTCAATATAAACAATGTTCCACAGTCCTTCTCCTGGCATAAACCATACTAATGCTGCTTTTTAAAAATTAGCTATTCATAATTTCCAGATTTCTACGTTGCCTTTTCTGGGATGGAGGTAGTTTCTTTTTACTCAGGGTAGAGAGCAAGAAAAGGGTGTGTGATAACTCAGAGATCAGCAGCCTTTGGTTCATGTTGGTTGTTCAAACATATATACATCCACTGTCAATAATAATGTAATGTAGTACTGTCACTGAAACCATTACCAGATCAACATTAATGGGCAGTGGTATCATTTCCATTATATTTTGTTCAATTAAAAGCAGGCTGTTGATACGCACTGGTGACAAAAAAGGCTAAATGCAGCTGCCTTGGCCATCTGGTAGGGAAGAGGGTGAAATTTATTCTTTTGGCCAGCTTATTCCAGTTTGCCTTGTAACTCTGCTCCTGTCTTCTGGGATCATTGCACTGTACAAACTTTGTATCACACTCATGCTCTATATTTTGGGTTGCATAGACAAGAACCTACAATAAGCTTCTTTATTCTCATTGCCTTTCTTCACACACACTTGGAATTTCTACCCCTACTGGTGCATTTTATGTCTCCTGGGTTTGTATTTTGAAGAAGTAGATTTCTTAGAGTTGGGAATACAGGGAGAAGAGACTTCTAGAAACCCAGCTGTGTACAGTAAGTTGAACCTAACTTGCAATATCTTCACTGAGGTTATCAAGCCAGAGAGTTTGAAACTGGGTAAAAGTCAGTGGGTGAGACTCATGCCTGCTCTGGCTCCCGCTGCAAAATGTGAAGTCTTAGTTCCATATAGGGAAGAGAAGAGAATCCAGTTTTCTTCAAAGGACAGACACACAACACCTGAGAGAGAGGGTTTGGGGATATAAGGAAAAAGCAAGCAGTGCTGTCACACAGGTAAGCTGCCATATTATATGCCTCCAGGGCTTTGTAATTTAAGCCAGGGCTGGCTGCAGCCCTAGAAGGGCACAAAGGTAGCTTTAAAATCACCTCTCCCCTCCATTTCTCATGGGCTGCTGCAGTATCATCCAGGTTGTTCAGATATGTTTTTTGTAGAAAATCATAGCTTTGGTGACTTGTGAACTAAAGATGATACTGTCAAGAAGAGAAATCATTGCATTCTGCTAATGGAGCAGTTGAAGAGTCCTTGAGTTGTGCAAAGCTGGCATAGTTCCCACTATGAGCTGCTTCTGTTTTGGGGGTGTGCTGAAGGGTTTGTGCAGGGGATGCTCTGCTGCAGCAATACCTGACTAGCATAATAGCTGCAAAGGGGACAGCAGTAACTTGCGCCAGAGCCAAACTAGCTCTGTGAAGCTTTAGAAGTGAAGGGATTGCAAAACTAATATAGAGCTGTAAGAGGACGTGCCTCGAGCAGTCATGACACCCTCTAATGGCTGCCTTTGTCTTGCCCTGCTCTCACTCCAGCCCCTCAGGGTCTTGCCCCGCTGCCCCACCTGCCATGCCTTGATGTTAAAGATAGTGAGGGAAGGCTTCCCTCAGAGGCTGGGGAACTTCGGGTGCTTTCAGTACTCAGTTCTCCCCAGTTCACCTTGGCTCACTTAATTTATGTTCTGGCCTGGCTGCCTACAGTCCCTCGGCCTTGAGACACCAACCTTGACACCTACAGTCCCTTGGCCTTGGGACTCTGACTCCACTGGCCATAATTGCCTCAAGGGCTAAATTTGTGGCCTCTTGTCTTCTCTTTCAGCAACACCCATGCCTCGCAGATGTTATTTTAGCTCTGTAGGAGTCTCAGACCTCTTGGCATTAGCCCATCATTATTCTGGCTGCAGGCCTCCAGCCCTGCTCCATTTGTCATGGACTGGGTTTCTCAGCCTCAGCACTTGCCTTTACTTCATTCTCTAAGCCCCAGGCCCTGTCTCGCATTGTCCTAGCCCCTTGGTGCCCCTAGCCCAGACGAGGCTGCTCACGGTCTGTTCCAGCCTCCTGGCATCCCAGGCGCAGGGCAAGGCCGCTCACAGTTCAGGCCAGCCCCCATGGTGCTCCTGGCCCAAGCGAGGCTGCCTTCTCCCTGCTACAGCCCCTGGGCCCCTGACCCTTGTAGGGCTTTATGTTGGGTGCCCCTCAGGCACCCCTGTAGCCTCCTTACCACCCCTATCAGTCACACCCGGTCCTCCAGTTCTCAGCCAGCTACAGATCACTCATAACCCCTTCTGGGTCTCCCTGGGGTCCTGGCAAACTTCCACCCAGTAGGTTGCAGCTTCCCCAGATACTGGGTTGCCCCTGTTGCTCCCCAGGCCTGCAGGAGTTCGGTTCTCAGTAGCAGTCATGGCCAGACTACCCATTCTGGCTCAGGAGCCAGGCTTTTAATAGGCTGGGGCTCTGCCCTTCCAGGTCAGTGGCTAAGCCCTTATCCAGCTCTCCAGTGTTATGGTTAAGGCCTGAGCTGCCTCCACTGCCCCGTCCCTTGCCTCTCTTTTAACCCTTTGTGGGTTTCCCTGGCTGCCTATTGCTGTGTGGCTGGCCCCAGCGTGGCTGCCTACTTAATTATAGCCCTGCAATGATGTCTTCCTATCTCTCAAGTATCAGGGTTTAAGGGGTCCCTGCTGAAAGAGCCAAGTTCTCTCGCAGCCCAAACCCCATTGGGTCTTGAAACAGCTTGGCTGGATTTGAGGCATGGGACCCGGGTCTCTAAAATCTATAATCCTGAAATTATGAACATAAGTCTTCCTGGCATGTCAAGGTAGAGATGCTGCATTACTTCCTGATAAATCCAGACTTGATGCATAAATTTCTGATAAATACTAACCTGCATTTTTTTGGCCAGTTTCTCATCAGTGTGCAACAGAGACCTCTTTACTGACTATAAAATTAGCAATAGGATACCACATTCCAAGGCATGTGACAAATATTCATCAAGCCAGCATACTCTGTCCTTATGCAAAGCCTTCCACCACCAGTAGGGTGTGATAGGGAGACAGAAGGTGCTGGGGGTGGAATCCTGCTACCTATAATGTGTAGCTCCAGGCAACTGTGAGATGCTACTTCCCCAGAAGAACAAGCTTCAGGCTGACCAATTTGATAGCCTTAGAATAGACTCATGAAGTCACTTGGTGTCACTGACTTCAACCTTGGATTACATCCATATGGAGAAAACAAAAACAGAAAGTGAGAGATTCAGCAACCTTTCTTGCAGTTCTTAGCAGCTTTGTTTTATATGAATAGATAAAGTTACCCTGATATTTACTTATTTCTGTAATGGGGAATGCCCACACAATTGCAAATATTGAAGTAAAGTTTTGTTTTCTTAAGAGAGCTGGCAAGTTTTTATAGCTGATGATTGCACACATTAATAGGATGATCTGCCTGTTTTAAAATTTGTTCACTGCATACAAATTGTGGCTGATGAAGGGTGATGTGCTCTCTCAGATCTTCATTCCATAGAAGTTCTGAACTAGCAGGCAGTTTGCTGCTATTACACGCTGAGAAAACAGTTAAAAATAGTTTATAATTGCAAAAATAGGATTTTCCGGTCCTTATGACAATGCTGCATCTGCCTCAGGAGGTAGACTAGAAATTAGCAAGTTAAGTTCCATTTATCTAGGGAATGTAATAAATAATACTTCCCAGTTTTTGTTTGTTTTTGGGAGGAGGGGGGTAGCCAGGATTCTTAATCAAGTCATCTTTTTTCCTTTACTGCTGGTACCATACTTGTTCTTCCCAGTTGCTCCTGGCTGTTTCTTTTTCTGCCTCTTTGTAACTAGCCTGCTCAGCCTGTTCCTTCAACTGGTAAATCACTGAAATCTGCCTGAAGTGCTGGTAACATGATTTTATCCACTGAGGAAGGAAAGTAGAAATTAAACTGGAGCTTGATTATAAATCATCCTTATGTTAATGAATGTAACTGTGCTGTTTGGAACAATCTCAGAACACACCTCTTTTCATTATATTTCCCAAACATTGGCTGCAGAATTCTGTAATATCAACACATGCAGTTCAAGCAAACATCAGATACATAGTATATTATAGTCTGAGTGATTGGTTACATGGGGTAGATGAGTAAAATTATCTTATAATTAACCATTACCTTCTTTATATGGCTTATATGTAAGGTTTAGGGGATAAACATTAATGCATTTTCCCTGCTAGAGCAAACAGGAGATTATAACAAAAGAGATACAGATCTTGACTGTGAGAAGCCAGCCAGTGGAGGCAAAAGAATCTCAAGACAATACTCTACCAGTGCAGAAGAGGAAGTGAATGAGCATGGGCACAGGAAATCACAGGCAACAACTGGTTAGCACCTTCCATTTTCATTTCTCATTTGCATAATTTTGAACAACTGGCACTAACAAAGAAGATAAGGCTATGGAAAAGAGCTGCGAAGAGCCTGACTGAACGTCTTGATCTGTCACCAAAAAAATTTAAAAAAAAATCTAATAGGAAACTAATCAGATCTGCACTCCCACAGGAGAATTTGTCTCTAGATGTTATCCAAAATAAAAGTATATGAGCATTTTTCCTCCATGAGGACAGCACTGAACACTAACATAAAGCACAGTGAGGTTCTCTGATAGAGAGAGCTGCATAAGTGCAAAGGATTACACATTGCAAACTGTTATTGCTTATTAGCAGGCAATTATCTACCCATGTAGAATACTACCTCAGTTGAATTATGTGATTGTGATTTCCTAAGACCTGCACCTATCTAATTAAAGCATTTACAAAAAATTATTTGAGCTTGACTATTGTTAATGCCAGTTTTTAGCACATCAGTCACTGAACGTTTTGAGAACTAGAGAACTTGCTCATGTTAATCCAGAGCTTTTGTTTTTCAGTCTAAGAAACAATACCTCAGCAATTCTATTGAACTCTGCTATGTGCTTATGTGACTTTCTTGAGCAGCAGTTTTGGTGTATTGCAAACTTATTCAATGAGCAATTACCAAAATTTGATTGAAAAATTAATTTTAAAGCTAACTTTGAAAAATGATTGTTCTCAAAATGTTGTGTGTATGTACACTTGTTGCCTTTCATATATTAGTTTATTTTAATAATTGTTTTAAATTATTTTTCATGAGGTATTTTTGTTTACTGTGATGTTTTGACACTAATACTTAGTTTTGTTCTTCAACTTTTTTTAGATGCATCTCATTTTGTAATACCATGCCCTCTGTGTATTTCATTCTTGGTATCATTTCTTTTAAGGAAGTAGACTATTCTGTCTTAGCCCAAGAAATTATCCTTTTTCTTTCCTGTTGTGGGAATCAGAAAACATATCAAATTAGAGACATCTCCTTTAATTTAGCTGGCATTTTCCACCATCATAGTTCAACATGAATTATGCACATTCTTGATAGTGAATCATGCTTTAAGATGTTATCTGGCATATGAAACTTCTGTGGTCCAGATCAGGGCTGTCCAGTTTCCCACAGTCAGGGGTCACACGTCACACTAGCCATACACTACAAGGGTAGGCACCTGAGATCCCCCACTGCATGAACAGGACAGTGTTTTGGACAGCCCACTACCTTCCAACTGTATGAGCACTGAATAGCATCCCCCATTCGGGTGGCACCCACCCTCCATCGAATTGAATGTTGCACATGCAACCAGTTTAAGGCATTATACAACGACGAACCAGCCATAAAAATGTTTCACAAATAACCTAGCATATTTTTATGGATGTTTTGTATGGTGCTTTATTGAACATGTGGCACATCCACACACCAGAGCTGCGAACAGGGGTAACTAAAAGGCCTTCCTCATTGGGGAGTTTAAACCTGCCAGGAGACTTTTATGCTCCCCCACTTAGCAGCCCCATCAGAGCTTCCCACCACAGGGTTTTAAATCCCCACAGGCAGGCACCCAGCTTCCAAGTTATCAGTGCAGGAGGATCCCAGGGGTATGATCCTGGGTTCCCCCTACGCAGACATGTAGTAATGATGCAACTGGGATCTGATCCTTAATCTCAAAATCGCACCTCCTGTCATGAATGTGTGATGTGTTTGGAGGCATGATTTTTGGGATTGGGGATCAAATCCCATCATGCCATTAAATAAATATATGCCAGGGGCTTTATTGGTATTTTCAAAAGTGAGAAGTAGTGCTGAAAGTCAGGGGGACTCTAATTGTGTTTAGATTATTAATGTACCAAAGGGCCTTTTGAAAATGTTACCCTGCTTACAATATCATTAGTCATGTGAAACAGCAGATTGTTCTTGGAAGATGCAGCAAAGTGAGTGGTATTGTTTGACGTGTTGCAGTTTTTGGAGTCTTAACAAATATAACAGAAATGGGACATTTCTTTATAATCTCTCTTTTTCAGGCACTGAAAATTGTGCAAAATTGGGTTGATTTGTGAGGTTAGCTAGAAATCTGTTTCAGTCCCGCTTCTGTCACTGACTCAGGCTTCAAACAGGCGTTTGTTTCTAGTGGTGGAAAGTTCTGAGAAATTTCCACAGCCAGAAATTCTTTCTGGGAGAGAGAGGGAGCAGTACAGGTATTCAGCCTGCTGCTGCCTCCTCTCCCCTGCTCTTTGTGCCTTCCCCAGACTCGGGTGATCCTGGTCTCTTCTGGCCTGGGTGGAGTGAAAGTAATAGAGATCCCCATTCTGGGGAGTTGGTAGGGAGCTTCAGCAAGTGCTGTAGTCTGCTCCCAGAGTTCTGGCAGTGATTGCAGCAGTGGGGCAAAGCCCCCCACCCATGCTTCATACTGGCACAGGGAGTCTTTTCCAAACCAGTTGAGGAGGGGAGTGTACAGACGTTCATTGTCTGAGAGAGTTTCTCTCATAAGGGAGACCTGGAAGATCTTTTTCCCAGGGATGCATATTTCCCCTGGGAGAAATTGAATGAAAGCGTGTATGCTAGAGGTGCACCAACACATCAGTCCAATATCAGATCAGTACCGATATAAAGAAAAGTAGCTGTATTGGAAAAGGGCCCAATGCAGGCAATAATTTGGCCAATAAATGCCTGTGTGTGCATGCAGCCACAGCGCAGAGCACAGGCAATGAGGAGCACAGCCCTGCAGCATAGAGAGCTGTTGTGGTGGAAGGGGAGAGAGGAAGGAAAGGGTGTGGGGGCAGGGGAAGATCAACACCCCACCATGGTGAGGAAGGGAGGGGGCAGGGGCAGGTGATGCCTAGCCAGGGTGGGGCAGAGCATGGGACAGGGCTGTGACTCGGACAAGGGAGGGGACGTGCCCCCAGATCTGTGCAGGGTGGGGTGGGTGGTCTGTAGCTGTGGTCTGGAGCCAGGGCTGCACCAGGCTCTTCTTGTCAGGGGTTATGGAGGAGGCTGCAGCCACCCCAAATTTTGCCGTAGCCCCGTTCCCAGTGCCACTGCCGCATACCCAGCGCAGCCCAGGCTCTTCCCTGCGCATGGTGGGAGGTGAGGGTTAAGCCGGGAAGATCCGGGGCTATGCCAGGCATGAGGCGGCAGCTCTGGGAGTGGGGCTACAGTGAAGTTTGGGGTGGCTGCAGCCTCCTCTGTAGCCACCCACCCCAAGCCCAGCACCCACCCACAGTGCTTCATGCAGATCCAGGGGCACAACCCCCCCAGGGTGCACACAGTGGCTGGAGCTGCCACCCCCCCCCCCACCACCTCCCCATGCCTTGATGAGCTGCAGCTCCATCCTGCACCCCGCCCCTGCTGGGCAGCGCCTACCCCAGCCCCTCCCTCACTGCAGGGGGCATTGATCTGCCCCCCTCACGCCCCTTCCCTCCCCCCTCCTTTTCCACCACAATAGACTTTACTAGCTGCACGCAGCTCTCCACACTGTATTGGAAATCGGATCAGTATTGGCCCCCAAAATCTCTTATCGGTGCACCCCTAGTATATGCCCTTAATTTCTACCAGGAAAGCAGCAATTCTTATGGTAGAAATACTGCCTGTATGGTGTCTACAGTGGGTGACCCTGTGCAAGTCAATAAGGCCCAGATTTTAAAAGATATTTAGGCATCTAGCACAGGGAAATCATTGGTAGCTGAGGACCTAAATACCTTTAAAAATGGTGTTCTCCGCTTTTTGGTGACTCATTTTTCCCACCTTTAAAATATGGATCAGAACATTGGCTAGATGAAATGGCTGCACAATTGCTAATAATTTTTTTACTTTCATATTTTGGGTATCTGTTTTGAATGACAAATTATCATCTGGGCAGGTCACATGCACTCTTTGTATGTACTGGTCTTACATATTTAACATAGGCAGATTCCTTTGTGTGCGTGAGAGAGAGAGAGAGAGACCTTACATCACAGTACAGATCCAAACAGGTGCCATTTGTGGCTAGAGTGAAAAGTTATGAGGGCAGATTCTGTGCTCTGCTGATGCTTCTAATGTGAAACAAAAGTAAATTTTCAGGGTTTCATATTCCTGAGTAAGGAACCCATTTGAAGTAAATGCTAAGGGAGTTGGTTTGCAGCAGTCTTGTTCCCCTGGATCCCCTGAGCATTTATCATTTAAAATGAATTACGCGAATTTCTCTAACCAGCCTTTACTCCCATTGAAGTCAATGGCAAATCCCCCTTTATTTCAATAGAAATTGTTGTCAACAGTAAGTTCTTAACTAGCATTAACTAGCATTAAAACTGTTTAATAACAGTGAAGCTCATTTGCATGTACCTTTTAGGAAATGCTTGCAACTCTGAGCTTTTAGAAATCCTGAGCCTTACCAAATGGATTTTATTTGCTTTTGAATCATACAGAATAAATATTTGAGCTTTTTAGACAAATTACCCATCTAAGTGATGATCATAGAAGCAATTTAATAACAGCATACTGCAGTTCCGCATTTCATCTTTTCTTTCTAATTGTTTTATTATAGTTTTACTGTTCTTCAGTCAAATTTGATTGTTCCTGTATTTCCAGCAGGTGTTTTGTTATGTACCATTTGAATGCTAAGGGTCAGATTTAGTCTCCAGATGTATTCATACTGCTATCAGTAGGAAAGAAACACACTTACCAAGAGACATAAGTTAGAGGTAAATTCTGTATATGAAGTAAACTACTGATTTGGGGATTTATTATGAGGCTCCCTGAGAATCCATGGGTACATGGTATATGAATGTCTTTCAACTAGAGAAAAAGCTAATCTTGAAATGGCATTTACTTTGGTTTTTATCACATCTTAGGGAAAGATTCTTATCCAAATCTTCACTAATATAATTGTATATTGGATACAGTAAGATACTTTATATTTCAGGACTCCTTGTTTATAGGCTGAAAATGGCATGAAGTTTGACATAAATTCTTCCCTTTCTTCTTCTCTTCTTTCTGGTTTTAATAATTAAAGGGCCTCCTGCACTCCCAGTGGAGGAGATGAATTCAGTAGGTACAGAGGCAGACCTCAAATGTGTTAATGTTTTTTGCCCTTGTGAAATCATTAGTAACACCTGCTTTCTGTATTATATACAGCTGCAAAAAGAAGCCCTGGACATCAGCCCCATGAGTACCAGGAGCTAAAACAGAGGTCCTTAAGTAAAGACGCCCATCAGGGAAGCAAATCCAGTGACTCTGGAGAGGAAGCGGATAAAGATTTTATTTTTGTTTAGCTATCAGTACAAGTGCTTGGTAGTGCGAGATCCTTTATAGCAATCAGGGTACAGCAATCAATGACCCTTCTTACCAGCCACTGTTTCACCACGGGTGCATTTTCCTGTAGAACTCTAGATGATCATGATTTATAGTTCAATCAGTATGCATTTATTTTTGTCTTTAATTTCTGTTATGTATGATTTCAGACATTCCTTTCCATGCCTTTGCTAAAGCCAGCAATCATTTCATGTATTCTACTTGAATTTCTCTGAAGCAGCTACAAAGCATGCCCTGCATTAGGGCATTGAGAAAGCAAAGCAAATTAACTGGACATTGTCTTACACTAATACACTGTACAGCAGGTAATGTGTTGTACTGCTGAATGTAAATGTGTCAATTCTGCACGTGACTTAACTATAAATATATTCTTGCGGTATGCAATTGCACATTGTAATTATATTAACAGAGCACACTAATAAAATAATTTGTATAAATTATATATATTAGATGCTTGGGTATGATTTTTACATTCTCCCCTAGGGAGCTCCTTTCTTCCTGTTATTGTACTGTACATAAAACTCAAACCCTTACATTTGTGTACTGTCAAAAAGCACAACAAAGAAGAATCTGAATGAAATATAATCTTGTTATGCTTCCACATTCATATATTAATGTATATAATTGATTGGAATGAGGGCAATTAACATTTTATTAATATTGGTGTTTTCTAGAGGCCTTCTTAAGTTCTGTCTGCATATTAGCTTACTTTTAATGTGTAATTGTATAAGAAAAATAGTTTGACACCTGTAAAAACAATTCTGCTTTTTTGCATATTTCACAGACATTCACTTACATTACAGGTAAAAGGGATTTTATTCATATGTATATTTGTACCAATAAAATGATTTTACAACTGAAATATCAGTCTTTGTTTTGGGGTATAAAGCTTTTTTATCATCTTTTAGTTTTATATCTCTGCATGAGGATTGAATGTCATATAGAGATAAGGCTTACAATTTTAAAAATGCTTTAAATCTTTTTTGATTATACAAACAAAGTTTCTGTTAGAAATGGACAGGAAATCTGTTATGGTTTTCTATGTAAAATTATTTAAGGGAGATGTATTTACAAGTGACTTTGCTGGGAGCTTTTAGATAGAGGATTTTTCACACAAGCTAATAGCACTTCTTAAGATATCCAACTTGTGTAATCTGAGCCGCATTAGAAGCACAGAGCCTGCGCCTTCTAAACATGTGAACAACACCTACGTGATTTCTGTGATTCTGCTTGTCTCCGGTTACTCACTCAAATGTTTGCAAAATTCTGCTTAATTACTTCTGTGTGCTGTCTCTTGTGCCAAGTGGTGGAACATAATTTCACATCAGATTTGCTGGAATTTGACAACCACATTGTATTCATTTTGTACAAGCCTTACTCATAGAGCAAGGTACAGAATAATAGGAAATTGGACTTGCTGCATAGCAAGACATTTCTCGTTTTACCTCAGTACAGTCCAGGGGTTCATGAGTGAAAACTTTGCACTATTAACCATTTTGCTCTACCTCAGAACTTCACTCAGCTAATTCTTACTCCTTAATTGTAAGCTAATGAGACTAAGTTAGTTTACTAATTGGGAAGAGGAAAAACTGGGAAGAAATACCTTATATTTAAAGAAGAAAATCTAGCTAACTAACCACCATCTAAACTTGTATGTGGATTTTAACACAGGAAACACAAGCACCACTAAAACAGATGGAAAATCAGAAATGTTCAAAGTTTATTTTCTTAGGGATTTAATTTACCAGCAAGCCATCAAGCTTTATTAGGTATGAATAAAAATAGAACTTACCTGACAACCACTTAGAAATGTCTCACTTTCTGTTTAGTCTCTGTCTCACCTTGCAAGCAGGACCCCAGTCATTTGAAGTACTGCAATAAATAAATCATCTCCCTCAGGGATATATGCACACCCCTTAACCTGGTGTTTAATGGAGCTGAATTGAGCTGGTATTGAATGGAGCTAGTGAACCAGTGACAAGTACATACAAAAATATTGTTGAAAAAGGTGTGTATGTGGAAGGAAAATGTATATCTACACAACTACACAGTGGGTGAGTCTACACGTTCATTAATGTCCAGTAGTTACTGCACATTTAGTTTAGTATTTGCTTAATGAAGTACTAACTAAATACACAGCAACTACAGTTACTGCACAGTCACACTGGTGCAGTTTTTTTAGTGATGCTTACTGTGCAGTAGCCTAATACTACTGTGCAGTCGCATATTAACATGGTTTTTGCCCAGCACACTACTGCACAGTGCTATTAGGCTGCCGTGCATTAAGCATCCCTTGTAGATGTACCCTTGTACGCATAAAGATTCCATCAGCATCAGCCTGGGAGAGCAGTATTTCACACAAGTCAGTTACGTATGTTGTTGCAGGGCACCTCGGTGCGCCTGCTCCTAGAGAGGAGAAACTGCCAGGGAGAGAGCCCTGGCAGTGCCTAGTGAGCACAGCTGCAAGTTGCCGGGGCATCTAATCAGAAGCAGCTGGCCAGAAGGGGGCAGGGCCTGGCCTTTATAAAGCCCAGGGCCGAAGCCAGGCTAGCAGTTCTCTGCCAGCAGCCTGGGAGGCAGGAGCTCTGGGAGTGAGGATGTGGAGAGAAGCCTAGCAGCAAGTACCATGGTCATATGGAGCAATGTTGTTATGGCCATAGGGCTTCGGGTTTGAGTTACAGCCAGACGGCTTGAGCTTGCATTTGTGTTACAGCCTAGGGGCTTGGGGCTTTGCTTTGACATTGTGATATTACACCCGGAGGCTTGGGTGAGGCTGTAGGGGTTGGAGGAGGCCTCAATCATAGGGACCCCAGAGAGTGTGGGGTGCCCTAGCGCCAAGAGGGCGCATTAATTTCACAGCACCAGTGAAGGCGCAGCTTGCACACCAGTGCGGGAGCAACTGGCGGCAAGGAGCGCGGCCAGTGGGTCGCGGGCGCAACCAGTAGGTTGCAGACGGGGGACATAGACCCCGGATCGCATGCGGGGTACATAGACCCCAGCCCAGAGCGAGGGGCAATTTCATTGAGAAGCCCAGGGTGGGCACGGTGAGCCCCAAAGGGGGGGAGCGCCACGTTGTATTATTGAGAAGCCCCGTGGGGGCACGGTGAGCCCCAAAGAGGGGGAGCGCCACATTGTATTCTTGAGAAGCCCCGTGGGGGCACGGCGAGCCCCGAGGAAGGGGAGCGCCAGATCAGGGAGCCCAGGACGGGCGCAGCAGATGCTAGCAAGGGCATCACTGGTGGGGGAGCATTGACCTCAGCCCCAGGGAGGGGCGATTTACTGAGGAGCCCTAGAGGGGCCATATCGAGGAGCCCGAGACGGGCATAGCGAGCCCGGCCGCAGGCTAGTGCGGCAACACCCCTCAGACCGAGGCAGGGCGCTGCGGTTCCCCCGAGAAGACAGGGAGTAGCAGCGCGGTGAGCCGGGGTCAGAGAGGGTACCCGTGCAGTTGGCCGGAAGGGCTGGGGCCCGCTAGGGAGTCCTTGAGCGGGACCACACCATCAGGAGAGTCCCAGTGAGAGGCTGGGTGCGAGAGAGAGAGCCCAGAGTGGGCTACACTTTAGAGGAGGCCCGGGAAGCGGGCGTACAGACCTAATGACGTCTATTACATCTGCGAGGCTTGGGGCATGGTATTAGGGGCTGGTAGGAGCCACGCACAGCCCATAAGGCTGGGGTGCTTGAGTAGCACCCATCGTATGGGGCGACCCACGAGGGGTCCAGGAGCTTACGTGCCCGAGGAAAACACAAGGCGGCCTCCCTATTACATATTCCAGCAAGACGTGGCAGGCGAGAATGGAGGGTTCCCTCGGGCCGAAGTAGTGCGGTGAGAGGGCCTCAAGGGGATCACAGCCCTCCGCGAGGACCCTGCTGTGACATATGTCATTCCTAAAAACTTACCTATATACCATACCATCCATATATGTTATATTGTACTACTGAGGTTTTCTTTACTTTTATATCCTCTTGTCTGTAAAGTTATCTGTCTTAGTACAAGTGACTCAAATTGCATCCATAAAACCCACTAAAATAATTTTTCTGCACTGAAGAAGTCATGAATTTAAGTTCCAATATTTCAGGACTTTTCAGGGTTCAAAGTAAGTGTTTCTTTGCAAAGCCATGAATTTTCTGTTCCATTGCCATAAAGGCCCCACTTTCTAGCTCTACCCTGTCATGAAATACTGTGTCTAAGTTTGTTACTTGTGCAGGATTCACTGTTGCCAAATCACAGACCTTTAAGACAAAATAAATTGGGGATGGGCGAGGCAAATTCCCCATTTAGGTGGCAAAAAGGAAATACTTCTATGCCAGTTTGCTTAAAAGAATATGAAGCCTGAGGTTGCTGAGGGGATTAATTACATTGTACGCATACATGCACCACATGGAGTGGTTCTATCTATGAGAGAAATTACAGAGCTATGTGATAAGTACGTGTTTAGTGTATCCTTTTAAGTCACTTGCCTACCTTCTACTCACTAATCTAGCTACTCCAGGGCTACTTCCAATATTCCCGACCGTGAGCTAACTTCACACAGCTTCCATTTTAGAATAGCTTAATAGCAAAATATTTCCTTCTATTCTAATGGATGTCAAAGTTTTACCCTGACACATTATTGTATACTAATCTAGTTAGCAATATTTAAGTCATAACAGATTACTGCGCTTACCACACTTGCCAAGTCCCTTTAGTGACTTATGAGGCTATTACAGTAAATAAGCTAAAAATTCTTATTCTTTCAATAAAATAAAACTATTTTCTATATAGGCAGGCATCACTGAGTACCCAAGGCCCTATATCTATCAGTAAAGCAAACAAAAAGTTTTACCCCTTCAATGGAAAAGGCATAGAGACACCCGTCTCCACCCTCCCAGAAAAAGTCCCTTTTCCTCTTCCAAATTTGTGCAACCAGCTTTCACTCCAGCAAGGTTGTGATTAAAGAGCAAATAAGTCACAGCCTAACATAAGCCATACATAGATGGGGCCATAAGCCAAACATAGATGGGGAAAAGTCACAGCTGCCATCTGAAAATCAAAGAGCAGGGATGCATCTGTTAACTGAGCCGTGAGCTGTATTGGCAAAGGACCAAGCACCAATTTCCTCATCACCTTACCTCACCCTTTAGTATCCCATCTGGATTGTGTTCAAGCCAGGATTCTCCCAGGCTTGTCTCCAGCGCTGACCTGTACCAGGGATGACACACAAAGTGTAGCATCCAGGTTATAAAGATACAGCTGTATGTCATTTGCTTTACAGTGACCAGCAAAACAGAACTTCTCTTTCTCTCTCTCTCTCCCCCCTAGCAGCTCTGTGTATCCTAAACAGGAAGATCAGTTACAGAATTCTACCCAGCAACTTCACAGAAGAATAGTAAGTATTTATTACCTAGGACTTGTGTTCCTACATTACTGGTACACTTTTTGACTGCAGTCATATGCAAGGGGTCCCAATTAAGACAAAGGCCCCCTTGCACTAGATCAACATTTCCCAACTGGTGTGCCTTCAGACTTCACCAGGTGCATTGTGGGATCTTGTGGGGGTGTGGCTTCTGGTGGGGTGTGGGATGGGAGACACTGTAAGTGTGCTGTGGGATGAAAAAGGTTGGGAAATGCACTAGAGTCTACATGGAGTGCCAGGCTTGGTGGCAGCAGGCAGGTTCCTGCTCCCTTCCCCCTCCACTTCACTTTCCCCTCTGGCCCAGAGGCTCCAACTGAAGGAAGCAGCTATGTGAGATGCTGGAATGGGACAGGGATGAGTGGTATCAGAGAGCCATCACCCACCTCTTCCAGTGCCTGCTCCAGGCCAGTGGAGGATACCTAGGGAAGGTCAGGCAAGGAGCAGGTGCTGAAGGGGGTACCCACCTGCCACTGCTGCTGTCCCCAGCTGAGCCCAGCACCCCATGAAGTTGTTCACAGGAGCCCCTAACTAGAGTGGGGCACAAGTGGATTGGGGCTTCCCTTGGCCCTAGGTCAGCTGGGAGCAGCAGCATTGGAGGGCAGGTCTCCACTTCTTAGGCCCAAACATACCTCCTGTTGGAGGTGGTATAGGGGGCGGAATGGGAGGATAGGGAAGGTGCTGCTGAGAACCAGAGGGGAGTGCCCAGAACAGGCCTGTGGGGAGGTCTGGGGGATCTTACTTGCCTAGGGGATTCAAAGAAGTCTCAGGTAGCTGCTGCCATGGCATGACCTGCTTGCAAGGGTGGCACCAGCTGCATCTCGCAAATGCCATTTTACAAAATCCTAAACCCATCCATGATGTGAAGTATCGTGTTCTGTCAGTGGTTCTCAACTTTTTTTGTACAAGGGCCCATTTGTAAACATCAGTGGCCAGTCCTGACCCAGTACCCCTCACTCCTGACCTGCTGCCCCCAGGCCTCAGCCCCACAGTGTGTGGGGCAGAGAGTGGGTGTGTGGTGGGGGGAGGCCCAGGCAGCTCCTTCCAGGCTGGAACTGTGACAGTCTGCAAGGGAAAAGCCACAGATTCCCATGGTTTTTCTCCTTTAATTGAGAATCCATTTTTAAAGTCTGTTTGCAACCCTTTCATATATTCTTGTGACCCACTTTTGGATCATGACCCACAAGTTGAGAAATGCGATCCTGGGTCATTCAGCCAGCTAATAGCAGACCAAAAAATAGGCTTCAGTCTCTTGATTCCCAGTCTAATGCCCTCTCCCCTACACACTATGCTGTCTGATAATTATACAGGGTCTTCATAAAATCCTTGTGTACTTTTAAACTTTAATAACTTAAGTTGGTCCTTGCTGACATGCTCAGAGACATCAGTGAGGACTATGCTGGATGCTATATATAGCCCTGAACAGTTTATAGTCTCTCTAAAGACAATGACAATATGTGGATGTTCTAGATCAGTGAAATACCAGCTCAATCTTTTGGCCCTCTAAACCAAATGAGTGGTGTGAGGCTGGTCTGCAGGCCAGATCCAAACTACTGCCTCTACCCAGGTCTACATGCTGGGATCAGGGCCCTGGGACCCTGCCCCACCTCTACCTAGCCCCATGTGCCAGGATTGGGACCCCAGGACCTGTGCTGCCTCTGTCAGGCTCTGTACACTAGAATTGGGGCCCTGGGGCACTGCACTGTCGTCTGCCTGGCCCCAGGTGTGGGGTTCAGGCTCAAGGCCCTGTGTTGCCTCCACCCAGCCCTGTGCCAGGTTCAGGTCCTGCACTGCCCAGTACTACAGATCTAACATGCAGGGCCATGGCTGCAAGACTCCCCACAGACCTGTGAGAAGTCCCACAGTCCAGATAACAAGATACCATGGGCTGGATCTGGCCTGTGGGCGAGGGACTGAGCACTAGGGATGTGCAAAATTTTACCGGCAGTTTCATTTTGACGTTGTTTCGACTCGTTTCAAGCTCAAAACAGCAAAATAGAAATGAAACAGAGCTTCGAAACAGCCTCAAAACGAAATGAGGCAAGTTGAAACGTTTCGAAATTTTTTTTAACTGTTTCGAGTTTCGAAGCTCAAGCTGGGCTGCTCTCATTATTGACTATAGCTGGCCAGTGACTGTCATCCTTCCCTGAGGTCTCTTCCAATCCCAGTGCTCTGGGGGAGAGATGGAAAAACTGCATAAAAGGCAGCATTGTTTGAACTGCCCTGCTTTCTGCCTTGGTGTCAGTTGAGTGAGGGTTCACCTTAACACACACACAGTGTCACCCACCCATGTCACAAGTTTGCCTGTCAGCAGCCAGAAGTGCAGGGCCCCAGAACCCAGACTCCCCCTGCACCTATCTCCTTGACAGTTGGCAGGCTTCATGGCTGCAGCAGGGCCTAACATGCCTGCAGTTTTGACCCCACTGTAGCTTAACACATACACATGACGTGTTTTGCTTTCAAGACTTCCTACGAGTCTCATCCAAATCAGGCCAGAAATGACAAAGTTATAGGCTGTTTTGAGCTTCCCCATTAGCCTATGGGGAAAACGTCAAAACTGTTTCGATGAAACAAAACAGAACAGTTTTGAATCGAAACGAAATTCAAAATGAAATGCTGTTCTGTTGAAACATCAAAACAGAATGGTGCCGTTTCCCACAGCCCTATTGAGCACCCACGTAATAGATCATGGCAATAGAGAATAACCTTGTGACTACAGTGTGACAGTGAGTTGAGTTTCCAGTGAAAAGAAATGTTTTTAATATTCATTTTAAATTATAAAGATAAGAACTAATGATATGGATGCTCTTTCTTGTCTACCCATCTAAACAGTTGCAGCTGGCAGTTTATTAGGAAGATATGATGGTAGAAGTTCAAGTGGGTTTCTAACAGATCTGAAAGAGGCGTAATGGCTGGGTTTGAGGAACAGTGCAGTAAAGTAATTCTAGTCTAGAACTACTGTTGCCAGAAACCACATAGGGACTCCCTGTGTTGTGTTTGCATTTCACTTCAGTAGGCACTGTCAGATATTGGCAGTTTAAAACACTGTCTTTATAATTACATGTATGAAGTTTATTTTCCACTAGGAAAATCTTGAGACTTCCCTGCTCCTTTTAACCATGCCAGTGCTTTCACCAAAGAGGTTTTATTGTGGCTTTCTTGGCCAAAGCGATTCCTCCCCTCCCATTTATGAGAACAAGAGACCAACAGTGGATTCAGGAGTTCCCCTGGGTCACAGACCTGATTTAAGGTACAGAAGGCTAGAAATTTTACCTGCTTCCCTTCCAGTCTGTATACTAGACTGAAGCAGGAACAGGCACACGCACTTGCAGGTGGGAAGTTCATCACTACTGGTTTGGTATAGTCAGAAATGGCTGGGTGGACTAAGATCTAGATAAGAAAGGCACTTGAGATTCCCCTTGATTTCCAGATAAAATACTTGAAGGCTGCTTTTGCAGTTCTTCTCTAGCTACAAACCAGTTGTGATGTTAGGCAGATTTGTTCCAGAAAAATAACGGCTTACTGACCATGCTTACGGCTATTCGGTGCATTGCTCAGGGATAATTGACTCTTTCCTGATGCTCTTCTGCAGTTGTTAAAGGAATGTTCACAGCAGATCCTTTTTTGCAAAGCTAGAAGGGGCATCAGTGAAGAGTTGTCTGAAAACTAGTGACATGAGGCAGAGAGATTTATTCCAGGCCCAAAGGAAGTTTCTATCACAGTTGTGAGTACAATCTGGGAGTCCTTGCCCCCCTGCCCTGGCCATGTTGGTAAGTGTGTTTGTATTACCTCCTTGTCAAGACCTATGGAAATAGGTCTGGCTCAGTGCACAAACAAACTCAGAAAATTAGGCAGCACATATAGCTTAAAAAAATGTTTGTGGCTCAAGAGTTGTGTAAGCTGTCATTGCTGCCTGATTTGTGGCCTTGGTTGCACACTGAATGGGAGCAGGTTGGTGGGGCTGTCTGGCAGGGCTGACCAACCATGTACATCAGCAACGTGTTTATAGGCATGATCCAATTTTCTGAGCTTGACAGGGAGTAGGTTTACTTCCTCCAGGGTGACCTTAGCTGATCAGAGATCGCAGTATTTCTATAGGTTTATGAAGATATTGAGGACTGCTGAAGAGCTAAATGACCCAAGTACTTGCATTTTAAAAGGGTAAAGATAATTGAAAGTGAAGCACCAATCTTAAAGTCCCCTTTGGAGCAGCTGGAGCTAGAGATGCCTCACAGGAGCCCTAGGAGCAAAACTGCCACTAAGTGAGCTCATAGCCTTGGCTTGTGGTGGGAATGTGACCAGACAGAAAAGGACCTGCTGGCTGTGGTCTCTGGATTGCACTGATTCTGTTGGATTACTTGGGAGCACAAGGCAGACATAAAATCTGATCATTTAACCATTAGGAATCATTAACAAAGAAGCCCCTTCCAGGGGCAGATCTAGAGAGGGAGTGGCAACATGGCCACAGCCCCCTTTGGCTGTATGATGCATGCTCAGAGAGCTCACCAGCATATTGTTGGAGCTCCTGCTGGGAGCTCTGCTGTGCTATGAGCTCTATGAGCTCACTGGCTAGTCTACCTAGAAGCCCTGCTTTCAAGGAGCTCTGGAGCCTGCTGCTGTTTCCTTTTTCCCCTCCCTCCTCCACCTACCCCCACCCCTGAATTCAGCAGCAGGGAAAAGGAGGGGACAAGCAGCCAGCAACAATGCTCAGCCTCTGCTTTTTACAAGGCCCACGGGCTGCATTCTGCTACTGGTCATTTCCTCCTTGCTCCTGGTCCTGAATTGGGGGAGGAGGGGAAGAGCAAATTGCAGCAGTCGCCAGAGCTGCAAACAGTGACTCTTAGTAGCTCCTATGCCACTGAACTAATAGGGCTCACAGCACTTGGGGGCTCCCAGCAAGAGCCACACTGACATGCCAGTGACCTCTGAGACCTCAGTGATATCCAGTATCACAGTGAGGGGCTGTGTGGCACCTGCACAATGAGCTCTCTTCGCTGCACATTCACCAAAAAGTTGGAAGGGTGTGGCTGCACCCCTGTCACCCTGATCCTGGCTCTGCCCCTGATCCCTATGTAATGCACTTGAGCAGCTATAATGTAAGTTAATAAAAGTCAATAACTATGAGTGAGGATGAGGTGCTGCCCAAGAGTGACATTCAAACACTGAGCAGATACAACACCAAGGGGTCTGTGGAACAGAAGAGAGTATCCATGTGCCCTCTTTGCCACCTCTTAGGGGAGGCTCCAGGAAACCTAACAAAGCACCAAACTGGCTGGACACTGCTGTCAATGGATTCAATCTTGGCCATTAGCCAGATCACAAAGATCTACAGGAGGTTATCCTACTACCAGGTGTGGGATGAGCTGGGTGTGCAGGATGGGCTTCTGTTCAGAGGAGACCTGGAAGTAATCCCAACAAGTTTGAAAGGTGACATCATGAAATAAATGCACTCTGTGTGCCTGGCAATACAGGCATGCTTGAGGTGAGCCAGGCTGTGTATCTACTGGCCTGGCATAGACATCTAATTGAGGATGTACATGAAATACTGTGAGGAGTACAAGTACTTGATTCATGAAATCCCAACTGGACTAGGAAAAGGTTGAAAGAGGCCTCTTCATTTTAATAAGAGGAACTACAAGCTCACTGTAGATTAATATTTATGTGAGGCAAACTCTCTGAAGGATACTCAAGATCCTGTGCTCAGGAAATAGAAGGAGCATTTTGCAAGCTATGGCATAATGATACTTAGACGCAAGGCCACAGCCGATGACAGCAGAGTTCAAAGAGTTCAGTACCACATGGAAATTTGACTCAAGACCTCATCCCCAGGGTACCCACAAAGCAACAGGGCAGTGGAGCTGGTAGTTAAGGCAGCCAAATGACTGAAGGCAAAGATAAAAAAAAAACAATCCCTAAAGCGATCCCTAACTAGTAATGTTGGACCATCACAGTATTCCCACCCAAGGACAAGAGAGTAGTCCTGCACAAGGACTGGTGGGCCAGAGAACCAAGAATACTTATCATGATGGATAGTCGAGTGCAACCTAGAGGAGTAATGATAATAATACACAGTACAGAGGCAAATAAGAGAATGCAAATTACACAGGCAGCCTGCCACAACAAAAGAACTCAGGGTCAAAGACCATTATGCACAGGAGAGTAGGGCTATGTCTGGTCATCTAGTAGCGACACAAAGAATGGCAAAAGGCAATAGGAGCCCATTGGTTTTTCTGAAGTAGCTACAGACTTCAAACAGTAGTGATACAAAATAGAAGCCGGTCATGAAACAGCAGCATATAGCTGGCAGGTCTAGATAGATTTGCACTGATGTCTCAGCATAATTCTATGTCTTGCAAGACAGGCAGGTGCCTACTACTAAATTAGAGAACAGCTGGCTAGACTGCAATACTGCAGAAAAGCTCTTGGGGTGCTTTTATGAAGCTGAATGAATCAGCAATGTACTCTTGCTGAAAAAAAAGTTAATATACTGAATTGAATTAAAAGGAGTTTTGCCAGTAAGTCATAGGTGGGATTCTTCCACTCTGTTCAGTACCGGCAGGCCTCATCTGAAATCCTGTGTCCTGTTTTGGGCACTGGACATTAAGAAAGATATAGACAAACTGGAAAGAGTCCAGTGCAGAGCACCAAAAATGATTAGAAGTCTAGGAAACATGACTTTAGACAAAAAGTTGGGAGACTTAGGATTGTTCATCTTGGAGAAGAGAAGACTGAGAGGGGATTTGATATGTCATCAAATACATAAAGGATGGTTATCAAGATGATGATGACATTCTCTGTGGCCAAAGGGGACTGCAGCCAGGAAAATTTAGGCTGAATATTGGGAAGAACTAACCTTGAATGATCATGGAATCTCCATTTGTAGAAGCTTTTAAGCGCAGGTCATTCAAATAAAATGAGTTAGGGATGATTTGCCTTGAGCAGTCAGCTGAACTACCTGACCTAATAAGATCCCTTCCAACCCTAATTTTCTGAGATTCTTTGATTTTGAGACTGGGGCCAGGAGCACTTAAATTGAACCACGGCCATCAGCTGGTTTGGTGTGATGTGGGAAAGTCAGAAATAAGGTAGCTAGATAAACAATATGAAGCACCAGCACCCAAAAGAATAAATGCAGCAAGGCAGAAACAAATTCTGCACTGCCAACAGTAACACAAGCAGGAAATGGGGAACTGCCTCTATACCCAGGTGTTAAGTTTCTATCTCATCTGTCAACTCATTAATTTGCTTGGTTTACCTCCCAACTGTTAGGAAACCAGCATATTTAAAATGCTGTGAAGTCTTAAGTTGCTGGAAAAGGTGGTCATGTCTTTCCAGTGAGCTCTACGCTAATAAATTGATTCCAGCAAGTCAGTAAACACTTGTATAAAAAAACACGGCAATAAAAATTGTTGAAAGGAAAGATGTAGCAATCTGCATGGAACTTGAAAGGAAGAGAACAAGTTGTAGGAGAAGAAAGATGGAAAGAGGTGTCAGGAAGTTTGTGTACATGCATCTGGCTAAAATGCTACCTGGAGTTGCAGCACAGTTGCAGGGAAGAGTTCACCCAAAATAGTTTTTACAACCGTGTTTTTAACCAGCATCAGGTACTTGAAACAGAGAAACTACCAGACTTCAAGCACTACTTTACCAGAGATAAGTTGCTACCCCCCCGGGGGTTATAGTGCACAATTCCCCATTCTGGGGTTTCTCGCACTTTACTTTAGAGTAGCTAGTACTGTTGTTCACAGCAGGACACTGGACCGCATGGACTGTTGGTCTAACCAAGTACAACAGCTCCTATGCTCCTACCTTTTCGGTCACTGAAGCCAACTTGTTCTGAAAGATCAAAGCCAATCAAAGAACATGTGTATTGAAAGAAAGGAAACAGCATGTGTGAATCAAATGTTGGGTTTGGGGGTGAAGTTCTGGCAATAAAGCAAGGAGCTTTGTCTTTGCTATTCATGTGCTTTAGGACTCTTCTCTATACCCACATCCATTTGCAGAGGTCCCTTTTCCCACAAAGCCCATTAAAGCAAGGACAGACACAAAAAGTAGGAGGATTAACCTTCTTCTGAAACATGTACTTAGTGTTTAAATAAAGACTTCTGGGAGCCACAGGCCACGTTATACTGGCAGAGTTTAACCAACAAGTAATTTGGAAGCACTGGATTGGGACTTGGGAGATCTAAATCTCTATCATAGTATGTGTATGTGACTTTGGGCAAGTGTCTTTGTCTATGCCAGCAGTTCCCAAACTGTGGTACAGGTACCACCAGTAGTACATAGACAACCACAGTGGTATGTGTTAACAGATTTATTATAATTAGTTTATATGTCAATATAGTTTATATTGTCAAATGTATATGACAAAAATTTGCTGGTGGTACTTAAGGTTGAACTGAAAAATTTGCTGGTGGTACTTAGAATTGTATCTTTTTAAACTGGTGGTGCACAATCTGTCAGATTTTGGGAAGCACTGATCTATGCTTCAGTTTCCCAGCAGTAGATGCCCCATGCTTTCTCTGTTTAAATTGTATAATTAAACTTAAATCATGTTTAAGTTAGCCTGCTTAAATGAGTAGCCTAGGTAAGGCCTCTTCTTTCGGATGTGCACTGCCTCGTAGAGTAAACCTGCAACCTCCATTGAGGTTCTAGTGTAACAATAATAAGTAACCACATACTTGCACCAAAATGCTAAACTATTGGAATCATCCACCTACCCAGGCTAAAGCTTCAAAAAGTTGGAGAAAACTTTGTGGTGCTATATTGAGTAGCTAAGGAAAGACCTCTCTACTGAGTTAGCAGGGGCTGTGCTAGTGCTAAATTTATCTCTCATTCTGTATCCTACAGCAAAATGAGTATGAGGCTCCAAAAATATAAGAACTGCCTTTCTTAACGTGAAAGTAATTCTGTCCATAGGGAAGCAAAGATGTTTCATAGATTTCATAGACATTAGGGCTGGAAGGGACCTCAGAAGATCATCGAGTCCAGCCCCCTGCCCAAAGGGCAGGAAGTCAGCTGGGGTCATAGGATCCCAGCAAGATAAGCATCCAGTTTCATCTTGAAGGTGTTCAATGAAGGCGCTTGAACCACCTCCGGTGGCAGGCTGTTCCAGACCTTGGGGGCTCGGACAGTAAAGAAATTCTTCCTTATGTCCAGCCTGAAACGATCTTGTAGTAGTTTGTGACCATTCGACCTCGTCATCCCTTGGGGCGCTCTGGTGAACAAACGTTCCCCCAGATACTGGTGGTCACCCCTGATAAACTTGTAGGTGGCCATCAGATCACCCCTGAGCCTGCGCTTTTCCAGGAACTTGAAAGTTGACTTTAACATCTCTGCGAAGCTATCCTGGACCCCTTTTTTATGGCTGTGCTTCAAGTGTTTGCATTTGATAAGCCCAGCTAAGGGAAGTAAAGATTAAGAATTACAGACCTTTCCTTCTTCATTAGAGTGATCATTTAGGTAATGTCATTACGTTGTGAGGTTTTACTAATTCCCAATGCATCCTGCCAGCTGACCCCAGCCGCTGAATCTTTCAGGTAATCATTTTTTTTCTATTTCCTGATAAGTTCAATGAAAAAGGATAAAAGCTGCATGGGAGAATGATACATCTCAGGAAAGGCAAGAAATGGGGCTGCTCTCTAAGAAAATCTAATTTGCTTTAACTGAACACAGGAGTAAACAACTCTGTGATATCTGCTGAAAGTCACTGAAACAGGGAGAGCAAAATACGGAAGACTTTCTTTTTAAGGTTGCTTAATGCAAAAGACTCAGAAGTTGGCACAGCAGACACATATAGAAGGTTACAACATCCACCTTATTGAAACTCCTATTAAATCCTAGCAGATTACTGAAATGATTTATGTCATTAACAACTAAGCAAGCCCCAGGGTGAGTAGCGTTAATTAACACACTGTCAACACAAAAAAGGAGACAATTTTTGCTTCCTCAACTACTCCTAACTTCTCACAGCTATGGAAACTACCTGAGTACCACAGCACCAATTTCAGTGCTATAGACAGAAATTAGCCAGAGGTGGCAATGTGGAATGGGATGGTATCTTTGCCTCCCCATGGGAAAGCTTGGGAGCAAAACCCAAGATCAGCAAGGGGGAGATTAGGAGACTCTTTGTTGGGATTGCCTCTCCTTCCTCGTCTGGTACTGCATATGGAGGGAAGAGGAGGAGCACTTGCGCCTTGATTCCTGTTCCACCCGAAGTTTAAAATCAACTGCCTGGCAGTGGCAGCAGCATTTCTAGTCAGGCAGTGCTGAAGGAGTTGATCTGTCTGTCTGTAATGCTTTAAGGGTGGGGGTAGGTGGAGGTGGATCAGATTTGACTTCATGGCTCACTGTAATCCACCTGATTGCTTTTAAACTCTTCATTCTACAGGTGTTAATAACCTTCTCTTCTTTTTAAGGGTCTTGATGTTCTACCAATCAAGCTAACCTTTCTTCTGCAATCCTGCTGTCTGTTTCCTGCTCCTGGTAATGGAGCTCCTATTTCACAGCCTTGCAGACCATTTCTAACTCATTCCAATGAAGTTACATTTGTTTTTGCTTCAATCCTACACTGCATACTACAGCCCTAGGCCCCTAGCATATTAGAAAACTTTCTAGTTTACTTTGAATTGAAGAAAAATGTATGTTTGGGGTTTTTTATATGTGATGATGCACCTCACCATCTCCACCACCATTTTCAAAATTTTAGATCTGCCCATGTGCCTAGGCTTCACTTCCTGAGCTGATAGCCCCAATCAGGTATTAGCCTTTCCTACTGCTCACTCTGCAGCCCCCTGTTCAGAAAGGGAGGAGATTGTTTCTCCTCACCAGCCAGTGATAGGGGCAGGATCTTGACCTCACCATAACCTCTGGGTAACAGCTTAGTAAAGAGTGTATAGGCTGGTCCCTGACAATTGTGGCAATAACTAGGAAAGCTTGGTGATCTATTGCTAGAAATAAAGTATCTGATGTGGTCAAAATGTGCTCATTGTTTCTTTTAATCCTGCTTGTCCTATCCCAACTCCCATTCTGCCCTTCATGCCAATTGATTCAGCGATCTGGACTGATCTCACTGATTTGGGAAACTAATGTCATTCCTGCATCTGTCATTTTGTTTTCTTCTGGGGAATCTGTGCTCAACTAAGGGTTAACTTCTGTCCTGGGAGCTGGGCACTGAATATGACCCTTTTTCTCCTGTGGGAAACAAAGTAGCATGAAGCCTGGAGAACAAGCTGGCCAAAAACAATGTAGTCATAACCTCTCTTTTTTTGTTGTTTGAAAATTATCTACAGATCAGAACATTTATGCACACTGTTATCCACAATCATTTGATGAATCTTCCACTCAAGCCTACTTCAGCCAGTGGTTTGATTACAAACTACTTACTTTGGTTATTATTTTGAGAATTTGCCATTGGTAATTCATTATGGGGATTATGTGACTGGTTATCTAAATTATGTGGTATGACTTCTGTTCCTTAATTGGATGACTCCCAAACCCACTAAAAGGTTTCAAGATGGCTATGCAAACCCTTCCAGCATAAATACTCATGCCTATTCACATGGGACCTAATCCAAATTCCACTGAAGCCAGTATGTATTTATGGCACTTCCTCTTCTTGCAAGCCAAAAGGTGCTTGTTAAATTGGACTGAAAAGTCTGTGGAAGAAATCATAGCTACAGTTGGAGAGAATTATTTGTTGCCAGCACTCTCCCCATCCCTGTGCAAGAATTTTTGGTTAAGATGCTCTGTTTGCAATCACAAATACAAAGACAGGATACTGGGAGAGCCCCAGAAGGAGGAATTAGTTCATTTTTCCTTTTCCCTATATCTTAGTCTTATCCAGTGTTATTAATCTGTACCCAGATTTGTTTTAGTCAAAGAAATGGTGAAAAAAACATTATTTTCAATTTTCTCTCAAGGTGCATTCAAATCCCTCATTGCTCTTTATAACAGAACTAGCAAATTGCCTATCAAGAATGACGGTGGGGTGGAGGGCGGGCATCCCTCTCCCCACCCCTGCCTTGGGCCAGGGATGGGCCCAGGCTGCTACCACACCCCCCCCCCCCCGGCTCGCCCCCTGCTCCATCACCTCTATTATGGCAGCACTCTGGTCCCCATCGCCCCCTTCTGCCTCCAAGAAGCAGGGGAGGGGGGCAAGGCCAGGGGAGCTCCCCTTCCCTGGCCTTGCCCCCCTCCCCTCCAGCCTCTCAATCCCCACTGTTGTGGCGGCACTCCACTGTCTGTCCCTGTCTGTGTAGGGCACTCTGATTGGCTGCTGAGACAGCAAATCAGAGCATGAAAAAAGCATTACAGACAGACAGATCAACAGATCGATAGACTTAGGCTTTTATAACATTAGAATGATTTCTGAGAATTTACCCAAACCTACATAAGGATCAAAAAGGCATTTCTTGTGCTTAGACATTTAATTGCATTAATTTGAAAATAAACCAATAAGCAAACATCTGAACTAGCAGTCTGCCATTCTGAAGCCTTAATGGAAAAAAATCTCATCCTGCCAACTATTATTAGTTTATCTTTACAGCCATTTCTGAATAAGAAAGGGAGACAAAAGCTGTGTAAAATTCAAAATACTTACCTTTGAAAATGCATGATGCAATGAAAAGAAATGTGTTATTTCAGCTCCATTCTTCTGGGTGTAGTTTTAATAACAATGATTTCACAATCTTACTTTACAGCTTTTGAGTAACGCAGAGACTGGAGAAAATCTTTTTGTTTTAAGATTATGGCATTGTACAAGAAGGGTTTATGGGAGCACCATTTTAATCTAAAATAATCCCAGTTATGTTTCATATATCACAAACCTTTAATCTGTGGCTTTAGTTAATTTCTCAAAAAAAAGAAAAAGTACCCTGATTCTGCTAAGTAAATACACAGCAGATGGATTTGTTTGTTATTTTCATACTGACTCTAGTAAATCCACCTTTCAATATACATTTTAAAGCTACTGTGCTCTGAAGAAAAATCTGGTGTGAGCCCCTTCCTGTTTGAGCCAAACACGCATTAGAACCTCTAAAGTTGTTCTGTGCCACATTTCAAGCAAGATGTCAAAATAATGTGTGAAGGTTCCCCTTTCCTGAATACCGGCACACTGGGGCTGGAGCAGCAGTAAGGTCGGAGGACGTGAAGGTTGGTAACCATGGCTTCACGCTCTTCCCTTGCTCATAAAATTTACCCAGTTCTGTTAGGCTGGAATTGTATTGATGAAATAGCTCAACTTTTGTTCAATGTTTTATAGAGAGGATTCTTCCTTTTTGCCCCACAGTATTTCCTAGTGACCACCTGAGTTACACTAGCTCATCGTTAAGAGGAAAGTTACACTTGCCCCTCCATGTACATATGCCATTAGAAATTATGGGCCACATTCTGATAATCTTTGCATTGAAAAGGAAGTCAGTCCAGAAGATGCCTCCATTCAAATCAGCGAGACCACTCTGGTTGCAGGTAAACAGGCGCTCACCATGAGAAAAGATTTCAGACTCTTACAAGGCCTCCATGCCTTGTAGTGCAGACTGCACCAATTGCACCTTACATGATAAGCAGTGTTTAACAGTTGATGTCACTGTATGTTGCTTCAGCATCATCTGGACTGAGATTTACCACCTCAGTTTTTGCAAGGACTTTCATATGGTCTCCCATGCTATTAGAAAGCATAAGGAAATGTGGAATATCATCTCCAAACTATTGCTGGTCATTCCATTAGCATCTCAGCCTTTCCAGTGGTTTGGTATTCTTTTTCTATTTAATGATGATTTTGTCTGGATTTCAAGAAGTCCCAGTCATATTTCTTGTGAAAAGAGATGGACGGTGGACATGGTTAACTGTTGAGGAGACTGGTGTCATATTTTTAGCTAATGAATGGGAATAGCAGGATGACCAGCATCCTCACACTGCCTTGGTAATAGTCCTGAACTCAGACCCAGATGGACCACCAGCTCTGTGGGAAATGGGTTACTGTATTTACTCACATACTGCATGCACCTTTCCCCCCCAAAATCAGCCCTTCAAAATTGGGGTGCATAGCTTAAGCAGGGAGGTGATTTTTCTTTGCTTGAATAGAAGCCGGGTGGAATGCAAACTAATATATATAGCATATGGCTGCCAAGATGGCTACTACTTGCCTCTGGGGCTGCAAAGAACAGGAGTGGAGTGCTGTGTTTAACCCTCTCAGTCACTGGTGATGTAGTCTTCTTTGCAATCCCTTGCAGTCGAGGATCATTGTCTTCCATGATTGTCTTATCTGTGTGTCTAAAGATGGCTGATGAGGCCTATCCAGGATTGATGGACTCTACTGCAGCTCAGACATGTGTTTCTATGTGGGGTGGGTGATGCTGGTTTCTTGATTTGGTCTGCAACATGCTGGTTCTGCTACTCCCACTTTTCCATCTACTGTTGTAGTTGTGAGGTTTCAAAATACTTAGATCCTTACAACAAATTCCTCCTCCATTTGGGGCAGTTCTGGGCAACAGCCTTCCATGAGTTGACACTGATGTTGCATTTTTTAAGTTGGCCGTGAGAACATCCTTGAAGTGCTTTCTCTGCTCTCCTCTTGAGCATATGCCTTAGCTGAGCTAGGAGAATAAAACTTGCTTCAGGAGTCTGGAGTCTAATATCCATATGACATGGCTGATCCAACCAAGTTGTGTTTGCTTGCAGGAGGGTGCTAACATTGGTGTGTCTGTCTTCTCACTGGATTTAGAGTCTCTTCCGCAGACAGCATTGATACTACTTTTCCAACAACTTTAGATGGCTCCTTTGTGTTGTCCATGCCTCACCTACATATAGCAAGGTGGGGATCATGACTGCTTGATAAACCAGGAGCTTGGTTTCGGATCTGATGTTGCGATATTCTCACGCCTAGTTCTTCAGGTACCCAAAGGCTGCACTTGCATATTTGAGGCAATGTTGAATTTCTTCATCAATGTCAACCTTTGGTGAGAGAGAGTTTCGAAGGTGATCAGTCCAATACTCATCAGCCTCTAGCATAGCTCGAGTAATGTGGGCATGTTTGCAATCCCAGGCATGGACAATGACATCAATCAGGTGTCAATGCTTAGATCATGGGGGTTGTCATGATGTCATTTTTCTGGTGGAACCAGATGTTGGTGATGGTGAGTCCATGTTCCGTGCAAGAGGAGGATAGCACTGGAGTTGACCTTTCCTACTCCTTCCTTGCTGATGGCTCTGTATCAAAGGTTAGAGTCCCTTCCAATTCTGGTGTTGAAATCATGCAGAAAAATAAGTCTGTCTCCCTCCGAAATGTCAGAAAGGATTTGGTCAGGGTTGGCATAGAATTCCTCTTTGGTTTCATCAGCAGTGTCAAGAGCCAGGGCATATGCCCTGATGACAGTGGCATATTGGCTCTCTGCTAGTTTCAGACAGAGATTCATAAGGTACTTATTCCAATAGGGAACTCGCTGAGTTGGTTTATGAGTTCATTCTTAATGGCAAAAGCAACTCCATGAAGTCAACATTCTCCTTCCTGTTTACCCTTCCAGAAGAAGGTATAGCTGCCTCCCTGTTTTTTGAGCTGCCCGTCTTCCACTCACCAGGTCTCGAAAATGATGATGCATCTTCACTGGTATTTTCAACCATGGTAAAGGTGATCCTACTGGGCATGGTTATCCAGTCAGGAACACGGTAGACAGCCTAGGTTTAGGGCACCTTTTCTAGCCCCCTCCCCATGTGGAGTAAGTAGAGCAGATCCTGAAGAGGGCTGCTCACTCACAGTTACAGCTGCTGAATTGCACTCGTCTCATCCAAGTGGTAGATGACCTTCTTGTAACTGCTGGCTTTGTGCCAGTTCATAACAAGGAGCTTCCAGACCTCAAAATCCTGCTCCCATGGCCATTAGCTGGTTGCCAAAGGGCTTGAGGAATGTGCTGGAAAAGCTATTTTCACAGAAGACCCCTGTGCATGACTTCTTTTATCATGGAAAAGCTGCTACACATCAGCTTCCACACAGCTCTTGACAGAACAGGACTTTGATCAAATGGCAAGGAGACCAAGGCAACTGGGGATCTCATTCCACTGAAGCATTTATCTGCCTTCAGAGCCATTGAGATGCTAACATCTTCTGCCTTCTCTGCCATTGAGAACTTCTAGACCCATGGCTGGGGATTAGGCAGGCTTCTTATAGTGGCAACCCGTACTTGCCATGTCACAGCACCATCAAAAGATATACGTGGCTTTTCAGGAAGGAAACCATTGCTATCTGCTGTTCTCACCACATCCTGGTGGTACCGCCACTGCTTGGTCCATGACTGCTTATTTGTCAGACTTACTCCTGCTTATTTCACAACTACCCTTCCTTGAAGGTCATATCCACAACCTGTGGATGCGCTGGGCATCAGTACAGCTCCTCCACATATACCCAGTGGTGACACAGTAGCTTTTGGCTGAAAAGCCATTGAGCTGGGTGAGTGAGCTGCCAGCCTGTAGTATCTTGATTAGGTTTGTGATGTGGAAACAGCACTGTGTTATTTCCAGAAATGTATATAAAGAACTATTTCCCATGAAGAAATATCAGTCTTACTAGTGGCCCTGGAAGGTTCTGGGACTAGTCTTGTTGCTGTCCTGCCACACCAGGAAGTTCCTGCTGCCTCACTCAGACTGTCTCCTGAGATGCCACACTTCCTGGACACTTATGCTGTACTGTCAGCTATTACTCAAAAAAATCTTTTTTTCTACATTCTCGTTTCTTAAACTAAGGTGTGAGTTTTACTTTGGAACATCTGTTATGCAAGCAAATGTCATTTAAACTGTGTATCCAGTCATACCCTTTATGACTGATGCTGTCAGTAAGGGTGGTGTGGTTTGTAATGTAGATGATTATCCACTGATACCTGAATCAAGTGATTGATGCCAAGCCAACTTACGTTGTTCAAAAGATTCCCAGTGACTTCAGTGGGCTTTGGATCAGGCCATAAGACCACTGAACTTGCTTCACAGAATAATCCTTGATTTTGAGGGATGCCTCTTTCTTTCTTATTCAGACATGTTTTAACCACTTAACCAATTATCAGTATGCTTTAGGACAGGGGTTGACCATATACAGCCTGCAGCCCAGATTTGCTCTGCAAAGCCATCAGATCTGGTCTGGAGTCATGGGGCATCAGCAGCAGTTGGCAGTGGTGGGGCTGCACTCACTGGCCTGGGTGACAGAAAGGGTGGCAGCAGCAGCACCTGGGCCCTAGTGTTGGCCATTCTCAATCCAAGCTGGGTCACTCTGGCCTGCTGCCGGAAAAATGTTGCCAACCACTGTTTTGGAACACTGCTAAGACAATGACATTTCTTCCAGTGGTACTGCACCACTGATTAGGATGTGCTTACACTTCCAAGCATTTGGGTTCTCATTTCATGCATTTAATTTCTCTAATCTATTCTTTGAAGTGCAGACACACATGCTCTTAGAACTGTCATAATGGATGTATTTAGAGGCAAGTTGTATGACCAGCCACTTAAGGGTTTGGGAAGGGGGGATAGTAATCAAGGACATGTCACTACTCCCTTAAGGCAACATGGTACGTGATGTTGTGATGATGGTGCTCCCTCCATGCTAATGCTAATGCATGGAATAGAAGACCTGCTGCTATTAATATCATGTTCAGTGGGAGATGGATAAGAAACAGCACACCATATCAGTACACAGAGCAAGCACTGGCCCTGTTGATATTAAATCATGCATACATCAATCATCCACCCATTCTCTATTAAGGATCTGGTACCAGAATGTCTCTGGCATAAGAAGGGAAGAGATGTCTGAAGCAGTAATTCTTCTCCATGCCTCCAACAGGGAGGATGTGCTCAATTACAGCTCCATTTCCTCTCAAATTAACCTGGATGGAGCAATGGTATTTCCCTCCACTGCTGTATGCTGACACATTCTTGGCTTTGAAGTACAAGGAAGCTGGTCATGCAGGTTCCACCTGCCTCTTCTCTCTCTGCAGGGTGGCTCATGCACCAAACTTCCCCTTCTCTGGCTTGTAAATGTAAGATGCCAGCTGGGGGTTCCACATGCATCTCTGTCAGGCAATAATGAGGAGGAAGGCAGAAATGTTGGACATGAAGTGGGAACTAGCAGTTAGGGGTGATGGTAAAAGTGGGCAATGGCAGCTCAGGCAATGGGATGGACCAGCAAACAGGGAAAGCCTGAATAAGTTTGGTTAATTTTCCATCAAACTTCATGGACTTCGTCCCAATTGCATTCTATAGGCACTTCCCACAAGGATTATAAAAGAGTATTTTAGTACTACCATATTTTTCTTTAGGTTAACTTAAAAGGAGTTTATGAATACCAAGGTTGTTCTACATCAGGGCTATCCTCTTGTAAGAAGCCTGGGACTGCATATTAGCATGCGCCATGCTCCCCTTTCTTCCCCCACCCCCACCCTGCTTGGTGGGGCAGATGTGTGGACAGCCCCTCCCTCCACTGTTGTTCCCCCAACCCTCCTGCTGCTGTTGCAGCAGAAGTAGTGGCCAGGTAGGAGCCTGGGGGCCACAGATTATGTCCTCTTGGGCTGCACATGCCTCACAGGCCACCAGGGAGACAGCCCAGTCCTACATCATTCAAAACGGGTGTCAGTAAATGTTTATGGAAAAGGCAAACTTTTAAAAGTTGACATAAATAGCAATATAAATCATAGGATTCTAGGAAAGTAGGGCTGGAAGGGGTCTCACAATGTCATCTGTTTCAGCTGCCTGCTCAAAGCAGGATCATTCCTGACTAAACCATCCTAGCCAAGTGTCTGTCTTATCTGCTCTTGAAAACTTTCAAGACTGGAGAGTCCACCATTTCTCTAGGTAAGCTGTTCCAATGCTGGACCAACTTTACAGTCAGAAAGTTCCTCCTTCCCCTGCTGAAGGTTGAGGCCACTGCACCTAATCCTGTCCCTTACAGCCACAGAGAAAAGCCAGTTTCCATCCTTCAGGGATGGAATCATCCTTCAGGGAGGCAGGTGGTGGAGAGGCAGTAGCGGGGTAGGCATTGGGGAGGGAGGTGGTGATGGAGGTAGGTAGGGGGGTCAAGCAGCTTGACCCCTGCTCCTTCCTCCCCTCCAGCACCTCCCCCATGTCATTCCCCACAGTAACCTCTGCCTCCTCATCTACCCCTGCCTGCCTCACCCTCCCACCCCCAGCACCACTTTTGCTCTGGCTCTGGTAGGCTCTTGTCCTGTTCCAGCCTAGGACATGGAGCATGTGTTTGCACTGTCTCCAGCTCAGCCCAGCTACTAGGATGGGAGTTGTGGGGGCTGGCGGGGGTGGGGCACAGGAGAGGATAGAGGCAGCGACAGGGAAGCAGAAAGGGGCAGAGGCAATAAGGGGATAAACAGAGGCAGCAGCAGGACAAGCAGCAACTGCAGCTCCAGCTCCAATCCCAGGTGGGGTCAGTGCCAGAGCTGCAGCCAAAGCAGCTCCTTACCCCCTTGTTGTATCATATTTGAATCCAGGATGAGAGGACTTGATCTGGTAAGGAGGTTCCAGGTCCTTGACCACCTGGGTGATAGCGGTCATTGCTTGCTGGAATTCACCATCCAGCGCAGGGTGACAAGGGCCTGCAGCAAGGCAGTAGCCCTAGATTTCAAGAGGGCCAGCTTCAACAAGTTGAGGAGGTTAGTGGGAGAGGCGCTGGGGTTCTCGAGGGCAAGGGAACTCAGTGCCCAAGATGAGTGGTCGTTCCTTAAGGAGACAATACTCAGGGCACAAGGGGTGACGATCCCAACAAGAAGCAAGGGGGGCAAGAGTGCCCAAAAGCCCCCCTGGCTTACCAAGGAAGTCCAAGAATGGTTGCTAAAAAGGCAGCATACACCCGGTGGAAGGTGGGGGCTATCTCCAAAAAGGAGTATACCTCCACTGCTCGGGCCTGTAGGGGGGCTGTTAGGAAAGCTAAGGCAGCCATAGAGCTAGGACTAGCGTCCAAGATCAAAGATAATAAAAAGTCCTTTTTCAAATATATAGGGAGGATAAAGAAGGCACCGGGAAACGTGGGGCCCCTGCAAGATGCGCTGGGCAATCTGGTGGTTGCGCCAGAGGAGAAAGCAGACCTCTTTAACAAATTCTTCACCTCCATTTTCTTGTGCAGGGACCAGGACTCCCTCACCGTGATTCAAAATGGACTCGAGGGGAACACCTCCAGACCTAAGGTTGAGGAGGACCAGGTTACAGAGCTTCTGGAGGGGCTGGATGTGTTCAAATAAGCAGGTCCAGATGCTCTCCACCCCAGGGTGTTGAGGGAGCTAGCAGGGGTTATTGCTGGGCCCTTGGTGCAGCTTTACGAGTGCTTGTGGTGCTCGGGCCAGGTGCCAGATGATTGGAAGATAGCCATTGTGGTCCCCATCTTTAAAAAGGGAGGAGGGAGGACCCGGGCAACTATAGGCCCGTCAGTCTTACCTCAATCCTGGGGAAACTCTTTGAGAAGATCATCAAGGAGCACATCTGTGACGGGCCGGCATCGGGGATGATGCTCCAGGGCAACCAGCACAGTTTCATTAGGGGCACGTCATGTCAGACCAACCTGACTTCCTTTTATGATCAGGTCACAAAAGCATTGGATGCAGGTGTCACCGTGGATGTAGTCTTTCTGGACTTCAGCAAGGCCTTTGACACTGTCTCCCACTCCATCCTCATTAAAAAACTAGGCAACTGTGGCATTGATGCCTACACAGTCAGATGAATTGCGAATTGGCTGAAGGGTGGTACTCAGAGGGTGGTAGTGGACAGGTCATATTTGACCTGGGGGGAAGTGGGCAGTGGAGTCCCCCAGGGCTTGGTCCTTGGGTCCGCACTGTTCAATTTCTTTATCAGCAATTTGGACGATGGGGTAAAAAGCAACCTGTTTAAATTTGCTGCTGATACCAAAATTTGAGGTGAGGTGGGCACGCTAGTAGGGAGGGAAAGACTGCAGAAAGACCTGGATAAGGTTGCAGGGGTGGGCTAACAAAAACAGGATGCGTTTCAATACGGACAAGTGCAGCGTGCTGCACTTGGGCAGTAGTAACCAGCAGCACACTTATAAGATGGGAAACTCCCTTCTTGAGAGCACAGAGGCAGAAAGGGATCTTGGAGTCATTATTGACTCCAAGATGAACATGGGCCGACAATGCGAGGTCACGGTCGGCAGGGCTAACCAGACCCTATCGTGCATCCACAGGTGCATCTCAAGTAGGGCCAAAAAGGTGATCCTCCCCCTCTACGCAACACTGGTCAGGCCACAGCTGGAATACTGTGTCCAGTTCTGGGCGCTCCACTTCAAGAGGGATGTGGACAACATTGAGAGGGTCCAGAGGAGGGCCACCCGCATGATCCGGGGACAGCAGGGCAGACCCTACAATGCGAGGCTACGGGACCTGAACCTGTTCAGCCTTCACAAGAGAAGGCTGAGGGGGGACCTGGTGACCATCTATAAACTCACTAGGGGGGACCAGAAGGGTTTGGGGGAGACCTTGTTTCCCCTAGCGCCCCCCAGGATAACAAGGAATAACGGCCACAAGTTGTTGGAGAGTAGGTTTAGATTAGACATCCGTAAGAACTACTTCACAGTTAGGGCGGCTAGGATCTGGAACCAACTTCCAAGGGAAGTGGTGCTGGCTCCTACCCTGGGGGTCTTTAAGAAGAGGCTTGATGCCTACCTGGCTGGGGTCACTTGAGCCCAGTTTTCTTCCTGCCCAGGCAGAGGGTCGGACTTGAAGATCTACAAGGTCCCTTCCGACCCTACTTCTATGATTCTATGACTTTTTTCCCCAAGCTAAATGGGGAAAAAACACTTGTCTTGGATTCAGATAAATACAGTAAGTCTCGCCAATGACCTGATTAAGGCCCATGTCACCCTTTTGTGGGGGTAGATGGGTCTGGGATCATGGCAGGGCCGCATGAACAAGAGAAGGAATGACTTCCTCCCCACCATGTCATTCCTCCAATCTCATAGAACTTTTCTTTACATGTTTTACAGAGCTTAGGACCTGCAAGGTAGGACCAGGCACACCCAAGGGGACTGCCACTCTGCAGTCATCACCCAGGGAAACTTTATGGATAATTTACAATGGACCTGAAGGGGATGTTCAGGAGCAGTCATGGTCAGAAATATGAGCCTAATGGAGGCAAGAGAGGACCAGGAGGCTACTAAGGGACCTATGCACAGATGATGAAAGACCCCACTTCTGTGACATTAGGGGAGGCAGAGGAAGCCTTCCCCAGAGGTATGATCCCATAGAAATCAATGAAGCTTCCAGTCCTGCTGGTGAGAGAATCTGGGTTGGAATCTACCTCCAAGTTGAGACTACCTGATGCGACTGTCTGCCTTCTTAGCTAATGCCCCTATTGCCAGTGTTCCTGCTTCATGCTGAGAAACTTTGGCTAAGGTCTTTAAATGTGGAGGTGGCTTTCAGCCTAGACATCACATTTAACATTTCAAAACCCTTTTGTCTGGAATACAATGGCAACCACAATCACTTGAGTATGACATAGCTGTAATAAAACAGCTCTCCTGCTGCTAAATAAAAGCCTCAACTCTTGGGTAGCTACATTTCCCTTTACAGACTTACTTAAACTAACCAAATTTTTTTTGGTCTCTCCACCCCTCCCCCCAATTATTTAAAAGGTCAGGAAGTCATAGGTATGATGCCCTAAAAGCATGTACTGTACAGGCACAGTGTTCTCTATCTGAACTGCAGCATTTCCTAGGAAATGAGAGTCAGGATTTTCAAAACTGAGCACCCAGCATCAGCCTCCTATACTTAGCACATCCTTAGATGACAGGCAAGATTTCCAAAAGTGTTTGGCATCCAACAGTGCATCATGTCTAGCTATAAATTAAATCAGAGGGAACTGGTGTATGCTGAGCTTCTGCAGTGGGAAACCTAATCCTTAACTACTCCCCTAAATATGGATTTAGGGCTCTGGTCTAAAGCTGACTGAAGTCAAAGGGAGCTTTTCCCTTGTAGGCTTTGGATCAGAGCCTAATTTTAGGCACCAATTTTTACTGGTCTTGACTGTGGACTTCTTTCATTCTCAGCATCAGTTCTACTTTAATTTCATTTTGCAATGAAAATGGGTCCCTGGCAGCTGTTAAACTTAAGACACAATTAATTAGAGTAATCATGTCTTAAAGTGTAACCTGGCCGCACAGTCAGGCAATTAATGGCATCACAAAACATAAAGCCAGCTACAAAATTATTATACAAAACATGTGTAATAATTTTGTGGTTTGCTTCCATTGCATCTTAAAATAAATATGTGGTAGGGTGGACCATATTAAGGTCTCCTACTGGCCCTTGTGCAGTCTCTGCCAGCTGAGATCATCAACAGCATTGAGATCACACTAGGGTTCAAGATACTTAAAACTTGTTTAGGGGTCTGGTTTTATTTATGTATTTATTGGCTTAAGGCTGAATTAGTTCTAAATTCCAAATCAATTGTACTGAGCTCAGTCTTCTTCGACCTGGAGGGAAGTGGGCAGTGGAGTCCTCCAAGGCTCAGTCTTTGGGCCTGCACTGTTCAATTTCTTTATTAGTGACTTGGACGACGGGGTGAAAAGCAGCCTGTTTAAATTTGCTGATGATACCAAGATTTGGGCTGAGGTGGGCATGCTAGTAGGGAAGGACAGATTACAGCAGAACCTGGACAAGTTACAGGGGTGGGCTAACAAAAATAGGATGGGTTTCAATATTGACAAGTGCAGGGTGCTGCACTTGGGCAGTAGGAACCACCAGCACACTTATAAGCTGGGAAACTCCCTTCTTGAGAGCACTGTGGCAGAAAGAGATCTTGGAGTCATTACTGACTCCAAGATGAACATGGGCTGACAATGCAAGGTCACGGTCAGTAGGGCTAACCATACCACGTACTGCATCCACAGATGCATCTCAAGCAGGGCCAAAGAGGTGATCCTCCCCCTCTATGCAACACTGGTCAGGCCACAGTTGGAGTACTGTGTCCAGTTCTGGGCACCGCACTTCAAGAGGGATGTGGACAGCATTGAGAGGGTCCAGAGGAGGGCCAGCCGCATGATCAGGGGGCAGCAGGGCAGACCCTATGAAGAGAGGCTACGGGATCTTAACCTGTTCAGCCTTCACAAGAGAAGGCTGAGGGAGGACCTGGTGGCCATCTATAAACTCACCAGGGGGGACCAGTAGAGTTTGGGAGAGACCCTGTTCCCCCTAGCGCCCCCGGGGTAACAAGGAATAATGGCCACAAATTGTTAGAGAGTAGGTTTAGACTAGACATCCGAAGGCACTACTTCACAGTTAGGGCAGCTAGGATCTGGAACCAATTTCCAAGGGAAGTGGTGCTGGCTCCTACCCTGGGGATCTTTAAGAGGAGGCTTGATGTCTACCTGGCTGGGGTCATTTGAGCCCAGTTTTCTCTCCTGCCCAGGGCAGGGGGTCGGACTTGATGATCTGCAAGGTTCCTTCTGACCCTACTTCTATTCAAGTCTATGTGGCTCTACCACTTGGCAAATCTCCCCCTTCCCAGACCCATCAGTCTGGGATTTCAGATACTCCCCAAATCCATGGCAGGCATCCTACATGCAGGTGCTAACCCCCAAAGCATTGGAGTTTGATGCCCCCTAGTCATGCTTGCTCCTAGCCAAAAGGCTGAAGGAATAAGCCAGGGGGAAAGCACAACACAGTCCCCTATTACCACAAAATTGTGCTGTTAAGTTTCCTCCATTTGGGAAACTCGCAGGGGTCAGTCTGCCCAGAGCACATTGGACGGGCCTCACCTGGGAAAAACCCGTTGATCATGGGGTTTTTTCTTTTGCAAACACACACACACACACACACACACACACACACACACACACACACACACATAACTAACTAAATATATATGTGTGTGTGTGTGTGTGTGTGTGTGTGTGTGTGTGTGTGTGTGTATATATATATATACACACACAGACAGAGAGAGAGAGAGAGAGATCTCTACCAACCTGTCTGGTGACTGCTGCTGTTGTTGATCATAGTGGGATTGGAGCATGGCAAGTACACCTGTGCTAGAGCCAGCTCAAATAACAAGAACAGTAGAGATACGGTATGGTATCACAGCCATCAGCATTGGCTACTAACCAGGGCACTTACCCCAGGGTCCTAGTGGACTTCTACTCTAGTTGCCCAGCTGCTGTGCAGAAGCTTGCGCCATCACCGAATCCCTGCTGTTGTCACCTGTGCAAACTCAATTTATGCCAGCCTGGGTATGATGGCTTCCCTGTGCTACCATCATACCGTCCTTTTGTTGTGTTGCCCTATCATTTTATCCAAATCAGTGGTCCTTTTCCACCCCGCTGGACACAGACCCCAGGGCTGGGGTAGCTCTTCGACTTGCAGAGAGAAAAAGTTTCAAGGGGCTGGGGGCGGGGGATTGCCGGGTGGGCCTGCCCCCTCCCTCCCTCCCTCCCCATGCCAGTCAGCAGTAGAGGGCGAGGTGAGGCAGAGCCCAGCAGGTTTCAAGCCTAATTGGGGTCGGGGAAGGCTTGGTGTGTGCCCTGGGCGGGGAGGGAGGGAGGGAGGGCAGGTCGGGCCCTGATAGGGCGCAGCCCCGCAGAAGGGGCAGGGGCTTGGCGGCGGAGCCCCTGGCTAGCCCTGCCCCTCGCACCTGCGGGCGGCGGGAGCGGGAGTGCGGCGGGTCCCGGCGGCTCTGACCAGCACCATGGACAGCGGCCGGCTGCCGCAGCTGGACGCCGCCGCCTTCCTGCACATCTGGCAGCGCTTCGATGAGGACGGTGAGCTCGGACCCCTCCTCGCCCGGGGATGCGGGGCTGTGCATGGACGGGGGCGTGTGTCTCCACCTGCGAGGAGAGGGTGTGGGACCCTCCCAGGGAAGTTTTCAAGAGCCGCTCAGATGGTTGACTGGGATGGTTTCCTCAGGGATGATCCTGCCTCGAGCAGGGGGTTAGACTGTCAGACCTCTTGAGACCCCCATCCCCCAGCCCTGGTGTATAAGTGTGTGGAGATGTGTGTGCGGTGCCCTTTATTACACCCATGCTGTGCGTGACAGGCAAAGATGGGGACGGTAGGACTGTAGGGCAGGGAAGGAGCTCACCAGGTCACTGTGGCATTGTGCGTGCTCTTGGTGTTAGCCTTTTTCTGTCTACCCCAGCAGGTGTGACTTGCATCAAGGTCTTCATGCATCTCTTTGTCTTGTGATGTCCTTTGGAAGTTGCCGTGTAACTTTCTGGATGTCCCACAAGCAGTCTGATGCCCTTGCCACTGCATGATGGCAAACAGGCTAAATATTTCACAGCAAAGATGATTTTTATCTAACCAGGCTTTCCCTGAGCAGCTGCTATTGAGATACTCAGTGCCAAGCAGCTGAATCAGACCTTCCTGGAAATCCCATGTTTTACAGGGTGGATTTGATCTATAAAAGTAAAACTCTTTTTAGCAGACTTTGCCTTACAGAGAAGGCAGTCGCAGCATAAATGTTTATGTAGAACGTGTCCCCTAATATCTCCCGCTGCCCCTCCTTTACATTTTTGGTTCAGGTGTGGTGTTAAGGATACAGAAAGTCCAAAGTAAGTATTACAAGAAAGGATGTGAATTCACAACAGGACCTTCCAAATTTAGACAAGGTGTATCTTGCCTTTTCATGTACTTCTGTGGATACATCTTTTTTATGAATAGAGAGAACACTGCACCTGTTTGACACAGTTTCCCTAAACACAGAGATGATTGTCTCACCAAAGTTGTCATTTTCTGAATTTGTAATAATGTAATTATTACATCGATAATAATGTCTGATAAGCAATATGTTTTAATTGTGTTTAGATAATGGTTACATAGAGGGGAAGGAGCTTGATAATTTTTTTCATCATCTGCTGAAGAAACTGGGTCCAGATGTAAGTACTGTCCCATATTATATGTCTATCAAGATAAACACTGTTAAAGGTCATGATGTTTAAAGAGGTTTTGTACTCATAGCTGTGACTATTAGTTTCCTTAGTGACACAAGGTAGAGAGCTTATTTTTTCCTAGCAACAAAGCGGGGCTTAAACAGGGTTTATAACAGGTGCAATAACCTTAAAGGTACTATGATTTTTTTTCCTTCAGTCCAACATCTGTCACCTAGTACAAGGATATAATTGTGGCGTGCTAAACAGTCTGTCTTAGGAGGCATGAAGGAAATGCTGTTTAGTTCCCTTGGATAAAATCTAACTAAAAAGTCTGGTAACCTTTAGTTGTGAAGGGTGAATTGTAGCATAGCAGGTGTTTCTGCTTTATTCAAAAGGGTGCTGATGAGTTTTGTTAATATGTCAGTTACTCTGCAGCATTCTCCTGTCATTAATTTTAACTAGTGCTTATGTAGAGTATACCTGCATTCTCAGAAATGGTTACAAGGCAAATATTTGAGTCAACTGTGTTGCTTGCAAGGTCAACACTTGCAGATGTCAGGTAGGTTTTTCTGTGTTTTATAGCTCTTTTCCATACTGTTTATCAGTACTTCTTATCTGTCACTGTCCACAACTCAAAATGTACAAAAAAGTTAGACAAATATCCTCATAATTTGTTTTCCTTATCAGCAGTTCATACTTTGCATTTGAATGTCTCTATAAGCTAAAAAAAATCCTGTTACTGAATAAGTCTGTTCTAATATTTGCATAAAAGGCACATGTTTAAAATAATCTTTAAATTTTCATTGCATGGCATGTGATCAAATACAAGCAAAAATAATGAGTACCTCTCAACTAAAAGGAATAGATGTGTCAGAGCAAATAAAGGTGAAGCAACTCAGTTAAATAGAAAGTTGATAATGAAACAGAAATAAACTGCCTACATAGATGTCGGCAGATGGCTGATTAGAATGAGCAGAATTAAGAATGAAATTCACAATAAAAAGGATTATTTTAGATACTTACAATTCTGAGTATTTGAAACAAAATCTGAACTTAAACCCAGTTTTCAAAGCAACTTTTGTTTAATTTCCTAAAGTAATTTTATAGTGAAATATCAGTAGTCTATGCATGGACAAGTTTAATAACAAATGAGAAGGATTCAGAGATGGCAAACAGGAACGATTACAGACATGGAAAATCTGAAATGAAGAGAGGTCTAAATGACTGATTGTTAACTTTAGAAAGGAGATGAAAGTAGCAAAATCTGGTCTTGCTGTCTCATGGCACCAAAACAAAAAACATTTGATGATATTGAAAGGTGACAAATTCAAAACCAATGAAAAGAAATATCATGCAATAGACAAGTAGATTGTGGAACCCACTGCCACAGGATGTCATTTTGGCCAAAGACCTACCAAGATTGATAGAAGGATCAATTTTTTTTCTAAAGCTAGCAAGTATATTCAGCTTTCTAATATAAATTGTTAATAAAAGAGAGAGATGAAACTTCCTGTGCTAGTAATTGAGTCAATCTCAATCATTAGCGTACACCTTCCTTATCTTATATATGCCAATGGAGGAGTTTCTCACAAGCTCTGCTAAAGCTTTTGCTTGTGGCTGTTATTGGAGACAAGATACATTGAAGTGAATATAAATGCGTTTTATAAATTGATGTACAGTATTCAACAAAGCGATACACAGAAAGTAGGATACACTGTCACTGATGCCTGTTTTTCCGGGTTTCATACTGAGGTACAATTTTCCCTTTGTTAAACAGGGCTTGTGACAGTTCCCACTATTGCTAAAAGTTAGTGTTTGAACAATACGTTCTAAACCAGACTGCTTTTCCATTCTGTGCCTTTCCCAGTTTCTGTAGTTAGTCTTGTCATTAAAGAAAAACATAAATGGCATAGAACCCCTTTCAGTTTAATTTAAGGGATAGCATCTTAAATCTACTCAAGTGCAATTGAGAAAGCATAATGCTACTGAACAGTAAGGCTAGGTACAGACATTCAAAAAGCCTGAGGTGGAATTGATCTAAGTGACATGGTTTTCAGTAAGCAGCATAATTTAGCTCTGTAGCAAACAACACACATTTGCCCTTTGGCAGGATTGGTGGGGGGGAGCAAATCTTAGATCATTTTCCACCATTTTAAACCAGTCTGTGCGCCAAACTTCTGTTCTGTTATGGTTATAGACTGGTTTCTGATCACTTATACTGGTAAAAATGTAATGTCTGTACCTGACCTAAAAGTGCCAGATTATGGACCTAAAACAATAAGATCATGGGTTGCCTTTTGTTCCTTTCTCTATGGTCTATTTTTAGTTATTGTTATTTTTAATTAAGGGCAAAATTATATCAGGCCCAAAGGGGACTGCTGTTGTCACCCTCAATATTTTGCTATCCCTGCCTCCCATTGAGGCTACTAAGAAATACCAAAATTAAGTGCTGCCCTGCAAGTCTAAAATCATAGTAGTGCCTCCATAAAATGGACACCTCACCTGTTTGCTCCCATGCTGTGCATGACACGTGCCTTTTGGCAGGCACCCAGGACATGGCCAGTGCCCTTGTAATAGTGACAGCAGAACATTTTTCAGCATGAGGTGCTGGCGTGGGCAGGGCAGGTTTTCACAGCTCTGTGCACTGTCCAGTGCAATGCAGACACATCCAGAGGGTAGAATTTTGTCCTTTCACTCTGTGCAACTCAAAATAAAGCTTTTTTTTCCTCATTTGTTTCCTAAGCTTCATGAATGTTTATGGCACTTTGTATGAATAATCACTTTTGTTACCTTTGTATAATTAGCATGTATAACAACATAATTATGGTAAGTGATATTTGTGCGGGGTGGGATTCCTTCTTTTCAAAATTGTTTTTCAGTACCTTAAAGAAAGGCATGGCCTAGTGATTATGAGCATAGAGCTGGGAATTAGGATCTCTGTATTTTAAACCTAGTCTTGACACTGTTTCCTTCTGTGAGCTCTTAACCTCTCTGCCTCTGTTTCCATGCTCTGTAACATACACACAGTAATACTGACATAACTTAAAGGCACGTTACAAGGATTAATTAGATACTATTTCTAAAGTGCTGTACAAGTGATAAATAATGTTATCTGCTCTGAAAGTTGTCGCTGTTTGAATAGTGAACAGTTTCATAATTATATTTTTCCAACCTCCGCTCCCTAAGCTGTTATTTTCCCTTAATGACCACTGTAGTTTGCAGCTCTGTTATTTTTTCCCAGCTACTCTGCTATGTCTTCATCTGACATTAAATGCAAGAGCACCAGAACAGCTGGGAAAACAATGGAAGACAGAGTCCCTCAGGCACTTGAGAATTAGATTTGGTGATTAAAGGGCCTAGGCAAGAAAGAGGATTCAGTATACCAAGGGTAGAGATGATGAGCCTTGCATCTACATGTCTTTGGGGGTATCTGAAACAAAGGTAAATCTGAAAATGGCTCCTAACTTTGTAATGAGCCAAACTAATTCCCAGATTCTATATACTCTCTCCCCTGTCCCCCACCCTGCCCTTCTCCCCAAAATGTGAAAAGCTGTCAGCTCTCCCAGTTCTACCATAACACCCTTGATTTGCCACTAGATTTGTGTCTAATACAAACACAAAGCTTTGGTAAATCAAGAGATTTTTGGTGGTCTGGTGATATTAATGGGTTAAGTGTTCTCTACAAACTAGAAATAACTTCTGTGAAGTCTTTCAGTATGTGAGGAAGATAGGGACACTTTAGACTCATCCCATTACAGGCTGGGGAACTGCTGCAGCTGTGCCCCTCCTGTCCATGTGACATTAGTTGTTTGTCTCTTATGTATCTGCTCTCCCTGCCTACCTCCTGAGCCTTTTCATTGCCCCATCCCACTGTTCATTTGCCTATTGGACTGTAATCCATAAATCTGCTCCCACGCACACTTGTCTATATATATGTTATTTCTGGTATTGTAACTTGTGCCACATGATGTGTAAAGACTAAGAGATCCAATGATGAACAATGAATGTTATTGAAATAAGGAAAACACTATCTAGTTTTTCCATGTCCCTCCCTCTCTTTCCTTCATTGTAAAGCTTCTGCTTAGAACATTTCTACTATAGTTTTAAGGAACTGTGTGAATATTCTTGCAATAATTACACCAATAAAGTTCTGGGATCTAAGAACACTTGTATACTACCTAGTAATTTTCCACTGAATGTCCAGATGAAGTCAGATATCTTCAGGTAAAGCCATAATACAAGGGGAAATGCACAATATGAATAGAATAATACTATACAGTAAGTTGACTCATTCTGGTCAAATGTATGCATTACACAGACATCAGCCAAAGGTCTGGGAATAATGAGTTAGATGCAAATTATTGCTGCTTTGCCCAGCATGTGGATGGACTAGAACAGGGGTGGGCAAAATGCGGCCCCAGGCCAGATGCAGCCCACCAGGCCATTCTATCCAGCCCGCGGGGCCCCTAAAAAATTTAGAAAATTAATATTTAGCTGTCCCTGGCTGCCTGTCGTGCAGCCCTCGATGACTTGCCAAAACTCAGTGCCCGAAATAATTGCCCACCCCTGGACTAGAAGAAAGGGATGGTGCAAGTAAGTCCTTTCTCTGAACACACATCACTAAGCTGTGGTGTGGATGGCAGCAGTTCCACAGCACACCGTCTGTATCACCTAGAAGTGTAAATCTGCTTAAGTGAGGGAGAGCATTGCTATATTGTTTTCCCACAGACCCAGCCTCTGACTAAGAGGAGTCCTTCTGAGCCCATGGAGCATATTCCCTGAAAAGCCACAGAATCATCCCACCTGCCCTTGGCACCCACAGACTACGTAGGTTTCAGCTACCTACCCATACTAGAGTGCTTCCTCCCACGCCCCTACTTTATTAAATGCTTAAATGTGCCCCTCTAGAGATGTGGCTGCATAGTCAGGAATTCAATAAATCAATTCAGTTAAAGCCAATGTCCAAAATATGAACCAGCCTCAAAGCCACCTAAATGAGAACTCTCCCTGCCAGCCAGCACAGCTCTGTATTCCAGCTTCCTAAAGAGACAGTGGGCACGTCTACACGTGCCCCTATGGTACCGTTGTTACTGAGCCATCATTTAGCATTTCCTTTTGGAAGTACTAAATGATGGTGCAGTAATAGCGTGTCATGCTGTGCCAGCAATACATGGTTATTTTTAGCCGCTATGTCGCCATAGCAATGCGCTATACCAAGGGAGTGTGTCGCTATGATTACGTAGCTGCAGCATCACAGTTTTTGCCTGCCAACGTTAGGTCACCATAGCGTGTTGCTGTGGTGACTTAGCATCTTGTGTAGATACACTCAATATGTCTGATGGGTAAACAAGTCTGGATTCGAGTGGATCGGCACAGGATAGAAGAGCCTTCACTAAAACCCTTCTTCTTGCACCCCATTCCAAGTTCAATCCGATGTGTGTGACCTTAAACTTGGGGAACAGCTGAGGTGCTTATTAAAACTTTTGTTAGCTTCAGCTTATGTGATCTACAGTATTCCTTTCTCCTTTCTGTGTTTTAAGGCAAGATATTGTTTGCCTCTGCAAATACAACCTTAGCGCTCTGTCAGGAAACATTGATACAATGAATGTGTTTTCCATATTTAAAGGTATGTCAAAAGAAGCCCATGCCTTGGGGAAAAAAGGCAAACAGAGAACCTGTCCAAAGTGTAAGCACACAAACATGCTAACACATCTGGAAAGATGTAAGATCCTTCCTTGGCAGCCAGCATTTGCTATGGGAGAAATATCTCCCAGATTTGCACTGGTGATTTTTATCCAAAGAGGAGGTGGAAGAGTAATGACAGTACAAGTATTCAGATATTACACTGACAGGGGCTAGAGAAGATTGTAGGCCAAATTATCCAGTGTGCAACTCCAATGTAATCAGTGAAGTTACCCAGCAGAGAATTTGGCTTATTACACGCAGGAGTAGATTATATTTCAACATATGAAATTTTTCTAGTTTAAAGCTCAAATCTTGTGTCGTATAGATCTAAAGAAAAGAAGATACATTGTAAGTTTTTTAACATACAATAATATTTAAGGCAGTAAGACTGGTGTAAAAAAGCAGCTTGTTGTAAAACAAGTATATGTATTGCTCCTGATTTCCAAGCTAAAAGCTCACACCATTTTCTGAGTGGGAATAGCTGTCAGCTTACTTTCCACTCACAATTATTTGCCAGTGCCAGTTCAAGTCATTTAGGCACCTATATGTTTGGTCTGGGGAAAAATAAATTGTTTGTGCAAATGTTTTTTCCCACAAGTGTGCAAATCAGAGTGTGGTTTTTAAAAAAAATGGACTATGGTTGTTGCTTTGCTAAAGAAGTGCTTGGCTTATGGAAAGGCAGAACAGGGCCTAAGCCAGTGATTTGCAACCCTTTTACACTTGAGGCATGCCTCAGAAAATGCCAACTCTTAGCTTACACTTGCTTTGTGACTACAGAAAAATAACAGAGCAATTCTTTTGCTGCAAAGAACAAAGCCCACAACAGGTCAGAACACTTTTAACACCAGGAATTCCCACTTGAAATCTCTGGGTTTATCTTGTGCTAGCAGTGCTAATGTTACTTGGCAGCCTGAGGCACCCTTGGAAGGATCTCAGGGCATCCCTGGGTGCCACAGGACCCCAGTTGAGAATCAGTTGCACTGCACAGAGCAGTAATGGCTCCCAGCTGGCCATGGAGACTGTGAAACCAGGCAGCAGCTGTGGCTGTTATTTTTGCACCTCTCCCGCTAAGTTGATGTTGAGGGCTGTTGCCCCAGTCACCCCTCCTTAGTTAACTACACTATGGTAGGTCCAGGCTGTCCAATCTTACTAGTGCAGTGAGCATTTCATTCACTGAAGTCCTGAACCTGCATCTGAATTCATGTAGACACCTGATTTCATGTAGACACATGGGTTTAACTCGCCTGCCTGGAGCTGGTTCTAAGGGGGGAATCTAGGGATCTCTTGTTCCTGTTCGGCAGTCTCACTGCATGGTAAATGCTACTCAAGGCCAAACTGAATGCTAAAATGTGTGTATCGATAAAGAAACTTGATAATTAGAAAGCAAGCAAGCAAACTCACTTGCTTACTAGCTTCCCCTAGTGCTTGAGATGCTTGCTTCTGCATCTGAAGTAGTTTCTGGTACTTAACTGTAAAAACAAAATCCATTTCACGAGGCAGGGAAGTATTGTTCGTGGCGTGGCTTGGTCTGAGTTAAAATGACAAACTCAAGATCAGCAAACCCCAGGAGTAGCCCCAGCATCACTTCAGGTTGTAAAAATTTCTTTGATCCTCTACACACATTCTTTTCTCTTGCCCAAAAACAAATGAATCATTGCTGTATTTTGATTAAAACAAATCACTACCAGGAGCACAGATTCCTCAAGAAGCAGAAACATAATTCAAAATCATGGGGCAAAGGCACACACAAAAAAAAATACAAATGTGATAAAAGTGAAGGGATTATTTTCAAGCTACCAAAAGAGAGGAAAACAGAATTTCTTTCATGCCAAAGAAATTAAACATTGTGAAGCTGCAAATGCAAAAAGGCCCTTTCAATCATTATGAGCATTATTAACATCTAGATTGCAATTGTGGTATTAAATAGTTTAAGATGGGTTTTCATAAAATTGAAGAAAAGGATCAGGTGTAAAGAAAAAAAAAATACTTCTCCTTAAGGCAGCTTGAATTACAGAAGTTCTTTCATGCAAAGCTTTGTGGAATAATATCTTTAATATGAAAAGTTCTTGTGAAATAAATTTCCCAAGAGATTTAGATGAGGAATGCTATGTGCAATATTTTAACCGTGGTGTATGTTTTCAAGGCAAAACTATATAACATTCTTTTTGCTAATAATATGTAAACAAAGTCCTGAAAAGCATTAGTCACGTTCCCTTACCAGTGGCTTCAGTGAGCACAGAGAATGCTCAATAATTCTCAGGAGGTACTGGCACAGGACCAGTATTTGATCGCTAGGAAGGGGGTGAAGTCCCTCTTCCACAATTGTTTTAGGCCATGGATACATTTGTATAGGGTGGCCATGCGTCCTGTTTTGTACCAGACCATCCCATTTTTAAACCCTTTTTTCCCTGTCCAGTTCTAAATGAGGAATGGACTACAAAAAATCCTGTTTTTCAGTTAATTGGTGGAAATACATGTCAATCATTTGTCCTCGCGATTCAGTTGGCTGTGCCTAGAGGTAGTCAGCAGTGGGCAGGGAGTTGGTGAGCACCAAACAAGGGTCAGCGACCACCCACAGCCACCGCTGGCAGCGTTGTCAGCGGTGGAGTGGCAAGCGGCAACCGCCTGCAGGTACCTTTTTGTAGGGGGTGCACTGTCACGCTCAGGGGGTGCATGTGCACCCACATGCACCCCCTATGCATCATCCTTGCCCCTGCCACATTCCCCAGCAGGGGAGAGGGCAGGTTCTCAGTGATCGAGCTGGGCTTCCTTACAGGCAGGGGGACCCAAGGAGCAGCCCCCAATTGGCCCCTGAATAGAGAAGCTACCTTTGATGTAACTTTGTAGCTCTCCAGCCAAGGGGGCTGGAACCCCTGTGCACCAGCATAGAACCACATTTGTATAGTGCTAGAAAATGCTGAGATTTTGTAGTACTACAAATGAGGGCCTGTCTATACCCACAGTCTGCATTATAATCAAATGCTGATTTAACTCTTTGTTAATAGAATGATCTGCCCCCTCCTCCCACCCAATGTGAAAACTAGAGACAGGTGGATTTCCTTCCTGTGGTTTCACTGCATTCAGAGATGCAACATGCAGTCCTGATTGGTTTTGGAGTCACATGAGCAGTCAGTGTGTACCAAAGAGCCCCAACAACACATACGCCCAGATATGAATTTTGCAAACATAATCTAGTTCAAAGGGGGGAAATGCCAGTCCATTAACTACCATTTCCACACTTCGAGATGTGGAAATGTAAAAATGTTAAGCATTTACTGACAGCAAGAAATATATATCCAATGCCTGCAGGGAGGAAAAAAGTGACCTGTGGTAACATTTTCTGCAAAGAGCCTCAGGTGATAACTTCCATTTGTGGCTTGGAAGCTGCTGCCTGTCACTGATTTAGAGCAGTGATGGGCCCTTCCTCTCTTCTATTTCACTGGTAACAGATTTACTACCCTTGCTAACTTGGGTCATCTTTGATTCCTCTTTCTCACACTGTACCACTGTATCACAATTCTAATGTTATCTGTCTGTCATTCTGGAAGAAAAATCTCCTTAATTACACTCAGCTTTGATTCTGGAAAATTAACAAAAAATATCACAGCATTTTATAGCCTATACTTAATGGCAAACTGTAAGACATCCCTCCAAGAAGATTCTCTCTCATTGACATGCACACTCTTTGGAAAAGGCAGGAAATGTTGGTACTAGCACCCACCTGCAGTAAGAACAGCTTTAGCTTCCTGTTGGAGTGATGCAGAACTTTGGCCCAAAAAAACTGTCCTCAGCAAGCTTTGTATAATTTCTGGTTAAACTTTCCATGAGGGCAATATTCATCTGGCAAAGAACAAGACATCTGCAAAATTTTAGCAAAATTTTGAAAAGTTTAATAACTGATTGAAATGGGGAGGGTGGTTTAAAATGAAAATTCTTAAGCAGCTTTTAAGCAGTAGTGTTCGCCTCTAAAAGAGGATTATGTAATAACAGCATCAGCATTTAAGAAAAAAGATTGTTTGACTACAGTTGTTAGTTTATATAGCTGTATTCTGTCTAGAGTGTATGTTCATACAGGAAGCATTAGATAACCTGTTGGATTGGAGTAATAGGAATGGTATGCAATTTAATAGCACAAAGTGCACAGTTATCCACTTAGAGGCTAATACCAAGAACTTTTACTATAAGCTAAGGTCTCAGAGCTTAGCTGTATCTGAGGAAAAGAGGTACTTGGGTGTATTGGTTGATTACAGGATAACCATGACCTGCCAGTATGATGCAGCCAATGCAAAAAGGCCAATAAAATTCTGAAGGTGTTAGAGGGGTATTTTTTGAAGAGTTGGGGAAGTAAGAGTACCTCTGTACAAAACATTAGTCAGACCCCATTTACAATACTGTGTATACTTCTGTTTACCTACATTCACAAAAGGTTAATTTAAACTTGAACAGGTATAAAGAAAGGCTACTAGGAGGGATAGGGGAATGAAGAATACATTTTAGGAAAGGAGTTCAAAAGAGCATGGCTAGTTTAGCTTAGCAAAATGTAGGTTGAGAGGATATCTGCTTATTCTTTATAAATGCATTTGGGAGGTGGGAATGTCAGGGAAGAAGATTTATTTAAGTTAAAGGCCAGTTGTGAGTCAAAATCAACGGGGTGCAAGCTGGGCATGAATATTGTCACGGGATGGGGTCCCCAGGGACGGCCATGATACCCCTGGGGCTCCTTGATACCAATCCTGCCCAACAGGCACCCTCTTTCTCACCTGCCATGTCTTGCTGGTAATTATAATATAGGGAGGCTGCCCTTGATGTACACAGTCCTGCTGGACCCTGCTGAACCACGTCAGTTCTTGGATCCCTTTTTGGATCCCACTCAAAATGGATGCCTCCCAGGACACCCTCAGCCTTATGGGCTAGATGCGTGGCTCTAAAGCTGCCCCTTTACCACGCCCCAAGCCTCACAGATGGCATTTAAATGTTGTCTCTCCCAGGGCCTTGCTACAACTCGGCCTCTTGTCCTCACTGGGCTCTCCGCAGCCCTGTCTCTGCACCCCACACTGGTGCTGGGCTCTCTGCAGCCCCTTTGGCAGTGCGCCCCCTGGCGCTGGGGTCTGCTCACCTCCTTTTCACTGCGCCCTTCTCTGGCGCTGGGGTCCCCACACTGTAGTGGGTCCCAATGAAGCCTCCTTCCCCAATAGCCTCAGCCCGATCCTTTGGTATTTATAAACAGCAACTTAAACATGCCCCTTGGCAATAACATAATATAAGCAGTTCAGGGTGTGCTCTGTCCTTTTAAAAAGTCAAACTTCCCCCAGCACTAAGTGCTTTGTAGGCTATGGTACCTATTGAGCTCCTGGAGCCCCATTAGCCCAGTATGCAGCATATCAGGCAGTCTCTGCATCCCTGGGCAATTCTTCCCTGGAGGCTCTTTCCCCTTAGCTACTGCCAGAGAACTAAACCTCTATACATTTAGTTTGGATATTAGAAGGTGATTTCTAACTATTAAAATTCTGGAAGAGTCTTCTGAACATTGTAGGGGAGCGGAGGCATGGCACCTACAGTGCTTCAACACATGTTTATGCAAGGAATAGTATGATAGGATAGAGATGTTCTTAGTATAATGTTTAGAGCATGGTTTAGGTTTCCCCCTAGTTCGTCTGAAGCATGGGACTTCGGCGTCTGCAGCCAGTACAGAGGCTTGCTGCAGCTCTGATGGGGTAGAAATGTGGACCAAAGGATGTAAGGAGCATGTTAGAAAGAAGGAAAGCTGCTCCTTACCAGGGCGGTCTTTTCTTCCAGGACAGTGAAGTCCTTTTTATCCCTGTTTCACAAACAGACTAGAGGATAGATCACTGAGGTTGCTATCCCTGTGAGAAGGTTGAAAGGAAACTTGATTGCCATGCAGGTGTTTGCACAAGTGGGAAGTTTCTAGTGGAGTAGAGCTTCTTGACTTTGCTGACATTAAGGCAGAGGCTGAAGCTAAACAAGTTAGTGTCAGAGTGAGACGCAGCTCCCTTGTGTGAGGAGGAGGAGAGCATTGGAGCATTTTTGCTTAGTGGTGATGGACTTGCATGATTCCAGACTTTATCAAGTGACATGTTTTAGTTTACATTATAGGGAACTCTATGCGACTCTATGCGTGCAGGTAAGGAAGGTTGGCCTGGATGAGAGCATCCTTTCTGGATTACATTTCTTTTTCTATTCATTCCTATAACGGTCACAGTCTTTGTTGCATTGTATTATACTGTAAGAATCCTATTAACTAATTAATGCTTCATGGCAACTGCTGGCTGCATGCATGGACCAGGAAGAATTTGTTTTTTATGCCTTTGAATGATTACACTGCTTCTAGGTTTCCCCCTGGTTCCTCTGAAGCATGGGACTTTGGCCACAGCTGGCAACAGAGACTGGATGTGTTGTGCTAGTGCTCATAAGTGGCATTGGGAAACCTCAAGTGCCTAGCTGACATGCCTTGCCACATGCTCAGGAATAAATAATCCCCAGAGCAAAGCCAGAAGGGAACATTCAACAGGTCAAATGGGCAGGGACTATGAAGAATGGGGCAGTTTGCTTTCCTCAACAGCATGGAGGGGTGATCCTCTTCCTAGGATCAGCTGGACATATTTCACTTAACTGGTGACCAGACCTCAGGCATTGATGTTTTCTCTGTCTCTCCTACTCCTTTCTTATGACACATTGTAGAATTTTCTTTCTTTAGTTAATCCTAAAGATCCCATGTTTGTCTGTGGGGTGCTTTGAGGTTGTGCTATGCAAATAGGGCTGGAACAGATGTTCTTATAGATCTTTTTGGACACTTGTTTATGACAGGTTTACCTGCAACAGCAGGGATGGGATTCAATGGCCCAACAGGCCCCTTCTAGTCCTGTGTTCCTCTTTTCCTCCACGTCATTGTGGCAGCAGAGCTCGATTGGCCATGGCCACACCCAGGCCAAGGCTCCCTGACAGTGACCCAGAAGCATGTCAGACATGTCTGGGGCCGTTGGCCCCAGGTTGAGCCTGGCTGATAAGGACCCACAGGGCCTGTTGGGGGGGCAGAATGCAACAGTGGAGCCTAAAACCAGCCCAAACCCAAAGTGCCAGGGGACTGAAAGTGGCTGTGGCAGCACCGTGACAGCCACACACCAGAGGGATTGCCCCAGCAGGGGCAAATGGTAGGAACCGTGGTAGCAAGTGACTCCCACTGGAGCCTGCTTGGAGGAGTGGGAGCACTTACCAGGAAGCAGGGACTGGGCCTTGGCAGCAGCGATGCCCAGAGGCGTGCCAGGATGACCTGCAAACAAAGCGGCATAGCTGTGAGTACAGTAGCTGAGCAGAGGGGAAGGAGAGCTAAATTTCCCTAGCCTGAGTGCACAGACAGTGTTTTGAAATGGACTTTTACCTCCTGAGTGGAGGAGATATACCAGCGCGGAGGATTTTGGTAACCTGTTGCCACAATGCCGGACAGAGACTGCTGACATTTGGTCTGGACACACTTTACCCATATTGTCATCTGGGAGGCGCTAAACAGGGTGTAGGGGAGGCAGAGCCTGAGACACAGGACCCATAGTGTCCATGTGAAGGCTGTATGAGGGCATGGAAGATCAGGCTCTCTATTTTCTATAACACCAAAGGCATGGCAGGTGAGGACTTATAGCACCCACAGAGACACCCAAACGAGCAAACTGTCTACACACCAGAGAACAAATACACCCTCTCTGGGCAAGAAGTCCTGCCGGTCATCAAAGGACAAGCACAGGAGGTTACAGTTATCCTGTGACAAAACCCTGGGGCTTTAGGGTGCTCCCAGAGATAGACCCTGGGTTTGTGTGAGCTTATTGGTCCCCCACTCTGATGAATGGGTATATCCAGGTTATTAAATTGCCCAGAAATCAGGATTTATCACAGGCATTTTGGTAAAGTAACAGAAAAACAAAAGGGTTCATTAAAAGGAAGAACCAATACATAAGAAAACGTGATTCAGAGGCTTTGACAACAAAATAAAGCTGACAAAATCCTTAGCCTGCATTCAGACTACCACCCAGGCCTCATCAAAATTCCTATAAAAATTGCCTAGGGTCAACCTCCTCTCGGCCACAACTAACTCCCTTGTCCGGGGACTTCCATTCCCCGCTCTTCCTCACAGGGAGCCCCCACTCTCTAGCCATCCCTAATGGTCACTGACTCCAGGGCATTCCACGCAGCCTTCCCCAACACACACACCTACCTGTAGGGGAGCCAGAGGGTTTTCTAGAGTGTTTCTCTCTGTAGGTGCATGACACATCCCACCTTACAAAGCAATAGGCCTGGAGGTACATTCTGGTACTTTTAAAGAACCACCTTTCTGAGTAGAACTTCACTATCACCGTACTACCATGCCCGCTGTCATTCACAACACAGCACTACATGTAGCATAACCCCAAGGCATTTGCAACTACTAGAGTTTGTTTTGGGGTTTTTGTTTTGTTTTGTTTTGCTTCCTTTCTTTTTCTCGTCTTTTTTTTTTCTGTTTGCCTCAAGCTTTTGTTAGCTAGCAAGTTAATACTCCAGAGAGATATGGGGCTGCTTTCACAATCCCACTTTATGTGTAATGCCTTCCTCTACTCAGTGGCTTTAACTCTATTCCTAAATAGCTGATGTTGGTCAAAGAGTATGCACATTGTGGTCTCATCCCCACCTTTTTTCTCTCCTTTCTGATCCTTATTGTACAGACAAACTCCAATTGCACAAGATGTGAGGAGGGGGCCTGGAGGTAGGGAGGTGGAGAACACTAATGAGGTGCTAGAAATTACATTTCACATTACAGAAGTGTCTCCTGAATAAAGAAATTGCTTCCTCAGGCTGCATCTGCACCGTGTAAATTAACTGTGTCTTGCCAATGTACAACATTTCTTTATCCCACTCTGAAACATTTGAATCTTGTCTGTTGAAACCATGGAACTTATTGAAAACCAATTACATGAATGCAGTTAAGTGACAGCAGTTAGTTGATGTTTTAGAGTGTGTTGATGAGATGCATCTCTATGCATATGCTAAGCATTATTACTAATGCTGTCTTCTTGTACTCCCCCCATTGATCCGTTTTTATCCATTTATCATCTCTTGGCTTATACTTAGCTTCTGAGGTCTTGGAGGCAGGTATTCTTTCTTTATTCCATGTCTGTACAGTGCCTAGAACAAAGGGGTTCTCATCTGTGACTGGGCCTCCTAGGAACCAGGATAATATAAATGCTAATAATGGTACTGTATACATATTCCTCATTATTAAACACTTGTTTGAAGACCCATATACTATACTCATGCCTTCTAGGTTGGTGGGTAACAATTCTTACTGTTTCTGTGGTGTGAAATGGCATGCAACCTCCAACATTAACATCGCAGTGACAGGTACCACTGATGGGTAACATGCTTATTACCTTTCCAGTAGTAGCATAACTGTGGCAGGGGAGTGACCAGGGCAGCAGCCTCAGGTACTACCTTTGGGGAGAGAGAAGATGCAAAAATGGCCCTGTTACAGCTAGAAGTTTGCTGTGCTGGCATTGCCCAAGGTGCAAAGCTGCTGTATTATGCCTCTGCTTTTCAAATCACTGCCTCACTCTAGTACTATTACAGCAGTCATGTGGAAATAAAACCAGCCCCCCTGAATAGAGCAGGGCAGAGTCTAAACAGGACAAAGAACCTACTTTTCTCCTACTTCTCCCTTCCCCCAAGGAGCAAACTGTCTCACCCCTTTTTCAGCATGCAGCAGCTCAGACTCTCCAGCAGCACAGCTGTACCTAGGGCTACAAAAGCATGCCTATGTGCATGTCCCTTTCAGTGGTACAAGAAAGAGATGGAGGAGCAGCTCCATGGCAGCCCCATAAGATACCTTCTCCTCCCCGCTTTGAGGGGAAAAGACAGGTCTCAACTGCCCCATATCACTGGCAAAATAAACAGCGTTCCAAAGTTAGTTCATAGCATTAAAAAAGTCAGATTTTGACATTGTTCTTATTATTAAGGCAAATAGACATATTATTACAGACTAGACCAGCAGACGTAATGTTCAACCCAATATTTTTAGAAGACAGGAGTGCTCAGAACAAAACATAAACACTTCTCTGAAAATTTCTACAAGTGTTTGTTTCTCCTGTAAAAATAGGAGTCACCTTGGATTGTAATGTGCAGTCAGAAAATTAGATATTTGTTTTATTTGTGTATATAATTACAATATGCAAAATACTTTACTTTGAGTACAACTAGTCAAAAACCTTGTTTCAGAGTTTTCAACTCTGTCTTTGCTCTATAATTTCTGATTGGGGTAGTAGTATACTACTGTTGTATAGTGTAAAACAAGAAAAAGAATAACAATGCACACAAAGGGGTTGCTTTGAGATTTGAAATGCTAGAGAATTTCTAGACCCAAATCAACTGGAACTATGGCTGCATCCATTCTAATTGTTACATATCTACGTGACTTATCCAACAGACTAACTAGTAAAAAAAAGTCCTATTTTTATTCAGCTAACAGTTCTCCTTCCCATCAATGAAGTAGTGGTTAAAAGCTGAAACAATGCTGAACAATAAGCTTTTATAAGAAAAGACTAGTCAGACTTCCACAGCACATTTTTCAAATATCAACTATGATTATAGTTTCAGAAATAAGTTACCCTACTGGGTCTGGAGGAGGATAATTTCAGAGTACTTCACAAGCCTATTCAAGCTAGCAACTGATACGTTTGTCTAATGCCTGGGAAATGTTCTGCCCAGGAAACTTCAAGGTGAATTCTGAAGGCAATTTAAATAGCACAAGAGTTTTAATGTGGTGGTGAAAGAAAACGGTGTTGTACTTGTTTAACAGTGCCCTATTCATCCATCCATTCAACCACCCACATATAACGAATTGATTTATGGAACCTGGACAGAAGAGCAGTTGCAGTCTTTCTGCTCAGAGTGCTATGAATTTGACTCGACATTTATAAACAGAAGAGATATAATTGATTAACATTTCTCCTTTATATTTCTATGTAGAATGGCCTGTCTTGGCTATATTATCATAAACTTCTGTGTAGGTCAATAGCGTTCTCATGCATGTGAGCACTTGTGAGCTCTCATTGTTTCTGTGAAGCCAGGTTCAAATTATGTTCTGATGTCAGAATGGATAAAGTAGGTCTTTTTTATTATTATTAGTGAAAGATGAAAGGCATTTGGAAAACTGTGGGCACTTCCAAACATGTGAGAGATGTTGACAACAAAGGAGAAAGGAGATAAAGCAAAAACCCAGCAGGTTTATAATTTTAACCATATGAAGAGTCTCATGAAGTCAAAACTATTTGTTCACTGGATATTTTCAGAAGCAGTGGTGACCACAGTGCATTAGTTATGTCATAGCAGTTTAGTGTTAGGTTCTGGGAAGATGTCAGAATGCAAACAGAAAAGTGTAAGGATATGTGAGCATAATGACTTCAGCATGGGGAGTTAATCGATATTGTGTTTCCAGTCTGCCTATACTCACTGAAGTCCTGGAGTTATTCTGCAATAACAACTGTTGTTGACTGCTGCAGGCATTCTAGAAGGGAAATCTAGTAAAACTTTACAGCAGCTGGAAATTATTATAATTTAACTACTTATTATTATGCATTGTATCCAAAGAGTTTGGAAATGCAAGCTGTATGCATTCTTATTACAAATAATCACGGTGAGCTAGTATTCATTCAGGTGAGAGTTAGGAGCAGTAATACAATGCTGGCTTTAGTTGCTGTACAAACAGCACAAACAAGTGTTACCCTGCAAAATGTTTAATAAGCTAGAATGAAAAATTTAGGGCTTGAGTTAAGTTACTGATCTAAGGCCACAGAGAAAATTAGTATGGATTAGGAATTAGCATTCCCCAGATTCTAATCCACATCCCTGTACTCAGTCTTTCCTATGGTTAGACCACAAGTCTAAATCTGTCTGACCCCAGACTGGAGTGAGCACTGATGTCCCATCCCTTCTGTCCAATGATTATGACTGTAATATTCCTCTTGTCTATTTATAAAATAATAGTCATCCTGGCAAATATCATAACAAATATCTTCCAGGACCACCTGTCAGAGGTGCATAGGAACTGCTGTACCAGATCAAATCTAAGATCTAGCCAGTTCAGAAAGCTGTCTCAGACAGTGGCCAGAACCAGATGCATGAGACCAGTGACCCCTACCCATGGCTCTCAGACAGCACTTTGCTCCAGAGACCATTTCATGTTTCTCACCGCCACAGGCAATTTTGCATTCTACAGTAACGTATTTCTTTAGGTTGACAGGCAGAGTGAAGTGCAAAGTTGCCTGAAACATGTTACTTGCTCAGTACTGGGCCAGTGAAGTTTGGGGACCACTGTTCAAGAAGGCGTATGAGCCCTGAAGTAGGTAGATAGTAATATCTGCCTAAACTAAGCAAATGGGAAGGAGAGGGCATGAATGTAATCGGATGTTTCTTCTTCAGTTTGTCTTGCTAGTTCAGTTTGTCTGAACCTATAGGAGAAGGCTGTCCAATGTGTGAGTGGCTTGGAGAGTCTCATGTCCTCCAGTCACATACCACATGGTGCCAACTCCCCTACAACATGGCAGGTACCTCCTTGCTGTGCACCTCCCACACTGCCACCGTGTAGGCATGTCTGCTGTGTTGTACTGTGCTGTGCTGCTTGGGGTAAGAGCAAGCACTTGAACCTGGAGGAAGGAGAGGGAAACCAGAGACCCTACAGCAGTAGCAAGACAACAATGAGAGGATTGGCTCCAAGACCAGGAGCCCAAGGGCCATAAATTAACTCCTTGTGGGCTGTATGGAACCCAAGAGCCACTAGTTGGACACCCCTGGTACAGGACGTTGATCCTACAGAAATGCTAATTACCAGTTTTGTGCATTTCCTCTTGAATATTAGGTATATCCCTTCTAATGCTCTCTGACCAAAATAGGCTCAGCTCGTGCAGCCCAGACAGACCAGCTGTTCAAAGAGGTTACCACTGATGGTGAATGCTGTCAGATAAAGTTGGACACTGGTGCACAAGTTAGTATAATACCTGCCAAAGCACATACCAGCCTCCTCATATCTCCTAGAAAGTGTGGGCCTAAGCTACTAGACGCAAAAGCATAAACAGGATACAAACGTATTTAAACTATTATTAACAGAAACATTTCCAGGACTTGAAAGCATTTCTAGTTTTTGAATCCACCACATTGGTCATAATGATAATAAACTAGGGTGATAGACAGACAGGCTCAGTGCTCCACTACCTCTGATGCCTGCTAAAACAGATAACCTAATGAAAAAAATATGAAGATGTAGTTCAGGGATTAGGGGAGTGTTTTGAGGAATACTCCACCAAAACAAAATCCCAGTGGCAGTGCAGGACCAGCTAGCCAAAGAGATTTTGACATTGAAACATTTAGTGTTCTGCAGATGCCGGATATGAAGCCAGATCCTATTCTAGCACTTAGGCTTCTAAGTATGATCCTATGACACCCTGCTCATGTCCCTGAAAAACTATTAAAATAGAAGGTGAGCAGATTACCTTCCTCACCACTTTATGTGATTTAGTCTTAAGCCTAAAGTGGAGAAAAATAAATGCACACGTGGTTTTCCACAGACTCGAGCAGTGTTGAAGAGGGTGGCACTTAGGTATCTAAATTAACAGGTAGAATAGGACCTGGCCCCATGGCATCCATCATACTGCATATTGGCCACCAAGTTAAGCATGAGATTAGTTTCTAAAATTCATCCAACATAGTGTCTGTGTATAGAGCTTCAAGGAATGCCTATACTACATCCTTATGAGGACAGAGCACATCACCAAGAAACAAGCAGCACCCACAAGCAGCCACTATGAACATGCCTGAGCTTGCAACTTTGCAGAGGAGATGGCTTATCACAGCTCCAAGTACATACCCTGGCTCCAGCATCTCAAGCATGCATGGGACCACACCCAACTATAATATAACATACGGAAATTTGTGAGCCAAGCACAAATTCTGCCTATAGATGTGCTCATTGCATTCTAATGAGAATGCTCCAGCATTGCCTCACCATCATGTGTATTAACCAGCCCCCTCTTCTCCCACACACACACACACACACACTTCAAAATGGTTGCAGGGGCACTTTCTCTAAAACTCATTCAACAAGGTTTAATAAAGTGTCCCGCAGCCATTTTGAAATGCACAGGGGCTTAATACACATGACAGTGAGCTATTTTAATTAGAGCAGCTGTCCAGAAACTGCTCTAATTAAAACAGCCACCTTTCACCCGCAAGCACGTGTGTAGGCAGCCAAAAAGCAGGGCTGATTTTTCAATGCCATACTGAGGACATGGTGTAAACCTCCCCTTAGAAGTCTTATTATGAAGCATTGGTGATGTATAGGGGGTGCATACAGGTGCATGCGCACCCCCTGAGCATGGTGGTGCACCCCCTGTGAAAAGGCGCCACTGACACTGTCGGCGGTGCTGTGGGCAGTCACCACTCGCCGGTCCCCCCTCACTGCCGGTACCACCAGCAGCATCTGTGGGTGGTCCGCGATAGCCGCTAACCACTGCTGATGCTGCCAGCAGTGTCTGCGGGTGGTCAGCGACCGCTGGTCAGCACTCCCCCTTCCTCCCCCGCCACTGCTGACAGCACTGCAGCTGTCTGCAGGAGCTCCCTGCTTGCCACCACCATGCTCCCACCACTGACAGCACCGCTGCCGCCTGCAAGAGCTCACTGTGCCCCCCCCCCCCCAGCCTCCGGGAGCACATGGAGTTCATGTTCTGTTATGAAGGGCAGTTGTAAATCATAATCGATTTAATCTGGGGTGCTGTATTCTACCACCCTCAGGGGCTTTGTGTGTCTGTTTTGTTTCAATCCATAGGACACCCTAACAGAGGAAAAGGTGCAGAGAATGAAAGAGCAGTTCATGTCCTCATACGATGTCACAGCAGATGGACGTTTGCAAATACAAGAGGTAACTGCCAAAAAACACTACTTTTCTGAAAAGGGGTAACATTGGGAAGTGATTCAAGGGTAATTGGGTCATCTTGGACATGTTGCAGATAATGGGGGCAAAAAAAGATTAGCCAAGGTAGGTCTAAATTTTAAACAGCTTTTTCTGGGCTTTGTTTCCATAGAAACATGTTTGCATTTATTTTCTGCCGAGGTCATTAGTCATGGAAATTTTCTCTGATCTTTACTTCCCCTTTTTAGCTTGCAAACATGATCTTGCCAGATGATGAGAATTTTCTGCTGCTTTTCCGGCGGGAAACTCCCTTGGACAACAGCGTGGAGTTTATGCGGGTGTGTGTCTTGATCTTTTCTTCCATGTTACTTCCCATCTGAATGGCACTTAGCAAACTCTTATAGTGGTAGGTGTGTTCTGGACTCCTATGGAATATTGCTCAGTGAGGAAAGCATAGCGTTGTTTCTGAAGGCTGTGTGATCATCATTGGAAGAAAGAACATTTTAAGAGAATTATTCAAAGAGCAGAATAACTGTAGATAGGGCAGACAGAACCAGAGAGGTCCAAAACAGATACTTGCACTTGGCAAACTTTCTCAAATAATGATGAAAGAGTCAGATATCAGTCCATGCCTTCTGAGAAGAAAGGTTACTGGACTGTTGCACTGAACAGAATAGCTGTAAACAGAGACCTGAGTAGGTCATGGGTCCTTCATGAATGCAGGTGAACCTGGCATAGATCAGCATGGGCCTGACAGGAAACTATTTCTGCCACCTTGTTGTGCAGGCTCCCTTCCTTTCTCTCTCCCTCCCTCCCCGGTAATTTGGAGGCTAGAATGGGCTGAAGGTTTCGTTGAGTTGAACAGGCTCTCCCCAGTCCTAGAAGGCCACACTATCACTTGGGGTGCACTGATGTATAAGGATGCTCTGGCATATGCCCACTTTTCTCTTCTACAGTCTGTACAGCAGCAAGAGAGGACTCATGGGAACCTCTCTAGCAACCCAAAGCCTCCCAAGGAATTTCTTATCTATTTGGAGGATGCTCAAGTGTCTCAATTAATCAGATTTTGCACAGTTTTGGAAACCTGTCACTAGCAACTCTTGCTGTTGCTAGCTGGTGCATAAACTCGATATCACAGGGGTTTTCAACCGGGGGTACGTGTACCCCTGGGGGTACTTGTGATGGCCTCAGGGAGTATTTGGCAGCAGGCGCCATTACTGTTGCTGGCACTTCCTCTGCTGCCATGCCACCGACATGCTCACTGATCGGCCAGGGTGGACTCCTGCCTTCTCAACTGGCCGCAGGGCTACAATGACCCGAAAAGGTTGAAAACCCCTGCTATATCAGCTTTGCAGAACTGTCCTGAAAAATTATCTACCCAAAATTTATCTACACAGAATCTACCAGCTTGTGCTTTATAATGCTGGATGTTATCCTTGAGCACTAAAATATTTGCCCATAAAAATATGGTAAGAGATCACTGGAATTTTGCAAAGCTGCTTTCCAGACGTTTGAGCAACAGGCTCCCAAGGGAAAATCTCCAGTCATGAGAACTTTTAGAAGTTATTACTGAATATATACTCCTAGTTTCAACCTATTCTGAACTACAAAGGCTTGATTTCGAACGCATGCATGCAGTTATCCTGATTTTGTATGCAAGATGGGTGCCTGTGAGTACAAATGGGTAGTTATTCCTCTAAGTGATAATTTACACAGGCAAATTACTACTCTGAGTGAGCAACCATGGTAACTGCATGCACAAATGAGGTAAGACATTTTGATCAGTTTCTCTCTCTGACTACATTTCTCCTTTATAAGAAGAGTATCTGTATTAAACAGATGATGATTTTTTTTCCAGCCCATCATACACATTACTATAATAGTAAATTAATGTAAAAATTACTGTGTGGATAATTTTATTTTGTCCACAGTAAATTAAGCATTGAATAATACAGTTACATGGACATTGTGAAACTGATAGATCTTAATGAGCTGCATAACCATCTTTGTTGATTAATCTGAGGCCTTGCCAATTTATCCCTTCCTAGATTTGGCGCAAGTATGATGCTGATAGCAGTGGATTTATTTCAGCTGGTGAGCTCAAAGTAAGTTATTCTAATTGTCTCCTTGTGTTTGACTTATAGGCCATTATAAATCAGTATGGATCTATTCCATTGGCTTTAGTCATTCTACCGGCTTTTCATGAGATTGGTAAATGGCATTTTAAAGTTTTTCTATAGAAATCCACCTTACCAACAAACACATGTGCTGTCATTGTGACTCCATCATGTTCTCTGGTTCTGCTGGTAGGCAGAGGTAGCCAGTGTATCCTCTTATTTGTAGATCTACTGACCATACTTCTAGACTTCTCCCCAGCCCACACCAACTTCCCTCTGCACAGCTGTAAGAAGATCCACCATACAGCATGGCTCCCTGGTCTATGGATGTGCACAATCCATAGTCCAGCCACTTCATTCCTATCCCGTCTAAACAGAGACACTGAAGTTCCACCTGATTAATTCATTTTATTAATTAGTGTCATAACACAGTTTAGATCTGTTTATGAAAAGCAGGGGAAGGATTTGTCCCAACATTTATGTCATTGTTAAGCCAAGCCTATTGCCTCAGACACCAGAACAGGAAAGCACATAGTCAAATACTTCATATCAACCATGTCCAGAAGTCTGCCTCTTGTTAGCAAAACTTAACTTGAAACACATGTTTAAGTCATGCTGGGGATGTCTGTAAGGTACATACTGAGACAGGCTGAGATCACTCGAGATCCACTGACTCCCACACTAGGAGTAATGTAGCCAGGTTAGTACAGCACCACATGCACTCCAACACTGCTCCTGGTTTGGAGACTAATATGCATGGGAATTTCAGCATATGGCTAAGCACAGATTTAAGTGAATACAAAGCAAGTGCACTGATGAATCAGGACAACTATAATTTAAAATGGGTTAGGACAGGGGTGGCCAACTTGGCATGGGCAGTCCCTCTGTGTTCCGCAGCAAATCAGGAGGGGACAGGTAGCATAGTGGCAGATAAGGCAGGAAGCAGAGAAGCAAATCAGGGAGCACAAAGCAGGAAGCATAGAATAGAGCAGCAAATTAGGTAGGAAGCAGAAGGCAGAGCAGCTGATCTAGTAGGGGAAGGGGATCAGAGGGACACTTGAAATGTAATTTGTAGCATGCCTGAAAAAAAGTCTGGCCCCTATTAGATTAGAAAATTATGGGAGTTTGGGATATTATTTAATATCAAAACATCCTGCTTGACTCATGCTGAAGAATTTCTAATGAAATGTTCTATTATCTTTGTTGTGGAAGAATATCATTATGTTAATATGTAATTTGAAAATCCAGCAAGTAAGAGAAACATAAAATGTTTTCAGCTCATGTTAAATTAAACTGAAGTCAATGGAACTACTTTTTTGCTTAAAATTAAACACATTTTAGGTACTTTGCTCAAGTGATGCCTCATTTCTTAACATTATAGCCTGCACCATCTCTTTCTGACTCTTTTATGATCATAGGACTTCCTGAAAGATCTTTTTTTGCAACACAAAAAGATGATCCCTGCAGCAAAGCTTGAAGACTACACTGATACAATGGTAAGCAAAGATAATATTCATATTATTTATATTGCAGCACCACCTAAAAGTCACTATCAGGATCAGAGGCCACAGATCTAAGTGTTGTCCAGGTGTATAATCAGAGATGCTCCTTACTCCCAAGCATCACTGCAGAGTATTAGCTATAAATTACAAATTGCTTGTTTTACTATTTGTTTGCACTGTATCAGAAAAAAAATGGAGATTAGTAAATTAAATCTCTTCTGAGGCAGCCCAAACTGGGTTAAATTGAACTGTTTATTATAAGAAAATTACTAGGGCTGTGCAAAATTTCAACGGCCATTAGGTTTTGACACTGTTTCGACTAATTTAGAGGTTGAAACAGCAAAATCTAAATGAAACAAAGGCTGTCGAAATAGCCTCAAAACAAAATGAGGCTAGTTGAAATGTTTCAACTATAGCGCTGGGGATGGGAAGTCAGCCCAGCTGACTTCCCATCCCCGATAGCTGACTTCCCATCCCCGATGCAAGATTCGGCAGGGGGCGGGAAAGCAGCCCAGCTGGGCTGCCTTCCCACCCCCGGTGTGATCTGAGCTGAGTTCCTTTCCCCAGCCCCATGGTCTGGCGAAACTGTTGAAACAGGATCAAAACAGCCTCACTGTTTCAACAAAGCGAAAGAGTGAGGCTGTTTTGACTCAAAATTATATTCAATGCAAAACACTATTCTGTCCAGACCTCAAAGAACAGTGCCATTTTGCACAGCGCTAAAAATTACGTGAATTTCAACCAAAAGAAAGTGAGCTCTGAACTCTTGAGTTTGTTTAAAATTCAGCTAAGGAGGCCCCCTCTCTTGTACATATAGCTTCAACCTGACCTTCCATTCCCTCTTTCCCCTTGATGGACACTGATCCTCCCACATGGACAGGCTTCCAGATCTTTTGTCTCTCCAGACCTACAGGGCCCTGCTGGTTCTCGTTATCACCCCTACTTCATAGGTTTCTCTCTGCCCTGCCATTGTGTAACTCTCAACCTGCCACCAGTGACATAATCTTTTAAATAAACAATCTCCTTTGAAAGTCATGAATCTAAACTTGATTTTCAGGACAATGCTATCTGTCTGTCTATCCACCTGCCAACCCACAGAAAACAAATTCTGAAAGAAAAATAGTTCATTTCTGATGTCAGTATTGAACTGGAGATGCCGTTTGACTTTCATCCAAGGTCAAATCTAATACTTCCATAAACAAATTTAAAATGTGAGGGCCTCAATTCCTAGCCCCAAACCTACATTTATGCATATAAAATAGCTAACTATGCTAGCAGAGGAGTACTTATATTACGTGCACATCTACTAATTTTTCCTATATAAGAGACTGTTTGCAACCACTATCTTCTGAACATACTGCATGTAGCCATGACTTAAAATTTGTCCCTTCTATTTAAAATGAAAAGTAGTTTCACTTCCTTTCTTATCTTCTAATCTCACTTGTTCAGTTATGGGACAGTACATTTCCAGCCTGCATTCACATTTGTCTGCAATTCAGAGGTGAAGCCATAGTACTGAACTTACTCCACAGCAGAAAGATCTTGAAAATAGAAAAAGAAACTACAATTTGAACAAAAATCTTTTCAGTAGAAATTCCTGGTAGCAAATGGTTTTTGCTCTTCACCAGTGAAGGATCACCTTCCCTGTGGGTTCTCTGGTCAAGGACGGAGGAGTAAGCAATTTGAAATTTGTAGGCATTGACTGGTTCATTTCCTCTTTCTTCTTCCTTCTTCCTGTGATTTACCCCATCATTTCCCAAGAAAGCTGCTGTGGTACACCTTATGATCTATGATGTATCAAATATAGTTCGGTACTGATACAGTTGAGAAAGAAGCATAGTCTAGTGGTTCAAGCACAGGGCCGATCGTTCTCTTCCCAGCTTTTCCCATTGACTCAACGTGTGTCCTTGAAAAGATAGTTTTTAACTTCTCTGTGCTTCACAGTATGGTGCAACTTGGAAAAAGGAAAGCTTTTAATATGCCTTGGGATACATAGCCTGAAAGACATGTATACATTCACTGTGATGGAAAAACTTGCAAAGCATTGATGCAAGAAGAGGTAAGGTGTTATCAGACCACAAATTAGACATACATTTGCAGTGTAATATTAAGGTGAAAAAAACTGAGCAACTTAGGACTGCATAGGCAGAAACACTGGGTTACACTAGGGGTGCTCTACCCCATAACACAGGTCAGATCTAGCCCACAGAGCTGTATCATCCAGCCTGTGGGACTTCCCAAGGCTCTGGAAATTTGGCAGTAGGGAAGCAATGGCAGCATTGATTGCTGCTCCCCTGCTGTTAAATTTCTGAACCTGTTGTGAGCCCCACAAGCCAGATAACTTGATCCTGGACACCAGATGGTGCCAGCATGTGGTGGAATCTGGGTGCACATGATCAGGCTGGCACACAGCTTGATCAGGGCAGCATGCATTTAGGCTGGCATGTGGCCAGATCAGACTTGCATGACTGACCACAGACCAACACTGATCCCTCACTGGTTATCCAGCCCATGGGACTACAAAGTTGCACCACTAAGTTAATGGGGGTAGTGCTGGGATGACAGCAGGTACAGTATCTGCTTTGGGCATTACCTTACTACAAAAATACTAAGAAATTACATCAATTACAAGACTGACCAGGAAACTAAAGGACTTATTCCAAGGAGAAATCAGAAGTATTAAATATAGTAGAGTGGCTGAGCTAGGATGAAGGCAACATTTTAATTATTCACAATTCCTTGAAGGGTATAAATATCAAGAAGGTAGTGAGTATAATTTGGATGAAATAAAGAAGGTCAATTTTAGAATGAATCTTTTTTTAAAAAGGGACATCCTCTCAGGCACAGAGTAGATGCCTCAGGAAATTGTTGGAATAGAACAGGAATAATAAAACCCAAACCTGCTCCAGCAGGAAGAGAGATCATCTAACAAATGTATTCCTGTCATCTCTATAGAATCTCTCCCAGTGTTGCTGTCTATACATTGAGGATAATACTCTTTACCTCTTTCCATTTACAGTAATATACAGTGAGTAATGATTCACTGAAATATGTAAAGTCCTTTGCAATTCTCCAGTGGGAAGTGCTACAGAAGGACCAAATACTGCTAGTATTCTGTATCAACCTCTATCTGGAAAGAAAGAGTGATTTTGCAGCTGAGGCATTGCCTTGCATTTCAGGAGCTCATGGTTCAGTCTGTGGCTCATACAAAGTATCCTTGCATTCTTTTGCACATCAGCTGCCTGCCTTTAAAACATAGAGGTAATTATACCTCTACCCATATTTCTATTTAGATGAGAGCAGGGGCTGCTTCTGCACCAACAAAGGTTAGTGTCTTTACAAAGGTGTACTAATCCCACTTGCTGCTTCTAGTGCTACTGTCATAATCAGAATCATGATCAGGGTGTTGATGAAATGTGTGATGAAAGCCAAAAAATGTGTCATTCTCAACAGGAGTTTTAAAAGCTGTGCCTTATGTATCATTCATACTATGCCTAGCTGTACACATCTCAGGGAGCTAGTGATGGCCAGAGTGGGCCTAATGTTTTGGAAGAACTGAATAAAGGACAATAAACAGATAAGAGTATCATTTTTGAGCAGCTGTTCAAGACTTGAAGACAGAACCACTTTGTGATTCCATGATTGCTAGTGAGAAATGGAAAAAAGTTACACAGTGGGTATCTTTTTGATCAGATGCCTCAAGTCTGTGCACCTGTTATTAATATGACCGATAGGCAGATGAAAGTATGCAGGCCAAGATGCAGCAGGGGAATTTTTAAATCACCTATCATCTTTTGAAGGCTCTGAATTGTCTTGGGAGCGTCACAAAACTAGTAAGAACATTTTCCCCACCCTGGTCAAAATTTAGCATGACATAACATGACAAAGTGCAGGTCATGGATCAAGATGAGGCAGGACTTAAAAGAAGACAGACAAGGGTGACAGTAACAGGAGACACTTGACCCATTGAGATCAGGGGAAAGACTTCTGTTGACTTCAGGGGAAGGCCTGAGTAAGTCTTATCCCCTCTTAATTAGGGTTTTTGAGTATCTATCCTCCTCTTTATTCTCTTACTCTATAAACAATGCTAGAATATTCCCTCACTTCTGCAAGATGGAAAAGTTTAGTGCCAATAGAAATGATTCTTGAGATGACTGCTGTATATATGTGACTCAGTCTTGTAAACCACTTACTTGTCACCCATGCCACAAGTATTCCTTGAAGGCCAACAAAGCTATCACACACCCAAGATGAGCAGGATTTGGTCCAGCATTTCATTTTTATTACTTTTTATGCCATGGTAATTCAGCCATTACAGAAACCACCCAAACCAGTGAGAATGAATTGGTAGCATAATTGAGAGGGGGTGACAAGGGCAACAGTCCCAGGCACTATCTTTACCGAGGAGTGCAAAAATGGCTGCCCCACAGCAGCGGCTGACCATGCCACCAGGATCAGCACTACTTACTGCAGCTGATGCTGCTATATGCATCCTGGCTGTCCAGGGCACAGACCTGCTCTGTTATGCCTTTGGAGTGAACTAATACTACCTGCCATCAGTGGACTACGCTTTATGTGCGCAGGAAAAGGGATGCAGTAATTTGATAGGAGCAAGAGGTGGAAATAAAATTATTATCCCTAACAAACTGCAACATATATCTCCTAGCTTGTCACTTACATACAATTTTCTTGTTCACCTCTAAGGTCTTGTTTCCCTCCCCCCCCCCCCCCCCCTTTACTCTTCCTTGGAGCGAACATCTCCCAAGCAAGTCATTTTTCACTTTTCAGTTGCAGGATGGAACTGATTAGATTTGGAAGTGGGAGCCACTGCCCTCCTCAGTAAGCCACCTGTGTTTTGCCATCTCTGCCATGTGCATTTGTCCCTCCATGCTGTTCTGACATGTGCTAAGGTGAGGAAGGAAGTCTCATAGACCAGAGGTTGCCTGCCGACACGGTTTGCCCTTCACTCAAGGAGTTTTGATAGCTGCTAACAACACAGTAGCTTTGCTGAAGATTATTTCTACCCTGCTTTGACTTACGAATTCTATTTCTGTCCCAGTGCCACCTTCCAGGAACACAACACATGCCTCGTCTTCATCTTTATCCACCCACCTCATTAAGTGACACAGATTACATGTGAAACACAATGCATAAGGCAGTTCCTTTGCTCTATGTATATTTGCTGTGAGTTTGAGCTGTTTTCCATTTTCACACCTCTGACTCAGTAGTGTGGATTTGTTCTCTCTCCAAGGAGGAATATCGATTGAACACGTTGCTTAGTAGCTATGCATTACCAGGCTGTCCTGTTTCTTCACAATACTCGTATGATCTTTACAATACTCTTAAGATCTCTTATGGAATGGATATTCTACTTCTTCCTCAAAAGACTGTAGATTTTGAGCTGGGGCTTAAAGAATGTGAAAAATGATGAATTCCTAGGGGTAGAAATGAATTCTATGTATCTGTATGGGCACCTAATGTGATTAAAATAAAATCTTCCACAGCTTCCATTGGAGCTGCTCACATCAGAATCAGATGTAACTGGAGAATGCTTGTTCTCAGCACCCTTCTGAACAAAAAGAAAGAGTTAAGGTTAAAGTGGTGTAACAATGAATGATATTAAGCAAAGGAGAATTTAGGCTGAATGACAGGATGAAATCCTTCTTGATGAGATCTATTTGACTTTGGAACGGTTTCCCAAGAAAAATGGTTACTCTTAAGATGAGACTATTCTGCCTACTGTAGGACACAGCTTTGTGCTAACAAGAAACAAACCCATTGACCAAAAGTCTTTCCATCTCTGGTTTCTGTGGTTCTGTGCTTCGTGAGACCCGTCATTTCCATTGAGGGTATTGTTTGACCTTCCTCACCCAAAGGCCCAACAACCAGATTTCTATGGGATATTAAGTGAGGGTTGTAGGATAAAATTCACCCCTGTAGGCTGTGGGCAGGCCATGAGATTACAGTATGGTCCCAGGACTCTCACTGTGCTAATACAAAATCCACTGCCAGCCTGCACACTGTGGTCCCTCTGCTGTAGGCCTGGCAGCTAGGGCTATGCGAAGCTTCAGTAGCCAATTCAATTTGAGGAGATTTGGCCCAATTCACCAGCCAAATTTCTGAATCTGAATCGAATTGGGAGACCCATTGAACGGTCCAAATCAAATCCGAAGTCTCTGAATTGATTCAGAAAAGATTCAGAGAGATTTGGAGATTTGGATCAGTCGGGGAGAGGCAGGCCCAGCCGGGCAGCTCCTCCAGCTGTGCCTGCGTCTGCCTGGCTGGGGGGAGCCATGGGAGAAGCCCCCACCCTGCCCAGCCCCAGCCCCTACCCAGCCCCAGCCTAGTCCAGCACTTAAAAAAACAAAAAAGCCCCACACTCACTGACTGTAGCAGGACCTGTGGGGGCTCTGGGGGCTCCTGACAGCTCCCCTGCGTAGCCTCCATTCCCTAGTTGCCGCCTGCTGCTCCTTGGCCCTCACCCTGATGGCTGCCCTGACTGGCCCCAGCCTCCCTGCAATTAAAAAAAAGAAAAGCCCTCACTCAGCAGCTGTGGGGGTTCTGGGACCATGTGGCAGAGCCCCCCCCACAGCTCCCACTCCCTGATCTCCCCCCCACCCAGCCCCACCCCCAATGGCTGCCCTACCTGGTCCCAGCATCCTGGCAATTAAAAATAAAATAAAAATTTTTAAAAGCCCTGCACTCATGGGCTCTGGCAGCAGGGATCAGGGCCCTCTGGGGGCTCATGGAAGAGCTCCCCCATGCAGCATGGGGCAGTGGGGATCACTCCCCCCACCTGGCACCCGTGTGGCAACTGCCCCATGGCACGGGTGCTGTGTGGCTCAGCAGGGCACCGTGTGCTGCCCAGGAGCTGGGGCCACTGGGGCTGAGTGGTGCCAGGCTCCACTGACACATGGAGCTACCCCAGCTCCCAGACAGCGTGTACCGCCCTGCCAAGCCACGCTGCACCCGCGTGATGAGACAGCTGCTGTGCGGGTGTCAGGCGGGGGGGGTGATCCCTGCTGCCCCACATGGCACAGGGGGCGCTCTGCCACAAGCCCCCAGAGGCCCCAATCACTGCTTCCAGACCCAGTGAGTGAGGGGCTTTTTTTTTTTTTCAAGTGCTGGGAGGCTGGGGCCAGTGGGGGATGGGGCCGAGCAGGGCAGTCATGGGGGCTTCTCCTGTGACTCCCCGCACCTGGGGAGAGGCAGGCACAGCCAGAGGAACCATGGGAGAACCTGAATCCACCTGTCTGTGCCTGCCTTTCCCTGGCAAATCCAAATCACCGAATCTCTCTGAATCTCCAATTCTGATTTGGCCACATGGAATGGGGACAGTGATTTGAGTCATTGAATCGAATCACTATCCTCCAAATTGGACAAAACTGAATCCAAATCAAATACTTTCCTATTCGCACAGGCCTACTGGCAACCCCCAACCCCCACAATAGTGTCCCACATAAAATATAGAGAATGGAGCTGATTGTGTGAAGCACTGAGTCCCCTTGACTCCTTGAGAAGTCAGAGTTCATTGTGCTTGGCAGGGCAGGATCTCTGTGGGAGACTCCTGGTGCAGCTGTTCCAACAAAGCCACCTGGACTTGCATGGAGAAGGGCAACTAAGGGGCAATTCTGTACCATGAAAGGCATCTTATCAAGGGTTCTGCTGCCAGATCCCAGGATACTTGGGGCACCACAGCTAGGTGCCTGAGCACTGTTCCAGCACCTGTGGAGCTGCTGGGTCCCCACTTGGACCCCACATCCCTTCCCCTCCTCCCACCAAGACCTTTGCACGGCACCCCCTCCATGTCATGAGCTCTCCATGCCCCTGCCACCAGAGTCAGACCTCCTCCTCAACAGCCCAAATCCCTGTACCTCTCTGGGCGGGGGTCTGCTCTCCGTATTCTGGAGGGCACAGGGAGAGCACTCAGCACTCTGCTCCCCCACTCCCTCCAGAGTGCCACAAGCTACTGAAGTCAGGGAGTGCTAGGAGAGGTGCTCCAGCAGAGTCATAGCAAGCTCTTTCAGTGCCCAGGGCAGAAGTGGGGGTTTGGGAAGGTATTATGCTGACCAGTGGAGAGCAGGAGCATGGGAAGAAGGAAGGGGGAAAGAAGTTTTACCTGCCCAGCTCTCCTCATTCCAGTGATAGCTGCTGCTGCCACAGCTGTAGCTATAGCAGCACAGGCTTGAGCAGCTGCCACTGAGGAACAGGCAGTGACATGGGCTCCTCAGGGTCTACTCCTGGTTCCCTGTTCCCTGCTCCCTCCCCACCCCAGGTGCAGGGCTGTGCCTCCTGTGACAAAGACTTCTGGTTGGGGATGTCATTGTACCTCCCTCCCCCTACAACAGGGGTGGGCAAAATGTGGCCTGTGGGCCGGATGCAGCCTGCTAGGCCATTCTATCTGGGCCACGGGGTCCCTAAAAAATTTAGAAAATTAATATTTTTCTGCCCCTGGCTACCTGCCATGTGGCCCTCGATGGCTTGCCAAAACTAATTAAGCGAACCCCTGCCCTACAAGGAACACCACTGGGCATGGGACTGTGTGTGTCCACTTCCTATAGAAAGATAGTACAGGGCTGCTCCCACTGTGGTAAAGATGACTGGGGTGAGTGGAGCCATCCCAGTGCTTCCTCTAACCTAGTGTCCAAGCTTGATGCCCCACTCACCCACCCCTGGTTGCACTGGAATTCAGCCAGCAGACACCACAAGGGCTATACAGTTGCCCTGTGGTTGAAACAATACCTTTTTAAAATGTTTCCAAGATATTCCAAATGTTGTGCCTGGCCATACTCATAGTTAACATACCTTCTCTCTCACCTCTCTGTCTCAGGTCTCTTCAGCTCTGTTAATAGTCCTTCACAGTCTTTTCCCCACACCTGCTTTCTGATACTTTTCACCATTTTGCTTACACATATTATTAATTGACAAAGCATTATAAATGAAATATCATCTCTGTGCCTGTTTTCCCACTATTTAGAACTTGTATGATCATTCACAGCTATGCAGAGAGAGGATAGAAACGTGTCTATTCTGATCTGGTAGCATTTTTTGTTCATTTTGCTCAGACACAAATTACTGCTTGAGGTCACCAAGCAAAGAAGAATCAGGCCCAGAGAGTCTAAGTTTTCTAGGATATTGTTAGTGAGCCAGATCGCAAGGTCCTTACCTCAGTGACTTCAATACCAGCAGCTCTATATGCAGTTGTGGAAGATTTTTTTTTCTAACCTGCAAAGAAACTATCATAGAATCATAGAAAATTAAGGTTGGAAGGGACCTCAGGAAGTCATCTAGTGAACCCCGTGCTCAAAGCAAGATCATCCCCAACTAGATCATACCAGCCAAGGCTTTTTCTAGCTGAGTCTTAAAAAACTCCCAAGATAGAGATTCCACAACCTCTCTGGGTAACCTGTTCCAGTGTTTTACTACCCTCCTAGTGAGAAAATTCTTCCTAATATCTAACCTAAACTTCCCTTGCTGCAACTTGTTCTTCATTCTGTCATCGGTCACCACTGAGAATAGTCTAGCTGCATCCTCTTTCAAACCCCTCTTCAGGTAGTTGAAGGCTGCTATTAAATCCCCACTCAGTCTTCTCTTCTCTAGACTAAATAAGCCCAGTTCCCTCAGCCTCTCCTCATAAGTCATGTGCCCCGGCCCACTCACTATTTTTGTTGTCTTCTGCTGGACTCTCTCCAGTTTGTCCACATCCTTTCTGTGGTGGGGGGCCCTAAACTGAACACGGTACTCCAGATGTGGCCTCGCCAGTGCTGAATAGAGGGGAATAATCACTTCCCTTGACCTGCTGGCAACGCTCCTACCAATAGAGCCCAGTATAGCATTAGCTTTCTTGGCGACAAGGGCACACTGCTGGCTCATATTCAGCTTATTGTCCATTATAACACCCAGATCCTTTTTTGCAGAGCTGCTTCCCAGGTAGCCAGCCCCCAGCCTGTATTCACAGGCAACGCGTAGGGGGAGCATGGGGGGTGGAGGGCATGTGCCCCCCCTGAGAGTGCTGGTGCCCCCCACTAACAGCAAGTGCTCCAGCTGGTAGGGGAGCATGGAGAGCACTTGTGCCACCCTCAAAAATTGGCTCTGCCAGCAGCAGATCAGTGGCAGAAGTGCCAGCGGCAGAAGTGCCAGCACTTCTATCGCCACCATGCTGCCAGTGAGCTCAGCAACCGGTCACTGGGGGACTTTCCACCCCGCTGGCTGGCCACTGGGGGGACCTTCCAGGGTCATGTCCCACTGGTGCCCCCCAAGACTTGGGAGGCACCAGTCGCCCATACCTGTACTGGTGCATGGGATTGTTCCATCCTAAGTACAGGACTTTGCACTTGTCCTTGTTGAACCTCACAAGATTCCTTTTGGCTCAATCCTCCAATTTGTCTAGGTCACTCTGAATCTGAACCCTACCTTCCAGTATATGTATACTCCTCCTCCCGGCTTGGTGTCATCTGCAAACTTGCGGAGGGTGTACTCTCTGCTATTTCCAAGTCATTGATGAAGATATTGAATAAAACCAGACCCAGGACCAACCTCTAAAACACTCCACTTGATACCAGCTGCCAACTAAACATCAAGCCATTGATTACTACCCTCTGAGCCTGATGCTCCGGCCAGTTTTCTATCCACCTTACAGTCCATTTATCCAGCCCATCCTTCCTTAGCTTGCCTGCAAAAATGTTGTAGGAGTCTGTATCGAAAGCCTTGGTGAAATCAAGGTATACTGCAGCCACTGGTCTTCCTGCATCCAAAGCCAGTCATCTCATCATAGAAGGCAGTAAGGTTGGTCAGGCATGACTTGCCCTTGGTGAATCCATGCTGACTGGTCCTAATCACCTTGTTCTTCTCCAAGTGCTTAGAAATGGATTCTTTGAGAATCTGCTCCATGATTTTTCCAGGGACTGAGGTGTGGCTGACTGGTCTATAATACCCTGGATTCTCTCTCTTATCTTACTTAAAGATGGGCACTATGTTTGTTCTTTTCCAATCATCTGGGACCTATCCTGATCATCATGAGTTTTCAAAGATGATGGCCAGTGGCTCTGCAATCACATCAGCCAACTCCCTCAGCACCCTTGGGTGCATCCCATCTGGCCTCATGGACTTGTATATGTCTGGTTTTTTCTAAATAGTCCCTAACCTGTTCTTTTGCCACTGTTGGCTGCTCACCTCCTCCCTAAACAAGGTACAGCAGTCTGGGAGCAGACCTTGCCTATGAAGACTGAGGTGAAAAAGGCATTGAGCCACTTCAGCCTTTTCTGCATCCTCTGTCACTAGGTTGCCTCCCCCATTCAGTAAGGGACCCACATTTTCCCTGATCCTTCCTCTTGTACTCTTATCGTCCTTGAAACATTTTTTTCTGTCACAGTGATGGACTCAATCATGGGCAACTGGTACCTCCCAAGTCCGGGGAGCACCAGATCGCTGATGGCAGGGGGGTCCCCCAGCAGCTGATTGCTGGCTGGGGAGAGGGGATCCCCCAGCAGCTGATCACCAAGCCAGCAGCAAAACCAGAGGTACACTTCTGGTTTTGTGGCTGGTGCTTCCAGGGAGTGCATAGCCGATCTCAGGGGGTGCGTGTGCACCCACGTGCACCCCCTACACATCGCCAATGGACTCAATCATTGCAAGATGGAGCATACATCTTTCTTTCTCATTCAGAAACCCCTTGCATCCATTATTACCTTGTTCATAAAAGCACTGACTGTAATTAACCTGCAGTTCAAGAACCTATATTTAGCTACCTGCCCTAATGCTTAGTTCCATGTAGAGGGAAAGCTCATTACTTGTTCAAACTTTGTTGAATCAAGTTACATACAATACTGACATAATCAAATACAGAACCATGTCACTGTTACTCACTTTAAATCAGGCTTATGATCCTATGCTATTCTTCCGCTCTCATTTTCCAGTAACCTTCCCCACGGTACCTGCCTGAGAAAGTTCAGGCCTTTTTGTTGCTGCATAGAGGACTTGAATTAAAAGCCAATGATAGTTTTTGTTTTGCATTATAGAAAAGAGTAACAAATGACATTTTGCAAAGTCAATTCCAGCTCATGCTGCCTCAAAAAAGATTATTTTAACTTGTTCTCTTAGTCTAGAAGCATCTCTGGTCTAATTCTATTAAAAATTTCAACAGTGAATTTACCCAAACACTTTGCAATGTTGTATAGCTTGGCATTAAAACAACTGTATAATTTTACCATATTTGCTCAAATCCAAAAGAAGGTCATAACCCCTGTCCGCCTCCTCCCCTCCCCCCAACCCCCTGCAGTCAGCATCAGGAGGAAAAAGCTTCATCTAGGATTCAAATACCAGGGCAGGCAGTAGCTCAGCTCTGGCTTTGGCCCCAGGCCCCAGGGGTGGAGGAGTGAGGAGCACATGGTCAGGGTGAGTGTTGGGGAGACTGGTGTGGGGGGAAACCTGCAGCCTGCTCCCTCTTTGTCCCCCTCCATGCCTGTGCTTGCTCCCCTCCCCACAGCTACCCCCCCCCCCCCCCCACTTACCTATTGTTCCAGCTCCAGTCCTTTCAGCCCTGACCCTGCCTGGCCAGGACTGTGCTGGGGCCAGATTGCTGCAGACTTCCTCAGAGTGGGAGCAGAGCTGAAATAGAAAGTGAGGGGGTAGTGGGGGCAGGGAACGGGGGAGCAGGTGAGGCTCAGGGGGTGCATAGGGTGATGGAGGAAGGGGCCTGGCTGGGCTAGGGCCATACTACTATTGACTGCTCTGGAGGAGCAAAGCTGCAGCAGAGGGTAAGGGGGTGGGGGAGGGAATCGGGGAAACGGAGGCAAACACAGGCATGGGGAGCAAGAGGGAGGCAGGCTGTAGGAGGAAGTAAGAGGTAGGGAAAGCAGGGAATGTGGGGCAGGCACAGGCCTGAGGGGCAGGCAGCAGTGGGCCACAAGGGGAACAAGGGGCTGGAGAGCAAGGGATGGGGTTCTGGCCCCTTGCCTCCCCACCACTGCTTTCCCTGCCACAGCAGGTGGGGCTTGAGGGGGATGAATTTAAGATGATTTTCCACAAATTAGATTCTATACATGGAAAATGCTAACAAATTTATATTTTTCCATGTACAGAACCTAATTATTGGGGCAGTCATCTTAAAGGCAAAGTCTTGGATCTGGGTAAACATGGTATATAAAATAGAATAAAGATTTTTATTTTTAAAAATGTCATTTAAGCATGCAGAACCCTATCTCCATTTACAATAAGTCCCTTAATACTATGCTAGCAGCTAAAATGAGTCTGAAAGTAGGTGTAAATAATACCAACCTAAAAGCATCTTTGCAGTGCTAGTGTGGTGTGTTTGGAAATCAGCTAAATTAAAATCAGGCCCACAACATTTTGAATATATGTACTTAAACCTCCCACATATGCATGTATTCAGGATATGGGTGTGCTGCAATTCTTTGTATGCACACGGATATACAATTATCTGATTAAATCAAACACTTGCATATTTGAGATCTGCAAGTTTAATTAATAAATGTATCCCTGGGCATTTGATGTAGTAACAATACAACAATGGCACAGAGTGGGCCTGCTTGTTCAAATACTGGAATCATGTCCAGCTTATTAGATGTGGTACCTGAACTAACTTATTGAAAGGTATTCTGGTCTTGAATACATGTTTTTCATATTTCATATGAAATTCATTATTACAAAAAAGTAACCGACCCTTTGAAGCAGGATTCTTTTTCCTCTGTTGACCAGAATTGAGAAAGGAAGTTTTAATGTATTTGGCTATTTTGTTTAATGTAGATGTACTATAACAAACAAAGCTGAGTTGTAAAACATGAAGATTCTCTCTTGGTTTGGAAAAAGCAGAGCTAAGGGAAAGCAGGGAGATGAGAAAACTGGCAACAACGACACTGATCAGTTAGAAAACAAAGGGTTTTAAGTCCCTAAAAGCTAAATGTTACATTCAAACTTATAGGAATAAGGAACTGAATTAGATTGCTAATGAGAGGGTCATATTTTCTCCTCTAAATCAACAGACTTAATCTATCCCATGTTGGTGGCAGTGAAAAAAGGTCATTGCCTTCTGATACGTGTTTGGTGGCGCACGCAATAGACAGTCTGTACCTTGGAGCTCTAGCCATTAAGCCAAACAGACACATAGATGAGACATATTTGAAAGCCCAGAGGAGGGAATGACTAGAGTCAGATGTTTATTTTTTCTTGAGGGAATTATGGAAGGAAATGAGACTTCAGGAGACATCGAAATGGAAAAGAAATGAATGGCTTGACTTGACCTATGCAAAATAAGTAGTTGGCCTCTATCCATTTCCTAAGTTGCTAGCTGTGCATCGTGTCTCATAAATTGCCATCATGGCTGGTAATTAAATCATTTTTCTTGCAATCTCATACCAAAGCCAAAGATTTAATGGCCATAGAAACAGAAATTCCCCCCCCCAACGCCTGTTGTTTTCCAAGGACTGTGGCATTTAGGATCGTATTTAAAAACCTGAAGTCTCTGAACAGTAATGCAATGAGAAATACAGTGTATCTTTTCACAAGGAAAAGATAAGGAAGGTGCCTTTAGCATATTTTGCGCTATCAGAAGCAGGGAGAATTCAATTAAGTTACACCAGGGTGGAATTTGGCCTTGTGTCTTTTAGAGCACACTGACCATTCTTGCCTTATGTGGGTTTTTATTTTATGAAAATGTGTGTTATTTATGTAGATAGTGCTTGTCCCAATTAGTCTGTGTCTACTTAGTAAATTTACCATGGTTAGCAGCAGCTCCTCCAAATGCACTGCACCACTCCCAGCAGAGTAGCTACATCTGCAAGTGCCAATTAGACCACCCCAATGGCTAAATAGATGCATTTATGCTCCTTCCAGTTTAGAAAGTAAAAAGCCCAGAGAGCACACCTACAAGCTATGGTACATTTACCAGGTAGACATAACCTAAGGATTAAGACCTCTTTAGCTATATTCCAGAAACCAGGGGTTGAGGGTAAAAATTTTCAAAAAGGCCTGAATTCCAGTTTCAAAAATGATTCTGGCACTTTGGGTACCTAAATCCCATTAACTTGTATAAGATCTTTTAAATGTTACCCTCGGTGATTTTCTTCTAGAGGGAGAATTAAATATTTTATCTTGCCTTCAAAATAAGCTCTGACTGAGCATATAAAAAGAGTCTGAGAGGCAAGGATTTTTTATATCTTTTATTGGACCAACTGTATAGTTGGGAAATTTGTTGAATAAGAAGAGCACTGTGTGCTACATTAAACTGTTTCACTCATTTTTCCAGTTGCAGGTTCAAGAAAAGTTAAAAAATCATGTTTATTATTGCTTCTACAAACTATGAGCTGAGTCATGGGAAACTGGTTCCTCCTGGCTCCGGGGGGGCACCAGCAGCTGATCACCAACCGGGGGGGGTCCGATTGCCAACCCCAGAAGATGTGCCGACAAACTGGAAGTGCCACAGGCAAAACCAGAAGTGCTGCCGGCACTTCTGAGGGAGGGGGCACGAGCCGGCGCTCCCCACTCCCCTGCCAGAGAGGGCCAATTTCAGGGGAGAAGCATGCCCCCTGTATCCCCCGATACGTTGCCTATGAGCTGAGTACACACAGAGCATAGGGCTATGAAACAGGAATGAAGCTATGTACACAGTTAGATATGAACTTTACATTTAAGAGTGGCAGTTTTCAAAAAGCTCTGTATTGGTCTAACTCATCAATGGTAGTTTCACAGTTAATTTCAATGGAAACAAAGGTTGGCCAATACTAAGAATTCTTTAAATATTCCTACACTGGCTATAAACTGTTTAGAAGAACTCATTTAATTAAATATGTCATGATTTGTAACAAAACCCGGTCCAATAAAGAGGTTTACCAGTGGTAGGGACCTACCTAAGTCACAGTGAGACACAGGGTTTTTCGCAGTCCATTCATGGCACGCACAGCCAATTTCACAGGCATTTTTGCAGTGGCCCTGCCCCTCACTGCTGATTGGCAGAGGGACCCTGGTGGCCTTGCCCCTTCAGCCGATTGGTGGAAGGTGCCATCACTCAGTCTATGTCACTACCATTTTTTTTTGTCCCGCTCCTCACCACTGATTGGTGGAGGGCCCCTTCACTCAGTGTACATCACTACTGCTATTTTTGTTGTTGGTTGATTTTGTGGGAAGTTGCAGCCAGTGCTGAATTTCTCAGCAATTGGACAACACTGTTCATGGACAACACTGTTTTTCACAGTTTCTGCAAAATCTCAAAACTGCTATTTAAGTAGGTCCCTACTCATGGTATCTGAGATTAACTGTCTTCCCTCAAGTGTTGCAAGACTGGAGATGTGCCTGACTGTAAGACTTCATATTTGTAGGAAGGATTCTCAGAAAAAGCCAGCCCCTTCTCTCTCTCCACACAGCCAACAGCAAATTAGAGTCACCTTTTACTGAACTCTTAGGAGGCATCTTTTTTGTACAAATGTCAGGCTTTGAACTGAATTCTGAATTCATTTCTGGAAGATATTTAAAATTTTGGTTTCTCTGGAGGTATTTTGTGGACATCGTTCCTGGTTCTACGTCATATGAATAGTCGTCTCTGCTTGATACTCTGAGCATATTATTGAGGGTCTAAATAGGTACCTATACCTCCTATTCTCAAGTTTTCGAGTACTCGGAAACTCATTTTTTATACTGATTTTTTTTTAGTAAACTTATAATCACTAGAGGAATAAGGTTCATGAAAGAAATATTAGTGAATAAAAATATCCCAATGCAGAATGTCTAAAAGAGAGCAGCAACTCATCTCCATGAAATATTAGACCTTTCATGCAGTAAAAAGTGGCATCAGTTTTTTTCTATGACAATTGCCATGAATTATTCATACCTACAATCCATCAAATCTCTTTGCTTCTCGCTTAAGTGATCACCTCTTATCTGTGCCTCATACAGGAAAAATAAATAAATAATAAGTAAACGAAAGCTGGGGTGAGTCACTGGGAAGCAGCAATCAAAATATATTAAGCAAGAGATATCTCCTGTACTTATATGGATTAACTCCATGATACCGGCAGTCTGAAATTTTCTAAGTAAAACAGGTTCTTTCTGACTTCAGACTTTGCTCCAACTAAGTTTTAAATGCTGACAGTTCTGTGTATTGGAGGGAGACAGTTTTGCCTGAGTTATGCCATAATCGTAGCTACTGACAGGGTAATAATGAAATCAGGACATGAGAGGTTATCTTATGCTGGAAAGGACATAGAGTTGCCTGTAATATATGCCAGTGATTCTGTACTTGTATTTTCTTAACCAGATATCTCAATGGTACAATTTTATTGCCATTTTGTCTTCCTGATTTTAGATGAAGATTTTTGACAAAAATAAAGACGGACGATTGGATCTGAACGATCTGGCAAGGTAGATTTTAATAGTACTGATATGGCTCATTAGTTTCTGCAGGTGGATCTGCCAAGTGGGTGGATTATAAGCAATAGCCTTCCACCTCTGGAGGCCTGAGTTTGAATCCTACCACTCAGGTGAGATCAGTTTCTTCTTGACCCAAGTATTTCTACTGTCTGGTTCACCACTACTACAATATCTGAGTAAGTGCCTAGTGAATAAGAGCTCTAAATTATGTCAGGATTGTTCTCCCCTTCATCTATACACTCTGCATGTTGAGGAGATTCAAAGGCAGTAACATGCCAGCTGCTGGAAAGTCCTGAAGCAGTATTTCTCAAATAATTAGTCACAAGCCCAAATGGTGTTCCATACTTTCACCAGCCTTGTACTTACCAAAATAAGCACATAGGGTTTGGCTTGTGATGGTATTTTTGTTGTTGAAATGAGGTCCTGTCCTAACATTTTTGAGAACCGTTGAGATACTCACTGCACTAAAGGATTCTGGGCTGCATGTCCAGAAACAGCTGAATGAGGAAAGAGGCATGAGTTCTCATACATGCTTATTCAGCTGTGCCTTGTCCTCATCCCTATCTATGCCAACTCAGAATCCATCAATGCTCTCCAATTTATATTCCATATCCTTGTGAGTTTAAATATGTATATGGAGACAAAGAGAATGAAAAATAACATACAGAGGCTGCTGTTACAATTTTTTTTCTAGGCATAGCATAGTAAGTAGCCCCCTTACAATGCACACTAATAATCTGGTACTTAATAATGAGGTGAATTGTGTAGATTAAGTTCTGCTTAGAGTGAATATCAGTCACATCACAAAACTTTCTGTGTGGGGGCACAATTTGGCATTTTTTGTTCAGGAACTTAGGACTTGAATAGCAGCCAAAAAAAAGAAAAGCTTTTATCAGTCCTTCGGGGGAAAATTTGACCACTGTCAGCGTCCAAGCCAGTATTATTTTGTCCTTTACTTTCACAGCCATTAAATTCAACTATAAGATAATGATACATTTTCTATTTTTTTTTAATTCAGCAGCACAATCCAATTACAGAGGGATAACTGGATACTAGCCTCCCTTTGGAGGTAGATGTCCTCGCCTGGTATTACTGTTGGAAATGTTCTGTAATGGGCAGATGTATGAAGAAGTACATTTTTTAGAGCGGTGATCGAAGGCATTTGCACAACTCTTCCCAACAACTAGAGGGAAGGAATTATGTTCACATTAGCCACAGACCTTCCTTTAAAATACCCCTTGCAGTAACTTTCTTCTTCAAAGGCCTATAATCTACAGTCCTTTTTGATTTATGGACAAGCAGAACTAAAAATGTGTGTGCAGACAATAATTGAGTAGATCATAATTTCTTTCTATCTCTCTCTTTAGGATTCTGGCGCTCCAGGAAAATTTCCTCCTTCAGTTCAAAATGGATGTAAGTAGCACTATTTCCTAATTCATTCATTCAGCTTCTTTCAGCAAAGGTAATTCAGGCCTAACTTCAACCCATTTTCTTTTATTTTCCACTCAGGCTTGTACTACAGAAGAAAGGAAGAGAGATTTTGAGAAAATTTTTGCACACTATGATGTTGTGAGTTCTCTTTAGTCATTCATGATTATATTACATATATTATGAAGCACTTCCGGACTGAAATGTAATGGAAGCACAGTAATGGGAGGCGCTACACTGCCAGGACTGCCAGCAATACTTACCAAATCACAAAAACAGCAGTAGTTTTACCTCTATGCCCTTTGAGCAGTTGGGTACCACCTGCATGTCTCAGTCCATCAACTAGAATGCTACCTCCTATATCCTCGTTCAGTATAGCAGCAATAGGACACCGCGCAAATGAAATACCCGGGTTGCCTTCTCTTGCTTGGAGAGCTACCTTTTGTTGTCATTGGCTAGTTTCAGAAGGCTGAGTAGGATAGTCCCCAGAAGTTGTCCCAAACAGGTGATAGAAGATGTCACCACCATGTGAGGGGCCAAGAGAAGTTGCAGGCAGATGGCTTGGGTGGTTGGGGGATGACAGGAACATGGAGTCCTGAGGGGAACTTTCTCTTAGTGAAATGCATATGATGTTTTCTCTGTCTTTCAGAGTAAAACAGGAGCACTTGAAGGTCCAGAAGTAGATGGCTTTGTCAAAGATATGATGGAGCTTGTCAAGGTGTCTTCACAATTCTTTGCTTTTATCATTTTCTATCATTGTCACGGGAAACGAGTTGTGTATGTTTTTAGGCAGTAATGTAATTTCCCAAGCCTGAAACTCTGGAGTCAAATTCAGGTTGTCACAGGGAAAAAAATGAATTTCCTGGTCTGAGTATAAACACTGTTGGATATTGGTTTACATCGTGGTAGCATTGTCTGACATGCAGACTGGAACAATTTCACACAACGAATGCTCTCTACTTAACAGAGGCCCATAATAGTTTATATTCTAAATTAGACAGACAGCACAGTTCAGCAAACGTAAACTAAAAGTGCAGTCTTTGCCAGAGGTATTGTCGGTCAGCTCTGTGCCAGAGGCAGCTATCAATGCCCAGGGCAGTGCTAGCTGCCACAGTATAGATCACAGCAGCATAATCAGCATCACTTCAAGTGTGGCTATTTTTGTGCCCCCTCACAGATGCAGCACCTGGGGCTGCTGCTTCAATTGTCCCCCCTCAGATATACTGCTGGTCTCTGGCAGGTACCTATAAACACATATGCACGTACATACCCTGGAGCTCATTAACTGAGCTGTAATGGAAAGCTTTCATGGGCAGTATCTGATTCTGTCCTTTCTCTTGCTCCCCATTTTGAGGACAAAAATAAGTTAGTTCTTAACTTATTGGGCCGCTCAACAAAAATAAGTTAGTTTGGCACAGGGGCATATCTGGGGAGGGTGCAGTGGTGCAATTGAACCCCGCTTTGATTCCTGCTCCACCCAAACTTTAAAACCAACTGACTGGGAGAGGCAACAGCATTTCTAGTGAGGAAATTCACTCCCTGGTCAATTGACTTCATGGCTCATTATTCTCTCCCTGATTCCTGCTAATCTCTCTCCACTCCACAGGTGTTAATGATCCTTTATCCTTTTTAATGGTCTTGATGTTTTGGTATTTCAAACTAGCCTTTCTTCTCCAATTTTGTGGTCTGTTAGCCATTTCTGGTAATGTCTCTTTCCTATTTTACAGACTGTTTTTAGCTCTTACTGAAACTTTAACTCAGGTGTGGTAATAGTAACTCAGGTATAGAAATGACTGACAGTGAAGTATTGGAGGCTCTGTCAAGACACTCAGTAAAGCTAGGTTTTGTTTTATGAATCTGAATAAGAGATGTGCATTTAACTATAATGACTACAGGACTAATGGCACAATACTTTTTGACTATTTTTTGCCTTGTTTTTTGTGGGTTTATATATATATATATATATATATATATATATATATATATATATGCGCTCTAGCCAATTACTGCACATTCCAATAATTATATGTTTTGCTTTGATATTAAACTGAATAATATATAGTGCTAGCCCTCTACCATATTAGTAAAGCTTCTAGTTTTTCTTTAACTGGAGAAAAATATGTGTTGTGTTATATGTGACAATGTGCCACACCATCTGCAACCCCTTTCCAAAATCCTAGCTCTACCCACGACCTGGCAAAAAATGCCTCCCTATGTAAATATATAAATGAACTTTTTTTTGGTAAATTGTTAATAGATGAGAGGATAAGCTTTCACTAACATGCTTTTCCCATTTGCCATGCTGCCTGAGAAGGTTTTTGCAGACCTTAGTAACCATGATAATGATGGAGCCAGAAAGAAAAGAAGACATTTGGCAATATGATTGGGAAACCATTCTTTCCCCAAAGGAATTATTTCTTCTTCATCATCATCATTATCCTTTTTATAACCATTGTTGAATATAATGTTTTCAATAAAACACATTCTGAACTTGAATCTGTTCTTATTATGCAAATATAAGAACTAGAGGCTGGCTATACACATTTGATCACGAGCTAATTAGTATGTGTCTAATTAGAATGCTCCAGTATAGTCTCACCGTCACAAGTATTAAGCCCCTGCTCATTTTGAAATAGCTGGGGGGGAACACTTTATCTAACCTTCGTTGAATGAGGTTTAGATAAAGCATCCCGCAGCCATTTTAAAACATGTGGGGGCTTAATACACATGACGGTGAGTCATTTTAAATACAGTAGTTGTCTGGGAACCGCTCTAATTAAAATGCCGCTCCACCACCCCTGAGCATGTGTATATGCAGCCAATGATATCAATACAAGGAAAGGATACAGCATTCAAACAATACAACAGGATCATATCACCATAGGAAAGAAGGGTTAGGAGAGACCTCCTGAGGTCATCTAGTTCAGCCCCCTGCCCAAGGTAGGATCATCCCTGACTAAACCATCCCAATCAAGTGTCTGTCTAACCTACTCTTGAAAATGTCTAGGGATGGAGATCCCACAACCTCTCTAGATGGCCTGTTCCAATGCTCAACCACCCTAATAATGAAAAAGTTCTTCCTAATCTCCAAGCTAAATTTCCCTTGCTGCAGTTTGAGGCCGTTGCTTTTAGTACTGTCCTCCATGGGCTCAGGAAATAGTCGGTCTCCATCCCCCTAATAGAAATATACATTCATGTGCCTGTGGTATTTCTTGCGTTTAAAGCACAAGACTGAACCACACTATTATCTTAGAGAATAGTGACAATCTACACATTATCAACATGTAGCAAGTTTGTGAGAGGAAGCAGGTTTAAAGGACAGGGCCATGGGTTAGAAGGTCTAGTCCCAGCCTAGTTCAGTTGTTTTTCCCTTGGCCAAATACAGAAATCATGTTAAGACTTCCTTGCAGTCATTTAGACTCCCATAAACCTTATTAAATCTATCTTCTTGTGAAGAGGCACACATCTACCTTTCTCCCTATTTCACTTGGGTTGATGTGGCCCGCTTGCTTGGTATTTCCTCCTTTGCATTCTTTAGTCACTCTAGAATTACCAATGCCATATGAGGTTGGAAAAATGATAACTGAGATACTTCCTATCCTGATGACTGATTCTTTCTTTTGTCTCCAGCCCAGCATTAGTGGTGTGGATCTGGATAAATTCCGCCAGATTCTGCTTCATCATTGTGACGTGAACAAGGATGGAAAAATTCAAAAATCTGAACTAGCTTTGTGTCTTGGGCTTAAGATGAACCCATAAATTTGAATACATTTCATCTTTTGTTTGCAAAGTTTTCCTTTGTATGAACCTGCTGCTACTGGTAGAACTGTTTCAGTGCTGTGCTAAAAATCTGTGTGATAGTGCTGAATGTGGAAAGTAATGGCACCCCATCAATGGAATGAAAATGCATCTGCATGATGATACAACAACTGGGGAATGCAAAAAAAGGCCTTTTAATTTACTAATTAGATTTCTGTTGCTCACAGAAGCATTCATTTGTGGGGTTTCTGCATTTTTATTAATGATATCTGTGTCCACAGCTTATCAAAAATGGGGGCTGATCTACTACTGATGCCTTCATAACATACTGTCAGTCAGTTCTCTAGAACAGGACAAGTCTTTCCTTAACATGTAATATCGGTACTCTTATACCATAGCTATCAAGCCCTTTTGATGATCACCTTCAATGTGAAATCATTACATTTCTGAACATAAGCATTGTGCTTTATTTGTGCATATGGCATTTTAATATTGGATGGATGACAGTTTATTTGTGCAAGAATAAAAACCACAATTAAGGAAATGCAGCGGGTGCTTATGAATTATTTTTGGAAAGCCATACACAAGACACGGCTGTTCTATCACAAGTTGATAGTGCGTAGTATGAACATTTATCATCTCACACTTCGAGGGGCAAGTGCATGTGTGAACTTGTCAAGCCTTTGTCATAAGTATGCAAGGCAATATAGTACTGTGGAAACTTCTTAGAGAGATGACACACAAGGCTAAATCCTCTATTGCCTTCACCTGTCAAATTAGCCACTGCAATATCTGCAGATAACTGCAATATCTGATACTTATGTACACTGTTGATTTCACATACCAGGCATGCCCTGCATTTTCCTTCTGGGTAGCTTAGTAGGCTTCTGGATAGCTCACTATGGCTATTTATAATGGCTTTGATTCATATAGAACACTGTGTAAGTTCTAGGCCCCTGCTCACCCAGAGGACTTTTAACTATATATTTCCTGCCTTCTCCAAGCAAAATTCTTTAACTTTCAGGCTGTGCCCATTTTGAAGCTGTTAGGCTAAAAGGAGAGAGCCCTTCATCTCTTCTATTTAATACCTAGGAAGTGCATGCACAGGGCAACCCTGTTTCACTGCAGGTGGAAACAAAAACCATACTGTGTAGAAGTGCTAAAAACAGCAGTCACACAGCTGCTTAAGTGTCATTTAGACACATAAGGATGAAACATAAAGGTGGACAAAATAGCTTCACTTAGGGCCCTAATCCTTCTATTAACACAAACCTAAGTAATATGGCTTTGTGCACAATTTCCCCATAATTTTAGATTTTTTTAAAATCAGTGGATCAAAAATACACACTTCTGTGCCTTGTGGAGATAGGATCATATACCTCACACTGCTCGAGTTGCTGCTGAAGACTCAGGGCTAAAGGGCAGTAGCATTTCTTGCCCCCTGAGTTCCTCTACTTCAGAGGATATGCCTAACCAATATAAATAGGTCAGGTATCCACTGACCAGACTAGTGGTGCATTGTATACTCTCCCATCAAATAACACTCCCTCTGTTTCCATAGAGAAAACAGCTGGGTAGAAGTATTTGGCAGAACTTCAGCAGTTCTATTGTATTTGGATCCTGCCATACTAATGAGGGGTTGAAGCAAGATTTGACTCTGTAAGTGCAGGCTCACTGCAACACAAATACATTTTGCATGCAGCGGTACACTAGCACTGCCAGATTCTATCCTACTGTATAAGTATTTTCAGAAAAGAACATTAAACCATGTTTATACTACTACTTTAGCTCTGATTTTACAGCTGCTTTCAAGTCCAAATACCCACTACTTACACTGTAAACCCCAGAGAAAGTTCAGCTTGACCCCAGAAGTTCTGCTTGAGTATTAGGGCCAGAAGTCAGACATGCTGGGCGCATTTACATGGGTGCTCTACTACAGAGTTGACTAATTATCTCCACAGTAAAGCATCACCATCTACACATGCACCAGTATTAGGGTGCACATGTGTAGATGGACTGCCTGCCATCCAGCCCCATACTTTAGCACTCTTGTGTCCCGGCCAGCTGATGCCAGAGCCCACTGAGCCCCCTACCAGCTGCTCCACCCCAAGTTGGCACATGTAGATGCACCCACTTTTCATTAACCCCTCCCTGCAATGTGTAGTACAGCAGAAAGTACTATGCTGTACAATGAGTCAAGTACAGCAGAAACAGGAAGTGGTTTGCAGATTAATACCTAGGAGGGCTCAAAGAATAGGAATTTCAGTGTCAGTGTGAGAGGGTGTTTGCTCACACCCATTTCCCAGTGTAAGGTTTTACCTTCCACCCTCTCCCATAATCTCTCTTTCCACATCTTGATGTAACTGTAGAAAAGTGGGGGAGGTGAATCTCATGCAAAGAATGGTGGGCTATCTTCAACCTAGACAGGTGATTTCCTGGGGCTCCTCCATCCCTACACCCAGTTCCTTTTCTCCTGAAGCATTGAGGGGCAATCTTGTTACATTGTCTAGCACTATCAGCGTACTTCCTCATTTTGATATTCAATTAATTACTAATATCAATATCTTGTCCCTTGTAGGGACTCGCAATTCTCCCTTTATCAATTATTTTTAGTCTATGTGGTAGCCTATGCACAGTGGAGAACCCACTACCTCACCCCACTGCTTGAGGGTTCAAGGCCAATGAGCATGATCCATTAACTGTCGGCTGATTATCACCCCTCAAAAGGTGTCATTCAGTCATCTATTACTCCCAGGCTAGGAACTAGGGTTTCCAGGGGCTCAGCAGCTCAGTCCAGGCAGAGCAATCAGTTATTAGCTGCTGTCTCTTAAGCTGCAAATATCCACCAGGGGAACAAAGTCCAATATAAATTAAATAACCAAAGTCCATTAGCTCATAAACTTTGGGGGAGGGGGAATAAAGTCCACTCCCAGTACATGTAGGAAAGCAGCCTCTTCTTACTTACAGCACCGTGTTCCCCTCATCCTTCCCCTCATTTCTTTCCCCAGAGCATCATGCCCCGCACTTTTTCTTTTTCCCGAGAAACTTCCTGGACCAATGAAGTTGCAACCCGAGAGAACATGACTCTGGGGACCCGGTGTTACAGATCTCCCCTAAGTGTTTCTCTTTATCCAACCCTAACCTGCCACAGCCTAGAATCTAGCCTGGGAAGCAACCCACAGGGGTAACCTCCCTGATAGCAAAGCAGGTGAGCCCTGATGCATCCAGCTACAGTCAGCAAGGTATGATACATGGGGAGAGGTGGCATAATTAGTTCAAGCTGGTTTAGGGTAACCCTAAATGGTAAAGATATGCCAAGAGTCAAGAGAGAAAAGGGATTTGGTCTCAATTCAGCAGACTACTTAAGCATGTGATAATTTCCTATTGTTTTCAATTGGCCTACTCACATGGTAATGTTAACCACATAATTAAATGTTCTCATGAGACTATTTACACTCTAGACCTAAAGCATGTGCTTAAATACTTCACTGAATCCAGGCTTTCATTTTCCAAACTTATTTTTATTATTCTGACAATACAGTTGCAACCATACCCACAATGTTTAATGAAAGACAGCCAAGTCATTCCATAAGAGTGGAAAAGTCTGCTGGCACTCACATTAATGTTCATTCAGTTTCAGAAAGAGCTATGCTTGTGGTGCATGACACCAGAAAGGAAGCTGAATAGTTCAAAACTTCTAAGCATGGTGTAAAAAATATTTGATCTCTCAGGATCTTTAATAATTTCCTACAAAATACAGTACACGACACCATGAACCACATTTCCATCATATTTCTAACAGAATGAGGTTCAACAACCAAAATAATTATACCGTTGGTTTCATTTTTCTATTTTTCTTTGTCTTATGCATTACCATTTTAATTTTCCATTATTCTTAAGTCAGCAATATTTCTGTACCACAACACTGTAGTACATTTTAGAAATAAACTTTAGGATGCTATTGCCATTTTAGAGACTGGAGCTAATTCTTACCTTATACCAGGTTGCACTACAGTTTAAATCCATTAATTTTAGTGCAGTTACTCCATTCATTTGTTAAAGAATTAATGAGGAAAGAACCTGATCCTATCTTAACAAAAGTTCAACCACCTATTTTCTCTAAAATGAAGAGTCCTCTAAAGACCAGCAGAACACCAACATTTCAATTACCTAAACTACATAATAGTTTATTGTTGGTGAAATTTTATGCCCATCAAATCCCTTGCAGTCAGTGATTTATTCAATGAACAGCAAAAGATAATTTGTTCTGTTGTATTCACAATTTTATTTTGGTTTATGCTGTATATAGATCTATGAAAAAACTATGCCTCTCCATTTGGGTTAAAAACACTTTTTAATTAAAGAATTGTGCAACAAGTTTCTTTATATGACCTTAAAATTACATAGTGATACTACAAGACCATTTTGTAAAAACCTTAGCAAAAACTAAGAAATATATGAAAGAAAAAAACTGTTCTTTACAAGTGTGAACAGTTCAATATCCCTATAGGCACATCTTTTGTGTTTGAAGGCTCTACTAGGCTATTTATAGACCCTATCCCATTATGTCAAATTGCATGGAAAAGTCTTCAGTATAAAAGAATATGAAAAGAATGGGATATTTTTATCATAAAGTTCCAGCTTTATGATTACCCAGTTTCTACTGTAAAATTTCTTTTCTTCGAAGACCTTGATCTGGCAAATGAATATACTATGTCAGCTTTCTCTTAAAATAATTTTCTCATTGATTTTTTTCTGGGGAAAACATGTTATGGCTTTTAAAATATCAGCACGTAAAACTGAGGAAGGAAGGAGATTGCTATTAAAGGGCTAGATCCAAATCTCTCTGAATGCTTTCCATGATTGTTAGTGAGCTTTGGATCTCTCAAAAAGAATATAGAGATTCAGTATCAAGGGGAATTTAACTGTGGACTTCAATGAGGCCAGGAATGCACTCTCTTTTGCTTTGTTTCAATAAATAGTTCTGGTACTGACAACTGAAGGTTTTGAGATGAACAAAACTTACAGACTTTGAAATCTTACAGACTTTGACAGGACTGGGACTTTGTGTTGGCCAGGTGCTACGTAAAAATAAAACCTAAAAGCCAGACAGGTTTTTTTCTCGTTTTTTGTGCGCTTCATCTGGGCCCCATGTGGAGTTTCCCTCCAGCTGGATATATGCTGGCCCTGCCATGTGTCAGAAACTTAGAAAGACTTTGGGTGGTTTGTTGAAATCCAAGTTCCTAGTTTGTTTGTTTTTGAACTGTTTCATGAGCCTGGAACCAGGCTCTAATGATGACATTGCTCCCAGTGGTGAAACAGAGGCCAAACTAGGTGGAATAATGCTTTGGCTCGTGTCCCAAACCCTGAGGCTGTCCCTGCTCCTTACCACTGTCAAGGCAGGCATGAGGAGTAGCCAATCCAAGAATGTGCGCTCTCGGGACTACAGCCCAAGATTGCAAGAGGCACAAAGAGAAGAGGGACCTAACCTTGACTTGAACTTTTCCGTAGGCTGCCCTGACCCATTTCCTGCCCTTCTACCCTTTTCCTTTACCCATTGTCATTTCCACCACACTGCCAAACACTTCCAGTTTCCCTTGCCTACAAGAGTCCTAACCCATCTCTCCACCACCTGGAGCTCTATCACAGCCCCCATGTGCACCCAGCTTCTCCCACAGACAGGAGCCTGGGCTCAGCCTCTGGCTGCAAGGAGTAGAAAGCAGGACTGCCTCACCACACACTGGCTTTCATTGCCTATCTCCCCTCCACAACTCTGCAGTGAGCCCTACCCTCTCAGATGCACCTGTGCTACCTGCCTGTTGCCCCCTGGGGCAGCACGTGAAGGAAGGGGGAAGATAAAGCAATGCTGTAGTTGCAGCACTGCTCGCTTTCCTGCTGGGCTGTGGGAACACTGAGACCTACCAGAGGAGAATTATAGGGGCCCACAGGCCTTGCCAGTGCCCAAAGGGGAGGGCACCTAAGAGAGATTGGCTTTTATCCCTAAGCAGCCTGTGAAAGGAGAAAAGGAGGAAATGCTGAAACCCAACAGCTGGTGACAAGGCTGCAAGTAAACTGAGAGGCACTGAGTGAATTTGGAGCCTGGATAGAGGCAGAGAATGGGAATTTGTTTCATAGTTTCATAGTTGGTAGGGTCGGAAGGGACCTGAGCAGATCAAGTCCGACCCCCTGCCGTGGGTAGGAAAGCATGCTGGGGTCAAACGGCCCCAACTAGGTGATTATCTAGCCTCCTTTTGCAGACTCCCAGGGTAGGAGCGAGCACCACTTCCCTTGGAGGATATAGTATCACTCCCCTGGATAAGACAGGGGATGAGATGAGGAAGAAACAGAGAATAAATCAGCTGTGGGAGGCAGGTCATCCATTCATTGGGCTTGGGAACTGCAGTGTGTACAGGGTTGCCAACTTAACGATTTTGTTGATTGTCTTTTGGGGATTCTAGTGACTTTGGGCCCAAGTGATTCTGTGTTGGTCTATTATGCTCCATACTTGGTGAACTGTCACTTGCAACAATGTTAGAAGATTTGCCTAGTGACTGACTTATTTTGTTTTATGTGATTTGATTTGATTTGTTTGTCTGGCAAATTTCTACCATCAGGGATTGGCAGCATTGGGCAAGGGAGGCCTCAAGTCAAACAGCAAGGAGGATTTTCATAGATTTCATAGACATTAGGGCTGGAAGGGACCTCGGAAGATCATCGAGTCCAGCCCCCCGCCCAAAGGGCAGGAAGTCAGCTGGGGTCATAGGATCCCAGCAAGATAAGCATCCAGTTTCATCTTGAAGGTGAATTTGAAGTATCATAATACAAAATACACTGTCACATTATCTCCTTTTATTCTTTTACAGTGATTAGATTCTTTCCCCCAAACTCTGTCCATAGCAATCCTATATTTATATTATATTATAAGACAATATGAGACTTAGGCCAAAGACTTATCATTACAGCATGTATGTACCAATAACTTATTTACCTATTACCCATTCTATACATTTCCTGTAAAGTGCATTGTAACTGATTGCAATTCCAGTTAGAAACCCTTGAGAGAGAGAAATCTTATAATGGGGAAGCTTAAAAAATGGTTAAGGAAGCTACTGGTTAGATTAAACAATATTGGGGGAGGTAGGAAGAGTGGACCAAGGAAAACAGAGTATCTGCTTATTATCGTAGCAATCCAGGTGAGCCAGATTTCAAATGGGACTCCATCATTGGTATGCAGATCCTTTGTAAGCAGGACAGAGTGGGCTAAGTAGCAGGAGGCTTGGGACCATGTTATAGAGCTCAGAAAAACAAGAGGTAAAAAATTGTTCTTTGCTTTTCATGAAAGTTCAAGGAATACTCTCTTAACACTTAGATCTTGAAAGGTGAACATAGGTGAACAAATGAGCCAAAACCGATATCATAGCAGGCAGATATCTTTGTTCTTCTTATTAGGGAGAGGACACACCCCCCGCCCCACAGAGAATTCCTTTTATTCTTACCAAAATGATGAAAAGCCCGAAGGCACTTCAGGTAGTCAGTTCCAGCTGCAGTTGTTTTGGCAAGTTCACCCCTGTGGAGTGATATAGATACAGATGGCGGCAGTGTGCCCATTTATCTGCATGATGTGATTTAGCCATTTGGCATCATTCAAGCACAAGAACACTTCTACATGAAAAACAGGTTCCCTTGTATGCTGGAATTTGTGACTAAAGTCATATTTGAATGACCTGGAAATAGCTTTAGATCATCATAACTACAAACGCTTTGGTTCATACTACAAAAGCTTTAGTTCATACATAGTCTGATGCTTTAACTATAGTAAATATGTTGAACATGTACCAGTAGAGTCTTTGATAACTCATCGCATTGTATCTCTGTAAGTGACTGAAAATATTTTTTTCATATCATTACATGGAGATTTTGACATTTTTTCCCATTTAATAATTCCTCAGGAAGCTGAGATTAGGAACCTTTGGTTTTCTTGGTTTTGATGTGCATCTTTGTTGAAGTCAGACTCACACATCTTACACAAATCAGATTTAAAATTTGCATTTCCCTGGGCGCATCTACACGTTCACATTTACTAAGTATTAAACAAAATTACTGTGCATTACGGGCACGTGTTTACATGTACGCACCAATACTGCACAGCACATATGGAGACTTATGCAGACTTGAGCATAAATTTGATATCTGCATCAAATTTATCAAATTTATGTCCGATTAGTCACTGCGCTGTAACACACGTGTAGACAGTTTACTGTGCAGTAACACTGTGTATATGGACTGATTTGGGACTAACTTTAATCCCAAATCAGTCCACACACAGCGTTAATGTGGTTTAATGACTGCACATGTAGATGCTGGTCTATTCCTGCTAATTGCACAGTAAATTTAAGCCAGTGTAAATGCACATGTAGACACACTCCCTTTTGTATTAATTCTGGACTATTTGTTTTATTAATCCCAGTCATGCTGTATAGCTCTCCCCACCTATAATTGTAGCACACTGTCCCAAAATATGTCTGCTTATGTGTTTTCTATAATTTACAAACTGATAGATATGAAAATCACTGCCTGATCCCCCTTCCCCCACCATTCAAATCTGCCAACTTGCCTTCCTTATTTGGAGATCACACTTAGGGCTCCTGCCATGCTTTGCACTCATATCAATTCTTCTCATTTTCAGTCTTTAATATTGTTTTTCTGGATGACTTGTTCTGACAACTGTGTTTAGGGGACTCTCCATCTGACAGCTTCACTTGACTGCGTGAAACTGATACTATTGAAAGCTATACATATATAGGGCTTTTAACTCAAATTCATCCCTGGTGTAACTCCATTGACTTCATTGTGAATGATGTTATAAAGTCACAGTCTTTTCTCGTCAGGCATATTATACCTTAACAAGCCCTTTTTCATTCCAAGCCATCACCATGGTAATCTGTCATGAGAGATGCATAATTTAATGCATGAGCCCCACTATTGCAAATTGCTCCCATGCTATCTTGTCCCTTGATCTACACAACATTTTCCAGGATAATGAACCCCACTACTCTCTACTCATCCTCTTTTCAGGTTTGGACATATTTTGACAGCCCCTCATCACTTTCTAAACATTGTATTTCACTACAGTTTCTTAGAGGCATAACATCTCCATTTGGCCAGCACTTTTTTTTCTCAATTTTTTAACAAAAGAATTCTACCTCTTTGTTCTCAGAATATTGCTTTAAATGATGTGGGCAAAGCTGATTTGTGTCTGGTGAAAAAATGTTTTTCTTCCTTTTGGTGGCTGAAGACAATTCATTGAATAGAAGCCCAAAAAAGATCTAGGAACATAAGAAACTCACACAATATTTTGATTAGAATGCTTTTTTTGTTTGTGTGGCAAGAAAATATTGTCAGTATTAATGAAAACAATTGCAACTACTGCAGGCAACAAGAATATCATAGAATCATCTGCCACATTATAATAGCAACCCATCATGAGAAACACCTTAATTACAGCTATTATCTCTTAAAATGGCTGGGTTACTGTTACATTAATCTGATTTGGAACAGAAAGTTGCCGCTATGAGCTGTAACGTTAAATGGGGCTTTGCCATGTAATTACACAGGGTAAAGTAACTTTGAAAGCTATTTTGTATGATGGTTACACCAATAGATAATGAAATGCTATCATTTTCAGGCTGTTAGTTGCACCTGTATTTTCAATAATTCTATGGAGAATTTTATCTCTCTCTAAGGAATATTAGCAGTTGGGATCACAAAAAAGGAACACCAGTTATGACTCCTGGGAAAGAAAAGAAGAGAGACAATTTTAGTGAAGCAGCAGAACTTTCTTTACACGAAGGGATGTTTTACACTGTGCTTGTACTGTATCCCTGGGTTACAAGTAATTGTCCTAATTGTTTTAAAAATACCATTAAGAATTTATTTTTAATTTTTTTTACCTAGCTGACAAGGGCATCACCAACTTCCGTTCTGAGGTCCCAATCCAGCAACTGGCTCTTCAAGTACATTGCGTTAATGTGAAGCCCCTCTCATCTCAGAAAGCCCTGCATGCCCTGTTCAGATTGGGCCCTCATCGGTTTCAAAACTGAATAGACAGTAATTTTAGGTACAACCCTCCCTCTGAATTCCTTGTAGTTTTATAATCCCATTTAATTTTTTAAAGGTTTTTATTAGTCCTGTTGCCGTGTGTAACAGGGGCTCAGGAGCCCTGTTACTAAGGCAAGGTCAGGCAGGATTGATCTGAGCGTGCACCCTGCCAGATGGAGGGAATTACACACCTGGGGCAGGATCGGGTGATTAGCCCACCAAGACTTGTATAAATCCAGCAGCAGGGCATATACTTGTTGCGTTCAGACACAAAGAGAGAGGCGAGGAGCATTCGGAGCCCTGGACGGCAAAGAATATTAGGAACCCGCCTGGTAATCAGGAAGAGGCACCAAGACTGCAGGACGCTAGATTGGGAGTGCATTCGGGCAAGCTACATACCTTGAGGTTCTGACGGCTCCGGTGAGTGTCGTGGGAGCTGAGGCTGGACAGAGCTACGCGGCAAGGAATCCCAGAATGAAAGGGGCGTCCCCCAGGTGAAGGACGATGGGTGGGCAAGAGGACTCCACACCAGCAGGGCTCCTGAACTCAAAGGGACAACATGGCCGGGAGTGGTGATGTGGGAAACAAGGAAGCCTCCAGGACTGTTCCGGTATGAGACTTACATTGTGAGACACGGGGAATGCACCTCATTAACAAGATAATTACTGCTCAGAACACTGAGTGCTACATTGTATGCAGAAAGTAGCTGGTGCTGAGAAAGCTGCTCAGGGTTACCTGAGGGCTTTGCCAATGAAGTAATTGGCAAGGCTACAGTTACTGTAATCTTTTACTTTGGAAAATAAACTAACACCCTGAGCAAGTTACAACTAGGTGGCGCTTGTCAATCCCTAGCACTAAAAAGACGACTGATCTCCTTCATTTTCTTTCTAATCCAAGTTGTATCAGGCGAGTATAGAGGGGAGACGAAGCTAGCATCGTCCAACCCACTCACACTGTGTTTAAAAAAAAAAGCAGCAGCAAAAACCACATAGACCATAGAAAAAACTGACTAACTATGTAGCAGAGATGCTACAAAGACTTAACACAACAGTCTGTCCCTTTAAGGAGGAACAATCGGTCCTGTTGAGAGAGCCCAGCTGTAGGGCATTTGGAGAATGGGGAGTGTCCCACTGGGCACTATAAAGGCCCTGGAAGACAAAGCAAGGGGGAGAGGAAGCAAGTTGTGAAGGGAACAACTTGTTGCAAGGAGAAATTAAGCTGTTGTATCTACAGTATCAACATATATGAAGACAGACCCCTCTTGAAGCACTTACAGTCTAAGCTTCTAATCTTGCAAATCCTTATGGATATGTGTAACCCCATCCACATGCCTTTGCCTACTAGAGTCTATAGGCTTAGTCATATGTTTCAATGTAGGTAACTCTACCATCTACTTGGACGGTATTTAGCAAGGTAGTGAAACTAAGCACAGTACTACAGGGCATGTGCACCTGCTTGCATGTTTATACATGTGCACACAAGGGCACACTAACACTACAACAGTGATTCCCAAAAAGAGTGGACTGTGGCATATTAGTCTGTCACTAGAGTGATGGAAGTGTGCCATGAGATTGGCTGTGTGAGGGGGTAAATGCTTTCCTTCTCCATCTGGCACCCAGTGACTGTCCCAACTACTCTAGCAGTACCTGCAGATGCACCTGTAGGACCTGCTGTTGCCTCCATTGCTGCTCGTGAACACTGAGATGCTGGGATGGATGGAGCATCCCATGGGAGTACTTCTGATCCACTTACAGGTTCACCACCAAACACGCTGGACCATCGCAGCATTCACGATCCGTGCCTGGTACCTTGAGGTATGTAGAAAAAACATTTAAAGCTGTGTCTATGGCCAAATAGCTGATTCTCTGAATCAGCACAGAATCTTCAGATTTGGAATTGGCCAAATTGAATTGGGACAGTGATTCGAATCAATAAATCAAATCACTGTCCCCAATTCAAGCTGAATCTGAACTGAATACAGCCTGTTTCGCACACCCCTAATAAAAAGCATTGTTTGAACTGAGCTTTCTCTGTGCCTTGGGGTCAGCTTACTGAGCTGTGTCTTCCAGCACCTCAGCAGCATCAGAACAGCTATTACTTCCTACTTGCTAGTCTGTTCCTAGCAAGTGGGATCCAATACCTCTTGCTTTCCCAATATCCTTTATTATTATATTCATTCCTTTCAATTTATTCCTCCCTGAAATCCTCTTTTTGTTTTTGTTAGTCTATTTTGATTCTTTTCCCCCAGAAAAGAAATCTGTGCTTTCTATCACAGTGTGCATTCCATTCACTGTGCAAGGAAGCACAGTATATCTTGCATATTATAATATACAATTTATACAGGAACACATGCATACGTTTATATATTTTATTTATTACATAAATACATAAATATAATTATCTACATATATTATATAAATACATATTACACTACAGAAGAACACATAGATTTTCCAGCACACCAAACACACTATGAAGTGTGCTGGAAAGGCAGCTGGCAAGCTTTCAGAGAGGGGCAGAACAGGGGGTAAAGGGAGAGCTGTAAGCGCCTCCCCCCCCCCCCCCCGCCCACCCAACTGAGATGCAGCCTCTTTCCTACAGCTAGCAGGCATGAGGCTTATGGTTCTACTGGCAGCAAGGAGAGGAGAGCAGTGCCACTACCTGAGTTTACATCCCCTCTAATAGCACCAGCCGTAACACCCCACCACCACCACCATGACAACAACCAGCACCAATAACCCACCACCACCCATTTCACTTCCCAGCCTGAGCCTTCCAGTGCCAGAGGAAGAGCTGGTGGAAGAGCTGGAGCTAGATCTGAGTGCCATAGCAAAGGAAATTCTGGGGAAGGAGGGGAAATCATCTGAGTTTGTGCTCCACAACCCTCAAGTTTCCCCTAGAGCCAGGTCTCCTCCCCCAGAAGGCACTTCAGAGGAAGCTGAGGTAGAGGTTGTGGAGGCAAGTGACTCAGTTGAGTCCGCTCCTCCTGTTGCTGTGCCTCTGCCTGCTAAGGAGGGGGAAAAGGCACCATCTGCACATACACCCGCATCCCAGATGCGAGTGGGTAGTGGGATCTGGGATCATTTTGAGCTGGCAGATGATCCTACATATACTATCTGCCTGCACTGCTGAGCCAAAACCAGCTGGGGGAAGGGAACGAAACACATGAGCACCACGGGGATGCTGATGCATCTCCATGGGCACCACCTCCTTGCCCTTGCTCCTCCTCAGCCTGGCACCAGTGGGAGCATGCTCAAAAAGAAGTTCCCCTATTGCTCAAAAGCCCCTGTCCTCCAAAAGCAGAGGCAGGCCACTCTGGAACAGTGTGGGAAAGATGGGCACACAGGGAGCGCATTCGCAAGGTGAGCGAGGTCACCCAGAGCATTGAGATGCTTGTTCTGGATGGCCAGCCCTTCTTCTTTGCTGAGCAGCCAGGGTTCAGGCAGCTCATGGCACTCGAGCCCCCATCATACAAATTGCCTTCATGCACGACCTTCAGCAGGATGGTGGTGCCCTCCCTGTATGAGGCATGCAGGGAGTACTTGAGGGAGGAGCTGCACAAGACAGGTCTGCAGGTGGCCTTGCACTTCATCTTGGACATCTGGAGCAGCCGGGATGGAAATCATGCCTACCTTTCCCTCACAGAGCATTGGTGTGACCAGTCAGGCCATCGGTGGGCTCTCCTTCAAGCTGAGGTGATGGATGAGTCCCTCACAGCAACCAACATCAGGGGGGCCATGAACTGCTTGGTGCAGGGGTGGCTCATTAGGCAGGGTGAGCTCACCCGCGGGTTCATGGTCACCAGCAATGGGACCGATATGGTCGAGGCAGTCCGTGATGCCAACTTCGTTGGAATCTGTTGTGTGGCACACAAGTTCTGCCTCATTGTCAGGGATGCCTTGGAGTGGGACAGGGATGCCAGTGATGGTGCCAACACCACAAGCGAGTGCATTTCCAAATGCAGGAAGGTGGCAGGCTACTTCTACTGGAGCATCAAGGGGAGGAAGATGCTGCGGGACAAACAGGCAGAGCTGAACATCCCACAGCACAAAATCATGAAAGATGTGGAGACTCGGTGGAAATCCACATACCTGATTCTCAAGAAGCTGGTGGAGCAACAAAAGTCCATCCATGAGATGGCCTTGCTCAGGGAGATTGGGATCAGTGACCCCCTTAACAGAGCTGAGGGGGATACCATCTCCCAGATCTTGGTGGTTCTCTAGCCCTTCCTTGAGGCCACTGAGACCCTCAGTGCTGGTGATGCACTCCTTAGCCATGTGATCCCTGTAGTGAGGGAACTTTAGAGCCAAATGGAAAATTTCCAGGGGATCAATGTTCCTGCCTGGGGCAAGCTGCTGTCACCAGACGTGCAGGCACTGGTGAGGTGGCTGAAGAAGGGCATCAGGAAATGGGTGAACATAATCAGGGAGGCAGAAGGGCACAGGTAGGGTACGTGAAAGAGGGGGATCCACTGCTGCATGCCAGTACACCATCCACCAGCCAGTCTCCTCCTCCACCACAGGCCCTGCCAATGTGGGCCAAGGGCATGGCTTCCACGGTAGGGTCCAGAGGCACAAGACCCCACCATAAGGCAGGTACTGCTCAGGCCTTGGTGGCTGCCTATCTCACAGAGGATGTGGAGCCACTGCTGTGCAACCCCTTGGCCTACTTGTCAAGCTGCAGCCAGATGTGGCAGGATCTGGCCACAGTTGCCCAGGAACACCTGTCCTGTCCACTGACCAGTGTTCCAAGCAAGGGGGTGTTCAGCATTGCGGGTGATGTAATGACACCCCACCGCACCTCCTAGGATCCTGGTTTGGTGGAGCAACTGGTGTTCCTGAAGGTGAACCTCCCGCTCCTGGGGTTCTCTAAGCTCCATGTGCAGATGGAGTAAGTGCCACCCTCCTCACTCAGTCTGCACTTCTTTCTTTGTTTTTCAACCCTTGGGTTTCACAACCATTTAGTGCCTCTCTCTCAGAGCTGGAGGGGACACTCACTGTATCACCAGTCAGCAGGGGAAGAACATGTCCTGCTGAGCTCCTGTGCCAGGACAGCAGGTATGAACAATTTGGATTACTTGAAGGTATGGGCAGTGGCTAAGGGGAAAGAGAAGGCCCCAGATCCTGGTCATGATCACTAAAACTGCACCCTGCCAGCATTGGGAGACCTGGTGGGACTGCTAGCGGCATGGCAGCCCCCAAGAAATGCCAGAAGTGAGGACCTCACTCCAGCCACCACATGCATGCACAGTCCTAGGTGGGGAAAGCCCAGACCTGTCACATCTTTAACAGGCCTGAGGCTTGCTGGTTGCAGTAGAGTAGTGAGGCTCCAGATAAGCTCAGCTTAGGTGCCTGGGATGCCAACTTTTGGGTTGAAAAAACCTTCATCAGGCTGAGGAAGCACCTGCAGTTGATTTGTGTGCTGTTCCTGGGTGGAAGGAATAGTAAAGAAGCCTTGATGAAGCTATGTATTGTATTGTAAAGATATCTCCATACTAGAGATATTGTTGGCAGGTTTTGCGTGTCTTCTCATGGCAGGGCTTGGATTCATTCAGTGTGTTTTGAGCTATAGGAAGTTTGTTTCTGGTGATGAGGTTAGCAAGGTTTAGTGCTTGTTTGAATTTACAAACCACTTTTCACAGACGAGCCTATGAACTTCACTGCATCAACCTCCTAGGTACAAAGACTCATGGATTCAATATAGACATTGGAATTATAACACTACAACCTGCCAGACATCTGACTCCCCAGGTACCTCTCCACTTTTACCTGCTACATCCCCCTTCCTCCCCTACCCCAGCCTTTCTCTCACCCCCTGACACCTTCATTTCTATTTTCACTGACTGGCTTTCTTGCCTGAATTGCATGCCAACCTCTGGCTTCTTTACAATTCCTTCCATCCAGGAACAGCACACACACCAACTGTAGGTGCTTCCTCAACCTGGCAAAGGGTTTTTAACCCAGAGCTTGCTAAGATAAGGGAGGAGGAAACCTCATTGCTGTTCAGTTGGTCTACTAAAAGATATCAGATTGACCCAAAGAACCAACATGACTACAACCTACACCCCTACCACCTGTCCCCAGTCAGCTGACCGGAAGAAGGCAGGGCCCTGGGCCCATCTAAGCCCCAGGACTGGGGCTGGCAGGGAGAGTTATGTGGCAGCTGCTGGAGAAGAAGCTTCCACAGGGAAGGAAAGAAAGGCTCAGTGACAGTTTGGCTGCCTGAGATGCTAGTTCTACTGTACTGCTTACCTGTTGTTATTTAAAGTGGTGAACTGGACTGGGGCTGTAGGGGAGGAGGAGACCTCATTGGGGCATACTACTATGTCATGTAGAGGCCCCAGAACCAGTGAGGGCACAGTGACAAGGGCATAGAGAGCCCAGTGACAATAGAAGGTAGAGTGAGGCCAAGACCTCATTACAGGGATGATATTGGTATACTATCTGCAAGGCATTGGGCATGGAAAGGGGTGGTTAGAGCCACACATCTAGCCCATAAGGCTTAGTGTGTCCCCTTGAGGCACCTACTTAGAGCATGACCCAGCAAGAGGTCCAAGAACCTACAGGGTTTAGTGGGGTCCATTAGGACTGTGACTGAGCTGAAGCTTGAGGGAAGTCTCGCTATCTATTATCTTTTCCAACAAGATGTGGCAGCAGGCAAGAAGAGAAGGTGCCCACAGGGTGGAGCTGGCATGGCCACAGAGCCCTAGGGGTATCACGGCCATCTCTAGGGACCCTACTCTGTGACAAAATTCAGTTTCCCAGAAACCCCTGCACCTATCTCCTTGAAATATGGCAGGCTTCAAGGCCTCAGGAAGGGCTACCACACCTGCTGTTTTCACCCAACTCCATCTTAACACACATACGTGACATGAGTTTTGCTTGTCAGTACCTTGAGGTGCAGTTTACCAGAAACCCCTGCACCTATCTCCTTGAAACATGGCAGACTCCATGGCCTCGGCTGGGGCCACCATGCCTGCTGTTTTTACCCCCCTGCACCTTCACACTTACAAGTGACACAAGTTTTGCTCTGAACTGTTTGAGGTGCAGTTTCCCAGAAACCACTGCACCTATCTCTTTGAAACTTGACAGACTTTGTGGCCTCAGCAGGGGCTATCATCTCTGATGTTTTCATTTGAATCAGAAAAGAAACAACAAATTTATAGGCATTTTCATGATTCCCCATTATAGCCTATGGGCAAAACGTTGAAACAGGTCGAAACAGTGAAACAGTTTTGTCAAAACAAAATGGAACGTGCTTCGAAACAGTGAAACAAAACACTGTCCCTTTGAAATGGTGAAACAGAAGTCGAAACGAAATGGTGCTGTTTCGCACAGCCCCATGTGTTACATGCTTGATAGCTGTGCTCTGGAGCTCAAAATGATTCAAACCAGTTTCAGATTTACAGTGAAAGGATTTTGGCTGGAGATTAAAGTGGGGAAATAATCACATATTGAAGATCATCAGTATGATCCTCAATATGTCTTTTATTGAACCATTGACCATTATTCAATATGTTTCTAATGGTATTTTAGGCTTCAAGTGTGGGTGCTCTTTGCAAATGGATATATACAGGAAGCTTTAGTTTGGTGTTTTATGACTGGCAATATCGATTGTGGGAGCTAGCCAATGTGGAGCTTGTTAAAGCAGCATAGAACTGAAAAGGCTGCAACTTAACACTCATCTGTTTGCATTTCTCTGCATTCACTGGACACCACAGCAACTTAATAATCTCTGGAAAGATCTGCAGCCTATTATGGATGGTTAGCAATAAATTAAGCATGTCCTCTGGGGACAACATTATCTCACCCTTAATCCAAATATAACCTATATCACTGTAAACTTATACTTGTGTTATTTCTCTATTATTCAGCTTTGTAATACAAATGCCATTACTGGATCAAGCAAGAGAAATAGGTCATAGCTAAGAGATTGCAAAGAAAACATCCTCTTTGTCTATTTACATTGGGAAGGAGAGTGGTTTTAATTCAGCCCTTGAGATAGGGATTGGGGAAGCCTGTCAAAACATGCAGAGACCTATCTTCAACTGACGTAAACTGGATAAGCTCCATTGATTCAATGGAGTGATGCCAACTTAATCCAGTTCAGGATCTGACCCAGAGGGCATGTCTACACGTTGTCCTATGGCAACATAGCAACATGCTACCTCACTGTGCGGCGTGCTTCGGCAATGTAATGATCACGTGCATCTCCCCAAGTATAGTGCATCACTATGGCGAAATAGCCGCAAAATTTAACCATGTACTGCATGCACAGCTCAGTAACTGCCTATACTGTGCCGTACTTTAATACTTCCAAAAGAAAGTATTAAAGCATGGCACAGTAGCAATGTTGCCGTACGGCAACAGGTAGAAATGTTCAGAGTGTCTTAAAATATTTCATATCGAATGTGCAATCCAGAGACTCGGTTAAAAGGTACCTTTTACTCCTCTCACCACAGCTTCACTTTGCTTCACCTGCTTTGCTTTCAGATTCATTCGACAATTTTTCAGGCAAGTACTGCTGGCATCCAACTCTGGCATCCCCAGGATTCACTCAGAGTGGTACATTTAGCATTGCCAGTAGCCATTTTTAAATTTGAGTAGGGCCCAACTCCAGTGGTGTAATGATGAGTGGGCAAACAGGGCACAAATTCCAGACATTGCTGGGAGAGAAGAAATGGGAGATGGAATGGAGCTCGGGGGTCACCTCACTCTCCCATTCCTCACCCCCCTGTATTCTTCTTCTCCTCTCTTCCTGACACCCTGTAGTCCATGGCTGGAGTTTCACTGCTGCTAAGGGAGATGTTGCCTCTTCTTTTTGCTGCCAAAAAGCATTGTATTACTGGCTACTCAACATACCTGACAGTGGCAAAAAGAAACAGATGACATCTCTTCTCCCCCCACCCATAACAGCAAGCCTCTAGCTGCTACTCCCCAAATATTAGGGAGGTTACAATCTGCATCTAGTCCATTATGAGGCCCATATCTGTTTTAAACATAAAGGACTGCAACCATATTGGCAGGGTGCTTCCCCCATCCCAAACTGAAGTTGTGGACAAGAAGCTCCTGTATTTTCAGTTCTCTGCAAAGTCTTATATATGGCTTTATTATCCTAGCATCCTCATAGAAAGCTGGATTAGAATTTGCTGTTCAAGATGCTGTTTGAACAGACTGCTGTCATACGGCAGTTTGGCTAGGATGCGTCTACTTTTGGATGGAACAGATAAGTAGTTTTTATGTTTGCTGTCCTTTAATCTTTGGGAACGTGGCTAATTCTCAGGAGGATGTGAACTAGAAGTCATCTGATTTCCAGAGTCACTATGACATCTGGAGAGAGCTTATTTTATTACAGGGGGAAAGGAGGGGCTAGGCTGTACAAGGTCAGTGGAGGGAGTGTTGTGTGAAGAACACAGGGTGAAAGGTAGTAAGAAGTAACCACTAAAAGCTTAGTTGGTGGGTTTTATTACCCCATCTTTCAGCACTGTACTTGTCCTCAAGAAAGTTGTTTGCTGAGAGCCTTAAGGAGTGTATCACCTATGCTGTGGTAATGAATGTATACAGAAATCAACTTTCAGTTCCTCTTTTTTGTTTCTTTGTTTTTTGACAATACAGTCTGTCTGTGTAAACTTGTTCCCGTACTTGTTCTCAAGAATGCCCAGAAATCAGTTACAGAAGCAGGAAGGTATGGATTTGCCTGTTGCTTTCCCCTTTCCCTGTCAGTAGGAAGCATATTTTTCAATCTTCACATGTGCAAATATGGGATGCTTGCTCAGATGATGTTGACCCGCACTGAGATGGAACTAATGCAGGAGCAGGCAAAATATGGCCCATGGGCCGGATTCAGCTCACCAGGCCATTCTATCCAGCCTGCGGAGCCCCTAAAAAATTTAGTAAATTAATATTTATTTGCCCCGGCTCCCTGCCAAAGCTGGCTGGAGCCAGGAGCAGTAGGACCCAGAGGGAGCCCTCAGCAGGCTTGCAGGCTTGAGCAGCCCAGCCCGGCCCACCCCCCAGCCAGTTCCCTGCTTTTCTGCCCCTGCCCTGCTCCAGCACCATGTGGCTGTGGCTCCTGGCGGCATCCCCAGACCTCGGAGCATGGGATTGCACTGGTAGGGGTGTATATGTGTGTGCACATGCATGTCAGCAGGCACAGGGGCAGTCTGTGTGTGTGTGTGTGTGTGTGTGTGTGTGTGTGTGTGTGTGTACACGTGTGTAGCGATGGGGCAGTGTGTGTGTGTGTGTGTGTGTATGTGCAGGCACAGGGACAGAGTGTGTGTGTGTGTGTGTGTGTGTGTGTGTGTGTGTGTGTTCATAGGGCGAGTCCCACACACACCCCTCCATACACATGCACCTACACCACCCCTCATGCTGCCATACACAAACCCCAGCCACCCACCCCCCATACCTACCCACAACCCACATACCCACAGCCCTAATAAACCTATACCCACCTCCCACAATATACAAGAATAAGACTTTATTTTAAGCTATTGTGCAGTCACCTCTGTGTACATTACACAAACACGTGTAAATCAGCACAAAAATATTTTTTTAAATCAAATTAATGAATGTTGTAGATCAGGGGTCGGCAACCCCCGGCACGTGTGCCAAGCATGGCACACAAGGCCATTTTGCTTGGCATGCCATGGCCAGCCCTGGCTCTGGGTAGCTGCTGGAGCCCAAACTGCTCCCAGCAGGACTTGCAGTGTCCCAGCTGCCTGCTGGGAGCAGCCCAGACTCTGTGGCTGGCAGCAGCTACCCAGAGCTGGGGCCGGCTGTAGCCAGGAGGCTCCAAACAACTGTGCTGGGCTCCAGAGCTCTGGCATCAGCCCCGTACCAGCGCGTGCACCCACACGTCAGAGCAGGTGGAGTGGGGAGGGGCCTGAGGCAGTGCAACCCCAGTCTCTCCCCCACTCCCAGCACAGAGTTGGTGACTGGGCTCCGGAGTCCAGCACAGCTGTTTGTAGCCAGCTTGGGCTCTGGGCAGCTGCAGCAAGCAGCGGTCAGGCTGCAACAGGCTTCACAGCTCCAGCATCAGCTCCATGCTGGTGGTGACTGTATGCCTGCCCCTGAACTAATGAGCTTCAGAGATAAAAGCATGAGCCTCATGTTAAAGAGTCAGGCACTCATGCAGCCAGCTGGCACACAGCCTTGCCCTTTGCAGAACTCCTGTTCTTCCTGGTGCAGGAGTATTTAAGGAAGTTAGTCTCTGATCCATTTATCCCTCCCTCTAACTTTATGTCCCCATTGCACAATGCAGCATGCAGCTGTGTGAGCTAGGTACCAGAAGAAGTTTAATCACATTAGTGCAGGGCCCCACCTGAGCTAATTTGCCCTGCTTCTTATTGTAGAGCTGCACACCAACACAGTTAGACTGCTTCTGGTACCTAGCCCAGCCTGAGTTTGTCTACACTGGACCAGCATGGTTCAATGTACAGTATACATACCCAGGGTTAGAAATATGAGGAGGGTCGGGGGGCTGAACCCCACCATAAGAGATAAGAGCCCCCCATAAAAATGAGAGCCCCCAGCCTGCCCCCAAGAGTCAGAGTGTAATTTGAACTCTGGATATACCCTTATTTTTGCCTTTCCCTCTTGCATTTTTCATGACAATAGAGGCTATGAAATGTGCTATGCTACTACAAACACACTACCTGTGTATAACCAATATGCACAGAATCATCATGTGCAGAACAAACACATCGCTCTCCTGCTCTCTTCCTAGAGTATACTATAGGTGTTTAGTTTTTGAGTGTTTTGTGATGCTCATACAAAAAGGCCTGGAGTGGATGCTCGTGTAGACCTGCTGGACAAATGTGTGGATGCCATGCATGCTTGAAACTGCATTTTCTTGAGACCAGGCTTGATGACAGTTTTATGTTCCTATAAAGAGGGCCAGGTCCCAAGATTCCTTGCAATGGGCATACACAGGAAAGCAAAACCACCCAGTGAGAATCTCCAGTAAGTACTGAGATTTAAAATTTCCAAAAAGGGCTGATATTTAGGCTCTCATCATTCTCTCTCTCTCTCCCTCAGTTTGTTTCTCATCAAATTACCAGGAACAACTTGAACAGTGCACAACATTTATATTCTGTTTAGCACGTTGCCATTTCAGTGAGACTTGCAAAATAAACACTTAATATTTCTACTAAAACACAACTAGGAGGCAACAGCAAACACACACAATTGTAAATCATTTTAGCAATCACTAGAAAGCAGCTGTCTTTGAGATAAGTGACAGCCTTTCATCAGCACACGGCAACACTGCTCTAGCTCTAAACCATTTGCAGAGAGAACTTTAGGGCAGAATACCTTGAAATTCAGAGAAGTACCGATGCTGCAAGCTGCTTCGGAAACAAAGAAATATTCAGCACATCTGATCTGAAACACAGCAAATTCTTGCCAAGCACAACATATTCAAGCAAGGAACATTTCCAGATGTTGCAGAAATATGTCAAGTTCATCTACGGCCAACATTATAAATACACTGACTAATCTACCGAAACTTACATTCATGCTTTCAGATTTCACACTTAGCACTAGCAAGCAATTTCACAGGTCAGATGGTGTCCCCATTTCAACCCACAGAAGCCTACTGAAGTAAATTGAGTGAGGAATTTGGCCCCAAATCCTTAAATGGCCCCATAAATATAGTACCTTGGACTAGAAGAAACTCCCTTGTAGAGTTTTTCAAAGCTGGCTGTGGAATATAACCACAGTGCATGGCTTCAAGAAGCACAGAGATTTTTCTTAGGTGGCAAAGCTGATGGAGGTTGATACAGAGAGGTGCTAAGCAACCTCAGTTCATTAATATTAACCAGATCATTCTTAGCTTCTCTGCTCAAGGAGGAATGGATTGGCGAGACATTATGGAAAAACCTGTAAAACCATGAAACTCTCTAGTAAAGTGGGAATTGAATGAGAGTGAAGGATTTGCCAGTGACTAACTCTTTCACACTCTACTGGAAGATTAATGAAAACAGATGGGCTGTGTCTGTAGTGCTGGGTGGGTCAACTTCCTGTGAGTAATTACCCATTAAAATGTAAACCCCTTATAAAGACCTTTTGATAAGGAAGACTAAATGCTATACTTAAAGTTTTGCTTTATTTTTATTCTAAATCTTACTTTAAATCTAACTTAGACACTACCACAGTTACTGCACAATGGTGTCATATCACACTGAGTCTTTCCCTTCCATATCTTCTTGGAGGGACCTGCATTTTGCCATACAATCTCTCACAACTTGGGCAAGTTCAGATCCAATTTTTTTTCACTCATTTTGAACAACGGAGTTGGATAAGCTCCTAATCCAGTACCACCAGAGGCAACAGCAGAGTCTTTCCCCTGAGCTAAATGGATGTTTCTTAGGCCTCTGCATCTCTCTCATTCTATAGGTAACACCCACACACACTCTGTGTGTGTGTGTGTGTGTGTGTGTGTGTGTGTGTGTGTGTTATGTGGGCAAGATGGCCCCTGTTGTTCTGGCCATGTGCTCAGCACATGGCAAGCTGGAGCCTGTATCTGGACAAAATATGTAAAACCCTCTGGCCTCATTGGCCAGAGGAAGCAGGGGATTCTTCAGGCAGATTGGTTGGGAGAAAGACTGAAATGTAGCCCTCCCTGATTGGAGAAGGCTTGAGTGATGTCACACCAGGTATATAAGAACAACTCAACTAAGTTTTTAGCTCTTTGTCCTGGGGAGCTGCACAGCTGGATTGGGAGCCAGGAAACCTGCTCCCCATGGGAGATTGGGGGGGGGGGGGGCTCCATCCTCCCACTGGAGAGGCAAAAGCTATGGGATGGGAAAGCCTCAGGTACAAGGAGAGAGAGTCTGTCTTGGCGTTTGAGACTCCTATTTCCCCCCTCTTTCCCCCTTTTTTTTCTTAAAGAGGTTACTGCCATGGGGTATTAATCCCTGGAGCAAACTGCCCAGGAATAGGTCCTGGCAGTTACTGGCCCATTTGTTTGGGGATGGTAGTGTCTCAGCACAGTGGTGTAGCTGAGACTGGATGTCCAGGCAATAGCCACAGACCTAGGCCCTTTTTGCCATTTCACAGCTATTGCATTTCAGCCTAGCTGTGGGGCTGAACCCCAGCCATATGTTTGGCTGGCAGATTTGGGCCAGGGTGAAGCCTGGCATGGTTTGAGTCAGGTGAGACCTGGTACTTCTTGTTGTTGATCTAGGCCTCAGTGTGATATAGGCCTGGCCAGCTTTTGCCACCCAGTCCAGACCCAGTGAGATAGGCCTGGGCCTCCTTTTCCTAGTTTATGCCTCAACCAAGCAGTGTGGTTGGGCGCTACTTGTAGTTCAGGCCCAAGCCAAGATAGGCCCGACTTTTCCTTTGAGGTCTTTTGCAGTTTTCTGCCCAGCAGAGCTGGGATCAGGACCAGGAATTTGGGGGTATGGTATGCTGACAAAAACCACAGTTAACCCCTCAAAGCCACGATCTGGAAGTGGAGGTTGGCGCTTTACCACATGTCCAGGAGCAACAGAGCCCCTTGCAATGCAGAAGGACCCATGCCCTTGAGCAGCACCCTGAGGCACAGTGAACCCAAGGAGCAGCTCATAGGACTCTCCGGTGTGGGCCCCCCTCTCCAGCCCATTGCTGAATGGTAGGTATAGGGGTATGGGCCCCCAGAACTACCCTTTGGGGACCCTCAAGTCCCAGACTGTCTGGGCGTGAGTGAAGCCTCCCCAGGAGAGGGCCGCCTGTAGATTTTGCTTTGTAATTAGTGTTTTAAAATTATATTTAATGTTTTCCTTTGTTTTGTTTTGTTTTCTGTAATAAATTTAAGTGTTTGTGTTTACACTGCTTGCAAGGAGAGGATTTTTGTTTATGTGGGACACTCCAGCAAATTTACTGTTCCCAGATTTCTGGCTGGGGGCATGAGACACTGGTACCCCAAAATGAGAGCCTGGCATTTTTGGCTGCCGACTGGTGCCAGCCAGAAGGCTTACATATATACATAAACACCAGCTGCTAACACCTTATCTGCTAACCATTTACCTATAGGCAGATACAGCAAATTCTTGTAAGAGGCGTGAACTGATTAAAATGAACTATTAATTAATCATATTTTATCTGGCAAACCAGGGTGTCAAACATATGGCCAACAGGCCGGATCTGAACCATAGATTCATAGATTCATAGATGATAGGGTCGGAAGGGACCTCAATAGATCATCGAGTCTGACCCCCTGCATAGGCAGGAAAGAGTGCTGGGTTTAGATGACCCCAGCTAGATGCTTATTTAACCTCCTCTTGAAGACCCCCAGGGTAGGGGAGAGCACCACCTCCCTTGGGAGCCCGTTCCAGACCTTGGCCACTCGAACTGTGAAGAAGTTCTTCCTAATGTCTAGTCTAAATCTGCTCTCTGCTAGCTTGTGGCCATTATTTCTTGTAACCCCTGGGGGCGCCTTGGTGAATAAAACCTCACCAATTCCCTTCTGTGCCCCCATCATGAACTTATAGGCAGCCACAAGGTTGCCTCTCAACCTTCTCTTGCGGAGGCTGAAGAGGTCCAGGTGCCCCAGTCTCTCCTCATAGGGCTTGGCCTGCAAGCCCTTAACCATACGAGTGGCCCTTCTCTGGACCCTCTCCAGGTTATCCACATCCCTCTTGAATTGTGGCGCCCAGAATTGCACGCAGTACTCCAACTGCGGTCTGACCAGCGCCCGATAGAGGGGAAGTATCACCTCCTTGGACCTGTTTGTCATACATCTGCTGATGCACAATAAAGTGCCATTAGCTTTTCTGATGGCTTTGTCACACTGCCGACTCATGTTCATCTTGGAGTCCGCTAGGACTCCAAGATCCCTTTCCGCTTCGGTTCCACCAAGCAGGTCATTCCCTAGGCTGTAGGTGTGCTGGACATTTTTCCTCCCTAGGTGCAGCACTTTGCATTTTTCCTTGTTGAATTGCATTCTGTTGTTTTCTGCCCATTTGTCCAACCTGTCCAGGTATGCTTGCAGCTGTTCCCTGCCCTCAAGTGTGTCCACTTCTCCCCACAGTTTTGTGTCATCCGCAAATTTGGACAGAGTACACTTCACTCCCTTGTCCAAGTCGCTGATGAAGATATTGAAGAGTATCAGTCCAAGGACCGAGCCCTGCAGGACCCCACTGCCCACACCCTTCCAGGTCAATACCGACCCATCCACTATGACTCTCTGGGTGCGACCCTCTAGCCAATTCGCCACCCACCGGACTGTGTAGTCATCCAATTCACAGCCTCTTAACTTGTTTACCAGTATGGTGTGGGATACCGTATCGAAGGCCTTCCTGAAGTCTAAGTATACGACATCAACCGCTACTCCTGCATCCAGGCGTTTTGTAACCTGGTCATAAAAACAGACTAGATTAGTCAGGCATGATCTACCTGCTACGAACCCATGCTGGTTTCCCCTCATCATAATTTGTCCTGCCGGGCTCTCGCAAATGTGAGCCTTGATAATTTTTTCAAAGACTTTGCCTAGGATGGAGGTGAGACTGACTGGCCTGTAGTTGCCTGGGTCCTCCTTCCTCCCCTTCTTGAAAATGGGGACCACATTGGCCCTTTTCCAGTCCTCCGGGACCTGGCCCGTGCGCCACGAGTGTTCAAATATTCCCGCCAGTGGCTGTGCAATGAAGTCAGCCAGTGCCTTCAGCACCCTCGGATGGAGCTCATTCGGGCCTGCCGACTTAAAGGCATCCAGTTCTTCCAAGTGACTCTGCACCATCTCAGGGTCTACGCATGGCAGTCTAGTGCCTTGCTGCTGCCTCTCTACAATCCCAGTGAGAGCCTTGTCGTGCCCCTCACTTAGGAACACTGAGGCAAAGAACTCATTGAGGAGTTCAGCCTTGTCCCCCCTGTCCATCACCAATTGCTTCTGCCCATTTAGTAGGGGTCCTATTCCTCCCTGGGCCTTCCTTTTACTTCCTATATATCTAAAAAACAATTTTTTGTTGTCCTTTACTTGGGATGCCATCCTCAGCTCCATGGTAGCTTTGGCCCGTCTAACTGCCTCCCTACAAGCACGAGCAGAGGAGGTATACTCCTCTTCGGTAATCTCTCCCGTTTTAGTCGGCAGGCTGCCCTGGATTTCTCTGGTCAGCCAAGGAAGCCTCCTGGCCCCTTTCCCTCTTTTTCCTCGTATCGGGATCATCTCCCTTTGTGCCCGAAGGATCATTTCCTTAAGGTACAGCCACCCTTCCTGGGCTCCCATCTCTTCAAAACTCCTACTCTGCAGTGCGTCCTTGACTAATCGGCTGAGTTCACTGAAATCAGTTTTCCTAAAGTGTAGCACTTTCACCCTACTAGTTACCTTACCCACTCGATGTCTTATGATGAATTCTATTATTTGGTGATCACTGTCCCCCAGGTGACTACCAATCTGTAGGTCCCCTACCATATCATCCCCTGTTGCCAATACCAGGTCCAGTAAGGCATTTCCCCTAGTGGGACCGTGTACCTCCTGCATCAGGTGGAGGTCCTGTACGCAGGATAGGAACATGCGTGAGCGGTGGGACTTTGCTGTCTGTGTCTCCCAGCAGATGTCTGGGTAGTTTAGGTCCCGCATGACTACCGTGGAGTTGGGTCATCCAGGCCTCATGGCTTCCTGTGAGCTGGAACACCCACCTCCACAGGCTCGATTCAATCCATGGGCTTTGTAGCTATGGCTCCTAGAACCTGGCCGCAGCAGTGTTAATCTCTGCTGTTTCGGCGCAACTTCAGAACCCAGGTAGTTAATGCCATTTCCCCCCCGCCCCCCCAACCCTATCCTTGCAATCTGCTGCCAAAACTGGGGTTATTAGTTGCCTCTAGCAACTAAAATCAGCAACAGGGGAAAATGTGGGGTGAGCAGCAGTGGCATTAATTCCCTGGGTTCCAGAGCTATGCCAAAAACAGTGCCTCCAGCATCTATGGGAATTACCATCACTGCCATTGCTACCACTTACAGATTGTCTGGCCCATGGGAAGTCCTGAAGTCTGGATCTGGTCTGCAGGGCCCAATGAGTGATCAACAATAGGGTAACCCACATTAAATAACTCCATGTTTTCCCCCCAGGTTTTGTTTTGCATTACTCCTGTTTTACCTTAAAGGCCACCACTGCAGTCCTTTAATCTGCATTCGTGAAAGCTTCTTGTTAAGATTTTTATTTTGTCAATGCCCTTTAGACATCATATTCTGGATCTGTGGGTACGCATCTGTTTTTCAAGTACAGTTCCACCTCTGCACCCCTCCCTGCAGATATAGTTGCTTGTGTAAACAAGCAATTGAGTACAGTGCAGAAAATTAGATGCAATTGCTTAATTTGCTCAAGTCAGTGTTAGCTCTATGCACAAATGTGTTTTGGGGGGGGGGGGTTGCAAAAGCAAACATATGCTGGAACAATTAAAGAAACCTGTAGAAAACATCATCCATGGAATGTATGCTGTCTGCTTGACAGGAGATTTGGCCAGTTAAGGCACATGTGGAACATTTGCTTCTGACTAGAATGAATTTCCATACATGTTACATGCAGTTGCTTCTGTGTGATCTGCAATAAATATTCAGGGCAGTGTATTCAAAATTGCTATTGGCCACATTCTGGGAATACGAACAAGATCCTTGGACTTTCACAATACGAACAAGATCCTTGGGCTCTCACATTTAGTTATCAGTGCTTGAGAAGCTTTTTGCTGGTTTCCCATAAGGAAATTATCTGGATTTCTATTTGAGTGTATAAAACTGACTCCACCATATTGCATTCAGTTGGCAACAACCTCTACCATTATAAATTGTTATAGCTGCTTCATTTTCAGGGGAGTGTTGTCAGGTGAGGATCTGGCGAATTACTATTTTAACACTTTGAGATACAGTTTGTGTCGGATTTATTTGAATATTTATTCAGTAGGAGATTTCCTATCAACTGTAGGAGAATGGGAGAACTGACATTCTCTAGTCTCTGTCTAGCAGAGTCTGCCTCTTGGCATTCAAAAAGCCAGAGGTAGAATCAATCTAAGTTACGTGGTTTTCTGTAAGCGGCATAGTTTAAATCAGTAGCAAAAAGAACACACATTTGCCTTTTGGTGAGGACAGGGGATGCAGGCTGCCTATTTTAGACCATGATCTCCCTTTTTTAAACTAGTCTGTGTGCCGAACGTCTGGTCTGTTATGGGTTCAGACAGCTTTCCAATCACTTCTGCAGGTAAAAGTGTTGTCTGTACCTGGTCTTAGATACTAAGGCTAGGTACAGGAATTCAAAAAGCCTGAGGCAGAATTGATCTAAGTTTTTTGTAAGTGGTGTAGTTTAGATCAGTAACAAACAGAGCACACATTCACCCTTGGTTGTGGGGGCAAATCTTAGACCAGGTTCTGCCATGTTTAAACCAGTCTGTGTGCTGAACTTCTGTTCTTTTATGGGTCTGGACTGGTTTTGTGCCAAACTTCTGTTCTATATGGGTATAGATCAGTTTCCAGTCACTTTTAATGGTAAAAGTGAAAAGTCTATACTTGACCTAATCCTCTAGCAAGCTGCAGAGCAACTCCTACATGTACATAGAAGATGAGCTCAAGCTGAGCTGATTGCAGAATCAGGCTTTTATTGAGCCAAATTCTTCTCTAGTGTAGGACCAATGAAATCACCAGGGATGAAAGTAGCCCACTGTGTCTTTTAAGTGTAGTTTGCCAGCTGGCACTGAACTCTTCTTGGGTTATTTTCCTTTTCACTCCATATTTCTCCTTTTTAACATAAGTAACTTGGTTCTTTTGTTTCCTATTTTTAAATGGTGCTGAAGCACATAAAACAAGTCTTACATTTATGCTAGCTATAAACATGCTGAGCAGTAATAATGATAGGCACATTATCATTTTTCATCACTGCAAATGGAGTAGAACAAAAACTAGGGGACTGGTCTGGGTGGTTATAATGGATAGTGATAATGAATTTTCTGTCTTAATTGCAGTGTTTTCTTTTCTTTTTTTTTGCTCACCTTGTCTGAATGCTGTGAATTGGTGTTAATTTAAGCTTTAATTGGCAGAAGAGCTGTGCAGAATCTGCCAGGCCTATAGGAGTGATCCGCATGCTCTCCCCACACTACAAGCTCATCTCTATCATCACTGGGTTCCCTACCCGTGGCGGTGAAGTGAATGTAAGTTCTATAGGAGCTACTGCAGCTTCAATGCCACATCAGCAGCTGTGAAGCAGCTCAGCAACTGTTCTGTGACCTGGAAAACACCAGGGCACAGCTCTGCTGCATATGCGGTGCTCCTGGACTTGGGCCTACGTGCTTTCTTTATGCTGCCAAGCTACCCTGATATCTTCTGACTTTTTAGATTTGATCATACTTGTTCCAGATATTTTAGGGAAGAAAACACTTGGGAATATTCATATCAGGACTCATGAGTCAAAATAAGACCCTAAGTGCAAACAATCTAGGAAAGAAATTTTTAAAAATGAAGGAGAAAAAGAGAAGAGGGGGCAGGACTATTCTTTCTTAGAGTTATTCTTTCTCTGTTTTCCAAAAAAAAAAAAAGTGTATGTTTCAGATTTTTCTCCTGCTTTGTTATCTATCATTATAGGGTAAAATAAGGAAATACTTCTGTACCTGCACAGAATACTAATATGTATACAAGTATATATAGTATTATGTATATATATGCATATGGGTATATATGTATATGTCTAGATGTCTATAGGTATTATACATAATATATATAAGATATTATAATACATATTCTATGTGTGTGTGTACTATCTATCTATCTAAATAAAATGAGAGAGAGAGAGAACTAATAGAAAACTAATGTATACAATATATGTGCTTGCATATATTTATAAACTTGACTCATTTTGTTTTTTGCAGATGGAATTTGGAGTGACAGACTGCCCCAATTTTTCCCCAAGTCTTTAAACCAGGGAGTTTGGTTTATGCAGGTACAATTTTGTCAGGTGCCAATTATAACCAGAGACAATTAAACAAAATCATGGATGTAATTTGCCTCTGCTACATAGACAAACATCCATGGTCTTATATGGTAGGTGTGTGTGTGTGTGTGTATATCTATACACACACACACACACACACACACACACACACATAAAACTACATATGCCCGCTGTGCATGTATTTTGTATGTGCAGTGTTTAGTTTAAACCATGTATATTCTGTTGATTACATATACATTTTAATTAAATAGAACGTAAGGGATACACATATCTCTTATAATGTAGATCAGTTCTTTAAATCCACAAAAAGCAATGGATATAGGAAAATTACTTCCCTAAGTAAGTCAAGGTTTTGGTAGGCTTGTTTTACACTATAATCTACTAATTTCTGGTGCAAGTTAGTCCCAGTGATTTAATTCCAGTGGTTTGGAATGAGGGAACCTTTCCAGAATGACTGCATTTTGGCTGCCATAGAGTCTAGTCCACCCTGATTCAGCAGTCAGCAGTTTAGCACTTGTTAAACAACCCCCTCCCCAGCTGATATAGGACAAGGCATCATGCTCCCACTGCCTATACATTCAAGAAAAGCATGAATAGAATTGCTCAAGTGACTTTCTTAAGAATAAAGGGGTGAAAAGAATGATAGGAATAGTGGACAATACTGTTGTGACTAAGTTATTTTTTTCAGGTAAGCCCACATCATCAGTATTAATATTATGGGAATGCCCAGAATCCTTATTAAGGCTCAAGGCTCTGTAGTACAAGACACTATGAATACAGTTATATAGAAGAGCTGATTGTGGAAAATACTCTTGGATCAAGTGACCATGAGCTGATTAAGTTTAGTCTAAACTGCGGAATAGGCAAAAATAGGTCTCTAGCCTGGGTTTTCAACTTCAGAAGGCCAAATTTTGGGGACTAAAAAAATGAGTTGAGGAGGTGGAGGAGATTTGACTGTTTAGTTCAGGAGAGGCATGTAATTGCTTTAAATCCAAAGCAAAAATACTGTATCCCAAGCAAAAGGAAAAAAAAAATTGGGAATGATTACGGTCTTGCTTAGGTAAACAAGCACTTTAAAACAGAGCATTCAGAGAAAGCAGAGAATCTACAAAAAATGGGAAAAGAGATTCATCAGTAAGGAGACATCTTTCAGAAGTCATAAATGCTGAAGTAAAGGGAGAATGTCCAAAGGCTTAGCTGAAAACTGAAGTTCTTTGCAAGGTACAAAGTACATAAAAAGTTCTTTAATCATATAAATAAGAAGAGAACCAGAAAGGAAAAGGTAGAGCTGCTATACACTGAAGGAGAACTGAAAAATCAAGGAAAAATTTAGGTATGATACGAGAAAGTGTCACTGTTTTACCTGGCAACTGTGGCAAAAGAACAGGTTAGGGACTATTTAGAAAAGCTGGACATATACAAGTCCATGGGGCCAGATGGGATGCATCTGAGGGTGCTGAGGGAGTCAGCTGATGTGATTGCAGAGCCACTGACCATCATCTGTAAAAACTCTTGGCAATCAGGAGAGGGCCCAGGTCCTTAGAAAAAGGCAAACATAGTGCCCATATTTAAGAAAGGGAAAAAACTGGATCCAGAGAACTAGAGACCAATCAGCCTTACCTAAATCGTATGAAGCAGGTCCTCATGGAATCCATTTCTAAGGACTTGGAGGAGAAGAAGGTGATTAGGAACAGTCAGGATTCACAAAAGGCAAGTCATGCCTGACCAACCTGATTGCCTTCTATGATGAGATGACTGGTTCTGTAGATGCAGGGAGACCAGTGGATATAATATACCTTGACTTTAATAAGGCTTTTGATATGGTCTCCCACAACATTCTCACAGGCAATCTAAGGAAGTATGGGCTGGATGAATAGACTGTAAGGCGGATAAAAAACTGGCTGAATCATTAGGTTCAGAGGGTAGTAGTCAATGGCTTGATATCTAGTTGGCAGTCAGTATCAAGTGGAGTGTTCTAGGTGTTGGTCCTGGGGCCAGTTTTGTTCAATATTTTTATCAACGACCTGGAAGATGGCATAGAGTGCACCCTCAGCAAGTTTGCAGATGACACCAAGCTTGGGGGAGTGGTAGATATGTTTGAGGGTAGGGTTAGGATTCAGAGTGACCTAGACAAATTGGAGGATTGGGCCAAAAGAAATCTCATGAGGTTCAGCTAGTGCAAAGTCCTGCACTTAGGATGGAACAATCCTATTCACTGGCACAGGCTGGGTGCTGGCTGGCTGGGCAGCAGCTCTGCAGAAAAGTACCTGGACGTTACAGTGGACAATAAGCTGAATATGAGCCAACAGTGTACCCTTGTTGCCAAGGATGTTGTAATGGCATATTGGGCTTCATTGGTAGGAGTGTTGCCAGCAGAGCAAGGTTAGTGATTATTCCCCTCTATTCAGCACTGGTAAGACCACATCTGGAGTACTGTGTCCAGTTTTGGGCCCCCCACTACAGAAAGGATGTGGACAAATTGGAGAGAGTCCAGTGGAAGGCAGCAAAAGTGGTGAAGGAGCTGGGGCACATGACTTCTGAGGAGAGGCTGAGGAAACTGGGCTTATTTAGTCTAGAGAAGAGAAGCCTGAGAAGGGAATTAATAGCAGCCTTGAACCACCTGAAGGGTGGTTCAAAAGAGGATAGAGCTAGATTGTTCTCAGTGGTAGCAGATGATAGAACAAGGAGTAATGGTCTCAAATTGCAGCAAGGCAAGTTTAGGTTAGATACTAGGAAGAACTTTCTCACTTGGAGGCTAGTAAAGGACTGAAACAGGTTATCCAGAGAGGTTGTAGAATCTCCATCCTTGGAGGTTTTTAAGACCTGGCTAGACAAAGCCTTGGCTGGGATGATCTAGTTTGGGATGGTCCTGCTCTGAGCAGGTAGTTGGACTAGATCAGGGGTGGGCAAAATGCAGCCCAGGAACCAGATGTGGCCCACCAGGCCATTCTATCCAGCCCACGGGGCCCCTAAAAAATTTAGAAAATTAATATTTATCTGCCCTGGGCTGTCTGTCATGTGGCCCTCGATGGCTTGCCAAAACTCAGTAAGTGGCCCTCTGCCCGAAATAATTGCCTGCCCCTGGACTAGATGTTCTCCTGAGGTCCCTTCTAACCCTAATTTTCTGATTCTATGAATGTAATGAATACTTTGGGTGTAGACTCACAACCCAGTTATTACTGAGTAATTTAACTCAGACTTTACTCCATTATATATTTATCTCATAGTAATGAACTGATGTACAACCATCTCTCCCAAACTCTCTCTTCATAGTAGGCTCTATTACAGTACCTGGCCACTAGGTGGCAGAGCACTGGTTTGCACTGAGCATACAGCTAACCTGGGTTGGAAATGACATGGGGAGCAGACACACAAGGGGTACACTAGTGTAGTTTATGCAGGTTATAGTTACTCCTCGGTTTCAAAGGGATAACTTTACCCCACAGAGGAGTAACTTACACCAGTTTAAGGCTGTGTGCCTGGTGTCTGCCCCATATTTACTACGCAGCAAAGACCAGTTATTGGGCATGTTTACACAAGACATTTAATGTAGAGTAGACTAATTCTACTGTTCATTAGCACATCATGGCAAAAACCATGCTAATGCACAGTAGACTTAGTCTACTATGCATTAAGCATCACAAAAAGACTGTGTGCCATTGCTACTGTGCATTAGTGTCAACTACTGCACATTTATATAGTATCTCATGTTAGAAATACTAAGCTTAATGTGCAGTAGCAGTGGCGTATTAATGCACATGTAGATGTGCCCACACTGTAGTAAATGCGTTGGGTGTCTGCACCCTTTGGCTCTGTCTTCAATAAGAATGAAGACATAAGTGAGAATAACAGTATGGTATCATATGGGAACAAAGGCACAGTAATGCAAATTACCATATCTAATGCAAAAGTAAAATTAAAATTGCCTACTGTAATAAAACTGGGGAACTCAGATAACCTTCATCCCAGAGTACTGTATGAACGAGCAGACAAAATAGCAACCTCTGGAGCAGGAGTTTTCAATTAATCTGTCAGTTCATGGGTAGTCCTTTTTGACTGTGATAAGACAAGCAGCTTCTTAGGCAACGGCAATGTAGTAGTCCTAATCTATCTGCATTTAAGTAAGCATTTGACACTCTGCTACATAGAGAATTATTATCTAAATTGGAAAAAATGAGGATTAATGCTGTAACTGTGAAGTGAATAAAACGTTGGCTAAAAAGGGAGACTACAGGAGTCATCAGATTGGAGAAAAGTCACTATTGGTGTTCCTCAAGGATCAATCTTAGGACCTACCCTGTTTAATGTTTTTATTAGTGACCTTGGTGGAAGGAGGAGGTGAGTGCTTGACTGACAGAAGACTTGGAAATATTGTCAATGCAGAGAAAGACTAACTTATCATGCAGGAAGAATTAGATACCCTTATACAATGGAGCAGTCAAAATGATACAAAGTTTAATTCTGTGAAGTGCAATGTCCTCTACTTAGGGACTCAGGTGAAGACCTTCTGTTCTAAGATTGGGACTCAGAACCTGGAGGCCAACAGGGGACTTCTATGTGCTGCTCAATAATAGGTTGGCTCCAGGGTGCCAGTGTGATGTGACTTAAAAAAACCCAACTAATACAATTCTACCATGTATTAGCCAAAGTAGTTTTAGTATCATTAGACAAGTACTGTACAAAATATTAGTAAGACCTCCATTGTGTACAGTTCTGGTCAGCTTTCTTCAAAAAAGATAAATTTAAACTGGACCATGGCTACTAGGATGAATAGGGGAATGGAAATTGTATTTTATGAGAGGAGATTAAAAGAGCTTGTCTTGTTTAAGAGGTTATATGATTGCTTTCTATAAATGCATTTTGAGGGTTAATGTCAGGGAAAAAGAAGAGCCATTTAAGTTAAAGAACAATATCAGCACGAAGTTAAAATGGCTACAAACTGGTCACAGCCACAGTTAGATTGGATATTGCAAGTAAGTTTCAAATAATCAGAAGAGTGAAATTCTAATCTAGAATCATCTTCTGAAAAAAGATACCAAAGAAAAGGAACCTAAATTGTGTCCAGATGGAGACTGACAAGTTTACGGAAGGGATAGAATCGTAGGAGAGGGGATTCATGGAACAGAACGCAGCACACAATATGTGGATTCATGGGTCTGGTGCCCCTATGAGGGGATGTAAAACAAACTTGATTTTCATGTGGGAGATATCTAGTCCCCCCATATCCTTTTCCCTCCCAAATCAGGGCCTCCTGCCCTTCAAAATCTCTCATTTTATTCAGAGACACGGAAAAAGGAATTCCACTACTCTGTGTGTTTCATGGCTACTGATAATCCTTCAGACTGAGAGCATACTGTGCTCATGTATTCCCAGCAAGTCTGCTGAACTCCCAGCTGCATGAGGCCCTACTACAAGTCCTCCTGATCCAGTGCTTCATTCACCTTCTTTCTCCTGTTAATGAAGCTTCTTCTTTTCATCATGGTCCCCCATTCTTCAGGGCTTCCGCAGCTGTCTTGCTCAACTGCCACCATTTTGAGTACCTGGCACTCAGCCACCTGGCACTGCCCAACTCCCCTACCCACTCTGGCCACCTGCTGGATGACTGGTGTGGCAACGTGGGGCTCCCCAACTATCCACAGTGCAGGTTTCCCCACTTACCTTTGGGCATGCCACCCACCTGACTTGCCTGCCATGTCTTGTACTTAATTAATTACGATGTTAATTAAGGCAGAAGACTGCCCATTCTTGCCCCAATGCCAGGGGGCACTATCTGCAGCTCTGATCCTTCCCTACACTGCAGCCCATGCCTTGCAGATGGCATCCACAGATGTTACACTCACCGACCCCCAGAATCCTCCAATCAGGATCCCTCCAAGAGCCCTCCATTCAGGCAGCTTATCCCACCTTCATTCGGGCTGCCAAGCTCCCTGAAACTATTTCCTTTCTCAGGCGTGGTCCCCCTGGGACCTTTGGCCACACAGGCCCTGGCCTCACCTCCCAGGCCAGTCGGAACCCCAGGCCCTCAGCTCTGGGCGTCCCTCATGGTGGGCCCCCAGCCCTTTTGACTGTTCTGGTCCTGGTCCCAACATTGACTAGTCAAAGGTACTCTACATCAGGCCTCTGAGCCTCTAGCCACACTCTCTCTCCTGGGTCCACCTTCTGGCCCCTACTAAGAGGTAACCCACCCAGTTGTGGGAGCTGGGGTAACTCACACCACAACTAGTGTTCCAGGGTCTCATGGGGACTCTCACTCCCCCACTGGAGCAGCATGTCATTGTGCTCTCTCTATCTCTCTCTATATATATACATATTGGGTTCTCAGCCCTCTGGTTTTCCCCCCATTTACTGAGGTTCCTCATCTCCACCCCCTCACTGGGGCTCCACACAGCCCCCTCACTTGGGGCTACTCATCTCTTGCCCCCCTCACTTGGGGCCACGGGGCTTCCCTCCCTGGTGGGCTCAGGTGGCCACAGCCATGCCTGGCCCCCACTCTCCAATGTTACCAGACCCACCCGAAGGTAAGGGCTAGGGTTAAGGTGCCCCTACCTGCCTTTCACCATAGTGATAACAGGCCTGGCATTTCCTGGGGGCTCCTGCAACACTGAGAGCCCCACCAGGCCACCCACTCCCAGCAGGGTGCAGTTTTAGGTCATGTCCAGGTCCAGGGGCCTCCTGGAAGGGTGTGGGCAGTGGGGTCCCGCAGGGCTCGGTCCTTGGACCGATCCTCTTCAATGTCTTCATCAGCGACTTGGACGAGGGAGTGAAGTGTACTCTGTCCAAGTTTGCGAATGACACAAAACTGTGGGGAGAAGTGGACACGCTGGAGGGCAGGGAACAAGTACAAGCAGACCTGGACAGGTTGGACAAATGGGCAGAAAACAACAGAATGCAGTTCAACAAGGAAAAATGCAAACTGCTGCACCTAGGGAGGAAAAATGTCCAGCATACCTACTGCCTAGGAAATTACCTTGCTTGGTGGCACGGAAGCGGAAAGGGATCTTGGAGTCCTAGTGGACTCCAAGATGAACATGAGTCAGCAGCGTGACGAAGCCATCAGAAAAGCTAATGGCACTTTATCGTGCATCAGCAGATGCATGACGAATAGATCCAAGGAGGTGATACTTCCCCTCTATCGGGCGCTGGTCAGACCGCAGTTGGAGTATTGCGTGCAATTCTGGGCACCGCACTTCAAGAGGGATGTGGATAATCTGGAGAGGGTCCAGAGAAGGGCCACTAGTATGGTTAGGGGCTTGCAGGCCAAGCCCTACAAGGAGAGACTAGAGAACCTGGACCTTTTCAGCCTCCACAAGAGAAGGTTGAGAGGCGACCTTGTGGCTGCCTTTAAGTTCATGACGGGGGCACAGAAGGGAATTGGTGAGGTTTTATTCACCAAGGCACCCCCCAGGGGTTGCAAGAAATAATGGCCACAAGCTAGCAGAGAGCAGATTTAGATTGGACATTAGGAAGAACTTCTTCACAGTTCGAGTGGCCAAGGTCTGGAACGGGCTCCCAAGGGAGGTGGTGCTCTCCCCTACCCTGGGGGTCTTCAAGAGGAGGTTAGATAAGCATCTAGCCGGGGTCATCTAAACCCAACACTCTTTCCTGCCTATGCAGGGGGTCGGACTCGATGATCTATTGAGGTCCCTTCTGACCCTAACATCTATGAATCTATGAAGCCATCCCCTGCAGCTTCTTCCCTTACCTCCAGGATGTTCTGGAGCCTTGCAGCCAGGCAATGTTACTGCCTTTCTGTCAGCAGGGAACTGATCTGTTTATATAGGCAGCCAGGGATCTAAAATGGCTGCCGTCATCAAGCATCTGCTGGCTGCTTGGCTCAGGTCTTAAAGTGGCAGACAACAACAGTGCCCTGCCACACACCTTCCCCCATAAAATGGTACCTGGGGGAGGTTTCCCCTGCTGCTCCTCCAAAGCAGGCTCCCCTCAGAGACTGTGTGAGCCCTCAAGTGGTGAGCACCCCCTCAAAGGCGCTCCACCATAACTGTTACATGACCTCTGGGGCCCCTGCTACTGCACAGCTGCTACTGCCAGCCCTAGCAACCATGGGCTCCAGGACACCTCTAATGGTACTGCCATCATCCTCCTGTCCCACCAATTCCACTACCTCTAGGCTCACCACACCAGCCAGGACTGGTGGCAGCCCATCCTGCTGCAGGAATGGAACAACGGCCAGTGGGTTGACATCACGGATAACCTGGGCCATGTTTGAAGACCTGTTGCACCAGCTCTGGTCCACCTGGACACAGAGGTGCACCCAGCCATCCCCTCCCAACAACTGCCTGCCCTGCTGCTCACACCCCCTCTGCCCTCTGTCCACTCCCCAGCACCACTCCAGGACACGCACATGTTTATAATGAAAAACTTTATTCCCCTCACAAGCCCCATCCCATCCCTCCCACCTCCCCCCTCAACCAACAGAACCCCCTTCTTCCCCAACACACAGCCCCTCCACCACTCTCCCCACGCACCAACAGTAAAAAACCCACTTCCCAAGCTACAAATTATATATATATATCAGTGTCAGTCTGTCTCTGAGTCCCAGAGTGGAGGGCTGTGCAGTGGGCGCACACAGGGTGCAGAGCCTGGTGGCAGGTGACCAGCACCCTGTCTGTGAACAGTTCCCCTGTGGGTCCAGGGTCCACAGTAAATGGCAGGGGTTCCTGCAGGCAGGAGCTGGCAGCCCTGATGTGGCACTCCCACAGGGCCCTGCAGCCTCTCCCCCATGTCCAGATGTTGGCCCTGCAGAGGCAAGAAACAGAAGCCTTTTGTGTGAGTTTGCAACATTGTGGAGATAGGATGCGCTGCATCAGGGGCCCTGTGCTGCCCAGCCTCAGATTCAAGGTTGCTTGTGCTCAGATGCCAAAGGACCATGTCAGCCAAGCAGACCTGGGCCCAGACAGCTACTGCCCAAGTCCCCCGGCTCTGTATGTACCCCTGGGTCCAACAGGCCTCTGGGTGCTGGCTTCAGGCAGACTGCCTCCCTGGTCCCTTCCCAGGCAAAGCCAGAACAGGCTGCTGGCAGCACCTGCTGCTGCAGCTTAAGACCCTGCTACCCCACCTTCCCTGAAGGCCAGTTACTCTGCTATGGTGGTACCCAGCCCACAGTGCCTGGGCTTAGGGCACCCAGGGCTCCTAGACAATGGGGGTGAGGGATTGGTTGTACCTCTGCCCTCCCTATAAGGGGCCTCTCCAGGGAGGTGCCTCAGGGCCAGCCCCCTTCCATACACAAGCCAGTGCTGTGCCCCAAACATGCCCCTGCTATGTGTGACCTGGGCACTATGTAATGAGCTGTTTGTGCAGGTGGAGGGCTGCGCAAGCCACTATGTCCTGCTGATGATGATCCTGCTGGTGCCCAAGGGACACCTGCATTCCTGGCTCAGGACCCTGAGCTACAATAGCATGGGGGGCAAGCCCGGGCTGCCCTGCAACTTCCACCACCACCTGCTAGGGACTGGCAGGGCCCTCCCCCAGCACAGGACTTATCACATGTCCAGGGCTGGTAAGGCTGGTGGCTTGGCACAGGGCTCCTTGTCGGTGATGGCATCTGGCTGTGCCTGGTTTCCCTGGCCTGCAGGGTGCAGCAGGCCAGTAACCAGCCAGGTGTACCCCCTGGGGAGGAGCTGGCACTGCTGGCAGCCAGCAGTTGGGTGGCTGGCCTCTCCTCATGGTGCACCTTCTCGCGTGTCCAGTTGGGGGCCCAGCCACTTGGGATGGATGTGGACATGTGGGCAGAGCTGGAGCTGGACAGGGAGAACATGCTAGACATGCTCCCTGTGCCAGCTCTCTGGGCCCCTGTACAGATGTCCTTGCGATGCTGGCCCTGGACAGCTGCCAGCAGCACCCAGGACAGGGGTATGGGCAGGGACTGTGAGCCATGCGGTAGAGGCACTTCAGCACAGTGCCTGCAAAAAGACAGAGCTGAGGGTGAGGAACAGCAGGGAGAAGGTGCTGGCTCTGCTGCTGTAGAGTGCAGGGCCAGCAGTCCTAGGGGGAATCTCAGGGCAGCACTCACCTGTGACCAAGGAGCAGCTCCAGCTAAGGGACAGAGACTGCCTGGGTCCTATCCAGGGGGGCACACAGGGCCCGGCGGGGTCCTGCAGGCAGCTCTGGCTCCTTCAGACTCCCTGGTGTATGCCCCAAGGCACAAACTGGCTGGAGGCTTTTATAGCCTGCAGCTAGGGACTGCCAGAGAGCAGCCCAGCCCTAGAGGAGGAGAGGCAGCAAACCAGGAGCCATCGGGACTGGGCTAGTGGCTAGACAGACCCAGAACTAAAGTCCCTGTGTTAATATACATTAACACAACTACATATGCGTTAATGTACTTTAACTAATCCCGCCTAAATTTGATATTTGCTTTATTTGAAATTTGATATTTGCTTTATGCAGGTATCAAATTTAGGCGAGAGCCTAAATTCACCATTTTAAAGATACATTAATGGTGCGCCTGAAATTAGGCTAAAGCACTTTAAATGCCCACGTGTAGATGTGCCCAGTAAGAGGTAACCTTTGCCCCAATGAGCTTAAAGTCTGTTTCTCATGTACAGGCATTACTAGTTTTATTCCATTTCACTAGTTTGTTGGGGATAGGGTCTTGTGGTTGGTAGTACCTAGCCAACCACAGAAAAGATGGATTTCACCTCTGAGAATGATTGCCATGCTGTCATGCACTGCAGGTCTCTACAGCAATTGGTTTGTTACCTTGAAAACAAATTCAGCTTAAGCCTGACCAAGCTAACACGAGGAAACTGAAGAAAACATGCTTCAAGGACATAAATACAAGGTATATCTAAAGTAGATACAGTGCCATACTAGAAACCTGTCTGCTTAAATAAAAAGACAGGTACCAGAGTGAACTGATTAAGCTGTGACAGTGCCATGTAACGATGTCAACCACAACATAATAGAAGAAACACTGGATAAAAAGATTCCGACTGGAAATAAACCTAAAAAGCACTTATATAACTATATTTCTGAAAACAAAATGCCAGATGGTAGAACAGCCTGTGTCAAATGGCATGTAGTGAAAGATTTTTTTTTTAATCACACAATTTAAAATGTATTTTAGGAATGGTTATCTTTTTATAATATTTTATTTTTACTAACTGACATTCTTGTTTTTCTTTAGAAAATTCCTTATATCTATTTGTACCAATTTAATTAAGCTGATCCTTATAAAAAATGAAAAGAAAATTTAAATGAACAACACCTCCCTCACCGGGAACCCCATAGGCCCAGGGGAGGTGCACCCAGGCCTAGGGTCAGTGAGGATCTAGTCAGGGAACTTCTGGAGGGACTGGACATATTTAAATCAGCTCGTCCCGATGATCTCTACCCCAGAGTGCTGAGGGAATTAGCAGAGGTCATTGCGGGACCCCTGGCATGGCTTTACGAGCACTCATGGTGCTCTGGTGTGGTGCCAGAGGACTGGAAAAGGGCCAATGTGGTTCCCATTTTCAGAAAAAGGAGGAAGGAGGACCCAGGAAACTATAGGCCAGTCAGTCTTACCTCAATCCTGGGTAAGCTTTTTGAGAGAATTATCCTGGCGCATGTCTGCGATGGGCCAGCAGGGAGGTTATGCTTAGGGGCAACCAACACAGGTTCATTAGAGGCAGGTCCTGTCAGACCAACCTGGTGGCCTTCTATGACCAGGTTACAAAATCCTTGGATGCAGGTGTAGCAGTGGACATAGTCTTTCTGGACTTCACTAAGGCCTTTGACACTGTCTCTCACCCCATTCTCATTAAAAAATTAGGGGACTGTGGCGTCAATGTCTACACAGTCAGATGGGTCACTAACTGGCTGGAGGGCCGCACCCAGAGAGTGGTGGTGGATGGTTTATTTTCGACCTGGAGGGATGTGGACAGTGGGGTCCCCAGGGCTCGGTCCTCAGGCCTGCACCGTTCAACATTTTCATCAGCGACTTGGATGAGGGGGTAAAAAGCACCCTGTTCAAATTCACAGACGACACTAAGCTGTGGGGAGAAGTGGGCACGCTGGAAGGGAGGAATAGGCTGCAATCGGACCTAGACAGGTTACAGGGGTGGGCGGACGAGAACAGGATGGGTTTCAACACTGACAAGTGCAAGGTACTGCACCTGGGGTGGAAGAACCAGCAGCATACCTACAGGCTGGGGAACTCCCTTCTCGTCAGTGCAGAGGCAGAAAAGGATCTTGGAGTCATTATTGATGCCAAAATGAACATGGGCCAACAGTGTGGGGACACGATCAGGAAGGCCAACCACACCTTGTCATGCATCCACAGATGCATCTCAAGCACGTCTAAGGTGATCCTCCCCCTCTATGCAATACTGGTCAGGCCACAGTTGGAGTAGTGCGTCCAGTTCCGGGCACCGCACTGCAGGAGGGATGTGGACAACATGGAGAGGGTTCAAAGGAGGGCCACTCTCATGATCAGGGGGCAGCAGGGCAGACCCTACGAGGAGAGGCTAAGGGACCTGAACCTGTTCAGCCTCCACAAGAGAAGGCTTGAGGGGGGATCTAGTGGCTGTTTACAAACTAGTCAGAGGGGACCAGCAGGCATTGGGGGAGTCCCTGTTCCCCCGAGCACTACCAGGAGTGACTAGAAATAATAGCCGTAAGTTGACTGAGAGTAGATTCAGACTAGACATCAGGAGGCACTACTTCACAGTCAGGGTGGCTAGGATCTGGAACCAACTTCCAAGGGAAGTGGTGCTGGCTCCTACCCTGGGGGTCTTTAAGAGGAGGCTGGATGAACACCTTGCTGGGGTCATTTGACCCCAGTGCTCTTTCCTGCCATGGCAGGGGGTCGGACTTGATGATCTGCTCAGGTCCCTTCCAACCCTACCTACTATGAAACAAAAACACTCTCTGCTTCATTAACCATGGGGCATTTTTCTCCACATGACCAATAGGTTTTATTTACTTTGTTTATTTGCTACTCATATTTACTCCCAGAAACACATTAATAAAAGGCAGCAAGCAGCTTTCCCACTATTTTACACAGGTGCTGTCCATTCTGAGAGGATAATAAAAGACAGAAAAGAATCAGTCAAACAACATTTCTGCAGCATCTGCCAGAATGTCTTGTGACCTTGATGTGGGTCATGGAAATGTACATCTGCTACCTGTACAATGATTTTCTTTGAACCAAGGGCACGTCCAGTGAACTGGTATGAAAGATAGGCAGATGCACTCTTGTGAGAGACCTCCACTACTATACCTGAGACATCTTCATGACATGAATGGTTCGGCAAGGCCAGCAGGACCTGCACCTGTTTTCAGTACAGTTTGGCTATTATTAATATTTATAAAGTAATGACAAGGATAATTTGCTAATCACACACGGCAGTGAAATGCTGTAAAAGCATCATCTTTACTGCTTTACAGTGAAAACCCCTGCAGAAGGCAGAAGTATGATTGGAGCAGCATCCAGGATGTCCTCCCTCCTGGACAGGTGCTTTCCCAACCTAATTACTAAATCCCATAGAAACCGCAGGAGAGGAAAGATCATCTAAAAGAATTTGTCAGTCAAGAATATTCCACCAGAATGGGATGGTTCTTAACAACAACACTGATCTCGCCACCCAAAATAACTTGCTCCATCAGCCAAAGTCTAGTTATCAGAAAGGCCTTTAAAAACAGCACAGGACAGAACTCTCAGAGGCAGAATCACATCAGGAGTTAATAGAAATGTCTTCAGGTAGTTTTCATTGTACACCTTTCTTCCCAGTTCTGTCCCACATTCTTACAAGGAAATTGCGCAGCACTTTGTATCACAGGGGTTTTTTTCTCTAATCTCAGGCCTTGTTACTCTGCAAAATAATGGTTTCAGCATTATTTTAAAAGGTCTGTTTATGTAATATTTAAATTAGGATCAAGTTGTTTGGCAATAACAGGGATGCAATAAAGTTTTTTTTTACTGTTATTCAGTATTAAATGATGTTATCCAAATCCAATATTCATTGATAGTGTTATCCAAATATATCAGTTAATCTCTTATGTTGTTTCTTGTCTAGCCATCTCTCCAGACATAAAGTGAAATCCTGGTCCCACAGAATTCAATTGCAAAAGTCTCATTGACTTCACTGAGCCCAGAATGTCACCTATAGTGTGTATCTTAATTAGACAGTTTTAATATGGCCTTATCTATGCTGTTCATGGCATTAAGCTATTGTGTCTTATACAAATACCTTGTTATGAGTTAAGGTGTGAGGCTAATAGAAGCTGTCTCTGCTGTTCAGACAAAGAATTCCCTTTACATTACTAGACTCCATGTACATCATGTGACAAGTGTCACTTGAACTGCAACACCACAGGCATAATAAGCTGGTCCAGCTAGCTGAGTCTTCTCCAGATGGCAGGAGTTTGACATTTAATGAAACAATCTGCCTTCCAGGCCATTCAGTTGCTCCTTTGTTGGGCAGTCATCAAGTGCATTAAATATATGATTGAACTCTGTTAGCAGAATATACCACAAATGAGGCAGATGTGTGCAAGGACTTTATTTACATATGGCTCTGTTTGCTCTTTTACCTGAGCAGGAACAAATGGGATCTTCATGAGTTTGCTATGCAACCTAGTTACTCTGGCCAACCTCGTTGTCTAGTTTCTGGACAGCTTCTATCTCTTGGCCCAATATCTTATCTCTTTATTGTGGTTTAACTCACCCTGGCTAAAAGGATCATGCCATGCAGGTGCAGAAACAACTATTTGCTTGCAGAATTTTTCTTTTAATTAAGCATAAGTTAAATAATAGGCAGGTGTTAATGTAACATCAATGTGAATGTTTGATAGAGTTATATAAATATAACTGACCAGTGATAATGCCTGGGCCAAGGCATTATTACTGGCATCTCTTATAGTATAGTGGTTAGCAAACTTTTTCTAATTGTGGGTCATCTCTTGCATCTCAGATGGCACTGAGCCACTTCCTGCATCTCAGATGGCACTGTAGGCTGCATCACTTTTACTTCTCTATGCGGAGGGACTGATCTCCTCCCACCTCCCCCAATACAACCTCCTCTAAAAAATACAGCAAGGGACAATTTAGAATCCGGTGAGCAAAGGTTGCAATGCTGAGGAAGTGAAAGTCCCCTGCACTTCATGGAGCCAGGTTGCATGAAGCTCACAAAGCATCCATAGGAACCATCAGCAGGGGATTAGCTAGCCCTTAGTGAAGTGCGGAATGCAGAATCAGGTGGCTCCAATGGCTAAAGGGTAACAGGGGGTCAGCAGACTGGATCATGGGTTCGATCCAGTCTCTTGGGGGACAGTTCTGGCCCATGAGCAATAGGTTGCCAACCCCTGCTCTAGTAGATTGAGACCTTAAGCAGGCTATCATTGCTACTGACAATAATAACTAACCTATCCATAAGTGATAGAGAGTTAGTTTTTAAACTGCAAGGGTCCCAAGTTCTTCTCCCACCCTGCATATCCCATTTTTTGTTCCCATTCTAAATACAGTAGACATTTGGTTTAGATATTTCATTATACCTTACATTTACAGGATTATTTTCACCATCCTCTACTCTACTCTGTGTTGGAAGGCAGAACTGACTGAGGGTATAGCTATATCTGTATTCTTGGTCGACAGGGAGAGCGCTGAAGCCACATACTGTATATAATTAGTAGCTTTTTGATTGCCTGCCATTATTCTAGATGTTCAAGAGTGCTACCTGTATTTTTCAAGTCAAAGACCTATTCCAGGCCAGGCTTTTTATTACAGAGGTCAACCTTTTCTTTTAAAATTACCATTTAAAGTTTCCTACAGTTAGCACAGACAATAGGTGTTGTACTGGACATCATTGTGCAGTAAATGATGGTAAAAACTTACTTTTTAATGATCAATTGCCTTATTCTGAATATATGTGTATCTGCCTTGTACCTATGTTTATTTGTTAGAGTTCTCATAGACATGATCATGATAGTGTAAGAGTGATATAAGATAGCTGTTATAGTCCAGAAATTATGCAAGGGGCAAGGATTTCTTCGGGTGATATCTTTTATTGGGCCATCTGTGTAGTTGGGATACAGTTAGATCAGCTTTTGAATGCAAGACATTCTTTGTCAGGTCTGATCACAAGGAGCCAGGAACAACATAGTGAAAAAGAAGAGAGAGGAGGGTGTGAGAGAAATTCCTAGGAGAAGCAGACACATAATTAGTGGAAGAAAAAGAGATGATTACTGGGAGATCAAGGCCTAGAAAAAGGGAGGAGGGTCATTCTCACCTTTCAGGAGTTGGGTAAAATATAATGTGTCTGCTACCCCAGACAGGGTTCTTTGGGTAAATGTGATATCTTTTATTAGACTAGGGTTACCATATGTCTGGGTTTTCCTAGGCATGTCCTGTTTTTGAGTCCTCCCATCTCCATCTGGGCGGTTTGTTAAAATATCAGCAAATGTCAGGGATTTTGCTCTGCCTCTGCTTTCCAAGTACTTCCCAGTTTGCCTTAGCAAGTAGCTGCTTGGGGATTGGAGGAGGAGGGCAGGACCATCACGTCTGCATGGGCCCAGCAGCGGCAGGCAGGTAAGTGTGTGTGTGTGTGTGTGTATGTGTGTGTGTGTGTGTGTGTGTGCACGTGCACATGCCAGCACTGGGGCTGCAGCAGGGCAGGGAGGCAGGGGAAGGGGGTGGGGGTGTTCTTCAGAGGCAGCTGTATGTGGGCAGCAAGGCTGGGGTGGCTAGGGGGCTGCTGGTCAGGGGTGAGGGGGGACCAGCATGGTCTAGGGAGCAGTTACTATGTGTCGGGAGTGAAAGCTGGGGGGAGGGGGGGGGGCTGTGGCTTGGGAGTGAGGAGGAGGGACAGGGCACAGGCATATCACTGCCCACCCCCCCATCACATACACCCTCTCCCCCCACATGTCTCCTCTTTTTTGAAACTGGAAATATGGTTACCCTATATTAGACCAACCCCATATTTTCCAACTAAATAGTTGGAAAAATTGTTCTTTACCAGCTTTCTGGCACAAACATCCTTCTTCAAGCATAGAGTCTGTTAGTGTGTTTGTGTGCTCTCCTAGGTGGAATAGATGCTTAGGTCAATATGCAAAATGCAGGTCTGTGAAAATGGAAGTGTGTAGCAGGGAGGATCAGAGAGGAAGGGAATTAATAGGCGTGAGACAGGTAGGTGTGGGGTGGAGGTGGGGGGAGAGAGGAATATTGATGTAATAAAATGTAGCTGGTAAAATATACAGAGGTTACTTGGGGTTATTGGATGGCAGGCAGGTTATAATGTGCCATAAATCCAATGTCTATTTTTAGTCCATGATTGTTTGTATCCAGTAGATTTATGAAGTAAAGTTTGTAGTCTCATCTACAAAAGGTGTTTTGTAAATTCCCTTTAAGGATTAGAAATGAGAGATTGGAGAGAGAGTGGTTGTCTTGTGAGGAATGTGCACCCACTGGTAATTGGGTATTTTTGTCTTTTGTCTGCAATAGAGAAATCCCTAGCTGCTTAGAGGTCACTAAGGGACTTTATTTTAGATTTTCTTGCAGTCTAATTTACAAAAAAGGAATTCCTTACCAAGTGTCCAACTCTGAAGTTATGTCTTTATTCTAAGCCCAAACTCTTTGAGCTCAACCTGTGGGTATCACCAAAGCACAGGGGCTTCCCAGGCCCTAACCCTGATATGGACTCAAAAGTCATGCAATGGACTGGTTAGCAGGACACTCCTGCAAGCTTTGTGCTATTTGACTCTGGTATTAGTAGAATGCACACACAGTGTGCAATATATTGCTATATCATATTGCTATCTGTCCACAAAATACAATATATTGCCATACCTTGGTATCTATCCGCACCATATTGCTGTCTATCTACTAAATACAATCCACCTAAATAAGAAAAATGTACTAACAGCATTCATATATTTCCTACTAGGAATCAACTATACAACATGCAGAGAATTCCAGTATTTGACTGGAGGCTTTAAGTTTGCTGTGAACCTATATGAAACCGAGTGGTTTTAATTTACAAAGATTTGTACGAGCCTTTCCTTCAGTCAGCTCACTCAAATTTAAATCCCCTGAGTTTCACTTTAAATGACCTTATGATTTGAAACCATGTAGTTTTTACCATATGGTAAATCAGCCTAGATTTCACTAAAAATATTATAGACCTCGAATGAGTTTTGAAACTTTTTGAAGCCAGGAATCTATCATGTGCTTTGGGGTTTTGTAATCAAAGCTTTGAACTCCTCTCCGATTTTCTAAGAGCAGCTAGTACACAACCAGTAAATGTGGCTGATAAAGGGCCTGCTTAGATACTACAGTGCTGAGCTCTGTAGTATCTAAGAGCATTTCTTAGAGTAAGAAGAAGAGTTAATTCAGGGGTGGGCAAAGAGTTATTAAATAATAAAAAGAAGAGTTAATTCAGCAGTGGGCAAAATATGGCCCACAGGCTGAATCTGGCTAACGAGGCACTTTCATCCAGCCCATGGTGCCCACCAACTAATTGTACCCTACTCCGCCCTTCCACCCATGAGGGTGGGAGCAAGGGGCCCATATATGTACACACATCCCAACATACCCTATTGCATCTCATTCCCACCCTCATGGGCAGAAGAGCCCAGCCCAGTCAGCAGGCAGCTTCCGGGCAGGGCTGCTGCTGCCACTGCTGCAGCCACCAGTGGACCCACTCAGTTTCCCTGGTGTCCCGATCATTCTGGGCAGCAGGTAAGGAAGTGGCAGAGGCAGGAGTGGGAGCAGAGCTGCAGCTGGGTGGAAGCATGGAGCGTGAGTCTGGGGCTGGCGGCAACAAGAAGCCCATGCCCAGGGGGTGGGGTGGCAGCAGTGAGGAGCTCGGGTGGACAGGGTGTGAAGGTGGGACCCTCCCCATAATCCCCCATGGCACCTAGCCCCCGCTGGCTGCAGCACTCAGGGGGCACTCTGGGCACTTGCGCTGCTGCCCAGTGATGTGCAGCTTTGGTCAATGCTGCACAATGCAGTGAGGAATGCAGCCTGGCCTGGCTGCATCTATCTCCGGGACTCCCCGCAGCACACATGCAGCTCCTGCATTTGCACACCACCAGAGGGAAGCTCCATGTGCTGGAACCAGCTGCCTTCATTGCTCCCTGCCTCACAGGTCCCAGGACTCCACCAGAAGTGGAGGGGAGCCCTAGCCCCTGCTTCCCCATGGAGTCCTAGGACCTATGTGACAGGAAGCAGCAAAGGCAGCTGGCTCGAGAGCATGGAGCTTCCCTCCAGCGGCATGCAAGTGCAGAAGCTGCATGTGTGAGGCAGGGAGCCCTAGCAAAAGAGGTGTCCTGGCTGAGCTGCCCTCCTCGCCATGATGTGCAGTGCTGGCCGGAGCTGCATGCCACCAGGTGGCAGCACCAGCACTGGGCACAAATACCCTGAGAGCCCCTGCCTGTGGCTGCTGCCACCTGTGGGGGCTACGCGCCACAGAGGGAGTGTGGGGGCTACGCGCCACAGAGGGAGTGTGGGGGAGGTCCCCACACCCCCCCACCCTCTCTCACACCTCACAAGTGCCACACACCCCCACCCTGCCCCCACAACCCTCACATATACACACACCACCAAAATACCCTATTGCCCCCCACCCACACAACCCCCCCCTCCACACACATACCCATACACACACACCCAAACACACACCCCCACACAACATACATGAGTAAGACTTTATGAGTTATTATGCAGTCACCTCTATATACTATACACAAACACAAATCATAACAAAACTATTTTTTGTAATAAAATTAAATTATGTTATAGTAGGTGTTTGACTTTTAGCGTATGACTTGATTTTCTTCTGGTTGTAAGATGGCAACCCCCCTCCCCAAAGCAGTATTCCTGGGGGACAAACGGAGGGACCTCGGGTGGCAAAGGTCACAGGCTAGGTCTGGGGCTTCCAGTCCTAAAATGAGGACCAGGGGGTGGGGCAACTGTCAAAGGGTGGGCCTAACTATGCAGCCCTCCAAAGCTCACCAAACCTAAGTGACCCTCCAGCCAAAATAATTGCCCAACCCTAAGTTAATTCCTTAAATGAAGAGCTTGCTGCCCCAAGTTCTGGTGGTGGAGAGGACAGTCAGAATAGGGTGGGTCAGAGCAGGTTAATTGGAAAGGTTCCCAGGGAGCAAGGAGGAGATTAGCATGTGGAACAGGTGTAGATGTAATAGATGGCTAATTATCTGAAAGTAGCTGAAGGCCACCAGGTGTTCTGAATTGCATCAAAGGAGAGACTTGGAAAGAAGCAGTGGGTGTTTCTTTGTTCAAAAGGTTGGTTACAACTAAAGTGGCTGTGATTAAATGGTAAAACCATGCGAGAATGCCCTCTCTGGTGGTTTTGCTTCTATTTTTGACTGAACCTAGCAGAATAATCTATCAAAAGGAGAGAACCAAGTTTTCTGATTTGTTTGTGAAAGTCCCTTCTTTGGTGGGGGGAGGCTGGGTTTTGGGGTTTTTTTGTTTGTTTGTTTGTTTGTTTGTTTGATTGTTCTTCAGTGGATTTTCCCCAAGATGAATAAAGCAGACTGATTAGCACTTTTGGAAGTCATTTTGGTTTTCTGCCTCTCAATGGTTAACCTGACCTGTAACAATGGGTAAATCAGTCTTTCAGGAGTTACTCTTTTGTTCTTCATGGTGCTGTCTCTGTGTTAAACTCACTTATTAAAGGGGCTGACAGAATGACCTTTTGTTGGAGATAACCTCTTATTTTCCTCCTCATGTTCTACTCTCAGCTCTTATCCATTGTCTGGCAAGGGGACTAGTCCAGAGTCTATTATGATTACTCAGTACACAAGTATTTGCAGGAAGGAAGATAGGAAAGAAAGATTTTCTTCAATATGAGTACTCTTCTACTGTATCCTCCTTTCTACTTCTTGGAAAGACCCACTACAATAGAGGAAGACCAAAGCCATGGTGGAGGGTAAAAGTGTAGAACTAATTAAGGGAAGGCAGCAAGTGATTGTTTATACCGATAGATATAGTGGTTCTTGTCACTGAGAAAAAAATATAAGTGATCCATGTGTTCCCTTTCCATGGACCACGACCTTGTAGTGGTGGTGTGTGTGTTGCCCAATAATGATCAGTGTCACACTCCAGGCAGGGTCACCTATAGCAAACAGGCCTGAAGGGAGGTTCCAGACAAACCATGGTCCAACCCCAAGTCATCAATGGCCGATCAGGCAGAAGATGTCACAATCTCAGCAGCCATAAAGACAGGAGAAGGCTGCAGCAAGGTGGAGGTCTCCTGTTGTCTACAGTTCTCCCTTGCCACTGGGCTCAGATCTCCAACTTATCAAGATGATGTACACGATGTTTCCACACACCAGCTTCCTCATTTTAAATGAAGTCAAGCACAGGCTTTTACCATGGGAAACAAACACTCTCCTGTACCAACTCCAAAAGCCCTGCGGTGATGGACCAATGGTGACAGAGACAGGACTAGTGAATTCATCAATCTCCAGCCACAAATCTGCATGCTGGCAATGGTAGCCTGATGGTTGTCTTGCATGTAGGTCGAGACAGGGGTGGCTACTGTGACTGAGCAGTCCTATTCAGGATCCCCTCTGCTCACCCCACATGGGGAAGGGACTAGAAAAGGTGCCCTAAACCTAGGCTGTCTTATCTGCTTGTGGCTGGATAACTGCATATCTGACCTGATATTCCCCCTAACCAGTAGGGCAGAAGTGCTAGACTTCAGAAACGCTAACTTCAATATGCTCAGGAGATTAGTTAGCTAGGCACTGATGATCAGGGGCATTGGTGAGATGGGAGTCCTGGAAGGGTGGTCCTTTGTAAAGGGAGCGATCCTTCAGGCACAGAAAGAGACAATCCCATTGCACATAAAAGGGGGCAAAGGGGCCAAGAAGCCCTCTTGGCTGAACAGGGAAGTCCAGGAAAACCTAAGGGCAAAAAAAGAGGCATACAGGCTGTGGAAGCAGAGGGTAGCTACCAAGGAGAAGTATACCTACTTGGTTTACACTTTCAGGGAGTCAGATAGAAAGGCCAAAGCTGCAATGAAATTTAGGCTGGCAACGAAAATTAAAGACAACAAAAAATCCTTCTACAGGTATATAGAGAGCAAAAAGAAGGTGTAGGGTAACATAGGATCCCTGCAGGGCACACTAGGACAATTGGTGACAGATAGAAGGGACAAAGCTGAGCTCTTCAACAAGTTTTTTTGCTTCCGTATTCCTGAACACGGATCAGGACAAATCTCCCAGTTGGATTATAGATGAGCACAGGAGGGAAACCAGCCCACCAACTGTTAGCGCAGACTTAGTGAAGGGACACTTGGAGGGGCTAGATGTGTTTAAGGCAGCAGGCCCAGACAATCTTTATCCAAGGGTACTGAAAGAATCGGCCAGTGTCATAGCAGAACCACTGGTGCAGTTGTTAGAGCACTCTTGGTGCTCAGCTCAGGTCCCGGAGGACTGGAAAAGGGCCAATGTGGTGCCTATTTTCAAGAAGGGAGGAAGGAGGATCCAGGTAACTATAGGCCAGTTAGCCTCACCTCTATCCTTAGGAAAACCTTTGAAAAAATTATTAAGTATTACATTTGTGGGAGTCCATCAGGAAAAATAATGCCAAAGGGTAACCAGCATGGGTTCATAGCAGGTAGATCCTGCCTGACTAACCTTGTTTCTTTTTAAGACCAGGTCACAAAATGGTTAGATGCAGGGGACAAGGTAGATGTCATCTACCTGGATTTTAAGAAAGCCTTCAATATGGTATCTCATCCTCTTCTCATAAATAAACTGAGCAGCTGTGACATAGATAATTACAGAGTCAGGTGGGTGGTAAATTGGCTAATGGGATGCACCCAGAGAGTGATAGTGGATGGGTCGGCATTGACCTGGAAAGATGTGGGCAGTGGAGTTCCCCAAGGTTCAGTCCTTGGACCAGTGCTGTTCAATGTCTTCATCAGTGACTTGGATGAGGGCATGGAAAGCACTCTCCAAATTCATGGATGACACAAAATGATGGGGTAAAGTAAACACACTAGTGGGCAAGGAATGAATCCAGGCAGATCTGGATAGGTTAGAGAAGTGGGCAGAACAGAATAGGTTGTAATTCAGCAAGGACAAATGCAAAGTGCTGCACCTGAGGAGAAGGAATCACCAGCACACTTACAAGCTGGGGGAAGACCCTCTCAGCAGCACTGTAGCAGAAAGGGATCTCAGAGTCATAGTTGACTCCAAGATGAACATGAGTTGTCTATGTGACTAAGTGATCAGTAAAGCTAATTGGACTTTATCATGCATTACCAAGTGCATCACAAACAGGTTCAGAGAGGTGATACTTCCCCTCTATGCAGCACTGGTGAGGCCTCAGCTGGAGTGCTGCATTCAGTTTTGGGTGCCATACTTCAAGAGTGATGTGGATAACCTTGAGAGGGTCCAGAGGAGGGCCACTTGTATGGTTAGGGGCCTGCAGGTAAGGCCCTATGAGGAGAGATTGAGGGACCAGAATCTCTTCAGCCTCTGCAAAAGAAGGCTGAGAGGTGATCTTGTGGCTGCCTACAAATTCATTGGAGGGGGACAGCAAGGGATAGGAGATGCTCTGTTTACCAGGGCACCCCTTGGACTAACTAGAAATAACAGCCACAAACTGACAGAGAGCAGATTCAGATTAGACATCAAGAAGAACTTCTTTACAGTGAGGGTTGCCAGAATTTGGAATGGGCTTCCAAGGGAGGTGGTGCTCATCTTGACTTTGGGGGTCTTCAAGAGGAGACTGGGCAAGCACCTGACTGGGCCCATCTAACCCCAGTGCTCATTCCTGCCCGGGGCAGGGAGTCAGACTCAATGATCTACTCAGGTCCTTTCCAACCCTAATATCTATGAATCTATGAACTTCT